>NW_027040918.1:5922500-7177500 GCF_037179485.1 Ochlerotatus camptorhynchus | reverse complement strand
GGCAACTTCTAAATCCTTAGCTGCAATGAATAACACAGTATCATCTGCAAAAAGATTATTGTCGCAAAACCGTAAAACACGTCGCAAGACATTAATATACATAATAAATAAAAGGGGCCCTAATACACTTCCCTGGGGCACTCCAAGATTATTCCCCACGGGACTGGAAACAGAATCATTAAAAACCGTCCGTTGAGTTCTGTCAGATAAATAGCTTTCAAGCCATTTATATGCAGTACTCGTAATTTCAATGCGCTTGATTGTTCTTAACAGCACAAACGATGTTACAGACGACTAACTGGCGAAGAAATCAAATTAAATAATGTGGTTCGCTCCAGATGGGTTAGTATTTTTGTTTTGATTTGAACAAAGTTGATGTTGTGTTCGATGATCTTTGACAGTGTAATTTTTTTTAGTAATTTGAGCTTTGAGTAGAGTGAAAGAGATATAACCAAAACATTCTAGTACATTTAGTGTTGCCATGTGGTACACTGAAAAATTGCAATAGCAGGTTAGTCACCAAAGTTTTCGAGCCGCTCCGTCTGTCACTTCGTTTGTGCATAACAGTAAGGGCCTAGACATTTTTTAAAAAGCGCGTTTCGGTTCCAAAAAACAGCGACAGTCGTATCTTTTCGCTATAAATTGTCTTTTCACTTTGCTAACCAAATTTAACAGTTTCACAAGAATGACCTTCTCGATATCCTGATTGCTCTGGTATCGACAAAGAGTTGCTATTCAAATACTCTAACAGCTGGCCTTTAACAACAAGTTCTAAAATGTTCTCTAATGTGTGCAACATGTTGATGGGACGAAACTCTTCGACTTTAATCGTTCCAGCAACTTTTTGATTTGGAACCACTAAGGATTCCTTCCAAATTTGTGGCACATGTCCATTCTGAAATGATTTATTAATAAGGTCCAGAAAGATGTGGCCAATGACATGAAAGCAATCTTGAATAACTCTAGCATAATTATCTATTCCAGCCGATTTTCCTAATGAAAAGCAAATAACTCTAAAACACAAAACTTTTTGTACCATTTGTCCCTTTTCCGTTTAAGACGCAAAAGTTCCGAATTGTACCAGCTGTTCGAGTTTTTCAAAGAAACAAACTTTTGCTCAACTAGTTGATTGGTACACGTTTTCAAAGCGTTATTAAGAACAGCTGTAGATTCATCTAAATTACCGGCCGCGAATGGAAAATCCACACTCTGCGGAACAAGATTCGAAACAGCCTGTTTCGAATATTTCCTCCAGCACTTCAATTTTACTAATTCATCGTTGTTATTGATATTATCTAATACATTAATCACTAAGGCCTCATATTTTCAAATCAGTATCCGTAACTGAACAAATGGAATCAAAATTGGATTGAACGTGGTCAATTAATGTTCTAATGTACCTGGAAATACGCGTTTGTTTTAAATTGAAAAAAAATCAGCTAAACGCTTCAAATGATTCGAGTTATGGTTATCACGCCAATTAATATTAAAATCACCAGCCAATATATTTACAGGGCTGTTACAACAGGCGCGGATTTCGCAAATTTCGCGAATTTCGCGGATTTGTCGCGGATTTGAATTTTCAGTCGCGAAAATCGCGGAAACATTAAATAATGTCGCGAAAATCGCGAAGGAACTGATGTGCTGTCACAAAAATTGTGGAATTCATTGTAACCCTTCCGTCCTGGACTATTTTGCTGTCATCAATTTTGTTGTTCATTTGGCTCTCAATTTTTTACCGGTTCAAACCAAACACCGTGTAAATAATCGAGAAATGATCTCAATTCAATAGTTTGGACATATTTCGATACTACACACTTTATCCCAGTCATGGTTGATCTAATAGTATAAATCATCTGAACTCCAGAACGATTTGGAGAACTTAAAACATATGGTATACATGGAAATAGTTCATGCATGATCCACATAGACTCTGTGCATCTATCTGGAAATATTTCGATACTAAAGACATTGTCCCAATCTTGGTTGATGTAGCAGATCAAATTATCTGAACTCCAGGATGATTTGAAGAACCTTGAACATCTGGATTACTCGGAAATAGATCATGCATGATCCACATAGACACTTTGAATCTTATTGGGCATTTTCCGATACATACTACATACATTATCTTTCGGGATGGAAATTTTCACGATTTCCCTGGGCATAGAGTATCATTGTGCTTGCCACACAATATACAATTTCATGCATTGGTATTGGCATCGGAAGCTCTCAATTAGTAACTGTGGAAGTGCATTTAGAACACTAAGTTGAGAGCACGCAATAAGCTAATATGCACAAAGCAATAAGCTTGATATGCGAATAAGAAAAAGAAGAAGAAGACATACATTATTGCAGTCTTGTTTGATCTAGTAGAGCAAATCAACTGATGTCCTGGACGATTTGAAAAACATAATGATCGGTATACATACTAATAAGTCGGGCATGTCGGGCAGTCACATATATACGATTCGATTATGATTTGACAACGAACAGTGCTAGGTTCATATTAGAAAAAAATAAATAATGAAAATGTCTCACCATTGGACAGAACCCAAGGAATATCCGTGTAAATACACAACCACGACGTGACCAACAAGTGTGACTTATGGAGCTCTGGTAATTTCTCGATTATGTACAGGGTGTTTGGTTTGAATCGGTAAAACATTGAGAAAACTAAAGCCAAATTAACTAGGGGAATTTACGAATTCTCGGCAACCTAAGCAGCGACCTTCTTTCTATAGCCTTTTTCTCTATGGAACGCACACATATGCAGTATTGGTTTGTTTACAATCTTTTGCTGCCAGCTGCTCTAACAATTTCAGTCGAAAGAATTGTCAAAAACTGTTTTGAAACGCTTTTACAAAGCTCCAATCTTCTCTAGTGAGAGCGAGTATTGTCGGCAACCAGTTTTTCTTCGGCAACCGTTCCATTTGAACTGCATGTAAATCTGCTGTTCTATTATCGGCAACTCGAAATCAGCTACAATCTGTAGTGCGTGTGTTTCATTTCAAGAAAACCCTGCTAGATTGCTTTTTCTCAGTGGTATAGTCAAATTGAAGCTGAAAGCATAAAGAATCGTTTGCATGCATTCAGCGAAGTGTTTTCGTAAGAAAATCCAGTGAAAATAGTGTTTCAATTTGGGTTGCCGAAAATAGTCTAGACAGCAAATAATGCATTTTTTTTAAAATAATTTTTCATCAAAACTAGGCCGGTATTATTCAATAGAATCTCATAATGTAAGGGTATTTTATTATGTTCACTAATTACTCAGAATTTATACTATACATAAATAACTGAAGATGGTACAATGTTATTTAAAAAAAAATAAAGGTTACAAACGATACTTCTTTAGCTCAGTCGGTAAAGGCGCAGCTACAAGGGAAGTCCATGCTGGAGGCGACTGAGTTCGATTCACGTCCTGTCTTTCAATTTTTCGGCTTGGAAAATTTCTCTATTTTCTTGGGCATATGATGGTACGGGCATAGAAAGCTCTCAATTAAAATGTGGAAGTACTCAACACTAAGTTGAGAGCAGGTAAAAATCTTATATGCTATAAGCTGGAAATGCCATGTAGTAGTATACAAATGCTATTTTTAGGCAACGAAAAAAAAATTTTTTTTTGCGTGGATTAGTATTAGCCTCACGCGCTTCTTTTCAAAAATCGCGGATCTCGCGGATCAAATTTAGAAAATCTTGTAACAGCCCTGTATTTAATTTACTACAATCAAGGAATGTCTCGAGCCAGTTCTCTAAAACTTCAACAAAACGCTGGTCACTAGAACTGGGAGAATGATACAAAACATCATAATGACGCATCTTCATGCCACGTACAACTGTAATGCCCAAGAACCAGTTGCCATCAATAACTTCGTTGGTACGAAGGTTGAATTGAACTGATTCTTTGACATAAATAGCAACACCGCCAGTGTGTCTAGAATGTGATAAACAAACAGCAACAATATATCCCGGAATACTATACTGATCAAAAGCTTCAGTTTCTACAATATGAGTTTCAGATAATAAAACTTAAAGAGGACGTTTTTCCTCAACAATCTGACGTAATGCTACGTAGTTTGTTGACAACCCTGCAATATTCAAGTATGAAAAATCGAATTGATTCACATTCCTATAACTTGGCTGCTATTTATTGAAACGCAAGCTGCTTTTCTTCTGATCAAAAAGTCTTTTATACAGCAAGCATTCAGAGCTAATTGCGGCATGGTTGACGTCCAAGTTCATTTTACGTTCTTTATTCATTTTCAAACAATTAACACATTTCAATACAGCCCAAGTTCTCCACATTTGAAGCATCTCAACACATTAATCGCGGGAACTATCGAGCACCGATCAAACCCTATATTTACTTTTTTCGCACATAACAAACATTTATAAGTATCGACATCGACTTCAATTACAACACTAATCTTGTTATAAGTGAAGCGTGGATTTTCAAACATGTTCACTACGTTTACATAATTAATAGCGATCACTAGCGTGCACAGGAATCTTGTTAAGGAGGGACATTTTTTTCCATGGTGCATTCAACTTGGGAGCACTCCAAAGTGCGTGGTGGATGGTGCTATCCACCCACCACTGTTTTCCTACTGTTCAATTTAGCTAATTTTAATTATTTTTTGGTCAACTTCTCCAGTGCAAACTGCTTTCAGACAGCCAATGGAAATTGGCAATTTAATCCCATCGACGATGTCGATAATGATCGGTTCGTCAAATAGTTGCGATAGTAGGGCTTTAACCGAAATGATACATTTGCTGCAATATTGTTGCCTTGGTGGTTGGATTCAGCTGAAGTCAGATGGTGGTAATAACACCGACAAACCGACATGACAATTTCTGAACCCTGGAATCGGACAACTTGGATCGTCCGAAACGACCGCCAGCGAAATGTTTGATTATGTAGAATTGGCTCTGAAAATCCAGAACAACATAGAAAATAACTTTGAAGTTTCTAACATTTCTTGCAAGTTACATAAAGTTACAGTCCGAAAAATGTTGTAATAATGTTTTGCGTCATGCTTTTCTTTACAGGTTAAAATTATAAACCAAAGAAAATATATTCTTCAGTTACCTTTCTGAAATTTCTTGCATTTTTGTATATTTTGAAGGCGTCGTTTCAATTTATTTTTTACTATTTAAAGGTATTGTAAGCCCTATATGCTATTGAAGTTACACTTTACAATTACCGTTGCAAGTACGTTGAACTTGGTCATTATAGTTCTATTTTTTTTTTGACCTAAATGCCAAGGCTAATAGAATCATTAAAAAGGTTTAAAAAATATTTAACGATTGGATCGAAAGCGCACGAAACTATTTTGACAAGCGAGTACAGTATTGTTAACGGAATGACGACTTGTGTGAAGGATGATAACCCTGTCCCAATGTACCGCCAGTCGGGGTGACAGAAAATGATGCCGAACATTCAACATGTTTTAAAGATGATATAAAGGACAAACCCAAGTTTATTGCAATGCACATAGACAGCTGAAACTTTTTAACCACGGTAACAAATGAAAAAGTCCAGTTGTGAAAAATTACTTGAGGTTCTTTTCGAAATTTTTAGAACTCTATGAGCCCTTTTGAAATACCTTGGAACTGAAATTCCCTTAGAGTTTCAGAAGAATTTCCTCAGTATTATCCAAAAATTATTCCCGGAATAAGCTATAAATTATCGGTACTCCTTTGAATTTCCCTCAAAATCACTTTGGAATTTCACCCAAAATTTAATTTTCTCGGTATTCTTTTCGGAATTATCTTAGAGCTATCTGCTGGATTTTCTAGAAATTATTCGCAGAATTTTCATGGAATACTCCCCAGAAATCCTTTGGAACTGTCCTCAGAATTCAATATCCTTGAGGTTCTTCTCGGAGTTTTTAAGAACTCTCCTAAGAGATCTTTTGGAATTCTTCTCAGAAGTCCACTGGAATTATTTTAAGAAATTTTCATGATTTTTTCTCAGAACACTAAAGAACTGAAATTCCTTTAGAGTTTCAGAAATTTTTCCTGGAATGAACTAGAAATTATCCTCGGAATTCGCTTGAAATTTTGCTTGAAATCCCTTTGGAATTTCACTCAAAATTTGATTTTCACGGTATTCTCTTCGAAATTTTCTTGGAATTATGTGCAGGATTCACTTGAAATTATTCGCAGAATTTTCATGGAATCATGCCCAGAAATCTTATATTTTGGAACTGTCCTCAGAATTCAATACCATTGAGCAGATTGTTGCAAATCTTACACCATAAATTTTCCATACAAACTTGCCCCCAGGAAATTTTACACCAGAAAATTTAAATTGACCAGAACGATGCAAATTTTCCACCGCTCAATAAAAATTGCTTCTCCAATCTTCTGATTGGTGCAAATTTCCTTTTTACATTTTCCACCAGAGATTTTCAATATAGCTTCCTTCTTCTATCATCAGAATGTTGCAGGTTTTTCACCAAATAAAGCTGCCCCTATTTTCAGATTTTTTATCATAAATTTTCAGTAAAGCAACTTCTCGCCAATTACACTAGTTTACAAAACAACATAAAAAGTGTGAACTTTAGTGGTTGACCAACGTTTCTAATGCAAAATCTGCTGAATTCAATGCCGTGGTCAGAAAAAATTAAAGTAGAGCCATTTTTGAGGTACACAAAAATTTTGATTTTTTGAATTTTGGACAAAAGTACGATTACTAAAATGTCAATATCTTTGGAACTAGTGCACCAATTTTGAATATTTTTTATGAAAATGAAGCTAAATAAATTTGCTATCGTTCACTAGAATACTATGTCTTAATTAAAAATTTAATTTTGAAGTCATTTAAAAATTTACAGCATTTTTTTTTTTATTTTTCCTGCGAATTTTCCATAAAAATCTTGTTTTAATCAACATTTTTAATGGGATAAAAAGATTCAAAAAATCATTCCATAATTTATTCTTAAAGTCCATTAAAAACTGGAGAAAATGAGCCTTTAATGGATGAAATCGGTTGGAAATTGTCGAAGTTATGAAATTTTATGTAAAATCATGGAAATTGAATGTTCCAAGATTGGCCGTTGTCCCGCTCCTAGGTTCATGCACCACTTCCAGTAAGCCTTTCTGCGGACGTGTACGCATACGGTGCATTTCACTAACACTACCAGCTGTCACGCAAAATTAAATGGGATATCTTCAACAATATAATTTACGCTAGTGTTTGTGAGACCGCTCGGCGAGAACCTAACGCAACCAACTCAATTTGACAGCTTTCTTTCTTTAACATTGCTTAACGATGTATACGACAAAACGTGAATTCAAGTGTAAAAATGATCCTCAAAAGATTTGTTACGCGTGTGGCAACTATATATATTAACAAAATCGGTCAATTTCACTGCTTCGTTGCAAACTGCATACAGGATTTATTTTAAAATTGATCCTGGAGACTTTGACGAACCGTGGATTCCAAAAGTATTATGTAGTTCGTGCAAAACGTGCTTGGCTAGGTGGATGTCAGGCGCAAGGTAAATTGATTTTTTGAATAACTTTCATATAAACAATTTATGTACAGCATGGTAGTGCTTTGTTCTTTCCTGATCGACATTATCTTACTTCATCTATTTTTGATAAGTGTTAATGTCTTACTTACTAACTCACTTATTTGTTATCTGTCAGTCGCTATTTGTCCTTTGACATGCCCACCATATGGCGTCGACCGTTTTGTCATGCAACGGATTGTTATTTCTGCTTGACAAAAGTTAAGCAACAAGGACGTCACAAAACAGTTGAGTATCCACAAGTGGCTTCTATGACAAAACCTGTTCCACATTCAAGTTCGGTCCCGTATCCTGTTTATCCAAAGCGGAAACGAGCGCCCTCTGTTGAATCGACCTTTACAAAAAGTGAGGAGGAATTCAAGGAGGAATGCGAGGAAGACTTCGAGGTGGAATTGGAAAGAAACCCAAAACTGTTTACACAATCCGAATTTAATGATTTGGTGTGAGATCTCGACTTATCGAAGGAGAAATCCGAATTGCTGGCATCACGCTTAAAAGAACACAACATGCTGAGCAAGGAGGTCAAAATTTCTTGTCACAGGAATCGTCACAAGAAATTTGACAAATATTATTCTACAAAGGACAAGGCATGCTTTTGCCATGACGTAAACGGCTTGTTTGAAGAGTTTGGTGAGCCATATGATCCAGCTGAATGGCGTTTATTCATCGATAGCAGTAAGTTGAGCTTGAAAGCCGTTTTACTGCATCAAGGGAATGAGAAACCTTCTATTCCATTAGCTCATGCCGTTAATATGAAGGAAACGTATGAATCAATGGCTCTATTGCTCAATTTGATAAATTACAATCAACACAATTGGAAAATTTGTTCCGATCTTAAAGTGTTTGCCATGTTGACTGGATTGCAACAGGGATACACAAAATATATGTGTTTTTTGTGTAAATGGGACAGTCGAGCTCGTAAGGAACACTACGTCCGAAAAGATTGGCCAAAACGGAATAATTTCACAATTGGTAAAGACAACGTTAAAAATGATCCTCTTGTGGTAAAAGAACGCATAATACTTCCACCACTACATATAAAACTTGGGCTATTCAAAAATTTCGTCAAGCGTTGCAAAAAGAAGGGCCGGCATTCCAGTACTTGAAATCAGTATTTCCAAATTTATCTGACGCAAAGATAAAGGAAGGTGTATTTGTTGGCCCACAGATCAAAAAACTGCTCAATGATTCCGCATTCAATACAGTTTTGACACCAGATGAGGAAGAAGCGTGGAAATCGTTCCAGCGTGTTGTCACAACCTTTTTAGGAAATTTCAGAAGCCCAGATTATGAGGAAGCCGTCGATGAATTGCTCAAAAATTATGAGAAAATAGGTATAAATCAAAAATATTGTGTTTGTTACATATAATTAATTTCAAATCCTTTTATTTCACTGAACACAGGTGTGAATATGTCTTTGAAGATACATTTCCTACATTCTCACATGGATTTTTTCCCGGAAAATCTTGGTGACGAGAGTGATGAGCACGGTGAACGTTTTCACCAACAAATGAAGATGATGGAACGTCGTTACCAAGGGTTTTGGGATGAAGCAATGATGGGTGACTATTGTTGGTTTCTGATTCGAGAAACAAGTTCAAAACATCGAAGACAAAGTCATTCGATTCTCAATCATTTTTAATAAAACCTAAATAAATTTCTTTTGTATCAACTCGGTTTTAAATCCTGATATGCCTTAATCAAATTGATATGTAGAGAAAAGAATCTCCCATGCAAACTTTACATGCGATTTGGATGCTTACAACGACACCTAGAAAAGGAACTCTAAAGCTGTTGTATTTCAGCAACATTTTTAAGTGTTTTACAAAAATGCTCATAACTTCGACAATTTCCAACCGATTTCAGGCTCATTTTCTCCGGTAGTGAAATGCTGTAAACTAGTGTAATTAGAAAGGAAGGCAGTGAATTTAGTAGAACTAAAATGCCGGACATGCAACGAGTGACACAGACACTGACGACATTTAACAAATCAAGCAATCAAAATATGTGTAACGTATTGCTGATTTGTGGGGTTGTGTTAAGCTTAAATAAGGCATGTTCAAGCGTTGGATAAGCTAATCTATTGAGGTTGGATTATGGGGATACAATTCGCTTCATGCACTACAAATCAACTATATATTCAGCCTGATGTTAATCAGCTTTGTACACCTTAAATCAACCAATAATCAGCTTCTGTTCTTAATGTTCAGCTTGAATTGTTACTTGGGATACTTCAAATCTCCGCGTACATCGTACGGGTTAGGCAAAAGGTGTGCGTTTGACTTTGTACTGTCGCATTAATGGCCCTTCGATCATTTTCAACTTCTATTCAATTTTCATACTGCCGTACTCTAACGCAACTATCTACCTACCATCTCCTAAAGACCATTCTCTAGCTAACAAATTATCAGACGAAAGCTTCATGTTGGATAGCATTTTCAACCAACTCTGATTCAAATAGGGTTTTAAGCGCACGACAACATTGTTGGTTGATAAATATATGCCTGTTGCCATGGTACATTAAATGAGGGTGTCGAAAGTTTGCATTTTTCAACCCACTGCTGTAGAAGAGTGTGAATACCGAACGCCTACCGAAATTATGCAAATATGTAAACTACTTATTTTAAATGTTAAAAAGTTATTTTGCCCCGGAGGTGTATCTGGCCCCAGAAGTACTTATTCTCGTGACCACTTTGGAACTCTAAGGTTCAATTTACTTTGATGCATTTTCGAAAAATTCAAATGCAGTTTTTTTCGACACATCATTGCAAAAAGCTCACGCCCATTCTATTCTATTTGCTTTTTTACACAAAATGACGCTAGCTTTTTGCAGTCTGAAATGATGCGTCGAAAAAAACTGCATTTGAATTTTTCGAAAATGCATCATGAACCTTAAGTGCACGAATATCAGCTTCTACGACACGTGCAACATTCAAATTGTTACTTCATGTTTGCTGCACTGCAGCATAAATGAAGTAGCAATTTCAAATGAAGTGGGGCACTGATTTCCGAGATTTGTGTAATTGAAAATTCGAAGTGGAAGTGCATGTATAGCCTACGTGGTGGCCATTTATGGACTCTACAAGGAATCACCATAACTAACTACTAACAGCGTGGAAATTAATATAATAAGTTTGGAAGCAAATTTGCTTCATTGAAGCGTTTATCATCATATGAGTTACCCAATCCCATTTATTAAGCGCATCAATTTCTGATGAATTACACAATGCCATTGCTGATTTAACTGACGATCAAACAGCTTTACGCAGATTACAAGGGTGGCTTTAATTCGAAATAAATATATAGTGGGGCCTCATAGCATAGTCAGTAAAGGAACGGTATTACCAAGCCGGAGGCGGCGGGTTCAATTCCCGGTCCGGTCGAGGGAATCTTACGGGCTGGACATTTTCTCGACTTTCCTGGGCATAGACGTATGATTGGACTTGCCACACAATTATACCAATGCAAAAATGGTACAGGTATCGAAAGCTCTCAATTAATAACTGTGGAAGTGCATCTAGAACACTACGTTGAGAGCACGCAATAAGCTATATGCGATATGCAATAAGCTTGAAATGCGAAGAAGAAGAAGAACTTTCATAAAACAGTTTGTTGGGCAATATAAAGGGTGATACGGTCAAAATTTGGTCAATATCAACTTGACGTATTTCTTTCAATTTTGCATTTAAAAAACCTGAACACCCCTCATTTTGAAGGTGTGTGTGTGTAGAATGTTGCTCCTATTTTGATTTTGGAATTCACTCTTCAGTTGTCAAAATGCCGTCCAAGCAAGAAGAGCAGCGTATCAAAATTTTGCTCGCGCATCGCGAAAATCCGAGCTACTCGCACGCAAAGTTGGCAAAATCGCTAAAAGTTGCCAAATCAACCGTTACAAATGTAATTAAAGTGTTTGGGGAACGTTTGTCGACAGCCAGGAAGTCTGGATCGGGGGGAAATCGAAAACTGGAAGCCGCTGAGACGCCAAAGAGAGTTGCCGGTAGTTTCTAGCGAAACCCTAACCTCTCTCTCCGAGATGCCGCAAATAAGCTGGGTGTATCGTCTACAACCGTGCATCGAGCCAAAAAACGAGCCGGACTATCGACTTACAAGAAGGTAGTGACTCCAAATCGCGATGATAAACAAAATACGACGGCCAAAGCGCGATCCCGGAGGCTGTACACGACGATGCTGACGAAGTTTGACTGCGTGGTAATGGACGACGAAACCTACGTCAAAGCCGACTACAAGCAGCTTCCGGGACAGGAGTTTTATACGGCAAAAGGAAGGGGAAAGGTAGCAGATGTTTTCAAGCACATGAAACTGTCAAAGTTCGCAAAGAAATATCTGGTTTGGCAAGCCATCTGTACCTGTGGCTTGAAAAGCAGCATTTTCATAGCTTCCGGGACTGTCAACCAAGAAATTTACGTGAAAGAGTGTTTGAATAAACGTCTGCTGCCTTTCCTGAAGAAACACGGTTGTTCCATACTGTTTTGGCCGGATTTGGCATCTTGCCATTACGGTAAAAAGGCCATGGAGTGGTACGCCGCCAACAACGTGCAGGTGGTTCCCAAGGACAAGAACCCTCCCAACACGCCAGAGCTCCACCCAATTGAGAAATACTGGGCTATTGTCAAGCGGAACCTAAAGAAGACCAAAAAAACTGCTAAGGGCGAGCAGCAGTTCAAGGCAAACTGGCTTTCTGCGGCGAAGAAGGTGGACAAGGTGGCTGTACAAAATCTGATGGCAGGGGTCAAGCGTAAGGCCCGGCAATTCGGATTTGGAAAAGCGGAAGCCTAACTGAATATTTTTCCTGAATTTTATACTAATTGAACTTGAAAAAGAAATTTAATTTGATTTTTTAAATAAACGATTTCACCGATTTACACGCGTTTTCCCTTGACCAAATTTTGACCGTATCACCCTTTAGTAGATAATGTCAATGGAATCAATTCCGCCGATGACGATTAAAAAAGACGTTTTCTTCGAAAGACCAGATTTTTAAGAATATTTTTTTAAGATGATTTTATCAGCAGGATTTGTTTGAGAAATCTCGTTTACACGTACCCATGGAGATTCAGATGCCTGCGGTTTTGTAGCTGCCCTAAATTTACTGATAATAAGAATGTTCGAGGGTTCATCGTTCAAATTGTGATTGCAAGCCAAGCATTGAAAAACCATTAATCATTGCCATCATCTTCAGTTGGCTTGGTGCGTAATTCGATGATAAAAAGTGCCCTGCCTAGCGTGTGAAGATAGGAGATATACCTAAGGTGTGAGCTCGCGATAAGATTACGGTAAACGACGACGATGACACGAGGACGACGACGGTGGCGATGTCTCAACCTATTCGTACGATTTTGATTGTGTTGTTTTAGATAAGGTACGGTGAAGAAAACGAGAAAACAGAAGAATATAGCAAAGAAGGGGTACTTCAATCCCCTTGCAAATAAAAACACCAACGATTGTGAGCTGTACTTGGAAACCGTTTTATCAATACTGATAGCACCACATAGCGGTAAGTGAAAAGCAATGTACCTGCATCAAACGTACACAATGGTTTCTTGAAAATAACTGCTGAATTACAGTTTAATTTAGCTGACATTTGAATTTATATCGGAGAGCATAATTTAGGGTAGAGTGTTACTTCGGCATAAAAGTAAATTTTTGTCATATCGAGTAGAAAACATCAAAAATTTCTGTGAGCAAATCCACATGAAATAGTGAAAACATGAACAAAATTCAAATTTAAGCTCTCAGAATTCCATTTTTTAATCTTTATATGTTCACTGATAAAATTACAAAGTTTGTTTTTATGTGTCCCACACATGATTTTTTGCAATGTGATTAACAAATGATATCTATGTGTCGGACACATACTTAATATGTGTACACATAAAAGCCATGTGTAACCACACATACTATTAATTTGACTCATAAATTTCATGTGTGCTTCTAGGTGGATTCTGTTTATGTGTGGTCACATGAAAATCATGTGGAATTTTACATGGAAATTCGTCAATAACAATGTGTGGAATTCTATTAGTGTTCCAAATTCAAAATAAATTACATGTAATTTTAGGCTAGGCTCCTACAGTAACTTACTAGCCTTAACTGTTATGATATATATCTATGTGCTTTTACATAGTTCCTGCCTTGGCAATTCAGTATTTTAAACAGGTTTTCTGTACCAGCATGTCAGTATAACAACCGACTTAAAGCTAAAACTAAATCTCATCTAATTATAATGGAAATTAATCGTTGCAATTGGACATTTGTTCTATTTAAAGTCTTGCTGAGACTCCCAGACATTTATTCTCCCACCTTTATCGTTTCACATAAACTGGCCTGAATCTCAGGTCCCTCCGCATCTCCTATCTGACCTGCGATCAACGTTCTTTTCTTGTCTTAGAGCAACCGTACCAGTCGTTGCCATTTGCGGCACTATTTAACTTACGCACAGCGTTTCCATTTGGGCTTAATCACTCCTCTCCACACCGGTCGTTGCTATCAGAGTCATAATTTAAGATACCGTTTTCCACACCGGCAAAACAAACTTTCGACGTTTATTCAAAATAGTAACCGTCTGATGCGTTACTACCGGGTTGCTAAATTTATAAACTCACTACTTTCCAAGGTGCGGATTGCTATTTCCCCCACCTGAATAGCAACCTCCGGTACGCAAGTAGCGTTATGGTAGAGGTTGGTAAATGTGCCTTATTTTTTTTTCTTTGCTGTGTCCTGAATGTTGGACGGCTCAGACCGATCCACGGTCCATCTCACCACTCTGGTTGTCTTGTTTGTAGATTATATGGTTGCTTCGGTTAATTGTGTGTTGTCGCTTGTGATTCATAAACGTATTTTTGTTTGTTTGATGAATGAGACAACTTCTTTTAGTTCGAGCTCATTGTTTTCCTTCAGAATGATGTTCAGTGCTTTGCAGTACTCCAGTACAGTGTACTCGGATCTCTCGATATTGTATTTTGTGCAGTGGTAGAGCAAGTGTTCTAGATCTTCTTTTTCGTCGCATAGGTCACAGTTGTCGTCTTCTTCCCAACCCCATTTGTATCTTCTTTCTTTGGTGTTGGTGTGTCCTGTCATTATCCGTTTCAGGATGATGATTTCTTCGGTGTTAAGATCTAGTCCTTGAAACCAAATCTTTTGTCCTGGTTCTTCCATAAATCCAAAATGCCAGATGCCTTTTTCTGTTGATGTGATCTGGTATTCCGATTTCCAGTCTTCCCATGTATCGGTTTTTCCAAGTTTGATTGCCTCCGCGAGGGTCAGTGTGTTGAATGTTGTTTGTGGACCGTGTGTAGCTTGAACGGCTTCTTGGTCAGCTTTTTCATTTCCTGGGATGCCCTGGTGGCTGGGTATCCACTGAAGGATGATCTTGATGCCCTTGCTGTCCTGGAGCGATTTTGTGATTTCCCAGGCAAGGTAATTCTCTATCGTCTTCGTCTTGTTGCGTATGGTCTGGCAGGCTCCAAGGGAATCAGTGAAGATAACAGCTTTCTGATATCGTTTCTTCTTGACGATTTCGATGGCAATGAGTAACGCCAGCAGTTTTGCATTAGTAATTGAAAAATTGGGGTTGACCTTCTCTGTAACAATGTGTTGGTCTGTGCAGTCTACAACTGCTAGGGCTGTGCCCGTTGCC
Source organism: Ochlerotatus camptorhynchus (assembly GCF_037179485.1). Classification (NCBI taxonomy): domain Eukaryota; kingdom Metazoa; phylum Arthropoda; class Insecta; order Diptera; family Culicidae; genus Ochlerotatus; species Ochlerotatus camptorhynchus. The sequence continues at coordinate 7,162,305 of NW_027040918.1, read as the reverse complement.
GTCTTCGAGGCGTCCGTGTAGATGTGGTTGAAATCTTGGTAGTGCTGGTTTTTGGCTTCCAGAATTTTTTTTTTCCAGAATTCTTGACTGTAGCCTTCTTTCTTTTTTTGCTCTTCGAAGGGCTTCTCTTTGATATTTCTGGCAACGTTGAAGTCTAAGTACTTTCTTCTGTCCTGGAAAGCCATGTTGGGATCCTTAGGATGCATTTGGCAAACGATATAGTTGTGTTTTGCGGCCGTTTCCGAGAGGAACGATCCGTTGCCCGGGGTGTCTTCGATTACTTTCACGATGAACGGCTGAAGCTGCCTGCCATGGAAGGTGTTTTTCAGGATTTCCTTGAGGGTGAGCCAGTCCCTACGAATATCCAGTGGCAGCTGCCCAGTTTCTGCGTGAATGACATGGATGGGTGTGGTCTTGAGGAGACGCATTGCTATCCGGAGGTAGGAGTTCTGAACAGTCTGTAGTTTTTGCAGGTTGGATTTGGCTGCGTTGCCATAAATGTGAGCTCCATATTCTAATCTGCTTCTTATTATGGCATTTCCGACCTTAACTAGAGTATTCGGATTGGCGTTGCTGTTTCTCTTTCCTAGCATTTTGATAATTCCCAGTTGTGTCCCTGCTTTTTCTCGAACATCCTCGATGTGTTTTCTGGGCGAGAGGCTCCTATCTAAGGTGTACCCCAGATACCGATGGGTGTTGTTTAGCTTTACATTTTCCTGACCTATTTTTACTCTCACTCCCCTCGTGTCCTTTCTTGTGAAGGCAATTGCTGCGCACTTGGCTAAATTGATCCTGAGGTCCAGGGACTCTAGGCCGAGACAGAGTTTGGAGAGGTAGGTGTTGGCTTTCTCGGAAGCTTCGTCACGGTTGCTTGCTACAACTATCACCGCAAAGTCGTCAGCGAACTGGACGAGTTCGCAATCTTCCTCGGTGATATCGTGGAGCTCCTTCGTGTAGAGGTTGAATAAGATGGGCAAGAGTGGACAGCCTTGAGGGAGTCCTTCACTCACTTCCCTATAGACGTCTCCTTCATTCGTTTTGAGGACCAATCTTCGGTGGCTGAGGTAGGTGTGCAGCCAGGAGATGAGCTTGTTAGGGATTTCTAGGCTTTATAGGGAATTCAGCAGCTTTCGCAGGTTCACCGAGTCGAAGGCTTGGGACATGTCTAGAAAGACAACTATGGGATGTTTTCTATCTTGTTGCACGTCCTTGATCCTGTTTACGACGTATTTCACGCAGCTTTGGGTGGAGCAGTTCTTTCGAAAATCGAAAGATTGAGGAGGATGCAGATTCTTTATTTCGGCGATTTCTGCCAGCCTACTGTTGACAGCAGAGTTAATGAGTTTGAGGTTGACGTTCATGAGAGCTATGGGGCGACTGGAGGCTGGGTTAAGAGGATCTCCTTTATGTTTAGGAATGGGTTTAATTAGCGTCGTTCTCCATCTTTCCGGGATTTTTTCGGTGACGAACACTTCGCTCAGCATTTCGCACACCTTGATTTGCATGTCTTGTCTTAGGTTTTTTAGTATGCCATATGACATGCCGTCTTCTCCCGGGGCAGAATAGGGTTTCTTTCTCCGAAGGGCTCCTAATGTTTCTTCAATCGCCAGTGCCATCTCGTAGCCTCCTAGCTCTGTGGCAGTTTCCACTATAGGTTGGTATACTGTCTTCAGCTTGTGGTCGTAGTAGTGTGCCATGAATTGTTCGGCGTCGTCCAAGGTGATTTCCGGTTTTCGTCCTACAGGTTGAGTTAGCGCTGTGTCCAATCCCTTGATTATGTTCCAGAGCTGTTTTGTGGGGGTGGATTCATCCACTGCCTCCGCGAGTTCCCGGCAATAGGCTCTCTTTGCCTTCCGGATGAGTCTTTTCAGCACCGCCCTTGCTCTCTGGAGGTTGATATAGTTGGTTGCTGTTTTGAGCCTGTTGTATTCCCTTAATATACCTCGCTTGGTCTTGTAGGCTTCTTCGATCTCCTTTGTCCACCATCGCTTAAGGTAGTTCCCCTTTTTGTCCCTGACTACGAAGCTGGCTTCTTCACAGCTCTCCTCGAAGATCGATTGCATTTCCTCTGGATTGTAGATGAATTGAGGTTTAAGCTGGTTTATTAGCTCAGCTGCCTTGGATTGCTTGATTCGGATCATTTTGCCAGGTACAACCGGGATCTTACTTCCTATTTCGATCTGAATGGATAGATGATTGCTTCCAAACTCTTGAGGGACGACCTCCCAGGTAGATTTAATGGCTAGACCACTAGTTGCCATGGAAAGGTCAATCGCTGAGCTATTCCTATGGACCGTAGTCATGCAGGTTGGGGAACCATCGTTCAGAAGAATGAATCTTGACGAACCCAAAATGCTGTTGATGAGGTTGCCCTTCGGACAGTTGGCCGATGAGAAATCCCAAGAATGATGGTGGCCGTTGAAGTCCCCTCCGATCAGCACTTCTCCTCTCATATGTTCCGCGACTTCGAAGAATTCCTGGATTTTTTTTTGTTTCGTTAGAAACACTTTTCCCGGGGGAACATAGACCGAGATTAGAGAGATAGGGTCAAATATTTGATAATTTTGATTCCGACCACTTCGACCGGGAGGAGGTCTTCCAGATCCAATCTTTGGTAGTCGAGGCTATCGTGTATCAGGATGCCAACCCTGCCGTATCCTTGGTTTTTCCTGGTGGATTCTTGTTTGTAGCGAGCGAGTCTGAACGGTTCTTCTTTTTTTAGCCATATCTCCTGCAGCAGGGCCACCTTGATGGAATCCTCCGTAAGGTAGTGTCTGAATTCTTCTCGGGTTTCTGTAGGGCGAAGGCTCTGGACATTGTGTTGCAGGATTTTTAGCTGCTTACACTCCACTGTGGTTGCTCTGGTTGATTCTAAGGTGATCTGTTGTTGTGAGGATGTCGCTTTCCATGATTTCCTGTAGGTCGCTGCCAATCTCTATTAGCAGGTGGTCCCTGTCTAGTTCCGAATCGACTTGCTGTATCCTTTGGGCTATTTTGAGTTGTAGGTTTCTCAGCCCGATTAGCCACCGTTTGACTCGCGTTACCACCAGGAACTCTTGTCTCAACCAAGCGATTACCTTCTCGAATTCCGTTGCTTTATGCGGGTTTGCCAGGCATCTTAGGCAGGGTTCTCTGGGTGGGGTGATCCGAGGTTGGGACGAGGTTTCAACCGGGTTTTGTCCGTCTCGGCTCATCCTTCTGGACCTGGGAGGGCCGGCATCTGTTCGGTGGGTGTTCCTTCGTTCTTCGCTGCGCTGGTCTACCTGTTCTCCATCTTCGAGTCTTGGGAAGGACTCTTCTTCCAGACCCTCAAGCAGGCTAAAGCGATTTTCCAACCTTGGAAAATGGGATGCTGCTTGTTTGAAAAATATCTGTTTCTCTTTCATCGCCTGGTGAATGTTGTGGCACCGCTGTTTTTCAGGGCATTGTGGGTCTTCTGTTTTGTGGTTTCGTTTGCAGTTCGGGCATTTTGCCGCCCTATTGCAGTCCGTTGTTGCGTGGCTCTCTCCGCAGACGTACAATATTTGGCCCTATGACCAAATCTCCAGCAATTCTTGCACTGTCGAACCGGGAAGATGTACAGCTCTGCTCTAAAACTGCATCTGAAGATTTTGACGCTCTTTGGCACTTGTCCTCCTTCCACTGTAACTTTGATGTTGTATGTTGCATGTAGTTCCCCGTTTGCGCCTCTTCTTTTTATCCTCTCTACCTTGGGGATCGGGTAGTCCGCTTCAACGTGCTCCGCCATTTCTTCTTCCTCGAATGTCGGAGGTACTCCTCGGATGAATACGATGGTAGAGTTGTTTCTTCTGGGCTCATGCACCCTGAGGTTGTGGCTCTCTAGGTTCAGCCGGTTGACGTCTAGTACCGCTAGGGTATCAATTTTGAATCTGAATTTACCCAGCTTGTTGATTTCGGTGAATCTGGTGAACCCCTTCTCCATGAGGACCTTTCCGAGATGTGCTGGATGTTTTGGGAAGTCCTTCTCTGTGTCGACAAGCTCGAGTATGACCGAGTTGGGGGGATCAGTGCTGTCTTCCTTCATCTTTTGAGATTGCCTGGTTATCCTTCCATGTGCCGTTTTTCTACTCTCCACGATTCTTTTAATTCTAGTGTCCTCTTCTGTTCTCCTAGAGCTACCGAAAGGCATTTTGCCGACGACCGATTTGTCACTTGCTTACTCTGGTCACCCTACACTATGAACCTTCCCCTGTTTGTTCTTGCTATTGTCCTGATCGTCCTACCTGCTACCGAATCGTTATCGAATGATTATACTCCTACTATCATTGCTTCTACGAAGGCCGTGTGGAATGCCACCGAATGGCAGAACTCCTGCCAGCACCACGAAGTGTCCTTTGGATCCGTTTTATTCCCAGATTTATTCTTTCTGTTTCCACGACAAAGTGCAAAGGCGTCTGCCTAGGCTTATTGATCAGCAACAGGTCGACCGTTTTTCGTACTTTTCGCCGACGAATCGAGGTTAGACTCGCCAAAAAGGTTGGAGAGAATCGTAGATTTCCTGGCGAATTTCACTTTTCCCCTGAAAATAGCATTTTCTATACAGCGTCCTGCAGTGCGGGGAACCGAATGTCACTGGCTTTAAACGGAATCACTCGATTTTTCACTGTATTTTTCCCGATTTTCATGCGCTCATTGCGGAGCAAACACTTTTCACGTTGAACTTTTTTTCTTTTTTCGTCTCGTCTTTTTTCAACTGTGATACTCTAAGAAAGCCTTAGCGTGAAACTTCAAAGGCACAAATGTCAGCTTCCACAAAACGTACAAATTTGAAATTGCTACTCTCTGTTTGTAGGAGCACAGCAAACAAGGAGTAGCAATTTCAAATTTGTATGTTTTGTGGGAGCTGACATTTGTGCCTTTAAAGTTTCACGCTAAGGCTTCCTTAGAGTATCACCTTCAGTTTTGCTGTTGTATCGTGCTTCGTGCACATTTATTGTTTGGCGTTCTCCTCAAATATGAAGTATAAACGGCAGAAAAAATCAGTGTTGAGTGAATGTGCCTTATTTACTCATTGGCACGGTTGCTCTTAGGGTCTAAGTTTTTCTTATGGCTACTCACGATTGCACCTTCGAACGTCAGTAACGTCACTCGCTCAGATAAAGACCCTCGTACCAGAGTTGGTAACGGTCAGTTTGGTCAGTGACGTTTGACGAAACCCAAAAATAAATTATCGCGGTACAAAAACCATAATTTCCATACAGAGCGGTTCCATATCATTAAAGCAACGAGTAATTTTCATCTTTTTTGATTTGCATGAAACCTTGCATACAAGTTTTTGGGGAAGAAAAACGCCGTTTTGCATACTTGGTTCGCCATTTTGAATCTAGCCTTACTTATGAGAAGGGCCTATGAAAAATGTACATGATATCTTCAAAAAATTGTATCTCGGAAACGGTTTGTCCGATTGGTTTGGTGTCTTGAGCGAAGTTTTAGACAATTGTTGGTGTTATATGGAAAAAATATGTACGGTAAAAAAAAAAGTTTGGTATTTGTGTTTTGAACTAAAATATAAATTTTCCCTTTAAAGTGACATGTCAATAATTTTTATATTATCCTTATGTTATAGCTGACTAAAAATGCTATCTAGTGCACAGTAGGTTGTTCTGGAGAAAAATAGGTTACGATGAAAAAAAATGTTTTTTAAAAAAATACAATTTTCAAAAAAGCTATTAAGAAAAGCCAAAAAAGTTTGTCACCCTAATTTTATGAAAGTACATCAAATTTGCAAACAAAAAGTACTTCGGTAACATTTTTCTAAGATGCACCGTTTAGAAGATATTACTGATTTAATATTGTTTTTTTTGATAACTTAATAAGTTTTGGCCCTTTTCGGATGTACTCCGTGTTTTTCCAGTTTCAAAAGTATTTTTTTCGGAATGATTGGAAAATTTTAAGTTAAAATAACACTGACAGCTTAAAGATTCGAGTGAAATTCTCTGCCTTAAAAGTATTTTAAAAAACAAGTTACAAAATCCCACTATCAGGAACAATGATTTCTTCAAGTGATTTTTGGTGCGTTGTGCTGAAAATGTGCATTCAACTCTTGCATATCGCCTAACAGTTTAATCCATTTAAACTGGATGTGTTTATACTGTGCATATTTTCTCTCTATTGCCGAACATCGCCACAGACATCAAACCGATGAGACAACTCGATTTCGAGATACACCTTTTTGAGAACTGCAAATGTAAGCTCCTCAATTAGCAAGATTCAAAAGAGCGAATTAAGCTTATTTTTCAGGGATGGTGATTGTGCGCAATAAAAAATAACATTATATGTTGGATATCATCAGTTTATTTTTATTCCTGTATTTTTATAAAATTATTGTTTACACAACTTTCTTAACAATATTGAATATTTTGGCATCATTGTCAGGACAGTTTGAATAAAGCTTTGCCTTTATTGTATTTTCTGATAGAGGAAGAAATGAGTGGAATTTTAGAGTTCCTTGAATTGTTTTAGCATTATTATATTGATTATTTAGCTGCAAAGACATATTTTCGTATTCTTCTGTAGTAGAATAACAAAATGACAACTTTGTAAGTTCTTCTTCTTTTCGTTTGTTTGCCCAATTAAACAACTCTCTTGCAGTCTTTATCGGGTGTTCGCGTTCTTTGGCTAAACTTGCTCTGGTAGCCATGCGTTTTATCGTACCTCCAATAGACCTTTTCCGTGCGATGTTGCGAAGAAATGCCATTCAGCGTCAATACCATACTTTGACTTAAATTTACAAAGGCTAGCTTGAACCTTGAGATGAATCAAATACATTATCTCTTTCCTTTCTTGCATCTGATGCCATATTTCTACTGGTTTTAAATTCGTCTACAATTTTTTGTACTGACCATGATTTTGGCAACAATGATAAAATTGATAGTTTTTCTTGCCTTGTGGCTGAATTTTAAAATTTAATTTTCATATTTTCTATGACTTCAGCAAACTCGTTTGCTTTTTCTGTTTTAGCGTCTAATTTAAAAAGATTTCTTCGTACACCTTCGACGATTTCAGCGCACTTTTTTTCAGGATAGTGAACATTTTTAACCTTACCTAAATCTATAGGCGAAACACGAATAGCTGCTATTCCTCGGTTGAATATTTCGACGTCTACAGGCATCGTGAAGTCTTCATTTGATTTAATTGTGCTTAGCGTTGACTCTGATGGTATCGTGACCAAACTTTCATAGCTTTGCGAATCAGGTACATCAGGTATGGTCTGAACAGTTGGCATCCTTGAGCCGCCGGCTACGCTTTGTTCCTCGTTTTGGGTGAGGTAAGCTATTGAATCAATATGTAGACGGCAAGACGAACAAACACGAAAATCCTTGGTGTTCAGTGTGGATACCTTGGAAAATCCAATTTTTTTTTTTTATTATAGTCATTTTAACACTCTTGCGTCATTCGTGACTTGTCCGGGGGTGAGATTTGAACTCGTGACTTTGGCGTGAGAGGTATGGATGTTAACCACTATGCCGGGGTCGCCCCCTGGAAAATCCAATTGATTTTAGTTTTTGGATGATACCATCCGTGAGATATCGCAGCTCTTTCGAACACTGAATGTCTTTGAATGGGCGAATACATCTTATTTTACTCATTTTGTAATCTGTAACATAGAAAATATTTTCCAATTGTTAGTTTTGTACGAAAATATCACAAAACATATAATTAAAATGTGTATTTAAAACTTACCTTTGCACCAAAACTTTCCCCTAGTAATTCTGGATGAATTCAGAACCGAGTCAGACATTATTATACAGCTCACGGGTAGAAATCATAGAATGCTGGGTAAAGATTGTTGGAAGATAGGTAGAGTTGAACGCTCAGGTATCGTCGAACCTTCAGGTATGAGTTTGGAGAGTTGGAGCGAGGTAGATTTGCTGGGGTAGGTATATTGTTATTGAAGAAGATTGTAAATTGTATATACCTGGAATGAATAAAGAGTGCGGCGGTTGTTGATTGAGGTATCAGTCGGCAGCCCTCTAGTTTGATGGAAGGTGACTACTGCGTTCTTTTTATTTATTATTAAGGAACGGTCAAAGACGGAGCTAGCCTCGTTATGGCCAGCGTGGCCATGGTGGACTAGTTCCAACAAAGACCATGTTTACAATCACCAACTGTACGTAGTACAGCTAACTGGTATCTGATTACCTGTATCTAATACTTGTTAGCACGTTTTCAGCACAACGCACCAAAAATCACTTGAAGAAATCATTGTTCCTGATAGTGGGATTTTGTAACTTGTTTTTCAAAATACTTTTAAGGCAGAGAATTTCACTCGAATCTTTAAGCTGTCAGTGTCATTTTAACTCAAAGTTTTCCAATCTTTCCGAAAAAAATACTTTTGAAACTGGAAAAACACGGAGTACATCCGAAAAGGGCCAAAACTTATTAAGTTATCAAAAAAACAATATTAAATCAGTAATATCTTCTAAACGGTGCATCTTAGAAAAATGTTACCGAAGTACTTTTTGTTTGCAAATTTGATGTACTTTCATAAAATTAGGGTGACAAACTTTTTTGACTTTTCTTAATAGCTTTTTTGAAAATTGTATTTTTTAAAAAACAATTTTTTTCATTGTAACCTATTTTTCTCCAGAACAACCTACTGTGCACTAGATAGCATTTTTAGTCAGCTATAACATAAAGATAATAAAAAAATTATTGACATGTCACTTTAAAGGGAAAATTTATATTTTAGTTCAAAACACAAATACAAAACTTTTTTTTTTACCGTGCATATTTTCTCCATATAACACCAACAATTGTCTAAAACTTTGCCAAAGACACCAAACCAATCGGACAAACCGTTTCCGAGATAAATTTTTTTGAAGATATCATGTACATTTTTCATAGGCCCTTCTCATAAGTAAGGCTAGATTCAAAATGGCGAACCAAGTATGCAAAACGGCGTTTTTCTTCCCCAAAAACTTGTATGCAAGGTTTCATGCAAATCAAAAAATACAAAAAATAAAAACTGGAAAAATTTCCCACTTGTTCGTGGAACCGCTCTACATCCTTTGTCATTGACGAAGAGAAGCCGACAGTAATCCCTTTGAACAAAGCCTATCGCATCTTTTACCTTCACTTCTCTTTTTTGTATCATGCATGGACAAAAAAAAAAAGCAAATACCGTCGAACGTGCATGTGAGCAGACTAGTAACCACACTATGAGCGCTTCTTGTTTTCCTTTAGCCTTTCTTCTCTCCAAAGTGTTGATAGACCAGTGGTAAAGTCACAAGCCTGTTGTTCGAATCCGTTTTGTACCCATTTTAAGTTTTGACGTAGGACTAGGGGAAAAGCTCCTGTAGTTGCGGTACGTTAGAAGCGTTAGGTTCCTATAGTTGTGTACGGAGTCTCCATACACAACTATAGGAACCTAACGCTTCTAACGTACCACAACTATAGGAGCGTTTACCCTACGTCTTTGATTTCTATATGGGGGTACACTTTGTGAAAACCGAAAATGGAACATGTAACAAATTAAGAAAGAATTTGAACGTTAATAACTAGGCTGCCCCTGGTCCAATTTTAATCATTTTATCACCAATCGATCAGAAATATGGCTACGCATCGATGTTGATTTTTAACAAAAAAATATTGAAAAACTGGTAAATGTCCAGCATTGTCCAAAAAAGTCGAATTATCCAACAAATCCACCAATTACCTACATGCATATGCTGCTTCCCCAGCACAGTCGTCAGCACAGAGTAGTAAGTAGACGAAACAAGTCAAAGTAGCATTCGCCTCCGATTCTCGGGCGCGTGCGAATAGGGAGGATGGAATTGCGTAATATTTTGCATACTCTTCGCCATATTCAGAACCAAACGCAAATTCTTCGAGATAACCACCATTCGTCGTCTCGCTCGCCGTGGCGGTGTCTGACGTATCTCCGGTCTGATTTACGAGGTGTGCTGAAGGTGTTCCTGAAAAATGAGATCCGTGATGCTGTCACCTACACTAAACACGCCAAGCGTAAGCGGCCATGGATGTCATATACGTTTTGAAGTGACAGAGACGCACTCTCTGTTTGGTTTCGGAGGTTAAATCATCACCAACTTTGGCAACAAAACGGCTCTTTTCAGGGCCACCAAGCTTATTACAGTAAAGAGTAGGAATAGAATTCATCTGCCTGTTTGTCTATATTCAGAACCAACGACCACACAAAACGGCAGGATACATTTGTGAAGCCGAGTTATTTACGAAAGAGAGTGTCGATGAAGAGAACCGATCAATGTAGATAGGACCTATTAAAAAGTGACGCGAGATTTGAGCTCCAATGCTACCGACGCCATCAACTCAACCGGGGACCAACGGCTTTACTTCCCGAAGGAAGGCGTGATCAGAGATGTTATGCCTTAGAACATGCCGGTGGCGCCGACTGAGATTAGACCCAGGCCTGCTGGGGTGAAAGGTAGCTAACCACCGGCGCCGATATCTTTCAAGGTGATATCACTGCAAATGAGAACGTCCCAAATTTGAGTTTAGTTATCTCAGAAATAAGAAATAAAAAGGCGCCAAGCGTCATCGCAAAGTTCTTCGAGATAACCGCCACCCGAGCAGGAGAAAATAACTAATGAATACTTAATTCTGACCTGATACCAAAATTTGGTATTGATCAGCATGACATAAGAGGTAAAATACCAAAGAATAAAACCAAAAAATTACATGCAAAATACTTTGCAAATAACAAAAATTGATATTTGGATACCAAAATAAAACCTGTGTGGTTTTGTTTTGCTATTGCATTATTATAATTTGGTATCATAATGGTATTGTGGGAACATTTTTTGGTATTATTTTTTGGTATTTTACCTCTTATGTCATGCTGATCCATACCAATTTAAGGTATCGAGATATTCGTTCCTGCTCGGGCATCGGTCATCTGGTTCGCACTTCAATAAAACGGCCCTTTTCAGGGCCATCAAGCTTACATCAGTAAAAAGTTGGAATAGAATTCTCGCGTCACTTATCAAATAAACTAATGTAAAATATCCAAAATTTTGAGAAAATCGAAGTTGAAGTTCGACAGATTATTATTTATACTGTTTTGAAACAATACTATTTTTAATGTAGTCAGTGAAAAATAACGTTGAAAATTCAGTAGAAACGGTAAAATCACAATTTTACATCGGACATGTTACATTGGACAATTTTTCTCAATGACATAATCAATTAGTGTTACATTGGACGATTTGTTCTACATGATACTAGATTCCCTTTCACAGATGTCATAGTAGAGTACCTAACTTTAGATTGGCCCCGCCTTTAGAAAATGAGCACCAATCATGTTAGGCAGTCCGAATGACCGAAGTAACAAACATGTACACATCATTTCAAACTGTACATTGGACAATTTTTGACCTATGATTATCTTAAATAAATGAAAGTAAATTTGGATGGATGTTTTCGATATAGTTTGTATCGCTTAACTCAAGTTGTTTACATTTGTTACATTGGTCTATTTGAAAAGTGACGCGAGAATTTATCTGTGCTTGTTTGTCCATATTCAGAACCACAAGCCCCCAACGACCACACAAAATGCTCTCCAGAGTTGTAATCTTGTAACCAAACTTGGAAGCAGGGGTGCAAGTGATTTTGATTGATTCTCTTAATCAACTTTCTCTTTGAAAAAGATTAACGGAAAGAGTTGAGATAATAGATAATTGATCAATTAAAAGAACTAAATGCTCTTTACATTTATTCCGTCCACTAACGGTCCTACGTCAAGCTTCCGTTCGTGCCCCTAGGCACAGACTCTTCTACTTTTTCTGTGTTGCTTCCAACATCCAACGATCAACATTTTTTTTTGTCAAACAATACCTACGGAACGGCTGACTAAAACGTACAGTTTTTAATCCTCTCTGAGTAACCGGCAGATCTAAGAGAGAGAGAGAGAGAGAGCACATACTGAGCTAGTTTTTTTTTTCACGACGTAAATAAAAGGGGACTGTCTTCATACGGAATTTATCAGAGCATTCTCTGCTTGAACGTCAAGTAGTACAGTTCGGTCTTTGCTCGCTCTGTCGAGTTGTTCGATTAACCTATAGTTTGTAACAAACGCTCGCAGATATACTGCACGTCGCGTCGTCAGTAGTGTCGGTCGCATCGCGTGATGGGAAGACAGCGCTCCCGGAACAGACTTCGTGACCAAGCGGAGAAGAAAAACAGTGGTGAGGGTAGCTCAGTACCTACCTTAAAAAGGTACGCTACTCTTCCCACCGATGTTGGGAATACCAACCCAGTCCCGGTGAAGCGGACGAAAAAGAGGAAGAATAATCAAGGACAGTCCGATGGTACGAGCGGACGCGACGATGTTACCGCGACGAACGCCAGCGACATTGGTGATTTCGGCGACGCCGTGGAAACCGAGAATTCTGCCGGCCCGAGTGCGGCGAAAGTCAAGCTTCGTCCACTGGTGGTGAAGCAAGTACCACTCAACACGCTGATTGGCGATCTCTCATCGTTGGGCGTTGCAGCTGAGTTTAAGCTCGGCAGGATCGGCACCAAGGTGATGCTCCGAACGAAAGCGGAGTACGAAGTGGCCGTGAAATATCTTCAGGATTCCAAGGCGGAATTCTTCACGCACGACATCCCAGGTGAGAAGCCCTTCAAGGTAGTCATCAGGAGTCTACCGAACGTCGACCCCAAGAGGTTTGAAGCTGAAATCAATCGGTACAAGCTAGCCCCAATCGCTGTCTTCCGAATGACAAGGAGAGACGAAAACGTGAAGACATACCCGGATTGTCTTTTCCTGGTGCACTTCCAGAAAAAGACGGTGACGCTCAATGCGCTGCAAGCCATCCGATCGATTTACTCCATCATCGTACGATGGGAGCCATACCGTGACGGCCATCGTGACGTAACGCAGTGCCAGCGGTGCCTCAATTTTGAACACGGTACCCGCAACTGCAACATCAAGCCACGCTGCAGCAACTGCGCTCAAGAGCACGCCACTTCCAACTGCCCTGCGGATGGAGCCGTGGCGGTAAAATGCGCCAACTGTGGTGGTGCACATCAAGGTTCCGATAGACAGTGCTCCAAACGCGAGGACTTCAAACGCATCCGAAAACAGGTGGCAACTAACAACCAACCAGGACGCAAGAAGGACAAAGTCCCGGCATTTCGGACGGAGGATTTCCCACCTCTTCGTGCTCCTCAGCAAAGGCAAGCGGATTCGCGGGTGCATTCCGCTCAAGCAACTTCCGGTGATTCTGCTGGTCAAAACTCTCCATCCGCCTCTGGATTCTGGAGACAACCAACAGCGCAAAACAACAACCCCGATCTGTTCTCAGCAGATGAACTGATGGAAATTTTCGTCAACATGTCCGGTGCTCTTCGTAAGTACCGCTAACTATCGTCACCTGGAATGCTTGCTCTGTAAGAGCAAAAAAGATTGAGCTTGTCGACTTCCTCCGCAAGCACAGCATCGACGTGGGCCTTCTAACCGAGACCCATCTAAAGTCCGGCGACATCTTCTGGTTGCCTGACCACAACATTATCCGGCTTGATCACACCAGCTCCAGGGGGTGGTGTTGCAGTCGTCGTCAAGAAAGGAATAAAATACCACACTCTGTCCCATCGAGGCCCTTCGTGTGGAGATGGAGTTGTCGACTGGATACGTCCAGTTCATCGCCGTCTACTGCCCTCGACAGTGTGCCGCCAGCAGTGGACTAGTGGCAAAATACAAGAAGGACCTATCCACCATCACCCGTACCGGTTCCCGCTTCGTAGTTGGAGGATATATGAATGTTCGCCATGAGGCCTGGCGGAACTACCAGCAGAACCAGAACGGTCGTCTCCTGTTCGACCACTCACAGCATGGGCTGTACTCCGTTTGGTTTTCGGATGAACCAACATTCATCTCACCGGCGGGAAACTCATCGACGCTAGCTGTTCCTGACAAATATCGGCTTGTCAAAGGCCTTAAACGAACTCAGCTCCGACCACCAACCGGTGGTGGCTGAACTGGGCTGCAACGTGGCTCCTGCTTCAAGCCTGCGCAAAGACTATCATCGCGTAAACTGGGTCCAGTTTGGACGCGTGGTAGACATGCACATCATCGACAACCCGCCGCTTGACACCGTGGAGGACATCGACCGAGCGTTGGAGGGACTCCACCAAGCCATAACCGTGGCTGACGAGGCATGCGTCCGACGAGTTCCTGTGAGGGGTAAGTTTATTGCCATTGATTCCCACACCCAACTTTTGATTCGCCTGAGAAATGTTCGTAGGCGCCAGTTTCAGAGGACTGGAGATCTGGGCAAAAATCGTGAAATGGCCGATCTGACAGACAGATTGCTTCCAAAATGGACTCACTCCGAAATGAAAGTTTCGGGCGTGTTGTCCAGAATCTGGACGACCGCTCCAGACCATTCTGGAAGGTAGCCAAGGTCCTGAAAACTCATCCCAAACCCATTCCACTTCTCAGAGTCGATAATGATGACGATCGGCTTTTAATCACCCCACAGGAGAAAGCAAATGCGATCGGTAAGCATGTCGCTTCATCGCATTTGCTTGGCTCGAATATCTAAAGTCCGCTCGATGATCAGCTTGCGCAATGCGTTCAAAACCTAGATGCCTCCCCTTGTGTCGTGCCACCGGCGGATATGATTACAGTACAACAGATTTGCTCAGCGCTGAAATGCACCAAGAACATGAAGGCTCCCGGGTTTGACGGTATATTTAACTTGATCTTGAAGAGACTCAGCATGAAAGTGCAGTCTCTTCTAACCGCTATCTTCAACAGATGTTTGGAACTGCACTACTTTCCAAGCACCTGGAAAGTAGCAAAAATCATACCAATCCGCAAACCCAGAAAGGATCCAACATTGCCTTCAAGCTACAGACCAATCAGCCTCCTTTCAGCGCTGAGCAAATTGTTCGAGAAACTCATTCTCAATCGTTTGCTCAAGTTTGTCGAGGAAAACAACTCTCTCCTTCCGGAACAGTTTGGTTCAGAAAGGGGCACTCCACCAATCACCAGCTAGTACGGGTGATGAATAACATCCGAAGTAACAAAGCTGTATCCAAGTCCACAGCCATGGCCTTGTTAGACGTTGAAAAGGCGTTTGACAATGTTTGGCATGACGGACTTGTGTACAAGCTTTGTAACTTCAACCGTAACTACCTCCAGCAAAGACACGTTTTCCATCCCAGCAGGAGTCCCGCAAGGCAGTCTGCTGGGCCCCTTGCTTTACAGCATTTACACTTCCGACATTCCTCCCCTCGGTGACGGTTGCGTGTTTTTCCTGTTCGCAGATGATACCGCAATAGCCGTCAAAGGAAGGATGTTACCCTTCACCATCCCTCTCCAAAGGGGGAGTTTGGTAAAGAGAGATGAAAAACCGATTTGTACCTTCCTTAAAAGTTGTCCTAGCTCGCTATTCTACTATCTATATGCAATTTTCACACTGCCGTACTCTAACGGAACTATCAAACTCTTTACTTTCAACTACTCCATCTATCGTATAAAAATTACCACTACAGTCTGTTTTTTGAAATTAGCATCTTCAACTATGTATATAGTAGTTGTAGGTTAGTTGTAGTTGTAAATAGTAGTTATAAGTAGTCTCTTTTTCCAATTCAAATCAAACCAATCCCACCAAGATGGTCATACTTTAAAATAGGCCTGATAGGACTAGGAACTGTAAATTATAATTAAAATCTCAAATGTACTAAAGTTGAAAAGACGCATCTGTGTCACTTGAAAAATTCATACATGTAAACCACACAAACACAAGAAATAAAGATCATTTATAGTCAAAAAAAAGTACAGAATTTTACATGCGCTGCTTGAAGTGCGACGAAGATAGTAATACAATATTTGTCATCACTGACTTTGCTCTCGCTACGTTGATGCAAGACAGCCCTGCCTCGTACACCTGCATGCTGACGTCGTGTTGCAGGAAAATTACCACTGATGTGCAGTAATCCGCTTACCTTATACCGAACGTACTTTTGGCACGGTATCGAAGCTTTTTGATGCCTTTGAAGTTGTGTGCCACTGGTATTACGGCTCGAACTTTCCCACGTGTACAACAACTTTTGGGAATGGCAACTACACTGAACGAAAACATCCGCAATACTTCGATTGATTATTGTACACTGATAAATTAAACTATTCCCATTTTGCTTGAAATTTAATCAATATAACTCTATTAATTTTTAATCATTCGATATGAATAAACAGAGTTTAATATCTCTTTCTACAAAATAATCATCTGATATTAAACCCAGTTTAATCATGGCTCATTATATTGAAAATTATCGTTTTTTAATAAATTAGAATCATTTTTGATTCTATTTGAATAATTTTTGATAGAATTTCAATCTTTTTTGATTGTATATTAATATTCAAAAATAATCAAATTAAATACAAGAAATATTATTTCGAATTAAATCATGCATGACTACTAAAGGGTGTCCACGATGAAATTGCCACACTATGAAATTGCTCTAACTTTTTAACCGTTGGGTAGAATTTAATGAAAATTTGGGTGGATTTAGTTCATAGTGCATTATTTAAATCCTGCAAGTTTTAAAGTCCTGTGATCAAAACTCGCGGAAATGGAGTCGAAAGAACAGCTCGTGCGTGATAAAATCTTGCGCATTCATCACGAGAACAAGGATCTCTCGCATCGTTCCATCGCTAAAACGTTGGGAATCGCGAATTCCACGGTGTCGCGAGTGATTAAGCGGTTCGAGGAACGGTTGACCACCGATCGGAAGCCCAGAAGTGAAGGAAAAAGTATTCCGTACAACACCAAAAATCACAACCGCGTAGTTGGGGCCTTCAACCGAAATCCGAACGCCTCCGTTAGGGATGTGGCTAAGAAGCTGCACCTAAGCCGAAGTTTTGTCCAGAAGGCCAACACTAAGGCTGGGCTTCGAACGTTCAAGGTACAAAAGGCCCCTAATCGCGACGAGAAGCAGAACAAGTCCGCCAAAACCCGTGCCAGGAAGTTGTACCTCAACATGCTGACGAAAGTTGAATGCTGCATCATGGACGACGAAACATATGTGAAGGCCGACTTCAAACAGATCCCCGGCAACCTGTTTTTCACGGCCAAGGATAAGTTCAGCGTTCCGGAGCATGTCCGCACTCAGGAGATGTCCAAATTTGCGAAGAAATTCCTGGTTTGGCAAGCCATCTGCACGTGCGGGAAGCGGAGTGCACCTTTCGTGACCCAGGACACGATGAACGGACAGGTGTAAATAAAAGAGGGCCTCCAGAAGCGGCTGCTTCCTCTCCTGAAGGCCCACAACGTCCCAACAATCTTCTGGCCGGATTTGGCCTCATGCCACTACTCCAAGGACGTGCTGAAGTGGTATGCGGACAATAAGGTCAATTTCGTGCCGAAAATGTTCAACCCTCCCAACACTCCGGAGCTCCGCCCCATCGAGAAGTACTGGGCGATTATGAAGCAGCACCTTCTTAAACGACCTAAGGTAGTGAAGACAGTCGAGGAACTGAAGAAAGTATGGGTTTACATGCAAAAAACGGTTGATTCACAGGTTGTGCAGAATCTTATGGCCGGGGTTAAGGCCAAGGTGCGGGCATTTGCGTATGGACTGTAAATAAAATACGAGTAAAATGGTAAAATGAAGTTTAATAGTTATTTCTCAATCCCTGAAAATTTGATGGCAATCTGATGAAAACTCGAATTTTTCGAATCAATTTTGTGTGTGGCAATTTCATCGTGGACACCCTTCCCAAGTAATCATGGCTCGGGCTCAATAAGGTGAAACGGGATTCTGCATACTTTTTAAGCTTATTTGATTTAATTTATCTTTGAGTGTATTGCTCGAGCCCTTTAACAATATCTGGATCAACAATAGAAAAGGGTCCATCAGCATTTGTAAACAAACCGTTCCAAAGCCCATTCCTCACAAATCGAGGGCCGCCCACACAAACCAACACCATCATCGTGTAGGTAGAAGTTTCCCCTATCGGATGATGGTGTTCGTTTGCGTGGGTGGCCTTCGCTTTGTGAGTAAAGAGGTTTGGAACGGTTTGTTTACAAATGCTGATGGGCCCTTTTCTATTGTTGATCCAGATATGCTGTCGATTATTTCCTTATGGTTGCATTCGTCATCAACTGATGAGCATCCATATGGCTGCCCTAATAAACAAATACCATAAACGAACTGTATCCTATACCCCGAACACGTCGTTAAGCTCCCTTTAACGGTTATTTTAATGGGGTGTCTTCCAAATAAAGGATGATATTAATTTTAAAATTGGCTTTAAAGCGAACCCCACACGTATGAATATATTGACGTGAAGGAGAATTATTGACTAAAATATTCATGATGTGAATGCAGAAATATTGTCAATATAGAATGTATTGACAATACGATTATTGTCAATAAAAGCAATGGTGTAGGGTCCACTTAAAATATACAGGGCTCAGATGACAACAATTTAAGGATGACTTGCAAATGCTATAGATTACATTATTAATTCGATTGTTTACATTTCCATATTGAATAGCCATGAACAGCCATTCATCGTGGATACAAAAATGTAGTGTTGGTAGAGGAACTTCCTCCACCACGAAATAGACAATCTACGGTTTCCACGCTTTGCCATTGTTCGTACCACCTCTGATAGCGATAGCTATGCTTTCACCTCGTTTGTCTACTCAGAGCAGCGAATGACGTTCGATAGAATTAATTACATAATCGTTTTGAATGATTTGCGTCAAGGGGCTGAACCATTACCAAATACGTTTCAATTTATCATGAGCAATACGCATTCCAACTGTAGGCCCTATCCTTTCTGATAGCAATGTGATTTAACCCTCCGTTACTCGCGCTGTTGTACTTTGTAGAACACACATGACTTTTCCATTGCCATTTTGTTGCTGAGTTACCAATCGATCTGAAACCAACGAGTATTCCTCAAAAAACTTGTTTTGATCTAAACAAGCTAAACTTTGATTACAGTAAACACCAAAAAATGCGGATAATAGGGAAAATGTAAATGGAAACCGCGTAAACTGTGACCATACTACGTGGGAATTGAATTAATTGATTACAACATGGAATATATCGAGATCCTGACCAGATTGAAAGTTACTGTCTCCGACAAAGTTGTTCAGGAGATCATAGCCTTGTTGCTGGTGGACAGTAGTTCAGAATTTTCTCACTACGTAGCGCTAGTATACATGTGAAATTCTCGCATGTGATATATCTAGAGATCCTGACCAGATAGAAAGTTACTGTCTTTAACAAAGTTTTTCAGGAGGTCAAAGCCTATTGCTTGTTGCTCAATAGTTCAGAATTTGCTCACTACGTGACGCTAGTATACACGTGAAGTTCTCATATAAAATATCTCGAGTTCCCAACCAAATAGAAAGATACTGTCTTCGGCATAGTTGTTCAGGAGGTCAAGGCTTTTTCGCAGGTGGACAGTAGTTCAGAGTTTTCTCATTTTGCGGCGCTACTATACATGTGAAACTCTTGCATATAAAATAACTCTAGATCCTGACCAGATAGAAAGTAAATGTATTCGGCAAAGTTTTTCAGGAAGTCAAGATCTTTTTAATGGGTGACAATGGTTCAGAATTTTCTCAGTATGCGATGCTAGTATACACGTGCCTTTCTCGCATATTCAATAGTTCGAGATCTTGATCAGCTAGAAAGTTGCTGCCTTCGGCAAAGTAGTTTAGGGGATCAAGACTTTTTGGCTGGTAAACAGTAGTTCAGAATTTTCTCACCACGTGGAATTAGTTTACATGTATACTTCGTTCTCGCATATTCTATATCTCGAGATCCTGATCAGATAGAAAGCTACTGTCAACGACAAAGTTGTTCAGGAGGTCAAGGTATTTTGGCTGGTGGACAGTATTTCAGAATTTTCTCACTTCATGGTGCTAGTATACATGTTAAATTCTCGCATATAAAATATCTCAAGTTTTTGACCAGATAAAAAAATACTGTCGTCGGCGAAGTTGTTCAGGATAACACAAATTTTTTGCTCGTGGACAGTTGTTCAAAATTTTCTCACTACGTAGTGCTAGTGAAATGTGAAAATCTCGCCTGTGATATATCTCGAGATCCTGACCAGATAGAAAGTTACTGTCTTGAACAAAGTTGTTCAGGAGGTTAAAGCCTAGAATTTGTGAGAAAATTCTGAACTACTTTGCACCAGCCAAAATACCTTAACCTCCTGAACTACTTTGTCGTAGGCAGTAACTTTATATCTGATCAGGATCTTGAGATATAGCGTATGCGAGAAGTGTACATATATACTAACGCCACGTGGTGAGACAATTCTTAACTACTGTTTACCAGCCAAAAAGGCTTTGACCTGCTGAACAACTTTGT
This sequence comes from Ochlerotatus camptorhynchus, assembly GCF_037179485.1. NCBI lineage: Eukaryota > Metazoa > Arthropoda > Insecta > Diptera > Culicidae > Ochlerotatus > Ochlerotatus camptorhynchus. The sequence continues at coordinate 7,141,959 of NW_027040918.1, read as the reverse complement.
CGAAGACAGTAACATTCTATCTGGTCAGGATCTCGAAACAAGCCACATGCGAGAATTTCACGTGTATTCTAGCGCTACGTAGTGAGAAAATTTTGAACTACTGTCCACTAGCGAAATCTATCTGATCAGAATCTCGAGATATTTTACATGCGACAATTTTGCGTGCATACTAACGCCACGTAGTGTGAAAATTCTGAACTATTGTGCACCAAGTAATAGGCATTGACCTCATGAACAACTTTTTCGAAGACAGTAATTTTCTACCTGTTCAGAATCTCTAACTTAGTACACGCGAAAAATGTACACGTTTACTAGCGCCACGTGGTGAGAAAATTCTGGGCTACTGTCCACCAGGCAAAAAGTCTTGACCCCCTGAACAAGTTTGCCGAAAACAGTAACTTTCTATCTGCTCAGGATCTCGAGTTATTGTATATGCGAGAATTGCATGTGTATACTAGCACCAAGTAATGAGAAAATACTGAATAACTGTCCACCAACGAAAAGATGACTTCCTGAACAACTTTGCCAAAGACATTTACTCTCTATCTGGTCAGAATCTAGTGATGTATCACATGCGAAAACTAAACATGTATACCGAAGACAACAAATCAAGAAGACTGGCAACTTTGCCAGAATCCAAACGACAGATACAATGGCGCTGCGCTTGAGTGAAGATGGAAGCAACGCATGGAAAAATGAGCAAATACACAAACCCTTCTTCTGAGGATGTAATATTTGCTAACAAATTCGTTCGAAGCATTTACCTTTGAGCGGCAGATGACGCGATTGTACCTGTTTCATAGTTTTCGTATGAGAAAATGGAAGAGCTGCCAGTCTTCTTGATTTGTTGTCTTCGCTAAGACAGTAACTTTCTATCTAGTCAGAATATCTATATAAATATTTTAAATGAGAATTTCACGTGTATACTAGCGCCGCGTATTGAGAAAATTTTGAACTATTGTGCACCAAGAAATAGGCTTAGATCTCACCAAAAACTTTGTCGACGACAGTAACATTCTATCTTGTCATGATCTCGAGATATATCACATGCGATAATTTCACATGTATTCTAGCGCTACGTAGTGAAAAAATTCTACGCTACTATCCATCAGCAAAAAGTTTATGATCTTTAGAACAACTTTGCCGAAGACAGTAACATTCTAGCTGGTCAGGATCTCGAGATTTTCCATGTTGTAACCAATTAAGTCAAATCCCACGGAGTACGGACACCGTTTACGCGGTTTCCATTCATATTTCCTCTATTATCCACATTTTTTGGAGGTTAACTGTGATAAAAGTTTAGCTTGTTTAGTTAAAAACAAGTTTTGACGTAGGACTACGTCTTTGATTTCTATATGGGGGTACACTTTGTGAAAACCAAAAATGAAACATTAAACAAATTAAGAAAGATTTTGAACGTTAATAACTCAGCTGGCCCTGGTCCAATTTCAATAATTTTATCACCAATCGATCAGAAATATGGCTACGCATCGATAACACGATACGAATGTTGATTTTCAACAAGAAACTATTGAAAAACTGGTAAATGTCCAGCATTGTTCAAAAGCGTCGAATTAACTAACAAATCCACCAATTACCTACATGCATATGCTGCTTCCCCAGCACAGTCGTCAGAGAGTAGTAAGTAGACGAAACAAGTCGAAGTGGCATTCGCCTCCGATCCTCGGGCGCGTGCGAATTGGCGTTGTCGAGAGCTCTGTAACTCTTTACTCCTATGGAGAAATCTCATATGTAACTGTCAGTCTATGTGTGAAACATGGCGGACTTTTTCTTACTCTCTCACTCCAAAGCAAAACCCAATAAGGAACTGTCAAAATGTGTGTGAAGAAACGTCACTTCGGGACTGGTGTCAAGGTGAATAGGGAGGATGGAATTGCGTAATATTTTGCACACTCATCGCCATACTCAGAACCACACGCTCCCAACGACCACACCACTGTGTGGTGGTGTTCGGTCGTCGAAATTAGTAGCAGCAGTAGCAGTGCTTTCGGCATGTGGCGTTTAAAATTGTTCTGCAGTAACAACGAAAGGCTGCCTGCAAGCAGCGAGCAGCAGAGCCTACACAAGCAACCATCAAAGGAAGAAGAAGCTGCACCGCTATGCTTTGGATCGGAATTAGTAGCTCTTCGTGAGTCGCTGCGGGTCGGTTATCTATGCCAAGCGTGTCACCCTCGCTCCAAGCGACATACAGCTCGACAGCCTCATCCGTGTTGAACACCCAGCTCAGAATTACTCAACCATCACTACAAAACGGTCCTTTTCAGGGCCACCAAAAATTTGTTAAAGAGTATTATTTGGAAATTGGTCAAGGTCATCAGTTCTCACAAGCAGCTAGCTATCAAGGCTCAACCTGTCTATAGAAAACGTGGAATTGTAGGCCTGAATATATTGGTGCAATTGGTTTTTCCTCGGCTTTCATTCCGCACAATTCGTTTCTTTCGTTTAATCAATCACCCTTGTAGTGACGTCGAAAAGATTGTTTCAATCGGCACTTACATATGAAATTTAATGTGGATTAAAGAATTTTTTGTATGTTACCAAAATTTATGAATGGTTTGCCACTAAATGTTGAGATAATTTATTGACTATTGAATTATCACACTGTATACCATGAAAAAGCAGCCTGTTTGTGAGTTTTTGCCTGTTTTCAAGTAAGGAGTTATCATAAAAAAAAATCGCCAGCTGGTATTTCCCGGCGACTTTACAAATAAATAAAATCAAACAAAATCATCATGCAGAACTAGCTAGGATTTGCTTTACTTCATATTTCACAAAATTGCTTTCGAGTGTTAAGACATCGTCTCCCGCAAAGTTTACATTTTTCCCTCTACCAACACATACATCAGGGCTAGATGGATCTCCACAGGATCTATAGAATCCACGCAATTTCAAAAAACCAAAATGCACAGCATTACGAGAAGAGGTCAGGTTTCGACCAATAGCAGATATATTTTAACTCTAAACGAGCCAAACGATTGGAAATGTATCTACCAATCTGCTTAAATGAACACTTAGTTAATTTTTAATAGGTAACTATTGAAAAATACCAAATGTCCAACTGTTGCAATGGTGATCAAAATTAACACCGAATGTCTGAAAACAGCGCATTCCCTAACACAGACTTAAAAATCGAATTCGATGCGGTCCCACTGAACGGTGCTCATTCAATCACTGTAAGTGGGGGTGTCTAGTCCAGCAGCAGCAGTAGTAGAAGTAGCAGCAACAGCAGGAGTGCTTTCAACAACAACAACAACAACAACGAAAAGCTGTCTGCAAGCAGCGAGCTGCAGAGCTCATATGAGAAACCATAGAGGAGGAAAAAGACCCACCGCTAGGCTAGGATCGGAATCAGTAGCTCGTCGTGCTCAGCTCAGCATTATTCAACTATTTCTACAAAACGGTCATTTTCAGGACCACCATAAATTTGTTAAGAGTATTATTTGGACATTTGTCAAGGTCATCAGTTCCCGCAAGCAGCTAGCTATCAAGGCTCAACCTGGTCTCTATAGAAGGTGTGGAATTGTAGGCCCGAATGTATTAGTGAGATTAATCATCGTCCGACCATTTTCCAGAACACGCTGGTAGGAAGTATTAAAAATCAATATAGAATTTGAGAGAAGTGGGAATAATTCGCTTTGGGTGTATATTCAGTTCCCAGAAAGCCAATAAAATCAAATTTGTGAGAAAACTAGCACTCACGAGTTCAATCTCTCGAAGTCCCTTCTTTTTTACATATTCTGCACAAACGATACTTTCCGCCCCGCCCCATTCATATAATTCGGAAGGAAATCCTGTGAGGGGTGAATTGAATACTCTTTAATACCAAAATTTGATGATTGATCAATTAAAAGAACTAAATGTTCACATTTGTTCCGTCCACTAGCGGTCCTACGTCAAGCTTCCGTTCGTGCCCCTAGGCACAGACCCTTCTACTTTTTTTTAAGGAATACCCGTTGATTTCATATCGGTTGGTAGAAAAGGAAATTTCGATGTTTCGATTTGAACGGTCTGAGGTTTCATTCGAACAGAGGACGGTGGTTTGGTACTGTGTATACGTGCGTGCGAACCACGGTAAGAAAAAAAAATACTCACGATTAAGTTTAAAAAACAAAACTCACCGTTGGGTTCTATCATTTGAGGTCTATCGTTGAGTGAATCATAAAAGCGGCGATGGGTCAAATTTTCTCATCTATTGAGTAATAATAGATGAACTCAAATTTAAGTTAATTTCCTGTTAATCATCTACATCAACGTAGTATTTGTCATTATTGATTGAATTAGTATTTTCCGTAGTTGTTTAAAATGTACATGTTAGTAAATGGTATTACGTAAAGTAATTTACGAAGAATATCCTGAAATATTTGTCGATATATTCCATTTAACTAAAACACGCTGCGACTCAAAGGAAAAAATATCTCAATTTTCAGTTAATAGTACTCAACCACTCAACCGTTATGTTTCCACCGTTGGGTACTATTTGCAAAAGCCTCAAATTCCAATATCAATCTGAATAAGAAATTAACCAGTAATAGACCCCCATACGGTACGAGAAAATACACAACTTAACAGCAGCAGTGACAATGTCACACATTTCCAGGGTCAGTCGTTTATAAACAGTTGCTACCGCGTCGTCAGCGATGCGCGCTGGCTTAACTAGGTGCTTCGCGAAAGGTCAAAGTAAACATTGATGAGTAAGCATCCTACATAGCCGTTCCTACCGCGAGGAGCATTAATTCTTGTTAAAAAAACAGACACCGACTTTCCAAGAGAAAAACTATCTGTCTCGCTTTATATGTACATACTGGAGAAAAACTATTGTGTAGAGTTTAAGTAACAATTTCATGTATAAAAGGTTTCGAAGAATAAAGAATCGGGGCAGTTGTTCTGATGAGTTTATTATCCGAGGTTTGCTAGGTGTGGACGAGCACAGTTCCAACCTCAGGATAACTGATTCATCAAAGAGCTTTTTCCATACAGTAGAAATGGAATTGAACTGTCTTTCATTTTACGGAGAAAGAAAGACCACGCGAGTTGTTGCTCTACGTTGGGCACTTCAACACGGAAGTGAAACATGGATGCGCAACGGAGTATGGGCGCTTCATCTGGTGACAGCGGAAACTAAACCGCTATTTTCAAGTGTTGGAACGCCAAAATTTCGACTGGCTAAAATCAGTAAGTGTTAAAAAACCAAAAAGTGACTTTGATTAAATTACAAAAAAAAAAGGAAAAAGTGAACTAGTGATTAATAAAGAGTACAGCACATTGGTGCACATCTGGTCAACTATAAAGATATGGGGACTTCATCTGGGAACTTCATCGCAGACTCAACAAGGAATAACCCTGATCCTGCTCCTGATAGTGTGAGTACACAGTTAAAAAAAAAATGTGTAAAGTTCTGATACATTACCGTATTATAAATATTTTACGCGTACAATATTATAAATAGTATACATTTCATCTTTGTAAGCAACATTTATTGCAAGATGCTTAATGCTTAATCAACCACTTTAAGGGAACGTTAAATTAATTTAAACAAATTTAAAAGGCCAACAGGTAAATTTGAATAACAAAGCAAAAAAAATGAAAAAAAAATGTTGTCTTGAATTTACGCTGAAAACTTTTTTGATCCATTTAAATTCGCGAAAAAGCAAGATAATAGCTATAACCATAATTTAATAAGGGACTGAGAAATAGTCGCATTTTTACTCGTTTGCTTCGAAAAACAAACAAATATGGCAGAGTTCCCAACTGAAAGAGCTATTCAATGTATTCCAGAGTTCAGAGGCGCGGCCTCAGAATTACCATCGTTTCTATACCAGTGTGATTTCTTCGCTAAGAAATTGCCAGTAGAAGAATCGCATGAACCTTTAATTCAGGTAATTTTGATGAAATTGAAAGATCCGGCATCAGGGTATTTCAAACGCATTTATGCGGAAACATGGCCCGAAGTGAGAACCAATCTCGAAAGAGAATTTGGGACAAATGTTAAACTGGAAGAAATTTTCCAGAAAATCGAAACTTTGGAGCAAGGACCAAACGAATCCTTTCAAGATTACAAAGATAGGGCATTAACATTAAAAGAACACGTGGATGAATATGAAGAAAATAATGCCAAAGGCAGAGAGTCATATGCACTACGGAATTTGAGGATACATTTTTTGGGAGGTTTGAAAAATAGGAACTTGAAAAATATGGCAAAATCACAGAAAAATAACACCTTCAATGAACTAGTCAAATGTTTACAGGAAGAGTGTATCTACGAAAAACAAGTTGAGGATATCGAAAAAAGACTTCAGTGTATTCACATCGCTGAAAAATCAAAATCACAAAGGAACCGAAATAATTGGGATAATCATGTCAATCAACCCAAATATTTTAACCAGTATCAACGAAACCATCAACAAAACAATTCGTTTGATAGAAAATTCGGATCTCATAGAGATTTTCCGAATAATTTCGTTAGGTCTAATCAAAGGCCGTTCAATGGAAATCAAAATGTTTACAGGGGCACGAGTTGCGAATACCAAAAAAATAATAATTTTAGCAGAAATATGAACAACAATAATTCACCGAATAGGTCTGACAATTACAAACGGAATGATAAGGGAAACAACAACATAAATTACCAAGGTGAATACAGCAATAGATACAATGACGAAAACCGCAGAGAGAATTTCAGTATCAGAGATAATTTCAACACAAGACATAAAAAACTAAAATTCCGGAATCCTGGAAAGACACATGTTACAGATTCCCAATGTTTTCACGCTGGGATAAAATTTGACCCAATCATTACAACAAAGCATAAATATCCAATGTTCGGTGGAAATAACGGAGATTTCTACTGGTATATGTCAACAGCAGAAAACCCGGAGTTCTTTTGCAGATACTATTTTAACACAAGTAAAACCGAAAATTTTATGCACAAAAGTATAGCATTGAAAGTGGGAGCAAAACTGATAAACCCACTTAGTGTGGCATATACAGAGATAGACGGAGAAGAAGAAGAATCATTTGGAGACATTTGGGTCAATTTAAAAATAGGCAGAAGTAACATACCAATAAAATTTAACTTAGTTCATAATTTAGCTTTACCAGCCACGATAGGCACAGCATTCGCAAGAGATCATATCGAAAGTATAGGTGGGAGCTTTAGATTTGCAATCTTCAAAAGCTTCTCTCATCCTATAAATAAAGAATATATTGATTATATACATAGAGAAAGTAGTGTGAAAGACATTAAACGATATGTGGAAATTGAACCATACGTTTTTAAAAAGGACATAATAGGAATTACAGCGGATGAGAATATAATCGAGAAAAATAAGGAGCTTTCAAGTAAAAATAGTCATGAAATAGAATTTAATTTTCATGCAATAATGGGGAAACAAAATAAAAATAAGCAATATAATAACAGCGAATCACCTCTTTATAATATAATATCAAATAAAATAGCACTTAAAAAAATCTATTCTAGAGATAACTTATTTTTTGTCGAGATACCTACATCTAACAACCCCGCATATAGGCTGAGATGTTTACTCGATACAGGTTCATCAGTAAATCTGCTCAGATATGAAGCAGTCAAATCGCTAAGAATAGACCAAGTAAATACAAATGATACTATAACAATAGCGGGAATTGGTGGAAATACAAAAACAATGGGATCAGTTAACATAGGTTTAATCATAGGAAACATAGTATTCCCAGCAAAATTTCATTTAATGACACATTTATTAGTACCATGTATACTCGGAGGAGAATTCCTTCAAAAACATGTAGCACAAATTGGAAGAAATTTTGAATATGCTATTTTTGAGCTTGACACTTGCAAGAAAAACTATAAAGAAGACGAGTGTAAAGATTTTACACAAGTCCATACATTCAATGGAATGGAAATAGAAACTTCAACGAACGTACCCATTAATAAACGGCAATACAGATTCCCAGAAGCAACAAAAAAGCAAATTAATGAAGAAATCGAAGAAATGTATAGGCAAGGTATCATCAGACCAAGTAAAAGCCCATGGAATGCACCAGTCTTGTGTATACCAAAAAGGGACTTGGATGCAGCTGGAAATAAGAAATATCGAATTTTAGTGGACTTTAGGGCTTTAAATTTGATAACTAAGCCTTTTGTATATCCAATTCCACTCATTAATGAAATCATGGATAATCTTGGAGATAGTGTATATTTTTCAACATTGGATTTAAAATCAGGATTTTATCAAATCCCAATCGATCCAAAAGATGCCGCTAAAACAGCCTTCTCAACCCCAAAATGACACTTTGAATTTACAAGAATGCCTATGGGATTAAGGAATAGCCCATCAACTTTTCAAAAATTAATGAATACGGTACTATACGAAATCGGAGATGTTCGAGCCGTTGTTTATCTGGATGATGTCATCATTTCAGGAAGAACAATCGAAGAACATAATGAAAACTTATATAAAGTGTTGCAAGGACTACGCAAACATAATTTAAAATTGGAACCGGTGAAATGCAAAATTTTGAAAACAGAAATCAAATATCTTGGTCATATAATAAATCAATATGGTATTAAACCAACCAAAGAAAATGTAGAAAGTATACAAAAGATGAAAAGTCCATCTACAGTGAAAGATGTTCGATCATTTTTAGGTACAATTAATTTTTATGGAAAATTCATTCCCAACATTGCAAAGTACAGGAAACCTTTGAACGATTTATTGAAGAAGAATGTAAAATTTGTATGGACACGTGAATGTGAGGAAGCTTTCGAAATACTTAAAACATGCCTCATATCTGAACCTTTGTTAGTAAGGCCTAATTATGAGGATACATTTGTCATCACCACAGATGCTAGCAATTACGCGATAGGAGCGGTGTTATCTAATGAGAAAACTGTCGATAGACCGATCGCCTTTGCGAGCAGGACATTAATAGGTGCAGAAAGTAGATACCACACAATCGAGAAAGAATTATTAGCGATCGTTTGGGCGGTTGACTATTTTAGACATTTTATATTTGATCAAAAATTCATTGTTTACACAGATCACAGGCCTCTACTTTCAATTTGGCGGTTAAAGGAAACGTCACCCACATTAACAAGACTTCGACTTAAGCTGCAAGGTCTTAAATGTGATATACGCTACAAACAAGGGAAAGAGAACATTGTTGCAGACTTTTTGTCAAGGCTACCATGCACGAAGGAAAACAAAAACGTCAACCAGATTCAACCAACAAGTTATTGTCAGGGGCAATCAAGGTTACAACGTTGTAATTGTAAAAAAGGTAACGTAAAGATTAAGAATCAACAACATACGTCGGTAGAACAAGAGCAGGTAGTTGCAGTCGTTACGCGACAGCAGCAAAGAATGCAGAGGCAGACAACCCAAACAGAAATAAACAACAAGCGATCAAGCGATTCCACTGACCAATATTTGAGAACTGACCAACCTCAAAGGAACTCAATTTTAATGAATTAGTTAACATGGATATAAGTGACAATGGAAACACCACAAAGAAAGATGATAACCACAACTTATACAATGATTTTAAAGCAAGCGTAGAGCAATCATTAGTAAACACAGATGAACTTTTGATTTCAGGGAAATTAACTAATGACTCAGCAGATGCTACATTAGTTATATTAAATAGTAGATCAGCCTACAAGGAAATTTCAACTCTGTGTAATTTACCACATGGATTGAAGGATTATGATAAAAATGGAATTATAAATATACCAAACAAAAAGATTGCAGGATTGATTATCGAGGGGAAAAATAACTCTTTGCTCAATGGTAAAAGTTTCCTAAAGAAACTCAATAGGAGCTTTATGGAAGGTCCTGACTATCTAAAGCAAGCAAAACATGTCCATATATTATCATTTCGCAAAATAAAACAGTTTGAAGTATTACAAATGATACAATTCATATCATTGAAATTTGATAAGAAAATTTCTTTGTACAATGCAGACTCCGAACGTATTCAAATAGAGGGTGAAGAAATTGAAACAATTTTACGAGAATTTCGTGACGCATTCCTAGGTGGACATGTAGGAGCAAAACGTATGCGAAAGAGAGTTGGATCTCTTTTTACATGGAAAAATATGAGACGAGACATTGAAGATTATGTAAGAAAATGCGATTCGTGTCAGAAAAACAAAATTTGCTCCAACAAAATACCAATGAAAATTACTACAACAGCTACAGAGCCGTTTGAAAAATTATTTATGGATATCGTTGTTTTACCCGAATCGGAATGGGGTAATAAATACGGATTAGTCGTTCAAGATGACTTAACCAGATATTTAATTGTCGCATGTATGGAAAATCAGGAAGCACAAACAGTAGCAAGAACTTTTGTCGAAAATGTGATCTGTAAATTCGGGTGTCCAAAAGAAATAGTGACAGATCAAGGTGCGAACTTCATGAGTAACCTCATGAAAAACATATGTAAAATTTTGAAAATTAAAAAAATCAACACAAGTGCATACCATCCACAGGCGAATTTAGTGGAACGTTCAAACAGAGAGTTAAAAACCTATTTAAGACAATTTGTTGGAGGGAATCAAAGGACATGGGACCAATTAATACCATACTTCAACTTTGAATACAATACAACAATAAACTCTTCAACAAACTACACCCCATTTGAATTATTGTATGGACGAAAGGCGAAAATTCCTACATCCATATACAAAAAATGTAATTCCACAATGGACTATCATGATTACGTTGGTGAAATGAAGAGTATTTTGAGCAACATTCATTATAACGCAAGAGAAAACTTGAAAATATCAAAAGAAAAGCGGAAGGTTCAATATGACAAAAATTCAAATCAATGGCAACCAATGTGGGGAGATTTAGTTTTAGTGCAATCAAACCCTATGGAGGTAGGACAAAAACTACAGAGTATGTGGCGTGGCCCATACACAGTAATGGAAATTCCTAGTGAACAAACCGTGGTAATACAGAATGGGAAGAAATTAGAAAAAATCCACGTCAATCGTATAAAGCGATACAATGATTAATCAATGAACAATGAAAAGTACGCGGAACAAATTCGTCAGTACCGATACATAATTATTTATTTATCGACTATTATATACATAATATTTATATTATAATTAAGAATAGAGAGACACACATATTAAAATAACAATTAAAATTTGGATGTTACTCCAGGAGATGGCTATGAAAATGGAAAGAATACTGCGAACAAATAATAAAAATATTAGTGAAGTAAAAAAAAAAAAGTGATAAACTGTAGCTAATGTATAAGAGAGATACATGGAATGTTTGTGAGAGAGTGCGTTAGACAAGGGAAGACGTTCCCGGAACGAATGATGTATATGGTGATGATTAAATTGAATAGTAATATAAATAAATAATAAGAACATAAATAGAATGGATATTATTGACTAAATGATAATGACCCCGGGGTATGTAGATATAAAATTAAGTATTGTTATTTGAAAATGAATACATGGAATCACCAGAATGATAAGAGACAATTGAAAATTGTAAAGAAAAAGTATATATTAAATTTCAATTGGGATTAATAAGGGATTGAACAAAATTTTCAAAACATGCACATATGGAGATGGAAACATAAAAGCGAAGCTTCAGATAAAGTTTCAAGAAAATGAAAACAAAGGTAAAAACATATATAGTTAATAATAGTAAACAGTATTTTCTAATATAATTAGTGATGAAAACATTTCAAAGAGATACAAAAAATTTCGACCTATATGTAATGCATGCAGTAATTGAATGATTCAGCTAATAAAACAAATGTATTCATCAAAAAAGAGCAAAATATTTTGCAGTACGATTTTGAATGGATCGAAGAGCAAAGGATTGACATTACAGCACACAATATGGGTTAAATTACTGAAAAACAGTTTCAGATTCATACAATAATTTCATAAAAAAAAAAAATTAACACAATTGAAAAATAATACTTATGACAATGATGAAAAAAAAACGGTGAAAAACAAGATCAAAGTGGACAAGAATATTGTACCTAAGCGCTTTGGACTAACTGTGCACTAGAATCTCACAGCGAGATTGAATACAAAACAATTTTGAACGGAAAATACCGTCAAAACAAAGAATTAATATACTGTAAATGATCCCAGAGTCGTAAATGATGTTATGGTTGACAATTTATTAAAGGCCGTTTTATTTTTTACAGACCGTTACAGATGTGGAGATGAACAATTGGACAATGGCATTCGGAATCCAGAATGCACGAGAATTTATGAATGAGTCTAACTGAAATTTAAGTTTACTTACAGATATCCACCGTTTCCTCTCAATTAGCGAAGACGAGCACTTGCAGCAATTTGGCCACTTACAAGACATTAATTGAATTGACTAAATAAAAACATAAACGTATGGCCAGAGGAACCCGGAACCGAGCATAAATGAATCGAATTTCAGATACGTGCCGTTTTAAACCTCATTAGGAGAAAGAGAGTACTTGCTGCAATTTCATGACGTAGCCATCCAGATGCTTTGATTAATTGGTGAGTTACAACTACAAACAAAAATAGTTAAACAAAGTTAAGAGTAAAACAAGAAGTGTAATATCGACAATCAGATAAGAATGTTCAGTTAAAGTAATTAATTCTGAATTTGTAGATGAAAATATAAATTTGAAAAAAATAAGAGCAGCAAGCAACTAACGCAGAATATTATTAATCATATCATGTCAATGATATCAAAGTATGTAAGCCAAGTTAAAAAAAATAATAATTATAGTTGATTCAAAAGATGAGTAGAAAATAATTTGAATATACCAAAGTTATAGTTTAATGAATGTTTTAGAGTGAAATTGATAAAAAAAAAATTATCGAAAAGAAAATTATTAGTGATACAGTGAGAAAGGGAAAATCGATTTTGGATATCCTTGGATGTACCAGGTGGCGAATCTAAGAGACCGTCAACAGCGAAGGAAGAGTCACATTCACAATGGCTAGATGACAATCGAAAGACAAATCATGCGGAAGATTGAAGATTGACGGTGTTGGGTAGGATCATCGGAAAAGTATACGGAACAGGAGGATGGAATCGAGTGGTTTATCGAGGATAACAGAATTGATCAACACATTATACTGTATAGATGAGATCTTTGGCATAAGCTCATCACACAGCATCTAAAATGACAAACTACTTCAGCAACGGTTTCGCAAACATCATCATAAAACTACAGAACATACAACGTAACGTTGATATGACATAATTAAACATCAAACTCAAAAAAAAATGGCAATGAAGCACAAGCAAGTACACAACTAACGCATGGTATGGCACAAACAATAAATTGACTAGCTGCATATATAAACACAGATAGAAAACAGTCGTGGATAAAATCCAAAACAAGTTTACATCTTATAACGAAAATCATCGAAGATGTGGAATCATACTACACCATAGAGAAAGTTGAAGTTCTAATAAGCACTAAAAAAGTTTCCAACAGAAACATACATAATGACGAGATGCGATCAGTACAAGACATAGATATAAAAGACGATGAAGAGTAACCTGAATGCGGCAAACAACGAATTATAGATGGCGGGGAATGGCAGATACACCCACACCTGATATTTGATATCAACCAAATGACGAGTCAGGAACAGTTTTCAATCGCATGGATGAACGAGCAGAAATGAAGGAGCTTTTACGAAAGGTACAATTGAGGATCACCCTAAGGTTAGGAGAAATATGACAACAAGAAAGCACGAAATTTTCAAATGGAAGATTACCAACTCAAGCTTATTGATAATAATTTTTGAAAAATGATTCTCAAGCTCAGTAAGTAAGGGGGGATGCAACAACCCCAAATTCTAACATCACTCCTTATAGTGAATTATTCGTAATGGTTCTATACAATGTTAGGATTAAATATCAATTGCAACAAGAATGGCATAACTCAACTAAACGCATAATTAACGTAAGTCAGTTAGGCAAATTTTCATATCAGCAAAACGCGTGATAAAACTTGTTAACACAGATGATTTAGCCAAATGACAAAATTTAGTTAAAGTATGAACGACTGAATATGTTTATCAATAGTACAAAGTAGGGTCTTAAGAAAGGCACAGTAGGAGTAAGAACCATAATACGAAGATTCAGCTAAAAATTTAGCAAATATAGAATAGTTACCAGCGCATATCCTTGAGAAGAATCTCTTCGATATTATTCTCAAGCTGGTTAAGTAAGAGGGGATGCAAAAGCCTCAAATTCCAATATCAATCTGAATAAGAAATTAACCAGTAATAGACCCCCATACGGTACGAGAAAATACACAACTTAACAGCAGCAGTGACAATGTCACACATTTCCAGGGTCAGTCGTTTATAAACAGTTGCTACCGCGTCGTCAGCGATGCGCGCTGGCTTAACTAGGTGCTTCGCGAAAGGTCAAAGTAAACATTGATGAGTAAGCATCCTACATAGCCGTTCCTACCGCGAGGAGCATTAATTCTTGTTAAAAAAACAGACACCGACTTTCCAAGAGAAAAACTATCTGTCTCGCTTTATATGTACATACTGGAGAAAAACTATTGTGTAGAGTTTAAGTAACAATTTCATGTATAAAAGGTTTCGAAGAATAAAGAATCGGGGCAGTTGTTCTGATGAGTTTATTATCCGAGGTTTGCTAGGTGCGGACGAGCACAGTTCCAACCTCAGGATAACTGATTCATCAAAGAGCTTTTTCCATACAGTAGAAATGGAATTGAACTGTCTTTCATTTTACGGAGAAAGAAAGACCACGCGAGTTGTTGCTCTACGTTGGGCACTTCAACACGGAAGTGAAACATGGATGCGCAACGGAGTATGGGCGCTTCACTATTAACTTAATTTTGGATGAAAATCATAGCAACCTGCACTGCCATCGACGCTGCCATTTGTTTTTGCTCCATCGACTCCGTTCCTGCTCAATTAGTCCTCGCATTAGTCTTCGTTAGTGTTTGGTACAAATCCCGCATAAACATAAGAAACGCCTAACCACCAATTCAGGATATCATGACCGTACCATCTATGATATCGTTTGTGTATGGTATCCGTAGGGGGTTGTGACAAAAAAAGTTGCAACGAAAACTGGTTGGATACTGGTACCAGTCCGCGAGATTCAGGAAACCCTTCAACTATCAGTTTCCGGTCGAACGGTTCGTCGCCGTCTCGTAGCACAGGGGTTGAAGTTGCCCGGAAGCGCCCATTTATCAGCAAGGCAAACAAAGTCAAACGACTTAAGTTTGCAAAGGAGCATGCTGATAAGCTCCTAGAGTTCTGGAAAACGATTCTCTGGACGGACGAATCAAAATTCGAGCTGTTTAACCGAAAGCGGCGGGTTCGTGTGTGGTGCTGATCGGGTGAGGAGCGTCAGGAGCGCCACATCCAAGGCACGGTGCAGCATGGAGGAGGAAATGTGATGGTCTGTTTTTCCAGCGGGGGAGTGTGAAGCCTCGTGAAAATCGACGGGATAATGATGGCAGATTCCAACATCAACATCCTGCGGGAAAATCTGGAGGTTTCGCTGATCCAGACGGGCCTTAAAGAGAAGTTCGCATTTCAGCAGGACAACGACCAGAAGCATACTGTCAAGAATACCAAGCCTTTCTTCCGGTCTTGTCGGATCAAACCGCTGGAATGGCCTCTACATCTCAACCCCATCGAGAATTTGTGGGCGATAAATAATAAAAATAACTATTTTGAAGTCTTAGAGCGTGCCTGGGAACAGCTAGATCCACAGCCCCTAAGAAACCTGGTGGAGAGCATTTCGAAGCGCCTGCATCAAGTCCTGAAGGCCAAAGAAGGACACATTAATGAATAAAATGCTTTTCTTTAACTTAATTATGAATTGTTGAGTGAAGTGCTCTCCGCGATTGATTGGCAATTTTTTGATGAAAAATTAGATCAGGATGATTTCGTTTTCTAAGTGGTTTATCGTTCTTTTGTGTTTGGTATTGCTATCGATAGTTCAATTTTCGCTCCACTGCACTTGATTGCATATGGAAAAGACAATAAGTGACGAGCGACAATGCAAACCACCGGGTGTATATTTTGATGTGCACGTTTCTGTGGTATATTTACTACTGGTGTTTTGTGCATACAATTAGTTTCGATTGGTCAGGTGCAATTTATTAACATTTGGAATGCGATCATTCTCTAACGTGAGAATTGATTATCTCGTTAGGCTGGTTCATTCAGATCACACTGATATCATGAGAGATCAAAGGAATTATCACAGGATAGAGATGGGGGTTCTTTATCAATCAATATAATAATTAATTATAATTTTTTCTAATGGACAGTTTAAGTAATGGACATCCTTACAATTGGTCGACGTAAAGGGTGTACCGTTTAAAATCCACACACACAAAATTCATTCTCAAAATTCGAGTTTTTATCTGATTATCACCAAATTTTCAAGGAGAAAAAAAAATTAGGTTAGTTTAGGCACAGACAAACAGACGTAACTCTTTGAAAAAGTTTTTCTTTAAAACATAGTATCTCAAAACATAGGAAATTTCAATATTGTTGTAACGACATCTCTCAGGCTTTTCGCGGAAAACAAGCTTGCTCCCTAACTCGAAAACAATATTGCATGAAAGTTCTATAGAATGTATAGAAACGTCAAAGTGATCCGATGCCAGCGCTGCAGCGAGTAGTTCGCGAAACTGATAATATTCAAATCAACCGTTAAATGCGTGAACGAAGATACACAATGAAGAGTTACGTCTGTTTGTCTGTGGTTTAGGCATCATTCATTCAATTTATTTTGCCTTTATATCCGAATGCGTGAACCTTGTCCTTAACCCCAGCCATAAGGTTCTGTACGACCTCAGAATCGACAGATTTTTGCATTTTAACCAATGCTTTCTTCATTTCTTAGGTCGTTTTAGAAAGTGCTTCTTCATAATGACCCACTATTTTTCTATTGGGCACAGTTGTGGAGTGTTTGGAGGGTTCAGATCTAGCACGTCATGCGCCCTCAGAAGCCGGATCTAGCACGTCGTGAGCCGGAAGCCGCTTTTGGAAACTTGCGGTAACGTGCTCGCGGTAACGAAAGGTGTACTCCGCTTTCCGCAAGTACAAATCGCTTGCCAAATTAAGAACTTCTTGGCGAACTTCAACATCTTCTGTGTCCGGAGGTTCTCGGGAACATCACACTTATCCTTGGCAGTCATATACAGGGTTCCTGGAATATGGTTTAAGTCCGCCTTCACATATGTCTCGTCATCCATTACGCAGCAGTGTGGTTTCGTTAACTCCAGGTTCTACAACTTCCGGACACGGCTTTTTGCGACCGTATTCTGTTTCTCGTCACGGTTTGGGAACTTCTGAACAGTCCAGCTCGAGTTTTGGTATTTTGCACGAAAGTCTTGCTCACATGCAACTTTTTAGACACATCTCGAACTGAGGCGTTCGGTTTCCGTTTGAACGCCCCAACCACGCGTTTGTGATCGTACTCGTTGACCTGACGGCTTTTGACGTTGGATAACGTCTTTCGGCAACATACGGGGGTACAAAATTGAAAACAGTCATTTTGGATGCGTTACGAAAAATTAAAAGATTTTGAACGATAATAACTCAACCGTCTCTCGATAGATTTACGAGATAATGGCATCAATCGATTGGAAATATTTCTAGAAATTTTCTGAATGTTTCAAAACTATTGATTTCATTCTGTAAACTATTGAAAAATGGTTTAAAGTAACCAGAGTAACCATTTCACCAGATGGTGAAAATCGATTGATTTTTTATATTCTTATACTTTCTCCAACCAAAGACATCAGATGCGAGTATCTGACACCTCTGATATTTTCTGTTCTACTATATAAGCGTCCAACAAGGTCGCCCGTTCCATCATTGTCAACAACATCAGCCCAACAAAACGGCCCTTTTCAGGGCCACCAAACTTTCGCAAAAGAGTTATTAAGGAATATTCCTAAAATATAATATACACAATTAAGTACAACACATAACAGACGTTATCCAACGCCAACCCTGCGGTCGTATCTAGTATACAACCCTTCCAACTTTTTTTCCAGATCTTCGCTTGCGATCAACAGTCAGACGTCCTTCGAACGGTTTTATGATACCAGATATCGTGGAACTCGCGATTCCCAACTTATTTTTTTTTTCCAGAATGGCACGATGTGACAGATCCTTATTCTCAAAGTACTCGTGCAAAACTTTTTCGCGCACGCACTGTTCTTTCATCGCCATTTTGAAAACTTGTGCGCACCTGATGAAGTCAACTCACAGAGTGTAAACAATACACATTAAACTGTGTCTACGTAAATTTTCAATCAATTTTACCCAACGGATCAAAAATTAGAGTAATTTGAGTGTGTGCGGATTTTAAACGATACGCCCTTTAAACAATATTCCACATCTAAGGCGTGATATACAAATTACGTAATGCAAAAATCCGGAGTAAGGACCACCTCTCCCCCCTATGTAAATAACGCTTACCAAGACCCCCCTATAATTATATAACGCACACTCATTCGCCCTATTAAAAACCTCAATTAATAGTATGAAAAGTTTTTATTATGTTATAGATACAAGGGTCAAAAATATTTATTTAACAGCGCTTTTTTTCGTTTACGATTTTTTTTTTCAGTTTGGTTAATCTGAACATTTTCCAATATTCCCCTTTCCTTTATGTAACTATAAGTAACCACATGTGAAGTAACGCAAGCTTGACCCCCTCCCTTTCCATGTCTTACGTAATTTGTGCACGAGTCCTAATAAATGTGGATATTTTGGAACGATCCAGAAATTTGACGATTCATGATGGCGGCCAATTATTTTGGGTGAACTGTCAAATACCGAAAGACGAAATAACTCAAAATCGAGATGAAAAGTACTTTAAAATAAGTACTTCTCTTTCACTGCAGTACAATTTTGTTCTCATTGATGAGTACTTTAAACTTAATCCTGAAATACAACAATAACTTTTACTCTTCGTTAATTGTACTTAAACAGTAGTCTTGACAGAGATCTTATTTTTGCGAACTTTTTATCTCGATATTGAGTTTTTTCGTTTTCCACGCTATGAAAGTATCAACAATCAAGGGTTGCGATTGCACTTGATTTTGGATGAAAAATCGCAGCGTGTGCCATATGCATTTTGCTTTTTTTTGTCGCCTAACGAAAGCAACAAACCAACAGTTCGGAAAAAATGATTGTCCTAATAACGGACTGTTCAATTTGGAAAGTTTACTCCCATATGGATTAAAAAAAATTGAAATTATTAATTCCTAGGATCTCAAGAGATATATATGGTGTCCGCATCTGAAGATGGAAGTTTCCCGTGTACCGCTGGGCATGCGTAGCTATTCCAGTATTCGTGTTACTTATTCTGAACACATTTGCCAGCGTGATCGGCGAAGGAATGCTGAAGATTTGGAGCACTTCATACGCTAAGAGAGCTAAGAGTAGGTGGATAGTTGATTGAAATTTGCTGTACAAACATCTACAGTTAAACTCATTTCTTGATTCTAACACCGGACTGGTGCCCCGACTGATGCAAGCTCGATTCCAACGTCCTAATGGATTTATCGGAATATGGAAAGGACATTGAGTTTGCAATAAAGAAGCGTGAATTCTCACCATGGTTTTGTTTTAATAATTTTAAGTTGTACTGACTACCTATGCTACCGACGCCAGGGAGGCACACCTGGACCCTACCTATCGACCCGTCAACTAATGCACCGGGGACCAACGGCTTAAATTCCCTTTCAGGATTTAACCCAGGCCCTTTGAAATGAGAGGCAGTCACGTTTACCACTACACTCCCGGCGATCTCGCTTTACTGAAATTCCTACACCTTTCTGTTTCGCTGAGAGCAAGAGTCTGCATCCGATGAAAGGTGACCAGTTTTTGCTGGAACGAATCGATGGAAGTATGTATAGGGGATAACTCTTTTGGTGCTTGCTAGTTTCCTGTACATTTCGTATTCAAAAGAAGAAGAACATGATGATTCCCTGATGGTAAGAAGATCGAAAAATGCGAGTTTTCCGTCTTTTTCTACCTCGTGAGTGAACTTTACATCCTTGTGAATTCTGTTGATTTCATCTAAACTTTTTGGAAGGGCTAACATGAAGCCTCTTACTTACAATATTTGTTTGTGTTTAATTTAATTAAGCTTATTGAATCAACACGTGAAAAGGCAATTATTTTAGTCAGTTAATTAGTTTTCTTGATTAAAGAGGCTGGTTCACCTCTCCGGTAATTAATGTAAACGTATTTCATACATTTAAATGATTTAACATAAGAGCACACAGTTCAACACGACACGAGGAATGCAAATATTTTCAGGGGACATTTTGCTTGATATCATTGGTCAACATCAAAGTACATCATAGCAGAGGAAACCCACGAGGATAACTACATATGGCCCAACAGAGGCCACATTCTGCGATAGGAGTAAAAACAGATCACTCCTATGAGGATTTCGCGCAAAAACCAAGTTATTCATCATATCAGCACATTTTGTTTTTTTTTTTCACAAATGAATAGCTGTTACCCACTCTTTGAGTAATAGGGGAAATTGCTCTAGTGTTGGCCTATGGATCTAAAGATTGTACCCCTCGATAAAAATTCTCCTGTTTTTCAACTTTTCTTAGAACAATGCGTCATCTGCACAATACAAATGAATATTTCGCTAGTGAAAAAAAAAGCTCATTCGTAATTTAACTACGGGGCTAATATTAGGGACACGGCAGAAGTATTGTCAATATTTACATGTTTACGTTAATATTTTCAACAATAATGTTAGTAAGTCATCAATTCAGGGCTGTTCAACATTCCAGCAGGGTTGCTTCCACTCACTTGACACATGAAATCTGTTAATTTCGTTCACTCAGAGTGAGCGCTCGCGAGTCGTAACATCGCTGATTGTGACTATCTGAAAGCAAATTTGACCAGTTTTATGTATCAAACACTTGCCTTTCAAGCTTTTCTTGTATCTTACAAGTACAAAATATAACTATAACATCTAATGATTCCAAAATTCTGAAAAACATTTTTTATAGCAAATGAGTGGAAGAAACCCTGCATTCCAGAAAAAAAAGATGCCCAGGATCAGGCCACATCTGCTGTTGTAGTCAAAGACCTGGAGATAATTGAGGATTGTTCCGAAAATAATCGTACACTGGATTTCCGTCGAGCCGACTATGTTGCGAATAGTGCTGCTATTTCCGGTATCGACTGGTGACCATTAGAATTAGCTGGATGTGTTGACGATGCCGTTGAATATTTCAGTCAAATGATTTGGGATATCATGGCTGAATTTGTACCTATTGCCGGCCGCACCAAAGCCACCGTGGTCTAACGGTCACTTGCGTCGACTGAAACGGTATAGGGCTAAATCGCTACGAAGATACTGTCAAAATCGTTTGTACATTACGAAGCAGGAGTTCAACCGCACAAGTAACGACTATAGGAAATGCAACAGATTCCTGTATCGACGATATGTCTTCCGTACGTTATCATCTCTTCGCAGAAATCCAAAGCGTGTCTAGTCATTTGTAAACTCTAAAAAGAACGAAGTCAGTTAGCCATTGTCAGTTTATCTCGGTGAGCAAACCGCTGAATCTGAACCGGAGAAATGCGCCTTTTTGCTCAACATTTCATGAGATCGTTCAATGAATCTTCGGTCTCACCAAATCATGTCACGATTGCTATAAGCGATTCTCCAACAGAAGCATCCGCTTCACATCAGTGAACATACCGTCAATCTAGCTCTTCAAAGGTTGAACCTCTCGTTTGCTGCCGGGCCAGACTTCATTCCTGCGTCCGTTCTGAAGCTGTGTTCAAAATCGTTGCTTACTTTTGACTTTAAATGATCTATATTTCTTGAATTTGTGTGGTTTACATGTATTACTTATCAAGTGACACAGACGCGTCTTTTCAACTTTAGTTCCTTTGAAATTTCAATTATTATTAATTACAAATTCTAGTCCTATCAGGCCTGTTTTAAGAATGACCACCTTGGTGGGATTGGTTTGTTTTAAATATGAAAAAAGGAGTCTACTTATAACTACTATTTACAACTACAACTAATCTACAACTACTATATACACCTAATCTACTATATAAAAATTGCTTATCAAAGCATATTCTGATAAATTACATTTTTGTGCAAATTTAGTCTTAATTTCGTTAATTCTGGAATCTATTTTGGCAATGCCTGCCTCTTCGTGTAAATTTGTTATTCTAGTGTCGAAAGTACGATCAAGAACCATCCTCAGCACTCTATTCTGAGCGACCTGAATTTTGTTCCTGTGAGTCTCTGCACATGATTCTCACACCGGAGCTGCGTAGAGGATCGCTGGTGCTATGATTTGTTTGTAGACGGCCAGTTTGTTCACCCTTGAGAGGCGGGATCTGCGGCAAATCAGTGGATACAGACATCTAACGAAGGCAGAACACTTGACTACTGTTTTCTCTACATGCGAACGGAAAAGGAGCTTTTCATCGAACAACATCCCGAGATAGGTTACTTCGGCAGACCACTCAACCCTTGTGCCATCCATGATTACAGTACAAGATGGAGCCGGTTTCAGTTTGGGCGATTGCCGATGGAGGAACATGATCGCTTGTGTTTTGGATGCATTGATTTTGATTTTCCACGTGGTGGCATAATCAGCAAAGGCGTTAAGGCATCGATGAGGTGTGTTCGTTATTTTGCGAGGCATCCTTCCTTTGACGGCTATTGCGGTATCATCTGCGAATAGGAAGAACACGCAACCGTCGCCGAGGGGAGGAATGTCGGAAGTGTAAATGCTGTAAAGCAAGGGGCCCAGCAGACTGCCTTGCGGGACTCCTGCTGGGATGGAAAACGTGTCTGAAAGACAGCCATTCAACGATACCTTAAACGACCTTTGCTGGAGGTAGTTACGGGTGATTTTAACCAGATGTAATGGAAAGTTGAAGTTACAAAGCTTGTACACAAGTCCGTTATGCCAAACATTGTCAAACGCCTTTTCAACGTCTAACAAAGCCATGGCTGTGGACTTGGATACAGGTTTGTTACTTCGGATGTTATTCATCACCCGTACTAGCTGGTGATTGGTGGAGTGCCCCTTTCTGAACCCGAACTGTTCCGGAAGGAGAATGTTGTTTACCTCGACAAACTTGAGCAAACGATTGAGAATGATTTTCTCGAACAATTTGCTCAGCGCTGAAAGGAGGCTGATTGGTCAGTAGCTTGAAGACAATGTTGGATCCTTACCGGGTTTGCGGATTGGTATGATTTTTGCTACTTTCCAGATGCTTGGAAAGTAGTGCAGTTCCAAACATCTGTTGAAGATAGCGGAAATTGCACAGTGTTCAGTCCATGTTGTGCGTGGTCGAACAATAGACATCCATTCCGGTTCCTCTGGTAGTTCCGCCAAGCTTCATGGCGGGCGTTTAGGTCGCCCCCAACGATGAATCGGGAGCTAGTACGAGTGATGGCGGTCCGGTCCTTTTTGAATTGGATTCCTAGTCCATTGCTTGCGGTACACTGGCGTGGGCAGTAAACAGCGATAAACCGGACGTTTCCAGTTGGTGATTCCACCTCCACACTAACGGCCTCGATGATAGAAGTGCGGATGTGGGGCAGAGTGCAAAACTTGATTCCCTTTCTGACGATGACCGCTACACCACCCTCCCTGGAGCTGGTGCGATCAAGCCGAATAATGTTGTGGTCAGGCAACCAGAAGCTGTCACCGGACTTTAGGTGGGTCTCGGTTAGAAGACCCACGTCAATGCTGTGCTTGCGGAGGAAGTCGGCAAGCTCAATCTGTTTTGCTTTTACAGAGCAAGCGTTCCAGGTAGCGATGGTTAGCGGTTTAGACACCATACTGGATGATGAACTTCATTTGCTTATGCCATTTATTTGTCTGCATCAACAGGCTGTGTAAAGCTCCAATGATGATTTAAGTAACTTATATAGGTAAATCAAAAAAATAAAAACTAAGAATAAAATACATAAATAAAACACACAATCATTCACGGTTAACTGTGCCAGAAAAGAACGATGAAAAGTATCTTCGTAGCAGCTGTCGAGGCATATGGAAATCGAAGATGCCCGAGACTCGATTGAACACTCGTTGCAGCCCACATATTGCACCGTTCATGCCATAGTTTGTGCGCTGAAGTGGCAATCTCAGCATAACGTTGTTACGTAGCGCACGGGGTTGGACGTTAATGTTGACTTGCCCCAAGATTGCACTGCAATCAATTCTACCTTGTAAAGTGTCCGCAATGAACAGGGCCCTAGAGGTGTCCCTTCTAGTTCGGAGAGGCTCCAGATCAATCAGCTGGCAACGACTTTCATAGCTGGGCAGATGAAATGGGTCTCTCCAAGGCAGCTTCCGCAGAGTGAATCGAAGAAAACGGCGTTGAACGGACTCAACTCTCTCAGCACCATTGTTGTAGTTTGGACTCCAGACCGTAGAACAATATTCCAGAATGGATCGCACCAAGGAACAGTACAGTGACTTCAAACAGTAGATATCGGAGAAATTCTTTGCTATCCTGAAGATAAATCCCAATGTCCTAGACGCCTTGTCGACAACGTACGAGATGTGCTGCTTGTACGTAAGTTGAGAATCTAGTATAACACCCAGATCTTTCACATGGTTCACACGGTCGATTACAGTGCCGATAAGTTTGTATTCAAATGTGATTGGTTCTTTCTTCCGAGTAAAAGTGATCACTGAACACTTAGTGGGGTTAACCACCATTCGGTTCAAATTACACCAGCTGGCAAAGGCTTCGAACTGACGTTGAAGGAAGAGACAGTCATCAATCGAGTGGATTCGTAGGTAGATTTTAAGATCGTCTGCATACGATAGTCGTGGGCCTTCGATGACCAAGTTCACGTCATTGAAGTAGAGTAAGAAAATCAAAGGTCCGAGGTGACTTCCTTGAGGTATTCCTGACGTAGCTAGATAGATATTGGACCGGTTGTCACCAATGGCAACCATCAGTTGCCGATCAGTGAGATATGAACGAAACCATCGCAAGAAGTTGCCGCTGACCCCAAGTCTATGCAACTTGGCAATCGCGATGGCATGGTTTAGCTTATCGAAGGCAGCTGACAAGTCGGTGTATATGACGTCTGTTTGAGTCCTCTCTGCCATGCTTTCCGTAAGATACGATGTCAAACACAGCAGATTTGTGGAAGTAGAACGACCGGAAGTGAAGCCGTGTTGATCACCGCTTAGATACTGCTTACAATGAGAGAGTAGAGGCTCCATGATGACTAACTCGAATAACTTCGAAACTGCGCTCAACGACGTAATTCCACGATAATTGTCCACATCCCGTTTGCTGCCCTTTTTGTGGATAGGAAACATATGTGCGAATTTCCAACAAGATGGAAATGTACCACTCGAGATGGACAATCGAAATAGGTGAAGCATGGGCATCAGCAAGCTGGCGATATGCTTTTTCAGGAATACGGATGGAACGCCATCGGGTCCTGGATTGAAGGACGACTTGAGTTGTGATGCGGCAGTGGAAATCATCTCGACGTTGACATCCATCGCACCCAGTGTTTGACCGTACAGTGGAACATTACTAGCTGCTAGGGTAACGTGTTCGTCAGTTAATCTCTCATTCGTGAAAACACTGGCGAACTTCTCAGAAAACAAGCGACAGATCTGCTGAGGAGTGGAAGCAACTGCTCCATTCAACACCATTGAAGAAGGTAGGCCGGATTCCTTGCGCTGCTCATTTACGTAATTCCAGAAAGACTTCGGGTGCGACTTGAGTTTCCTCTGAATCCCTCGTTGATATCGCGAATAGCATCGACGGCTAACTCGCTTGAACTCATAATTGAGCCTAACGTAGTGATGTTTCAGCGAAAGCGTACGATACTTAGTGAATTTTCTTAATGCGGCTCTCTTGGTCGACTTCAACCTACGCAGTTCACTCGTCTGCCAGGGAGGATGAGAAATTTTACGGTGAACTCTTTTCGGAACGTGCCTGTCAATGACATAAGCCAAGACATGTGAAAATGTTTGCGCAGCGGTTTCAACATTATCAGGATCGAGGATGCTCTCCCAATCTATACTAGATAGCACGTTGACGATACTACGGTGATCGGCTTTCCGGAAATCGCATGACATGGTCATGGAAATGTCGTCAAAGACCCGATCGTGATTGTCAGCAACAGTGACAACCAAGGGAGGGTGATGATGTACTTGCTTTACTAGTGGAGAAGGTGCCGTGGAGATGAAAGGAGCGGTGTCCTGAACGCTAACGAAGCAGAGGTCCAGGCTACGGTTGTTTTCGTTGACTACGTGGTTTATTTGAGATAGTGTTGCTGTACTATAGCAGTCGAGAAGGCTAACTGATCCTGTATGAAATACAGAGTGTACAGGGTCTGGGTAGAGAAAGCCGCTGTAAGATGGTTTCCAGGAAACACCGGGTAGATTGAAGTCACCCAGAACGATTATCTCATCAGTTGGTGTCGCACTCTCCATTATGGTGAAAACGGACCGGCAATGGGTATCGATAAGTTCGTTGTCACGAACCCGGTCATGTGCAATATACACCGCACATAGGTACAGTGTGCGATCGCTCAGTTCTACGGCCACCCAAACTTGTTCCACACAGTTCCACAAGACGTTTTCAATAGCTCTCGCCTTTAACCCGGAACGAACTGCCACGAGAACACCACCTTCAGTAGATTTCCGACTGTTTTTCGGATTTCTGTCACAGCGGAAAACCTCGTATTCGGATCCGAACACCTGGATGGAAAGCGTTCGAGAATCGAGCCAAGTCTCGACAAAAACGATGACATCGTAGCACCGGTCCGATACAGCTAGGTGGTAGTCAAGAACACCAGAATTAATTCCGCCTACGTTTTGGTAGTAGAAAATGACGTCGTGTTTACTACGGTCGGTGGTCGCACGAGGTAAGGCGTTTTCCCTGGAAGTCATGGAAATATCAGGTGGCGAATGGACATGAACAATCTCAAGTGGATACTCTCCGTAGTGAGTAGGTTGGAAGACCCCCTCTCCACATCCAACCACAGGCCCACACATCCAACTTACCGAGCACTTGGATCTGTTCGGGTTTATTGCGGCACTTACGAAGATCGACGGACATGTTGACGAAAATTTCCATCAGTTCATCCGCTGAGAACAGATCGGGGTTGTTGTTTTGCGCTGGTGGTTGTCTCCAGAATCCAGGGGGGGATGGAGAGCTTTGGCCAGCAGAATCACCAGAAGTTGCTTGAGCGGAATGCACCCGCGAATTCTCTTGCCGTTGCTGAGGAGCACGAAGAGGCGGGAAATCCTCCGTCCGAAATGCCGGGACTTTGTCCTTCCTTTTTGCGTCCTGGTTGGTTGTTAGTTGCCGCCTGTTTTCGGATGCGTTTGAAGTCCTCGCGTTTGGAGCACTGTCTGTCGGAACCTTGGTGAGCACCACCACAGTTAGCGCATTTTAACGCCACGGCTCCATCCGCAGGGCAGTCGGAAGTGGCGTGGTATTGAGCGCAGTTGCCACAGCGTGGCTTAATGTTGCAGTTGCGGGTGCCGTGTCCGAAGTTCAGACACCGTTGGCACTGAGTCACATCACGATGGCCGCCACGGTATGGCTCCCAGCGAACGATGATGGAATTGATGGAGCGGATGGCTTTCAGCGCGTTGAGCGTCACCGTTCCTTTCTGGAAGTGTACCAGGAAAAGGCAATCCGGATACGCCTTCACATTTTCATCCTTCCTTGTCATTCGATAGACGGCACTTGGGGCCAGCTTGTACCGGTCCCTGATTTCAACTTCGATAAACTTCGGGTCGAAGTTTGGTAGGCTCCTGATGACGACCTTGAATGGCTTCTCACCGGGAATGTCGTGGGTGAAGAATTCCACCTTGGAAGTCCTTAGGTGGGCGACGACCAAGTCATACTCCGCTTTGGTACGGAGCACCACCTTGGTGCCGAGTCTGCCCAACTTGTATTCGGCTTTAACGCCCAGCGTCGTTAGATCCGCGATGAGCTCATTAAGATGGGCATTTTTCAATACCAATGGAGGTAGCTTCACTTTTGCCGCACTCGGGCCGGTAGAATTTTCGTTGCCGATGGCGTCGCCGAAATCACCGATGTCCCTGGCGTTCGTCGCAGTGACATCGGACTGGCCTCGATTCTTCTTCCTCTTCTTGCTGCGTTTTTCCAACACAGCTGGCTGGATATTCCCATCCATGGGGAGAACAGCAAACCTGTTCGAGATAGGCACACCGGAGCTTCCTTCACCGGGGTTCTGGACCTTCGCCGGGCTTCGCGACTGATGCTTCCCCATTTCGGGGCACACACACATGCACGACAAACCGCGAAAGAGAGAGCGCGAACACTATCGCCACGAACTTTTCAAACAACTCGAGGGAACGAGCTAACACCGAACTGAACTGCTTGACGATCAAGCAGAGAATGATTTTTTTAGGTTGTCGTCGACTTGTTTTGAACTGAATATGCATCAAAAGCGTATTATTGCCACTTTTACAAATTTCTTTATGGGGATTTTTATTACTTACTACCAGTGCCATGTGTGTGAGCCTTAACTTAATGATTCATTAACGGAAAACATATCATGCGTAGTTTCCGATGGATGTCACCGCAAACAATAGCAGTGACATCTGATGAAAAATTAATGCAGAAGTTTGACAAAATGGTTAATTAAAAAAAATGCCAGAACATAAGGCCTGAAAGATGCAGTTCACTGTGCTGTTGACTGATATGAAAGAGAATGCTTATTTTCTCTCAATGAAAACATTGTTATCAACACGTGAGAAATACTGTGTGGACTGTGACGCCGGATGATCAATTAGTTTTTGTTTAATTAGTGTAATTAAACTTACGATGGCATTGAATGTGAATTGTGGTTGCAAAATTTCTTCGAAAAACAGTAATGATGTAAGATGTTCGCTTCCCACTCTGAAGTTCATAATTTTTAACTTGGTAAATATAAAAGCATCGTTCCAGGGAAGCAGGTGATGTGCACGCTAAAGAAAGTTATGCAACCACAAGTCCAAACGAAAATTACCAGCTTCGCTGCACACATGCAAGTTATATTTCTTCGAATTCATCACAGCGCGAAGATGGTAAGCTTTTCTAATTAGGGTAAAGCACTACATTGTCGTACTCGCCCATTTCCCAAAATATCAAATATATGAATGATTCCACCGTGCACAGATATATAATACGTTTGTTTCGATACGTTAGCTCATAAGCTACAAAAAAGCCTACACAGCAAAAAAAAAGTCATCCAAACTGCTGCAACCATTCCATCGATTATGTGATTTCTTAATGAATCGCTGACAAACTGCTTTTTATAATTACATCAATATTTCATACACCAGCTTAAATTATGTTGATCGATATTGATGTTCTCAAAACAAAAGAAGCGCTCCTAGCATATCCAATTTTCTGTCTTCATTCGGAGAACGAAGACAAACCTAGAAAAAACCAATAGCGTTTCAATGCTTTCGGGCAGAATTTAAACTCGTAAAACGAATTTGGAATCAAGAAGTAGTGTTAGACACCTAAACAATGCTTCAAGAATGTGTGACGATGCGTAAATAAATTTGGAAGCCATATCCGTTCGAAAATGTGAGGTAGGACGAAAATCAGATCAAAAACCCTAAATGTTGCAAAAGCTAACCACACGGTAAGGAGACCTGTAGACACACATTACCCGCAGTTGCAGAGTTGCTCGAATTGTAAACTTATGACTAAAGCCTGCGGATATGATGTTGCAGTTGGAGTTTGCTCTTACATAATTAGCCAACTAATCATTTCGTCAGCAAGTGTTACAATCATTTGTAGCATTGACAAGTAGTATTGCACACAGAAACATTCATCAGATGATATCTAATAGAAAATTTACATGTGAAAATAGTCCGATGAAATTAACGGCCTGACACGCTGCCATCTTTTCATAGCCAGCAAACGTAAACACATATCAATCAAAGTGGGCCTACAGCGTGGGCCCGTGGCTATGCTTGCTATGGCTACTTGTTAGAACCCTGCCAATTTAGTTGTTTATCAGAATCTGTTTGGTTTATAATAAAACGTTATTAGAAGAAAATGTTATTATTGTAGACACAATATGGGTTTTGCGATTTGAATTACCTCAAAACGGGGTATCTTTGATGATGCGAGTAACTTTGATAGTATAATTAAAGATTAAATTTACTCGCTGCGCTTTTTACAAATTAGAAAAATTGATTCCATATTGTAACTTAGGGTATTTCCGTTGAAATCGTATATATTTTTTTGTTTAGTTTGTGTTACATATTTTACAAGCATATTATAAAACAATTTTCGTGTTTTTCGCCTGTTTGAAAAAGCACTCAAACTATCACTTATGAAATGTATTGCCAATATAGCCATCACAAATTCAATGTTGTATTCTTCTGATTATATACACCTTCAAAGTTTCATATTAAAAGAACTAAACTGATTGAATTTCACTAATTTTTTTCTACATTTATCGAGCATTATCAAAGTAACCCCAAATCAAAATACTGAAGTTCAGTCACAAAACTAAAAAAAATAGTGCAAATGCTTTAATTTTCGTTCAACATATTCCTAACGAATCAACTCTTGGATCATCAGTACTTGTTTTAAAAAAATAAAATTTGAAAAACATTCATTGCTGTAAAAATATTTAAAATATACTTTAAAAAACTATCAATGTTACCCCGTTTTACGGTACTCTCGAATGAAAATTAGAACTTTGGGCTTGATGCGTACCATCAAGTTCTGCAGGTCAACTGCAACGGCTGCTTTTTTATAGTATCTGGCCATTGAAATATCATCCTTAGCCATATTTCCACTATTCTTCAGTTTAGCTTTGATGATACCTCAATAAATTTCGATTGGGTGGACATTAGACTGATGCAAAATTTGAAATTTTCGCTCCACAGTACTCAAACGGTTTCAAATCAGGTTCTGATTAGCCTCCCAAAATTTAAACTCATTTAGTAAGAAACTGACTTGGCACAAACTATTCGAAGTTTATATGGAAATTAGTATGGGAAAACCAAACTTTTTGTTAATTGTCTTCTATCCATTTTCCATATTGCTTTTTCGGAAATTTATATAACAATTCTTAAGGGAAATTTTCCAAGCTACAACTTTGCGCAAGATCGCTTTTCTGCCAAATGTCAAATTAAATTGTTATTAATTGTTTAGGAGATTGATAATCTGATGATATGATCAAGCAGCTGCCCTGTAGGCAACACTGTATTCTGCAATATAACATAGTAGCCATGATATTTGTGCTCTATTCTTCGCACCAGAAACACCAATGTTGCCGGCTGAACAGTTGAATGAGCATAATCATAAGACATCAGGGACTTGAATCATTAATAACTTTTGTTCCTTACATTTGATGGAAAAGTAGTTTTCAACAAAGTTGTAGCTGAGAAAGTTTTCTACAATCACTGCTATCATTTTTAAAAGCATAATGATGTGGAGAATTGATAGATCGATAAGAACAAAAACATAAGTTTTCCCATAGTTATTCCCATATAAACTTGAAATAACGGCGCCGGTGGTGTAGTGGTAAGCGTGATTACCTCTCACCCCAGCAGGCCTGGGTTCAATACCAGTCGGCGCCGCCGGGATGTTCTGATCACGCCTTCCTTCGGATGGGAAGTAAAGCCGTTGGTCCCCGGTTCATGAGTTGATGGGTCGATAGGTAGGGTCCAGGTAGAGCATTGGTGCTCAGCACGGAAAACAAGATCGACGGAAAAAACAAACCAAAGAAAAAAAAATAAATAAACTTGAAATGGTTTGTGTCAAGTCAGTTTCTTAATAATGTAGTTCAAATTTTAGGGGGTTAATCGGGACCCAATTTGGAACCGTTTAAGCGCTGTGGAGCGAAAATTTCAAATTTTGCATCAGTCTAGTGGACATCCGGACAGTTTGAGGGATTCATCCCTTTCTCAATGACGTCAATGGAGTATCGCGATACCACTGTTGCGCATTCTTACTGTGATGGTACTACTACTAAAATGTGTGTTTATTTACTTATTGTCTTGTGGTTTACAATTATTGTACATTTCAATTGATTTAGCCCGAAAGCTCTTCATCTTTGGTGATTATGTTTGTAATAAGTTACTGTTTGATTTTAGTTTTACATTGTAATAGACCCGCATCTTTCGGGAGAAAAAACGCCGCCTGGAAGAAGCGGAGTGCGAGGAAATGGAACTGCTGTGCCGTTCCCAAGAAACACGGAAGTTCTACCAGAAGCTCAACGCATCCCGCAACGGCTTCGTGCCGCGAGCCGAAATGTGCAAGGATAAGGACGGGAGCCTCTTGACGGACGGACGTGAGGTGATTGAAAGGTGGAAGCAGCACTTCGATGCGCACCTGAATGGCGAGGAGAACGTAGGCACGGGAGATCAGCGCAATGGAGGAAACGACTACGTCAGTGCAACAGAGGACAGAACTGACCCAACTCCCACGCTGAGGGAAGTTAAGGACTCCATTCAGCAGCTCAAAAACAACAAAGCAGCTGGTAAGGATGGTATCGCAGCCGAACTCATCAAGATGGGCCCAGAAAAGTTGGCCACCTGCCTGTACCGGATGATAGTCAGGATCTGGGAAACAGAACAGCTACCGGAGGAGTGGAAGGAGGGGGTAATCTGCCCCATTCACAAGAAAGGCGACCATTTGGAATGTGAGAACTTCAGAGCGATCACCATTTTGAATGCCGCCTACAAAGTGCTATCCCAGATCATCTTCCGTCGTCTATCACCTAAAATGACCGAGTTCGTGGGAAGTTATCAAGCCGGCTTCATTGACGGCCGATCGACAACGGACCAGATCTTCACCGTACGGCAAATCCTCCAGAAATGCCGTGAATACCAGGTCCCAACGCATCATATGTTCATCGACTTTAAGGCGGCATACGACAGTATCGACCGCACAGAGCTAAGGAAAATCATGGACGAGAACGGCTTTCCTCGGAAGCTGATCAGACTAATCAAAGCAACGATGGACGGTGTGCAAAACAGAGTAAGGGTTTCGGGTGAACTATCCAGTTCATTCGAATCTCGCCGGGGACTGCGACAAGGTGACGGACTCTCATGCCTACTCTTCAACATTGCTCTAGAAGGTGTAATGCGACGAGCCGGGCTCAACAGCCGGGGTACGATTTTCACGAAATCCGGTCAATTTGTGTGCTTTGCGGACGACATGGACATTATCGCAAGAACATTTGGAACGGTGGCAGAACTATACACCCGCCTGAAACACGAAGCAGCAAAGGTCGGACTGGTGGTGAGTGCGTCAAAAACAAAGTACATGCTAGTAGGCGGAACCGAACATGACAGGATTCGTCTAGGAAGTAATGTCACGATAAACGGGGATACTTTCGAGGTAGTGGAGGAATTCGTTTACCTTGGATCCTTAATGACGGCTGACAACAATGTGAGTCGTGAAATACGAAGGCGCATCATAAGTGGAAGTCGTGCCTACTACGGGCTCCAGAAGAAACTACGGTCAAAAAAGATTCACCCCGGACCAAATGTACCATGTACAGAACGCTAATAAGATCGGTGGTCCTCTATGGACACGAGGCATGGACTATGCTCGAGGAGGACCTGCAAGCACTCGGAGTTTTCGAGCGACGTGTGCTAAGGACGATCTTCGGCGGTGTGCAGGAGAACGGTGAGTGGCGGCGAAGAATGAACCACGAGCTCGCTGCACTCTACGGCGAACCCAGCATCCAGAAGGTGGCCAAAGCTGGAAGGATGCGGTGGGTAGGGCATGTTGCAAGAATGCCGGACAACAACCCTGCAAAGTTGGTGTTCGCTACTGATCCGGTTGGCACAAGAAGGCGTGGAGCGCAGAGAGCACGATGGGCGGACCAGGTAGAGCGCGATCCAGCGAGCATTGGGCATGACCGAGGATGGAGAGCGGCAGCTGCAAACCGAGTATTGTGGCGTACTATTTTTGATGATGTCTTATCTTAAATGTGATGTTGTACAAATAAATGTATGTATGTATGTATGTATTGTAATAGTTTACATTTTGCTTTTAAGGAAAGCATATTTGTTGATTTTAATTAGAAAATTTGATATTTTACCTACTTAACCTAGTTGCCTAACTAAACGTGCCAGAACCGTAATGATCTGTTGATCGGATCGCATGCAGCAATCTCTGAACCTTTTGATGGTAGCAGTTCTCCGTAACGCCAAGGTCTGAAGACCAGCCAGGCGGTGGACCTCAGAATTTCTAGTATGCGGTGGACTGTTGAGGATCATCCTTAGGATCTTGTTCTGTAGTTTGAGGTGATGAGAATGTGCGCAACTCTTCCAGATTGACAACCCATACTCTATGACGGGCAAGATTATTTGCTTGTAGACAGCAAGCTTGTTTTTTCAGGGATAGTGTGGATCTCCTATTGATTAGCGGGTACAACGACCTTATCAAGATGTTGCATTTTGTTTTTGTTTTGTCACCTGCACCGATGTTAAAGGCATCCGAAGTGATGCCATTCAGAGCGACCTGGAAAGTCCTGTCCGATAGATAATTTTGTATGATCTTCTGCATGCAGCTTGTACACCAGGCCATCATGCCAGACATTGTCAAGTGCTTTTTTAACGTCTAACAATGCCATAGCAGATGTTTTTGAAACAGCCTTGTTCCGTCTAAGAATGTTTGTTACTCGGGTTAGTTGGTGGATCGACCTTTTCGAAAACCAAACTATTCCTCGAGTAAGATGTTGTCTTCTTCGGCAGATGTTAGAAGCCGGCTATAAACTGCCCTTTCGAACAGCTTGGATAACCCTGAGAGATGGCTGATGGGTCGGTAACTTCAAGGAGAGGAAGGATCCTTCCCAGGTTTCCGAATGGGGATGACTTTAGCTAACTTCCAGCACGAGGCTATTGCGGTATCATCTGCGAACAGGAAAAACATGCAACCGTCTCCGAGGGTAGGAATGTCTGCCTTGCGGGACTCCTGCTGGGATGCAAAACGTGTCTGAAGGACAACCATTCGACGATACCTTAAACGACCTTTGCTGGAGGTAGTTACGGATGATTTTAACCAGATGTAAAGGAAAGTTGAAATTACAAAGCGTGTACACAAGTCCGTCATGCCAAACATTGTCAAAAGCCTTTTCAACGTCTAACAAGGCCATGGCTGTGTTACTTCGGACGTTATTCATCACCCGTACCAGCTGTTGATTGGTGGAGTGCCCCTTTCTGAACCCGAACTGTTCCGGAAGGAGAATGTTGTTTACCTCGACAAATTTAAACGAACGATTGATAATGAGTTTCTCGAAAAATTTGC
Source organism: Ochlerotatus camptorhynchus (assembly GCF_037179485.1). Lineage (NCBI taxonomy): Eukaryota > Metazoa > Arthropoda > Insecta > Diptera > Culicidae > Ochlerotatus > Ochlerotatus camptorhynchus. The sequence goes on along the minus strand of NW_027040918.1, from coordinate 7,106,633 downwards.
TCAGCGCTGAAAGGAGGCTGATTGGTCTGTAGCTTGAAAGCAATGTTGGATCCTTACCGGGCTTGCGGATTGGCCTCATGGTGAGCATTTAGATCTCCTCCAACTACGAAGCGGGAACCAGTACGGGTGATGGTGGACAGGTCCTTCTTGTATTTTGCCACTAGTCCACTGCTGGCGGCACACTGTCGAGGGCAGTAGACGGCGATGAACTGGACGTATCCAGTCGACGACTCCACCTCCACACCAAGGGCCTCGATGATAGAGGTGCGGATATGGGACAGAGTGTGGTATTTTATTCCCTGGAGCTGGTGCGATCAAGCCGAATAATGATGTGGTCAGGTAACCAGAAGCTGTCGCCGGACTTTAGATGGGTCTCAGTTAGAAGGCCCATGTCGATGCTGTGCTTGCGGAGGAAGTCGGCAAGCTCAATCTCTTTTGTTCTTACAGAGCAAGCATTCCAGGTGACGATAGTTAGCGGTTTAGACGCCATACTGGATGATGAACTTACCGAGCACTTGGATCTGTTCGGGCTTATTGCGGTAAGTGCCGGTATTGCGGTAAGAGCACCGGAAATGTTGACGAAAATATCCATCAGTTCATCCGCTGAGAACAGATCGGGGTTGTTGTTTTGCGCTGTTAGTTGTCTCCAGAATCCAGGGGGGATGGAGAGCTTTGGCCAGCAGAATGGACCAGGAAAAGACAATCCGGGTATGTCTTCACGTTTTCGTCTCTCCTTGTTATTCGGAAGACAGCGATTGGGGCTAGCTTGTACCGGTTGATTTCAGCTTCGACCATCTTGGGGTCGATGTTTGGTAGACTCCTGATGACTACCTTGAAGGGCTTCTCACCTGGGATGTCGTGCGTGAAAATTCCGCCTTGGAATTCTTCAGATATTTCACGGCCACTTCGTACTCCGCTTTCGTTCGGAGCATCACCTTGGTGCCGATCCTGCCGAGCTTAAACTCAGCTGCAACGCCCAGCGATGAGAGATCGCCAATCAGCGTGTTGAGTGGTACTTGCTTCACCACCGGTGGAGGAAGCTTGACTTTCGCCGCACTCGGGCTGGCAGAATTCTCGGTTTCGACGGCGTCGCCGAAATCACCGATGTCGCTGGCGTTCGTCGCGGTAAAATCATCGCGTCCGCTCGTACCATCGGACTGTCCTTGATTATTCTTCCTCTTTTTCGTCCGCTTCATCGGGACTGGGTTGGTATTCCCAACATCGGTGGGAAGAGTAGCGTACCTTTTTGAGGTAGGTACCGAGCTACCCTCACCACTGATCTTCTTCTCCGCTTGGTCACGAGGTCTGCTCCGGGAGCGCTGTCTTCCCATCACGCGATGCGACCGACACTACTGACGACGCGACGTGCAGTATATCTGCGAACGTTTGTAACAAACTATAGGTTTATCGAACAACTCGACAGAGCGAACAAAGACCGAACTGTACTGCTTGACGTTCAAGCAGAGAATGATCACTGATGGTCTTACTGTAATGGATGTTAATCAAAATATATAAAGGGCTACCATACATGTTTTGCAGTGTCAGGCAGGGTTACTTCCACTCACTTGCTATAAAAAAATGTTTTTCGGAATTATGAAATCATGATATAGTATAATGCTAATTAGTACTAATAAGTTACAAGAAGAGGTCATGAAGTATATGTTTGACACATAAAATCTGTCAATATTGCTATCAGTGCGTCACAATCTGCGATTTTATGACTCGTGAGCGCTCACTGTGAGTGAACGCTCACGAATCATAAGATCGCTAATTGTGACGCTCTCAAAGCGAAATTGACAGGTTTTATGAGTCAAACACATACTTTACTACCTCTTCTTGTTACTAACAAGTACAACATGGCATTATTGCATCTAATGATTGCATAATTACGAATAATATTTTTTTATAGCAAGTGAGTGGAAGCAACCCTGGTGTCAGGTACTCTATTTTGCAGTCTGTGAGAGGGAAATCACAAATAGAGCGTCATCAAAATACATGGCATGTTGAGAGATTGAGCTCGAGAAAGCGAATTTTCTCTCTCAAATTTCATTTTTGTTTTGCTCTCTGGGGCTGATAGTAAAGCGGATAGAAAATGTATGGGAAAATACTATTTTCATTTAATTGTAGCTTGTTTAACAATAATATCTGGGAAATAAAACTGAACGACATAGTCCCTGACTGATTTTTTTTAGGTTGCCGTTAAACTTCTTTTGACTTGAATATGCATCGAAAGCGAATTATTCCTACTCCTCTCCTTTCTATATGGAGATTGTTATTACTTCCTAGCAGCGGAACAGCACCATCTATGTGGAAAATTGCCGGACGATATGATTAATTAGAGCTGATAAAATTTCACTTAAGAGCAGACATCAAACTCTTCCGAAAAAAAAATATATGGCAAAGTGTTAGGACGGTGAGAATAGAAGTTCATTTTTCGCAGATAAACTTCGATCGAAAACTCTATCGATCTGCAACTACATACAATCTCGTTTACGTAAATTAATCATTTTGTCAAGCTTCTGAATTCATGTTCCATCAGATGTCACTGCTGTTGTTTGCGGTGACATCTATCGGAAACTACACACAATCTGTTTTCCTATAATTGATCACAGAGGACACTGCACAGTGGTCCAGAATGCAGATTTAGGTGGAATGATATGTTTTGAGCCTGAAACTGAAACTTTAGACTAAAAGTCCCTTCAACAAAGTTATTCCTTAAAGTTAGGCCCTCATTTTTATGACAATTAATTCTAGGGTGGTTCCTATTATCATTGTAATCAAAAATCTAACTTTTTTGTTTGAATAAATTAAGGTATACATTCTTCGGTAAAGTTATAGCTGAGCAAATTTTAAGCAACTTTGTTGAAAATAACTTTTTTGTATCTCTTAAATTGGCCGATTTAGAGCTATTTTCTTGAATTGAGTTAGGGTGGCTCGTGAAAAAACGGTTTTTTGCTCTAGTTTTCTTATTTTACATTTCTCAGCAAAGGTGTCTGGAAATAACTTTTAGATCTTAAGAAGGCGCAAGTTTTTGCTGCACAAAACTTGTCAATATCTTTCGCCGATCAAGAGTTATTGACGTTTTAATACTAAAAATAAGCACTTTTCAAATTTTAATATCTCTGGTTGGGGCAAACAAAAAAAAAGTTTTTTTACGGCATTTGAAAGGGCGTATGTTATTCTCAATAATATGACAAAATTGGAGGTATGTTATTTTTTAAACTCGAATAAAATCAATTTGAATTTATTCATATTTTTTACTATATTAGAGTATATATTTTTTATTAGAAGAGATACAGGCAACAAATTCAGGTATAAAACATTCGTCTAAAAGAGTTTTAAAAGTCTCTAGAAGATGACTTTCATAATAAATTTTAAATAAAAAAAGTTATTGTTAAAAAACTATTTCTTTCACGAGCCACCCTAACTCAATTCAAGAAAATAGCTCTAAACTTTACCGAAGAATGTATACCTTAATTTATTCAAACAAAAAAGTTAGATTTTTGATTTTCATGATAATAGGAACCATCCTAGAATTCATTGTCATAAAAATGAGGGCCTAACTATAAGGAACAACTTTGTAGAAGAGACTTTTAGTCTAAAGTTTCAATTTCAGGCTCAAAACATATCATTCCACCTAAATCTGCATTCTGGACCACTGGACTGCAGTCAAACCCCCTTCACTCTTTGGAATTTATAGAGACAGATAATAGCGCCAAACGGTTTGTGACGAGACAACGTTGAACTGCTGCGTTGGAAGAAAACACGCACATCAACATCTATACATGTACACAACTGAGCGGACGATACAGCGGAAATCAAAACATGAAGTGGTGTCATCACTCATCGTCATCATTCAGATTCGGCTACTCCCATTTGCGTTTGTTTTCACCGGCGTTGAAAAATACTTCCTTCGTTATAAAATAGGAAAGTAATGTTTATTCCAACGTAATTTTTGAATGGAATGCGTGCTGCGTTGGCCAAAGAAGTCGGCATATTTTATTGCGTTTAGCAATGATTTCGATACGTTGCATTTCCAGTAGTTGGAATAATTCTTTAGAGAAAGGGTTTACTATGTTTACTTCTATGCTTATTTAGAGTATGTTAAACAACAGCTCCGTAAATCATCAAATTACTTTTAGAGATTTGCATCTTACTGATACCGGTGGTGTAAATACCCAAAGAATTCCGTGAATTGATGCAATCGCCATTATACCTTATTACTGTGAAATCACTCGACACAGGAATTTGGTTGGCTCACAAAATAGGACTTACCTTTCCTGCACGGTAACTCACAACAACTCAAAATTGAGTCGAATATGCTCATTTCAGCGGAAAGTATGGCTACTCAAAAGTGAGTAGATGCACTTTTACTCACTTTTGAGTAAACAACGTTCTCGCGCAGAGTGAGTCAAAACCACTCTGTGATATTTTCAACCGGGAAGTTTCTTTTTTATTTGTTTTGATAAAAAAAATGGAAATTACCTGCTCCAGGTTCATTTAACTGGAGCTGAAGACGACTGAAAACCGTCTCCGCATGCAATTCCTACTTACCTTAATTAATTTCGGTCGGTGATATAAAATAATCTCGCCGTTTCTTAGATCGTTTGCTTCGACACAGCTGGCATTTTTTCCTAAGTCCCGGATTCGGCTTACTGAGTGACTTTTACTCAGTTTGACATTTCTCGTTTACTCAGATTTTGACAACCTAATGCATCAGACGAAATTGAGTACGATCGACTCACCCAGTGAGTAAGCTGAAGTAAGCGTGTGGAGTCTGCTGCTGAATGCAATGGAACAAGCACGAGCTTTCGTAGCCACATCATTTGTGCCGTGTTACCAATGTTTCACATCAGTCATACCAACATTGTATGAAAGTATCACAAACACTTTCATTAGTGGGGGAAAGGAATCTGTGAATATTAATTCCCGTATTCATGTACCTCACGTCTTCCCTCTCCTCTAAAAAAAAAAAAACTTTCTGTGTATGCTGTGTATTTACACATATCTAATAATAATGTTCTATATAAAATAAAGCATACCATTCATTGGCCACATATCAGTAGACACCACGCAATAACAAAAACATAGATATTGTGTCGTATGAACAATAGGGGTATTCACTGTGCGCATCGTAAACATATACACTATCGTAAAAATAGCAGGGTCAATTGGAGTGTAATGGAAGTTTACGCATTTACGAGGGTTTATACGTTTACGATGCGCTTTGTGAATACCCCTAATATGTGTTGTCACATATAGAGTTGATATGTGCGCGTGAGATGTATGTGTCCGAAAAATAAATTTCATACTAAAAAGTGCAAAAACCAATGTGTGGAACACATGGAAACAATAATTAGATTATTTTCAGTGTTCGCTCTAGGAACGCGTGACGCATTCGTCACATGCTCGTCACCTTCCCTTTTTATGGCACAGACCTGTTGGCGTAACGCTTGATATTATTCTGACAGCTGCCGCATTCGGTTGCTCAGCAACTGTTTTGCACATTATTTCAACTGATTCTACCAACAATCAATACGAAACTAACGATTTTAAACTGGCACACTACTTGACTAGCCTATTCTGGCGTTATACGCATAACTGTCCCATGTTCTATGCAATCCTTATGCACCATGAGACTCTTATGCGTATAACGGCAGTATTGGTCCCAAGCAAACTAGTCAAATTCTCTATTAAATAGAGAATTTGACTAGTTTGCTTGGGACCAATACTGCCGTTATACGCATAAGAGTCTCATAGAGATAAATTTTATCTCTACGTATGCCTATTTCATATTGCAGACTTCGATCGTAGTGATTTACCGAATATCTTCGGTTTGCTGTACATAATCTGATAGATGGATCGGGGTTTTCGGTATACATCTCTCGCATACAATTGTTACAATCGACTATCTTTTCTCACAGGTTGTTTCCAATAGATTTTCACCTCCGGTTGTATTGGTGCGATATGTGAGAGCGTGTTAGTGAATATCCGAGGAAAATACATAACAAATCGATGTCAAACTCATTTTGACAGATCTACTTTCATACATTTTTTAGGTTAGCCAGAGGAAAATAATAAACAACTTTATACGGCGTTGCCCCCGCTAGTGTGCGTGCGTTAAACGTCACTAATCTCTATACACACCTCGCATCGTTTCTTTTTCTCTTTCTCTTTATGACGGTTTCCAACACGATATCTTTTTCTTTTGATTTGTGGTTTTCATTACGCACTCAATCATTGGCGGTCGTCCCGGCGCGCCATCTTGATGTACCAGGGATTTTCCTAACGCACCTCTTATTTTTAAGCTGGCGGTTGTCTCAACTCGCCATTTTATGCTGGTGGTTTTCGTTACTCACCTGAGCGGTTGTCCCAACACGCCTTTCTTTCTAGGTGGTTTTCTTTACACACCTTTTTCACTCTCGACGGTTATCTTAACACGTCATTTGGCCAGCGGTTTTCCTTACGCGCTTCCATTATTTTTTTCACGACGGTTTTCATTACGCGTCACTAGTCACTAACACTGAATTCCAATATATTTTCCCGTGCCGAGTGATTCCACAAAAACAATTAATTATGCGATTACTCCTGGAAGGATCGCCAATGTAAATACCCAAAGAATTCCGTGAATTGATGCAATCGCCATTATACCTTATTACTGTGAAATCACTCGACACAGGAATTCGGTTGGCTCACAAAATAGGACTTACCTTTCCTGGAGTCTGCTGCTGAATGCAATGGAACAAGCACGAGCTTTCGCAGCCACATCATTTGTGCCGTGTTACCAATGTTCCACATCAGTCGTACCAACATTGTATGAAAGTATCACAAACACTTTCATTAGTGGGGGAAAGGAATCTGTGAATATTAATTCCCGTATTCATGTACCTCACAGGTGGTATATTGGAAACTCTTTCGCTCGAAAGCAAAACATATTACAAGCACATAATGATGCGCGCTTGGATATGTGATTGTCTTCTCAAGTGTTTCTGTTCCGTCGAAAGTGGTAATGATTGAAAATCGAAGCAATCACAAACAAGTAAGAATCTTGCTATCGCAATATAATGATGATCATTTCGAGGATGATATCGTCCTCTTCCCTCGGCGACGTTCGCGTTGACATCTGTCATGCGGACACCTGTCAGTTATTGAGCCCTGGTGGTAAAGTTGGCGGGGAACTCCCAACAGTTTCAATGTGCCATCAACAGATAGCACTGAGATCACATAAGGATGCTAACTATATGCCTTGTATGAGGAATTGATTAGTGGAATATCTTGTTAATTAGATATCTTTACTGCAGTGCAAAACATGTCTGGTACCTCTATATATGCATTTAGATTATTATTCGAAGTCCCTCCTTTTTTACACATTCTGCACACAAAATAGCTCACCCCTCACGAAATTTCCCGCCGATTTATTTGTATGGGGCGGGGCAGAAAGTATCTTTTGTGCAGAATATGAAAAGTAGGAGGGACTTCAAATGTTAAACTAAATACATATATAAAGGTACCAGACGTGTTTTGTAGTGACAGGTACTCTATTTTGTAATCTGTGAAAGGGATCACAAATCGAGTATCATCAAACTACATGGCACAAGGGGGGAAGACCTAGGAGCTGCATGAAAGGTGATACTCAAGGAAGAAGTATTAGTTTGTTTACTAAAATGAACTATGCCCATTTTGTTATGGCAAGTTTGATTAATTGCGTAGGAAATCAGTTTGGCACGGAATTTGTGACCAGCATACACCTTCCGGTCGTATGAAACAGGTAAAAAACCATCCAAATCCGCCCATAAATTTTTTTGTTTTGAATTTCTGTATGGCTAAATAGTGAACTTTTCGTGAACATTAACGGCAAAGAACTCACCAACACTGGTAGACAGTGAGTTCCTGCCCACCTGTCATTAAAATATCTCGGGGGAAGACGGTTTTCATTTGAGTACCTCTTTTACTAAGAGTTGCTCAGAGGTACCAACAATGAATACGAAACTAACGATTTTAAATTGGCTCACTACTTGACTAGCCTATTGGTCCCAAGCAAACGATTGAAGTACCCCATTCTAGTCAAAATTCTAGTACTACGCAATGTTTGTTTTGGTTCGCTATGGAAGTTTGACAGATACAATGAGGAGTTATTGGTTTTTCCTATGTTTCGAGGGGTGAATCGATTAGCTTGGGACCGAAGAGAGTACCAGAGCTGAGCCAAAAAGTTGAGCACGTTATTTCGGGACCTTCTAGTCTTAGAGTTACCTCTATAGAACTACTCTGGTTTGCGCTGGGATCTGATCTAATTTGTGAAAAAAACAGCCTTAGTAGTGCATATAGTTTTGAAATCTGACCATGCAAATGTCAGCTCGATATCGAATTGAAAACAATGAATGAAGAAAATAAATGGATGCAATATTTAAATAAGGAAATGATTTTTTTTTCTACCAGTTGGCTTTCGCCGGGGCACTTTTCTCTTTGCAATGGTAATGAAATTGACCAGTATCTTGCTACCGTAGTACTGGGCATCCATATGCTTAGAGCAAGCGAATGGATATTCCAATCCGGCTACCAGCTCCGGTGTACACATGTACTTGATGATGAATCCTGTGGGGGTCTCGGTTGCTAGAAAAGCAAAATACAAACGCACAAACTATTCCACCAAACCCCCACAGATGGCCCTCTAGCCCCATTTATTTCGTATCAAAACAGCAACATTATTGCGTGATGTCTGTTTTCCTAGCAAGTTCTCTGATGCATTGAGTGTATTTTACGGCATAGATCACCGGCTGAAAAAAACTAACATTCATTTACACGGAAACATTGATTGCTTGGGCTGCGCTGTCAAAACAATCGCGATAATTAAATCGTTCATCAGAGAGCATAAGAGTTCCTTAGAATTACTCTGGATTGCTCTTAATTTCTAACTGTATTCCCCCTCGACATGGCATATTGACAGATTGAGCTCGTGAGAGAGAATTTTCTCTCTCAAATTTGAATTTTTCCGCTCTCTGGGGACTGGCAGTAAAGCAGGTATCGGGAAAAATCATTTTTATTTAATTGTGTTTAACATTAATTTCCGGAAAAAAAACTGAACGTCAAAGTCCCTGAGTCCCAAAGTCTTCAGGTTGTCGTTCACTTTTTTGACCTGAATATGCACCGAAACCTAGTTATTTCTACTTCCAATTTCTATATGGGGATTTTTATCACTTCCTACCAACGGAACAGTGCCATCTCTGTTGAAAATAGCAGGACGATATGACAGGACCTAAGAAAAACTGATATTTTGAATCACTCTAATATACCGAATGCGTGATAATGTTTGCACCAAGGTGACTCCATATGGGTGTTCTAATGTGTCAAATTCATGATTCAGCCATGTTGGATTTTTGTATGGGACAGCGACCGAGTTTGTTTACAATTTGCTCTTAAACCGCACTTTTCCAACCCGCGACCTCCTCGCCTATATAGTGACAAAGCTGTATCACCATTTATATGCCCACCATGGTTTGCACCATTACATTTACATTTATTTGTACAACATCACATTTAAGATAATACATAATCAACAATAGTACGCCACAATACTCGGTTTGCAGCTGCCGCTCTCCATCCTCGGTCATGCCCAATGCTCGCTAGATCACGCTCTACCTGGTCCGCCCATCGTGCTCTCTGCGCTCCACGCCTTCTTGTGCCAACCGGATCAGTAGCGAACACCAACTTTGCAGGGTTGTTGTCCGGCATTCTTGCAACATGCCCTGCCCACCGCATCCTTCCAGCTTTGGCCACCTTCTGGATGCTGGGTTCGCCGTAGAGTGCAGCCAGCTCGTGGTTCATTCTTCGCCGCCACTCACCGTTCTCCTGCACACCGCCGAAGATCGTCCTTAGCAGTCGTTCGAAAACTCCGAGTGCTTGCAGGTCCTCCTCGAGCATAGTCCATGTCTCGTGTCCATAGAGGACCACCGGTCTTATTAGCATTCTGTACATGGTACATTTGGTCCGGGGGTGAAACTTTTTTGACCGTAGTTTCTTCTGGAGCCCGTAGTAGGCACGACTTCCAATGATGATGCGCCTTCGTATTTCACGACTCACATTGTTGTCAGCCGTCATTAAGGATCCAAGGTAAACGAATTCCTCCACTACCTCGAAAGTATCCCCGTCTATCGTGAAATTACTTCCTAGACGAATCCTGTCATGTTCGGTTCCGCCTACTAGCATGTACTTTGTTTTTGACGCACTCACCACCAGTCCGACCTTTGCTGCTTCGTGTTTCAGGCGGGTGTATAGTTCTGCCACCGTTCCAAATGTTCTTGCGATAATGTCCATGTCGTCCGCAAAGCACACAAATTGACCGGATTTCGTGAAAATCGTACCCCGGCTGTTGAGCCCGGCTCGTCGCATTACACCTTCTAGAGCAATGTTGAAGAGTAGGCATGAGAGTCCGTCACCTTGTCGCAGTCCCCGGCGAGATTCGAATGAACTGGATAGTTCACCCGAAACCCTTACTCTGTTTTGCACACCGTCCATCGTTGCTTTGATTAGTCTGATCAGCTTCCGAGGAAAGCCGTTCTCGTCCATGATTTTCCTTAGCTCTGTGCGGTCGATACTGTCGTATGCCGCCTTAAAGTCGATGAACATATGATGCGTTGGGACCTGGTATTCACGGCATTTCTGGAGGATTTGCCGTACGGTGAAGATCTGGTCCGTGGTCGATCGGCCGTCAATGAAGCCGGCTTGATAACTTCCCACGAACTCGGTCATTTTAGGTGATAGACGACGGAAGAAGATCTGGGATAGCACTTTGTAGGCGGCATTCAAAATGGTGATCGCTCCGAAGTTCTCACATTCCAAATGGTCGCCTTTCTTGTGAATGGGGCTGATTACCCCCTCCTTCCACTCCTCCGGTAGCTGTTCTGTTTCCCAGATCCTGACTATCATCCGGTGCAGGCAGGTGGCCAACTTTTCTGGGCCCATCTTGATGAGTTCGGCTGCGATACCATCCTTACCAGCTGCTTTGTTGTTTTTGAGCTGCTGGGGGTTGGGTCAGTTCTGTCCTCTGCTGCACTGACGTAGTCGTTTCCTCCATTGTGCTGGTCTCCCGTGCCTACGTTCTCCTCGCCATTCAGGTGCGCATCGAAGTGCTGCTTCCACCTTTCAATCACCTCACGTCCGTCCGTCAAGAGGCTCCCGTCCTTATCCTTGCGCATTTCGGCTCGCGGCACGAAGCCGTTGCGGGATGCGTTGAGCTTCTGGTAGAACTTCCGTGTTTCTTGGGAACGGCACAGCAGTTCCATTTCCTCGCACTCCGCTTCTTCCAGGTGGCGTTTTTTCTCCCGAAAGATGCGGGTCTGCTGTTTCCGCTTCTGTTTATACCGTTCCACGTTCTGTCGGGTTTTATGCTGCAGCATTACCGCCCGCGCTGCGTTCTTCTCCTCCAAAATCGCTCTGCACTCCTCGTCGAACCATTCATTCCGTCGGCTTCTTTCCACGTACCCGATGGTGCTCTCGGCTGCGTCGGTGATGACTGCTTTTACTGAACTCCAGCAGTCCTCTAGGGGGGGCACATCAAGCTCGCCCTCCTCTGGCAACGCTGCCTCGAGATTCTGCGCGTATGCTAAGGCGACATCCGGTTGCTTCAGTCACTCTAGGTTGTACCGTGGCGGGCGTCGGTACCGTACATTGTTGATGGCGGAAAGTTTTGGGCGCAGTTTGACCATCACCAGGTAGTGGTCAGAGTCGATGTTAGCGCCACGATAGGTCCTGACGTCGATAATGTCGGAGAAGTGCCGTCCATCAATCAGAACGTGGTCGATTTGCGATTCCGTCTGCTGTGGTGATCTCAAGGTGTAACGATAGGGGAGGTGGTGTTGGAAGAAGGTGCTACGTATGGCCATGTTCTTGGAGGCGGCAAAATCGATGAGTCGTAGGCCGTTCCCGTCCGTCCGCTGGTGGGCGCTGAACTTTCCAATCGTCGGTCTGAATTCCTCCTCCTGACCTACCTGTGCGTTTAGGTCTCCTATGATGATCTTGACGTCGTGGCTTGGGCAGCGATCGTACTCGCGGTCGAGCTGCGCGTAATGCGTCCTTGCCTTCATCAGTGCTTCCGGAGTGAGGGCTGTGCACTTTGATTATGCTAAAGTTGAAGAATCGGCCCTTGATCCTCAACCTGCACATTCTTTCGTCGATCGGCCACCAACCGATCACGCGCTTCTGCATTTCGCCCATCACGATGAAAGCTGTGCCCAGCTCGCGTGTGTTGCCGCAACTCTGGTAGATGGTATGATTACCTCTGAACGTTCACACCATGGATCCTGTCCAACACACCTCCTGCAGCGCTACGATGCCGAATCCGCGGTCCTTCAGTAGATTGGCGAGTATTCGGGTGCTCCCGATGAAATTGAGAGACAGTTCCACGTGCCGAGTTTCCAATCACAAGTCCTATTTCGTCGCTGGGGTCGTTGCCGTTGGTTTCGGTTCGTATTCACCATTGCACCATTGAGCAATGTCAAAATTAAAAAAATCTCAGAACTTTCGTTTTTGAGTTTTTTTTTTATTTATTCAAAGGGGGGGGGGATGTTTTTCAGAGTCTTAAACTATGTTAATCATCGATCGAGTTTCCACTTGCTGCAATAACAGCCTCCACACGCTTCCAGAATGCACGGCAGGCTCTATAATGTAGTCTGGATCCATTTTTCTCCAGGTACGGGTCAATGTTTGTCTGAGGCTTGCTGTACTCGGGTGGCGTATAGAACAGGCCTTGGCCTTCATGACGCGTCATATTGAGTAATCCAGCGGATTAAGATTGGAGCTGAATGGCGGCTACATATCCTTCGCCCAGAACGGAAGATGTTCCTTCAACCACTTCTGAGTGCGGTTCGAGGTGTGGCACGGAGCCCCATCTTGTTGAAATACAACATCAGTACGGTCCGATACTGTTCTTTGATCCACGGAAGAACATACTTACTTAAAATCTCGATGTAGACCCCCTCCGTGTTGACCTTGTCACCTTCTGGAATGAACACCGGGTCCATTTTTTGCCATCGGAAGCCACCAATCCAAACACCATAACGCTAGCAGGATGCTTGGTCAGATACACGTTCTTTTGTTTGTCGATCACGTCTTTTACCGGAAGAGAACTAATATACCGGTCGGTTCTGGAATTTGATACGGGATCGACGGTAAACATGCTCTCTTCGGTGAACAGGATTACCGGATTTTTCGTTTAAGGAACTTCAAAATTTTGTTGCATCGTTCGACTCGTAGCTCCTGGATGCGGTTGGTAATCACCTCGACTTCGCCCCGCAATCTTCCTTTACGATCTTCCGTGCCGTAAAGTCACTGATCCCGTGTTCCTTTGCCATTTTCCTTATTGAACGCACTGGATTCACCCGAATCTTCCTTTTGATAGCAGCGATAACCCTTGGAACCCGAGCTGACCTCGGACGACCTGTGGCCACCTTCGTGGATAGTTCAAGAGCCACATGTGAATAGGGCATACAAGCTTTTTGTAAACAAACCTTTGTAGGCCCTCTTCTCGCCAACCAAGGGTCGCCCACGCAAACTAACAACATCATCGGGAAGGAGAAACCTATCCGGCGATGTTGATGCTTTGCGTTGTTGTCATATGGGTGGCGAGAAAAGGGCATAAGAATGTTTGTTTACAAAAAGCTTGTATGCCCTTTTCACATGTTATTCTTGAGTTGTCCTTTCTTTTCTCGGTCTAAAACCCTTTTGACGGTCCACCGGGACACTCCCACGGCGATTGAAATGTCTTTTTGCGACATTTGCGCGTGGGACAAATCACGAATACGCTGCCACTTCGTCATGGTGAAACTGTCAAACTAAGTAAATCATTTTCTTTTATACACAGCCTACTACGGTATGAGCTATAGGTTACGTGCATGCAAAGAAAACCAAGGCATTGTATGCTCAGGTGAAACGGGAACCTTATTTGTACGATGGTGCAAACATTATCACGCATACGGTACATAAAAGCCGGCGTATGTTTGTCAAACGAACACCACTCAATTTGCTTCAGCAAAAACAAAAAGGTGGAACGTAAGCATTTTCTTTCTTTCGCCTGTCAGTACAATAGAATTAGCTAAAATCACATTGTCACTAAAACCGCAGTTCAAATGGAAAGGTCGCCTAAGGAAAAGAAACTGCCGACAATAGTCACACTCACCTGAGAAGTTTGGAACGTAGTAAAAACGTTTTCAACCAGTTTTGGACAATTATGTCGATTGGAATGGATAGAGCAGCTAGCAGCAAACAAATGTAAACAAACAAACACGTCATATGTGTGCATGCTCCTGAGAAATCGCAAATAGAAGTGCGGACGCTGCTTAGATTGACGAGAATATGTAAATTCCCCTATTACTTTTTTCAAAACATTTGAAATTTAAATAATATTCTACGAATATAAAAGGTTGAGTAACAAAAAAAAAAATCAATTGCTTTGATTGATGTAGAAAAAATGTAAAAGCTCAAATTACTGCATTCTTTAATGATCAGAATTGGGTTGTTTAGGGGTGTTGAGGTAAATAAATATTCGTTGTCTGCATTAAAAATGCAGAAATCGAAAATTTCATCAAATTTGGTACATTGGAACCATTTTAAATAAGTACGATTACATTAGCAAAAATCACCATTTTAGCGCCCCTCGGTGGAACTTTGTATGGGAGTGAGCTCTCAATGAATAGAATAATTTATGGTTCATAATATAGAATTCGTGGTTCATTCGCCTCTTCCACGTTCCGTCATCCATCTGCACTCCACCGTAGATGGTACGCATTACCTTCCGTTCGAAAACACCACGCTGGAAAATGTTAACACACAATTGATACAAATCCCATATTGTTGTTAATTGGTAAAATACCTTTCGAAGGTTTATGATTAAAGATCATATCAGGAAGTTTATCAAGTGTAGGCAAATCATCCACAGGATCGTTGAAACTAACTATCGAGTTGGAACATGGCAGTGGTTGAGGTGAAAAATCGAGATTTTCCTTTTCTGTATGCACCGTGCTTTTGCAGTAATTGGCTGTATTTTCCACTTTTTCAAATACGTGTCAATTTATTTTTCTTCACAAAGGAATTCATTTGGCTGTTATTATTTTTTTATGGTCCAATATTTTGTGTTGACAACTAAAGATATGACTGAAACTGATCTTATGTACATCATCAACATTTTTAAAATAGAACGAATAGAATCCTTATTGACATCAAACGAACTCATATATAATCTCGCAAAGAGGCTTATAAATTAATCATATTTTTCATCGTAAACAATTTCAACCAATTTGGAATAACATCTTATGTAACTTCAACTTGATTTGGATATTATACGGTTTTAAACGAACATCCTCATACAATTTGTGGTTTGCTGGGTCTAACACCGCATGCATCTAAAAATAAACCAGGCTAACTCTGAAAATCCTTTCAAAGTAGCGCTGACTGCAAGTTGTTTAGTTGTTGAAAAAGCACCTTTGATGTTTACGTTATTATGCAAGAGTGGCTGGTTGTGTAGAACCCATCAAATGAATAATATATTACCTTTATTAGCTTTGTTTTGCAGCTAAAAGTTGAAAGTTGATTAATATGTGCATAGAAGTGACATTACCGTTTCTTGGCTGCTATTATTCAGTGCAACCGACAAATTGAATAATCGTGGTTAAAAAGTTGAGTAAACGCTCCCAAAAACTATTTTGCTAGCTTCTGCTTGTAGGTGCTATCTGCAGTTCATTTTTAGCTACTTTACAGCACGACGCTGTAAAAGTTGGCCTTTAAAGCAGAAAATGTTAGTAGGGAGATGACTCTGTTGTCCTGACACACACTGGTTTCAGGTCCAGCCGAAAGCCAACAATTGGTTCGTCTTCTGCACCACAGCGGATGGTCCGGACATATCAAGCTGAACATTGCATCATGTCCTAAGTGACATTGACAGATTCGTCGATTTTCTCTTTGTATTCACACGGCCATGTAAAGACATTCCCAGGTATTTTCAGCACGCTTAAGCTTTTATCTAGCATCTAATACGACAAACACAACAAGAAACGGTTATGTGCTCAAATTATTAACGAAAGAGAAAGTCGACGAAGAGAATCGATCAATGTTACTTAGGACCTAATGCAATGTTCAGCTTGATATGTGCAACCATGATACTTTTTTGTGTTGGTGGAATGGAAAATGCAGAACAAATTTCGACGAATATTGTATAGAAGGGCCAGAATGTACATTGAACGATTTTCATCGTCGAGTTCATTTTTGGATGTCATCACAATTTTGGTTATTTTTCTTAATACAGATCGAAGGTATCTGCATCTAAAAAGACAAACACAGCAGGAAACATTTTAACAGAACGTCAACGACGAGAATCGATCAATCCTCATTGGGCCTTTTGCGTTGAGTGGCTTAAAATATGTTGTTGGGAATCAGAAAATGTAGTTACAGCCAATATAATTGTGCTATCAGGGGACGGCCCCGGCGTAGTGGTTGACATCCATACCTCTCCCGCAAAAAAAGTTCTGTTTTGTTGAGCTCAATAACAGACATCTAAATTCCAAACTCACCCCACCATAAACTTTATCATTCGGGTAAGCTGAGTTTCGGTAATCACGGGGATTCCTATCATCTGAACTCCTAGATCTGAACCAACTAAACCCTGAACACTGGCTATTTGTGATGCGTTTGGTTTGTTAAGTATGGATGGAACGGTACTCTCTTGTGTAGGGGGACTGCATGCTGTTTGGGTGGGAGATTATTTTACGCTTCAGCCCCAATCGTACAAGATTGGTTATGGAGGAGCCACAAGATTTCCCTAGGCAGGTCCACCGGATGGACAAGGACCAGACAAGGAATTAATCGAATATAATATCCTTTCTATTGGTGGTGAATGAATACTGACGCTGACAATGATGATGAGTGAGATCTTTCGTTTGATGCCGCCACCGGTGATGTAGTGGTAAATGTGACTGCTCTCTCACCCCAATGGGTCTGGGTTCAATCCTAGCCGAGTCGGTGGGATTTTTCTGAGGCGTAAAAATCTCTGGTCACGTCTTCCTTCGGAAGGGAAGTAAAGCCGTTGGTCCCGGCCCATGTGTGTTTGTTGAATGGGTGCGATATCCTACGCAGGTGTGGAAGCTGCCTTCCTGCACATTCGATTGCCGTCAATGGATGGCAATCGATGTCCGTCGGTGATTGGCACTAGATTGCGGAACAGAGACCGACGTTAAAATAAAGGAAAGGATGCAATTTAATCTATGGTAAATGGGGGAATATACAATAGAACAAGGGGGTCTTTACGATGGGCACGCAATACAAAGAACCGGTGCGTTGAAGTTAAAATTATCTATCCGTAATTAATGTGCTTAAAAGTATTGAAAATGTAATTAATGTAATTTCATTACGAAATTTCAACTGTAATGAATGGAGTTAAAAAGTAGTTAATGTTCTACATTGTGTAATGAATGTAATTAAAGCAGTAGTTAATGGAATTAATTTAATTACAGCCGTTGCCTGCGTTGGAGTTAAAGGTTATTGCGTGCCCCTAGGGTCTTTATGTATTTTTGACCATACGAAAAATCACTTTAAACTTGAGCCATTTACCATTAATTTTATTGTTGTTCTATTGTTGAAAACTCTTACTATATGGGACGTATTATACATCTATTGTAATAACAATATCACAGACAAACAGACATAACACTCGCAAGTTGTTCATCGAACAAGCATTTAACGGTCAATTTAAAAGTATCGTAGTTGGTAGTACCGCCACATGTGGCGCGCATAGTCAATTCCCTTGCGTTTGACGTTTACACACTACCGCCATCTGTTCAGCGTACTACCCACCACAGTGTACTCAACAGATGGCGGTAATGTTTTAGCGACGATGTTTTACAGTGAGAAATATTCAATGTGTTATGTCTGTTTGTCTGTGACAATATGTTAAAATTTAATAAGATCGATTGTTGGCAATAGATTTGCATGTAATTGTATTTTATTTTATGGTAATCGTATGGTTATTTTTTTTCCATAGTCGCGCACGCCCAAGTAACCAAAAGTTCCGCATTCAACGATTAAAATCACTTTCAAGTTCCGTAAAGTTCAAATAAAGTTTCGACCGAACCTTCAAGTTCTATAAAGTTCAAATAAAGCTCCGACTGAACTTTCAAGTTCCATAAAGTTCCAACCGAACCTTCAAGTTCCATAAAGTTCAAATAAAGTTCCGACAGAACTTTCAAGTTCCATAAAGTTCAAATAAAGTTCCGACTGAACTTTCAAGCCACATGAAGCAATCCGCACAAGTCTTTATTAGTAACAAAATTTGATGTACGTAAATATTAAATGATCAGTGGCCCGAAGAAATCATAATTCTTATACATAAACAGAAGAAAATAAAAAATAAAATAAAAAGTAATTTCCTGGATTCGAACCCATGTATTCGGCATGCGATCTACTAACGCTAAACCACTGCGCCACAAATGTGTTAGAATACCATGCGGGCAAATACCAACTTAAAATTCATCAAGGTGTTGTGTTTCGTATGCAAGTCAGTCAGCTGGCCCTGAAAACTCCAACAGTAGGCGGGAAAACAGCTCACTTTAATATATTTCAGATGACGCAGCGGTTCGTGCTGGGGCTCTCACGCAGAAGGACTGGGTTTAATTCTTCAAACAGCTCCAATGCTACTACTAATGCTTATAAATCAATACACATTAATACCTGCCTTTAGAAATAACTTTCATAACAGTGCGAACTAAACATAAAATTGGTGTAGAGGACAAAAACCTTTTTTAATTTATTTTCTCAAAGTTCCGTTCAAGTTCCGCCAGAAGCTGCTTAGAATGCTCTTCAATTATGATATCGGAACTTTCAAGTTCTTATAACGACTTAAAAATGAGGCTGCTTAGAATTCTAAAGACCATCACCAACTAAGCTGCTTAAGCCACAAATGGCCTTTTATCAGAACTTTTGGTTACTTGGGCGGAACCCCTTTGGATACGGTTGTGTTTGTACTCTGATTTGTACGTGCGTTCGCTTTCGTAGTTTTCGGCAGCATTTGCCGGATTAGCGCTGGAACTCTGCCTCCCGGACGGTTATAAGTGTGTGAGTGGTGGTTTTCTCGCTTTCCGAGAAGTTTTAGAATCGAGAAAGAAAACATGATTCATCATGTTTGCAAAATTGCAAGCATCAGAAGATTTGGCGCTAGTGGCGCCGGTGGTGTAGTGGTAAGCGTGATTACCTCTCACCCCAGCAGGCCTGGGTTCAATCCCAGTCGGCGCCGCCGGGGGGAAGTAAAGCCGTTGGTCCCCGGTTCATGAGTTGATGGGTCGATAGGTAGGGTCCAGGTGTGGGAGCATTGGTGCTCAGCACGGAAAACAAGATCGACGGAAAACAAATCAAGGGAAAAAAAAAGATTTGGCGCTGCGTGGTTTGATGGTTTCTCCCGGACCAGAAATTTGTGGCATCGCGAGTGAAAATTTTAATATCAGTTTATGTACGCGCTGCAAGGTGCGTGAAAGAGCTTGGCACGATCGGTGTTGATGTTGGTACACTTGTAACTAATTTTGCAAAAAATAAAAAAAATAAAACAAATTAAGTTTTTTCGAAAGAAATTGATATCAAAAGTGTACCAAAACTGCTTCTGAACGTGTTTCGCAGTTGGGTGTCGTGAAATTCGCGGTTGTTTTCAGTGAAAATTCCGTATCACAAATTTGCTCACCGAGTTCCTTTTTTTTTGCCGTTCGACGACTTCGGGAATGCACTCCCGGATATATTGATTTGGTGAGTACGTTCCAGTTGAGGATTGTTCTCGTACATTTCTCGATTGCATTTTCGAGGGGACGTGTCTGCTTTTGATGGTCGGTTTGGTAGTATCCTTTTAAATATATTCCCGCATAAGCGCGAATCATAAATTGACCTTACCGATAATGGTTATAAATTGTTTATAATCCCTGCTAAACTTCAACTGAAATGGTTATGGAACTTTACATGAACGTTTAATGATAAAGTTTTAACCTTAAGTATTATAGTTTTTTGGAAGTGGACCTTACAAATAATGGGTTGTTAAGAACCATTACCATTCAAAATTCTTGTTTTCTCCATACATTTTCGGAAAGAAAACTATACTAAAACCTTTTAACTTATGGTTTGAGAACATTAATGGTAATGGTTATGGTAACCAGTAAGGTCCATGAATGGTTTTGTAACATCGATCAACTTTATGTGGAATATATCGCGAATTGGTTGCCTGTAAATTACTGATTACCAATTCACGATATATTTCACGTAAAGTTGAGCGATAATACAGAACCATTAATGGACCTTACTGACTACCATAACCATAACCATTAATGTTCTCAAACCATAAGTAAAAACGTTCTAATA
The DNA here is from genome assembly GCF_037179485.1 of Ochlerotatus camptorhynchus. Lineage (NCBI taxonomy): Eukaryota > Metazoa > Arthropoda > Insecta > Diptera > Culicidae > Ochlerotatus > Ochlerotatus camptorhynchus. The sequence goes on along the minus strand of NW_027040918.1, from coordinate 7,086,260 downwards.
TAGTTCTCTTTCCGAAAATGTATGGAGAAAACAAGAATTTGGAATGGTAATGGTTCTTAACAACCCATTATTTGTAAGGTCCGCTTCCAAAAAACCATAATACATAAGGTTAAAACTTTATCACACAAACGTTCATGTAAAGTTCCAAAACCATTTCAGTTGAAGTTTAGCAGGGATTATAAACAATTTATAACCATTATCGGTAAGGTCATGTGATGGTTCGCGTTTATGCGGGTTGTCTCATGTCCAAATAACCTCGATTTTCGGTCTATTGATTCAATACTTTAGTATAACATACAATGATGCATTATGTCATTTCATGGCACATAAAACAAAAAGTGTGTGCATAGGACCCAATAATCTAGGTTATTTGTATTTTGTAAAACATCTTTATTTTTATTATATTTTTCATTTTACTACATATTTTATATACATTATATATTACATGATTATATATAAATTCATAATGCAAATTACAATAAAAACTGAAACGGGAGGGAGCATCAGGGCATCACTGAAGTTGTAACTGGACAATGGAGTGGAGTGCCAACCGGAGTTTAGGAGGGAATGTGTACTGTCATTTTAGGTTACATTTCACTTCAACAGTTGCAATGAATTTGACGCGCTCTTCTTAAACAAACCATCCCGTGGAAAGCTTAACATGTATTGCGAATTTCGTTATTCATTTTGTTGGATCATATTGTTGGAAGGAGATTCTCTTATTCCCGCGGGTTTCGCGTAAGGCCTTTGCTTACGGGCCCATCCAACCCTTTTTGGCCCTTCATACAGCAGTATGTTGAATTCAGAATGATGACGGAATTTGATCTTACTGTTGAGTGGAGCCGCATGCAGGGCAAGACCCAAGCTAGGATGGTGTCTACTTACATACATACATACATACATACATACATCGTATGGTTTTTTTTTCCGGGTAGTTATCATTTTATGGACCACTCCAAGCGTTTTTTATAAAATATTTTCAAAATTTGCACTTTTATTAGGAAAAAACTACAGGCCGTATGTACGGTTTTTATGCTTATGTCAAATTTGTTACATACGACGATTGATACCCCCCTTGATGTTAGGTGTCGTACACGGTAAGAAAAAAGTACCCAACGACCAGTTCACTTTTACCTACTTTTGACTAGTCTCATTTTCTCCTTCTAATGTTGTCAAAAAAGTAGGAGCAAAACCACCCAACAGGGGTAGTGTGGGAACGTTGGGTATAATAATATTTACCTACTGTGGGTACAACTAACTTACTTTTGGTTAAAAAGCTAGTGGAAAATTCCATACGAACTGCACACAAGTAAATGAAAATTACTTTGACCCGCTTTACCTACTTTTGGAAGGGAAACTCTCTTTACTCCAATGGCATTTCTCATAGCCGTTTGTGATAAAAAGCAAAACATCTTCCTTCTTTCACTTTGTATGCCTAAAAACCGTCATCCAGAAAAAGCGAAATGCTAATGCATATTGTCGTAGAAAAAAATCGTTCCATTCACGACGGATGACCCCATTGTTTATGATTTATGAGAGGGAAAACGAATACGAGCTTATCTGTCATGTAGCATATAGTAACGTGCCGTCTCTTTTGTTCTTTCAGTCCTCCTGGTAGCAGTTAGTGTGCCACCACACTCGACATAGGAATTGGCCAGTTGCCAGTTTTCCCGGACTTTTCGATTCGCTGCGTACGTGATAATAATTTTTGCATTCCTTTGCTTATTATTATTCCGATTTTTATGTATGGGGTGGGGCATAAATTATCTTTTGCGCAGAATATGTAAAAAGGAGGGATTTCAAATGTTAAAGTAAATGCATATATAGAGGTACCAGGCATGTTTTGTAGTGACAGGCACTCTATTTTATAATCTGTGAAAGGGAAATCACAAATCAAGTGTCAACAAAATACATGGCATGCTGAGAGATTGAGGTCGTTAGAGCAAATTCTCTCTCCCAAATTTGAATTTTTTGGCTCTCTGAGAACTGGTAGTAAAGCAGGTAAAACTGTATGGGAAAAAAATCATTTTTATTTAATTGTAGCTTATTTAACAATAATTTCGGGGAAAAAACTGAACGACAAAGTCCCTGATTAATTTCTTTAGGTTGTCGTTCACTTTTTTTCAACTGAACATGCACCGAAAGCGAATTATTTCCACTTCTCTCAATTTCTATTTGGGGTTTTTTATCACTTCCTACCAGCGGAACAGCGCCATCTCTGTGGAAAATTGTCGAAAAAAATGATTAATTGACAACAAGAAATATTTTTTTTACTAAAAATTGCTAGTATTGAAAAGTCAAACGCAACGGATTATAATTATGTTATGCATGCACAGTAGAGTAATGCAAAATTTGAAATTTTCGCTCCACAATACTTAAACAATTCCAAATCGGATCTTGACTAACCTCTCAAAATTTGAACCTATTTGGTGAAAAACTGAGATGGCACAAACCATTTGAAGTTTGTATGGGAATTACTATAAAATAAATAAAATACCATATGGTAAAACCAAGATTTTTGTTCATGTCTATCTAATAATTCACCATATCGGTCTGTTTCAAAATCTTTCGACTGTACTTGTAGGAAATTTTCCCAGCTACAACTTTGCTCAAGACCACTTTTTGATTAAATGCAAGGATCGAAAGGTATCAGTTGTTTAATGCGCTGATGTCTTATGATCATGCCCAATCAATTGCTCAGCAGGCAACATTGGTGTTTCTGGGGCGTTGAATAGGACACAAAAATCATGGCTACTATGTCACACTGCAAAATACAGTGTTGCCTACAGAGCAGCTGCTTGATCATGTCATAAGTTTAGCAATCTCTTAAATAATTAATAACTTTTGTCTGTCTCGTTTTACAAAGAAACGATCTTGAGCAAGTTGTAGCTGAGAAAATGTTCTATAAGAATGGCTAAGGAACTGTTTCGCAGCTCAATATGGAAAAAGACTAGAAAGCAATGAACAAAAAGTTGAGATTTCCCATAGTAATTTACATGTAAACTTCAAATGGCTTGTGCGAAGTCTGTTTCTAACCAAATGAGTTGTAACTTTGGGAGGCTAATCAGGACCCGATTTGAAACCATTTAAGCACTGTGGAGCGGAAAAGTCAAATTTTGCATCAGTCTAATGCACAGCTTATTTGACACATGATCTTTACTAGCATATTTGTATACCTTTAGCTTATTAGTGGATTTATGAATTTAAGGAATAAACATCAGCAGAAATTCATCAAAAAGTATTTGAAATTAAATATTGCACACAAGAGGGTGTCAATGCAGTCAGATTTTAGTTTTGTTTTAATAGTTAATATTTTTGGGCTATTTAACATGACGTAAATTACAAATAATACACGCAGTCGTGACCCGCAAATTATTAAACTTCCAACAGTCGCGCTGGTGCACTTGATAAACGCGCGAAAAAGAAGACAGCACCGTAAGTTGGGGGGTAAATTGGGCCAAAAACACACAATTTCAAGTTCCATTCCTTACCAAATTTACATTTTAGCGAGGAAATTAGTTTTAAGCATGCTAATATATTCATCAATAATATATTTACGACTTTTGAAGAGATGGTTGATTAAAATCAAAATCTCATTTTACTAAAAATCCACAAAAACTGGACCATTGAAATCCCTTATGAGGGGTGACTTTGGGCCAAAAAAATACATTTGACCATAAATCTCAAAATAAGTAAATGCAATGTAACTATTAGGAGTTCATTTGGAAACTATCATAATGTCAATCATAAACATGAATAAGGATCACGTTTAATCCATGTTTATCCACATAAAAGTGTGTTAAAATATGTGATTACCAATGGACAATTTTAATCAACGCTTTTTTAAGGTATTTATGGCACTTAACTTTTGAACACTATTTAAACAAAACAACATGATAATGTTTAATACGCTTAACCCCAGGATTGCAAGCAACATGATTCAGTTATCATTTTCTATATATTCCAGATTTTTTCAAAACTAAACCTGTTTAATTTTTGGCTCAATGCCACCCTCACTTACGGTATATGATAAAATCACGTATTACGGCAGGTTTTATGTGTCAAATACAAACTAAAGAACCTCTTCTTCTCACTTACAAATACAAAAAAAAGAATCATCATAAGTTGATACTCTAAGGAAGTCTTAGCGCGAAATTTTAAAAGCACAAAAAATGTCAGTTTTCACAAAACATACAAAAATGAAATTGCTACTCCCTGTTTGTTGTAGCGCAGCGCAGGAGTAGCAATTTCATTATTGTGTGATTTGTGGAAGCTGGTGTCATAATCCCATTTTTACGGTTTTTTTTTACGTGGATTTCGGAATTTACACGGTTTTTTTACGCGGATTTTGCATTTTTTTTTTACGCGGATTTCAGAATTTACGCGGTTTATCGTTATACACTGGAGTCGCTTTTAACGCGGATTTCGGAATTTACATCCCTTTGCATTATCTACTTGCAGGGGTTATGGTTTGTCTACCATGGAATGCATTTTACCCCAATGTTGTGGTGCGTTTTGGCCATTGTTGTCGTGCGTCTTGCCCCAATATTGTGGTGCATATTGCACCACGAATCAGGCGTTCATTTTGGAACCAATTTATAAAATACCTTGATAGTCATGAAAAATCATCCTTTTGTAGTTCTAAATCACTCGATCTTTGTAGAAAACATAGTAATGAACCATACGCCAATACTTTTTTCTTGATTTTAGCTTCCATACGCCAGAAATTGATGATTTTTCATAAACGGTGCATTTTGCACCATCCTACCCTACTGGAGTTGTCAAGTTGCCCCCGAGTTGATTTCCTCACAACCATCATCAGACCAGGCTTCCAGTGCGCGCGCTACCGTATGCGAGACGCAATACGAATAGTCGCATAATCATAGCAGTCTCATGCGCAAGAGATTTGTAGCACTCTGTTTCTCTCTCTTCAGTTTTGTCGCATCTCACATTCTCATAATGTCTGTGTGTCGCACTGTTTTGTAAGCACAGCACATTTCCGGATGTATGCGTTTCATGAGAACGAGTATCATGCGACGTCGCGTGAGCCGAAGCTCGTGCGCTTTTCGCAATGAGACGTCGCTAAGCGACGTTTCAATGCGACATCGAAATAACAAACTCAACTGGAAGACCAACTCGTGTTCTTGATGTGGGGTGTTTTGTTTTGGAAACGATGGAAAGCGACCTAGCTACTACACTCTTATCGAACATGGAGAAGAGGTGTCGGATGGTTATGACCAACAAAGTTTTCCTAGCGGCAATTTTCGTTGATTAAAGGATTAACTTGAAAAATAGCCCATTCATAACGAACGAAGTAAGTGATGTGGCTTTGGTAAGCGAAATGTACAATCAAGTTGTGGTTTATTTGCTCGTTAATATGCTTTTTTTTAATTTCACCGAGGGTCCACGGTACTAACACTAAGACTATTTAGAAATCTGTCGTCGCAAATTGATTGTTTCAATTCAGCATCATGGTGGCTGATATGAACTATCCTGTGAGCGCTAACACATCTGAAGAATTCATTTGCTGCCGTAGTATGTTTTGTTGATTGACAGGTATTCAATACAATTCCTGAAGCAAGAAGCTTAGCAACAATCCGTAATACAGATACGACACAAATTGTTCCTAAATTTATTACTTTAACCACAGACAAACAGACATAACACATTGAATATTTCTCACTGTAAAACATCGTCGCTAAAACATTACCGCCATCTGTTGAGTACACTGTGATGGGTAGTTCGCTGAACAGATGGCGGTAGTGTGTAAACGTCAAACGCAAGGGAATTGACTATGCGCGCCACAGGTGGCGGTACTTCCAACTACGATACTTTTAAATTGACCGTTAAATGCTTGTTCGATGAACAACTTGCGAGTGTTATGTCTGTTTGTCTGTGCTTTAACCTTAATCCAGCATTTCGTACCTACGTACACTGTGGTGCAAAGTTGATCGGACAAAGGTCGTTTTCATACAAACTAGTCAAGTTTAACATGTTATAAATGTGTTCTGTTATGATCAATTGGGCTGAAATTTTGACGCAAAACTACAAATATGTTGAATTTCACGTGTAAGAAATACCAAATTTTTTGAAGCACTTGCTGGAAGGTGACAATAAAAATAAAATTTGTGCATAGCTGATCGGACAAAGGTCAATGGAAAAGCAAGTTTTGTGTCAAAAATTTCAACTCAATTGATCTGACAGAACACATTTACAACATGTTAAACTTGGTTAATTTTTAAGTGCAGACTTGTGTGTACGCAATGAGAAGTCACCACCAACGTTTTTGCAGCAAAGTACACTTCTGCGTTGAAAATAATCCCTTAAAATAGTGTTCACTCAAGCCAGACAAATAAAAATATTAATCTTCAGAGTTCTATCATTACTAGCGTGTTGATATGATCGGTCAAGTCAGACCGAAATGTGAATTTTTTTATTTGATTTTGAGAAAAACGAATTTAAAGTTGGCTGTTTGTGTCTTATGTAATGGGAAAAATCATTTGACCGTTTTCTCGTGCTACTCTAATTTTTCAAATCTGGCTGAAAAATTGAAATGTAGCTGAGGGAATTCTTGATCTTATGATATCATTAACTCATTTTTTGTTTTTATTTTGCTACTTAGTCCCTTCTGACTTAAGGCCGACCATATACACTGGAGTCGCTTTTTACGCGGGTGATACGTCCCGCGTAAAAAAAACCGCGTAAAAAAAAACCGCGTAAATTCCGGAATCCGCGTAAAAAAAAACCGCGTAAATTCCGAAATCCGCGTAAAAAAAACCGAGTAAAAAAAGACCGTGTAAGAAAAAACCGCGTAAAAAGCGATATACCGCGTAAATTCTGAAATCCGCGTAAAAAAAAAACCAAAATCCGCGTAAAAAAAAACCGCGTAAATTCCGGAATCCGCGTAAAAAAAAACCGCGTAAATTCCAAAATCCGCGTAAAAAAAACCGCGTAAAAAAAACCGTGTAAAAAAAAACCGCGTAAAAAGCGACTCCAGTGTAATCTTGTATAGTATAGTGCTGTTTTACATTCAAAATCGTCCATTTATATTTTTACTGGTCTGAGTAAAAGTATTCTGAGGGATTCTGAGTTTAATTTGGTGCAAATGCGCAATAACTTGTTTATTTTTCCACCAAATGGGCTGAAAGCTTCAGAGGCTTCCAAAAAATGTGTTTTAGAAGATTTCCGCATAAGGACTTGTTGAAGGACACATAGTTCCACAGATATTCCGGTATTATTTGGGTGCTAACATGCTAACGGTATCCCAACTACCGTAAGGTTGCCATCCACCGCTCACGTAGCCTTCCTTTACCTTCCTTTAGCATCCTTTCGACAAACAATTGCGTCTTCCTAGGATCATTAGTGGTGATCTTACGGTGATTCCAGTATATCTCTGGAACCATGAGTTGAGTCTGCTTGAATCTATACTAGAAGATATTTCTGGAACCATCTAAAAACTTTACCCCATTTCAAAATCCACATGTGCAAAGGGCCACAAGTCTTCTGTGAACAAACCCTTGCAGTCCCTTATCTCGTCACCCGACAACATCACTTATGATGGGACCGCGAGAGTCAAAGCATGCGAAACAGCGCACGGCGATGGCGCCCTGAGAGAGCGCATTGAGATGTTTCAATGAAACAGTCGCATGTGATTGAATACATGCGTCGCATTGAGAGAGCAATGCGATGAGACAAACAAAAATTGAAACGCTCGAATTTGTTGAGAGCGTGTAGCTTGTCGCGCGCATCGTTCTGGTCCTCGGCGCCTAATACATAGGTGCCACAGTCGGAAGAAGTGTTAGTTTGTTTACTAAAATGAACCATGCCCATTTTGTTATGGCATGTTTGCTATAAGAAATGCGCCTCGTGTTTATTAGCGAATTTCACATCAAAGATTGATTAATTGAGTAGGAAATCAGTTTGGCACGGCATTTGTGACCAGCATACACTTTCCGGGAGTATGAAACAGGTCAAAAACTGTTCAAATCCGCAGATAAAAATTTTTGTTTTGAATTTCTGTATAGCAAAATGGTGAACTTTTCGTGAACATTAACGGCAAAGAACTCACCAACACTGGGAGACCGTGAGTTCCTGCCCACCTGTCATAAAACCGTCTTGGTTCTGGTCTCCCTTTTTTACAATAATGTAGCACACCATGGATTTGGGATTCATGCGACGCTCCGTCTCACAGCTCGCTGTCGCATTTGTGTACGCGTGAGATTTCCGGAAGCCTGCATCAGACCGAGACGGCTAATACATAGGTGTAACAGTCGGAAGAAGTGTTAGTTTGTTTACTTAAATGAACCATGCCCATTTTGTTATGGCATGTTTGCTATAAGAAATGCGCCTCGTGTTTATTAGCGAATTTCACATCAAAGATTGATTAATTGAGTAGGAAATCAGTTTGGCACGGCATTTGTGACCAGCATACACTTTCCGGGAGTATGAAACAGGTCAAAAACTGTTCAAATCCGCAGATAAAAATTTTTGTTTTGAATTTCTGTATAGCAAAATGGTGAACTTTTCGTGAACATTAACGGCAAAGAACTCACCAACACTGGGAGACCGTGAGTTCCTGCCCACCTGTCATAAAACCGTCTTGGTTCTGGTCTCCCTTTTTTACAATAATGTAGCACACCATGGATTTGGGATTCATGCGACGCTCCGTCTCACAGCTCGCTGTCGCATTTGTGTACGCGTGAGATTTCCGGAAGCCTGCATCAGACCGAGACGGCTAATACATAGGTGTAACAGTCGGAAGAAGTGTTAGTTTGTTTACTTAAATGAACCATGCCCATTTTGTTATGGCATGTTTGCTATACGAAATGCGCCTCGTGTTTATTAGCGAATATCACATCAAAGATTGATTAATTGAGTAGGAAATCAGTTTGGCACGGCATTTGTGACCAGCATACACCTTCCGGTAGTATGAAACAGGTCAAAAACTGTTCAAATCCGCAGATAAAAATTTTTGTTTTGAATTTCTGTATAGCAAAATAGTGAACTTTTCGTGAACATTAACGGCAAAGAACTCACCAACACTGGGAGACTGTGAGTTCCTGCCCACCTGTTCATTTTCCATCGTGGCATCAGACTCACTGGCGCTAGTAAACTCGTCGCTATCTTCCGCCTCCCTTTCCAACTGCGTGTGTGTGTGTGTTTTTTTTTTATATAAAACGTCACAGACCGCTAGATGCAGAGAATGGTTGCAACATTGTTGATCCCAGTATCCGGACAGATGGTAGGCCACTATCGGGAATGATCCGTGGATACGGGCTAAGCCAAGATTGTAGAACGAACCGACTCCAAAATAGGCATTCACATTGATGTAGCGCTTATTGCTCTGGCTAGCACACTCGTCCAGCGTCAAACTAAGAAGTTCTTCACAGCAATCCGTTTCTGAATTTGAGTTTAGCCTTTTCTTAGAAATCAAATACCAACTTCATAACTGCTGCTTTCGTACCAGGAAGCTGCTTACCTTTGGCAGAAATCGATTGGCGAATTAATACACTTTTGGTTATCGCCGTGATGGAAAATCCATCAAGAGCGGCAAGACGAGCAACAATTTCACATAACGATTGCCTTTCCACAAATTGAAACTTCGTAGGCTGACTCTTCACATTTACAGCAACAGTATCAGGTGACGGATGATGCTCAGTGGCCAATCGCTTTAATGATATTTTGTGTTTTATTTCGTATATTATATGACAAAGCAATCCACTGGTGGATGCTCTCTTGCAAATTAAAACTTGGGGGCATTTGAGACATTGGTCTCTGTGGTTGTCTGATTCCAGCTGTCAAGGATAAGCAAATAAGGTAGTGGAATTAAATGGAAATTACTAATCCTTCTCATTATACAGGTATTCCACTAAGACGCCCACATTCATCAGGAGATTTTTAAGGTTTTCCACAGGAAACCATGAGACCCCTCACTATCTCCAAAGGGAGAGTTTGGGAAAGAGAGATGATGAAACTGATTTCTCGCGTCACTTTTCAAATAGACCAATGTAACATATTCACCATTTTGAGAAAATCGAAGATGAAGTTCGACAGATTATTATTTTAACTGTTTAAAAACAATACATTTTGCAATACTATTTTTAATGTAGTCAGTGTATAATAATGTTGAAAATTCAGAAGAAACGGTAAAATCACAATATTACTTTGAATTTCATGCTACAACATAGAAAAAACCACATAGGACGTTTTGACAAGTCGAGTTGTACATCGGACATGTTGCATTGGACGATTTTTCTCAATGACATACACAATGAGTGTTACATTGGACGTTTTGTCTACATGATACTAGATTCCCTTTCACAGATTTCAGAGTATAGTACCTAACTTTAGATTGGCCCCGCCTTTGGAAAATGAGCACCAATCATGTTAGGCAGTCCGAATGACCGAAGTAACAATCATGTACCCATCTTTTCAAACTGTACATTGGACAATTTTCGATCAATGATTATCTTAAATAAATGAAAGAAATTTGGATGGATGTTTTTGTATCACATACAATGATAGAAGAGCAATAGTTTGTATCGCTTAACTCGATTTGTTTACATTTGTTACATTGGTCTATTTGAAAAGTGACGCGAGATTTGTATCTTCCTAAAAGTTGTCTAGTTCGCTTTCTACTCTCTATATGCAATTTTCACACTGCCGTACTCTAAACGGAACTATCAATTATATACTTTCATCTCCTCATCTATCGTATAAAAATTACCACTTCAGTCTGTTATTTGAAATTAGCTTCTTCAACTATTAAGAATGTGTTATGAAAAAGTATGGATCATTTTTATGAAATTACAATGCTTGACGATGGATAACAACAGTAACTGAAATTGTTGCTTCTGAATGTTTGGCTCCCGTTTGACAGTTCATACTGGATCAAAGGTGACAAGCAAATTGAGTGAGTCCGCAGTACTCAGGTTGTAAGCTGGTTGCAAGTCCCCGGCAAGGTGTCAGATAACCTTAGTTTCACGTACCACTTGCAACTAGTACACGGCAAATGAGAACGACCTAAATTTTAGTTTAGTTCACTCATAATCACCAAAAGTGCAGGAACTCAGCGATGAGTAAAATTTGTCTCATGGTTTCCTGTAGAAAACCTAAAAAATCTCCTGAATAATGTGGGCGTCTTAGTGGAATACCTGTATAATGAGAGAGAGAGAGAGAAGGATTTGTAATTTCCATTTAATTCCACTACCTTCTTTGCTTATCCTTGACAGATACGCGTATTTCGTCTACAATGAGCAGACTTCTTCAGTGTCTTGTACTAATACTCGACTGTCAGTATTAGTACAAGACACTGAGTATTAGTACAAGACACTGAAGAAGTCTGCACATTGTAGACGAAATACGCGTATCTGTCAAGGATAAGCAAATAAGGTAGTGGAATTAAATGGAAATTACTAATCCTTTTCTCTCTCATCATTATTTTTGGTTCATCATCGACGATAATAGTAATAAAGGGTGATACGGTCAAAATTTGGTCAAGGAAAAACGCGTGTAAATCGGTGAAATCGTTTATTTAAAAAATCAAATTAAATTTCTTTTTCAAGTTCAATTAGTATAAAATTCAGGAAAAATATTCAGTTAGGCTTCCGCTTTTCCAAATCCGAATTGCCGGGCCTTACGCTTGACCCCTGCCATAAGATTTTGTACAGCCACCTTGTCCACCTTCTTCGCCGCAGAAAGCCAGTTTGCCTTGAACTGCTGCTCGCCCTTAGCAGTTTTTTTGGTCTTCTTTAGGTTCCGCTTGACAATAGCCCAGTATTTCTCAATTGGGCGGAGCTCTGGCGTGTTGGGAGGGTTCTTGTCCTTGGGAACCACCTGCACGTTGTTGGCGGCGTACCACTCCATGGCCTTTTTACCGTAATGGCAAGATGCCAAATCCGGCCAAAACAGTACGGAACAACCGTGTTTCTTCAGGAAAGGCAGCAGACGTTTATTCAAACACTCTTTCACGTAAATTTCTTGGTTGACAGTCCCGGAAGCTATGAAAATGCTGCTTTACAAGCCACAGGTACAGATGGCTTGCCAAACCAGATATTTCTTTGCGAACTTTGACAGTTTCATGTGCTTGAAAACATCGGCTACCTTTCCCCTTCCTTTTGCCGTATAAAACTCCTGTCCCGGAAGCTGCTTGTAGTCGGCTTTGACGTAGGTTTCATCGTCCATTACCACGCAGTCAAACTTCGTCAGCATCGTCGTGTACAGCCTCCGGGATCGCGCTTTGGCCGTCGTATTTTGTTTATCATCGCGATTTGGAGTCACTACCTTCTTGTAAGTCGATAGTCCGGCTCGTTTTTTGGCTCGATGCACGGTTGTAGACGATACACCCAGCTTATTTGCGGCATCTCGGAGAGAGAGGTTAGGGTTTCGCTTGAAACTACCGGCAACTCTCTTTGTTGTCTCAGCGGCTTCCGGTTTTCGATTTCCCCCCGATCCAGACTTCCTGGCTGTCGACAAACGTTCCCCAAACACTTTAATTACATTTGTAACGGTTGATTTGGCAACTTTTAGCGATTTTGCCAACTTTGCGTGCGAGTAGCTCGGATTTTCGCGATGCGCGAGCAAAATTTTGATACGCTGCTCTTCTTGCTTGGACGGCATTTTGACAACTGAAGAGTGAATTCCAAAATCAAAATAGGAGCAACATTCTACACACACACACCTTCAAAATGAGGGGTGTTCAGGTTTTTAAATGCAAAATTGAAAGAAATACGTCAAGTTGATATTGACCAAATTTTGACCGTATAACCAACAATCAATACGAAACTAACGATTTTAAATTGGCTCACCACTTTAGTAGCCTATTGGTCCCAAGCAAACGATTAACGTACTCTATTCTAGTTGAAATTCTATTACTACACTATGTTTGTTTTGATTCGCTATGAAAGTTTGACAGATAACATCAGGGGTGTGTGGATTCATGCAGAACATGCAGGGGTGAGTGGGACTGAGCTTGGGACTGCTTGGGACCGTTGTTCTGGTACTGAGTGAGCCAAAAATAATAATGATTTTCTTTGGGACCCAGTGGTCTTAGAGTTACCTCTATGGTATAACCCTTTAGCGTCGAAATCACCGATAGTATCCTCACAGACAAACAGACATAACAACATTTCACTTTAAAACATCATTACTAAAACACTACCGCCATCTGTTGAATGCACTATAACGGGCACTACCAACAATCAATACGAAACTAACGATTTTAAATTGGCTCACCACTTTAGTAGCCTATTGGTCCCAAGCAAACGATTAACGTACCCTATTCTAGTTGAAATTCTTTTACTACACTATGTTTGTTTTGATTCGCTATGAAAGTTTGACAGATAACATCAGGGGTGTGTGGATTCATGCAGAACATGCAGGGGTGAGTGAAATAGCTTGGGACTGCTTGGGACCGTTGTTCTGGTACTGAGTGAGCCAAAAATAATAATGATTTTCTTCGGGACCCAGTGGTCTTAGAGTTACCTCTATGGCACTACGCTGAACAGATGGCCGTAGTGCTTAAACGTCAAACGCAAGGAAATTGACTATGCGTGCCACAGGCGGTGGCACTACTAACTAACAAACATTTAAATTGACCGTTAAATGCGTGTTCGATGAAACACCTTCAAGAGTTATTTCTGTTAGCCTGTGGTATCCTCGTTCAATTCTCATTTGTTTCGGTTAATTCGATGACAATCACATATTTTCGTTTTACAAATCATATGTTTAAACGTTTGGTCCTGTTCTGCTCAAAGACACCCGAGACTGCAAAAAAAAAGTTTCATAAACTGATTATGAATTGTGCATACAACTGAAAAACCAAAACGACATTTCTCGCTGGCATCACTGGACTTTCTATGTCACTAATGATAATTTTGACGTCAGCGTTTCGGTTTGGTGCATCATTTCCGCATTCTCCCTATTCAACCCTTCTGAAACTTGTGAGTTTGACAGAACCACCCGCACCAAATTGTCGGGGTACAATATACTGGAGCTGTCAAGTTGCCCCCGTGAGATTTTATTTACACTCTCTGCTTGAAGACTTCTCTGACGTTTGTGAATTGCACAAGTATTATTATTATCTCTATTTATTTAGGAAATTGCACAAGTATTAGTACAGAACTTTGTGTAAATTCTAAGAGAAGAGGTGACAATACGGAGGCGAAAATTAACCACTTTTCTGTCAAACGTGAACCAGCTCCTGATTGGCCGATTTCATGTGCGTAAGATAGAGATAGAGATAGAGATAGAGATAGAAATAAAAGAGGAAAAGGCAATTGTCACCTCTTCCTCTTAGGGTATATTCGAAGGTTTTCTTGCACGAATCAGGGCGTCACAATATCAGCTTCAATCGACCAAATCGATGCGACGAAGAGACTGCTGGCTTTCTTTTTTTGTTAAAGTCGAACAGCTTCGCAGCATTCTAGAACCTCAGTCAGCGTGCACAAACAAATGTTCAAGGATGTTAACCACTACGCCGGGGTCGCCCAAAAAAAAAGAAATTACATATTTAAAGCATTTCTCACGTGAAAACACTTGAAGATTACAAGTAATATGTTTAATTTATCTTCCATCCACATATTTATCTAAAAAAAATTAACGAAAACGGGACATAACGCATTTTAAACAAAATTAAAGAGCGGTGATAGAGTGTTCGTGAAAGGGGATTGAAAGCCATAATGAGGTTTCGTTTAACTAGAAAATCGACGTTACTTACATTGTAAGCGATGAGCAAAGCAACGACGAGAAGATCCACAGCCAGCGTTTCCTTCTAAGCGTGCTTCTTTTCCATTATCATTTCTTGCTGATAGTCTAGCTAGGCGTTATAGAAATGAAGCGTTGAACACGTTTGTATTAGAGTCGGTGTATAATGAGTCACGCCAAGAGAAAAATAGTTGAACTCGCATCACGGTTTTCGGAAGATTTCCATTCTTTTCACTTGGCAACAGAGGACTTCTACAACAACTTCAAATTACTTCTAGCAAGAGAAAAAATATTGCAGCTGTAGTAAATCATTTTATCAGTGATTTTGTCAAATTATCTTAACAAAAAATAGTAGAAATTCTCATTACTAATCATTACCGAGCGTATCCCATGACAATTTAACGCTCACTGCGTGTTTATGCTCATTTCTTCGATTATATTTTATATTTTATTGCAATACCTTTTGTGGACCTTTCATAGCATCGTAATGTTTATTTATTATGCACGATAGGTAGCCGGTTTGACAGTTCAATAGGTAGTCTTGGCTTCACTCTTGGCGTGACTAATTATACACCGACTCTAGTTTGTATGAGAGAAACAAAACTCGAGTTCATTTTAGAGCTTCGAAAATGTAGAGCCCTGGCACGAATACCTATAATTTACCCCAGAGGGATTCCATCCAGAATGAGCTGAAAAAACCTGAAATCGTGCTCGACCATCTTCGATCTGGATGATACTTGGCACATATTTTCAGTATGATAGACCAAGTATTTTCCGCAGGAGAGGAGACCCTTTTGACTCAAGGGTAATTTTTGAAAAGGGCCTATGTGTTTTTGCACACATACTTTAAAAAAAATGTAGTTCGAAAACAGTTGGTTGTAGAAAAAAATTTACTAAGAAAGAGTTGTAGGAAACTAATAAGGCTTTATAAAAAAAAATATATACGGAATTTTTTTTCGTTTTTTTACAAAAAAAAATAAAAATAAACCTCAAAATTCAAATATAAAAAAACGTATTTTTGATTTTTTTTATATATTTGTAATAAAAACTTGAATAGAAAGCAGAAGTTTTGAAAACAACTCCAGGATGGACAAACTTTTAATAAAAAAGTTTTTTTCTAAGAGCAACTTTTAAGGCATTTTTGAAACTTTCATTATTTACGGCAAAATGTTCAGTTTGATGTCAGTATATGAATATAAAAATCATTTCAAACGATAGTGCTCATATCAATAAACTTCCTAAATATAACCGTTTTCGAGATATTTCAAATTTACTTTCATAAAAATAATTTTTTTTGTAGAAAATATGCCATTTTCATAAGTTAATCGTGATTCTCCATCAGCCTTGATAAGTTTAGCAAGATACACATATATTTACCTTCAATTTGTCTTTTGACGATTGAACAATCAGACAACCCGTTTAGAATTTACAGGGGAAATGAAAACACTATTATTTTAAATATAGAAACCAACACAAGTTAAGTTGCACTTATTTTCATTATCAGGCGTAGTTTCATCCTTTTTAAGTTGTTAATATTGATGCACCTATCCATCTCATTATTTTAGGGACATTATAATGTCTTCCATGGTATTTTTCATGAAAAAAAAGAGCTTCTCTGTTAGAGTAGCTTCAATACCAAAACAATATTTATACCTTAATATCCAAATGGTACCTACGTTTGTATTTAAGCATGACCATCCTTTTGAAAACAGACATCACTAAAAATATCTTTTTGAGTGAACAAGTATAATTTGAATATGGAATTCAAGAAGGTCAAGTGTTGCAAGCCGTTTCCTTATAAACGGTGTTCGTCAATGCTTCGTAAATTATCCGAAAATTTGATTGAAAAACATAAGTTCCTAGAGTGGAAATTTAATTTGGATACATCTCTATCAATCTGTGATACGTGTCGCTTGAATTTGAATAGAATCGAACCATGTGCTGAAAATCTGGAACTAGAAGTGCAACCGTCAGTCATGGACCGCAGCCATCTACATCTCGACATAGCCTCGAAGAAATGCCATCAACTACGTCAATAACAACAGCATCATCTCAAGATAGTGGAGAGCAACAATTTTCCAGGATGCATAATATTGAGCTGGCATAGCTGGTATCAACGTATCGCCAATATCGACAAAAAAAATCCAGAATGTTAACTATCCCCGGAGAAAGTATATGGACATTACCAATGGCATTAAGAAACGCATCTTTGGTTTTCAAGCGGAAGAAGATGACCTGGAGCAACTTAAATTGAAAGCTGCGGTACACAATGAGATGATCGGAAAACTGAAGGAGAGATTTGCTGATCCAGGTTCATCGAGCGACGATCAAATAAGGATTCTGACGATTTTGCCGAAATCTTGGTCATCGCAAACGGTAATGGACGAGTTTGAAACAAATAAATACATTGTATTGCAAGCTCGATGCTTGGCAAACGGGAAAGGAGTATTGGCCACCCCCAACGAAAGGTTAGGACACGGTTTGGATCCCGAAATTAAAAACGAGGTATTGCAGTTCTTCGAAAGCGACCAGATAAGCAGAGCCACGCCAGGACTAAACGATTACGTTTCAGTGAAGAAGGAAGGTAAGAAGATTCATATTCAAAAGCGACTTTTAGTTTGTACATTGCGAGAAGCTTTTATTAAATTTCAAGAAGTTAGTAAAAATAGCATTGGATTTAGTTCATTTGCAGCACTTAAACCAAAGCATTGCAAATTACTTGGTAGTTCAGGTTCTCACAATATGTGTGTTTGTACCATCCATGAAAATATTAATTTAATGCTTCATTGTCTTAGAAAATATTCATTCGAAAAAGATTTCAACCATTATTTTGAAGAAATATTATGCAGCTCATCATTGTTATCTCCGCGAATGCGAACGTTGCCCAGGTCTCTCAGATTTTGAAAGAAGTTTTTCAGAAAAATTTGAGGAACAGGGTATGTCTGAAATATGTTTTGAACAATGGGTTTCAACTGATCGATGTAGTTTAGAGAAACTTGTAAAACCAGTAGATGGATTTGTTCCTTATTTTTGCGAAAAGTTGGAAAAACTGGTATCCCATGATTATATTAAAACTCAGCAGTCTAGTTTCTTGAGAAATACAAAAAATACTCTTAAAAATGGAGAAGTTGTCATAATTTGTGATTTTTCCGAAAATTATTCATTTGTTCTTCAAGATGCTGCCCAAAGTAGTTACTGGAATAATCAACAAGCTGCTATTCTTCCTTTTTACATTTATTATTCAGAATCAGGTAGAATTAAAAATTCATAACATATAAAAACATACCAATCAAAAGTTCATCAAATAAAAATACATTCAACGAAAAGGTTTATGTACAAATTATTATTATTAAAGACGATCGAAAGTAATAAATGTAAGATGCAAATAAAAACGCATGGGTATTTCATTTATTTATCTTATTTATCTTATAAGTTTAAAAACAATCTTCCAATAGTCTATTGGTGCAAGGGTAAGTTGAAGGTAAGTACATGCATATCTTGCAAAACTTATCATATTTGATGGACAATCACGTATAACTTACGAAAAGGGCATATTTTCTACAAAAAATTGATTATGATGAAAGTAAATTTGAAATATCTTGAAAACGGTTACATTTAGGAAGTTTATCGATATGAGCACTATCGTTTGAAATGATTTTTATATTCATATACTGACATCAAACTGAACATTTTGCCGTAAATAATGAAAGTTTCAAAAATGCCTTAAAAGTTGCTCTTAGAAAAACTTTTTTATTAAAAGTTTGTCCATCCTGGAGTTGTTTTCAAAACTTCTGCTTTCTATTCAAGTTTTTATTAAAAAAATATTAAAAAAATCAAAAATACGTTTTTTTTTGTTATTTGAATGTTGAGGTTTATTTTTAATTTTTTTTTGTAAAAAAACGAAAAAAAAAATTCCGTGCATATTTTTTTTATAAAGCCTTATTAGTTTCCTACAACTCCTTCTTAGTAAATTTTTTTCTACAACCAACTGTTTTCGAACTACATTTTTTTTTAAAGTATGTGTGCAAAAACACATAGGCCCTTTTCAAAAATTACCCTTGAGTCAAAAGGCTCTCCTCTCCTGCGGAAAATACTTGGTCTATCATACTGAAAATATGTGCCAAGTATCATTCAGATCGAAGATAGTAAAGTTTGGTGACTGACCGATTTGGCGTGGAATTGGTCCCCAAGTTATGCACTAATACTTGTGCATTTCATTTCCAAGAAATTCTGTCAAATACCCCACAATATGGGTATTTTTGGAATCGAAGTCAAATACTCCACGATATGGGTTTTTTGGAATCGGGGTGACTTATTAGGACTGAAAATCCATGTCTGACGCCATTTTGAAATTCAATATGGCGACTTCCGGTTATATAAAAACATAAAAACAATGTTATATAACCTACAATATGGGTATCTTAAGAATCGGGGTGATGTGGTGGTATTTGCCAATTTTTCTGTAACCGGAAGCCACCATCTTGGATTTCAAAATGGCGTCAGACATAAATTTCCGGTTCTTACACGTCACTCCAATTTCAAAAATATCCATATTGTGGGGTATATGACAGAATTTCCAAGCTTTTCTGTTACCGAAAGCCGCCATCTTGGATTTCGAAATGGCGTCAGACATCGATTTCCGGTCCCTAAACATCACTCCGATTCCAAAAATACCCATAATGTGGGGTATTTGGCAGAATTTCCAAGTTTTTATGTAACCGAAAGTTGCCATCTTGGATTTAAAAATGGCATCAGACATTGATTTCCGGTCCCTACACGTCACTCCGATTCCAAAAATACCCATATTGTGGGGTATTTCACAGTATATCCCAGTTTCCCAAAATCACAAAAAAAACTCGTTATTTGGAATTTACTTCGTAAAAAGAAAACTCTTTATTTGGGATTTACTTCGTAAAAAAAAACCTCGTTATTTGGGATTTACTTCGTAAAAAGAGGGACGTAAATTGGAAACGGAGGTTTCAGTGTACAAAAAACAGTGAGTCTCTTTCATACTGATGTAGTTTTCTGAAAACAAAGTCGCATGTCATTGTATAAAAATAACCAGAGCAATAATACTCTGTACACCTGGGTGAAACGCTGGCCAGACTGAGCATGTATAACATGTTATAACGGTTGTCAAATAATTGCAACACAGACACCACCATCAAGATAGCGCTACAACATGTTATAACTCTGTAGTCTGAACTATTAAGCTTCAATGAGTTTTTTTTTTAAAGCACACCGAAAGAAAAACATGTTTGCGCTATATTGAATTGAAATTTAGACAAAGTTTTGCAAATTAATTTGTCTTATCCCGGAAAAGCAGGGAATCCCGGGAAATACCCTCTACAAGGAAGGTGCCGAACGAGCACGACTACGCTGTTGATTTCGTTCGTACTGCTGATCCTACCATCTGGAAAAGCCTAACCGGACAACAAAACCCCCAACGTCAAGCAGGTGGAAAAGTAATACGTGCAGGTCCTTTTTTCCCACACTGCCCAAGCTGTACTTGTCGCTGGTGCTGCTCAAGGGCTCGGAGAAGAAAGATCTAATGGTAAACGAAGCCACCCACCGACTGATGGACTTTCGTGCGAGAATGTTGCGAATCAAATTCCCGTTCAAATATAGCTGAGAATATTAAACGGAACTTGCACACTACGAAAAAGACATGTAAACTTCAGTGCCCTGAGAATCAGTTGAAAAGTACGAGAAAATCAATTCAATCAAACGCACTTTTCGTCGAGTTACATATGTTTCAGTTTCAGGACACTTAATTTTACATGCCATGTTTGTTTACGTTCCATGATTTTCGTCAAAGCTGAATTACGTCTCGTGTAAACATAATAATTTCTAAGTGTGTAGTGATCCATCGCCACCACCCGTTTCTCCTACAGTGCCGTTTCGACCTATTCGCTACGGAGACGTTTTCTACGCTTGAGCTGTGAACTTTGACTCTGAAATTTTTTAACACCCCTCACACTCAATCCATTCCCTGATCCATTCCCATTTATTTTTTCCATCGCTGCCCTATTCTCATCAAGACGACCCACTCTACAAAATGCCATCAATTATGTTTGTCTTGAAAATCCAAAGTAAATACTAAACTGTGAAAATGAATCCAACAGAGTATCGTTCCCCCTGAGTATTGCAAATCCTCCGCTCAGTTCGCCGTTGAATGCAAATCAAGTTAATCGAATTTTTGATCGACAAATGGATATAAGACCGGTTTTTAAAAGGTCTCCAGAAATAATCCAATCATATTATATAATACGTCTCGTAAATGATCAATGATAGGGTAGAGAACTACTTCGGCCTAATCGCCCATTTTGGGCCTATCGAGCAGCATACTTCAAATAAGTCCATGATTTCAGAGTAAACAAGTCAATTATGTGTTTGGTACGATACTTTAGTTAATAAGCTACCTAACGAAGTCAATGATAACGCGTGATATGAAGGTTTGCACCCATTATTTCCAAAAACAAAAGAAGCGCTCCGACCGAATCATGTTTTTCCTTCACCCGATAGGCCGAAGTGAATTCATTGGCGTTTCAATGCGTTAGGCCGAGTTTAGAATCCGTAGACCGAGTTTGGCGTCAAGACTTTTGGCAATATCTCAACGATTGGTTTCTCTTTATCAAATCTTACGGTACGTACGGAAAGGTAAATAAATTTTAAAGCCATCAGTAATAATAACATTCCGTTTGGTGCTAAACTGCGCTAGATTAGGAAAGACTAAGTAGGGGTTGTGCTTAATAGGCCGGAAATGGGGTAGTTAACCCTACTCCTGCAGCACTCAACCGACCCAACGCGGTCTTATATTCATTTTTTTTCCGACGGTCTAATAACTGCAATGGACAAAGGAAACCAAATAGAACCTCATTACACTGATTTCAGTAAAGCGTTTGATGGACTTGACATTCAAATGTTGATTTTAATATTAGAAAAAATGGGAATTGGGATGAAACTCCTCAATTCAAGTCACGTCATGAGTTCCCCAGGGCTTTCACTTGGAACCTCTTCTTTTCATTTTGTACTACTTGATGGGCTACGAATCGCCTTGTTGATTCTGTGCCGAACAAAGTAGTCTTCTCCACTGGACTCGGTCCTGAGCCAATCGCTTCCAGTCGCCATGAACGTTTAGCGACCTGATGTCCTCCTCGACTGCAAAAAAAATTAACGTGTGCGAGGTCTACCCTGGAGTCGATGACCTCTACCGGGTTCTCTGCTTAATATAGCCTTTGCTTGTCGTTCTTCCGACATCCGCACTGCACGCCCAACCCACAGTAGTCTGCCGTGTTTTCTCATAGCTTCACTATATCCGTACCGTTATACACTTGGTGCAACTCGTGATTCATGCGACGCCGCCAGATGCTATTTTATTGTTTACCGCCGAGTATTGCTCGCAGCAACTTACGCTCGAAGACACCAAATGCTCTCCGGTCGGTCTCCTTTAACGTCCACGATTCATGGCCGTAGAGGGCCACCGGAAGTATCAGCGTCTTCTGCAAAGCAAATTTCGTTTTCGTTTGCAAGCTACGGGAATTCAGCTGGTTATGAAATCCGTAAAAAGCCCTGTTTGCAGCTGCAATACGTCTCTTCACCTCGTGGGTAACATCATTATCGCATACACTAGTGTTCCAAGATACATAAATTCAAATCCATAACCTCAAATGTTTCACCATCTAACACCACTTCACTACCAAAACCACTATTGCTGCCACGCTGTCGTTTTTGACTTTCAGGTGATAACTTTAAGTGTAGTAATATGCATAATTTTATCTTGTTTCATTTCAGGGATGTTTAAATGCACGCCGCAATCGTTATCACATTACTAAAATAGTACACAACCATTCTCATGATATGCTTTATAATATGGCAGCATAGTACATGGATTTGGTAATAAAAGTTTATGCGCTTGCGATCTTCGTCATCCTCATGATCAGCGCGGGTCAGGTAAGTTGAAGTGACAGTTGTCGATGCGTAAACATTTCACTGTATTAATTTCAAGATAGAGCTAGAATAAGGGCTTATCAGATTCAATTTGTAGATCAAGGCAAATCTCCAAAATAAATGCTTATCTGAGCATGCGTTTAGTATGCACTGCACTCCTACGCAACTCCTATGATGCAGGCTGGAAACATAGACACATGATTCCTGCTGAGAATACTACTTATGATGCACGATGCACGCCTTCTACTGGCACGCTTCCTTCTTGTTGTGCAGGGAATCAGCTGTGGTTAAGCCAAAAATAAACTCTGCGTGCGCTAAATTTTAGTGATTCCAGATTGTTTTGGCAATTTTAAACCATTTTTTCCTAAGCATCATTTAAGTTTAATGGAGGTTTTAAAGCATTATTCAAGTCTAAATCATGTTTTTCAAGGGTGTGTGATAAAATTAAAACTGTTAATTAGGGCTAAATAGGGCCCTTGCGGTGATTCTAGGCTATTTTGGCATTCCTTAGGCCATTTCATGACGTTTCAAAATCATTTAATTTTTTATGTTTCAGTACGTTTTGACGCTTTAAGGTCATGATGGCGTTTTCAAACTTGTTTGAGAATTTTAAAGCTGTTATACATTTTAAGCACATTTTAACGTTCTGAGTTTAGAAAAAAAGGCCCGAATTGTTAAGTCAATCCGAAGTATTTTTAAGCATTTAGTTAGTTTCTCCGAACAAAAAAACACACGCTCACTCCACCGTGGCTCGAATTGTTCTCTTTTTCACAACGTCACAATCCCAAAACAAAACCGCCATCGCTTCTGCAACCGCGCTCGACTGTTATGTTGATTATGTTTTTCGCCTTCTTTTGCAGCGGGAGGAGAATCAGGACCTAACTTTATTGAATACGCGAGACAACATGAAACGATAATTTTATCCTTTGCTAACTAAACTAACGTAAAATCACGTACAAATTAAAATTATTCACGAAGACATTGTGGTGAGTATGTCGTCGGCCGTGC
Organism: Ochlerotatus camptorhynchus; assembly: GCF_037179485.1. Lineage (NCBI taxonomy): Eukaryota > Metazoa > Arthropoda > Insecta > Diptera > Culicidae > Ochlerotatus > Ochlerotatus camptorhynchus. The sequence goes on along the minus strand of NW_027040918.1, from coordinate 7,062,599 downwards.
AATGACAACAAAAACAAAGCATAAAAAACACGGCACACGCTCGTGAGAAATACGACAATACTACACTCGGAGATAAAACTGTACAAAATGGGACAAATTGTAACACGCAGGTTACAACCTCGCTATCGCAAAGCTGTGCCGTCTTGGTCTCAATCGCCAAAGATGGTGATGATAAATAATAAAAAAAAACCTACAAGGGATAGCCCTATGGGGTTGTACGCAATGGTGACGTAGGACTACGTGGTCTTATATAATAAATCTTATTTGTTAACTGCAACAGGCAGCGGAGCTGGTGGTGTAGTGGTAAGCGTGATTACCGCTCACCCCATCAGGCCTGGGTTCAATCCCAGTCAGCGCCGCCGGGATGTTCTGAGGCATAGCATCTCTGATCATCTGATAATTTAAATTATCATAGCAACAGTTAATAATAGTTATATTTTGAAAAATGATAAAGTTTTAAATTTAAAAGATGCGTAGAAATATTTCTGATCGATTGGTGATAAAATTATTGACATTGGTCCAGGGGCAGCTGAGTTATTATCGTTCAAAATCTTTCATAATTTTGCTACATGTTTCATGTTCAGTTTTCACACAGTGTACCCCCATATAGAAATCACTACGTCGAAAAATAAAGTTTTCCATTGGCTTGCAAAATAAAATCGATTGACTTTGCAGTAAGTTACATGTGGCACATAGACCGTTTTAACATGTTGCTCGAGAAATGATTTGAAATGTTTGCACCCATAAAAAACGCGTACTATCTCAGTTTATAGGTATAAAAAATATTTTAAATCAGCTTTACACATTGCAATCGATTATAAATCCATAATTTGAATTCATTTGGGAGTACTTTGATTTAAATGGTTACTTGAGACTTGAATGATTTATGCCGAGGGGATAATTGATTGCCACTGCTCTGATTATCTTAATACACAAACAGCAACATAGCCAGTGTGTCTCCAGTTTGACATACCAAGAAGAACGTTCTTTCCTTCTACCATCTGACGCAACTCTCCGCACTTGGTGGACAACCCAGCTATATATAAATTAATTATATCTCATGGTCTCACATTGCTCAATGGAGCTTGGTTGCTATTTGTTGAAATTCATGCTACTCTTCCTTTGCTCAAACAATCTTTTGTAAACTAAACATTCTGAGCTGAATGCTGCATGGTGACGTCTATATTTATTTTACGCCTTTTATTTATCTTCAAACAGTTAGGGTGGGTGAGCCAGTAGTGGAGAGGCAAAGACAATTTTTTGTATTAAACAATAAATAAACGATCTGCAAACAATTGCAATTCCACTATTTTAGGAACACTACCGCAACTATAGGTGCAAAGGAGTCAATATATTAAGTGAAATTAATCGTTTTTCGTCAATGTTGGGTAATTTCTAGTTTTCAAATATGCAGTTACTGATGAAAAATATCTTTTTTTTTCTGAAGTAATGCAATTAGGTTGTTAGCGGAATGCTCAAATAAAGCATAAAATAAAAGGAAATCTTCCAATTAATTCCACTTTATTCAATATGGTATCCATGAGATACGTATTTCGACTACAGTTGTGCAGTCTTCATGAGTGTCATTCCCGCAATGACACTGATGAAGGTTGAACATTGTAGTCGAAATACGTATCTCACGGATACCAACATTAATTAAGTTAAATTAAATGGATGAATGCCTTTTTTTTGGGCTCTTTCTTTTTTCTGGTTTTCCACCATTATTCCGGCAAAAGCCCCGTTGATAGCTGTACAATTGATTTAGCTGACGCTTTGAAGCAACATACCCCACCAGAAGAAAATGATAAAATGATTTATTTTGTTCTACAGATTTTTGCTCGGTAGCAAAATTATAACAACTATTGTTGGGGAAATATTATATTCCTAGCATATCTTGTTACAACATTACAAATTAGGGTAAAAACTGGCATGTTTAACACAATTTTGGAAAAATATTGTTTGAGTGGTTTTCAAAATAATAATAAAACATTCCCCACTCCATAGACCCCAGCACCCTTGTTCAAGATTGATTACCAGATTGAAATATCCAAAAGTGCTATCGCCGGGATTTCAAATTGATAATCTTGTATAGAGAAGATAATTGCACCTTTACCATCTTTTCTACCTCAACTTTTGTGTGAAGAGCAGATACAAGATGAATAATTATCACTTTTTGTTGGAGTGCACAATTCGACTGTGTTGAAAAAAAAAAGTAGAAGGGTAAAGGGTGATACGGTCAAAATTTGGTCAAGGGAAAACGCGTGTAAATCGGTGAAATCGTTTATTTAAAAAATCAAATTAAATTTCTTTTTCAAGTTCAATTAGTATAAAATTCAGGAAAAATATTCAGTTAGGCTTCCGCTTTTCCAAATCCGAATTGCCGGGCCTTACGCTTGACCCCTGCCATCAGATTTTGTACAGCCACCTTGTCCACCTTCTTCGCCGCAGAAAGCCAGTTTGCCTTGAACTGCTGCTCGGCCTTAGCAGTTTTTTTGGTCTTCTTTAGGTTCCGCTTGACAATAGCCCAGTATTTCTCAATTGGGCGGAGCTCTGGCGTGTTGGGAGGGTTCTTGTCCTTGGGAACCACCTGCACGTTGTTGGCGGCGTACCACTCCATGGCCTTTTTACCGTAATGGCAAGATGCCAAATCCGGCCAAAACAGTACGGAACAACCGTGTTTCTTCAGGAAAGGCAGCAGACGTTTATTCAAACACTCTTTCACGTAAATTTCTTGGTTGACAGTCCCGGAAGCTATGAAAATGCTGCTTATCAAGCCACAGGTACAGATGGCTTGCCAAACCAGATATTTCTTTGCGAACTTTGACAGTTTCATGTGCTTGAAAACATCTGCTACCTTTCCCCTTCCTTTTGCCGTATAAAACTCCTGTCCCGGAAGCTGCTTGTAGTCGGCTTTGACGTAGGTTTCGTCGTCCATTACCACGCAGTCAAACTTCGTCAGCATCGTCGTGTACAGCCTCCGGGATCGCGCTTTGGCCGTCGTATTTTGTTTATCATCGCGATTTGGAGTCACTACCTTCTTGTAAGTCGATAGTCCGGCTCGTTTTTTGGCTCGATGCACGGTTGTAGACGATACACCCAGCTTATTTGCGGCATCTCGGAGAGAGAGGTTAGGGTTTCGCTTGAAACTACCGGCAACTCTCTTTGTCGTCTCAGCGGCTTCCGGTTTTCGATTTCCCCCCGATCCAGACTTCCTGGCTGTCGACAAACGTTCCCCAAACACTTTAATTACATTTGTAACGGTTGATTTGGCAACTTTTAGCGATTTTGCCAACTTTGCGTGCGAGTAGCTCGGATTTTCGCGATGCGCGAGCAAAATTTTGATACGCTGCTCTTCTTGCTTGGACGGCATTTTGACAACTGAAGGGTGAATTCCAAAATCAAAATAGGAGCAACATTCTACACACACACACCTTCAAAATGAGGGGTGTTCAGGTTTTTTAAATGCAAAATTGAAAGAAATACGTCAAGTTGATATTGACCAAATTTTGACCGTATCACCCTTTATGTGCCTAGGGTCACGAACAGAAGCTTGACGTAGGACCGCTAGTGGACGGAACAAATGTGAACGTTTAGTTCTTTTAATTGATCAATCATCAATTATCTTAACTCTTTCCGTTTTTTATTTGTAAGCGTATCAAATTTGTAGTATGTATTTCAAAGAAAAAGTTGATGAAGAGAATCCAAGGGTCAACTTGAGTATTTTCGATTCATCGACCCGACTTTAAAAGGTGTATGTTGATTTTTTTGTTATTTATGAATTTTAAGGTTTTGTGCATTTTGAAGAATATTAAATTTACCCCTCACAGGATTTCCCTCACAGGATTTCCAAAATTATTGACATTGGTCCAGGGACAGCTGAGTTATTAACGTTCAAAATCTTTCTTAATTTGTTACATGTTCCATTTTCGGTTTTCACAAAGTGTACCCCCACATAGAAATCAAAGACGTAGTCCTACGTCAAAAGATTACCCAACTCTTCTCATTCGCACTCGTTTTCTTCACTATTCTGGATCATGCGGATATTGACGTAAACTGAGGATGTTAGTTTTAAACATAATTTGATTTAATTCTCAAATATGGTGGTATATGAGCATTGCATTTGCCAATTTGTAACTTTGCTTTAGCCGTAATACTAAGAAATTACAAAAAAAAAATCCACCCGAAATTACGAAAAATTATACGATTAAATATTTTGAATGAGTCTGAATGTGTATGAGATGATGTATGAGAAAAATAGGTTTTAAAATGAAAGTTAATGTTTTAACGAAAGTACAATGTGTAACCAGTTGGTTACAATCCGTGGATTTTAGTATGTTTGAGTTATTGATGGTAGGGAAAATTCACGTTTTGTTAAACCTAAAACAGTAGACACACACAAGAGCGAGAGGGCTTGTGCCGCTGCAAAAGCACATAAAGGATACTGAAGGGAGGAAAATCGTTGTCGTAAGCTGAAAATGGATGCGCATATGCTGGAAAGAGGATTGGGAAAATTGGTTGAAAAGAGCCATCTTAGGTATGGAAAATTAGGCAGAAGTAAACAGGCATCCGTGGGAATAAGACCATAGTGAAGTGCAGTGAAATGGTTTATAACCCCCCCCCCCCCTTTAAGGGGCTCGGGATGGAAGGACTGCCTCCGTTTAGGTAAATAGGTTTAAATTATTGCTATCAGCCAACCTGACGGAAATATTACCCTACAATAGTGCTTTTGTACATCTTGTACACCTCGTACCGTACAATAAAACGGTCTCACACGACTCGACTGGGAAGTCAAGATGGCTTCCGAGCCTAATCGCTAATGATCCTCGATCGTACATCAGGGACGATTCCCTCAGGCCAGTAGCCTTAATTGCCAAGGAGGTTCCCTTCTCGGCTCGACCAAGGTGGCCTTGCCACGGTCAGCTGATATCGTCAACGACGGAAGACGCCTGCCAGCCAAACGAGCCAGCAACGCCTGCTGAGCCGTATGTGGCTGATGAACGCCACCAGATCCGCCATTCTCTCAATTCAGCAACGAAACGCTGTTTGCACCCCGCGTCACGCTATGTCTAAAGGCACTTTTTTGCAACATTCATGTACCTCAGATTTTTCTTCACAGGATGTTAGTATTGATCCTAACAATCAAATCTGTGATGGTTTTAAAATATTTCGTCTTGGGTTCTTTGAGAACAAGTGTTTTGAAGTTTACAAAGCCGATTATGAAGGCGTGTATGGACTATTGACCATACAACTATTACAAATTGAACAAATGCAGTCAAATAAGGTTCAAAAGTTGATTGCATTAATCCAAATGGCATTAAAGAAGTTTTCTTTGACTCTCAAGTAAGATCCATATTGATTTTGTCGACTATGTGATAAATAATTTCTCTTCCCTCATAAAAGTAAAAGAGAAAGAAGCGAGCAGGACAGTCTGAGACAGCCACGTAATCATAGTAGGCATTGATTTTCGTCCTATTTCGAGTGTTTTTTGTATGGATATATATTGTGTAGAAAATTAAAAAATCTCATGAAGAAAATAGAGAGCTCGCATGTCGTGCTTCGAAAAGCGACTCTGTAAAATAATGAAGCCACTTTAGTAGCGACGATCGTTGAAATATTTTTACCGTAGTTCAATAAAAGAGATAGTAGGTAAAGTAGGTATATCAGGTCTTGTACTCAGCAGCTGTCGAAGGTGGTATTCACCACTAAATCATCCTGAGGGGCGGAAAATTCGCTTGGATTTTTAAAAATAAATAGATATGTTTGACTCGATAATACAATACAGGAATGAAACTCACATGAGGTTAGTTACTCTTGCCCAGTGAGTTTAGGTCGCCCATCCTTTTTTTATACAGGGGGGAATCTGCTCCCAGACACCTGAGAAGATAACTCAGGGTGTGGGGATGGGACCCACTAAACCTTACCCTGTGCTCTAGGCCTTGCCCTCCCCGGAACCGCCCGAAAGCATTACGCCATGGGAGGGGGCCGGTTGCGCTATGGCGCATCACTAGTGTTGTGTCAGACGTGACACTCGCTACTACACAGTGAGCAGCTGTGCAGGGCCTTCCTCTTGTTGTTCGCTGTTAGTTGTTCGCCTGAGTTCTAGAGCAGACGTGATAGCCAGCCAACTGTCCAGGGTCAAACAGGACAGATGTGACCGCTTACCAGCTGCGTGTGCTAAGCACTCTAAGAACCCGGTGTCACTCCTGCCTTTGCACAACGAGGGTTTGTGCAGGGCTTATTGACCTCCTGGGACGAGCTGGATGGGGTTCCAGCGTCCTTACTCTGTGGTAGTTCGTTTAGCCGCAATATCTCTCCCTTGGGTTCGATAATTAGCGTTTCCAGGGCACACCACGAGGAGGCGAACTACTTCATGACCCTAGCCCTCACCTTGAATTACTACAGAGTTGCTAGAGCTTCATTGCAATTCCCATATTTTGTCCATGGAAATTTTCAGGAAGGTTCAGCGACCTTCTAGGAAATTCTGTGGACTATAGGGAACTGGTGTGAATTTTAGGAAAGTACTGCAAACTTTAAATAATTTCCTCCAATAAAGCAGAAAAATTCAACAACTTTCAGATAAGTTCATTGAACTTCAGGAAAGTTCTACAAACTTTAGGAAAATTATTCAAACTTTAAAGATTTGCTGCGATCTTCAGAGAAGCTCTACAAACTTCAGGAAAATTATGCCAACTTCAGGGACGTTTTGTGAGCTTCTGAGGAGTTCAATGTCGTTCTGGGTAAGTTTTACCGACTTCAAGAGAGTTCTGTGAACTGTAGCAACATTATATAAATTTCAATGATGCTCTGCAAAAAGTTCCTTAAACGTGAAGAAAATTTGGCAAACTTTAGGATGGATGGTATGTGAACCACAGGGAAAATTTAATAACATTAGGAAAGTACTGTGAAGTTTAAGAAATATCTAAGAATTTCAGGTAAAAATGCCAAACTCAGAGACGTTCAAATAACATCAAGAAAGTTTGAAGAATTTCATCGAAGTTCAAATCAAGGAAACACAGGGCTTTGAATTTGGATGTAACTTCTATAAGCTGTTTCATCGGGTCATTGGTGGAGCAACTCCCACTCTATGTCTTAGAAAACAGGTATAGTAGAAAGAATTGCTTGTGATATCTCTTTCTCTTTTACGCTTCTTTTATGAAATGTGATCTAGGACATAAGCAGGGTAAAAATGAGAGTTCGCCACCTAAAAAAATATCGTGAGTACGACTCACGCATGTTACATTGCCGTTTACCGGTATAAAAAGGGAGCAGTTTATGAACATTGAGGTTCCCAAATATCCAGAAGCAAGATGTTAACAAGAAGTTCAAACCAAACCAAAGTTGTTAGAAAAAAAACACCGGACCAATTCCATGCCAAATCGGTCAGTCACCAAACTTGACTATCTTCGATCTGAATGATACTTGGCACATATTTTCAGTATGATAGACCAAGTATTTTCCGCAGGAGAGGAGACCTTTTTGACTCAAGGGTAATTTTTGAAAAGGACCTATGTGTTTTTGCACACATACTTTAAAAAAAATGTAGTTCGAAAACAGTTGGTTGTAGAAAAAAATTTATTAAGAAGGAGTTGTAGGAAACTAATAAGACTTTATAAAAAAAAATATGCACGGAATTTTTTTTTCGTTTTTTTACAAAAAAAAATAAAAATAAACCTCAAAATTCAAATATAAAAAAACGTATTTTTGATTTTTTTTTTATATTTTTTTAATAAAAACTTGAATAGAAAGCAGAAGTTTTGAAAACAACTCCAGGATGGACAAACTTTTAATAAAAAAGTTTTTCTAAGAGCAACTTTTAAGGCATTTTTGAAACTTTCATTATTTACGGCAAAATGTTCAGTTTGATGTCAGTATATGAATATAAAAATCATTTCAAACGATAGTGCCCATATCAATAAACTTCCTAAATGTAACCGTTTTCAAGATATTTCAAATTTACTTTCATCATAATCAATTTTTTGTAGAAAATATGCCCTTTTCGTAAGTTATACGTGATTGTCCATCAAATATGATAAGTTTTGCAAGATATGCATGTACTTACTTTCAACTTACCCTTGCACCAATAGACTATTGGAAGATTGGTTTTAAACTTATAAGATAAATAAGATAAATAAATAAAATACCCATGCGTTTTTATTTGCATCTTACATTTATTACTTTCGATCGTCTTTAATAATAATAATTTGTACATAAACCTTTTCGTTGAATGTATTTTTATTTGATGAACTTTTGATTGGTATGTTTTTATATGTTATGAATTTTTAATTCTACCTGATTCTGAATAATAAATGTAAAAAGGAAGAATAGCAGCTTGTTGATTATTCCAGTAACTACTTTGGGCAGCATCTTGAAGAACAAATGAATAATTTTCGGAAAAATCACAAATTATGACAACTTCTCCATTTTTAAGAGTATTTTTTGTATTTCTCAAGAAACTAGACTGCTGAGTTTTAATATAATCATGGGATACCAGTTTTTCCAACTTTTCGCAAAAATAAGGAACAAATCCATCTACTGGTTTTACAAGTTTCTCTAAACTACATCGATCAGTTGAAACCCATTGTTCAAAACATATTTCAGACATACCCTGTTCCTCGAATTTTTCTGAAAAACTTCTTTCAAAATCTGAGAGACCTGGGCAACGTTCGCATTCGCGGAGATAACAATGTTTAGTTCTGGATGATGAGCTGCATAATATTTCTTCAAAATAATGGTTAAAATCTTTTTCGAATGAATATTTTCTAAGACAATGAAGCATTAAATTAATATTTTCATGGATGGTACAAACACACATATTGTGAGAACCTGAACTACCAAGTAATTTGCAATGCTTTGGTTTAAGTGCTGCAAATGAACTAAATCCAATGCTATTTTTACTAACTTCTTGAAATTTAATAAAAGCTTCTCGCAATGTACAAACTAAAAGTCGCTTTTGAATATGAATCTTCTTACCTTCCTTCTTCACTGAAACGTAATCGTTTAGTCCTGGCGTGGCTCTGCTTATCTGGTCGCTTTCGAAGAACTGCAATACCTCGTTTTTAATTTCGGGATCCAAACCGTGTCCTAACCTTTCGTTGGGGGTGGCCAATACTCCTTTCCCGTTTGCCAAGCATCGAGCTTGCAATACAATGTATTTATTTGTTTCAAACTCGTCCATTACCGTTTGCGATGACCAAGATTTCGGCAAAATCGTCAGAATCCTTATTTTATCGTCGCTCGATGTACCTGGATCAGCAAATCTCTCCTTCAGTTTTCCGATCATCTCATTGTGTTCCGCAGCTTTCAATTTAAGTTGCTCCAGGTCATCTTCTTCCGCTTGAAAACCAAAGATGCGTTTCTTAATGCCATTGGTAATGTCCATATACTTTCTCCGGGGATAGTTAACATTCTGGAATTTTTTTGTCGATATTGGCGATACGTTGATACCAGCTATGCCAGCTCAATATTATGCATCCTGGAAAATTGTTGCTCTCCACTATCTTGAGATGATGCTGTTGTTATTGACGTAGTTGATGGCATTTCTTCGAGGCTATGTCGAGATGTAGATGGCTGCGGTCCATGACTGACGGTTGCACTTCTAGTTCCAGATTTTCAGCACATGGTTCGATTCTATTCAAATTCAAGTGACACGTATCACAGATTGATAGAGATGTATCCAAATTAAATTTCCACTCTAGGAACTTATGTTTTTCAATCAAATTTTCGGATAATTTACGAAGCATTGACGAACACCGTTTATAAGGAAACGGCTTGCAACACTTGACCTTCTTGAATTCCATATTCAAATTATACTTGTTCACTCAAAAAGATATTTTTAGTGATGTCTGTTTTCAAAAGGATGGTCATGCTTAAATACAAACGTAGGTACCATTTGGATATTAAGGTATAAATATTGTTTTGGTATTGAAGCTACTCTAACAGAGAAGCTCTTTTTTTTCATGAAAAATACCATGGAAGACATTATAATGTCCCTAAAATAATGAGATGGATAGGTGCATCAATATTAACAACTTAAAAAGGATGAAACTACGCCTGATAATGAAAATAAGTGCAACTTAACTTGTGTTGGTTTCTATATTTAAAATAATAGTGTTTTCATTTCCCCTGTAAATTCTAAACGGGTTGTCTGATTGTTCAATCGTCAAAAGACAAATTGAAGGTAAATATATGTGTATCTTGCTAAACTTATCAAGGCTGATGGAGAATCACGATTAACTTATGAAAATGGCATATTTTCTACAAAAAAAATGATTTTTATGAAAGTAAATTTGATATATCTCGAAAACGGTTATATTTAGGAAGTTTATTGATATGGACACTATCGTTTGAAATGATTTTTATATTCATATACTGACATCAAACTGAACATTTTGCCGTAAATAATGAAAGTTTCAAAAATGCCTTAAAAGTTGCTCTTAGAAAAACTTTTTTATTAAAAGTTTGTCCATCCTGGAGTTGTTTTCAAAACTTCTGCTTTCTATTCAAGTTTTAATTAAAAAAAATAAAAAGAATAAAAAATACGGTTTTTTTGTTATTTGAATTTTGAGGTTTATTTTTAATTTTTTTTTTGTTAAAAAACGCAGAAAAATAAAACATAAAAATTTGCAAATTATGCCTGACGCAGGTTTCTCCTAGGAAACGTCATTCATGTAGTGAAAACCGCTTTGTCACCAAAAGCAAGCAAAAAACTAGCCGAGGTTATTTTTGTAAACGTCGCAGGAAGACCATTGTGTTTAAATTTGAAACAGTCGGGAAAAAAATCTAAGATTTCTCACGAAGATTTACTCAGCCTTTTCAGCTTTTGGATGATTTTAGCTATGCCAGTTATTTGCTTTATATAGTTTAGTTAAACATGTAATTTAAATAAATTCCAAATGATCATACTGACCTATTTTTACGGAAGATTGCTGCTGCTGCTGCTGCTGCTGCTGCTCTAGTGTAACATTGTCATTTTTCAATGTTCATGTACTCCTGAGAATAATATCCATACGATGTTGGCATCAAAATTTCTAGCTAATTTAGATTAATTTAGACAAGCAACATATAATATGTTGAGTGAATATATATTTAAGATTGTCGTGGTGCATATAACAATAATATACAGAAATGAGCTAGTAATTGCAATGACCTCAATACTGCCACGTTCTGTCATGACAAAAGAAAACGATGAGATTTGGAAAAAATATCTATAATTGTTTTTTCATGTTCATGACAGAAGTATCTCTGTAAATATCGCGTGAGATTTGCCAGCCCTGATTTTAGCCCATTCTAAGCCCTTTAAGCCTCTTCAAAATCATGATAAAACCAAAATCGATCCTGTTATGATAATTACCGCTGAATAGAGCGATAAACAATACAATATCAACTGAAATAGTTTCTGCTTTTCTTTCCAACCTTCTAGGAATCGTTAGCCAAGGATCTACGCGGTAATGGACATGCACGAATCTGTACTCTTTTTTTTCTAGAGAAAATTTTAATAATAAATCACAACCTGAATAGTCGACATTAAGACTTAAATCTTCTTAAGGACCAAATTGGTAGAATCCACATCATGTCGCTATCATGGCTAATTTTACCACGTTGTAATTTTTTTAAATTAGAATATTTTTGGATTCTACCAATCTTGCCCTTAAGCGAGCGTTTTGCCTGCACTCATCTTAGTGTTCTTTGAAGCACTTGCACAGTTATTAGTTGAGAGCTTTCTATGCCAATCATTGCATGGATTTTTATATTGTGTGGCAAGCACAATTATACTCCTAAATAAAGACAACCAACCGACCAACCACAATGATACTTGCTGCCCATGGATGTCGAGAAAATCTCCAACCCGGAAGATTTACTAGACCAAACCAGGAGGTGTTCAGGTAATTTTGCAAGTTTCATGAAGATTCACCGAAGCTTCATTTAGAGTAGTTCTACGCCAAATGACGAATCAATCCGAGTATGCTGATATTTGCCAATATAATCGCTCTTGTTATAAGTGTTGGAAAAGTTCGCGAGTCATAGGGAACTTTGATGAACTTTTCCATTACTGCTTGTTATAAGTAGTTCCAGTGCAACCAAAATATTTCGCATCGGATTTTGATGCCATTTGTAATTAAAGCATGATATGGTCCATATAGACATATTTTAAAAATTTCTATATTTACACCAAAAATTGTGATTTTTTTTTTAAGTATGCCATTCGATTACAAATAGCTTGAAACGGATAATGTGATTGGAATCAAATCGATAGGTTGTATCGTTGTCGGGAAATCGTTAAAAACGTACCGTGTAAATGGTGGAAAACCGTTAAAAAAAAAACCGTGTAAAAAAAACCGTGCAAAAAAAAAACCGCGTAAAAAAAACCGTGTAAAGAGAGAGAGAGAGAGAGAGAGAGAGAGAGAGAGAGAGAGAGAGAGAGAGAGAGAGAGAGAGAGAGAGAGAGAGAGAGAGAGAGAGAGAGAGAGAGAGAGAGAGAGAGAGAGAGAGAGAGAGAGAGAGAGAGAGAGAGAGAGAGAGAGAGAGAGAGAGAGAGAGAGAGAGAGAGAGAGAGAGAGAGAGAGAGAGAAGAGAGAGAGAGAGAGAGAGAGAGAGAGAGAGAGAGAGAGAGGAGAAGGATTAGTAATTTCCATTTAATTCCACTACCTTATTTGCTCATCCTTGACAGATACGCGTATTTCGTCTGCAATGTGCAGACTTCTTCAGTGTCTTGTACTAATACTCGACTGAAGAAAAACATCGGATTTACCAAATACCCTAATGAAAATAACCATAAAAGAGAGCTTAACGACGTGTTCGGGGTATCATCCAAACCATTTGTGGGATAGTTTACCCATCCGGGATACAGTTCGTTTATGGTATTTGTTTATTAGGGTATATATTAACCCAGGTACATTTTCACTTAGAAGCTAGGTAAACTTTAATTTAATTTCCTGTAGGAGCAGGTACTCCGCTGCTTACTCGTTGATGTGTCCTAAGTAGTAACTTGAAAAGCCATGTGTGTCCGTTTCCGTGATCCCTGTTGAGTAAAGTTGAAATACGTTGTTTGTTGATCTTCTGCAACCTTTGATTTGAAATCATATGTTAGGCCTTTTTCCTCTTGCTGTATGGCCTTATTAACCTCAGCTATATGTTCTTTAAATCTAGTTGCTCAAGTTCTCTCGGTTTGTCTTACGTATGCTTTGTTACAATTATTACAGCTTTACCTAAAACATTAACTGGGTCTTTAGTGGATCCTAACAATGATTTCAACTGGTTATGTCTACTGGTGAAAACTAAATCTAATCCGAATTGTTTTAACTGTGGTCTTAGCTTACAAGTAATATCTTGATCAAATGGAACGGACACTCGTTTCAAGGGTTCAGGTGCTGCGGTGAGGGTTGTAAATAATCTCTTTGTTGAATTCATGCTTTTTTTTATCGATGATTGCCTGGATAGTGATTTCCTTGTATCCGTTGAGTCTTGCTGTTTCGAAGATGTACTGTAGTTCCTTGGCCTTTCCTGTATCGCTGAGTGGAAGATTCTGCATCCGATGAATCATGTGGTGGAAGGCGGCCATTTTCTGCTGGAACGAATAGTTGGAAGTATAGGGGATACCTCTTTTAGTGCTTGTTGGTTTCCTGTGAATTTCGTATTCAAGCGAAGATGATGATGACGATTCCCTGATGACTAGAATATCGAGATATGCGAGTTTCCCGTCTTTTTGATATCCTTGTGAATTCTGTTGATCTCATCTAAAATTTGTGGAAGGGCTTCCCGTTTAACTACGCTGAAGATATCGTCAACAAACCTCCACCAACGATTTGGTAATAGTCCTTTCTCCTTAAGAATTGTCTCCAAGTTGGCCATGAAAAGTTCACACAGAAAGGGGGATAGGGGGTTTCCCATTGGGGCTCCTTTCATCTGCTTGTAGAAGTTACCTCGGAAAGAGAAGTACCGTTCCGATTCAAATTTCGGACGATTCAAATTTCGGACACTTTCATTTTTAATTAAATATTACATCCAGTTAGAAACAAAGTAATAATGTTAGATGATCGTGGAGGGCACTAGTCAAAAAAATTAAAAATTTACAAGACATGTGGATCATATTCGACCGAGATAATCAACTTTTAAAAGTGTCCGAAATTCGAGTTTAATTGTCCGAAATTTGAATCGGCACGGTAGTTCTCTTCCATACAAAGGCGGGTCAGCTTAAGGTACGTCCGAACCTTGCTTCTCCATGCTGCATCCTCTCGTTGTGTTAATAGCCAGTCCTCCAAATGGTTGATCGCTTCCATGACCGGTACGCTAGGAAAAAGAGCTGTGACGTCGAAAGATACCATAATCTCGTCCTCGTTAATGTCTCCTGAAGATTGTAGTTGCTGGGCGAACTCCTGGGAGCTACTAACTGCTTTACTCTGGAACTGATTCGGCATACTCTGGAACTCTGTGACTAGCCACTTTGCTAATTTTTGGGTGGGGGAACCAACTGCAGACACGATCTCTCGCATTTCATTCCCCGATTTGTGGACTTTGTGGAGACCTTTGATCCTGGATAGAATGGGATTGGGTTCTCCACGCGTTTCACTATGTTCTGTAATCGTCCTTGTCCATGATAACGACCGCGTTAACGCGACTTTTCGTTAACGCGACTTTGTTCCTGTCCGTTCTTGATTATGTTCGATGTGATAGTCCTATCCGTATGCTGTGGTGATGTTGGAATTGTCTTGGTAATCGCTGTTTCTACGTCAACGATGATCTGCTCCACGTCTGGCTTAGTTGTAACCGCGTATCCTAGCCCCTTGTTGAGGTGTGTCAATTGTTCTTCCGTGAATGCGGTCGTCGATCGGTTGACAACCAACCCATCAATGGAGTGAACCCTCGGTGTCGTGGTGATGGTTGATGGGATCTGCTCACCCGTTCGGTGTGTCATCCGTCTCCGTTGAGACTGCTGTCGTAGTCTGTTTAGCTTCCTATCCTGCAGCTTCCACTTCCTATCCGATTCGCACTCCTCTGCTACCTTGGCTCTAGAAAGAAACTCCTGGAATTTAATTGGATACTCCTTGGCCAATTTGAGATGTAGAGAATAACATTCCAAAATCTTCATGTCCAGTTTGTTATATAGCCGCATCTTCAGAAATCCTACGTTCTTATGAAGCGATGCGGTGGTTTTCTTCAATCCGATGAATTTATTTGGCTCGGTCGGCTTGGTTGCCATGATGAATCCTGATGAATGCAGGGATCAAGGAAACGGGCACACATGGCTTTTCAAGTTACTACCTAGGACACACCAACGAGTAAGCAGCGGAGTAGCTGCTCCTACAAGACATTAAATTTAAGTTTACCTTGCTTCTAAGTGAAAATGTACCTGTGTTAATATATATACGGTAAATCCGATGTTTTTCTTCAGTCGAGTATTAGTACAAGACACTGAAGAAGTCTGCACATTGTAGACGAGATACGCGTTTCTGTCAAGGATGAGCAAATAAGGTAGTGGAATTAAATGGAAATTACTAATCCTTCTCTCTCTCTCTTATTATACATAAAATCTGTCAAATTCGTTTTCAGATAGACACAATCAGCGATTTTACGACTCGCGAGCGCTCACTCTGAGTGAACGGAATCATAAAATCACCGATTGTTACACTCTGGAAGCAAAATTGGCAGGTTTTATGTACTTTAATTTTATGTTTAGTAATACTTCTGCGTGTAGTAAACGATTTACATTGTTGAAGATGCTAGTTTCAAATAACAGACTAAAGTGGTGATTTTTATACGATACATCTATCGTATCTCTTTTTGCCAGTGGTGGTGGCGGAGAATACTCCTCACCATCCCTCTCCAACGGGGGAGTTTGGTAAAGAGAGATGATAAAACCGATTTGTACCTTCCTAAAGTTGTCCTTGCTCGCTTTCTACTCTCTATATGCAATTTTCACACTGCCGTACTCTAACTGAACTATCAATTCTATACTTTCACCTCCTCATCGATCGTATAAAAATCACCATTTTAGTCTGTTATTTGAAATTAGCATCTTCAACTAGGTTTTATGTGTCAAACACTTGCCTTCAACCTCTTCTTGTATATGACAAGTACAAAATAACATTATAACATCTAATGATTTCAAAATTCAGAAAATCATTTGTAAGTGAGCGGAAGCAACCCTGCACAAGATCATTCATCGATTTTATACATTTATTTTTAATTTTTTCACATGTAAGTAAGATACTCTTGCCTCGAGTAGCACACTTACCCTACCTTACCGTATTAATTCGAAAATAGTGCAAAGGCATAGAAGACTCTCAACTAACAACTGTGCAAGTGATCAGAATCGCTTGAGAGCAAGCATAAAGTTCCAGTTGGGACGTAATAACCAAAAAGTAAGACAGAAAAACTACAGAACAAAAATTAAACACGACAATTGGAATCATTTGGAACACCCAACATCTCACTGAATCCTTCTCTGACTTCCTGCCAGCCCTCCAGATCAGTGCAGTACGATTTGACAACGAGTCGGATGCTCTACAGCTTCACCTTTACTGGGGTACATCTTCAGAGCAGGCTGACACTACACTGTACGAAGTCAAGGTGCATCACATATTGTCGGAAAAATGCACCATGGAGCACACCAAGTTCGCAAACCAGCAAGATATCGTCTGTGCTCCAATAGTGACGGAAACGGTAAGTTCCAATGGTTTTGGTTATTGCTCTAAACATTCCTCTCCTTTTTTTAAACCCTTTATTTGTTTCAAATTCAAAATAAATTACATTTCATTTTAACCTAGGTGCTCCAGTTACTACAGTAACTTACCAGCCTTAATTGTTATGATATATAGCTAAGTGTTTTTACATTGTTCCTGTCTTGGCAATTCAGTATTTTAAACAGGTTTTTTAACCTGCATTTCAGTATAACAATTGATATATTAAAACTAAAAACTAAAACTAATTCTTATCTAAGTATAAAGGGAATTAATCGTTGCAATTGAGGATTGCAACGATTTTTGCCTGAAATTATTAATTATTTTGTTGGACATTTGTTCTAAAGTCTCAACATTCGAAATTCTATGTACCTCGGTAGTACTGAACCAGGGAGGCAACTTCAAAATCATCTTCAGAACTTTGTTCTGAATTCTTTGAAGTGCTTTTTTCCTGGTAGTGTAACAATTAGACCATATTGGCACAGCGTAAAGCATGGCCGGTCTTAAAAGTTGTTTAAATATTAGAAGTTTATTCGTCAGGCAAAGTTTAGATTTCCTGTTTATAAGAGGATACAAACATTTTATATGTTTGTTACATTTGGCTTGAATGCCCTCAATGTGATCTTTAAAAGTTAATTTTTGGTCAACTACTAATCCAAGATATTTCACTTGGTTTGACCAGGAAATTGGAACTCCGTTCATAGTGACTATTTGACTACTACTAGGTTTCAAAAACGAAGCTCTAGGCTTATGTGGAAATATTATAAGTTGAGTTTTGGAAGCGTTGGGAGAAATATCTAAACTTTTCTGCAGTCTGCTGCAAATAACACGAAGACTTCTTCCTTTAGTGGAAATGGCTGTGTCATCGGCCAATAAAAATTTGAGGCAACCCTGAGGCAAATCAGGGAGGTCCGAAGTGAAAATGTTATACAATATAGGCCCAAGAATAAAGGGTGATACGGTCAAAATTTGGTCAATATCAACTTGACGTATTTCTTTCAATTTTGCATTTAAAAAACCTGAACACCCCTCATTTTGAAGGTGTGTGTGTGTAGAATGTTGCTCCTATTTTGATTTTGGAATTCACTCTTCAGTTGTCAAAATGCCGTCCAAGCAAGAAGAGCAGCGTATCAAAATTTTGCTCGCGCATCGCGAAAATCCGAGCTACTCGCACGCAAAGTTGGCAAAATCGCTAAAAGTTGCCAAATCAACCGTTACAAATGTAATTAAAGTGTTTGGGGAACGTTTGTCGACAGCCAGGAAGTCTGGATCGGGGGGAAATCGAAAACCGGAAGCCGCTGAGACGACAAAGAGAGTTGCCGGTAGTTTCAAGCAAAACCCTAACCTCTCTCTCCGAGATGCCGCAAATAAGCTGGGTGTATCGTCTACAACCGTGCATGGAGCCAAAAAACGAGCCGGACTATCGACTTACAAGAAGGTAGTGACTCCAAATCGCGATGATAAACAAAATACGACGGCCAAAGCGCGATCCCGGAGGCTGTACACGACGATGCTGACGAAGTTTGACTGCGTGGTAATGGACGACGAAACCTACGTCAAAGCCGACTACAAGCAGCTTCCGGGACAGGAGTTTTATACGGCAAAAGGAAGGGGAAAGGTAGCAGATGTTTTCAAGCACATGAAACTGTCAAAGTTCGCAAAGAAATATCTGGTTTGGCAAGCCATCTGTACCTGTGGCTTGAAAAGCAGCATTTTCATAGCTTCCGGGACTGTCAACCAAGAAATTTACGTGAAAGAGTGTTTGAATAAACGTCTGCTGCCTTTCCTGAAGAAACACGGTTGTTCCGTACTGTTTTGGCCGGATTTGGCATCTTGCCATTACGGTAAAAAGGCCATGGAGTGGTACGCCGCCAACAACGTGCAGGTGGTTCCCAAGGACAAGAACCCTCCCAACACGCCAGAGCTCCACCCAATTGAGAAATACTGGGCTATTGTCAAGCGGAACCTAAAGAAGACCAAAAAAACTGCTAAGGGCGAGCAGCAGTTCAAGGCAAACTGGCTTTCTGCGGCGAAGAAGGTGGACAAGGTGGCTGTACAAAATCTGATGGCAGGGGTCAAGCGTAAGGCCCGGCAATTCGGATTTGGAAAAGCGGAAGCCTAACTGAATATTTTTCCTGAATTTTATACTAATTGAACTTGAAAAAGAAATTTAATTTGATTTTTTAAATAAACGATTTCACTGATTTACACGCGTTTTCCCTTGACCAAATTTTGACCGTATCACCCTTTACTACCCTGAAGAACTCCTGCTCTAACAGGTAGTCGTTCAGATTTGAAATTTGATAATTTACTTGCAGAGTTCTGTCAGTTAAATACACACTTAGAAATACCTAATTTTACACGTGACGGAATCCATCTTTGACATAAAGGATGAGACGTAAACAAACATGTCATGTAAAATTAAGTGCTCCGAGACTGAAAAGTTCGGTACTCGACGAAAAGTACGTTTGATTGAGCTGAGTTTTGCGTCTATTACGACTCAATTTTATGTCAAAAATGACGCTCGTATATGTCAGTCTCAGAGCACCTAAATTTACATGAATTTTTTTAAGTGTGTAATTTTGATCTAATTTCATAATAAAGAGTGGAAAATTAAACTTTTTTCAATTTAGCAATCAGACCTTCATGCCAAACACTGTCGAATGCTTTTTCTATGTCTAGAAGAGCCACTCCAGTTGAGCAGCCTTCAGAGTTGATGAATAGTTGAATGCCCAAAGTGAAATCCAAACTTTTCATCTGCAAAAATTGAGTTCGTATTGATGTGCAGCATCATTCTATTTAAAATTATCTTTTCAATTAGTTTACTTATTGAAGAAAGCAAACTTATTGGACGGCAGCTAGAAGCTTCAGCTGGACTTTTTTTTTATAATTACTTTATTTGTACAGGCTCAATCGAATAAACTTTACAGAGCCGAGTTATCCTTTGCGTTATACATTATTACTGTCTTAAATTTAAAGTTAAATGAACTGGACCGAGTACTCGCGGTTGTCTCGAGGTTAGTGGAGATTTACATTTTTTTTGGATGGGAAAAGGGAAGAAGGAGGTTTGAAATGTGGTTTACGATACAACTATTTAATTAATCCTAAAGCATGAAATTATTTCTATTCATCTTGAAAACAAACATTGAAAAAAAAAACCCCTTACGTACAAAATACAAACTAAACACAAGGTTAATCAAACTTACAATTTAAGGTTAATATCCTTAAAGTAAACATATATGAGTTTCATAAACTCCAGATCGCGTCTAGCCAAAATATCCCGAACTGGAACGTTAGGTTGTCTACCTCGAGCCCGAAGGGAATCATAAAAATGTGATCTGACTCCACGATACTCCGCACAAGACCAAAGGATGTGATCAGCGTCCTGGTAACCTTGTCCACATTCACAGAGATTGCTGTCTCCCAACCCCACACGGAACAAGTGAGCGTTCAGACAATAGTGATTGGACATGAGACGAGACATCACGCGTATGAAGTCTCGACTCAAGTCCAACCATTTGAACCATGCAAACTTCGACACCTTAGGGATAATTGAATGTAGCCATCGTCCCAAGCTCCCTTCACTCCATTGATGTTGCCAGCTAACGAGTGACTGCTGACGATAAATAGAGAAAAATTCACTATAGGCGATTTGTCGATCATAAATGTCGCCTTCCATAGCGCCCACCTTCGCAAGTGAATCCGCCTTCTCATTGCCCAAAATTGAGCAATGCGAAGGGACCCACGCGAAGGTGATGATGAAAGAGCGCACGGATAAAGCACTAAGCAGCTCTCGTATTTTCAAGAGAAAATACGAGAAGTGCTTTACCGGCCTAATGGAACGGATAGCCTCGACAGAACTGAGACTATCCGTAAAAATAAAGTAGTGGTCTGGAAGAAGTGAAGCAATAGTTTCCAAAGTGTAGTGAATTGCAGCCAGTTCAGCCACATACACAGAACAAGGAGCTTCAAGTTTTCGAGAGGCGCTATGAAATTCATTAAATACACCAAAACCAGCGGACTCCTCTATTAGAGATCCATCTGTGAAAAATGTTCTTGCTGAATCAACATGGCCAAACTTTGCAGAGTATAATGACGGAGCAATCATAGGACGATGATGCTCTGGAATTCCGCGGATTTCCTGCGTCATAGATAAATCAAAATTCACTGAATTGCCGAAATCGGAGAAGACTACACGATTGGGAATATTTCTCATCATCCTGTGTTAAATATAGGTAGTACAAAGTCATAAAACATGTTTGAGGATTTAGCTCCAGAAGCTTCTCAAAGTTTTCGATCACCAGTGGGTTCATTACTTCGCAACGGGTGAGGAGCCTCAGAGATAACTCTGAAAAACGGACGGATAGTGGCAACATGCCCGCCAGCACTTCGAGACTCATAGTATGAGTCGAGTGCATGCATCCTAACGCGATACGAATACAACGATACTGGATCCGTTCCAGCTTGATGATGTGCGTTTTAACTGCCGACTGGAAACAAAATATGGTAGTTCTAGAACCGATAAAATCGTTGTCCGGTACAACGTCAGAAGATCTTGTGGATGGGCTCCCCACCACGTTCCGGTAATTGATCGAAGGAAATTGATCCTTAGTTGGCATTTTCGTCTCAGATACTCAATGTGGGATCTCCAGGTGCATTTGGAATCGAACAAGACCCCGAGATATTTAAAAGACATGGAATGAGTGATCGGTTTACCCAAAAGTTGAAGCTTCGGTTGTGCTGGGCTATGCTTCCTAGAAAAAATGACCAACTCAGTTTTCTCCGTGGAGAATTCGATACCTAGCTGAATAGCCCAAGTAGACAAATTGTCCAAGGTATCCTGTAAGGGTCCTTGCAGGTCAACCTCTTTTGGCCCTGTGATAGACACTACGCCATCATCTGCAAGTTGTCTCAACGTGCAATTGTCACTAAGACAATTGTCAATTTCTCTAACGTAGAAATTGTACAAAAGGGGGCTTAAACATGAGCCTTGGGGGAGACCCATGTAGCTAAATCGAAAAGCTGTAGAGTTTCCATGAGAAAAGCTCATATTTTTTTCTGACAGCAAATTGTACAAAAAATTATTCATTAATGGAGACAATCCACAAGCGTGGAGTTTCTCTGAAAGAACTTCAACGGATACTGAATCAAAAGCCCCCTTGATATCCAAGAACACAGAAGCCATTTGCTCTTTCTTAGCAAAAGCTAACTGAATTTCCGAGGAAAGCAACGCGAGACAGTCGTTCGTTCCCTTACCCCTACGGAACCCAAATTGAGTATCTGAAAGAAGGTGGTTCGTCTCAACCCATTTGTCGAGGCGAAAAAGGACCATTTTCTCCATCAATTTCCGAATACACGACAGCATCGCGATGGGCCGATACGAATTGTGATCCGACGCGGGTTTATCAGGCTTTTTATCAGGCGCTCCGAAAAAAAAAATACGTTTTGATTTTTCTAAAAATATTGAAAAAAAGTATCAAAAATCTAAAAAAATCACATTTTTTCTAATTTTTTAAAGAAAATTCACGCGCAAAAACATGTTTTTTAAGTCATTATGGCATAAAGTTGGACTCAAAAAACCACAATACATCAACTTTTCGGTTTTTCTGAGAGTCCAATTTTTTTTCATGATGTGATGGAAAAAAAAATTTTGCATGTAATTTTTGACAAAAATCTAAGGAAGAAACTGATTTTCTTGGATTTTTGATAATTTTTCCCAATATTTTTAGAAAAATAAAAACGGACCGAAAATATTTTTTTTATTTTTGGGCCCGTGAGCTTCGCCTTAATGGCTATCACCCTCACTCGTCTCCAATCGTCGGGAACAATATTGAGCTCCAAGAGCTGATTGTACAAGTTCAACATGCGCCTCTTAGCGACGTCTGGGAGGTTTTTCAGCAAGTTGAACTTGATTCTATCAGATCCCGGGGCAGAACTGCCACACGAAAGGAGAGCGAGTGAAAGTTCCACCATTGAAAAAGGCTGACTGATTTCGTCTACCGAATTCGCGTTTTCGCGAGAAATCAACTGCGACGGCATGGAATCCGGACACACTTTTCGCGCGAATTTAAGAATCCATTGATCCGAGCATTCCTCGCTTTCGTTGTTAGTGGACCGGTTACGCATTCTTCGCGCCGTACTCCAAAGCGTATTCATAGACGTTTCGCGCGACAATCCGTCTACAAACTGCCGCCAGTAACCCCGTTTTTTGGCCTTGATGAGGCTCTTGAGTTCGCATTCAAGAGATGTGTATGCGTCGAAATGCTCGTGTGTTCCGCGTTTCCGAAAAAGTTTAAACGCGTCGGACTTTTTAAGGTAAACCTCCGTGAATTGTTGATCCCACCAGAGCGATGGTGTTTTTTTACGGATTGACGATCGCGGCACCGGTCGTGTTTGAGCTTGAAGGGCGCTGTCGACGATGAGATTAGAGAGGAAATTATATTCCTCCAACGGCGGAAGCTCTTCCACTGACGATACTGTATCGTCTATCGCGGATTGGAACTTAGTCCAATCAATGTTACGGGTTAGATCATACGCGACGTTAACGGATTCTGACGAGTTGAACCCACTGGCAATCGAAATTTTGATCGGCAGATGATCACTACCGTGCGGATCCTGGATTACATGCCAAGTGCAATCCAACGATAGTGAATTGGAGCACAAGGTGAGTTCTAATCTGCTACCATTCGAGGATGGACCAGCCAAACGTGTTACTTCTCCATTGTTAAGTATTGTCATGTTGAAGTTGTCGCAGAGATCATAAATCAAAGTAGAATGGTTATCATCGTACAGCTCCCCCCAGCCTGTACCGTGGGAGTTAAAATCTCCCATGATCAACCATGGAGCGGGAAGTACCGCACATATGTCGAAAAGTTGTTTGCGATTAACAGAGACTCTAGGAGCAATATATACAGAAGCAATACAAAGGCTCTTACCTTTAATGGTAGCCTGACATGCGACAACTTCAATACCGGGGAATTCGGGAAGATTCACTCTATAGATGGAATGGCACTTTTTGATCCCCAAAAGTACCCCTCCTCCACGTGAATCCTCACGATCCAATCGAATAATGTTAAAATCATAAAAAGGGAGATCAATTTATGAAGAGAGCCATGTTTCACAGAGGGAAAATGCATCGCAATTATTGTTATGGACTAAATACTTGAACGAATCTAATTTCGGAATAAGACTTCGACAATTCCACTGTAGAACAGTGATCAAATCCCCGACCTCGTTTGGAAAATTATCCATCGAAGGAGATGATAGCTGCAAGAAGGGGCCATTTTGAAGTCAATTGCTTCAAGAAGGATTTCACAGTGGGAAGCAATGTGAGGACAATGCTTTTCAGAGGATCAGAAATGTTGAGGTATTTGAGAATACCGTCCACAATGTCATCAAATGAGAACAGCCCAGATGAAGAAGGGGTTTCTGTTCTTAAAATTGGGGCATCAGGGGTTTTGGATGTCCCCGGAAGAGGTGGAAAATCCTGGGTATAGTCAGTTCTGCAGAATCCAGGAGGAGTAGAAGTCTCCTTTTTTCCACCACTCCTTGATTTAGGCAAGCTGATTTGGGGTTCTTTATTTGCAACAATCTGCGAACGGATGCGCTTTCGTTTCTGTGCAGAACCTTCCGGAAAACTGAAAGAAGTTCCCTCCTCAGCCAAGTCAGAGTCAGTGTCGTGATCTGACAAAAGAGAAAAGGGATTTTTGTCATTGGTCGATGGCGTGGCTATCTTAAGCATTTCTGCAAAAGACCGCCTGGAACGTTCCTTAAGGGAGCGTTTCATTTTGTCCCCGAGCTGTTTGTACGCCGGGCACGACGAGAGAGCATGAGGAGGAGTTCCGTTGCAGTACACGCATTTTGGTGCAGTAGCTGCGCAGGCGCCATCCTCATGCTTCTCCCCGCATGTGGAGCAGCGTGCCTTGTTGCCGCAGTGGGAGGCCGTATGTCCCAACCGCTTACAATTCTGGCAGTTCATGACCCGAGGTACAAACAACCGCACAGGAAGACGAAGTTTTCCCAGCTCGATGTATTGAGGAAGGGCAGATCCAGAAAAGGTCACCCGAAACTAGTCTGTGGGGGTAAAACTCTTTTTACCCTCGCTGAGCGATACTGACTTCATTCTATGAACGGCCAGTATCTTTACCGGAGGAGGCAAGGGGTTCTTGAATCGGCCAACCGCTTGCTTCTCCAGTATCTCGGGGTTCAGGCTCGCCTCAGTGACCACGCCTTCGATCTCAGAGGCTGGAATGTACACCCTATATTCCAGTGTGAAAAATTGGGAAACAGCAATTTCATTGGCCTGTTTCAGGTTAGCGACGGTCACACGAAGTTTGTTGTGCCTAACCTTCGTTATTTCTGTCACGGCAGAGAATCGCTTTGTCAGATCATCAGATATCTGAACAACATTCAAGGGTTTGTTTTTGGGCTGAAAATAGACAACCCATGGGCCAGTCGAGTCATTCGGGTAGGCCCGCAATCTGGAGCTTTTATCAGCCTGCCCATTGACAGACTGAGACGACGAACCAGGGATGACATCACCATTCTTCTGAGATGAATGGTCATCCATGTCGTCTTCTGACAAAACATCCATTTTGTTCAACTAGTGGGAGCGCAAAACGCGTTTACACAGATGGCTGGAAGAGACGCGCTGCGTGGATGACCTTCGTTGTGGTGCACTTGATCGAGGCTCGGCACTCAGCGCACACAGGCGCACGATGATTGATGAACGATGTAGATGTAGAAACGGGTGCTCACACTCGATGATGATGATACGTGAGCGGGTATGCGTGACCACGCAACGATGATGCCCAAATTGGTTTGCGAATTACCAATAGCACGGATTAATCGATCCGAAAATGACACTTTCTACTAAAAAAAACTCACTTTTCGATCAATTTACCGGGAACTATGCCAGGAGTCACTTAGTGAGAAAAAAACTGATAATTTATATCAAGCGAATACCGAGAAAACTTCCAAAACAACGGAGCGCGAAACAAGTCGACCGTACTTCTTGCTAGGACGCGGTGAGATGTGCAGCTGGACTTTTATCCGGCTTGAAAATTGGAACAACTTTTGCATTTTTCCATTTATCAGGAAAGTATGTCAAATGGAAACATCTGTTAAATAATTTTACCAAGAAAGACAAGGTACTCTCTGGGAGCTTTCTGATAAGGGTTTAGAAAATTCCATCACCACCTGGAGCTTTCATATTATGAAACTTTTTAGTTATAGATCTTACTTTGTCCAAATCAGTCCCCCAGGAATCATCAAAAATATTTTCCCGAGAGAAAATATTCAGATAATCCCGAGCAACCTGATTCTCAATAGGACTAGTAAGACCCAAACTGGAATTATGAGAATTCTCGAATTGCTTAGCAAGTTTCTGAGCTTTTTCCAAATTTGTGATCAAAATTTTACCACCTTCTTTAAGCGCTGGAATAGGCTTTTGAGGATTTTTCAAAAGTCTTCTGAACTCGGGTCAAATTTCGAAACATTATTTTCAAAAGTTTTGTTCCTCAGGGCAGAGAATCGCGTGTCATGGCAGTATCGCGTGTTCTTTGATATTGCCTCCTACGGCCATTTTTAAAACGGATCAAGAGCTGAAGATCGTCGTCTATTATAATTGAATCGAATTTAACCTCGCATTTTGGTACTGAGGCAGCTCTTGCTTCAATTATAGAAGTAGTCAGAGATTCAAGACCGTAATTACCATCATAATTGGTTTGCAAAGGAATGTTTGGATCGAAGTTATATTCCATAAATGTTTGATATTGCTCCCAATCAGCTCAATGGTAATTGAAAGTAGAGCTGTTGGGGTTGGAAATTATTTTTTGGGCTATTTCAAAAGTTACTTAAAGGTGATCAGAACCGAAGTCAGCATGGGTAACCAATTGGCTACAAAGTTGACATGAATCAGTTAAGACCAAAGTAATAGTTGAGGGATTTCTTGCTGAGAAAATGCATGTTAGGCTGTTTGGATATTGAATAGTGTAATAATCTGCAAAGTGTAAATCATCAAACAGAATTGAAATTGCTTTGAGCATTATTCCATGAGCGGTGTTTTGCATTAAAATCACCAATAATGAAGAATTTAGGCCTATGACGGGTAAGTTTCTGAAGGTCACCCTTGAGCAAATTCTTTTGCTGGCCTACGCATTGGAATGGCAAATAGGCAGCTATAAACGTAAGTTGTCCAAATTTTATTTCAACCGAAACTTATAAGTTTCATAAACTTTGGTTTCAAATGAAGAAAGAATTTTATGTTTGATTCTTCTATGAACAATGATGGCAACGCCACCACAGGCTCCATCAAGACGCTCATTTCTATAAATGAAATAATTTGCGTCCTTCTTAACCTTATGGTCAGGTTTAAGGAACGTTTCAGTTATAACGGCAATATGCATATGACCTCTCAAAAAGTTAAATAGCTCGTCTACATTATCTTTAAGAGATCGAGCATTCCAATTTAAAATATTTAATGCTTTAAAATCCATTACTGAATTTCAAAATTATGATTATGAGTTTTGGAAATTTCCTCCAGTCTTCCTGAAGTGTTCCCACTTTACTCGAACACGGAGCATAAGGCTAGCTTTTTCCAAGGCCTTAAGGTTGTTTAGTTCACTAGACTCCGTCCAAGGTTTCAGCCAATACACGACATCCAATTTGTAGTGAAAACTTAACTTTCACGAAGTTCAAAAATTCCATGCGAAGAGCATGGAAATCGGAAGTGGTTATCACAATAGGGGAAATATTTTCCTTCTTGGCATCAAGCCGGGAAAATTAACTAGAATTTTTCTTGGATGATGGATCGGTTATTGATTGCTCAAATTAATTTCATCAGAAGGTGGATCAAGAGTTTGCCCTTTTCTTTTGCGCTAAGGTGCCATGGCGGCAGTAAATGTTTATCCAAATCGACTTCCAAGCAAATTACTATAAGAATCTGAAGGATCGAAGAGGAATTTTCCAAATCGATATCCAAGAAGGATTACCACGGGTAGGGTCAAAACAAGGATCGAAGAGGTATAAGAGTTGAACAAGCTAGAAATTTTACAGGTTGAGCACTGAAAAGTGCTGTTTAAATTTGTTATAGCTTTAGGTAGTAGTAACACTTTTTTCAGCAAAAATCAAATAGATCCACACGGCAAGAGAGCACGATGCGGACTGTGAATGACATTTCCGTTACTCTCTACTTTACTTATGGGCTCTGAATTATAGTATTCCTTCACTGATTAGAATTTTTTTTTTTATTTCACTATTTTTTTTTCAAACGCCCAACCTCTTATCAATATCAATATCAATAATATTGTTAATTACCGTAGCCATTTCTCCAGCATTCTGCCTTCCAGCTTTCCTTCTTTTACCAGATGATTTCCTCTGATCTAATTAAACTTTCCGCTTGGTTCGTCTCCGGACTCGTCGCCAATTATAGAATCATGTTCTGCACTTGTTCTTTCGGACTATGGATGGTAACAAGAAACACAACTTACTGTAGAGAACGTTCCACTTGGAATGAATCTTTTATTATACCTTTATACTATCCCTGAATGTCTGTATATTACAGCCTACTACACCAACAGACGGCTGAGTGTCAACTTTTCGAATAGCTTCGAGATGGATGACAAGAGGCTGATGGGGCGATAGCTTTTGGCACTGGTAGGGTCTTTCCACCCGTAGGTGGAAAAGAAGGAGAAGTTCCACAGTTCTTCGTAAAAGCAAATTTGAGTTGGTTCATTCGGCCGTGTAGGAATGGCGGAAGCGATATCTGCATGGAAACACTAAATTTTCCTCTATCTATTCATTTCTTAAGAATTACGCCCTAAATTCTCTTTGATTTTTTTTTACCTCAAATCTTGTCTTCTCATATTAACCTGAAAATTCTACTCAGAGCTCTTCTTGGAGTTCTGAAAGTTATTTTAAGATTAAGTGTTATGCCTTGTTCAAAGTACAGCCTTATTTCCTTTTTGAAAATTTCGGAAATTCTACAGAAGTGGAGAACTTTCTGTTTGTCTGAAACTGGTAAAAAATGGCATCTAACACTCCTCTATCGAACCATACAACCATTCAAACAATCAAGGGTGAGGGCCTAAGTGCGTCTTCATTAAAAGTATTAAATAAAATAATAATGCGTTCCCTGCTCCATTTCCTATCCCCGGATTACCTATCCAATTCTATACGAACGTATTACAGTGTAGTAAAATAATGTCTGTGTGTATTTTTTTTTTCGTCTTAACAGGAGGACACATCTGTGCTGCTGCCTCGCAATCCAAGGGCTCTAGATAAGCACGTGTGCCTGATTTTGCCGTACTGTTCCTACGAAGTAACAGTGAAGCCACTGGATTACGTTTGGCGCCTGAGTAAAACTTTCCAAGTCCCAGGTAAGCGATACCCAACCAACATATGTTTAGTAGGGTGCCAATGAAATGTACGGGAAAGAAGAAACCATCGAATATTTGAAATGGCCCATATACAACATGTTCATTGCCTTGAAAAAAGCCTCGATGCCAAATGTGGGTTCAATCGGACATGATTTAGGGGTGTTGCAAAGTTTGCAAGTTTGTACTTATTTCATTTGTAACATATCTCAAGATACATGACATTTCGGAAATCTAAAACTTTTTTTTTTAATCAAATGTCCTGAGAATGCATGTAACGTTGAAATCTAGCTTAAGAAAGTCGAGTTAACACTACACGGCGAATGAGAAGGACCCACATTTGAGTTTAGTTCACTCATAATCGCCAAAAGTGCAGGAACTCAGCGATGAGTAAAATTTATCTCATGGTTTCCTGTGTAAAACCTAAAAAATCTGCCCGAAAATGAGGAAATTGACGAAAATTTTATTCAGTCTCGGAGTAGTACCAATAGACTGAATGAAACCAATCTTTACTTTTCTCAAACTCGGGAATTTTCCCTGGAAAATCCTGGTAAAACATGAGGCAAATTTACTCATCGCTTAGTTCCTGCACTTTTGGCGATTATGAGTGAACTAAACTCAAATTTGGGTCGTTCTCATTCGCCGTGTAGATCTCGAGATTTTAAAGACATTTATAAAATAATTTTGATATCACATCAAAGTGGATGCACTACAATCATGTCGAAAATTTCATGTAATTTTTATGACCACATAAATAAACAAATGCAGTAAAAGCAGCGTAATGTCAGTTCATGAATTGTATTAATGATAATTTTGTCCTTTTTAGCAAGTAATATTACACCATATTTTCGACATGATTGTAGTGCATCCACTTTGACGTGATATCAAAATTATTTTTTTGCTGTGTGAACAGTGCATTACGTCCTAAGTAACATTGATCGATTCTCTTCATCGACTTTCTCTTCCGTTATTAACTTGGTTACAGAACCGTTTCTTGTCGTGTTTATCCTTTTAGAAGCTAGATAATAGCTTTTTTCATCGATCTGTGTGCTGAAAATAGCTGGGGATGTGTTAACATGGCCATGAGGGTGCAAAGAGAAAGTCAACGAAGAGAATTCGTCAATGTTATTTAGGACCTAATGCACTTTTCAGCTTGAAATGTCTTAAAAATCTCGAGATCTAGTATAAACTCGACTTTCTAAAGCTACACACTTAGAAAAATTCATGTAAATTTAGGTGTTCTGAGAGTGACATATACGAGCGTCAATTTTGACATAAATTTTAGTCCAAACAGACGCGAAATTAAGCTTAATCAAATGCAATTTTCTTCAAGCAACGAACTTTTCAGTCTCGGAGCACTTAAAATTACATGACCTGTTTGTTTACGTATCATCTTTTATGTCAACGATGGATTCCGTCACGTGTAAAATTAGTTATTTCTACGTGTGTAGATTTGGATAAAAAAAATCGATATCCGAAATTTCAAGTATCCTTCATGAGATATTTTTTAGATGAAAAAATTTCAAACATGCAAGTCCGATCGAGCCAAATTATGCATAGAGGCTTTTTTGGTCCGTCTCAAAACATGTCAACGGCACCCCAATGTATACATACAAATAGGCCTAACGGCAAATCGAACGGTGCCCGGGGTCAAGGCATCCCTTAATTCCACCTCCTCATCCTCGATGCTCGAGCATTGTCCAACGACGTGAAACGCCATCCACCACCGCCGCTTATGATCCGGTGCTGCTTTGATGTGTGTCGCTGTTTTGCTTTTCCATCACACGGCCAATAAGAGTTATAGTCGCTATATTCATAGTCTGGCGGATAGAATCTCGGGAATTGAGCTGTCAAATATCGGAACCAATCGAACAAATCACGATCAACAACAGAAAAGAGCACATCAGCTTTTGCGAACAAAACTTCGGAAACTCTTTTCTCGTGACTCAAGGCTCGCCTACGCAAACTAACACCATCTTTGGGTTGAGGATAGTTTCCCCTATCTGATGATGCCGGTAATTTGCGTTCGATTGGCGAGGAAAGAATAATCAACGTTTTGTTTGTAAAAGTACCTTTTCAATTGTTGGTCTAAAGTATATTGAATTGGTTCTGCTCATTGATAGATTGAAATTCTATCCGCCAGACTATGAATATAGCGACTATAATGAGAGTCATTCAAGATTGAGTCTGAAGCAAATTGAGCAAATTTTTCTCGAAAAGTGAGGAAAACTTTACACACTCACTGAGAAACCCCACTTTTTGCAATTTTAAGTTGAATTTGACTCAGTTGCTGAGTTACTCTCATCGGCCGTGCACTCGCTGTTTCCGGGCTTTCTTCTTGTGGCAGCAATTCAGTGCTAACATTTGAAAACGGCGCAAAAGCCATTTGTAAACAAATGGTTTGTGGGCCCTTTACTCGCTACCCGAAGAACGCCCACGCAAACCAACAGCATCGTCAGGAAGGGGAAAATTTCCCCTACCCGATGTTGCTGTTGTGTCGCGTGGGTGTACTTCAAGTAGTGAGTAAAGGGCCCACAAACCATTTGTTTACAAATGGCTTTTGTGCCGTTTTCAAATGTTAGCACTGAATTCATCCGGTGTTGATGATGATGATGGTTATTATATCGCCTCTAACCCCTGCACATATTTGAGCTAGACGCTAGACGATTGAACTTCAAGCTAAGTTGTTATTAACACCTTTACCATATTTGCAATCAAAACCAAACCGGTGAACACCCTCTTCAAGTATTATTCACAATTGCATCACAGTTTCAAAGCAAGTGGCATCAGCCACAAATAGTTGCATTCCCCTGTGATCAGGAATCTAAGCATCATCATTAGTAAGGCATGCTTTCACACGAGGATTCCCTCAACATACCAGTAGCGTCAGGATAATTATTCAAATTCCCGACATTCAGTCACTGCAAACTTGCAAATGCTCATACAGCTAAGCTGTAATGAGCAATTGCAAGCCTGCAGTCAGGCATTGTTTTATTTATTCGAATTCAGTGCTTCATAGCTATCTATAGTGTGTAGATTATCCTTTTTTTAACTATCGAAAAACACAATTATCGCAAATCGGGGGGAAAATTAAACACGTATTATCGATAAACCTGACTATATTTCCAGCCATATGTTTGGCACACAAACAAATACCGATCAAACCTGTACAAGTAAATGTTTAGTATTAAAGTTAGATTAAAAATGCAAGTTAAATATGCTTGCGCTTCATCGTTTTACTTCTCGATGGCAAATCCATTTCCTGTTTAATATTAAGGCATTTGTTGAAGAGCAATGATTGAAAACACTAATAACATACCTTTACAAAAAAGATAACGAACATAAGGAATTAAAGTTCATGAACCGGTGACGAAACATTCAACTGTTATGAATCGAGAGACTTTTTCGACTTATTTGCAGAAAGAAAACAAATAATCTGCGTTTCCCCTGAAAATTTCGACCAGCTCAGAGACGTTGAATAGAGAAACGCATAGATTGAAGCAAAAAGAACCAAACGAACCGTCAAACGCTGAACCAAAACGAGCAAAGTAAATTAACATTACTGTTCGCTCAATTCACCCGAAAGGAGTATTGTTCTCAACGAGGCCTTAAATTATAAAAAAAGTGTTTAATTATTTTCACGAAATTTTTTTTTTGTTATCTATTTTTTTTTTATTTATTGTTGATTTAATTAAAAACAAAATTTATTTGTGATAAAGGGTGTCTACGATGAAATTGCCACACTATGAAATTGCTTTTACTTTTTAACCGTTGGGTAGAATTTAATGAAAATTTGGGTGGATTTAGTTCATAGTGCATTATTGACATCCTGCAAGTTTTAAAGTCCTGTGATCAAAACTCGCGGAAATGGAGTCGAAAGAACAGCTCGTGCGTGATAAAATCTTGCGCATTCATCACGAGAACAAGGATCTCTCGCATCGTTCCATCGCTAAAACGTTGGGAATCGCGAATTCCACGGTGTCGCGAGTGATTAAGCGGTTCGAGGAACGGTTGACCACCGATCGAAAGCCCAGAAGTGAAGGAAAAAGTATTCCGTACAACACCAAAAATCACAACCGCGTAGTTGGGGCCTTCAACCGAAATCCGAACGCCTCCGTTAGGGATGTGACCCAGGACACGATGAACGGACAGGTGTACATAAAAGAGTGCCTCCAGAAGTGGCTGCTTCCTCTCCTGAAGGCCCACAACGTCCCAACAATCTTCTGGCCGGATTTGGCCTCATGCCACTACTCCAAGGACGTGCTGAAGTGGTATGCGGACAATAAGGTCAATTTCGTGCCGAAAATGTTCAACCCTCCCAACACTCCGGAGCTCCGCCCCATCGAGAAGTCCTGGGCGATTATGAAGCAGCATCTTCTTAAACGACCTAAGGTAGTGAAGACAGTCGAGGAACTGAAGAAAGTATGGGTTTACATGCAAAAAACGGTTGATTCACAGGTTGTGCAGAATCTTATGGCCGGGGTTAAGGCCAAGGTGCGGGCATTTGCGTATGGACTGTAAATAAAATACGAGTAAAATGGTAAAATGAAGTTTAATAGTTATTTCTCAATCCCTGAAAATTTGATGGCAATCGGATGAAAACTCGAATTTTGCGAATTAATTTTGTGTGTGGCAATTTCATCGTGGACACTCTTTACAAACAATTTCGAATTGGAACGTTTTATTTAGTTTTATCGAAGACAACAAATCAAGAAGACTGGCAATTCTTCCATTTTCTCATACGAACGCTATGAGACAGGTACAATCACGTCATCTGCCGCTCAAATGTAAATGCTTCGAACGAATTTGAAAGCAAAGATTACATCCTCAGAATAAAGGTTTGTGTATTTGCTCATTTTTCTATGCGTTGCTTCCACCTTCACTCAAGCGCAGCGCTATTGTATCTGTCGCATGGATTCTGGCAAAGTTGCCAGTCTTCTTGATATGATGTCTTCGGTTTTATGGTAATAAAAATGATTGCACTGCAAGCAAAACAGTAAAATATGACAAAAGTTATACCAACCGGTGGAAACTAACGATTCGAAATCGGCTCACTACTTGACTAGCCTATTGGTCCAAAGAAAATCGATTAACGTACCCCATTCTAGTCGAAATTCTAGTACTACACTATATTTGTTTTGATTTGCTATGAAAGTTTGACAGATAAAATGAGGGGTTCGTGGATTTTCCTATGTTTCGAGGGGTGCATCGATTAGCTTGGGACCGAAGATAGTACCAGAGCTGAGCAAAAAAGTTGAGCTTGTTTCTTCATGACCTTCTGGTCTTAGAGTTACCTCTATGGTTATACCATAGAGTTAACTCTAAGACTAGAAGGTCCCGAAATAATGTGCTCAACTTTTTGGCTCAGCTCTGGTACTCTCAACGCCATGTTACAATTAGTTTGCTTGTTTTTTTACAATCTTCGATTTTCATTCAATATTTCCTTGGATTTAACTATATTTTGGTAAATTTAGCAATGAGAAAACATTTAAATGCGAAAATAATAAAAAAAATCTCGGCCAAGCTCGGTCTGAAGAATATATTTTTTCTTTTTCAATGTTAAATAATTAGTCAAATCGACGTTTTACGAGGGTGGACTAATTTTTTCGATGTTTTCACGTACATTTCACATAAAATTTAATATGGCACTTAAAACTAGGCCACTTAATGAGAACAATTGTAATAAATTTGGATATTTAACAAGATTTTTATACCATCAGTTTCCATTTTAATTATTTTGATAAGATCGGATTCATAAATCCTTTTCTATCTTGATTGATGCTTTCCTAGTGGAATCAGCATGCGGCTAGGGGAAATGGCTCGGAAAGGGTTTTTATTGTTGCTAAATAGCTTTTATTGTAGCTTTCAGATGGTTCTCAATGCGTTCATCATACAACCTTTTGCAGTAAATCAATCTTGAAGAGCTTCGAGAATACACCCATCAGAACCTTCTCCAGGGTGGGCCAACTAGACATATTCTAATCTTAATGAGGTTTTGGTGGATGCATTAATGACAAAATAGCCTTGACCTGGGTTTTATGAATGTTGTTTTATAGTTGCTTTGTAGTATTTCATAAATCTTAAAATGTTACTTGGGGCGAGCATTAATTTATCGCCCAATTATACAACGGCCATTTCATTGTAGAAAACTGCAACAAATGTCTTGGAAATTTCATCCCGGTGTACTGCTGGTACAGGTATTATTCTATCGGGTTTCGACAAGCAAATCACGTGAGCATGCTTGGCATACATAGTTTTGGTCACGAACTGCTCATTTGCTAATAACTTTGCACACAGTTGACAAAACATAGTTCTGTTTGAAGCAGTAGATAGAATAAAGTTTAAGCTTGTTATAGGTATGTAAGAAAAAGTAGATTTTAATTCCAGTAATAAACTGTATTTGTTTTTGTGTTGTAAAAATCAAGTGAGAAATGCTCACTGCACATCTCGGACTTTAAGTGTAAAAATTCATTGGTGTTGATTCAAATGTTAAGATTTACCTACTCTTTGCATATCTATTGTATATCTATCAATTCAAGACCAACAATTGAAATGGCCTTAACTTAATTTTGTAAACAAACCAACCTTACAACCATTCATTCACAAATCTAAACCACAATCGGGTAGAGGAGAATATTTCCTACCTGTTCATTATGTTGGTTTGCCTTTGCGGACTTCGGTTCGCGAGAAAATGGCCTTACAAGGTTTGTTTACAAAATGGAGTTAAGGCCATTTCAATTGTTGGTCTTGAACTACTTTAAATAAAAACAAATGTCAACAACTAAGTGAAAAGTTATTAACAAATGAGCAGTTGGTGTGTACAACTGTTTCTGCCAAGCATACTACCATAGAGGTAACTCTAAGACTAGAAGGTCCCGAAATAAAGTGCTCAAATTTTTGGCTCAGCTCTGGTACTCTCTTCGGTCCCAAGCTAATCGATTCAAACTTTCATAGCGAATCAAAACAAACATTGCGTAGTACTAGAATTTCGACTAGAATGGGATACGTTAATCGTTTGCTTGGGACCAATAGGCTAGTCAAGTAGTGAGCCAATTTAAAATCGTTAGTTTCGTATTGATTGTTGATACTACTGTATGTTGTGTTTCGGTTAGAACGGTTAGAACATATTGAAATCGTCTAGTTTAAGTTGGCTTTTATTTCGCTTCAGTTGCGGCATGGTGGCTTTCGATGACTGTTGCTCAACCGGGGTCGTTCCGGTGGTAATACTGGTTGTGATGGTAACTGAAGACACCAGTGGTGGTGGTGGTGGTGGGAGTAGCAACATCGGCGAACATAGCCGCATCGGGAATCGCTTTTCGTAGCAATTTTTAAAAGCATCTGCAACTGCTCCTCGGTGACACCGCAGAAGCAATCATCCTTTAGCAGGAGGTACACTTTCGTCGCATTGTGCAGTGTGTCCATCTTAAAATTTGCCTATGTAAGCAACTTAAACGATTCGTCCCGTTTCTTCTGTTCTTGGCCACCTCAAACCTTCTCGCTACCAGGTAGTCATCGTTATTCTCGGAACCCCGGACCAGCTTTTCTTGTGCCAGATCGATGACCAGCTTCACGCTACCTGTAGAACCGAATCATACAAACGGCATCGATATTGTGAGTCCGCTCCAGCGATTGCAACATCCGTGGCAGTTTTCATCAGTGACTATTCTTGAACGCCTTATCTATCGAGGCCCAGTTTGTCCAGTATTAGCTTGTCCAGCTGGGGTGCTTCTGGACCATCGTCATCGGTTGAACTGTCAAATTAACCGGGTTTGCAAACACCCCATTTTCACAAACAAACAAAGTTGACTTGCACTCTCGGTACTGCCGGGCACACTGAGAAAAAAGTTGGCACAAAATAAGTGTGTAGAGTGACCACCCCTTGATGGTTGCAACTTACTTTCCACAAAATCACTTTCGGTGAAATACTGGGAATAATTTTTTTATATTCGCTTTCCGTAAAACACTATTTTCATGTTTGCGTTGACCATTCAGCTATCGGACTAAGGGCAGGTTTTCGTTTTTTGTTTCCTTCTGAACGTGAGAAACTTTACGGTCTTACAGTATTTTTCGGGAAATTTATAAAATTAAATAAAATATTTACATTCATCCAAATAAGTTGACAGGTGGAATCAGAAAGCGCCACCTACATGTCGATGCTAGCTTTTGAACGCAAATTAGCGAATATGATTTGCTAGTTGAGGTGCAGTCATTGCCCAACTAACGAGTTCACGCTATATATAAATAAATTAAATAGGAAAAATCTTGTCTTTTTTCTCTCACACCATATCAGATTTTGCCTCAGTAGTAAAGACTGTACTCGAAAAAAAAGGAACAGACAAACATTATCACGGGCGCCGGTGGTGTAGTGATAAGCGTGATTAAACCTTATTCCACCGGGATATTCTGAGGCATAACATCTCTGATCACGTAAGGGAAGTAAAGACGTTGGTCCCCGGTTCATAAGTTGATGGGTTGATAGGTAGGGTCCAGGTGTGGGAGTTGCCTACCTGTCGTCGGTATCATTGGTGCTCAGCACGGAAAACAAGATTGACGACATTAACGAAAAAAAAAACTCCATTGAACCTCTAAAGCTGGGTTAAGACTAGGCAAGTCAAATGATCAACTCAGTCGAATTCAATTGGCTTGAGCCTGGTTCAACTTTTTTCAATTCAAGTGAGTTGATCAAGTCAGTTGGTTTACACATTCAATTCGCGTTCAAGTCAGTTGAATTCAACTGACTTGTTCAATTGAATTGTCCAGCTTAACACCCAATTGTCCGATACCGCCAAACCAAGAAGAGGCGATCGAAGGAGTACTCCATTTGAAGCTCGGAGAAGTGGATGATCACAGTCAAGCAGACCAGTTTTGGAGAGATCATTCCATTTTTATCTATAAATTAGGAATTTGATGAACATTGGAGGCATTTGGTGAGATCCTTTAATTATACTATATTATATATGTTAAATCCACTCTTACATATTACATACACGGCATGTTCACGAATCCTTCCACCCCTGTAGATTCACGAAATGCATCGCTGTTTAAATATATTTATTTAAACTCAAATCATTTCACAGAATCATCTTTGCGGCAAATGCAATGCAGTAGGCCTGGGCATATTGATGTTTGTGTCATATCTCAGATATGCTGCAAACATCAATCTCGACAAGAAATATGATTAGTTCTTATCTAACCTACAGGGCTGGTAGCAGGTCACTTTTTAACGACTTGGTCACTATTTTGAAGCCAGTCATTAACACTCCGAATACGGTGGGTTTAAAAACTTTACGCCGACTACGAAGCCTCCGAAAAACGTGTAACGGCAAGTTTACAATGACATAACTTAGCCATTTCTGAATGAATTTCAAAAATGGTGGTACCTTTAGAATTCCTAGAGTGTGTAGATGATTTTGATTGTAAAAAAGTTGAAAATAGAGTCGTCTACTTTTTTAAAAAGGGAAAAGAGTTGTTACACGTTTTTTTGAAAGATATGTTTGTATGGTTTTGCAAGTAGCGCAAGATCTGTAATTTAGATTAATGAGAACAAATGTTCACAATTATCCAGAATACAGTCATGGTTCCTATATATGGATCCTGGAGACAACGGAACGGTTCTCGAAAAATCCAGAACATCCGTAAGAGTGGTCAATCCATGAACCTGATCCTAGAGGTCTGCGGTTTTTTGAAAACATTAGGAACTGTGATAATAGAAATAATTTGGGATTGTGACATATTCATGATCCTGGATGAACATTGGACCGCCCTTCGGAAGATCTGGGACATCCGTAAAAGTGGACAATCCATGAAACTGATCCTAGCGCTCAGCGTTTTTTTAACATTAGGATCTGTGATATAAGAATGAATTTGGGTCATGGACCCAGAAGGCCATGGGACCGTCCACCAAAAGATCTAGCATATCGAAACTGATCCTAGAGTTCTACAATTTTTTCGAAAACATGTGGAACTGCGATATAAGAAAGAATTTGGGGTCATGACACGAGCATGGACCCAAATGGCCATGGGCCCATCCTCTGGTAAGTCCAGAACATCCGTAAAAGGGGTCAACCAATGAAACAGATCCTAGAGCTCCGCTGTTTTTTTTCCAAAACCATTAGGAACTGCCATAGGATCGTTCTCCGGAAGAAATGGAAAATCCGTAAAAGTGATCCAGTGGTTTCTTACATCACAGTGTTTAAAAAAGAACTGCAGAGCTCTAGGTTCAGTTTCACAGTATGGCAAATTTACGGATGTTCCGGATCTTTTGGAGGACAGTTCCATGTCCCACCGGATTCATGTTTATGTCACGACCCTAAATTCTATCTTAAATAGCAGTTCCAAGAGTTTTCGAAAAAAAACATGGTTTTTTCACAGTTTTTTCTGGCTTTTCTGGAGGACGGTCTAATGGCCATCCAGGTTCATGTTGATGTCACGACCCCAAATTCTTTCTATCATCACAGTTCCTAATGTTTTCAAAAAAACCACAGAGAATCAGGTTCATGGATTGACCACTTTTACGGATGTTCCGCAATTTTCGAGGACCGGTCCGTTGTCTCCAGGATCCATATATAGTAACCATGACTGTATTCTGGCTAATTGTGAACATTTGTTCCCATTTATCTAAATTACAGATCTTACGCCACTTGCAAAACCCTACAAACACACCTTTCAAAAAAACGTGTAACAACTCTTTTCGCTTTTTAAAAAAGTAGACGACTCTATTTCCAACTTTTTTTACAATCAAAATCATCTACAAACTCCAGGAATTCTAAAAGTACCACAATTTTTTAAATTCATTCAGAAATGGCTAAGTTATGTCATTGAAAACTTGCCGTTACACGTTTTTCGTAAGCATCGTATTCGGAGTGTTAAAAAGTCACTTTTTACACCAAGTCACTATGTCACTAAAGTCACTATTTCCCTAAACATAGTCACTAAAATCACTTTATCACTACTAAAATAGAATGAAATTTGAAAATATCAACAAAATGTTTAAATTGAGTACTTGGCACTAAGAAAGTCTACAGTAGTTTTAACACAATATACATCTCTGTTAAAAAATTGAAAATTTTAACCTGGGTGACCAGTGAACCGTAAAACTTTAGAACACCAGGAAAACTATTGGGAAATGCCTTCAATTTCAATTAAACATCGGGGTAAATATGCCTCCTTTCCCAGAAAATAAATTTTTAAACTTGGAAGCTTTTCAAAGGTATTTGTTTGTGATAGATTTTCTAAAGTCTTTCAAGGATGATTGAGAACTTTAAAAATCCAAAGAAAATATTAAGAGAATTTTAAAGAATTCCAGGGATGACACCAAGATATATCAGAGAAGAATACCAAAGTACAGACTACGAAAGTCTCATGTAAAATTAAGTGCTCTGAGGACCATTTTCTTCATCTCCGCTTAAACCTTCAGTCAGGTTTACCTATATAGTTTGGTAATAATTCCAGTATAATTGAAAGTGCATTTTAACGAGAGTTCTGAGAAGAATTCTATGATGATTGGATGAGGATTCTAGGTCAAGTTCTAATAAGAATTCAAAATTAGCTCTGAAATTTTGCTTAAGGGAGTTTCATAAAAATTCCATAAAAATCCCGTGAACTTCAAAGATGCTCACTACGAATAATTCTGAAGATACTTCCCAGATAATTCTAGAGTTCGAAATAAATTCCGAAAATTGAAATTTTGAGGATTCAATCTCAAAGGAATTCTTGGAAGAGTTTCAAAGGGTTTTTGTTTTGACAATTCGGAGGAAATACTATGGGAATTCTAAGGAGAATACGAATTGAATTCCCAATTGAATGCAAGGCAGATGTCCAAGATAATTCTAAGCATAAATTTATGAAATTTCTGAGGTTAATCGCATGGAAAATCTAAGTAGAATTCTAATAAATTTAAAATTGATTTATGGAAGGAGCCTTCAGGGAGTTCCTAGAAGAATCAATAAAAATCGAAAATAATCTACTTTAACTAAACATGTGTTATTACTTCATGCGTGAAATTAACGGTTTACATAGTTTGAGATGCTTAACGTCAAATATCAGACTTAAAGTGCAGATTGTATACGATAGATGAGGAGATTAAATTATAGAGTTGATAGTTCCGTTAGAGTACGGCAGTGTGAAAATTGTATAGGGTAGAGAACTACTTCGGCCTAATCGCCCATTTTGGGTCTATCAAGCAGAAAACTTCAAATAAATCCATGATTTCAGAGTTAACAAATCAATTATGCAATTGGTACGATTCTTTAGTTAATAAGCTACGGAACGAAGTCAATGAGAACGCATGATATGAAGGTTTACACCCATTATTCCCAAAAACAAAAGAAGCGCTCCGACCGAATCAATTTTTATCTTCATCCGATAGGCCGAAGTGAATTAATTGGCGTTTCTATGGCGTTTCAATGCGTTAGGCCGAGGTTAGAATCCGTAGGTCGAGTTTGGCGTCAAGAAGCAGTGTTAGACTTTTGACAATATTACAACGATTGGTTTCTCTTTATCAAATATTACGGTACATACGGAAAGGTAAATAAATTTGGAAGCCATCAGTAATAATAACATTCCATTTGGTGCTAAACTGCGCTAGATTAGGAGGGGTATTTAACCCTATACAAAGTAAAAAGCGAGCATGAACAATTTTGAGGAAGGTACGAATCTGGTAGTTGTTTAACTCAGATGGCGACTTGAGTGTGAAACAATCGATAGAACTATTTCCGCACATCGGAGGTAAATGAGCAAATCGGCGATCATCCCTTTTGCCAGTGGTGGCAGGGGGAAACACCGCTCACCATCCCTCATTAACGGATGAGCTTGGTAAAGGAGATACTCTACCGAGTGGCGTCCCGTAACCTTACTTTTTACCTGTGTACCACACTAGCGTGCACAGGAATCTTGTGAAGGAGGGGCAATTGTTTTTTCTATGGTGCATTTCATCTGGGGATGGAGAGTACTCCAAAGTGCTTGGGAGATGATGATGTCCACCCACCACTGTTTCCCTACTGCTCTATTTAGCTAATTTTATTTATTTTTTTCTCCGATGGGGGTTCATCTTCTTCAATGGAAACTGCTTTCAGACAGCCAATGGAATTGACAATTTAATCCCATCGAAGATGTCGTCAGTTCGTCAAATGGTTGCAATAGTAGGGCTTTAACCGAAATGATTCATTTGCTGCAATGTTGTTGCCTTGGTGGTTGGATTCAGCTGAAGTCACTTTAGATGGTGGTGATAGCACCCACAAACCGGTTTGAATGACCAATAAGAATCGCATTCTCCTTTCGCATGCACACTGCGTCAACAAGTACAAGGTTCAAACAGTGCGCATAGCAGTGAACAAACAGTATATTGCTCTTGATCAATCCAATCTTGATCAGTGGTGTTGAGTACTTGGCACTGATGAAGTCTGCAAATAGTAGACGAAATACGCGTATCTGTCAAAAGAAAATAAACCAACACACTCAAAACTCTTCGTAAAAGTATATTGCTGTTTTCGTGCTTGCACTTGGCTGGTACTCCAGCAGTGCTGCCAGCCATTGGGCTGGCACCGTCAAAATATACTGCCAACACCTGCTCCCAAGAAATCTGCATCGCTCTCAGGACCTCAGCAATAGTATTGAAGATGGTCGTCACGTCTGTTTTCAACACCCGTCTCACACCCACGAATGTTTCCGTCGGCCGATCATTATCAATATACCTGATGACAATCGCCAACTGCTCGTGGTGGCCACAATCGCTCGTCTCATCTGCACCCAGACAACCAGAATGCACGTATATTCATAATTGTTTTCGTGATATACAAACATATATACAAACAAACAATTCGTATAGAATGCAAATAAATGGCTTATACGTACAAAAGTGGAGGCCATATACATACGTGCATATTTAAATTTAATTTTAAACGAATTGATTTAACATCATAAACGATTTAATCTGTAATAACAAATTCATTTTGAAAAGTCTTACGATGTAATCCGATTTAATTTGTGATACACTACGACTAAAAAATGAGTCATCGCATATATGTAGGTCGGAAGTTTGCATTCTAGGTATACGATTTAACTTAAACATAATGCGAGGTATGCCATTCTTATATGCGATTTTGACTTAAACTGTAGCAATTTACGATACTGTCTGTTGGGGGCGAACTACGCCACTCTCGTCCGGCTTCATCCATCCTGCGCATCGGAACAGCGTCATTTCTTGTCAGACCCTTTGACAACCATTGACAGTGCGCTGTCACTATAATTTCAATGTGTCACTCCTCTCAAACACATTCCTTGCTAACCCCAAAAGAGGAAGAATTCAGACGCTAGAGCTAATTAAATTAAGTTTTGTGAAATATTGTCAT
Source organism: Ochlerotatus camptorhynchus (assembly GCF_037179485.1). Classification (NCBI taxonomy): domain Eukaryota; kingdom Metazoa; phylum Arthropoda; class Insecta; order Diptera; family Culicidae; genus Ochlerotatus; species Ochlerotatus camptorhynchus. Next base: position 7,019,201 of record NW_027040918.1, on the reverse strand, counting down.
CCTGTTATGCTTTGCTGAACTACTGAACTAGGAGACCAAATGTAAGCATTATATACTGTCATAAATCTATAAACTAATAATTTCTCCCTTAATAAATCTAGCTTTGAGCTCGTTATACAAATAAAACCTTGCGTGCTGCAAAGAGTTTCCGAAATCGTCCCAACACTGTATGTACATTGTTATACGACTTCTGGTTGTCTGGGCAATGATTACCACTGGTTTTCCTCGCAAGGATTTCGCAATGGTCCGCAACATTACGTTGTGCAACGATGTAATCATGTCATTTTGAATACGGTTACTTGTGTACTGGCAATTTTTGGCATTTTCCGCCAAGTGTTTTTCCATCACAGGATCGTAGTTAGCCACCAACTGGGTGGCACACTTTCCGCTCATTCCGGAAGTTCACGAAATTGTCGGTCACCTTTACAAAGTATGCGCATAATATCGATGAAACGTTCCATTACATAGCGATTTTGTAGCCGCTTTGCCTTACTAGCAGCAATCATACCTCTTTTTTTTGGTGGTCCAGTTCTTCGTCGATACCCTTCCTGATTTTGAAATTCTTCCACGCGTCCATACTACCAACATGGGTATCACTGCGATTGTGTTTGCCCAGCATCTCGGTAGCTTTCTTCCAATTTCTGAATCCTGTAGGAATCGTTGTAATAATGTTTTGCGGCATGCTCTTCTTTACATGTTAAAAATATAAACCAAACAAAGAGGTTTAACAAATATGTAACGACTGGAACAAACACGCACCAAACTATTTTGACAAGCGAGTACATGATTGTTAACGGAATGACGACTTGTGCGAAGGATTGAGCATGTCAACCCTGTTCCAAAGTACCGCCAGTCGGGGTGACAGAAAATAATGCCGAACATTTTTTAGAACTCTTCTTGACTTTTACCCTAAGAGTTTCAGAAGAATTTTCTCAGTATTATCCAGAAATTATTCTCGGAATGAGCTAAAAATTATCGGTACTCTCTTGAAATTTTCCTCAAAATCCCTTTAGAATTTAACTCAAAATTTAATTTTCTCGGTATTCTTTTCGAAATTATGTTGGAACTATCTGCAGGATTCACTAGAAATCATTCGCAGCGTTTTCTTGGAATACTCCCCAGAAATCCTTTGGAACTGTCCTCAGAATTCAATATCCTTGAGGTTCTTCACGGATTTTTTTTAGAACTCTCCTAAGAGATCTTTTGATATTCTTCTCAGAAGTCCACTGGAATTATGCTTAGATCTCTTAATGATTTTTTCTCAGAACACCTTGGAACTCAATTTCCTTTAAAGTTTCAGAATTTTTTCCCGGAATGAGCTAGAAATTATCCTCGGAATTCGCTTGAAATTTTGTTTAAAATCCCTTTGGAATTTCACTCAAAATTTGATTTTCTCGGTATTCTTTTCGAAATTAGCTTGGAAGTATCCACAGGATGCACTAGAAATTATCCATGGAATTTTCTTGGAATTCTCCCAGAAATATTTTATAACTGTCCTTATAATTCAATATCTTTGAGGTTCTTCTCGGAATATTTTAGAACTTTTTTTTTCTCAGAACACTTTGGAACTGAAATTCCCCTAAAGTTTCAGAAGAATTTCCTCTGCATTATCGAGAAATTCTTCCCAGAATTAGCTTGAAATTATCCTCGGAATTCCCTTGAAATTTTTCTCAACATCCCTTTGGAATTTCATTCAAAATTTGATTCTCTCGGCATTCTTTTCGAAATTATCTTGGAACTATCTGCAGGATTCACTATAAATTATTCGCAGAATTTCCATGAAATCATTCCCAGAAATATTTTCTTTTAGAACTGTCCTCAGAATTCAATACCCTGTACGTTTTTCTTGGAAATCAAGTTTATTTGTCTGTCCATTCACCAAAACGTTGTAGTTTTTCTACCAGAAATGTTCAATAAAACGTGCCCCTCTATTCACCAGAACTGTGCAATGTTTAGATCAGGAATTTTCAATTCAGCTTGTCCCTCCATGCAGCAGAATGTTGCAAATCATACAGCAGAAATTTTCAATACAAACTTGCCCTCAGAAAATTTAACACCAGAAAATTTTAATTGACCAGAACGATGCAAATTTTTCAACGTTAATGTTCAATTAAAATTGCTTCTCCAATCTTCTGATTGGTGCCGATTTCCTTTTTCCATTTTTCACCAGACATTTTCAAATAAAGCTTGCCCCTATTTTCATAATTTTCATCATAAATTTTCAGTAAAGCAGCTTCCCTCCAATCATCAGAATGGAGCAAATTTTACACCAGAAAATATTATTAAAATTTGTTTCTCTATTCAGCAAATTTAAGATCAAAAAATTTCCGAAAAGCTTGCCCATCCGTTCCGATTTTCCTCCAGAAATTTTAAATTACGCTTAATTTTAAAAAAAGTTTGTGCCTTCATTTACCAGACTAGTGCAAGTTTTCCACCAGAAATTTTCTGTTCATTTCATTTATCAAAGCGATGCAAATTTCACACTAGAAATTTTCAATAGAGCATGCTCCTCCATTCACCAGAACGGTGCACCAAAAATTGTCAGTGAAGTTTGTTTCACCATGCACCTTTGTGGTGCAATTTTCAGGCTTTGCCTCTTCTTGCAGAATGGTGCAAATTTTCCACCATAAATTTTCAATGAAGCTTGCATTGATCAGAACGATGCAAATTATGCACCAGAAAAATTAATAAACCTTGCTTTTACATTCACCACAGTGTTGCGAACTTTCCACCAGAAACTTTCAGTTAAATGTGCACCTCCAAATTTTTAGCGCGATTCAATTTTAGAACCAGAACCATAAATATTCAATAAAAAGCTTTTTCTTCGATTTACTACCATGAAGGTGAATTTTTTAACCTTATATTTACCCTTTTCTTTTAACCCTCCATGAACAACCTTGATAAAAAAAATTACACCAGAAATTTTATGTATGCACCAATGTGGTGCAATTTTTTGACCAAAAAAATTCATTGAAGTTTGTCCCTTCATGCACGTTTATGGTGCAATTTTCAGGCACCATCTCAAAGGAATTGACGCTATAAAAGGGTTTCAATTTTACCTTCAAATCAAGTTATCAAGAAACCTAGATATTTTTTATCATAATTTTGAAAATGTGGAAATAAAAATCTTATTTACAAAAGGAGGGGCAATTTCCCCCACCTTGCCCCACCCTGTGCACGCCAGTGGTGTACCAACTTTCAAAACCAGATTTAATGCCATATTCATACACGAATCGGTTGAAAAATACACTTAATCTTCTAGTTTATTCGATATCTATCCATTGCAAGCAATATTTTGATAATTGTTTATGTTTTGAGAGTTGGTGCACAGGTAGATTAAGGTTAAGGAAACGTACCTTCCTCAAAGTTGTTCTCTTTCTACTTTCTATATACCAATTTCACGCTGCCTTATTATAACGAAGTTATCAACTCTTTACTTTCATCTCATCATCTATCGTATAAAATGTCCACGTTAATTTTGATATTTGATGTTAAGCATTTCCAAGTACGAAAATAATCTGTTTGCAAAAAAAATGTTGATTTTTATTCAAAGAATTTCAAGAATGCCAGATTATGTTTGTAAAATCTTATTTGTCTCTAAGTATAACATAGGGTAAATCATTTTTAAAAAAATCTTGAGCATTCATCATTGATCATAAAAAAATGGGAATTAGTATTTGCTAGTCATCATGTATAACGTAAATACAAGTAAATTATTCAAATCGCTTCAAATGCTCTTCACAGGAGATTCCGTTGTGAGATTCGATTAAATTAGAGTAATTTATGAAATTTGATTTTAAGTTCCCTGACAAAAAAAGTTTATTTCAATATGAAACCGTATTTGAATTTCTAAGTTACCATATAAATGGTTATTTATTTAGTATTTACAAGTCACTATTCGGTCACTATTTCCGTAATGTTAGTCACTAAAGTCACTACTATTATATCGCATCAGCACTACCAGCCCTGAACCTAATCATTTTCCAGGATGCTTTTTTCGTACTGGCTGCGTTTGTATTAGATTAGATCACATTAGAAAGGGAATGTTTGCCTAGTAGTAGTAAAATCTGACGAAATTGAGAAGAAAAAGATGTTGCTTCTACTACATTGCTCTAGAAATGTTGCTATTGTTGTTTGTACGCGTTCCTGCTCACAAGCAGGACATTTTTTTCTTTGATTTGACTGGAGTCTTTCCCTGTTCCTCTACTGAGTTCCATTGAGATCTATATTTAAATTCAATCGTATCTGAAGCAATAACCTTTCAGGCAACAGAAGGAAAATTCCGGAATGCTATGGAAAGTCTCGATGCAAAAAATGTCGACTCAAGGTTTTTTTTTTTATTGCAAAAATAAAATGCTTTCCCCACAATATAAAGTAAAATATGACGAAGTTGTGAAAAAAATAACTTTGTTGCTACTGCTTCATTTTTCTAGAAATGCTGCTGTTGTTGTTTGTACGCCACTCTGCTCACAAGCTGAACCTTTTTATTCCTTGATTTATTTCCCGTCGATCTTGTTTTCCGTGCTGAGCACCAATGCTACCGACGCACTGAGGGAAAAAATCTACATAAAAGGAGCAAAATTCTTAGCATCTGATCAGCGCTGATTTAACCTTTGCAAATATAATCATTCTTATGGAAAAACGTCTCACGAATCCAGTGGAAATAGTTTCGTCCTGGAGTTGGGGTTTTTGGAACATTTAACTCAAATTTCTTAAAATTGTGTATAAATGACTTAAAATATGCCTCATTGTGGCTAATATACGTTCTGAAATATTGTCACTCTTGTAGAAAAACGTCTGGAGAATCTATTAAAAATGGTTTCATACATCACCAGTCTGCATTTTAGTCAATTTTACCCCTATTACCTTATTTTCGATATTTTTTGAAAGACAGTTGTCAGTGATAAGAAACCGGACCAGAAATTTGTGTCATCGGGAGTGAAAATTTTAATTTCTGTTTATTTACGCGATGATGAAAACGGCGCTGATCTATTGTTAGGGTTTCACGATGTGCATTGCTTTTGTGCACGGAGTGACTTTAAAAAGAAAAGCGAAGAAAAGTGATATTTGGTTGTTGTGTGGTTGGAAACGCTGGAGGAGGAATTGTTTAAGGATGACTAGAGAAAAATATGCGTGGAAGCATCGGGAATGCGCTCCCGGGTGAAGTGATTTGGTGAGTACGTTCCAGTTCCAGTTGAAGATTGTTGACAAGTGTATTTGTGGTGATGCAAATTATGGTTCAGATGACGCATGGCTTCAAACATTTTGTGTATCCAAATAAAACATATTACATACTAAATACACACAGGGCATCGTCTGCTGACCATTGCCGCGGGTATATCGTAGGAGTCCCAGGTACCCGGTTCAAGCTTTAGTTGGCGGCGGTGGCTCTTCTTGACCTTCTACCCCCTGAGTAGTTAGTGTGAATAAGGGCGTCTATGTGATGTTTTGCTGTACCTGTTGTGGACATCTAGTGCATCCTGTTCCCTTAACTTGTTGAGGACACCCTGGCTTGCCTCAAAAGTTACCCTTTTTGAAGTACTAGTCTTCACAACATAAAGGGCACCAGTACGGAGCATGAGATTTGATCAAATTATTCGCAGTTGTACTTGTCCAACGCCCCCGGCTGGGTGAGGGATAAAGAATGACACACACACACACACACACACACACACACACACACACACACACACACACACACACACACACACACACACACACACACACACACCATCTCTGATTAGCTTAAGACTGATAAGATAAGAAATTGTGTATTATGGGCAATCATTTAAATGTTTACAAAAAAATCAGCTATTTTGGTTCTGGTATTTTTTGACGTCTCTGATTTCTATATGGGGGTTCACTTTGTGAAAACCGAAAATGGAACATGTAACAAAAAATGAAAGATTTTGAACGTTAATAACTCAGCTGCCTCTGGACTAATTTCAATAATTTTATCACCAATCGATAAGATATATTTCTACACATCTGTTAAATTTAAGACTTTATCTTTTTTTAATGTCACTATTGAAAATTGCACGAATGTGTAACTGTTGCTTTGATAATTAAAATTATCACTGATTGCCTGCGAAAAGCGATTTCCCTAACACAAATTTCAAAGTTGAATTCCATCCGGTCTCACCAAACGGTGTTTATTCAATCAGCGCGTGGTAAGTGGTGGTGTTTTCAAGTACACAACGGAAGGCTACCTGCAAGCCGCGAGCTGTAGCCCACATGACCATCCATAGGAGGAAGAAACCGCACAGCTATTGATCGGAATCAGTAGCTCTTCGTGAGTCGCTGTGAGTCGTCATACTAAAGAGTGTGAACAGAGAGAACCCCGCTCAAATTCCTATTCCTACACAAAATACAGGCTCCTGCTGCAGTTAACAAATAAGATAGTGTAGTCCTAGGTCATCATTGCGTAGGACTGTCCCTTGTAGTTTTTTTTTCAAAATGGTGTCTTTGTCATTTGTCATTAAAAGATAGCACGAAAACGTCACTTCTGATTGAAATGACATCTGAGATAAAGTTGTAGAGAAAATAAAGTTTGGTAAAATAACTTACCAAATAAAGAGCTAGGCCACTTTTCCAACAAAATGGATAAAATTAAACTTAAAGTCAAATCGTGTTGCACTACTTAATGTAGATAAAATATAAATCAGATACATATTGATTATATTGAACATTGGCTTAACTACGGAGGGAGCTTAGGGGGCTACAGTCCCTCTCACCAAGGATCAATTTAGCCCCCCCCCCCTTTACAATTAATTATATGATATGAGTAGTAGCTATACTGAAGATCCGAGAGATGTCGCCCCTTCAGTGGTAGGAAAATCATTTTTGCAGTATGGAGAATATCAGAAAATCCACGATTTGTGACTAAACATGCTTTCACAGAAGGAAACAAATAAACTAGTGTTTACCTTATCACCATAGTAATGTACTCGTGCAATTGTTGTGCATCTAAATCTGCTCATAAAGACGATAATGAATAAAAACTGAAAATTTTCATGCATTTCCAAATGGTTTCCTACCATTCCCATACATTCGAAAGTGACTGGCCCTCTGGATGTCAAAAACAACAAAACATGATTGATTGTTAAAACATATATTTATTTTCTATACACATCTATATTGTTGCATTGACCACAACCGCGAATATCATCGAAAACCAAAATCAATCCTTGGGGTAAATCACTTGTGGATCATTTATTATAACAACAATATTAAATGCATTTATTATGCATCAAATAAACCCGCAAAACATTCTCAGTGCATTTTTGATTGGCTTGAATCAGAGATGCCAGATTTACAGACATGTCTGTGAATTTACAGACTTTTATTTTTTTCACAGACATTTTTTTCGTTACAGACATTTACAGACTTTTTATGGTTTTCAATGATATTTACAGATTAGAATTTAATTGGTTACACTGTTTTAGATCTTTAATCAAATTACACGTGTGATGCATTTTACAACACGCATTAGAAATTTGCGCGTTTTCAAATCCATCACACGAACGAGCTGTCACTGCACAGAAAAAAAATTCTAAATTTTAACTATCGCGTAACTATCTCCCTTCGTTTAATTTTGAGCTATATGTACTTGGCATAAACAGCGCAATCGTTCACAAGCTTGCACACAATATTGCTAATTTATGCGATATTGCACTTAAATTTACAAGAAATATCGCGTAAATTTATGTCAAATCTAGCGTTAATTTTATTTGGGCTATATCTCGCAGAAATTTACATGAATTTTACGAACGGCGCGTTATAGACGGCCATAGTTATACAATGACATTTATATAAGGTCTGGGCCAACAAGCAGTTGCTGGTGTTAGAAGCAAAAATGTTGTAAACATTGCTTAACATCTGCGAACAGATAGAAATACGTCGCTCCCAACAACTGTTTCGTGTAAAAAGATAAACATTGCAATAAAATACGAACACCACTAAACATTTGCACATTTCACTAACACCAATAAGCCCTTTGGCCCACCCCTTATATAAACGTCATTGATAGTTATAGCAACCGGTGGAAATTAACGATTTTAAATTGGCTCACTACTTGACTAGCCTATTGGTCCCAAACAAACGATTACCGTACCCCATTTTAGACGAAATTCTAGTACTATATACACTATGTTTGTTTTGATTCACTTTGAAAGTTTGACAGATAAAATGAGGGGTTCGTGGATTTTCCTATGTTTCGAGAGGTGCATCGATTAGCTTGGGACCGAAGAGAGTACCAGAGCTGATTAAAAAAGTTGAGCGCCTTTCTTCGGGACCTTCTAGTCTTAGAGTTACCTCTATGGTTATAGACCTGTCAATGTGCTGCCATGTTGTATCCAAAACGAACATTTTCCATACGGTTTGACGGTTTGTTTGGATACGTCAACTCACGTTGGCCGGTCTATAACTTGACTGTCTATAGTCACTCCCTAATAAATAAATACCATAAACGAACTGTATCCCGGATAGGTAAACTATCCCACAAATAGTTTGGATGATACCCCGAACAAGTCGTTAAGCTCTCTTTTATGGTTATTTTTATTAGGGCTGTCACTGAAAAAGTGAATGAAACGGACAGTGTGTTTCCATCCTATTCCATCTTTTTATTCGAGAACACCCACCCCCAGATGCAGTTTTAGCACAAACGAAGTGACAGACGGAGCGGCTCAAAAACTTTGGTGACGAACCTGCTATTGCATTTTTTTCAGTGTACCTCATGGCAACACTACTACCATAGAGATAACTCTAAGACCAGAGGTCCCGAAGAAACGTGCTTAACTTTTTGGCTCAGCTCTGGTACTCTCTTCTGTCCCAAGCTAATCGATGCACCCCTCGAAACATAGGAAAATCCACGAACCCCTCATTTTATCTGTCAAACTTTCATAGCGAATAAAAACAATTTTGACTAGAATGGGGTACGTTAATCGATTTGCTTGGGATCAATAGGCTAGTCAAGTAGTGAGCCAATTGAAAATCGTTAGTTTCGTATTGATTGTTGGTTCTATCTCTTTCACTCTACTCAAAACTGAAATGCATAATAAAATGACAAAATGATACACTCTTTGCACACTGTCAGTCTTGTAAGCGGTCACGGTAGTCGACACATTTTCTGTGATAATCGACTGCCTTTGCCTCCGACACTTACAAAACAAGCTATCATAGTACAGTGCCAAACTAAAAAATCATCTAACATGCTCTGTCATACGACACTGTCGCCGAAGACCGTCACGAATGTATGTATTTTAGTTTTTCTCATAATAAGAGCTGCTGATGTTGTGCTTGTTTGAATTCTGAAAATAGTAAGCAATGATGTCCTAGGAATAACATTTCTGATCATAAATGGTTTCATTTACACCAAATTGAGGAATTAGAACCAAATCACTCATGTCATATGATAGTTATTTGATAATTTTCTTTTTGCTCGAATGTTATTCTACCGGTTGTGTTGTGTGAGAGATACGACGGTAGAGCATGAGTGTGCGATTACAAACAGACTGTCGCGCACGACAAAGAAGCGAGTGTCGTAAAAAACGTCAACTGTTTCAACCCCTGCACACTGTCAAAGATCATTGCACACAAAATCAAAGTTCAAATCAAAACAAAAATACTAGCCCATCTGGTGGCTGATGGCACAAGCTTCTAAGAAAATTCTATTACAGCGAACCACATTATTTTAATTCTGCATCAACAATAGAAAAGGGCCGGCCCATCAGCATTTGTAAACAAACCGTTCCAAAACCCATTCCTCACTAATCGAAGGCCACTCACATAAACCAACACCATCATCGTATGTAGGTGGAAATTTCCCCTATCCGATGATGGTGTTGGTTTGCGTGAGTGGCTGTCGCTTTGTGAGTAAAGGGCTTTGGAACGGTTTGCTTACAAATACTGATGGGCCCTTTTCTATTGTTGATCCAGAATTGATTTCTTCGCCAGTTAGTCGTCTGTCACTTCGTTCGTGGTTTTAGTGCTGAACGAAGCAGCCATTTTTGCCGTTTTGTACCTAAATAGAAGTCGTCAAAATGTGGAAAAAAAAATCGAGAAAAATCAAAGGAAACCCCATAACGAACTTTTTCAAAGGATCAGGATAAGGAAGATATAAGATAAGGAAAATCAATGGTTGCACTAATCATTATGTTGAGTTCCATGTGATTTGAGGTATCGCACGATGCATTTCGGCGCATGTCAGAATCTGTCCACTTCCCGGGGGTACCCGGTACATCTGAAAGAGGCCATTGTGATCATTGGATCTGAATATGTCCACCATTGATGTTATATTAAAATTATAATGTGATTTGAGGTGTCGTATGATGAGTTTTTGATTTATCGTTCTTTTGCGAATTCCCCAGCGGAATATGGAATTCACATTTTTGTTCATATCTTCGGAACCATAATTCCGATTGGAAAAAAAAATCAATAGCGATCTATGTGGATCTGAAACTCATCTTCTGGAACTTGTTACACTCAAATTGGTCCAGCCATCTCTGCAAATATTGAGTAAGTTACACTCATACGGACTTACATATATACATACATACATATACATCACACGTACAGAAACATTTTCCGATCCCGTTGAGTTGAGTCTATTGGTATATGCCATTCGTCTCTCCGGGTCTTGGAATGAAATTGTGTTTTTCAAATGATATCATAGCCTTTCGGTTCACCTTGGTGTACGAGAAAGGTATCAGCAAATTGTGTTATATTTAGCCAAGTTGGTATGTAATTATTTTGCAAAATGAATTGTTTAGAATTGATTAATAAGCTTATAAATTGCTCTTTTGATTGTCGATTTCTCCATATTTAGGTGGTGGTAAGTTGAATCTCTCACTAAGATGTGCTCGTTCCCCCCTACTGGCGTTCAAAACGATTAGTACTAAGTAACTAACGGATTTCCACACTACAAAGTATATAAGATCGACTCAAATTTAAGTTTAAATTACTCAAACTCTAGAAAACGTAGTTTACTTGTAGACTGAGTAAAAATTTTCAACCTCATAAATCTTTTCAAATATGAGAAAAATCGACGAAAAATTTACTCATTAATCACATATGCAATGGAAAATATTCATTAGAATTTCACATAACTTTCATGTGATATCATAACTGAGAATTGCACCACAAAATCACATGAACATTATGTATCAAATGAAATTTAAGTGATTTATCATATAGAACTCATGGTATCACATGAATGTTATGTGAAATTCAGATAGATATCATTGGTTTTGTTAATGGAAATAATATTATGTGCATTCCCAATGGAAACTAATGCTACACTACTGTTACCATTCTTGTAATTTTGTATAAAAAATGAAAACTCCGAAAAATCAGATACTTCGATGCTTTTTATGCGAGCGTTGATGCAATTTCACAGTTTTTAATTGAGAACTATCTATGCAAATTGTATAATGTGGGGCAAGCACAATGCCCAGGGAACTTAAGAAAATTTCTAACCCAAAAGATTTCCTCGACCGAACCGGCAATTGAAACCGGCACCTCTGGCTTGTTGATACCGTACCTTTATTTACTAGGCTATCTGAGACGCCAACTTTCATTTACAGCGACAAAACCAAAATCCCGTGGCCCATTTTCCTAACTGTAAACCAGCCTTGATTGATTGAGGCTACTTTGAGTAGCAGCAAAGAGATTACCCTGAAACTACTCTGAAAACACCGTTTCCATGTTCGTGAACGGAGGCCGTCCGCGTCTAGTATGAAATGTATACCGTAAACTACAGTTCACGGCTCTCGTTCACGCATATGGGAAACGATTTTTTGTTTGTTTTGAGAGCACGTGGACAGTTCATGGAAAAGAGAGGATAATTTTTCGGTTTTCTATTTTGTTACAACCAGACGATATTCCACAGAATCACGCAATATTTCAAAAACATCATCTCAAAATTTTCAGCTTTAAATTAATCGAAACAAGAACGAACTTCAAAATCATATGCGAAATTCGCGTTTCGAAGCGAAACAAGCGATCAAACTAAATATGTGACATATTGGGACTCACTTTGTCACCATTATTGAGCACACAATATTGGGTTTCAAGCGAACATCACCTACGGCACTTGTTCACAGGTAGACGAGGCAAAAGTACCAGTTTTGAACATAAGCAAGCTATTTTGGGTTTGCCGTGTTGTGATTGTTAGGAGATAGTGCAGTTAGTCGCTATAAAGCAGTGGTTTTCAACCTTTTTTGTTGCATGCCCTTTTTTCAAAAAACTAATTTGTCGTCAGGCCATTTTCCACAAAGATGGCGCTGTTCCGGTGGTAGGAAGTAGTAAAAGTTCCAATTTAGAAATTGAGAGAAGTAAAAAAAAGTGGCCGCTGTCAGTTATGAGCAAAAGGAGGACGCACATCTTTTGCCTGTAGACTTGAAGACATACTTCAAGTCTCCGCGTCAGTACTGCAAAATCTCGACAGTACACGGTGATATTGACAATTCTGCTTTGGTCACTCATTTGACCTAACAGTCATAGTCAAAGCAAACCATGTCAATTGTCAATGACAATGGTGTCAGTGACGAACATGTGCAGATTTGTTTATTAGCTAAATTTGTAACGAAATTAAATGACTTGAGCAAAACAATTACATGGATCCATTTTAAGGAACAAGTATCTACGTCCTGAGCTACTTGGATAACAATAATGCGACACAGAATGTACTAAATTACACTTTTTGTTGCCAGGTGAATCTTCGTCATTGACGAAAAAATGAATGAGATTTTGACGAAGGTTTTTTTGAGGATCAAGTCTGTCAGTGACTATGTGACGAACAATTTTGTCAATATCGCGCGAAAGTCTGTCAATGACAATGACAAATCTCAGCACTGCTCCGCGTACATCGTACGGGCTAGGCAAAAGATGTGCGTTTGACTTCAAAAACTGTCGCATTAATGGCCCTTCGCTCATTTTCAACTTCTATTCCATTTTCATACTGCCGTACTCTAACGGAACTATCCGCCTACCCTCTTCTAAAGATCATTTTATAGCTAATAAATTATCACACTAAAGCTTCATGTTAGCATTTCCAACCAACTCTGATATTCTCAAATTTACGTGAATTGAACTTAATTTTGGGTAAAATATACTTAAGAGTAGCTTTTTTTTTGCTGGTGTTATGCGATTTACTCAAATTTGGGTTATTGGGCTGAACCCCGGAATTAAGGGAAAAGTACTTAATTTTGAATAGTTTTTCATCTCCGTGTGGATTTGATTTGTGTGTTGATGACATCCAGGAGCAGAGATGCCAGATCTACGGAAATCTCCGTAGATCTACGGATTTAACAATTTTTTGTGGAAATACGGATCCGTAGGCAAAATCTACGGAATTCGGTACAGTTTCTACAGATTTTTCTTCAGTATACGTCTCCCTTCAGAATCGAATTTTACAATCTAGAGTATAATCTGAAATATCCCGTAAGCAAACGTCGGACTATGCGTGAAACATGGCGGCCTGCAAACTATCTCTTCACTCCGCCGAAAGTTCCCATAATATACTGTCAATCTTTGCTTGTATAGAAAAATTTTCGACGGTGCCGTGTGAAGGCGAATAAAAGTCATGTCGAGACCAGTCTTGTAAGCGGTCACCGTAGTCGACACATTTCCTATGATAATCGACTGCCTTTGTTTCCGACACTTGCAAAACAAGCTTTCAAATTACAGTACCAAACTAATATGTCATACGACAGGCTCTGTCATACGACACTGTCGCCGAAGGCCGTCACGAATGTATGTATTTTAGTTTTTCTCATAATAAGAGCTGCTGATGATGTGCTTGTTTGAATTCTGAAAATATCAAGCAACGATGTCCTAGCAATAACATTTCTGATCAGAAGTGGTTTAATTTACACCAAATTGAGGAATTAGAACGAAATCACATATGCCATGTGATAGTTGTTTAATAATTTTCTTTTTGCTCGAATGTTGTTCTACCGTTTGCGTTGTGTAAGGGAGACGACGCTCTCTTCCCCGTCAGCTCGATGATGATCAGGCCTTCAACGTGTTCATCAAAAAGCACGTAATCCATAAGTCGTCGTACTTGTCCGGCTTTGTAAAGGAAACTACGGTTAAAGCGTGGTTTTCTTATTAGATTACGACACCATTGTACCGCCGCTACGGGATCACAATTGATCAGATCGCCATAGATGGTCTTGAAACCCCTGCAGTAAATCCTCAAATTGAGCTGGAAACCATTGTTGTGGATAATGAGACAGAATTGCTGCTTGGGCAACAGAAAACACTCCTTTGGAATGAGGACAAATGCCTGGAGATCACTCCCGCGAAAAACAGCGTTCCTCTGTCATTAATATATGACGAGCACGGCGAAGAGATAGCTTTTCCTGCCATATGTTTCGGCCATCTACGGAAATTCAAGCCAGGGGTTTGGGTGACATATTGCATGATGGCATCCATTGAAACTCGTCGTCAAGACAGGCGTGTGGCCAAACCACAACATTTGTTGTATATGACAATGAAAGTTCTTCGCCTTAGAGTTTCCGGAGGCTTGCAATGCACTTTTAAGTGCACGAGGACCGCAAACATTACACGTGTCAAGTACCGCCTTATTCATGGAGCAGTGCATTGAGCGAAATCTATCCTTCCTCAAATCAATACCGAATTCAGAACAGTATTGGCAACAAAGAAAGAGAAATTTGTTCACCATGATGTGACAATTGGGAAAGCCTACGATGTTCCTCACACTCAGTGCAAATGAGATGATGTGAGTCCATGTGTTGAATCTCCTACATCGATTGTCAGAAGGACACAATGGCAATTACTTAACAGATCCTATTCAGGAATTGACTCGACTACAAAGAGCAACTCTGATCAACGTCCAGTCACGTGTTGTGTGTACTTCAACAAGCTGATCGACACGATTGAATTTCAGCACCGTGGAAGTCCTCACGCGCACATCTTGCTGTGGCTGAACAAGGATCCCCGGGAAGCAATCAGTGAAAGTATGCCAAAAACTACAGGTGCAACAGTATCATGGTATTCATGCCTGTACTACCATCGGCCCTTTTCAGGGCCACCAAGATTTTCCAAAAAAGTTGAATTTCTGAACATGTCCCAATTAAAATTCATATCAAAAGCTTCTTTTCAGGGCAATCATAGTCATACTAAAGAGTATAAACAGAGAGAACCCCAGAGACCACGAGCGAAGACCACGTAGTCCGACGTCACCATTGCGTACAACCCCAGAGGGCTGTCCCTAGTAGTTTTTTCAAAAGTTCTTTCATCAGTTTATCATTTAACGTAAAATATCACTTTAGAACTAAAAAAATATCACCATCGACTATAAAAAAAATCCGTAGAAATCCGTAGATTTGAATAAGTCTACGGAACTGCATAGATAAAAATCGGGCATCTCTGTCCAGGAGCAAGGTAAACCAATTTCACTAATCAATGTGTATAATTTGACTGATTTTTACTTTCCAGTGTGTTTGGCCGTCAACAAAACAGTGTTTATATAATACGAAGTATGTATTATACAAGAATAAGCATGGCAGACATCAGGTCTGAGAGCCTACTATGAATTTTTAGAACTTCAGAGAGATTTGGAGATCTACTGAGAAATTTGATTAGCTTCAGGGTAGTTCGTAGATCTTGAGAAAAGAACTAAAAAATTCAGAAAACTTTAGAAATTTGCAGAAATTCAGAAAAATGTTTTAAGAAATTTTCAAAACTTCAAGCTAGCTTGAATATTTTCAAATCAATTCGTAAAACTATAAGGGAAATTTTGGTAAATATTCAGGGAACTTCGCAGACCTTCAGAAAAGTACAAGAATCTACAGTGAAATGTAAACAATTTCACAGAACTTTGGAGATCTACTGAAAAATTATTGAACATCTGAAAAGTTTGTAGATTTTCAGAACAAAGCAGGAATCACAGGAATGGTCATAGATCTTCAGATAAATTTCTAGACCTTCAAGAAAGAGAGCAGATTTCCTGATGCATTTTTAGAATGTCATAAATTTTAATGGATCTTCAGTGAAATTTGTATTTAAAACTTCAAGGAAGCTTAACTATTTGCAGATAAATTTTGACAACTTTCGGTAATTTAGAAGATTTGCAGGGACATTTTCAGATGTTCAGGGTAGCCCAAGAGCCTACAGAGGAATTTACAAAACTTCAGACAAGTTTGCAGATTTACTGAGAAATGTATTAAGCCTCAAGGTAATTCGTAGATCTTGAGAATAAAACCACGGAGGTTCAGACAACTTTACTGAACTTTACAGGTATTTGCAGAACTTCAGGAGAGTAGATATTTAGAGAAATCTGTAGAACTGCAAGGAATTTTGCAGATCTTCAGAGACATTCAGTGATTCAGTGTTTCAGAAAAGTACTTCAATTCCAAGAACAAATCTCAGAGAAGTACGAAGATTTTACAGAAACCCATAGAAGTTAGAAATAGATAGATCTGAAGAACTTCAGAAAATTCCGTAGACCTTAATAGAAGTCTATAGAACTTCATAAAGATCGTACATTTTTAGAAAAAAATGCAAAACTCCAGCAAAACTCACAGAACTTCTGGAAAGATCGCCGATCTTTAGAAGTATTTACACAATTTCAGAGAAATTTTAATAATTTCAGATAATTTGTAGACCTTTAAGAAAATTTCAGATAAATCTGCAGAACTTTATGGAAGTTCAAGAATCTACAAACTTTAAAGAAGATCTACTGAAAAATTACCAGAATTTTATTGAGGTTCATGGATTTTAAGTTGTAAATTACAGAACCTCTGTGAAGTTCGCTGATCTTTGTAGATATTTGCACAACTTCAGAAAAATTAGGAGATCTTCAGAGAACTTCATTAAATTTCCGGGAGACTAAAAAATGTCTAGATATTTTTTTTTATGCTTAAGGGAATTGCGTAGATGTTCAGAGATATTTACAGATATTAATTGAATCATGATTAGATTAGATTATTGAACATCAGAGATAATTGTTGATATTTAAGGATCTTAAATCTGCATGGATTCAGGAACTTTGTACATTTTAGACAAATTGGTAGAACATCTAAATTTTTTTTTTTTTTTATTGACATCCTGGCGAAGTCCTTTTTCGTCTTAATATCGCAGTTCGTGAAGGTCAAGATGAGCCAGATCCCTTTCGGTGTTGCTCCTGAGCAACCATTTCCTATTCCACAAAGTTCACCTTATCCTTCTCATTTTATTTAAAATAATAAAAGCAAATACGCCGCCAAAACTAGAGCAATTTTCCGGCAATTTATTATGGAAGCATTTACTTTTGATTCCGGATACAATTTTGTTTTGAAATCTAAATTGACAATTATTTCGACATGTGCAAGCAGTGTGAACACCAGCAAACAGGAGAAGGGGGGGGGGGGTTCGACAAAGTGGGTCGAAAGTAAAATCGAGCAGATTTTTCATTATGGCGGCGGTCAAAATCAGACCAAGAAATCAAAAAGTCTAAACGGACCTTAAGCGAAATATTCTCTCTAACCGGAGAAGAAGGTAGCATTTGGCCATGACAGCTATAACATGGCACATGGCACATATTACTGTCTGCAGCAAAAACATATAGTTTCACTTTGTCAACATTTCTCTAGAACATTATTAGCTTTATAATTAAAAACTAAATTTAAAGGAGTAACCATAGAAAACGATCCATATCTTCAAAACTATTAGACATATCAAATTTGTATATGCCTTAAAAATTCATATTTCGAGTAGTGCTACAACTTTGCTCAACAAAGCATCCTTCTAGCTCTTTAGGGGGAAAAGTTAGGGTTGTCATTTTTTTTTTCATAATAGGCCATGATAAACACTGAGCAACACTTATGTGAACATATTCCTCTCAAGACATTTTTTTGATTAAGTTAATAGTTCAATTAAGATCGTGATTGTTCTATTTCCGACCACTGTGCGTTGCAGTAAATCCAGATCCGCACCAAAAAAAAAAAGATTGCTTCGCTAATGTGAGATTTGAGGGGCATCTAGATTGCAAAATCGCATAAGGGAATGCTTTTGGACTGAATCCTGAAATGTTATATTTTCTTCAGCACAAATCCCCTTCCTGGATGGCCTAATTCCCCCCGGTTGAAAACCACTGCTATAAACGATGATGTTCAGTAACTGATTTAAAATTGTAATTTAATACAAATTACTGCCATATTTTCTCTTCTGCTTTCAGAATGCGTCCAGCAGGTCTGCTCGTGCTATTATGATAAACTCCTGCCTATTGTTACCTCTTCCACGTATATTTCCGAAAATCAACTGGTCGTCAGCTGGGCCTTGCACGGGAACAACAATTTCACCGGAAAGCCAAGCGATGTCAAGCTGGAACACGTAGTCATAACGTAAGTATCAGATTACTAACTGCATGTTCAGGTAGTGTTTTGAAACAATCCCCGGATGAAAATATTGACTTGTTCATCTAAGTGGTTAAATAATTCAGATCACTGCCGTTCACCGCCGCACACTGCAGTGCACTGGGGCTGCGAAGCCGGTAGCGTTGTTAAAAGCTCTAGCGCCTTGTATAAGCTTCCTACAGATTTTCCGTCGTGGACAAAGTGGCTCAGTACAGAAAGGGCCAACTGTTGACGTTTTCTGATTAGTTCCGTTAATACCACATCTATCTTTCGAACGGAGTTTCCTAGAAAAATTATTTGTACGTATAAAGGTCAACAGTATAAGTGGCACATCATACTAGTTTTGGCCACGCTACCGGCTTCGCTGCTCCAGTGTGCGCCGGTAGACTGCAAACTGGATATTATGTTTCGTGCTGGGGTTTTCCGTTCGCTGGGAAGAAGCTTGGCCCTCCTGGGTACTGCGCACTCAATCGATGTTAAATGCATAACTTTTACACAGTAGTCGCATTGATTTTCCAGCTTCGATAACGTTGTTGCTTATGGTTTGTCAAACTAAATAAACCTCAGATATGGAAAATATAGAGCGATGTGCGAATTTTCGGCAATCAACGGCAACTACGAATTAAATTTAACTCGCCAATTGGGACACAGCCATGGAAGTAAAATAGGGGACCATCCATAAATGACGTAGCATTTTTGACCAAATAACCCACCTTTTCCTTCGTAGCGTGTTTTGCTATACCTGATTACATGGCCGGTCACAACTTCTGAAACCCCTCTTCCCCTCAGCTGATACGTTATTTATGTATGTTCCCTAAGCGATTATTGAGAAATTGGGCTATAGTGAAGGTCAGTGGTATGTCTCAAAATTTATTTTCCTATTTTAATATTCAGGTTCCTCAGAATGCTGTAAAAAAGCACACACAAAACTGTTTGGACAATTATGTGAAATTTCGTAATTAATCGTGAATATCTCGCGATCAGAACCTTTTAGCTTGATATCCCTGCATTAAGTGTTTGATACATCTTTTACCTACAGATTGAATTAAAAATACTAAATATAGGTTTTTTTAGATTTCATGCGTTTTATGAACGCAGATCCATTATTTTGAATAAGAAATGGGGTATTTCTGTGGTGGGTACAAAGCGATTTCCCTATCACAGATTACAGATTTCTGTACCAAGCACTGAAATTATCTGACGGTAGTTATTGTTGAAAGAGAAAGTCGATCAATGTAACTTAGGACCTAATGCAATTTTCAGCTTGAATATTATCTAAGATCTAGAGTGTGTGAGTGATCTGGTGTTAATTGGCCAGTTCTACTGTGATCTGTCAAAAGTTCTTGGTAAACAAAAAAGTCAGCTGATCGCAACTGTCTCGACAGCCTTATAGAGTTCTCTACCACCGTTAGTATTAGTGAGAAGTTTCACTAACACATGCATTTTACTGGTTGACAATAAAAAAACAAACCAGCGAAGCGAACCCCACACGGTAAGAAATATTGTCAATACTTACAAGTATTGACAATAATATTGATTATGTGAATACAGAAATATTGTCAATACCGATGTATTGACGTCAATATAGAATGTATTGACAGTACGATTATTGTCAATACAAACAGTCGTGTAGGGTCCACACTTTGACAGCTAATGTCGTGGTTGAAAATAATAAACAAATCGTTCTTACAAGGCTACGCTAGCTAGGTTGTATTAGTGAGATCTTGCGTCGAGAAGTCAATTGGCTATCAAAAGCCAAATGCATCGAGAAATCGACAGTGAGCATGCTCAAGGGCCAATGCGATGATCTATTCTCTTCATTAATTTTCTCTTTCAATTGTTACAGCTAAAGGAAGAAATTTTCTGAAATTTTTCCAATACAGTGCTATAACAAGTTGTATTGGCTAGCAATCGCAAACGCACCGAGAAATGTTCATCCAAGAGAGTTATTAACAAAAGAAAGAATCAATCATCTCGGTTACGCCCTTATGCATACTCACTGTGGAATTTGTAATTTGGGATCGATATGGAAGTCACTTTTTCCCAAATCATGCATGAACGTCCACAAAACAAAATCTTAAAAAACAGCAAAATTTAGTATTTTGTTTTTTGCTCAATTGGTAGATAGGGTAGAGCGCTACTTCGTCGTAATCGCCCATTTCCGTTCTATCGATCAGAAAAGATCAATAGTATCAATGATTTCACCGTGCACAAATCAATACATAATAGGTTTGTTCCGATGCGTTAGTTCATTAGCTACAACATGAATCCTATTAGAGCGCATTGTATGAATATTTACGCTCATTGTTCTCAAAACAAAAGAAGCGCTCCTAGCGAATCCCCTTTTTCTACGTTCAACCGTAGGACGAAGAAAATCTTATGGCGTTTCAATGCGTTTGGACGGAATTGAAACTCGTAGGACGAATTTGAATCAAGAAGCAGTATTAGATTTTAAACCATATCTCGGCAATTTGCGACTCTTTATCAAATCCAACGGTACGTGTGGAAAGGTGAATAAATTTGGAATCTTTGATAGAAATATTCAATTTTTTGTTCAGACCCGTTCAAAAAAGGGAGGTAAAACGCGGGTTGTGCTTAGTAGGACGGAAATTAGATCAAAAACCCTATACCGAAAACTTTTTGGAGGGATTTATGGCTAATCGACATATTCCCGATCAACTACGAAATGTTGCATAACATTGGTGCAAAATAGTGCACTCCTTTTTTGGTGTGCATTTTTTTTTAGCGTTTTGACGTTGAATCGCTGTGGAAACCTTATTTCTGAATCTCATACCACTTAAAATTTTCAAGAGCACAAAAAGGATCGAGAACATCAAATAAATCGATGATTTCGGCGTTAACAATTAAAGGGTGATACGGTCAAAATTTGGTCAATATCAACTTGACGTATTTCTTTCAATTTTGCATTTAAAAAACCTGAACACCCCTCATTTTGAAGGTGTGTGTGTGTAGAATGTTGCTCCTATTTTGATTTTGGAATTCACTCTTCAGTTGTCAAAATGCCGTCCAAGCAAGAAGAGCAGCGTATCAAAATTTTGCTCGCGCATCGCGAAAATCCGAGCTACTCGCACGCAAAGTTGGCAAAATCGCTAAAAGTTGCCAAATCAACCGTTACAAATGTAATTAAAGTGTTTGGGGAACGTTTGTCGACAGCCAGGAAGTCTGGATCGGGGGGAAATCGAAAACCGGAAGCCGCTGAGACGACAAAGAGAGTTGCCGGTAGTTTCAAGCGAAACCCTAACCTCTCTCTCCGAGATGCCGCAAATAAGCTGGGTGTATCGTCTACAACCGTGCATCGAGCCAAAAAACGAGCCGGACTATCGACTTACAAGAAGGTAGTGACTCCAAATCGCGATGATAAACAAAATACGACGGCCAAAGCGCGATCCCGGAGGCTGTACACGACGATGCTGACGAAGTTTGACTGCGTGGTAATGGACGACGAAACCTACGTCAAAGCCGACTACAAGCAGCTTCCGGGACAGGAGTTTTATACGGCAAAAGGAAGAGGAAAGGTAGCAGATGTTTTCAAGCACATGAAACTGTCAAAGTTCGCAAAGAAATATCTGGTTTGGCAAGCCATCTGTACCTGTGGCTTGAAATGCAGCATTTTCATAGCTTCCGGGACTGTCAACCAAGAAATTTACGTGAAAGAGTGTTTGAATAAACGTCTGCTGCCTTTCCTGAAGAAATAGGTTGTTCCGTACTGTTTTGGCCGGATTTGGCATCTTGACATTACGGTAAAAAGGCCATGGAGTGGTACGCCGCCAACAACGTGCAGGTGGTTCCCAAGGACAAGAACCCTCCCAACACGCCAGAGCTCCGCCCAATTGAGAAATACTGGGCTATTGTCAAGCGGAACCTAAAGAAGACCAAAAAAACTGTTAAGGGCGAGCAGCAGTTCAAGGCAAACTGGCTTTCTGCGGCGAAGAAGGTGGACAAGGTGGCTGTACAAAATCTGATGGCAGGGGTCAAGCGTAAGGCCCGGCAATTCGGATTTGGAAAAGCGGAAGCCTAACTGAATATTTTTCCTGAATTTTATACTAATTGAACTTGAAAAAGAAATTTAATTTGATTTTTTAAATAAAACGATTTCACCGATTTACACGCGTTTTCCCTTGACCAAATTTTGACCGTATCACCCTTTATGCATTTGATACGATACTTTAGTTCAAATGCTACCGACCCAAGCAACAATTGTTTTATTGAAGTTTTATAGTAGTTAATATAACCAAATTATAAAACCTTCACTGACGACCACATTGCTTTAACAACCTCCTGAGAACCGCTACACAGCCATGTCATGGTCAATTGGCCCAGTTTTAATGCAATCATTAAAACTTGATATGCAAACTACCTTAGGAGCATAGGTTTTATGTCAGTTGTTAAAAATGAAAACATAAAACCTCCACCAGGTCAGAAAATTTTAACAACCTTTTGATGACTACCATAAAGCTGTACTACAACCGCATAAATCGCTCCTGAAGAAGTTGATAAAACATGATACGCAAAACATTTTGACAACCTTGAAGGTTTTAAGTTAGGGTTTTTGGATGATAGTTAATTTTTTTTATCTAGTTTGTTTATTTGGGAGGCTCAATCGCGTTAGCTTTACGGAGCCGATAATTCATTGTTCACTGTGTGTAACAAAATTCACTTAATTCTATGTCTAGTAGGAGTTGGGCCGATTACTCGCGGCTTACTCGAGGTTAGAAGGGTACATTTTCGAAGGATAGGATCAGGGGAGGAGCTTGGGGTAGGGTTTCGTTGTCTCATCAGAGCGTTGTCGCCAGTATGAACGGTAGTGCTGTTCTAGCTTCGTCCGGAGTTCGACCGGCTATGGTGGGTGACCAGTGGGCGACGATGAGACTCATCGAGACGGGGGGGACAAGACAAACAAAAACTAATAAAGAGAGACAAAAGACAAAAGGAATTAAATTCTTATACTAGACATTTGAAGAAAAACATAAACGGACTGCATATAGCAGAGATCACGGGTTGCCAACACGTCTCTGATAGGAACATAGGGTTGTCTTCCTTGGGCCTCGAGGGTATTCAAAAGTCGCTCTCTGGCGGCGTCATTATCCGTACATTGCCAAACTGCGTGTTCGATGTCATCGTAACCGTTTCCACACCGACAGATGTTGCTGTCCACGAGGTTTATTCTATTGAGATGAGCATCTAGCGAGTAGTGGTTGGACATAAGTCTACTCATCACGCGAATGAAGTCACGACTTAAGCCCAAGCCTTTAAACCACGCTCTCGAAGAAACATTAGGAATAATTGAATGTAACCACCGTCCAAGATTTCCAGTGTCCCAATCGGTTTGCCAACTCGAAAAGGTACTCTGACGCACTAAATGGTAAAATTCATCGTGTGAAATTTGCCTGTCATACAATTCGCCTTCCTGCGCGCCCACCTTTGCGAGAGAGTCCGCCTTCTCATTGCCTGGGATTGAGCAATGTGAGGGGACCCATACAAAGGTAATCATATATGATCTTTCGACCAGCACACACATCTGCTCCCTTACCTTTGAAAGGAAATAAGATGAGTGCCTACCTTGTTTCATCGACCGAATAGCCTCAATCGAACTGAGACTATCCGAGAAGATGAAGTAATGGTCTGTGGGCATATTGGAAATCATCCCCAATGCGAAGTTGATTGCTGCCAGCTCAGCAACAAAAACGGAACAAGGTTCCTGAAGTTTGCGGAAGGCGCTAGAGTTTTCATTGAAGACACCGAAGCCAGTGGATCCATTGAGACGGGACCCGTCTGTAAAATATCTTTTCATGCAATTGACTTGTTGGTACTTTTCAGTAAAAATACGTGGGATAATAATAGGTCGAAGTTGATCGGGAATCCCATGAGTTGCTTGTTTCATGGTCAGATCATATTCAATTGAGGAACTGCGATTGGTGAAGTGAACACGGTCTGGAGTATAACAAGGAAGACACATATCTGATGATATGTAGTGGTGGTAGATTCTCATAAATCGAGATTGTGTGTTCAACCCAAGAATTTCTTCAAAATTAGCAATTATAAGTGTGTTTGTCACTCCGCATTTGATTAGTATTCTGAGAGAGAGCTCCCAGAAACGGTTCTGGAGGGGTGTTACTCCTGCCAGAACCTCGAGACTCATGTTATGCGTTGAGTGCATACAGCCTAGAGCAATACGCAGACAACGATATTGAATTCGTTCCAATTTTATTAGGTGACTTTTTCTTGCCGAGAGAAAGCAGAAAGAGCCGTACTCTAGAACAGAGAGAATTGTTGTTTTATAAAGCGTTATGAGGTCTCCCGGATGAGCACCCCACCATGTGCCGCAAATTGAACGGAGAAAGTTGATCCTCTGCTGACATTTTTGCTTCAAATACGTAATATGGGCATTCCAAGTGCACTTTGAATCAAACCAGACCCCAAGGTACTTGAAAGACAATGATTGAGTAATGTTTCTGCCCAAAAGATTAAGATGCATTTGGGCTGGGTACCGCTTTCGAGTAAACACTACCAGTTCAGTTTTCTGCGGCGAGAATTCGATCCCTAGATTCATAGCCCAAGAAGACAAGTTATCTAAGGAATTTTGCAATGGTCCTTGCAAGTCCACGGCATGTGGACCTCTTACGGAAACCACACCGTCATCTGCAAGTTGTCTTAGCGTGCATTGTTCTGCCAAACAGTTGTCGATATCTTTGACGTAAAAGTTATAAAGAAGAGGGCTGAGACATGAGCCTTGGGGCAGGCCCATGTAGCTAATTCTGGAAGTTGTCAGTTGTCCAAGGGAAAAGTTCATTTGCTTTTCTGACAACAAATTGTACAAGAAATTATTTAAAATTCCAGAAAGTCCACATCTGTGCAGATTGTCTGACAGAATTTCAATGGAAACTGAATCAAAAGCCCCCTTAATGTCCAAGAATACTGAAGCCAATTGCTCCTTGTGTGCAAAGGCCAGTTGAATATCTGTGGAAAGCAGCGCTAGACAATCGTTTGTTCCTTTGCTCTTGCGGAACCCAAATTGTGTATTTGATAGCAAGTTATTTGATTCGACCCAGTGATCGAGTCTCCGAAGGATCATTTTCTCCAACAATTTCCTAATGCACGAAAGCATAGCAATCGGACGGTATGAGTTATGGTCAGACGCTGATTTGCCAGGTTTTTTAATAGCTATTACTTTGACCTGTCTCCATTCAGGCGGTACAATGTTGTTTTCTAGCAAGGAATTGAATAAATCTAGCAAGCGTCTTTTAGCGATATCTGGGAGATTTTTCAGAAGATTGAATTTAATCATATCGCTTCCCGGTGAGGAGTTGTTCGATGAAAGAAGAGCCATAGAGAAATTCAGCATTGAGAATGGTCTATCCAGAGAGCCGCCGCTAGGAGACGCTTCTCGAAGAATATTTTGTGCTGGAACTGAGTCCGGACAGACCTTTTTAGCGAAATCGAATATCCATCGGTTGGAGTATTCTTCACTCTCATTGAAAGATGAGCGGTTACGCATGTTGCGAGCCACCCTCCACAAGGTGTTCATTGAGGTTTCTCGTGAGAGTCCCTCGACGAAATTGCGCCAATAACCGCGTTTTTTTGCTTTGATTAATTGTTTCAGCTTTGTCTCAAGCTTTGAATATTCCTCGAAGTAAGTGGAGGTTTTGTGTCTACGAAAAGCTTTGAAAGCATCAGATTTTTCTACATACAATTTTGTGCATTCTTCGTCCCAACCAGGTGTGGCTGGTCTCCTTTTAAAGGGTGCACTTGGAACTTTTCTTTTTTGTGCTTCCAGTGAGCTTTTGTAAATCAAATCGGCTAGGAATCGATATTCTTCCAATGGTGGAAGCGCATCTATTGATTCGACACCGATTGTCACCGCCGTTGCATATTTCTGCCAGTCTATGTTCCTTGTAAGATCAAATGGAACCCGAGATGGTTCTGCAGAGTGAGGGCCACACTTTATTGAAATGATGATTGGCAAATGATCGCTACCATGGGGATCATTGATAACCTTCCACTGACAATCCAATGATAGCGATCTTGAACACAAAGATAGGTCGAGTCGGCTTTCTCGAGCCGGAGGTTTTGCTATACGTGTCGCTTCACCAGTGTTCAAAATAGTCAAATTGAAATCGTCACATAAATCGTAAAAAATAGCCGCTCTATTGTCGTCATATAGATCGCCCCACCCAGTACCATGGGAGTTCATATCACCCAGAATTAATACTGGGGATGGAAGAATCGAAACTAGATTCCAGAGTTGACTACGGCTAATGGAGGTTCTTGGTGGAACGTATACTGAAGCTATGCAAAGATCTTTGTTCTTCACATTTATTTGGCAAGCAACGATTTCGACGCCGGATAGAGCAGGAAGGGAAATTTTGTAGAAAGGGTAGCACTTTTTGATCCCTAAAAGTACTCCTCCATAAGAATCGTCTCTATCCAGGCGTATAATGTTAAAATCGTGGAAGTTGAGTTCTTTATCGGAAGAAAGCCATGTTTCACAGAGAGCAAATATATCACAATCAGAATTGTGAAGTAAAAATTTGAACGAGTCTAGTTTAGGCACTAGACTACGGCAGTTCCACTGTAGCACAGTGATCATATCTTCAACCTCGTTCGACGAATTATCCATCGAAAGATATGATTGATGCAAGGAGGGGCCATGAAACAGTCAATTGCTTAAGATATGATTCTAACGTTGGAAGCAAGGCAGAAACTAAGCTTCTTAGAGGGTCTTGTATGTTGAACATGTTTAATATGAATTCCACAATGTCTGAAAAAGCTAGCAAACCTCGTTCGGACTTGGATTTCTTTTGAGAAGTTTGAGGAGCAGCTTTTTTATTTTTTTTATCTTTGTTGGGCAATGGCGGAAAATTCTTGCTGCATCCAGGGATTGGATCAACAGGAGCCTTCGGTTTTGTTTTTTCATCCCCATTACCCTGGGAATTTGGCAATCGTCTGGAGGTGACTTTAGTTTTCTTACGGCGCACTTTCGGGGAGGGGCATTTTCTTTTTGAGGAACCGTCTATTTTTGAAGGTGCGTGTACCACCGTAGAATCACCTTCATCGGATGAGTCAGAGTCCGATTCTTCAACTGACAAAACCGAAAATTGGTTTGCATCTTGGACGGCTGATGCAGCCTTCAACATTTGAGCATATGTCTGCTTGGAGCGTCCAGATATTGAACGCTGCACTTTATCGGAGTGCTGTTTGTACATCGGGCACTCCTGCAAGGGGTGAGGATTCTCGCCACAGTAAGCGCATTTTACTGATTCTTTGTGGCAAGAATCCTCTTTGTGGTTTTCACCACATTTGCCACAACGAGTTTTGTTGCCGCAATGGCTGGCCGAGTGTCCCAGCCTTTTGCAGTTGGTACAATTATATACCCTCTGTACAAACAACCGCACCGGAAAAAAAGCACCATCAATTTTAACAAAGTTTGGGAGAACTGAACCTGCGAAAGTCACCCGGAACGAGTCTGAATGTTTATAAACTTTTTTACCGCCTAGCAAAGATGCTGAATGCAGTTGCCTTACATCCAGTATCTTCACTAGCGCGGTAGCGAATGTCGAGTTTTTAAAAGTTCCCGA
Organism: Ochlerotatus camptorhynchus; assembly: GCF_037179485.1. NCBI lineage: Eukaryota > Metazoa > Arthropoda > Insecta > Diptera > Culicidae > Ochlerotatus > Ochlerotatus camptorhynchus. The sequence continues at coordinate 6,991,246 of NW_027040918.1, read as the reverse complement.
GGCATGTTTCAAGTCCTCGACAGTCAGACTCGCGTCGGAGACCACGCCTTCTATCTCCACATCTCGAGAAGGGATGTAGATGTTGTACTCAACACTAAACAACTCGTGATCAGCAATTTTATTTGCCACATCATAAGTCGGTGCTTCTACACGCAGTTTGTTGAATCTTTCTTTGTGTACCAAGATTCCCGGATACTTACGCAGCAAATCTCTCGTTATGTCGAGAGTTTTCAAAGGTTTATTTTTGGGCCGAAAAAAGACAACCCATGGTCCTTTCGAAGACGGTTCATAGTATCTGGTTCGCGTAACGTAGGCATCGGAAGATGCCATAAGTGTTGCGCAAAAGCGGTGCGCAACCACTTAAGAAGGAAAAAAAATAAAACCTTCACTAATTAATTAATTTTAATTACTAGTAATTAAATTTTTTGCCCGACGTACGAACAAATCAAAAAGAAAAAAAAAAATCGAAACAAAAAAAAAACTTATATCTACTTGCAAAAAGTTGTCTCACTATGACCCATACTCCCCTACCAGGGGTGAGAGACAGAGTCACGCGCCACGAGGCAAAATTAAACTACAATAGGGAGGCAATGGACTTGCAAAATGTATTGTCTAATACTTATGCCGGTTGTAAACAACCTATCAGCCGTTGCAGCTAGATGGTCCGTTTGCTGCTGCTGGTGGTGATGATTGGTGTTGGTGGGTCGGCACGATGATGAAAAATGACTTGACGACCGGATGGATTACCGGGGTGGATTAAAGCTGGATGGCAACTCCAAGGGGCTCGGCCCATGGAATTCCACTTCCTCTGTTGCACACTGGTCACTTGGGGCACCCAATGGGGGGGTGAAAAAACCGCTCGGGCGGAAAAAACACCGAAAAAAATTAGATGCCGCGCGACTGAGACCGGGACGTTGTTAACCGACTGAGTGTTCAACTAGGAATGTATGATAGTTAATATCGAGAAATATTTTATTGTGGTTTTATTCTTCCGATGTTTGATGTGAAATCATGATCCTTGTCAGTTGGTAATAATAGCCGATATTATTGTATATTGAAAATAAGACGGCTTTATTACAATTTTTAACCAATCTGTATATGCTTCACAGCATGCCGTGGAATATTTATGGTGATTATTATACCAAATAGGAGCATAAATTGAGTGCGCCATAAAGGGTGTCCACGATGAAATTGCCACACTATGAAATTGCTCTAACTTTTTAACCGTTGGGTAGAATTTAATGAAAATTTGGGTGGATTTAGTTCATAGTGCATTATTTACATCCTGCAAGTTTTAAAGTCGCGGAAATGGAGTCGAAAGAACAGCTCGTGCGTGATAAAATCTTGCGCATTCATCACGAGAACAAGGATCTCTCGCATCGTTCCATCGCTAAAACGTTGGGAATCGCGAATTCCACGGTGTCGCGAGTGATTAAGCGGTTCGAGGAACGGTTGACCACCGATCGGAAGCCCAGAAGTGAAGGAAAAAGTATTCCGTACAACACCAAAAATCACAACCGCGTAGTTGGGGCCTTCAACCGAAATCCGAACGCCTCCGTTAAGGATGTGGCTAAGAAGCTGCACCTAAGCCGAAGTTTTGTCCAGAAGGCCAAAACTAAGGCTGGGCTTCGAACGTTCAAGGTACAAAAGGCCCCTAATCGCGACGAGAAGCAGAACAAGTCCGCCAAAACCCGTGCCAGGAAGTTGTACCTCAACATGCTGACGAAAGTTGAATGCTGCATCATGGACGACGAAACATATGTGAAGGCCGACTTCAAACAGATCCCCGGCAACCTGTTTTTCACGGCCAAGGATAAGTTCAGCGTTCCAGAGCATGTCCGCACTCAGAAGATGTCCAAATTTGCGAAGAAATTCCTGGTTTGGCAAACCATCTGCACGTGCGGGAAGCGGAGTGCACCTTTCGTGACCCAGGACACGATGAACGGACAGGTGTACATAAAAGAGTGCCTCCAGAAGCGGCTGCTTCCTCTCCTGAAGGCCCACAACGTCCCAACAATCTTCTGGCCGGATTTGGCCTCATGTCACTACTCCAAGGACGTGCTGAAGTGGTATGCGGACAATAAGGTCAATTTCGTGCCGAAAATGTTCAACCCTCCCAACACTCCGGAGCTCCGCCCCATCGAGAAGTACTGGGCGATTATGAAGCAGCACCTTCTTAAACGACCTAAGGTAGTGAAGACAGTCGAGGAACTGAAGAAAGTATGGGTTTACATGCAAAAAACGGTTGATTCACAGGTTGTGCAGAATATTATGGCCGGGGTTAAGGCCAAGGTGCGGGCATTTGCGTATGGACTGTAAATAAAATACGAGTAAAATGGTAATATGAAGTTTAATAGTTATTTCTCAATCCCTGAAAATTTGATGGCAATCGGATGAAAACTCAAATTTTGCGAATCAATTTTGTGTGTGGCAATTTCATCGTGGACACCCTTTATGAATACTAAAATACAAGGATATTTTTAATTTGTCTGCATTAGCACCATGCATTAAAGATTCAAAAGATTATCTATTTACTACAAAACTGTTACTACTGTTGAGCAATAACCAGTCATATATTATTTAATTATACATAGATGTATGAAAGTGTTTTATCGCCTATCAATTAAAGCGTAATTATTCATACTGTGTGAAATTTGTTCATACGGTGACATTTTTTTCGTTATAACTTACTACTCCTTAAAAATATCTCAATATAGCATATTCTCCTAGATTGGAATTCTATAGCATAACATAAACCTAATGGTTGTATCTTAGCATTTCGTAGTCCGAATTGAGAGCGTTAAATTATATTTAAGCTCTATAACTAGATTGCTGGTTTTATTCGGTACAGCGAATCAAAGCAAAACAAAAACCATGGCAACCTGCCAAAAAGTCAACATTCCAAGCGATCCTCCTAGTTTCTCTTGTAATCAAGATGTAAGAAATGCTTATTGGATCCACTAAAAGCTTTTACAATACAAGGTGTAAAGCTGTGATGTACATACTGGCCATCTCCAACCGGATTTAGTGAAACTGTCTGCGTTGTTTTAAGAAGGGTTCGTGGATCTGTCAGAAGTGTATCGGAAAGCCGCTTGTTCAATATTTTGAAAAGGAAACTCCAGGAGTTTCATAATGGCGATTGTCTCATCTTCATTGTGTTCCAAAGCACTGAAGGGATTTTCATTTCATGTAGCGGAATTTACGTATTCTCGTCAATCTAAGCAGCGTCTGCACTTCTACTAGCATTTTCTCAGCGTCACTCACATATATGGTGTGTCTGTTTGTTTACATTCATCTGCTGCTTGCTTCTCTATCCATTCCAATCGACAGAATTTTTCAAAACGTTTTGAAAGCGTTTTTACAACGCTCCAAACTTCTCAGGTGAGTGTGACTATTGTCGGCAGCCTCTTTTTCTTCGGCAACCTTCCCATTAGAACTGCGTGTTAACCAGCTGTTCTATTATCGGCAACTCGAATTCAACCCCATTTTGTAGTGCGTATGCTTTATTTGAAGAAAAATGTAGCATTACTGGATTGCTTGATCGTTCAAATATAATCAGATTGAAGCTGAAAGGCTAAACAATCGTTTGGACACATTCAGGGAAGTGCGTTGATGGGAAAACATAGTGAAATTAACGTTTAAATTTTGGTTGCCGAAAACAGTCAATGGTTGCCGAAGCCAACATTTACCCTATCTGAATAGATTTTTTTTTTTTTTATATTGGTAACAATTTTCAGAGTGTTTTTTGTTATTGTTGTAGTATATATATTATCTGTGAATCTTAGGCCTCTGATAAAGATTATAGTTGCAATGGGGTTGTTGATGAAGGTCTAAGACTGCTTCAAGTTTCATATCGGTCATAAAAAGTATGCCGTAACACATAATTGTATGTTTTGTTTTGGTTTTATTCTGCAGTTATAAGTAGTGATACAGAACCACCTTACAGCTACCGTTAAAACTATGAAGTCTGATTTTTAATTTAGTAGTCATAAAACAGTTTTATATTCGACTTGACGGCCTGATTTTATGACAAGCACACAAAACCATAATACAACCACAGGCTGCAAGGGATGCTATGATAAAACAATGATAAAATAAGAATAAATCTTCCAAGCATTTAGATTGTTACTTGGGGAACGAAATCAATAAGAACGCGTGATATGAATGTTTGCACCGAGGTTTGCACCCAATATTCTCAAATACAAATGAAGCGCTCCGACCGAATCAATCTTTATCTTCATCCGATAGGCCGAAGTGAATTCATTAGCGTTTCAATGCGTTAGGCCGAGTTTAGAATCCGTAGGCCGAGTTTGGCGTTAAGAAACAGTTAGACTTTTAACAATCTTAACAATTTGTTTCTCCTTATTAAATCTTACACTTATATTAACCGTTTTAATATAAGTACGTAAAGGTAAATAAATTTGGAAGCCATCAGTAATAATAACATTCCGTATGGTGCTAAACTACGTTAGATTATGAAAGATTAAGTGCGGGTTGTGATTGATAGACCGGAAATGGGGTAGTTAACCCTATCAGCTCTCACAAAACTTATAACAAAGAAACTGGACCTTCACGTTTGCTGCAGTGCAGTACACAAGGAGTTCCAATTTCATGAGTGATGTCTCAACCGTCCATAGTATTCGCATGAGGTCCTGAATTTAGCCCAGTTTTACCAAGTAGGACATCCAAAATACGTTACTTCTACTGTAATTTAAATCAACATCTAGAAAAATGCACGAGAATTTCACTACACAGCTTAACGTAGTCTACGTCAACCATGCGGTTGTGTCTTGTACACAAACCCACCAATTTTTATTTTAAAGTTTGTTATAGATTTCTAACCAGAAAATATAATTATTATATTTTGTGCAGAGTGCGTCGTGGCAAAAACGAGGACCTGGTATGGGGCGGCCAAGAAAGCAGCAAGATGGTTGTGAAATTACCGGCAGATGGCAACGGAAGCTACACGTTCGATGTGCGAGATTTCGAGGGAGACAAGGCCATTTTCGTGACCCAGGTACGGCTGTATGACAGCAGACGGTGCTATTCTGAAGCAGCTCCACAAAGAGGTACGTACAGAGACAATGATTCAAAAATTCGATTATTAGATTGAAATTTTTCTATTCCGTGCACCACGCTTTGCAAAAAAAAAAAAAGAAAACAGTATGCTCGATTGAGCAGCAAAATGAAAACGAAAACCAAAAAGAGCAGAAAAGCAATTTTTTTATCAATTCGCGCATATTTCCTTTCAAAAGAAACGGAGAAAAGTTTCAAACATGTTTTTTTCCGCCTTGAATTCCTCAACGGGAACTTTCTCCTACTGAACTAAATACCGTCACTACCTCATGTTCTTGACGGGATGAAATTTGGCAGATGTATGGAACTGCAGGAGACGACTATCTAGAGGCAAGCAGAGAGGAAATTGTCAACGGCAACCACCGTTTTTGCTTTAGCAGTCATTCGATTGTGAAAAAATCAACTTGTTGGTTGTTAAAGGGCTCAGAGCAGTTCCACACGCCAACTGAAGAATTGTTTTTTTTTCCTCTTCGAATTCGATGAAACTTTCCATAATTGTTCAGTGGGTACTGTGGAGTCAATCGATTTTATTTTGCAAGTAGGTAAATAGAAAATTGCTTGAACATTTTCCCATAGGTTTTGCTATTTCTCAGTTGATTCCCGCCAAAAACTCTGAGCAAGGAGTGTTCGATCCCTCCCTCCCTACTTCTTCTTCTTCGTCTTTCCTTTATTTAACGTCGTCTGTTCCGCAATTTAGTGCCAATCAAGTGTGGAAGGCAGATTCCACCCTGCGTAGGACATCGCACCCATTCAACACACATGGGCCGGGACCAACGGCTTTACTTCCCTTCCGAAGGAAGACGTGACCAGAGATTTTTATGCCTCAGAAAAATCCCACCGACCTCGACTGGGATTGAACCTAGACCCAATGAGGTGAGAGAGTAGTCACGCTCACCACGAAACCACCGACGCCGGCAACGGTTTTGTATTGTAATCATTAATTTACAAGCAACCAATTCGCGATCTATTCTACATAAAGTTGATCGATATTACAAAACAATCCTTGGACCTTATTGACTACCATAACCATTACCATTCAAGTTATAAAATCAGAAATAAAAAGGGTTCTACAGGTATACCTCGATATAGCGTAACTGTCACTTTTGACTTCCATCGTTAATATCTCCCAAATAACAATTGATTCATACAAATTAATATAACTAATAGATGGGGTCATCTCCGATGGTGCCAGTAATGTTATCTCGAGACCTGTAATATAATTCCTTTTCCGAAAATGTATGGAGAAAACAAGAATTTGGACTGGTAATGGTTCTCAACAACCCTTTATCTGTCAGGTCCACTTCCAAAAAAACCATAATACAAGTTTCCATTTCCGATAAAGTTTAGCAGGGATTATAAATAATGTTGATAAGGCGGGAAGTCAGTTCACAAGAACAATTGTACTCTATTTAAATATTGACAACGAATTATTAAAAAATATTGCGAATAGGTATTTAGAATATTCAACCTCAACTCTATATCTGAGCTTTCTCTTTGGCTTTCTGCAAGTATTAAAACTCATCTTTTAATTTTTTTTTTTTTTTGCATCAAGAAGTGCGTGGTTTTTTTGCAGACAAAATCAGCTGGATGAATTAGAAAGAATGGGTCTAAAGTACACATAACATAAACAGAAACAAATAAATAAAGCCCAAAATTGCACGGGTGATTAGCAAAATTTGAGGACGATAACATAACATTTGATTCAACTTTTTTTTGGTTTGCTTTATTAGAGAGATTTTTAACCGTTGACTAGTTCATCTCTATAAAATAGGGAGCCCCAGAGGGGGGTTCTGCCTGAAAATTTTGTTACGGAGTTGGCTTACAATTCACATGTACTCAAATAGAAGCAATTAAAACAGATTCCAGTTAGTCTTTTAGGCAACGAGAAAAGCAATCTGGTACATCAAAGTTATGTAGGGTTCTGAAAGAGATCGGAGCTCCACCGTAGGAGGAGTAATCCCCCGTCCGGCAGAGATGTCCCGTCAGCCAAAAAGAAGTTAAAATGACCTAAATGTTGTTGTATAGCCCTGGGTCCTTGAGGAAATGAATAACTGCCGCTAAAGTGGAAGGTTCGTCGCCCAGTATGTCCCTAATGCTGTTGGGAAGTGCGTACTGCTCCCGTAGATGTTGGTATTGCGGACACAGGAATAGGATGTGTTCCACTGATGCAGTAGTTCCGCAAACGTAGCACATTCTGTGAAACTGCGTCCCACCAAAACTATGTCCTGTCCTATGACGAGAAACCACCTTCTGGTCCCGTAGTTTCGACATATCCGTCCACTTGCTCGTCGTTCCTTTGATTCTTCGGATGAAGAGGGATTGGGATTGGCACCACTCTGCTTCCCAGGCTTCCCACATTTTGCTGACTATGCATCGCTTTATGTCCTGTAGTGGCACTTCGTCGGTGTAACGGGAATATCGCAGTGCCCAGGGATCCAGGTGAACACCGTGTTCGGGAGTGTGGCCTATACGATACCCTGTATCCAGGGATGAGTCGGGGTCTCAGATGTAAGGGCTTGTATCACGAATCGGATAGCACCAGTATGGGCCGGTCCGAGGGTGTTGTAACAGCAACAAAGATAGCCGCAGCTTCGGCGGAGAAAACCGAGCATTGTGGCGGTAGGCTGCTACTCATCGGTGCTGAAATTCCGGTTACTCTAATTCCGACCCCGGCTCGGGAAAGCGATCTGTCCGTGTATATGTGGGCATGGGTTGGGTAGTCAGAACCTAGCAGTTCGCCTACTGTTCTCCTAACGCTGCAGAGTTATCTCCAGCCTTGAACCTACTCTTTATCTGACTCTCGGTTTTTGGTGGAGGTATGCGCCAACTTTTGTCTCCGTACCAAATATTTCACCATAAACAACAACAACAACAACAACAACAACAACAACAACAACAACAACATAAAAAGGGTTGGGCGATTTTATTTTCTCCTTCGGTAATTTAGGCGATTTGTTTTACCTTATAAAAAAATTAAATACATTAAAAATCGATATCAATAAATCCATTCTGTCAAACATCGAACAGAAAAAGATCGAATGAAAAAAATCGAAGCTGAGTCATTAAAACTGAGCAGGTTTATATAAACTCTTCGCGTAACCTGTTGGTTTCGACTGTTTAGTTTACAAAAAAAATTATTTTACGAAAAAAATGGTTGATTTCTATGAGATAACAATATTTTGCAATGGATAAGAAGAGTAACTACCAGTGTTGGCAAAATATCAAATCTCTCCAATGCCCAAGATCACGCTTGATTTTTCGTAGACAGAAATCAACTAGCAAGCAACTGCGGATGATATTAGAAGCCACGATATCGTAGCCAGAGCTGGTAAATATAACGGCCGTCATGTGACAATGAGAAAAATGGTCCTCTCACTATCAAAAGACGAAACTACCTATCATTAGCTTTCTTGTCATTTTCCAATGATCAAGCACTCATGAGAATAATTCTTATGCGGGTTTGACATCAAAATTTCTAACTAATTTAGATGAATTTAAGCAAGCAACGCACTGGCCAGGAACCGAAATTAGCAAGACCGTATTGGGCTTGCATTATATTTAAATGGTGTCTTTGGCAAAGTTTCTCGGTTTAACATGCGCCTTCATCTGGTTATGGAAATTAGTTCCAATTTTATCCGCAAAGATGGTGCTGCGATACTAACTTTCTTAATTCACATGCTAGAGGTTTTGTGTCTTCGGCAAAGCTGTAGAACATTAAAAAATATAAAAAAAAATGCCGAAGAACTCAAAGTTCTAGGTCTTCAAACAACAAAGATATAGTGAATATTGTAAAATTTAACTGAAATTTACGTTTTTTTGTACTATTTTCCATACAAACGACAAATCCTTCATTTTTAACGCCGTGTATCTTTTATGTCGAATAATTTGCAAGTTTTAAGGAAGAGTTCTCAATGTTTTGGGTTGATACAAGCGAAATATTAGCCAAAATAGTGAAAATTACCATGATTTTCATAATCCGGTTTCTCGAAAAGTAGCAAGTTTTAGCAAAAAGCCATTTACTTTCTGAAATGTACCATTTATCATCAATCAAAGGTGAAAGTTTTCCGCACATATAATTTTATATATTTGAGATATCTGAATTCATAGACTACAATGTTTATTCAAGCAGCGTTCGCCAACGCACTGCTTGCTGGCTGCATGCGATGGAAACGATGGAATATGTCTCTTATGCTTCGCTAGCTGCACGTTGGCGAACGCTGTACTAATGTATGCACAAAGCTTCTTCATGTATATTCTCGAACATGTGTGCTTGTGTGATGAGATATCTAGATTCAAAGTATTTTTTTTAATTGTAACAACTACCTGTTATCTTGCATTGTCGATTATTGCAACAGCATTTGCACGGGTCCTGGAAATTGCTTTTTCTTGGTCTGAGGAAACTGTTTCTGCACTGTCATCACCGGGTCAGAGGTCAGCAAAAGTCGATGGAATACGTCCTCGATTTTTTCAAGACGACTGAATTGTCGAGAATGGTACCCCCGATATTTTCTGATGGATTTGTTTCGTCGCTCTTGCGCCTCTTCGGATAATAAACCAACCGGAATATCACAATGTCTTATGATTGTCGGGCCATGCACCAAGACCCTATGTACCGTTACCGTAGGTGACAAAGTGTAAAAACTATAACCTTTAAGTCTCTTCTGCGTAGGTTTCGAATGCCTTTACGTCGATTTCAAGCTTGCTAGATAGCGCACACAGAATTGTAACAAATCAACGAAGGATATCCTTCTCAATTCCTGTAATTCTTGCCATTATTTCTGGATTCTGAAATAATCTTCTGGCGGTGTTGCCATCATTACTATTACCTGGTGAAATGGAAATGTATTCGTAATGTAAGGTAACAAGCAGTGATGGCATAATCTTCACTCAAATGATTTTGTTTCGCTCTCAAGGGCTCCCAATATCACGCGAAATATTGGAATAAAATATCAAGCATGATATTGATTTTATAAGCTCCTTTGATATTGCGAGACTATTAAGAACATGTAAAATTGTAGCTACGAGTTGACTTACCACAACAATGATTCCGCTGCACATCGTATTCTTAGAAAGAGAAAGCATAGTTTGCTATCTCTCTTTGCTCTTCACAGATGGCAGACACGAAGTTACTGCTGCCAGCAGTGATGGAAGTTTCGGTTCGTGTTCGGGTGTACATCAAAAATCTTGAAGCTCAAACTCACCAGTTTGGTGAGAATCGTAGCTGGTGAGTTTTGTTAGCATGATGACAGAGCAACCGTATCACAGCTTTTAATATCATCCGCTGTTATCTGCTTGTTGATATTTGTTTACGATACTCAAATGAGATTATGCTCATTTACGAGATTTGATCTTTTGATATTTTATCAACACTGGTAACAAGACGATAAAATGAAATTATCTCCAGATGGTAACGGTTCACTTATTCTCAGTCCTATTTTATTGATCTCTTCTTTTATTGTAAGATCATTTTCGCACAAAAAAAAATCGCAAAGCATCGTCAGCTGTAAATCGTTCGATCTCTGGTTTGGTACTTGATTGGGCTTTTAACCTTGTTCTTTGGCTATCTTCACGAAAAGATTTTTTTTTTTTGTCTTACACCTACATTTTTCTTTGGGCTATCGTCCTGAGCTATGAAGTGGGAATGCAGTAATTTTTTTATATTTTTGGAAAAACAAACGCTTGTTGCGGCAGGACTTGGCATGACGTAAATCAAAGTCTGCTTTTAGAAATCTAAGCGATTTGTGAAAGGACTGTTCAAAGGCTTCACTTTCGGGACGAATAATTTTCTTTTTCACATGCGATGCCAGATCAACGAGCGATATTTTTTTGAAAAATAATGTTACGATTTCCCGAACACTCACGCTGCATACTTTTATTTTCAATCATGAAATAAATACCTTCTGAACAATTAAAAATAACCTACCTTCTGCCATAATTATCAGTTATATACTTCAAAATAATACAAATTATAATCCACCGGAAGAGTCAACGTTACTTCGAAATAACAGAGCTTTCGTTTTCGTACTTACATTTTCAGTTAGTCAATCAGTAAGTAGTACATGTGTATTCTCATTTCAACATTAGATCAGTGCACGAAGATTTGCTGCACTTTTCTCTCATCCGTAAATGTTGACAGTTTTGGGTGGTTTGTTTTAGCTTCCATTCGTTGCCATCTCTTTTACTCAGAGACAAAATTTTAGTAACTAAAAAGTGAGGTTAGGGACCGTGCACTGTTCTATCAACTATCATCATCGACTTTTGTCACACGCACACATGTTCTAGAATGAACATGAACTTGAAGAAACTTTGTGCATACATTAGTACAGACACAAAACCTCTAGCATGTGAAATAAGAAAGTACGTATCGCAGCACCATCTATGCGGATAAAATTGGAACTAATTTCCATAACCAGATGAAGGCGCATGTTAAACCGAGAAACTTTGCTAAAGACACCATTTCAATATAATGCAAACCCAATGCGCTAGAGGGTTTGTCTTGCTAATTTCGGTTCCTGGCCCAGTGTGCAACGGTGTGTAATCGGTAGAGTGATTATATTTTTAAGATTCCCTCGGTACAAATAACTTTAATAGCAATAAATGAGCTAGTAATTACGATGATCACAACACTGTCACGTTCTGTCATGACGAAAAATGCGATGAGATTTTGAAGAAAATCTCTATCATCGTTTTCTCATCCGATGATAGTGACAGAAGTATTTCTGTAAATATCGCGTGAGATCTTTCATTGAAAATGACATTTACCAGCCCTGATCTCTACGAATATCAAGCTAACAAAACTCACCAGCTACAATTATAACCCAACTGTGGTGAGTTTGAGTTTCATGATTTTTGCTTTACATCCGAACGCGACCCAAAACTACCGTGACTGCTGGCAGCAGTCGCTTCGTGTCTGTCATGGGTGTAGAGTGAAGAGAGACAGCAAACTACACTTTCTCTTTCTAGAAAAACGATTTGCAAGGGAATGTTGTGAATAGTCTCACAATATCAAGGGAGCTTGTAATATCAATAACAAGCAAGATATTTTGTTCCAATATCACGAGTGATATTGAGAGCGTATGAGAGCGGAAAAATATCATATGATAGTCAGCAGTTCCCAGGAGTTAATGAAACAAGTTTGTGTCATTCTAACACTAGCATATTTTTGCAAATTGGCGTATTTGATATTTTTCAATAAATCATAGCAAGAAAACAGTTCATCTAATCGAAATACCGTCTATGACAAAGTTGCAAGAAACTGGATTGCCCTTTCAGAAAGAAAAATACACTGAAAAAATCACAAATTTTCTACAGAAAAATCAAAGAACTATACAAAAAAAATGTTCATTTTTAAGATTTTTAAGACATAGGTCAATTTGAAAGCCTATCAAAAATGCCAATTTTTCTGAAATGGATACAATGAGCACTTCAAAATTGACTAAATCGAGGAATATAAACTTTTGGGAAACTTTTTGAACTCTTTTTTTCACGCAATATTTATGTGATATGTGCATAGGAAGCGATTTTCTTGACATTTTTCTGTATGAAAAATAATTTGTGGAAATTAAAGTTCAAAATGTGTACTAAAAGTTGATTTTCTACAATTTTGGTCAATTTTGAAGTGACCATTGTGTCCGTTTCAGAAAAGTTAGCATTTTTAATTCAGTGTGTATTTTTTTCAGAAGTGGCAAGCAGTTTCCTACAACTTTGTCTCAGACGTCATTTCGATTAGATGACCCGTTTCCGTGTTACCATGTCTAGATAGAGCTGGAATTAGGGCTTAACGGCTTTTGTAAATAAAGACTTCTCTCGATGATTTCTAGAAACTCATTGCTTTCCCTGGCAAATCATTTCCCCTACTCGATGGTGCTGTTGTTTATGTAGGCGCGCCTTGAATTCAAAGAAATCAATGAGAGAAGTCATTGTTTACAAAGGCTGTTACGCCCTAATTCCAGCTCTATCTAGATTTATTGAAAAATATCGAATATTCCATCGGAACAAAATTAAGCTTGAGTCACAATGGGCGAATTCCAGCACAAACTTGGTTCATTGTCCCTATCCATGGAATTCTGAGAGGTAAAATAAAAAAATAAAAAAATATGTCGCTATTTGGGCCACAGAACAGAAATTATAACTAAATTATTTCCACTAAAATACACTCACTCATTAATAATATCTTAAGGAATCAATTATGCCAATATTTAAGCGACTTAAGCTGAATCATAACCCCTATGAAGTTGACACCTAAGGTGTCTGTAGTTATTCCGTAAGTCCTTCGAAGTTAAGTGGCAGGAAGCTGAACACATAGTTGAAGATGCTAATTTCAAATAACAGACTAAAGTGGTAATTTTTATACGATAGATGAGGATGAGATGAAAGTATAGAATTGATAGTTCCGTTTAGAGTACGGCAGTGTGAAAATTGCATATAGAGAGTAGAAAGCGAACTAGGACAACTTTTTAGGATGATAAAACCGATTTGTACCTTCCTAAAAAGTTGTCCTAGCTCGTTGTCTACTCTCTATATGCAATTTTCACACTGCCGTACTCTAAACGGAACTATCAATTCTATACTTTCATCTCCTCCTCATCTATCGTATAAAAATTACCACTTCAGTCTGTTATTTGAAATTAGCATCTTCAACTATGTAAATCGTTGACTTCACGCAGAAGTAATACTAGACATATAGTCAAAGGAAGCTGAAGTTAACACATTCGATACCTGGAGTTAAACTTAAGGTGAAAGCTAATGCTTTTCCGTTGATAATGACTCCAAACGCGTTAGAACAACACTCAAATTCAAAATGCACCAATACCAACAGGCACTACAAATAAGCAATTTGTATGGGAAGTATTGAAATGATGACCAGATTCGTAAATACAATATTATTGTATCATTATAACAATTCTACTATTGAAACAATGCATTTTACAGGTATATTGTGTTAGGAGGGAATGTTCCTAACAATATTTTGAAACGATCTACGGAAGTCAAATATGACCTTTCAAACTAAATATTTGTGTAATTGATGAGCAAAGTTAGCGACCACTATGATTGTGGTCCTAAAATTGACCGTAGAAAATGGTTTTCAGACAATTTAAACAATAAATCAATCTTTTCAAAATTGGTAGAAATAGAAATTTTAGTTCTTTAGTTTTGCATGGAAGAGTTTTTTTAGTATTTAGAATGGCGTTATTTTGTACAAAATCGATGAAGTGAGTAATTCTGAACCGATCCAATTTTACCTTAAAGTCTCCAACTTTAAGTAATAAGGCCACTGAACATAGCGATCGGCTAACTGAAATGCATTTCATATGTCAAAAGATATTCGATATTGCACAATTTTAATAGATAAGTGTAATTTAACTTAACTTGTTTCAATTAGTGGACTTTCATTTAACAGACATGTTTTCACTTAGCGAACGTTTAGTGTACAGTATTTATGCATTTTGGACAATATATTCTAATATGAGCACTTTTCATTTTTCATTTCAGTTTTTATTCCAAATGAAGTTGTTAAGGTGAGTTGAAAATTAGGGCAGATGTTCCGTCTTTGATATCATCGAATGCTGCATGTTTGGTGCTATATAGAAAAAAAAAATAATAACTAAATTTCGTAGAATACAAATAAAATATATAGATTGAAATCATGGACGGTAACTCTTGATAAAATAGAAATAGTTTAATGTTTATTAATGCATGTCTTAATTTTATCCAACAGGACACGTCAAAAATCAAAGAAGGTAAGATTGACTCCTTCACACCCTACTAACAAAATCAGAACATTAATTTTATATAGAATTGACTACTATTGTATAACTTTCACTTTCACTAATTCACTTTCACTACTTCACTTTCACTAATTCACTTTCACTAATTCACTATCACTAATTCACTTTCACTAATTCACTTTCACTAATTCACTTTCACTATTTAGGGGAAATGGCCCTAATTTTGGCCTATGGATCTAAGATTGGGCCCACTAATTCATTTTCACTGTCACTTAAAAAACACTATGACAGATAGGAGAAATTGCTCTAATGTTGGCCTGTGCATCTAAGATTGAGCCCATCGCTAAAAATCTGCTATTTATCAATTTTATCTAGATGAGGGGACGGTACTAATGGATGTTTTTTGTCGCTATTGAAAATTTAGTCGATTGCTAAATTTATGTATGGACCCAAATCAGGGGATAGATAAAATTGATAAATAGCATATTTTTAGCGATGGGCCCAATCTTAGATGCATAGGCCAATATTAGAGCCATTTCCCCTATCTGTCATAATATTGTTTTAAGTGATAGTGAAAGTAAATAGTGAAAGTTAATTAGTGAAAGTGAAATAGTGAAATTGAAAGTGAATTAGTGAAAGTGAAAGTGATACAATAATAAAACATGACAGCAGTTTGTTTTGAAATGTCTCCTCTTTCAGTACGGAAAAGTTCCTCACGATTCATTTTGTTTAAAAGAAGTTATACTTGAAGAAAGCCGCGAACCGAAAATTAATTTTGAACACCTACACTGCCGTTCTACGCATATCTGTCCCGTGTTCTAAAAGTGACATCTGAGAAAATCGTGAATAATGTTTCGAATCATTTCTGCTCATTAGAAGAAATATAAGTTAAAATAAGTTAGTGCATTGTTCACATTTCAACAGAATCAATTTGTTTTAGTGAAAACTACAGAAATGACCTTCAATGAAATTAGTCAAGGCTATTTTTATACGAAAACAATTCAGTGGGACTGTTATGCCGATAAATTTGCTATGAAGTAGGAAATTCTACGCATATCAGTCCCACTAAGAATTATTACTTTCCGTGTTGCTTTGATGGCCACGTTGCGTTTGACGTCTTTACGCTTGTGGTTGTGGTTGTGTTTACATGAACGTGCTTGAGTTCTCCGCGAAGTTTTGAAAGTGGATAGTTTGCATAGGTTTGCATCATTAACTGAAACCAACAATAAGTGAGTTGACATTGCTGCAATCGTCGTTTGCTACATCTATAAAGCCTATAAGTATGGAGAACAAATGATGAATGCTCTGTGTGGAACACAATAAGATTGTCGATCGTGGACTTCGATGATTTCAAGAAAGACTTTGGAAAAGTTAACATAAACAGTAAGGATTTCAGTATATTCAACCAAATGCATCCACGGCAGTATATTGAGAACATTCTAACGACTAAATTTACGAAAGGACGATACGACAACGAATATTCTGAATCAGTCAACAGGAACCTTATTTTAACTACAAAAAATGGTAGCAGCTATCAACTAGATGAATGAACACATCATGTGGCAGAAAGTGCCATCATTGTTAACTGCGTTGCTTCGAGTTGTTTTTAGACAATAATACGTACTTTTTAATCATGCCAATCTTTGAAGCAGTTTATGCATCGTTGCTATATACAATTTAATTTTAAATCATGTTATTTTGTCTTTGGTTTATGTCAAGATCATTACACTGCTTCTTATCAATTGATCATTATTACTCTAATAATGCACAGTTTGAAATGAAAACTATAATATGGTGTTTTAATATGAATTCCCGTTTCTCTTAATATTTGTCATCATAAAATAAACCTTCTACTTCCCGAAATGACTCATTGAGTTTCTATTGATCATATAAATCGTGCACTCAAATCGATTCGTTAATAAGAACTAAGAAATAACTCATTTCACACGTGACGGAATCCATCTTTGACATAAAATATAAGACGTAAACAAACATGTCATGTAATATTAAGTGCTCCAAGACTGAAAAGTTCGTTGCTCGACGAAAAGTACATTTGACAGGCGTCAGTTATGACTAAAATTTATGTCAAAATTTACGCTAGTATATGTCACTCTCAGAGCACCTAAGTTTACATGAATTTTTCTGAGTGTGTGGTTTTCTACTTTCATTCGAAAGTTTACCTAAAAAAGTACTGTTTTATGAACAAAACTGAAAAACATCCAAAAGTAACATGGGACAGATATGCGTAAAACGGCAGTACACACTTAGAAAAAATCAAGTAAATTTAAATGCTCTGAGAGTGACATATCCGAGCGTCAATTTTGACATAAATTTGAGTCGTAACAGACGCGAATTATAGCTCAATCAAACGTATTTGTCGCCGAGAACAAGGGGGAGAGGTGGCTGTCAAATACGAACAATCGTCGCCTACCTCACATAACTGGTTCCAAACGTAAACAATCCATAAGAAATCTACAGCGTTTGTTTAACTTTGGAACCAGTTTCATACAAGATGATCAGTAGGCTGATTTGACAGCACGTCCCCCCAGGCCGAGAAACGAACTTTTCAGTCTCGGAACACTTAATATTACGTAACATATTTGTTTACGTCTCATCTTTTATGTCAAACATGGATTCCGCCACGTGTAAAATTAGTTATTTCTAAGTGTGTACTTGGAAAATCCGACGTGGTCAGGTTCAAAAATCGCGAAGTTGTTGAAATTGGCTAAATCGAGCGTGTGCAGTGTTCTCAAACGTTTCCGTGACCGGCATACTATCGATCGGCAGGACAGGACCATAGGATCGTCGTAGTGGAGCTAAGGATCGGAAGCTGCATTTGAAGGTGTTGAGAACGGTTAGGGCAAACGGAGGGCTGTCGGATTATGATATCGCCAAGAAATTCAATGCCAGCCAAAGCACCGTCAGAAGCATTCGTCGGCGACAAGGATTTCGATCTTTTCGGGCCAGTAAGCAACCAAATAGGACACTGAAGCAGAATCTAGTGGCCAAAAGACGTTCCCGGTAGTTGTACAATGAGGTTCTTACAAGTACAAATGATGCATCCTCATGGACGACGAAACGTACGTGAAGATGGATTATGGGCAGCTTCCGGACAAAAATTCTATTAAGCCAGGTGATGTCCCTAGCAAGCTCAAATTCGTTTTTGCCGATAAATTGGCAAGAACGCCTATGATCTGACAAGGTATTTGCAGCTGCGAGTAAAAAACTCAGGTTTTCGTGACAAACAAGACTGTGGATTCCAGAATGTACCAGCAGGAACGAGCGTAAAATTATTGACTGCTTAGATTGAGTGTGAAAGCGCTGCTCTATTCAATTCATTGCTCTATACAGACCGTATGTACCAAAAGGTAAAGGACGAGGCAATGAACAGGCAACTCACACCGGTGGCCTTCGCTCACACAGCATGTAATTGAGGCATTTTTCCATAGAAAATGTACGCTCAGTAATTCAAAACAAGTATTGGTACCATCACGGAAGAATAAACGTGCTGATTGAGCTACTCACTGAGTGCTTTGCTGTCAGTGACTCGTTTACCTCTCAATCATTCAGACTCTCACGAGGCAGTGAATGTTGAGACATATCAGGTGTAACATTTGATAACGGCACAAAAGTTTTTGTAAACAAACTTTGAAAGGTCCTTTGCACGTGAACCAAAGTACACCCACGCAAACCAATACCACTTTCGGAAATGTGAGAGTTGCCCCTACCCGATGATGTTGTTGGTTTGCGTGGGCGTACTTCGATTCGCCTTAGTTTGTTTACAAAAGCTTTTGTGCCGTTATCAAATGTTAGCGGATAAAAGAGCAGGAACTGAAAGAAGAAAAAGAGTTGAAGCAAAAGAAGTTAAAGTTAGAGAAGCAATTAAGGGATCGCGAGTTAGAATTAGAAGCCAAAAAGTTGGCAGAAGATAAAGCTTTCCAGGAGAAACAGCTCGCGGATGAAGAAAAGTTCCGTAAAGCCCAAAAAGAAATGAGGCAGCAGTCGCTTGAGAAGAAGAAAAGTCTTGTTCGACAGTTGTCACAGCGCGGTAGTGAAGCTTCGAGCGTTTGTCAAAGTGAGACGGCGAAATCTGTTCAGAAGGTGAAAAAGTGGTTGCAGAAATCCGGCAAGCAGACAGTGGGAGACAACAAAAAGAAGTCCACGTCAGCAGCCAAGGATTCTCGCAAAGTTTCGGATAAGAAACCCGGAAAACCAATCTTCGACGACGTTCCCCATCCAGTTCCTGACAAAGCTCGGAGAAAAATCAAGCCTAACGAAAAGTGGGACAAGACCGAGACGAGCGACCGAGATATCAACAGTCAACAAGCAGAGAAGGGCCCTACCAGGCATCAGTTAGCGGCACGTCAAGTGATGGGAAAAGATCTTCCGGTGTTTTCGGGAAATCCGGAGGAGTGGCCTATCTGGATCAGCAACTTCGAAAGGTCAACAGCTACGTGTGGATTCTCCCAGGATGAAAATCTGATTCGGTTACAACGCTGCCTGAAGAGTTCTGCATTGGAAATGGTGCGCAGCAGACTTCTTTCTCCGAATAGCGTTCCTCATGTTATCAAGACTTTGCAGTCACGCTATGGTCGACCAGAAACTTTGATTAAAGCACTCACCGAGAAAATCCGTCATCTTCCTCCTCCAATAATGGACAACTTGGAAAGCATAGTCGACTTCGGTATGGCGGTTGACAATCTGGTGGAACACCTGAAGAATGCAAACCAACAGCCACATCTGACGAATCCGTCGCTGCTTCACGATCTTGTAGGAAAGCTTCCTGTCGATTACCGGTTGAAGTGGTCAGCATTCAAGAGTGCCGTAGAGGAAGTGAATCTTGGAACTTTTGGATTGTTCATGTCTTCGTTGGTGGAGCTAGCGTTCGAAGTGATGGATGACACACCGACTGGAAAGTCAACCAAAGGAGTGAATTCTAGGCCCAAAGATCGAGGTTACGTACAAGCTCATTCAGAGAATCCTTCGACTGGGCCGACTTCGTCGAACAACAAGTCAACCACACCGACAAAGCAGCCGATAAAGATCTGTGCATATTGCAAGATGGATGGTCATAGGGTAATGGACTGTTTCAAGTTCAAGTCGTTGAATATCGATGAGCGATTCAAGGTCGTCAGTCAGAACTCGCTGTGTCGAACTTGCTTGAACCAACACGGGAGATGGCCGTGTAAGACCTGGCGAGGGTGCGGAATAGAAGGTTGTCGTTTGCGTCATCATACACTGTTGCATTCGGCCACACCATCCGTACCGACAGTAGTCTCTACGAGCCATTCGGAGCAACAAACCAACGGTAGTCCCTTCTTCCGGATTCTACCAGTAACGCTATATGGAGACAAATGTAAGCTGAACGTGTATGCATTCGTGGATGAAGGTTCGCAGCTGACACTATTGGATGATGGAGTAGCTGAGCAGTTGGGAATCACTGGGCCGATTGAAACGTTGAATCTACAATGGACCGGGAATATTACACGGAACGAACCGAACTCCAGGCGGATTCGGGTGGAGATTTCGGGTTGCGAGCTGGCAAAACGCTATAAGTTATTCGACGCACGTACCGTAGCTAGCCTTCAACTACCGACGCAATCGTTGCACTACCACAACTTAGCAACAAGTTTTCCGCATCTACGAAGTTTGCCGATCAGCGATTACGAAAACGTAACACCGAAGCTCTTGATTGGTCTTGACAACCTGAAACTGACGGTTCCGTTGAAGATTCGGGAAGGAGGTTGGGGCCAACCTATGGCAGCCAAGTGTCGTCTTGGCTGGAGTATCTACGGCTGCTCACAGACAGTTTCGGAACCATTCACCTGTGGGTTTCACGTTGGATGATGGACCAACCCAGAGCCAGACTTGAACCAGCTAGTCCGCGATTACATAACGCTAGACAACTCGGGCGTAGCACCTCCGCTAACTCCGCTCGAATCAGAGGAGGATAAACGAGCACGTATGCTACTTCAATCGACGACTAGCAGGATTGGCAACCGATTTGAGACTGGTCTTCTATGGAAGTGGGATGATATCCAGTTTCCAAATAGCTACGGGATGGCGTACCGACGCTTGCGCTCGCTAGAGAAACGACTCAGTAAAGAACCTCATCTTTACGACTGCGTGCGTCAACAAATGCGGGAGTATCAAGAGAAAGGCTACGCTCATCAAGCTACGACGGACGAACTATCAAATACAAATCCGGAGAAGTGCTGGTATTTGCCGATTGGGGTAGTGCTCAATCCTAAAAAGCCCGACAAGGTGAGGATCATCTGGGATTCCGCCGCAAAAGTAAACGGAATATCACTCAATTCAGCGTTACTGAAAGGTCCTGACTTCCTCACGTCGCTGATTGCAGTTTTGCTACGGCGATGTAAGGTACATCCCTGACGTGGCCACAAGTTTTCCACCGGGCTAGTTTGACGTCCGTCATGATGACGGCCCGAAAAAGAAAAGCAACAAAAAAGAAGTAGATAAAAACACAAGTCATTTCCATCAAGTAAAATTTGCTCAGTGAAATTTTGGTGAATTTAAAATTCGTTTATTGCATAAAATAAATAGTTATTATAATAATAAAACCTACTTACAACTAAAAGCTACAATTGAAAGTGAGTAAAACTTAGATTTATAGCGAATAAGTTAATTTAGTATTTACAAATTGAAAATTCTAGTTTGCCTAACCTAAATCACAATATAGGGAAGAATCTCGTCGAGTTTACGAAGATCACTGAAAATTTGTGAGTATTGCATGAAATTAAAATTGGAAATTGTAACTAAACAATAAATAAAACTTATAGCTAAAGCTGTTCCCAAAATTGCTTTGTTTGTGGAGCTGCTAAGGAAACGGTGACAACACCTGATATGGAAGTTCATATTCATATGAAAATGACTCATTGAACCTGACTGTTTTGCACACTGAGCGGGAGTTGCGTACATCAAGGCTCACAATGGACCTGTAAAGTGTTGGCCTGATTTGGCAAGCTGCCACTACAGCGGAGAAGTTCTACAGTGGTATCGAGACAACGGGGTAGATTTCTTCGAAAAGGACATCAATCCACAGTGGCGCCGGTGGTGTAGTGGGAAGCTAGATTATCTCTGGCCCCAGCAGGCCTGGGTTCAATCCCACTCGGCGCTGCCGAGATGTTCTTAGGCATAACATCACTGATCACGCCTGCCTTCGAAAGGGAAGTAAAGCCTTTCGTCCCCGGTTCATGAGTTGATGGGTCGATAGGTAGGCTCCAGGTGTGGGAGCTGCCTGTCTCCTTGGCGTCCGTAGCATGGTGCTACGGAAAACAAGATCAACGGAAAACAAATCAAGGAAAAAAACATAAATCCACCCAACTGCCCTCAATTCCGCCCAATTGAGAATTATTGGGCATTTGTCAAACAGAAGCTGAAGAAAAGTAGAATGATTACTCGGGATGCGACAGAGATAAAGAGATGGTGAAACAAAATGGCCGCTCAGGTTTGCCAACAGAGTGTCCAAAATATGATGAGTGGTATTCGAAGAAAAGTTCGAGTTTTCATCAAAACCAAATCGGAATAATTTTTTTCGCTAAATATTTTTCCTTAAAAGTGCAATCAATGACCTTCGTTTTGAGTACTCAACATTTTTATTTCAATAAAATGGTTCCGAGATACATCCAGTTTTTGCTGCGTCCAAACATTAAATGACTTAAGCTTTAAGAGAAATTTGACAAATGTTGTAGAAATTAGATGAACTTCGTTTAAGTTCACGAATTTTTTTCAAACTTAATTTGACTTTGTAACATTTCCGAGGGGGACGACTCTATCTACGATGCAGAAAAGCTTGTGTTTTGCTGTGGCTAGCTGCACGCACGCTGAGTAGATAGAAGGAAGATTTATGTCGATTTTGGAGATTTCCTGGAAAAATATGAAGCGCGATGCAAGTAGATGCGAGAAATGAAAGATGATTTTTCGAATATTGATTCGCTAGTGTGCGATTTTTTGAGCATCTAGAATTGAGATTTAGATGTGTCGCCCCCCTCGAACATTTCAGGGTTTTTGTAGATGTTCAAGGGACAGTCAACCAACTTAGGGAATTTTATATTTATCTTCAAACTTCGTCGAGTTTCATAGAATTTCGAAAAAAAATCGGGATTCTTTGTAAAAATTCGGGAAATCTTCGTGGAAAGTAAGGGAATTTTGTTTATTTTTAAGAAACTTCATAAATGTTCTGGTTTTAGTTTCTGAATAATTCGTTCAAGTTGAATGGACTTAAAATAGATCAGGAAATTCCGTATAAATCCAGGAAACAAGATAAACTTCAGGGAACTTCGCAGGAAATCAAGGAAATTTTAAAATGTTCAGGGAACATTGTAGAAGTGCAGTGAACTTCAAAGGAATTCTGAAAGTTTTGTAGAATTCAAGTGAATTGCGTAGCAATGCGAGGAACTTTTTTATACTTCATAGAAGTGCCGGGAACTTTTTTTTGCACTTCGTAGAAGTTCAGCCAAAATTGTAGAAACTCAGAGAACTTCGTATTGTAGAAGTTCAGCATACTTCTTAGAACTGGATTTGGGAACTTTTTAGGAAAATTCGTAGAAATGGTTCCAGCTCTTTTTTGAAGTTTGAAGAAGGTCATGGATGGTTGAATTGAGAGAACTTGGAATAACACTAATTATGGAACTCGGTAGAAGTTGAGAATTTTTTTAAGACGGAACTTTGTAGACGTCCAAGGACCATTGGAACAATTTTTCCGCCCCTCTGGAATTTTTTGATGACACGGTGCTAAATATAGTGCTGACGGAGAGTCCCGTCATACGACGTGACTTTTGTCACCTTACTAGTGACAGAGAGTCAGAAGACTCGCAGAATAAGGGGGCGTATTACTTTGTGTTCAGTTTCATAAGTTTCCTGTTTACATTATTCGGATCAAGCGTTGGGTTGTCAAAATCATCTCTCTAATAAATATGAGGATATCTAGTATTCCGACAATAGATAAACCACAGACAAACAGACATAACTCTTGGAAGAAAATTTTTCAAAAAATAACGTCAAGCGTATTTTGCATGCGCACTAGCACCATCTATCATCCGCATTCCCAAGCATTGTTTTGCAACCGGAGCATTCCTCGTTCATGCATTTTTTCACTAGTTGCTTTTCCCTCGTTATGTCAACGCGTCAGCTGTGTTGAATAAAAACAAAACAGATGGAAGTCAGTGATGTCGGTTCTACGAAATTTTCCGAAGATCTATGGAATTGATTGAATTCTGCAGAAATACGGAGCCGTAGGAAAAATTCACAGAAGCTAAGACTTTTGTTTAGGGATTTGTTATGTTTGCTTAGTGTGCTTTTTCTTTTGCTGGAAACAAGTTTTTAAACGAGTTAATGTATCACTTATTAGTCCCCTTTCTACCACCGCTCATCACTTTAATGTGTACACAGAAGAAAAAAAAGTAGGTGGTGAAGTATTGAACATCAATAACTGATAAAAGTTGATGAATATTACAGTCATCAACATGATTTGTTCTCAAATTCTGTGTATATCGTACAACGTAATATTAGGAACGGAATGACTAATGTGCAGCAGTATTGATGTAATATTCAACAACTATTTTTCTGTATTCGTCAGATGTGGTATGTGTCTCCAGTGGGATGTCTTGACCACTTATCATTTTCAAGAGCTGACATCTACTACCTAGACGTAAAAAAGAACTGGCATCACTGATAAGTTTGAAATTTGGTGGCTTGCTCAATGCTTCAGTGGCGCCACTATGACAATGTGATGAATGTGTTTGTGAGTGTTATGTCTGTTTGTCTGTGGATAAACCATGTATAGAACAGGATATAATAGAAGCAGTTTTTTGTATCTGATCGATAAAACGTCAATGCGATGTTCACGCATCGTATGTAGTTCGATTGTTGCGATTAGATGCGTATGTTGAGTTTGGAATTTCGGAAAGGGTGTATGCGTGATCCAGTTAGAAAAACATTGTTAACTGCTTTCGAGGACGTCACTTCATTTGAATAGCTTTTTAGGAACAATCCCGGCGTAGTGGTTAGCATCCATACCTCTCACGCCAAAGACACAAGTTCAAATCTCACCCCCAGACAAATCACGAATGTCCCAAGAGCGTTTAAGTGACTATAATAAAAAATAGCTTTTTTGTAACCTACGCATTTAGATTTTTTCTTTACGAATGAGTAAAAGTGACTCACTCTCTGCGTAAGATTCATTTTCAGTGCACGAATGATTGAGTGCATGATAGGGTAGGTCAGCTTTACAACCCCCTGTTCCCCTGCTCGTTCAATGCGTGTTGAGGTCCCCAACAACTGTGCAAAATTTGAACGAGTTTGGTTTTAATCTCGATTTGCGAGAGAATTTTAAATTTTGTATGGGAAAATGTATGGGAAACGGAACGATTCTATTCAATTCCAAAAATCCAAATATTACTCAAATTTCACCAAATCTTTGTCGACTTTGTCGAAATTTTGGCAAGCTAATAAATAGGTTCGATTCGTTACCCATACATTTTCCCATACAAAATTTAAAATTCTCCCGCAAATCCAGATAATAACGAAATGCATTTAAATTTGACACCATTGTTGGGGACCCCTCAATACACATAGGACGAGCAGTGGGGAACAGGAGGATCTGATGAAAAGGAATGAAACTATTTGATCCCACTTACCCCATTCCAAGTGGGGAAAACATTAATTTTTCATAATGCATTCCAATATATTGCATAGTCCTGTTCCCCAAGTTCCTCCCCTGTAAGCCTCGTGTATTCGACCCTACGTCTACTAGGCATTAGAATAAGTGAATTTAGTTACAAACAATAAACATTAAATTATCGGTTCCGTAAAGCTAACGCGAATGAGCCTTCCAAATACAGTCAGGAATCCTTATTGCCGGGGTAACGGGGGCGTGAATAAGGAACCGTGAATAAGGATACCCACAGCTTATGGGATTTGCACTAATAGGGGCTGTAGTAGATTATCTCATTTGTTTCAATATATAGAGCTATTCTATCTCGGACAAAGTTGTTGTGCTGGATTTGATCAACAAGCTTGTGTCATTGGATTCAGGTTTAATTGGGAACTACGCCGATAGAGGCGCTTCACTTTTATGTTACTTATGACGGGTGCTATAATATATGGATCTTAGGTCCAACATAGAATATTTCGTGATCCTAGCCATATAGAAAGTTACTGTCTTCAGCAAAGTTGTTCAAGTGACCAATTCCTTACGGATGGTTTCCATATTAGTTCAGAACTCTCTCACTACGCAGCGCTAGTGTGCACATGAGCTTCGTATAAAAGCTGTATCTCAAAATCCTGGTCATATAGAAGGTTACTGTCTTAAGCAAAGTTGTTCAGGTGATCATGCCCTTTTGTATGGTGCTCATTTTAGTTCAGAACTCTCTCACTACGCAGCGCTAGTGTACATGTGAACTTCCTATATAAACAGTATCTCAAGAACCTGGCCATATAGAAAGTTGCTGTCTTGAGCAAAGTTGTTCAAGTAACCAAGTCCTTTCGGATGGTGGTCATATTATTTCGGAACTCTCTCACTACGCGGCGCTAGTGTGCACATGAACTGCCTTAATATGTTATGTCTGGAAAGCTTGCCCATATAAGATGTTGCTGTGCAATGTGAAGACACTAAACGATATAGGAATGACGTGTAGAGAGACTGGAAATCAATTTCGGACGCCATTTTAAAATCCAAGATGGCGGTCATCGATACAAGAAAAGCTGTCAAATACCCTACAATGGGGTATTTCCGGAAAGGAAACGACGTGTAGTGGCCGGCTGAGGGAGAGTCGCGAAGAGAGAAAAATGGAACGTCAAATGCAGCCAAACGGATACTGTCACGAACTGTCATTGGGAGCCAAGCAATTTTATGATGCTTTTCTTACAGTTGAACAAGAAAACACAAGACGGTATTGAAATCTTGCGTAAAACAATTTATGAAAAACTGTTGTTTCCGCCTATTTTATTCAATGGGCCACCGTTTCTTTTTAATTCATTCAAAATACACACAAATAAATATTGAAAGATGCCATCAATTAAGTTTTTGTCAAAACATCTAGTAGCGTAATAAAATACCAAACAGAAAAGTACAGTTTCTCACTGCATGCTGAATAATCTCAAACAATCACTACACGTTCAAAGCAAAACACGCGATTTTGCTACACCTGGTTTGATTTGATTTCAATGGCATAAATTTTCATGACAAGTAGAACAAGTATGCAATGAATTCCGTGTGTGCTATCTGCTTCTCCCTCCCAGGTGGCCGGTTATCGATGCCAGATGCCATTTTGAAATCCAAGATAGTGGCCATCAGCTCAAGAAAAACTGTCATATACCCTACAATATGGGTATTTTCGGAAATCTATGCCAGACGTCATTTTGAAATCCAAGATGGCGACTATCGGTTCAAGAAAAACTGTCAAATACCCTACAATAATGGTATTTCCGGAAAGGAGACCACGTGTAAAGACCAGAAATCGATGCCAGGCACCATTTTGGAATCCAAAATGGCGGTCAAGAGTACAAGAAAAACTCTAACATACCCTTAAATATGGGTATTTCCGGAAAGCGGACGACGTGTAGAGGCCGGAAATCGATACCAGACTTAATTTTGAAATCCAAGATGAAGGCGGTTCAAGAAAAACTGTCAAATACCCTACAATATGGGTATTTCCGGAATGCATGTTTTATGCATTCTAGTCACCCTCGTTCATCCACTCCTTGAGAAGAATATCGACTTCCCTTAGCAAATCTTGCATTTTTGCACTCTGTTCGACATTACTGTCCAACGTGCAGAAGTTTTCGAACTCCGAGAGTTGATTTATTTTGAACACGATTTCTGCCGTGGTGGTCAAGACAATACTGAAAACTTTATTATTTTTTTTACCAACGATCAAATGGGATCGATGTCTGGCCTTTACATGTCGTTCCCTTTCCGGAAATACCCATATTGTGGAATTTGAACGTTTTTTTACAGATTGTTGCCATCTTGGGCTTCAAAATGACGTCTGGCATCGATTTCCAGCCTCTACACGTCGTCCCCTTTCCAAAAATACCCATATTGTAGGGTATTTGACAGTTTTTCTTGAACCGATAGTCGCCATCTTGGAGTAAAAAAAGGGCGCCTGGCATCGATTTACGGCCTCTACACGTTGTCTTCTTTCCGGAAATACCCATATTGTAGGGTATTTTACAGTTTTTCTTGAAGCAATGGCCGCTATCTTGGATTACAAAATAGCGTCTGGCATCGATTTATAGCCTCTACACGTCGTTCCCTATCCGGAAATATCCATATTGTAGGGTATTTGACAGTATTTCATGAACTGGCATCTGGCATTGATTTCTGGCACATAATGCCATCTGGCATTGATTTCTCTACACGTTATCCTGTATCCGGAAATACCCATATTGTAGGCTATCTGACAGTTTTTCATGAACAGATGGCCGCCATCTTGGGTTCCAAAATGACGTCTGGCATCAATTTCCAGCCACTACACGTCGTCCCTTTAGTTGAGCAGAAAGACGCTTAACACTTTTTTCGGCAAATTTATGATCCTGTTTCACGTCATGATTCTTCCCTATGCTTGTTAAAATAGTACTTTCACAGACAAACAGACGTAACTCGTCATTGTGTATCTTCGTTCACGCATTTAACGGTTTATTTGAATATTATCAGTACCGCAAACTACTCGCCGCAGCGCTGGCATCGGATCACTTTGACGTTTCTCTACATTCTATAGAACTTTTATGCAATATTGTTTGCGAGTTAGCGAGCAAGCTTCTTTTCCGCGAGAAGCCCGAGAGATGTCGTTACTGAGGTCCTATATTTTGAGATACTATGTTTGCAAGAAGAACTTTTTCAAAGAGTTACGTCTGTGTGTCTGTGGTACTTTCATTTATTTTCTCTACTGCGTTAAATAAAACGAGTAGAAATAAGAAGGGATGTCGGTTACGAGCTCGAATAATTGAAAATTCGATACCTATTTAATCGAATAATTGAACTTATAAGCATCCCTAGAAAATAGTGTAATTCCATGTCTTTTGGTCTTCCTTCGAAAATGTGGAAGAGCAGAATTGCAACCAGCAGGTGTAACCCAAGAACCAAAAGCTGTGCAATGCTTGTTTTCATTGCCATGACGACGACTGAATTAAGGGGCTTAGAAGCAGAGGGGTGAAAGTCAATTCTCTTCATTGATTTCCTCTTTTGATGACCGTGGCTTCACTATCCTACACACTTAGAAATAACTTATTTTACACATGACGTCAGGGCTGAAAAGCACATCAGAGTGTTAGCAAAGCAACTTTGTGCATGCATCTCACAACACTCGACAAAGAGTGTGTGGTTCTCCCATTTACTTCGCACACTCTCTTCCAACTAATCTGTGAGAAAGCGATCCACACAATGAGCGGTACACTCCGTGCGGCGCAGGGAACGAATATAATACAACAAGCGCTAATGCCTTCTTTGAATTCTTTGCAGACTTTGCTTACCACGGCTGCATACATAGGAAATGAAGAAGGGCATAACGAAGAAAAAATTTGTCTTTTTGCTGGGTTTCCCATTTGCAAGCCTACATTGAGTGGCGCTCTTTGCGTCGGAGCAGTCGGAGCGATGGCTACTCATTAAGCATACGTTATTTCTGGATGTGTGTCTGTCTTCTCTTCTCCGTTGCTTTACACTTGTGCAGGGTGAAAGACAAGCAAACTTTGTGTTTGCTTCATTCTCACTTTGTTTATTTCAGAAAATCAGTAAATTGCGCGCATTGAGTGATCAGATGACAGCCCTGCATGACGTAAACAAACATGTCAGGTAATATTAAGAGTACCGAGACTGAAAATTTCGTTGATCGACGACATATACGTTTGATTGAGCTGTATTTTGCGTCTGTTATGACTCAAATTTATGTCAAAATTGACGCTCGTTTATGTCACTCTCAGAGCACCTACATTTACATGATTTTTTCTAAGTGTGTATTTCGCACTATTTCTGCTAGGCTCTTCTATCATCCAGAACAACAAACGTATTAATGAATGTGTTTGCCGTCGAGTTATTAACGAAACAGAAAGTCGATGAAGAGAATTGATCAAAAACCCTGCTTCCAAGTTTGGTTACAAGATTACAACTCTGGAGAGAATTTTGTGTGGTCGTTGGGGGCGTGTATGTATGTCATGTATGACGATGAGTGTGCAAAATGTTACGCAATTGCATCCTCCCTGTTTGCACACGCCCGAAGATCGCAGGCGAATGCCACTTCGACTTGTTTCGTCTAGAAACGATTCTCTGATGACTGTGTTGGCGAAGCAGCATATGCATTAGGATGGGTCATTATGATCATTTTTTCAGAACAATGATTTTTTTTTTTGGTTTCATTTGGGGTCCCAAACAACTGTGAAAAATTTGGGGACGATTGGTAGTAACTCGGCTTTCCGCATTGCGTTTGAAATTTGTATGGAAATTAGTATGGGCAAACCTACTTTTTTGCATCTTTATTACTAGAGACCACAATTTTGCACAAACCACGCATCTAAATACGTTAAAGTATAGCTAACAACTTTGCTAAAGGATGTATGGTGCTAGAATGTATCTAAAAAAAGTTATAGCTGTATAGATCAATGGTTCGAATTTAATGCCAAAAATCCTTTTTTCTGCCAACACTGCCGGTGTACCAATGAAACTCAGACTCCAAACAGAAATAACTTCGGAGTTTCTTATCTTATCGATTTGGTATGTTCAGATGAATTATTCAAAAACAATTTTTCAATCTCATATGCATATTAAGAGATGAGGGGGCTTACTATACCCCCGCCCCTCACTCATTTAAATGGAAGTAAAGCTTCAAACTGCAATAAATCCGGTGTTTCTGATCTTGTCAAGTTGGTATCATATGTATTCCAAAACATGTGCTCCATTTAATAGGCGTAGTTAGATATGGGGGGGAGGCTTACTGTATCCTTTCCGCCCCTCACTTATATCAATGAAAGTAAAGATAAAGACTAAAATAACTTCGGAGTTTCCCATCTCTCGAGTTGTTCGGATGGGTTATTCAAAAACATTTGCTCAATCTCATAAGAGTTGTTGTAAAGCGAGTATCCCCAGTCCCTTCCCTACTCTTTTGGTGCAATGTACAACGTCAGATGTATTCACACAAATGTCATTGGATTGTAATGATTATATTTAATTTTAATATATTCTACGATTTCTCAGGGTACTTTTTTCGATGCTGTTTTATCCCCTGAAACAAATATTGTTGTTGAAATAGGTCTCGGGTGGATTTCTTGATAAGTCAAAAATTAGCTTCATCCCCTATTCAGCCATATCGTTGACGACCATCAAGGAAGCAACTCGTTGTATCGCATTAACATAATCTGTATCATTACTCCACTCGTTTGCCGGTTTTGCATGAAGCCGGTCGAAATTTCGAAAAGGAATCAGCACTGTTAGAAATCACGTTTGACTTGGGAGCCCAACTGAAACGTAGCTCACTTAAAGATAGCCCAACAAGCGAAATCCAACTGTACTTGTGTGAAGACGGTTTTCGTTTTCTCCTGTTTTTTTTTTGATTTTTGATGTACGACTGCTTCTGTGTTTCCTATACGCAGGTGGCCCTAATGGCAGTTTAATATTTCAAATAAAAGCTTTATATAGAAATTTATAATTTTCCAACTGCTAACAATTCAAACAACATCTCCTCACTAACAAATGAACGGACAAGTGGATATTAAATATTTACACTACAACGTGATGGCGTCTTACAATCAACTGCGAAACCATTGACTTTTCAATGTCTCGGCATAAACTAAAACAATATTTTAACTCCACACGGAATCATAACTCGTAAGAAGTAAAAATAGAATAGCAGACAATTCTTTTATATATTTATAGGAAAAACAAACTTGTAGGTATATGTATTTGTACTAATCTACATCGGTTGATGAAAATAAATAAAAAAACAATTTTTGTTTTAAAAAGTAGAAGGGTCTGTGCCTTGGGGCGCGAACGAAAGCTTGACGTAGGACCGCTAGTGGACGGAATAAATGTTAAGCGCATTTAGTTCTTTTAATTGATCAATTATCAATTATCTCAACTCTTTCCGTTTTTGAATTGTAATAATTCAACCTGAACATACCAAATCGATAAGATAAGAAACTCCGAAGTAATTTCAGTTTGAAACTATTGATATGAGTGAAGGGGGCGGGGTATAATATTACCCCCCCCCCCCCCCTCTCCAACTACACATATGAGATAGAGCTATTGTTTTTGAATAATTAATCTGAACATACCAAATCAGCAAGATAAGAAACTCCGAAATTATTTCAGTTTGGAATCTGACTCCCATTGGTACACCGGCAGTGTTGGCAGAAAAAGGGATTTTTGGTGTTTAATTCAAACCATACATATTTGAATTGTTATAATTTTTTTTAGATACATTCTAGCACCGTACTTCCTTTGGCAAAGTTGTTAGGCACTATATTTGTACATACTTTGTTACACTGTTCATGCTAAATTGTGGTCTCTAGCGATAAAAATGCAAAAAGTTGGTTTTCCCTTACTAATTTCCATACAAGTTTCAAACGCAATGCGGAAAGCCGAGTTACTACCAATCGTCCCCAAATTTTGGACTTTTGTTCAAGACTCCACATGGAACCAAAAAAGGGTTGTTCTCGATTGATGAGGTAAAGTTTGCGTTTTTCCATATAACGATGACCCACTCTAATATGCATATACGTAATTATTTAATTAATAAAAATTATTTCAACGCTTCTGGGCAATACTTGACATTTCCTACATTTTCAATAGTTTCTTGTTGAAAATAAACGCATCGATGCGTAGAAATATTTCTGATCGATTGGTGATAAAATTATTGAAATTGGTCCAGGGGCAGCTGAGTTATTAACGTTCATAATCTTTCATAACTTCGTTACATGTTCCATTTTCGGTTTTCACCATATAGATATCACAGACGTAGTCCTACATCAAAATATTTTGCGCTTCTGTTTTTTTTCGGAACTGCACTCTGTTTTTCCGGCTAACAAACGAATCCAATCATACCTTCTTCTTCTTCTTCTTCTTCTTCTTCTTCTTCTTCTTCTTCTTCACATTTGAAGCCTATTCCGTGCTCACAACTTTGTGTTCTAGATGCACTTCCACAATTCTAGATAGAGCAGGAATTAGGGCGTAACAGCTTTTGTAAACAATGGCTTCTATCGATGATTTCTAGAAATTCAAGGCACGTCCACGCAGACCAACCTAACCATCGGATATGGGAAGTCTTTCCCTACCCGATGCGGATGTTGGTTTGCGTGGGCGAGCCTTAAATTTCTAGAAATCATCTAGAGAAGTCATTGTTTACAAAAGCTGTTAGGCCCTAATTCCAGCTCTATCTAGAATTATTAATCGAGAGCTTTCGATGCCTGTACCATTTTTGCTTAAGTATAATTGTGTGGCTAGTACAATCATACTCTATGCCCGTCGAGTAAATTTTCCAACCCGAAAAAATCCTAGACCGGACCGGTAATCGAACCCAGCCACCTCCAGCATGGTCTTGCTTTGTAGCTGCGTGTGCTTTTATCGACTGAGCTAAGGGAGGCCTCGATCCAATCCAATTTGATAAACACAATTTTCATGTAGCAACCTCAAAAGAAAACTGTTCATTATTCCGGACCATTTCGCCCAGTCAGTGTATCTTATATCCGTTTCATTAATTATTTTGAGACTGATGCCTAGCTTTTTTAAAACCAAGCTTCAAGCATTGCAAATAGGTTTCAAGCAAACAATGTTTAATATTAAATGTATAGTCAATTTGCGAGTGGGATGTGTGCATCCGAAGCGCCGCATCGGTCTCCTATCACATCCCTTACTGGGAAGAAATGTTCACTTCACTGGTCCCATTCATTGTTGACCAAATTCTACTGAAAGGAACGTTTTATTCGCTCGGTCGAAGGCAACCAATCAACATCCTTTTCATTCTTTTCTCGAGCTACGGGTTGGCCTAGAAAGATCGCATGGCAACCGTGTTGAGAGACGAAAAAAGAATGTTACGAATTTGCTGAATTATTGGAAGTAGGGGAAGTGGGCCAGTCATTCTAATAAAACCTCTCAATTTTCATAAAATCAAAATTTCTTCGACAGGAAGCTAGTCTCAGTGTTGTAACATATTTATGCCTACGTTGAAAAAAAAAAGCAGTTGCACGCCAAATGGCGAATTGATCAGACACGACCATTTGCGATTTGCATGAAACTTTGCCTAAGTGTTTGTTATAGGTAATCGTTGATGAGTGATCTTATTTTTTTTTTTTCAAAATAGCGTCTTTAACATTTTTCAATAAATTGCAGCACGAAAACATCACTTCTGATCGAAATAATTTTAGAGACAAAGTTGTAGAGAAAAATAAAGCCTTTCTAGGAAAACTATAAACGGTCAATATGTTGATATAAATTTTGAGTGAAAATTCCAAAACAGTGTAATCCAGTGGATTAAGATCGGGGCTGGATGGCCACATATCCTTCGCCCAGAACGGAAGATGTTCATGCAACCACTTCTGAGTGCGGTTCGAGGTGTGGCACGGATCCCCATCTTGTTGAAATACAACATTTGGCTTCGGACCGTACTGTTCTTTGATCCACGGAAGAACATACTTACTTAAAATCCCGATGTAGCCTTCTGTGTTGACCTTGTTGCCTTCTGGAATGAACACCGGGTCCATTTTTTGCCATCGGAAGCCACCAATCCAAACACCATAACGCTAGCAGGATGCTTGGTCAGATACACGTTCTTGTGCTCGTCGGCCACGTCTTTTACCGGAAGAGAACTAATATACCGGTCGGTTCTGGAATTTGATACGGGATCGACGGTAAACATGCTCTCGTCGGTGAACAGGATTACAAGATTTTTTTTCGCTTAAGGAATTTCAAGATTTTCTTGCATCGTTCGACTCGTAGCTCCCGGATGCGGTTGGTTATCATGTGAGTTTTTTTCGG
This sequence comes from Ochlerotatus camptorhynchus, assembly GCF_037179485.1. NCBI lineage: Eukaryota > Metazoa > Arthropoda > Insecta > Diptera > Culicidae > Ochlerotatus > Ochlerotatus camptorhynchus. The sequence goes on along the minus strand of NW_027040918.1, from coordinate 6,956,461 downwards.
TACCCTCGACTTCGCCCCGCAATCTTCCTTTATGATCTTCCGTGCCGTAAAGTCACTGATCCCATGTTCCTTTGCCATTTTCCTTATTGAACGCACTGGATTCACCCGAATCTTCCTTTTGATAGCAGCGATAACCCTTGGAACCCGAGCTGATCTCGGACGACCTGTGGCCACCTTCGCGGATAGTTGTCCTTTCTTTTCTCGGTGCACCGGGACACTCCCACGGCGATTGAAATGTCTTTTTGCGACATTTGCGCGTGGGACAAATCACGAATACGCTGTCACTTCGTCATGGTGCAACTGTCAAACTAAGTAAATCATTTTTTTTATACACAGCCTACTACGGTATGAGCTATAGGTTACGTGCATGCAAAGAAATTCCGGATCCGGAGCTGAATCGTGAAGAATCGAAAGAAGAAAAAAAAGAAGAGCTGGACAGGTCCGAGAGCTGGACGGGTCCGGGAGTTGTTATCCTAAACAGATCCCAGTGAATCATTCGAGTCAATTATTCGGATCCGGAGCTGAGCTGATAAGCTGGAGAGCTGCATTTCGCTCTTCAGTTATTTGCTTTTGTGCGGATCTTCTGCTCCCCCAGAGAATGATGGGAGGAGAGGTTAGAGCACATATGCTAGAGGAATAACATCAGCAATAAGAGCCGGGTACATAAATAAGTTGGATAATACCAGTAGAAAATTAAGATCGTGTACTGCCTATAATCCCATATCAGTCCCATATGGAAAAAGTAGGCATTGAGAAAATGGCAGTCGAAGTTACGAAGTGCAATTTCCATGTAAATATTTGATAAATAATAGTAAATTAATTGATAAATTTTTCAAGTTAAAATATCAGCGAAAAATATGGCAATTTTAAAAGCAGACCTTTAACTTGAACTATGGGCGACTGAATTTCAGGATGGGACTGATATGCGATTATTTTGCTTGATGGGACAAACTGACCTGATGTTGTTTTCACATTTTTCATGATCAAAGTTCATAGTTTTATCACATATTATGAAAGTAGATGCCAATTGATTGTGGATAGCGTTGTTATCTCTAAATTGACGAAAATCCATATGGGACTGATATGTGATTATAGGCAGTGTAGCACATGTACATATTTCTCTCTCTCCCAAACAGCGCCGCTTGGAAGTTTGCTTTTACCGTTGGTGCTGTTGATCAGTAGGCACATGTTGTATTACGCGAGCGTCTTGGTTTACGCGGTGACTGTTCAATGCGTTAGTATGCGTTTTTTGAAGAGTTCCGCTATGAGTGATGGTTTGAATGGTTTAGACTTGTGATAGGGTAAACGCTCCTATAGTTGCGGTACGTTAGAAGCGTTAGGTTCCTATAGTTGTGTATTGAGTCTCCATGCACAACTATAGGAACCTAACGCTTCTAACGTACCGCAACTATAGGAGCATTTCCCCTATCAGTACGCTGATGAGCTGCGGTTCCTAAAAAATGAACCGCGGGTCATCAGCTCACTTTAGAGAATCGCGTCTATGGAACAGCTCGAGAGCGGATCGCCCATCTGTACCAGAAACAAGCTTATCCCTTTTCGCTTCCATAATTACCACAAGTCTCAAACGATTGAAAATTCAAAACGAACTTGCAAGCCGTGTCTACATTTTAATACACTCTTAAAGAAAAATATGCAGATATGTATGTTATTAAAATGATTTCGGATGGGTAAAGGCGGACAGAAAATACAAAAATACGTTCCACTTTTCTTATGATGGATAGCGACTGTTGTGTGCCCTTTCGCGATTAGAAAGTGAATGTGCTGACGTGAAAATCTTCTCTGGACAACCAGTGAAGAGACCACTGTTAGTGTTCCAGTTATAGGCACTATAGATGCACCAATGGCTTTTAGTTTGCCGGGTAGGATAGCACTTTTCCGTACCGGTGATGGTGGTTTGAAGCTAAAGTTCTCATCATTTTTCTTCAGCCCAGCGGCATCAGGAAAATTTCATCATCTTTGAAAAAGTGCAAGGGCCTTTAGTCAACAAGCGGTTCCAAAGCCATTTGTGTGGGGTTCCAACAAGAAGCATCAGGATTTTAAGCTAAAACTTCAGTTACTGGAAAATATGACCTCAGAACCGAAGATTGAGGAGGTGTTGCCCCCGTTGCGGCAGTCTGTCTAGGAACTGGGTGATTTGGTTCGTAAGCTGAAGGCCGATGGGGCTTCGGAGATTGATGTCAAAAAGGCTGTGAATGAGCTGAAGGCCCGCAAGAAGATTCTGGAAGACAAGGAGCTTAGATTGGCTCCTTAGTTGGCGACATTCGATAGGTGGAAGATCTGTTGAAGCGGAGGTTTTTCTACGGTCAAAGTTTCACCATCTATGGAGAAATCACCGGTCAGTAAGATTTTGGGCCGATGGGTTGCGCATTGAAATCGAACATGATCAACGTCTGGAGGCAGTTCTTCGTACTGGAAGAACAGATGCTGGAGGTGGATTGTTCCATTCTGAAGCCGGAGCCGGTTCTATAGCTTCAGGACACGTCGACCGATTCGTGGATTTGATGGTTAAGGACGTGAAGAATGGCGATGCCGGCGCCGGTGGTGTAGTGGTAAGCGTGACTGCTTTCTCACCCCAATCGGTCTGGGTTCAATCCCAGCCGAGGTCGGTGGGATTTTTCTGAGACATAAAAATCTCTGGTCACGTCTTCCCTCGGAAGGGAAGTAAAGCCGTTGGTCCCGGCCCATGTGTGTTTGAATAGGTGTGATATCCTACGCAGGTGTAGAAGCTGCCTCGATTGCCGTCAATGGATGGCAATCGATGTCCGTCGGTTATTGGCACTAGATTCCGGAACAGAGACCGACGTTAAATAAAGGAATGAAGAATAAGAAGAAGAAGGAGAAGAAGAAGAAGAAGAAGAAGAAGAAGAAGAAGAAGAAGAAGAAGAGGAATGACGAAGGCTTCTGTTTGGATTAGGTACTTGATAAAGAACCATTTGCCACTGCCAGACTCAGACTCTGAAGGATGAGTGCACGGACATTGTCATTAAGCTGGACGGAATGATCAAAAATTCAACATGAAAATTCCCATCACGGGAAATGATCTCATGGAACCGATCGAGTGCAATCTGATGTTTGGAACTCAAAATGGGCCGACTGGATTGATAAACCAGAGACGGCTCAGGGCATTTTTGTCAACTTCAAACGTTTGCTGGAGTTCAACCAAAGAAAACTCCCGTTTGCAGCAGCTCATATTGGAAACTCTTTCCGTAACGAGATTTCACCACGAGCGGGACTGATCCGTGTTCGTGAATTTACCATGGGCGAGATTGAGCACTTCTACGATCCTCAGTTGAAGGACCATCCCAAGTTCGAGAACATCAAGGATGTCGTCATGGCACTGTACTCTGCTTGCAACCAGATGGATGGTAAGAGTGCCCGGCAAATCAAGATTGGAGAAGCCGTTGGAAGTGGACTGGTCGCAAATGAAACGCTTGGGTATTGCAAGGCTCGATTCCGGAGCGGCTACGATTCCGCCAGCATATGGGCAACGAAATGGCTCATTATGCTTGCGACTGTTGGGATGCCGAATGTTTGACCAGCTACGATTGGATCGAATGCGTTGGCTGTGCGGATCGATCGGCTTACGATCTTACGCAACATACCTATGCCACTGGAGTGAAGTTGGTAGCAGAGCGTAGTTGTTTCAGAAGCGTCTGATGAAGAGTTTGGAAGCTTTCGCGACGAAGATGGATCGGAGGAGAATGCTGGTCCGGCGCCGGATGTCGACGTGAAATCTGGTAGACCAAAACGGGACCAACACCTCCTCAATCTTCAGTTCCGAGGCCATATTTTCCAGCAACTGAAGTTTTAGCCCATCCGAAACTACAAACGTTTTAAATTCAGTGATAGGATTTACCACTCACCTTGTACTTTATAAAGCACCACCTATTTAATATTACAGCGCTGAAATTTCTTGTTCACTATACACGCTATTTCAAAACTACCCAAATTTGGGTAGAATCCACCCAGATCGCTCAAAACTGAACCTACCCAAAAATGGGTAAACTATGTTGGTATTGTGGTCCATTTGGCAACTTGTCACTCCCAACATAGTTTACTCATTTTTGGTAGGTTAAGTTTTGACCGATCTGAGTGGATTCTACCAGAATTTGGATAGTTTCGAAATAGCGTGTACAATACAATTAAGCGAAGGTGTCATCTGCCAACAATAAAAAATCCTGAGTGGCGAAAAATGGCTCTAATGATCGTTGAATGTCTACAAAATTTCCTTAGCTTTACATCTTGGAAATTTTCTCATCTTCTACGAGCTTCCACACTTCCAAGTTCCTTATATTTCCAAATTCCCTCAATTCTATTAAGATATTAGATAACCCCCTTTCCTACGTTTTTTTTTCCAAAGATCCGAGTAAACAAAATTTCCAAAACATCCCCTTAGATCCCAAAAAAAACCTGCAGTTCTGAAGAGCCTAAATTCTACAATACTCGCTGAGCATCTATTAAGTTCCTTAAACTTCTAAAAAGTTTGCTGAGTTTCTAAAATTTTGGCTGAATTTAATACAAATCTCAGCATTTCTATGAAGTTTAACAAAATTCCTAGAATATCAACGAAATTCGCTTAAACTCTTCGAAGTTCTCATAATTTTTATGAAGTTAGCTGCATTTCTTCAAAGTGACCTGAAGTTCTCCAAAAGTTCCAGAATTTTTAACAGAATTTCAAAATTTTCAGAACACTTAGCGTCAGTGTTAAGAAGTTCTTTAAAATAAACAAAATTCCCTTGAATTCAATGAAATTTCCCAAACTCTTATAAAAATCCCAGATGTATGACGTTTTCCTGAATTTCTTCAAAGCACTCCCAATTTCTTCGATTTTCTCATAATTTATTCTCTACGAACATCTGTAATGAGATTTTAAAAAAATCACTGAACTTCAGCATAGTTCCTTGATTTTTAACAAAATTCGCTAAATTTCTTTAAAGTTCGTTAATTTTTTACAATGTTTGATGAAGTTCTACATTTTTTCTGAACTTCTACTAAATTTGCAAGGTTCATGTTCAACTAAATTCCACTGAAGTTCTATGAAGTTTAATGAACTTCTATAAAGTTTGCTAGGCCTTTATAAACTTAACTGCATTTTCTAAATTACTGCACTTCTAGAATGTTTCCAGAACTTCAGTGCAGTTCAATGTCTATTAAGCTTTTATAAGTTCTACGATGGTGCTTGAAGGTCTTCATGAATTGGGATCCTCATAAAAGTTTGGGAAGCCTCGTTGTAGTTAAGGGAAATTTGTTTAATTTGCAAAATATCATTAATTATTAGGGTTAATGATCTTAAAATAGATCAGGAAGCTCCGTGAAAATTCAAGAAACTTTGTAAAACTTCATTAAATGAAAAAAAAAAATCTTAAAAGTTCTGAGAATTTTGCAGATTTGCACAGAATGTAATAAGGATTTTATGATTTTCGTCAAAAACATAACATACCTACGTACCACATTGAGTGTAAATTAATGCCTTGATTAATACAGATTTTTTTTTTTCATTTCAGTTCAAGTTCCTGCTTCAGTTATTCCACAGGTATGTATCAATTGGAAACGATAACATGTAAGGGGTTGGTTCAAAAATCACGTTGGCAGTTTTTTGAATGATTTTAGTTTCCCTTTCCCTCCGTAGACAATCATCCATACAAATATTAAAATAAGTCGTTAACTGTTAACGTAGTAAATGGACAAACTGATGAACTGACAAGATTCACTGAACCAAATTTGACTATATTTTTTTTAATATTACATGATCAGATGATATGACAATATTTTGTGCTAGTAAATTGCAAGATGAGATTGTAAAGTATGGATTTTACACCTAAGATCTGCCATTCTGAGGCATAACATCTCTGATCACGCCTTCCTTCGGAAGGGAAGTGAAACCGTTGGTCCCCGCATCATGAGTTGATGGGTCGATAGGTAGGCATTGGTGCTCAGCACGGAAAACAAGATCGACGGAAAAGCAAGTCAAGGAAAAAAAAGTCTATTTGTCATATTTCTTGGTCGATCCAATCATCACGAGCAATTTAGAATTGCCATGCAATAGTAAATACTTGAAGAAATCGGTACAAGTAAAATGTTTCAAATTAAATTTGACATTTGCACTAATCACTCCTGGTATCGATAAAAAGTACTGAGTGATTTTCAAAATTTCTGAGTAGCCAGCGATATTCCGATTGCTACTAAAAAAATACACAAATTCTTATTGAAATTCTCCTTGTAATATACCGGCTGTACCGATCTCAAGAACTTCTTGAGGTTGACGAAATGATTGAAAATCAGATTCTTGTCGATGCAGACTTCTTTATCCATCTCCAATTGTAAACAATCAAAGATAACTGTCACATTGTACACGCTCTCAAAATTTCAGTGAAAAATGAACAAGTTTTTACAAGAGAAATTCACTTTCTTTAAATCAATTTATTCTCTGAAACTAAAAATGTTGAATCATGTAAAATATAAAATTATTGTAGGACAAACAAAAAAATGAGGACAAATCGTAAATTTTGAAAAATAAATCAGGACGCTCCAAAACGACCTTAAAAACAGGACATGTTCTGCTAAATCAGTACGGATGGTAACTCTACATGCTTACTTGAAAGTACCACCCCCACACCCCCCTATTTTGAAGAAAAGTGGCTTAACTCGTTAATGATTAATTTGTATTACCCATACAAAAATCCAACATGGCTGAATCATGAATTTGACACATTAGAACACCTATATGTACACGGAGAACAAATTATAGCAGACGAAATTATTTTTCCGGTCAAAATAACTATATTGTTCAATTGTTTTAGAGATAACCCGATACTAAAGTTGATTTGACTATATATAGAGAGCAACAACTATAGTCCATAGTTGGTTCCTCGGTTGGCTCAACTATATTTTTCAGTAGATGAACAAACGTCAAACTTTAAAATACAACTATGATTTAGTTGATTCAAGAAAAATTTTGTTAGTTAAGCAAAATTGTACAATGTTTATTAAACGAACTGCTCTTCATTATCGACATATTAAGGAAGTTTGTTTTGCTTCTTTATCGATTTCAAAAACACAACTGCAAAATCATAAAAAAGGTGAACAAGAACATTCAACTAAGATTTGAACCTTGTTCATTTGCGTGAGAGCCAGCTGTCTTATTGCCTGCTCTACGCATCACAAGTTAAAAGTATGTGGATTTATGATGATAACTTGAAACCTAATTATAAAACTAAATTACATTTGACGGTTGTTGTAGTTGATCAAAGTTATAGTTGAATTGAGTATAAGATGAACAGTTGAATCTATTAGGTAGATATGATTGAGTTGATGGTCAAATTAATGTTGGAATAACTATAGGTTTCTTTCAAACAACAATATTTTTCCATGTGAAAGTAACTATTAGGATTGTTATCTTAACTCAACGAATTTGTTCTCCGTGTAGTCACCTTGAGAGGGATCACTGCAATCTTACTGGCAGTGATACCAGCTTCAACGTGGACGTTCTCAATGCTTAGCAACGTCAAATTGACGAACCTGTCATTAGTCATCGTTGTCTATGTTTGATGAATTTTATTTTTGAAAACGATCTCTCTCCACTTGCATTAAAAACCATTATGCTCAGGTACAGGGTGCAGCAGAAAAAAATATGGTATTTCTTTCAAATCCCATTTTCAACTACTTTATACCTTGTACAGACATACAAAGTTTACTGTTGTACTACCGTTGTACTACTTTAAGCTGGTACCACAAATTGTACGTTTTGAGGTACTAGATTAAAGAAGTACAACGGTACTAACAACAATCAATACGAAACTAACGATTTTAAATTGGCTCACTACTTGACTAGCCTATTGGTCCCAAGCAAACGATTAACGTATCCCATTCTAGTCGAAATTCTAGTACTATGCAATGTTTGTTTTGATTTGCTATGAAAGTTTGACAGGTAAAATGAGGGGTTATTGGTTTTTACTATGTTTCGAGGGGTGAATCGATTAGCTTGGGACCGAAGAGAGTACGAGAGCTGAGCCAAAAAGTTGAGCACATTTCTTCGGGACCTTCTGGTCTTAGAGTTACCTCTATGGTACTAATTTGTATGTCTGTCTGTGGTATTAAGCAATAATATCAACATTTTCGAGGTCCATTCAAACAAATTTACTCGATGCGTCCTCCATTTTTATCAATGACAATCTCAAGACGACGCCGGAAACTAGAACACGCCTTTCGAACGTAGTCCTCCGGGTGTCCGGCCATTTGGCCGAACGCCATTTGGCCGAATGTCGTTTGGCCGAATGTCGTTTGGCCGAATGCCGCTTGGCCGAACGCCATTTGGCCGAATGAGTCGTTTTGCCGAAAGCAGTTTGGCCGAAAGCTGTTTGGCCGAAATCAGTTTGGCCGAAAGCAGTTTGGCCGAAAGCAGTTTGGCCGAAAGCAGTTTGGCCGAAAGCAGTTTGGCCGAATACTTGAAAAGAGATTTACAATTTTTGAACACTAGTCGTTCTTAACCTAGCGTAGTTTAGTATCAAACGGAATGTTATTATTACATATGGCTTCCAAATTTATTTACCTTTCCATATGTACCGTTAGTTCTGGTAAGGGGTCGTGAAATGTTCGTCTATTGTTGAAAATACAAAACTCCTTCCGGCGGCTCAACTTGGCCCACGGGTTTTCTTGGGCCTATTAGTTTCTCTTTGAGCTTTAGCCTTGTACAGTACAAGTGCGCCTTTTGTTTTCAAGATCTTATTTTGCATTCTTCAACACTTCGTCTTGCAGTTATTGAATAGAAGCATCGTACCGAATGTTTGGTTGACACGTTCACGCCGAAATCATAGATATATTTGATATATTATGCTCGGTAGGCCGGGAATGGGCGATTAGGCTGAAGTAGATTTTTCCCCTACTAGATTCATAAATGGCAGCCCTAATAACGATCCATAGTTGAAATTCACTACACTATCCCCGCGCTTAGCCGACACTCGACAATCTGACGCCTCGAAAGTACTGGACCCCGTTAGTCCGGAAAATGCCGGATTGAAAAATATTAACACGCATACAATGTGCTGTCAGTTTTCAGATTTATGCTGTAAGCAGGCTGTCTGTTTGTTTAGATTTTTGGTATGAACAGTCAGATTGACTAGTCAAAACCCGATAATCTGATCATGATTTTTTTCGGATGATGCTGTATAATAAAGTCAAATAAAAAAATGGATCGATGAAATGTTCCATAAACTGTATAACCCTCAAATTTTATGATACGCTCATGATTTTTTTTAAGCTAGAGGAGCGCAGCATCGGGAAACCGTTTTCTATAGGCTTCTTTAAGAAGTTTCTGTTAGAAGCTTCTTTTATAAGCTTGTTTCTCAAACAGCTTCTAACAGAAACGTGTTTTAAAATTTTCTTTAAGTAGCTTCTTTTAGAAGTTCTTAGAAGATGTTTGCCCGTCGCTACGCTCCGCTACCTAAAAAACACCAAGCAAAGCCACCCTTTTTAAATTGAACCCGTGTCCCCTCGAGATCGTCAAGTCGACGATGACAGCAGCACACACCGTGGTAGGGGTAACAATAGCTGCAATTTCCAAACCTACGACTGGATGCATTCCTTCAAATAACAACTGAAGTGCGGTAAAAATCGGTAGAACTGTTTCAAACACATCGTTGGTACTTCAGCGATCGGTGATCATCTCTTTTTGCCAGTGGTGGCGGGGTGGAGACACCCCTCACCATCCCTCTCCAAAGGGGGAGTTTGGTAAAGAGAGATGATAAAACCGATTTGTACCTTCCTTAAAAGTTGTCCTGGCTCGCTGTCTACTCTCTATATACCGTGCCGATTCAAATTTCGGACACTTAAACTCGAATTTCGGACACTTTTAAAAGTTGATTATCTAGGTCGAATATGATCCACATGTCTTGTAAATTTTAAATTTTTTTGACTAGTGCCCTCCACGATCATCTAACATTATTACTTTGTTTCTAACTGGATGTAATATTTAATTAAAAATGAAAGTGTCCGAAATTTGAATCGTCCGAAATTTGAATCGGAACGGTACAATTTTCACACTGCCGTACTCTAACGGAACTATCAATTCTATACTTTCATCTCCTCCTGATCTATCGTATAAAAATTACCACTTTAGTCTGTTATTTGAAATTAGCATCTTCAACTATGAACAGTTCTTTGAAGTTTTGATGATCTTGTACTGTAAACGCAGCATGTCATCAAATTAAGACTAATCATAATTTAAAAAAAAACAGAGATTTTTCCTTCTTTCAATATGTGGGTAAAAGCACAGAACAGATAGGTAACATGGGAATCAGAAACGGAGACATTTAAATTTCAATTGGTAGTGACACCTAGCGGTGGAGAGAACGCTTTTTACACTCAAAATTTATTTACACTCATACCATAGAGGTAACTCTAAGACTAGTAGATGCCGACGAAACGTGCTCAACTTTTTAGCTCATCTGTGGTACTCTCTTCGGTCCCAAGCTAATCGATGCACCCCTCGAGACATAGGAAAATTCACGAACCCCTCATTTTATCTGTCAAACTTTCATAGCGAATCAAAACAAACATAGTATAGTACTAGAATTTTGACTAGAATGGGGTACGTTAATCGATTTGCTTGGGACCAATAGGCTAGTCAAGTAGTGAGCCTATTTAAAATCGTTAGTTTCCACCGGTTGCTTATACCACCTTTTACCATTTATACCAGCTTTACTGGTATGTACAATTCAAACATACCCAAGATTCATATATTGAAAGGTTTGTACACGTTTGTTGGTGCTTCTGTATAGAGTGTCTGTAGGAAACATCTTATTCACAGATTTCATCAATGCTTCCTGCAAAAGCAAAAGGGTAAGTAAAATGCTAATTATGGAGTGAGAAGATCACATAAAGCAAAAACTTTATTTATGATTTTTCTGCTAATTCTAATACGATTATCATAATTCCATACACTATGATATTCAAAAACACATTTGGAATAAAACATATTCAAAGTTTAAGGTTCAATTTACTTTTATGCTTTTTGGAAAATTTCAAAAGCAGTTTTTCAGACGCATTATTTCAGATTGCAAAAAGCTCGCACTATTCGATTCCTTTTGATATTTTATACAAAATGACGCGAGTTTTTTGCAATCTAAAGGAATGCGTCGAAAAAAATTGCTTTTGAATTTTTAAAAAATGCATCAAAGTAAATTGAATCTTAACGATAGAAAATAGGGGAAATGTCGGATTCAGCACTTCTTTACCTATTATCAGCGGGTATTTATTTGCATCATGTTCCAATGCATTGTTCTGCAAAAAATTAACACTCTAAGTCTGTGCTCTAAGATTTCATTTACTCCCCTGGCGATAAAAAGGGAAAGAAGTGCCGAAGCCGACATACCCCCTAATTTAAAAATATCCTGTGTTTCATTCATCCTGAATTCTCAAAACTATATTCAATACACATGCAAATCGCTTAACCTGTAGGATTTGAACAAATCTTGGGTTGTCAGAGGATATAGAGATTGCTAAAGTATGATTGTATCAGTGATTTGTTTCCATCGGGAAAATTTTCCGCTATGAAGTTTTTTTTTTCCCGATGAAAACATTTTGCGTACGACGTGCGTACGATAAACGTCAGCAATCTCTATGTCGAAGGAATAGCAGGGAAACTCTCTTTACTCCAATGGCATTTCTCATGGCCTTGTGCATTTGTGTTAAAAAGCAAAACATTTTCCTTCTTTCACTTTTTATGCGTAAAAACCGTGGTCTAGGAAAAGCGAAATGATAATGCATTTCGTCGTAGAAAAAATCGTTCCATTCACGACGGATGAGCCCATTGTTTACGATTTATGAGAGGGAAAGCGAATACGAGCTTATCTGTCATGTAGCATACGGTAACTTGCCGTCTCTTTTGTTCTTTCATTCCTCCTAGTACACGGTAAGAAAAAAGTACCCAACGGAAATTTCACATTTACCTACTTTTGACTAGTTTGTCTCCTTTTCTCCTTCTAATGTTGTCAAAAACGGAGAAGCAAAACCACCCAACAGGGGTAGTAAAGTGTGGGAACCCAACGTTGAGTATAATCATATTTACCTACTGTTGGGTACAACTAACTTACTTTTGGTTAAAAAGCCAGTGGAAAATTCCATACGAACTGCACACAAGTAAATGAAAATTACTTTGACCCGCTTTACCTACTTTTGGGTTCCTGCACTATAGTGCCGAGATGAGTGAAAAGAACTTAATTTTGGGTACTTTTTTCTAACCGTGTAGCAGTTAATGGGACACCACACTCGACATAGGAATTGGCGTTGATGAGAGCTCTGTAAAGGGCCACCCACATTAGATCCACACTCTTAGTTTTTTTCTACCGAGCTCGGCTGTGCAAATCTTGGCAAAAAAAAAGTTTTACTGAGATCTCAGAAAACATTTCATTTGTTTGCTGAGATTCAGCTAAGCATTATCTGACACTCAGCAATCAAATGTTACTTATTCTGAGATCTCAGTGAAATGTTTTTTTTGCCGAGATTTGCACAGCCGAGCTCGGTAGAAAAAACTTAGTGTGCAGATCGGACGCGTTGCGGCAAAGTGACAGCTAAATCTATTGTCTAACTGTCAAATTTACGTCAACGAACGCAAACGGATCTAATGTGAGTGGCCCTTAACTCCTATGATGAAAAGCAAATCAGTGGCGCCTTGTTGCCAGTTTTCCCAGACTTTTCGATTCGTTGCGTACGTGATAATAATTTGTGCATTCCTTTGCTTAATGCCTTTGATTTTTTGACTGAATAATTCAATGAAACAGTTTAATTAATGTTGTCATGTTACTTTTACATGCTCATCAGTACATAGTGGCTTTAGCAGTTTTTAATCCAAGGTTAGTTGTGTACTAGGATTTAATATTTTTCTTTCAATTCGGCATTGCTGGTACTGGTATAATTGACAACAAGAATTGTACAGTACTATCCTAATATTTTGATCAGGTGAATCAAATGAAAACTTTACCGTTTTATTAAAGTACGTTAATTTTTTTTTGCTAAAGATTGCTAGTATTGAAAAGCCAAACGCAACGGATTATACTTATATTATGCATGCACAGTAGACTGATGCAAAATTTAAAAGTGCTCATACGGTTCAAAATTGGGTCCTGCTTAGCCTCCCAAAATTTGAACTACTTTAGTAAGAAACTGACTTGGCACACACCATTTCAAGTTTATATGGGAATTACTATGGGAAAACCTTATGTTTTTGTTTATTTCTATCTGACAATTCACCCCATCACTGTGCTTTTAAAAAAGATAGCAATGATTGTAGCACATTTTCTCAGTTACAACTTTGTTGAAAACCACTTTTGAATCAAATGCACGGAACAAAAGTTATTAATGATTCAAGTCACTGATGTCTTATGATTATGCTCATTCAACTGTTCAGCAGGCAACATTGGTGTTTCTGATGAGAAGCATAGAGCACAAATATCATGGCTACTATGTCACACTGCGGAATACAGTGTTGCCTACAGAACAGCTGCTTGATCATGCCATAAGATTAACAATCTCTTAAACAATTAATAACAATTTAATCTGACATTTAGCTGAAAAACGATATTCCGCAAAGTTGTAGCATAGAAAAATTCCCGCAATAATAGTTATTGAACTTTTTGAAAAAGCAATATGGAAGATGGGTAGAAGACAATGAACAAAAAGTTTGGTTTTCTCATAGTAATTTCCATATAAACTTCGAATAATTTGTGCCAAGTCAGTTTCTTACCAAATGAGTTTAAATTTTGGGAGGCTAATCAGGACCTGATTTGAAGCCGTTTGAGCACTGTGGAGCAAAAATTTCAAATTTTGATCTTTATTAGCATATTTGTATAGCTTAAGGGGGTAGGTCATTTTAACGATTTTTTTGAGGGTAAATAACGATCAATTCAAAAAAAGGAATGCATGGTTTTGTCAATTTAAATGTCCTCTTTAATTGAGATTTTTTTGGCGCGATTGGATGTCTTCTGTAGCCGCTGCACCAGGTTCCCCAGGAGACCTCCCGTCTGAGTCGTCGCGGAGCGGGACGTCTTGCGGTCACACCACTGGAGCTGGAACAACGAATTTTTTTGTGGTTATTCTCTGATAGATGACCCAGTCTTGTATGTAGCCGTTTTTGATTAGGTTGAAAAATAAAAATTTGCCGACGGTTTGAAAAAAACAGTCCGTTTTTGTACCCTAAAATTGGAGATAAAAGCTGGCACCAAAAATCAATTTTTGATTCTTTTGAAAATCGGCTACGTACAAGAATAGAAAAAAGGTACTTAACTCGAAAATTCAATCGCCGTTTAAATCGAATGAGCCGTTTCTAAAATACAGCGCCCGCCAATTTTGAAAACATCGTTTAGAGAAAATCGCGGCAGCAGTTTGAACTACTAAGACTTGCCGTTTCGCCGGTAACGGGCGGGTACTCCGAGCGCTCACCTGAGTGCGCTTGGAGCGTCTGGACACGAGTCCACTAATCGGCCTATAACTTTGGAACGATGTCACTTGTGGACTTGCGGTCAAGTCTATGTCAAAGTAGACATTCCAAAGTATTTTTTAAATAAAAAAAAAAGGTTTTTTGAAATTTCCAGAGTGGACTACCCCCTTAAGCTTATTAGTGGATTTATGAATTTAAGGAATAAATATCAGTAGAAATTCATCAAAAAGTATTTGAAATTATATATTGCACACAAGAGGGTGTCAATGCAGTCAGATTTTAGTTTTGTTTTAATAGTTAATATTTTTGGGCTATTTAACATGACGTAAATTACAAATAATACACGTGACCCGCAAAGTATTTATGGCACTTAACTTTTGAACACTTTTGTTTAAATAGTGATAATGATAATGTTATATACGCTTTACCCCAGGAGTACAAGCAACATGATTTAGTCATCCATTTTCCCAAAGCATGTGTGGTTTAGGGTTACTAAGCCTCTCATCTTGGTTGTTCGGGGTTCAATCCCAATATTCTCGGTTACTTTTGGTTTGATTAAAGTTTTAGGATTGTTAAAGTTTTTGGATTGTTTTATAGCGGCAACGGTGGTGTAGTGGCAATCGTGATTGCCCCTTCTCCTCAAAAAGCCTGGGTTCAATCCCAGTTGACGCCACCGGATTTTTGAGGCATAAAATCCCTGATCACGCCTTCCTTCGGAAAGGAAGTAAAGCCGTTGGTCCCCGGTCCATTAGTTGATGGGTCAATAAGTAGGGTCCAGGTGTGGGAAGCTCTGCCTCCCTGGCGTCGGTAGTGTTTGGTGCTCAGCACGAAAAACCAGATCAACGGAAAACATCAAAGGAAAAAAATGTGTTTTATAATGAAGTGAAATTATCTCAGAAATTCATAAAAATATAATTTGAAAAATGTTTTCCATGAAAATTTTTGCGGTGGAGAAAAATTGCAAAGAGAAACCGAAAGAACCATTTTCTAAGTAATCAAATTTTTTCAATATTTTTTTCGAAGGATAAGTGCCAGTTTTTAACCCTAGTTGTCATCTAATTGGCGCTATCTTGAATTTCAGATCTTTTCATTCATTATATTATTTCTTTCGTTACAATGTTAGAGCACAAAACTGGAGCATTAGTTTTAAAACTGGCACACTTATCCTACTTGAAGATTTCTTATCTTTCACTGGTGAAAACTTCAGGATGGATTTCCTTACCTTTTTGTGTTAAGATCAAAAATCTAACTAATTGAAAATTTGAATATAAAACATTATTTTTACAATGCTTGAGGGTGGCAAAATTGCAAAGCAAGTGATGAATGTAAAAATCCGTAAACTTGTGGGCAAAGTTTCTGAAAAATTCTGAGACTCCTCTTTGGCACAAACCTGCAGACAGATCTTTTGAACCATAAAATTTTGTCCGCGCACGGACTTTAAACTTTTACGTTGCGTTTTCGTTGTAGTTTAGTTGAATTGAACAAAAAATACTACAATTGCTTGACCATGAATGGTTAAATGGCCGAGGCATCGAACCTTATTATTATCATACAGAGTCAGAACAGCAAGTAGCATAATTTTACATACATACATAGTTGTTACACAAACACATTTGCAATCACCATATTTAAAAATTCGAGACATTTCACCAACATCAAATCAAATATTTTTATAATTGGTTCAAACAAATTCTGATACTAATAGAGATTTTATGCAAAGCAATGTAATACCCTATTCACGTATTCAAACAAAAATGATTGTTTTGGACCAAGCATTTAAAAAAAAAAGAAAATTCAATTTTTGCATGTTCAAACAATTAGGAGCGTACTGTAAGCAAAATGTTTTAACGGTAATTATACCAATTTATACAAGATTTAAAATCATCATGTGCACTGCGAATTGAAAATAGAAAGGAATAACAAAAATGACATGAAAAGCATGATCTCATAGCGAATTCGTTTATTATCAGTGCGAAACCGAACTTTTTGTCATTGCGAACCTCAACCTGAGCTGGGTTTAAAAAACAAACGATCAAACTGACGTTTGTCAGAAAACAAGCAGACTCAATCTTGATACCCGATCCAGGTTGGAACTGAATAATAAACTAATTCGCTATCAGTTTCAGATGAAACCGTTAGCTCTGAGTTACCTATTTATCTGTTCTGTGGTGTTAATCAAATGGAAGTGGCCCATAATACTGGAGTGATTGTACACCATTCGAAAAAATCATGTAAATTTCTGCGAGATATAGCGCACGTAAAATTAACGCTAGATTTGGCATAAATTTACACGATATGTCGTGTAAATTTAAGCGCAATATCGCATAAATTAGCAATATTGAATGCAAGCTTGTAACAGATTTAGCTGTTTATGCAAAGTATAGCTCAAAATTAAACGAAGGGAAATTTTACGCGATAGTTAAAATTCATCATTTTTTTCTGTGACTATGATCAAAGCACCGTGGGTGATGCACACCCTAGCTTAGTAACTGGCAAATACCATTTGAATTTTCCGAGTTTTACCTCAAGGCATACTGGATCCAATTAATGTAACCAGATACACCATCATGTTGTTTGTCTTGTTTTCACTATCTTCATGCGTATCTATATTTCATAACCAAAATTCACAATGCTTTTTTTGTAACTATTGTAAACCTACAAGGTTGAGGTTCGTTTGAGCAAGTGGCTCTTGAAATGATGGGCATAAGAATATTCGTTTTCGCAGAATTGATTGAATGGTTGTATTGGTTCATCTTCCATCGAATGATATGAAAATTAACAGCACTGCTGCCAACATTGAAAATAAACCACATCGCTTCACCCAGTAAATAAGTATTGCGAATTGCGTTATTCGATTCGTTGGATCGCATCGTCGGAAGGAGATTCTTAAAATCCCGTGGAATTCGCGTAAGTGTCTCTGCTTTTGGCCCTGACGATATTGTGAATTCAGATCGGTAGCTCAAATTGAACTTGCTATTAAGTGGAGCTGCATACAAGACATACAAGGGATGGTGGCTACATTACATACATACCTACATGGTCGTTCGTTTTCAAACTGGAACATCACAGATGCCATATGATTAAATTTTGATAACTAAAAATGCTATTGGTAAACAACTCAAATAAGCAAGCCATCGTCCAATGCTTTTAAATGGATAGCAAACAGTTCGTGGTGCAGCCGACAAGACAAGACATCGGATTGGTACGGCAACTGATTGAAGATGCATAATTAACGTAAATGAAAATGACCATCAAGCCATGTAGCAATCAACTCAGAGTGTTTAGTTAACAGAAGATTGTCGAAGCAGAAGAAGATCAGCTTGCAATAAGCTCGGAATAAATAGTAATTAAGTTTTCAGTACCAATGCAAGTCCATTAGATATATTTAGTTAATTTAAATATAGCTGGATTGTCTACACGCTACGTAATAGCATAATGCTAGGAGCATTATGAGCAGATTGTAGAGGGAAAATCGGTGCCAACATTTTATTAGGGCGAAACTGCTTTTGTAAACAACGACTTCTACCGACGATGTACATTCCTATCTGATGGCGTCGTTAAATTACAAGTGTGAGCTTTTATTCGCGAGAAATCGATGACTAAATCCATTGTTCAAAAAATGAATTTCGCCCTTTTGAAATGTTGAATGTCCTTTCTTGGAATTTCTGTCAGAAACCCATGTAAGTAGTTTGATGCTGAAGCGCTTGCTGGTGGTTGCTGCTTGTTTATCACATTCGAGCCACTGCTATTTATGCCAAAGAATCAGTTCATTTCAATCTTCGTCACAACGAAGCAATTGACGGTAAGTGGTTTCTATTCACTAGAGGTGTACGGAGCATGAAAGTACATAATTCAAGAGCAAATTTTCATAACGTCGAAAGTAACAAAGGTAAAAAAAAGTTGAGCCAACAGTGTCAATCGATGCTCCTTCTATTACACTATGTCTGAATATAGGATCACATCCCATTTTTTAATTTATTTACCAGTCAAATTGCTTTTTGGCGTAATCACCCTAGTAGCACACTTGTCACAAACCCGGTTGAGGTAACTGATATAGGACTAATTTTAGTCACATTCAAGTTGCTGCAACTTTGTGGGTCATATGTGTGCTACTTGGGCACCTTCCTGTTACTCAAGTCACCCGTCTAGTCCACTCTATGGAGATGCCGTTTGTCTTAAGTAACAGAGTAGAGAAACTCTAGAAAAGTGACGTTCGTCGTTCCGTTTTCTCATTATTAAAGTGAATTAATCGAACTGTTTGTTGCTAAAATGATTTCGGTGGTCCTAAAATGATGAATGGGCTGCACGTAAGGAGACGTGATTGATAATTCTCCCGAATATCCTGGTAAATACACTTTGACCACCAAACGACGTATAATAACTTTTGACTCAAAAACCAGTATTTTTAACATGAAAGCTAGCGATCTGCTTTGTATGGTTAAAACCCTACTTAATATGTTAAACATTGCTATCACTATGAGATTATCTGTGTTTAATTGGAAATAGGAAAAAATTTCGGTTATCAAAACGAAACTTTATTTTTCTTGAATCGGTACGAATGTTACTTTCGACATAATGAAAATTTGCTCTTAAATTATAGGAATCCCCTAAAGAGCACGGTGGGTAGTGCCACTAATCACATAAAAAAATAATCCGCTCAATCGGTCGGAAAACAGATGAGAAATAGTGGTGGGTGGACGGTGGGGGTTTTGCATGATCATTAGACTGATGCAAAATTTGACTTTTTCGCTCCGCAGTGCTTAAATAGTTTCAAATCGGGTCCTGATTAGCCTTCCAAAGTTACAACTCATTTGGTTAGAAACAGACTTCGCACAAGCCATTTGAAGTTTGCATGTAAATTACTATGGGAAATCTCAACTTTTTGTTCATTGCCTCCTAGTCTTTTTCCATATTGAGCTGCGAAACAGTTCTATAGCCATTCTTATAGAAAATTTTCTCAGCTACAACTTTGCTCAAGATTGTTTCTATGTAAAACGAGACAGGAAAAAGTTATTAATTATTTAAGAGATTGGTAAACTAATGACATGATCAAGCAGCTGCTCTTTAGGCAACACTGTATTTTGCAGTGTGACATAGTAGCCATGATTTTTGTGTCCTAATCAACGCCCCAGAAACACCAATGTTGCCTGCTGAGCAGTTGATTGTGCATTGAACCATTGATAACTTTCGATCCTTGGATTTAATCAAAAAGTGGTCTTAAGCAAAGTTTTAGCTGGGAAAATTTCCTACAAGTATATTTGAAAGCTTTTGAAGCTGACCGATATGGTGAATTATAAGATGGACATGAACAAAAATCTTGGTTTTACCATAGTAATTCCCATACAAACTTCAAATGGTTTGTGCCATCTCAGTTTCTCACCAAATGGGTTCAAATTTTGAGAGGTTGGTCAGGATCCGATTTGGAATCGTTTAAGTATTGTGGAGCGAAATTTTCAAATTTTGCATCACTCTAATGATCATCCACCCCGCTCGAATAATAAGCATATTGTACCAAAATTAAGGCAACTAGCTTGATACCAGGGATGCCAGGTGTACATAAAAACTTCAACAAGATGGACGAACTGCCTTCACACCTATTTTTGAAATATTAGAGGGGAAGTTTTTTGTAAAGGCACTTTTACACTCGTTGGGACATTTGTGACTTGTCAGAGGATGAGATTTGAACTCGTGACTTTGGTTAAGATTGATAGTAACCGCTACGCTGGGACCTTCCCCACGGGAGAAGTCTTCAATAATTCTAATTTGTTACATTTAGTATTTACAGAAGTTCACGAATCTTTTTAGTAATTCGTAGAAGTTAAGATAACAGCATTTGATTTCAGAAATGTTCATAGAAGTTCGGGGAGCTTCGTACAGAGGTTCAGGAAATGTTGTGGAGCTTCAAGGAACTTCATAGATCTTCTTGGTACTTCGTAGAACTTTAGCAAACTTCATAGAAGTTTTAGAACTACGTGAAAGTTTTGGAAACATACTAGAAGTGCAACAACTAGCAGCTTAACTAGCTCTGCAGAAACTCATAGAACGTCGTAGAACTTCATCCAAGTAACATTTCTGGTTTTATTATGGTTCTTTAGACCATATATCTAGACTTGTAGAATACAGTATGGCAGTATACTGCGTAGAAGTTCAGAGAATTCAGTAGAAATTTAACACATTTTGTAGACGTTCAGAGTACAATTTCATCAAGCTTTGTAGAAATTTCGAGAATTTTGTAGGTTCTCGGGGCTTTTCTTTGAAATACAGGGACATTTCTTTTCATTTTATTTTTGTTAATTACTTTATTTGTACAGGCTCAATTGAATAAACATTACAGAGCCAAGTTATCATTTTCTTTATACATTATAAATGTCTTAAATCTAAAATTAAAGGATTTGAACCGATTACTCGCGGTCTTTTCGAGGTTAGTGCTCAGCATATGACCAATTAATGTGATCTGCGTCCTGGTAACCTTGTCCACATTCACAGAGATTACTGTCCCCCAGCCCAACACGGAACAAGTGAGCGCTTAGTGAATAGTGATTGGACATGAGGCGAGACATCACACGAATGAAGTCTCGACCCACCTCCAAACCTTTGAACCAAGGACACTTCGACACCTTAGGGATAATTGAATATAACCATCGTCCCAAACTCCCTTCACTCCATTTATTTTGCCAGCTGGCGAGTGACTGTTGACGATAAATGAAGAAAAATTCGTCGAAGGCGATTTGTCGATCGTAAATATTGCCTTCCAAAGCGCCCACCTTTGCAAGCGAGTCCGCCTTCTCATTGCCCGGAATCGAGCAATGTAATGGGACCCATGCAAAGGTGATAACAAAAGATCTTAAAGATAAAGCACTTAGAAGCTCACGTATTTTCATGAGAAAATACGAGGAGTGCTTTACCGGTCTCATGGAGCGAATAGCCTCGACAGAACTGAGACTATCCGTAAAAATAAAATAATGATCTGGTGCAAGTGAGGCGATCGTTTCTAGCGTATAATGTATTGCCGCCAGTTCAGCAACATATACGGAACAAGGAGCATAAAGCATTCGAGAGGCGCTATGAAATTCGTTATAAATACCAAAACCTGCGGACGCCTCTATTAGTGATCCATCTGTGAAGAACGATCTTGCGGAATCAACTTGGCCAAACTTTGCAGCGAAAATTGACGGAGCAATCATGGAACGATGATGCTCTGGGATTCCGCGAATCTCTTGCGTCTTGGATAAATCAAAATGAACAGAATTGTCGAAGTCGGAGAAGCAAACACGATAGGGATTATGCTGCGAAGGGCTGACATCCTGTGTTATGTACACGTAGTACAATGACATAAAACGATTTTGAGGGTTTAGCTCAAGAAGCTTCTCAAAGTTTGCAATCACCAGTGGGTTCATAATTTCACAACGGGTGAGGAGCCTGAGGGATAATTCCGAAAACCGATCAGAGAGTGGCAACATGCCCGCTAACACTTCGAGACTCATCGTATGAGTCGAGTGCATGCATCCTAACGCGATACGAAGACAGCTATACTGGATCCGTTCCAGTTTGATGATGTGCGTTTTAGCCGCCGACTGGAAGCAAAAACTACCGTATTCTAAAACCGATAAAATCGTTGTCTGGTACAACGTTAGAAGATCTTGCGGATGGGCTCCCCACCACGTTCCGGTAATTGTTCGAAGAAAATTGATCCTTTGTTGGCATTTTCGCCTCAGATACTCAATGTGGGATCTCCAGGTGCATTTGGAATCGAACCAGACCCCAAGATATTTGAAAGACATGGAATGAGTGATCGGCTTACCCAAAAGTTGAAGCTTTGGTTGTGCTGGGCTATGCTTCCTACGGACATTTCTTTAACTTCATTAAACTTCGTAAAACTTCAGTGACTCGATTTTCAGGGGACATCAAAGAAATTCAGGAAATTTATAAGAAATTTTAGGAACTTCGTAGAGCTTCATAGAATTTCTTAGAACACTAAGTTGAGAGCACGCAATAAGCTAATATGCGCTAAGCAATAAGCTTGAAATGCGAATAAGAAGAAGAAGAAGAAGGCAATTTCCATTCCCTTCAATAAAAATCAAAATAAAAACCCTCCCCGCAACTGAAAATACCGGCGAGTGGATTTGACTCAGTCTACGTGTGAACGTCGTTTACTCCAAAGTGAGTCAACATAAGGCTACTGAATTTTGAGTAGCCCTACTTGGCGCTGAGATGAGTAACAGTACATTCGACTCAATTTTGAGTTGACCAGAATAAGCGTGTAGCCCGCGCTTGAAAGCTGACGTGTTTTTCTTTTGCTGCGTATTTTTCGTAAGCGAATTAAACACTGTTTGGTTTTCTTTTTTTTTAATTTGTGTACTGAAATTTAGTTTCAAGTGTTCATAAAGTTATCATTTAGTGATATATCGTGTTTTGCCTGAGTTTGCCTTGAGTGGCTCGGTTGACCTTGAAGCTAACCTCCAAAATATACGACGCAGCTTCTGTTTCATTGTTCGATGTCGGTTTTTGATTGCCTCCCGGGAGACCGGTTCTCCGAGTTTGGATGCCACACTTTCGGCGTGTAGTTCTATTGAGAGATCGGATGTTGATAATGTGTCCGTCGCGAGTTTTGGTGGTGATTCGGTGGCCGACGTTGCCGTGAATCAGCAAATTTTCTGCTTGCAAAAGTGCTCGGATGTTGGTCTCTCGCCGGGGTCGGAGATTGCGAGCAATCTTTAAGATGATAACTGTTATGCATACATGCGGGGCTCATTGTATTTTTTTTTATATTATAGTCATTTTAACGCTCTTGGGTCATTCGTGACTTGTCCGGGGGTGAGATTTGAACTCGTGACTTTGGCGTGAGAGGTATGGATGCTAACCACTATGCCGGGGTCGCCCCCGGGGCTTATTGTGAGTGAAAGTAACCTCGGAATGGGCGTGACTCTTCAGACATTCTGAAATGGGTTGCTGGATCTGCAATAGAGCTATCACCTTCTAACTCCCGGACTATAGCTGTCTACAATGACCATAAATGCGACATTGTAGAGAGAGTTCTTCCATATTAACACTACCAGCCAGTGGGGGTTAGAAGGAATGCACACACACACACATGGAAAAAAATGTGGGTTTCGGAAGAAGTTCAAGGATTTTTGCAAAAAAACCTTGTTTTTTTAAGAAGCTATGGACAAGATTGATAGAATCCACAAATGGCTATTATTATGGTTGTCTTGCCTTGCTACTTCAAATTTTTGTTAGCAACATACGCATTGATATAGGTTCGTACACAAAATCTTCGTAGCTTAGGAGATTCGCGCCGTCAAATTTCGAAGTAGTAAGGCAAGACAACCATTATATCGTCCATTTGTGGATTCCGTTAATCTTCCATGCTGTTGCTGTTCGGTGGGGCCTTCGAAATGGGGCCTACTTAAATGGACATCATTACGATCTGAATAAAATAACGCACAAAATTTATAAATTAATATTATTCACGAAGGCATAGTGGTGAGTATGTCGCCGGCTGTAAAATGCCAACAAAAACAATTGGCACTAGATTGCGGAACAGAGGCCGACGTTAAATAAAAGAAAGAAGAAAAAAGAAGCTGTCTTGACGTAATCGGCGTGCGAGTAGTTCAGATTTTCACGATGCGCGTGAAAAATTTTGATGCGTTTCTCCTCTTGCTTGGATGCCATTTTGATAACTGGAGAGCAAATGTGAAAATCAAAATAGATGCATCATTCTGCACGCACACCTTTACAAAATGAGGGGTGTTAAGGGTTTTTCAATGCTCGATTAAAAGATGCGTCACGTTTAAGTCGATCGATCAAATATTGAACGTAAAGGGAGAAACGGTCAAAAATTGGTCAATCATGATTAAGTGCATACTGATTATGATATTGTATAAATGATCAAACTTTATTTCTTTTTTAAGTTCAATGACTACAAAATACAGGAAAACTATTTGATTGCTTCCGATTTTACAATTGCGAACTGTCAGGCTTTACGTTTCACACCTTCGATCAGATTTTGTACCGCTATTGTATCAAACTTATTTGATGCTGAACGTCAATTTGCTTTTAACTGTTTCTCATTTCCAACTGTTTTCTTGAGGTTCCGCTTAACGATGGCCAAATATCGTTCAATAAGGTGCAGCTTCGGGGAGTTTGGAGGGTTTTTGTCCTTGAGTACGACTTGCACGTTGTTGGAGGTATTCCGTTCCTTAGTTATTTTCCCGTAGTGTCAGGAAGTGAGGTCTGGCCAAAACAGCACGGAACAACTGTGTTTCTTCAAAAAAAAGGCAACCATCGTTTTTGCCAGTGCTGGAAAAGATCGCGACATCACTGGTTTTTGCAAACATTTATTTTCATAAATATTTTGGTTGACAATGCCAGTTCTCGCGTGATTTTTTCAAATAGACCAATGTAACATATCCGCCATTTTGAGAAAATTGAAGTTAAAGTTCGACAGATTATTATTTTAACGGTTTAGAAACAATACATTTTGCACTTTGAACTTTGACAACTTTTTCTGCTTGAACTTATCTTGAACTTTTCCTTTTCCGGTAGACGTGTAAACACTTGACCTGGGAGCTGCTTGAAATCCGCCTTGACGTATATTTCATCGTTCATTATAACGCAATCAAATTTCTGACGCAATCAATCTGCGTGGGTATAATTTGGATTTCGCTTATGCGCGAGCAAAATTTTGATACGCTGTTTCTCTTGCTTCGACGTCATTTTGACAACTGAATCGAAAATGGCAAAAACAAAATAGAAGAAACATTTCGTACGCACAGGCCTAGGGTGTTCAAGTTTTTTAAATGCACGATTAAAAGTTTTTTAAATGCACGATTAAAAACAAATCGCCAAATTTGAGTCTATTAATTTTTGACCGTTCCACCCTTTAACACCCTTTAAGTCCTGAAAGATAAACCTTGATGCATTTTGTGTTATTGTCTTCTGTAGATAAGCAATTCTTCCATGATACCGATGATACCCTGAAAATGTGATCCCAAGGATGTTTAAAAAGAGTATAGTTTAAAGCGTAAGGTCAAATTAATAGAATACATGTAGGGGAAATGGCTCTAACATTGGCCTTTGGATCTAAACATTTGGTCCATCGATAGAAATCTCCTGTTCTTCAATTTTTCGAACATCAATGCGTCATCTGGACGATACAAATGGATATTTTTTAATACTTCATTGTCAAAAAATGCTTTTTTTCGAAATTTATGTATGGGCCCAACATTAGGCTGACACTAAGACTGATACAACAGACAATTACCCTACATGTTTTTTTTATAGAAGATACTTTGACACAAGGATAAATTCCATCAAATGAAATGAATATTGAAGTTGAACAATACTACAAGGTAATTCTGAATAATTGTCACTTTTAAAAATGGTCAAAACGATTGAACGCTTGCATGATTCTTTGATATCAGTATATTCCAGATATACTACATATATAACCTTCAACTAAGCATACTTTAATTCAAATCTCTCCCCCTTTACCTTTACCTTTAATTACCAGTCACATTTGTCACGAAAATGAACCACAGCTGGCACGCACGTTTTTGTTCCAGCACTTTTGGAGTCCTGGCGATGCGTCTAAGCTCTGATACTGAACGGATTTTCCTTGTTACCTCTATAATGAAGCGAAAAATAAATGTTGCATCTTTTGAAGAGATTTCAGTTTCTAAAAGATAATACACAGATATATGATAATACTTGAACATATACCCTTTTTACCCATTGAGAGTTGCATATTTGTGAAATCGATGACAGCTATTCTTCAGGCCATTTGATTTGCCTGGGAATCACTTCACCGTGTCAGTTCACTTCGTAATCACCATGAAGTGACACCCGTAATAAGGGCCAGTATCAGAGTTGATGTTTTACCGTCCACGCTTTTGGAAAAGAAAACTCAAAATAAATAATACTGCCGATCATCCTCGTGGCACACTCCTAACCAATTATGAAAAAGTTTACTAGAACTCACTATGGCTCGTGAACTTTCCCTTAGTGTAAATGACACTGATCTGTCATGGATACAAAATGCTAAGTAGAATTAAATGAAAACAAAAAACTTTTTCTCTTTTGCTTTTATGACTTTTTCACTTTTCCACTAACTAACTTTTCATTCTACAGTTCTTATTATCGCTGCTCGTGAACTTCTTGAACTCATTCTACATTGCCCTCAAACTGGACTAATTTTACGTTCTACCCATGCACTGAACCCATCCACCCAACATATTTAATAGATCGATACTCCCACAGATGTCAGCAGCTTCCAGGTTTAATTTATTTCCGTTATTGTCCAATTCCAGTACTTATCTCTGGCGATAATTGCAATATGCGTCGTGGGAGGATTTACCTACGGAGCCATCCTATTCAAGCGAAAGCGAAAATCTCGTCGTGTGGTGAAAAACTGGCGCGGCGGTCACGATGCACCTAGGTGAGTTATCTATAGATTAGTGATTCGATTCCTATTTTATCCCGGCTCAGTTTCTGTTTGAAAAATTGAATTCGATTTTTTCACCAAATGCAACGTTGGGTGTGTGCAGTATCATATAAACAAACCATGGCAAAGTTTATGGTATCATTTGTCAATCATTTCGAAACCCATCAACAGCTCCATTATAACTATAACAATTCGAATTCGTAGCCCAGAGAGTGGAGCGTCACGATTCGATTCCATCCGTGGTATTTTGGTGAAAGTAAATATATTTGATTTTTTCCACAGCTTACGGCGACTCTACGGCTCACGATACCGTCACTCAAATCGGATTCTTCTTGTTTTTGAAATATTCTTCAATCATCATCATCATCACTCACAAGCCATTCGAAAATTTGATGCAAGTATTTCATGATTTTACATCGTATATTTTCTGGGTAAAACGCCATCACTGCATTTACTTACTTGTGTTCTTAGTAGCATTCCACAATTTCACGTAATCAAGTACACAAAATTAATATAAACTGGAGGTCAAATCTCTTGGTGAACAAAAAAAAAACACCAAGAAAATCACTTCAACTCCACTTCTTTACTAGCGAACGTACAAGAATCATTGAACAAGCGTTGCCAGATGTATTACCTCTGGCAGTGAACATAAGTTATTTTTAAACATGCAAATGCGCAATTTAAACCAATAACTTAGATGAGTGGAAGTTTTTAATGGTGAATAAATATCAAAAACTGAATGAATAAAACTAAAACGTCCTTTTCAGAACTTAAACGTTCCAAATTGACGGCTAAAGCCATTGTTTACAAAAGCAATTAAGCCCCTTTGAAATGTTGACACTGAAATATTGAATAAAATTGGTGGATTCTGGCAAAGTTGCCAGTCTTCTTGATATGATGTGTTCGATAAAACACAAACAGGGGAGATGACCGCATTGCATGTAGCCTGTTATTGGCTTTCCCGCTCAGGGCAGAGACGTTGAATTGGGAGATTGCCGTAAAAGCTCGACGCAGATGTCGCCACTGCATGATGATGATAATGTTGACAGACTGCATATGAAATTCGTGAAAATCTAAGAGGAAGAGGTGACAATTGGCTTCTTCCTCTTTTATTTCTATCTCTATCTCTATCTTTATCTATCTCTATCTCTATCTTACGCACATGAAATCGACCAATCAGGAAGTGGTTCGCGTTTGACAGAAAAGTGGTTTTTTTTCGCCCCCGTATTGTCACCTCTTCTCTTAGGTGAAAATTAGCATTAAATCATAATTTAAAAAAATCCGTTATGCGTAAAATCATTCCAATATAACATTCGAATTGAAGAAGAAAATGTTTTCACGATCAGACTGATGTGCATCTTTGACTTTTCCAGATGAATTTTCATAAGATATATTCATTTAATTTCACAGCTCCATCAATGCTGCATCGTACATATGATGTAAACAGAAGTTAATTGCTCAATTACTCAAAATAAAGATGATTTGTCATCGTGTTATCACTTTGAAGACCATCTAGCACCATTTTATAGCATGGTGCGTGTTGAGTAAATCAAGTTCCGTTGCGTTTTCTGTCGAAAATTGTGAGTATCAATATGTTTTCCTAAAAAAGGCCAAAATGAACATTTATTGAATATTGGTGTCCTATACAACCATTTCTCCATTATCACCAGCATGATACAATCTTTCCTAAGTAAATTAACTTAATTTCCACTTTCATCCTAGTGGAAATCGCACATATTCACCATTTTCCGAAAAATGCAGCTGCGCAGGAGGTAATCTCTACCTGTGGGTGCAAACTTGTTATGCATAATTTTCCATAGAAACATCTCCGATCCATACCGATATAATAACAGTTAGTTTGCAAACACGTTTTCTTACACGCTTCAAGTGACAGATGGCAATGTTTATATTATTTATCGACATATTAGGCATTTCATCGGAAGAAGCAATCTGCCGGTAAATGAACGAGAAGACCGATGGCCGCGACGCAGCGAATGTTTACCATTGTAGTTCTTCAAGTTTACGTCTATATATTTAATAACCCGTGATAGCACGCGTGGTGGGATTCTCGCCAATTGGAACCCAATGAAGAAAATTGATACCTTTTTGACCTCTATTACACCTACATGTCTGACTGGTTGATGGTTATCTTCTATCTATATATATAAACATGAATTTCTGTCTGTCTGTCTGTCTGTCTGTCTGTCTGTCTGTCTGTCTGTCTGTCTGTCTGTCTGTCTGTCTGTCTGTCTGTCTGTCTGTCTGTCTGTCTGTCTGTCTGTCTGTCTGTCTGTCTGTCTGTCTGTCTGTCTGTCTGTCTGTCTGTCTGTCTGTCTGTCTGTCTGTCTGTCTGTCTGTCTGTCTGTCTGTCTGTCTGTCTGTCTGTCTGTCTGTCTGTCTGTCTGTCTGTCTGTCTGTCTGTCTGTCTGTCTGTCTGTCTGTCTGTCTGTCTGTCTGTCTGTCTGTCTGTCTGTCTGTCTGTCTGTCTGTCTGTCTGTCTGTCTGTCTGTCTGTCTGTCTGTCTGTCTGTCTGTCTGTCTGTCTGTCTGTCTGTCTGTCTGTCTGTCTGTCTGTCTGTCTGTCTGTCTGTCTGTCTGTCTGTCTGTCTGTCTGTCTGTCTGTCTGTCTGTCTGTCTGTCTGTCTGTCTGTCTGTCTGTCTGTCTGTCTGTCTGTCTGTCTGTCTGTCTGTCTGTCTGTCTGTCTGTCTGTCTGTCTGTCTGTCTGTCTGTCTGTCTGTCTGTCTGTCTGTCTGTCTGTCTGTCTGTCTGTCTGTCTGTCTGTCTGTCTGTCTGTCTGTCTGTCTGTCTGTCTGTCTGTCTGTCTGTCTGTCTGTCTGTCTGTCTGTCTGTCTGTCTGTCTGTCTGTCTGTCTGTCTGTCTGTCTGTCTGTCTGTCTGTCTGTCTGTCTGTCTGTCTGTCTGTCTGTCTGTCTGTCTGTCTGTCTGTCTGTCTGTCTGTCTGTCTGTCTGTCTGTCTGTCTGTCTGTCTGTCTGTCTGTCTGTCTGTCTGTCTGTCTGTCTGTCTGTCTGTCTGTCTGTCTGTCTGTCTGTCTGTCTGTCTGTCTGTCTGTCTGTCTGTCTGTCTGTCTGTCTGTCTGTCTGTCTGTCTGTCTGTCTGTCTGTCTGTCTGTCTGTCTGTCTGTCTGTCTGTCTGTCTGTCTGTCTGTCTGTCTGTCTGTCTGTCTGTCTGTCTGTCTGTCTGTCTGTCTGTCTGTCTGTCTGTCTGTCTGTCTGTCTGTCTGTCTGTCTGTCTGTCTGTCTGTCTGTCTGTCTGTCTGTCTGTCTGTCTGTCTGTCTGTCTGTCTGTCTGTCTGTCTGTCTGTCTGTCTGTCTGTCTGTCTGTCTGTCTGTCTGTCTGTCTGTCTGTCTGTCTGTCTGTCTGTCTGTCTGTCTGTCTGTCTGTCTGTCTGTCTGTCTGTCTGTCTGTCTGTCTGTCTGTCTGTCTGTCTGTCTGTCTGTCTGTCTGTCTGTCTGTCTGTCTGTCTGTCTGTCTGTCTGTCTGTCTGTCTGTCTGTCTGTCTGTCTGTCTGTCTGTCTGTCTGTCTGTCTGTCTGTCTGTCTGTCTGTCTGTCTGTCTGTCTGTCTGTCTGTCTGTCTGTCTGTCTGTCTGTCTGTCTGTCTGTCTGTCTGTCTGTCTGTCTGTCTGTCTGTCTGTCTGTCTGTCTGTCTGTCTGTCTGTCTGTCTGTCTGTCTGTCTGTCTGTCTGTCTGTCTGTCTGTCTGTCTGTCTGTCTGTCTGTCTGTCTGTCTGTCTGTCTGTCTGTCTGTCTGTCTGTCTGTCTGTCTGTCTGTCTGTCTGTCTGTCTGTCTGTCTGTCTGTCTGTCTGTCTGTCTGTCTGTCTGTCTGTCTGTCTGTCTGTCTGTCTGTCTGTCTGTCTGTCTGTCTGTCTGTCTGTCTGTCTGTCTGTCTGTCTGTCTGTCTGTCTGTCTGTCTGTCTGTCTGTCTGTCTGTCTGTCTGTCTGTCTGTCTGTCTGTCTGTCTGTCTGTCTGTCTGTCTGTCTGTCTGTCTGTCTGTCTGTCTGTCTGTCTGTCTGTCTGTCTGTCTGTCTGTCTGTCTGTCTGTCTGTCTGTCTGTCTGTCTGTCTGTCTGTCTGTCTGTCTGTCTGTCTGTCTGTCTGTCTGTCTGTCTGTCTGTCTGTCTGTCTGTCTGTCTGTCTGTCTGTCTGTCTGTCTGTCTGTCTGTCTGTCTGTCTGTCTGTCTGTCTGTCTGTCTGTCTGTCTGTCTGTCTGTCTGTCTGTCTGTCTGTCTGTCTGTCTGTCTGTCTGTCTGTCTGTCTGTCTGTCTGTCTGTCTGTCTGTCTGTCTGTCTGTCTGTCTGTCTGTCTGTCTGTCTGTCTGTCTGTCTGTCTGTCTGTCTGTCTGTCTGTCTGTCTGTCTGTCTGTCTGTCTGTCTGTCTGTCTGTCTGTCTGTCTGTCTGTCTGTCTGTCTGTCTGTCTGTCTGTCTGTCTGACCCTTATAGACTCGGAAACTACTGAACCGATTGGCGTGAAAATTTGTATACAGGGGTTTTTGGGGCCGTGGAAGGTTCTTATGATGGTTCGAGACCCCTCCCCCTTCTGTAAGGGGGGGCTCCCATACAAATGAAACAGAAATTTCTGCATAACTCGAGAACTAATCAAGCAAATGGAACCACATTAGGCATGTGGGGGCGAGTGTGGGGGTATAAGGAGATAATCATAGGGGGTAGCCCCTTAGATAATAGGGGGGTGGCTACGTACAATATAGCATGTTTTTTTTTAAATCGGCGCATAAACTCAAGCTGATATTGAATCCCGAGCAAGACCGGGCACACTCAGCTAGTGATAAATAAATATTGAATTCATGTATGAAACGGTTTACAGAAATTTCAATACACCACATACTAGAGTGTGTTTGCCTGTCGTTGATAAGCTTATCAACAGCAGCCGTGGACCCTAGGATTAGCAAGCAACAACGAAATCAGTACACCCCAGATGGCATGGGATCGAAACTAGAAATTATGCAGATAAAAAAATCACAAATAAAATCCGCAGTTGTCAATCGATATTTTGATTTTCCAACAGAAATCGATATTTTGATCTGGCAACACAATCGATATTTTAACATTGGTAACGATTGGCAGAAATATTTTGAGAAAGATCTTTATTAACGATTCCCGGTTATACTTTAAGCCAGAGATGCGACCTATCACAATCACGATCGCCAAACAGCTGATGGTAGTAACACTTGGTACATTCCTATCAATGTGCTCGTCGAAGCTCTTTCCATGACCATCCATCAAGTTGACGAAAGAAGTAAAAAGCAACCGATGAATGTCGTCTTCTGTTGTGATCCATCACCGATCTGGTCATTCCCGACAATCACGACACTCATCTATGCTCGTTTTGAAGCAGTTGCCGCTTTGCTTGCTTATGTGAGTGTGTTGGTGAGTGAGCCCAACTGCTTCCGTTTCATGTTGCCTGCTTTGTTTGTAACTCACACAGTCGCGCCTGCCGAGGCGAAATTGGAATGCGTAGGCATTGTTTTCATTTTCTTCTGTCGTTTCGCTTTTTCTCATGATCGTACTGCAGAAGTCTTCACTGTTTTCGTTGTGCTTTTCATCGTCAGCAGCGAGTGTAACGTTTTGCTTGTGAGCAGCGACCATTACTGGTGATTGTTGTTTGCCATGGCTCTAACTCTCACTGCGTGATAAAACGATCTCTCAGCGATAGTCGGTTGATGCGAAGACGAGTGTCACGTGAGTGTCATGATATTTTGCATCACGGCTTTAAGCATCTTTACAATTATTAATGAAATGGTGACGATCGCTATCGATTTTTCTTACGAATGGCTTCAAGATCGATGTATAGAAAATTAAAGAAAATTAACGAAATGGTTGGTCGGGATGGCGTAGTCTGGCAGAGTGAATGTTTTGCCTACGACATTCTTATACACGTGCATGTGTGACGTCACATTTGCTGTTGTATAGAAAGGTAAAAGAATAAAACAGATGGGTAGCCCGAAAAAAAAATTATAATAAAACAACGAAATTACAATGATTTTTACTGTTGAATTTCGAGTACATTAAAATTTATTGTTAAATTATTGTACGGGAGGAAAACTAGACTTCAATTTTTAACGATACAATGCTCAAACAAGGAAAATTAGTGTGATGAGATCAAATTTGTTCGAGAAAAATCACTTTTTTATATTGTTAAGATGCTTAACAACCCGAGGGGGACGACTCTATCTACGATGCAGGAAATATTGTATTTTGCTGTGGCTAGCTGCACGTACGCTGAGTAGATAGAAAGAAGATTTATCACGATTTTGAAGATTTCCTGCAAAAAGATGATGCGCGATGCAAGTAGATGCGAGAAATTAAAAATTAAATTTTTCGAAGATTTATTCGCTAGTGTGAGATTTTTTGAGCATCTAGAATTGAGATTTAGATGTGTCGCCCCCCTCGTAACAACCCCCCTTTTTTACTGTAAATTTCTCAAATACCATGATTTTCATTGTTGTGAACCAAGAAATTCGTTGTGATTTTATGGTAATGGACAAAAATGTCCAATGTTTTGACAGCAAATAGCATGGTTACAATGACAATGAAAATCAATGTATTTTTATTAGATTTTTTTACGGGAGATTTTGCTCACCATATATTTATGATGCGTAGACTGTTTTGGCACGGCGACGCAGGCTACCAACGATTTTTTCCAATGCTTTTAGAAAGTGATGATTTAGGAATACAAGAAGACGTAGCAGCGGTGACACCACCATTGGTCCCCGGTCCAAGAGTCGATAGGTAGGGAGCTGCCTCCCTGGCGTCGGTAGCATTGGTACTCAGTACACGGTAACCGCAAAATACCCAATAATGACTATAAAGTAAGCATTTTCGAGGGAAACTGGGACTACCCTTTAAATGAGTAAAATTTTACCCATTTATGAGTAATTACAACTACAAAAGCAAGTAGTAAGTATTCATTTTTGAGTAACAAATACTCATAAATGGGTAATAAGTTTACTCATTCAATGGGTAGTCCCAGTCTCCCTTGAAAATGCTACTTTGTAGTCATTATTGGGTATTTTGCGGTTACCGTGTACGGAAAACAAGATCGACACAAAACAAATCAAGGAAACAAAGAAGAAGAAGCAAACGCAAATTGAGTGATGGTTAGTTGCCTCCAGTGCTGTTAATTTTCATATCATTCGATTGAAGACGAACCAATACAATCATTCAATCAATTGATCATTTTGTCAAGCTTCTGCATTCATGTTCCATCAGATGTCACAGCTGTTGTTTGCGGTGACATCTATCGGAAACTAGACACAATCTGTTTTCCCATAATCAGGCTTGCTTCCACTCACTTGCTATAAAAAGATAATTTTCTGAATTTTGAAATGATTAGATGTTATAATCATATTTTGTACTTGTTAGATACAAGAAGAGGTTGAAAGGCAACTGTTTGACACATGAAATCTGTCAAATTCGCTTTCAGATAGTCACAATCAGCGATTTTACGACTCGCGAGCGCTCACTCTGAGTGAACGGTCACGAATCATAAAATCGCTTATTGTAACACTCTGGTAGCGAAATAGACAGGTTTTATGAATCAAACACTTGCCTTTCATCCGCTTCTTGTATCTAACAAGTACAAAATATCATTATAACGTCGAATGATTTCAAAATTCAGAAAATCATTTTTTTACAGCAAGTGAGTGGAAGCAACCCTGCCCATAATTGTTCACAGAGGACACTGCAGTGCAAAACATGTCTGGTACCTCTATATATCCATTTAGATTATTATTCGAAGTCCCTCCTTTTTTACACATTCTGTACACAAAATAGCTCACCCCTCACAGAATTTCCCGCCGAATTTTATGTATGGAGCGGGTCATAAAGTATCTTTTGCGAGGGGGCGACACATCTAAATCTCAATTCTAGATGCTCAAAAAATCTCACACTAGCGAATCAATCTTCGAAAAATCATCTTTCATTTCCCGCATCTACTTGCATCGTGCTTCATCTTTTTGCAGGAAATCTTCAAAATCGACATAAATCTTCCAGCTTGCCACAGCAAAACACAATCCTTTCTGCATCGTAGATAGAGTCGTCCCCCTCGATCTTTTGCGCAGAATATGTAAAAAAGGAGGGACTTCAAATGTTAAAGCAAATGCATATATAGAGGTACCAGACATGTTTTGTAGTGTCAGGTACTCTATTTTGTAATCTGTGAAAGGGAATTCACAAATCTAGTGTCAACAAAATACATGGCTTGTTGAGAGATTCAAGTCGTGAGAGCAAATTTTATCTCTCAAATTTGAATTTTTTGGCTCTCTGGGAACTGGTAGTAAATCAGGTAAAATTGTATGGGGGAAAATCATTTTTATTTAATTGCAGCTTGTTAAACAATAATTACCGGGAAAAAAACTGAACTACAAAGTCCCTGAATAATTGCTTTAGGTTGTCGTTCACTTTTTGTTTTACCTGAATATGCACCGAAAGCGAATTATTCCCACTTCTCTCAATTTATATATGGGGATGAAGTAATGAAATTGGGTTGTTAGCGGAATGCTAAATAAAACAGCAAAAAAGGTTATCTTCCATTTAATTCCACTTAATTAATTTTCGTATCCATGACATGGATACGAAAATTAATTAAGTGGAATTAAATGGAAGATAACCTTTTTTGCTGTTTTATATGGGGATTTTTATCACTTCCTAGCAGCAACAGCGCCATCTCTTTGGAAAATGGTCTAACAAAATGATTAATTCTGTGAAAACGAATTCTCACATGACCATAATTTGAAGAGCCCCTTTCCCATTCGAAGCTCATCGTCACTGTCAATTGAGTCACTCACTATCATTTGATAAACGACAGTGCAGTATGGAAGAAACCCAGCAAAATCAATGTAAGGCAACTTTAAGGTATATGTCGACCCAATGTCGTGTTGTTGTCGGGTCAATTATATGCTTATGCCGGGTCAATGTTTTTCGCCGGAATGTCAACCAGAGCTCCGTCTATGTGTAGGTTACATTCAATTGAATGATATTAAGCATTTCTCAAATGAGAATTATCCATGCCTTCGTCAAATGACCAAGCAACTGATATCACCCATTGGAAGGAGCTCAACTAACAATTTTCGCAATGTAAACGCTTTATTCATTTCATTTATGCAGCCTCAAGCTGTATTCTAATGTTATACGATATGAGGCAACCTTTACTCAACCTCTATACAAGCAAATCTGGCGAACTTAGTTAGCTACTTATGGCTGTTGTGACGGTTGGGACAAGCTCTTATTGCATTTCCATGTACGCTTCTAAACAGCTGTTATCCTGCCGTTTAGATGTGTGTGAACTTGAAAAAGGCACTTACTTAACGTTTATCCGATTATCCAATAATCACTACACAGTTTTCTCTTGACACCAGGTTAAATATTGATTTTTTTTTTGTTGGAGGAATTTATCAAATTGATTTTACTGCATATCAAATTGATCGAAATTAGTTATAAGCACATCACCAGGAGGTAAGGCACTCTGCCACCTTGTGTGTGTGCTTATTGTGTTTCATGTGTGTTTTTGGGTGTCGGAAGGTGTTTCTGGGTGTTTCATCATGTTAACCGAGCTGTCAAAACTTCAACCCAAAAAATATATTTACTGGCAACCATATCCTCAACCATAACAAAACGCTGATAATGGCAGATCCTCCTGCGACTCCTTTGTTGTTGTGCAGATGTGCAGATTCGATGTCAATTATACAAGGTCTGGCCCAACCGGCTTATTGGTATTAGTGACATGTAAAAATGTCTAATGGTGGTCGTATTTCATCGCAATGTTTATCTTTTTACACGAAACAGCTGTTTTCTGTGACGACACATCTGCTAATCGCAGTATGGAATGTTCTGCTGCCGTGACATCGGCATTCGCTTGCTCAGCAATGTTTACAACATTTTTGCTGCTAACACTAGCAAGCTGCCTGTTGTTCCAGACCTTGTATGATTGACATCGGTGCAGATTAGTAATTGAAACGGGCATTGGCCCTCTCACTGCATGAGAAAGCCGAAATGGGTGCCTAATATCAATATTATTGCGTCCAGGGAACGGTCGAACACAAGATTGTTGGTGGAGCGAAAAATGTGGAGTTCGAGAATCGGCAGGTCAAATACACGAGTTTCAGCTGATCCAGTAGTGTGAACTCAAAGTATGAAGCTAAAAAGAAAAGTGCCGAGCCACCAGATCCGAAGCGCAGACGCGTCATTCACGAGTTGTTGGTGAAGTAGGATAACAAAACCAAACGCATGCATTGGTTGACATAGAAAAAGCCCTTCATTCGGAGTTTTTCCTTGTGGCCATTGAATTCGCACAATATACGCAAGATCCAGAATGCGCAGGATCTTCGCCTTCAATGCCAGTCGGCGCCGCCGGGATGTTATGAGACATAACATCTCTGATCACGCCTTCCTTCGGAAGGGAAGTAAAGCCGTTGGTTCCCCGTTCATGAGTTGATGGGTCGATAGGTAGGGTCCAGGTGTGGGAGCTGCCTCCCTGGCGTCGGTAGCATTGGCGCTCAGCACGGAAAACAAGATCGACGGAAAACAAATCAAGTAAAAAAAAATGAAACTAAACTCATGTGTTCGATCCGCGTACCTCCCATACAAGCTTTCGAGAGAAGGTTCACCAGTGGCTGCCTTCACTGCCACGTCCTGTGCCATCTCTCGCATATCTCTCTGAATGAATTCGTCGTAGATGCAAAACTACTTTTTTATAAACATAATAATGGAATGCTTAATCGAATGTAATCAGTCATGGAAGTGGTGCCAGAATTAATAGAAAATTCTGGTGGAAGTGTGTTTGGAGTGTGTCGAACTATGTTTTTGGAGCGTTAAACCACAAGGTGGCAGAGTGAGTTACCCCTTGCACACCACCAAATTATTTAGACTGTACCGGAACCTGGAATCGAACTCGAGACGACCGCATTGGCGAATCTTGATACTACCAACTTCACTACGCTAACACTTTGAACTGACGTAAATAAAAACACGTGCACTTCTACAACAAGATCGCTGAGTAGAGGCTTTATAATAGTGTACATGAATCACTTTTCTCGACTAGTTAATTCAGTTTTGTAAAGAAGCAGAGTAACGGGTGTTCAATAAAAAAATGAAAATGATACCTTTACCAATACCTTTCTGTAATTAAAGTAAAGCGTCGCCACTAAGTTGCGTCGTACGGCTAACCAGGGCCACTTCTCCAATATTTATTGACGTTTTTTTGAAGAATAAACATGTTTTTATTAAAAAATACTGAACCCGTTGATAAAAAAAAAATTGTAGCTATATGACTTAAAAAATTCTCATTTTTTATTGAACACTCATTAACAGCTGAAAAAATGCACACGTCTAAAAATAAACCTAGTTGACTGTGAAATAGCTTCCAAAGTAGTGCTAACACAGTTTATTAGTTGAGTACAAGTTATTTAGTGGCTGAAAAAGCACTTTTGATGTTTATGTTGTTCAGCAAGAGTGGTTGGTTGTGTAGAAGTCATCAAATAAGTAATATATTCGCTTTATTAGCTTTGTTTTGCAGCTAAAAGTTGCTTGTAGCTGTATCTGTAGCTATGTTTGTAGCTTTATTAACAGCACAATGCTGGAAAAGGTGGCTTATAAAGCTGAAAATGTTAGTTGGGAGGTCCCCTTTGACAGCGGATAGCTGCTTTTCTCATTTTCATCAAAAATGTTCAATTGAATCTGAGAATTTACAGCACTGATTGCCCCTTAAGATCTAAGTTTCTTGGAAAAGTTTGCCTCCTAGCTTGCCTCCTTCAGTCAAGGGTCTCAGCTAATAAATATTTCTGACGAGAAAGATCTGTTGCACAATAAAAAGGAAACCACAAACTAGTCTCATCAAATGCAATATTTGCTTCTATCGTTGGTAACTTAAATATATTTTAGGTCATTCGTGACTTGTCCGGGGAAGAAATTCGAACTCGCAACCTTTAGTATGAAAGACGAGAATGCTAAAACCAACTACACAAAGTTTTGGCTTGAAAATTTAAATGTATAGATCTTTAAGTAGATTGCCATTTACTCAATATCAACATCAAATGAATAAAAACGACTTTCAATTATCGCCAGTTACCGTTATATTTTTAATTATCCCGGAATACTTGATAAATGTTTCGATTTCAATTACTTCCTCCTTTCAGCTCCGATCACCATATAGGGTCGATGCAGATGGAGGAAAACCGCCTGTACACCGATTGGGAAGTCATTGTAAGTGTAAATACATCGAATTTTCTGCTCTTCTGTTTTGCTCCATTCAAAATATCCTCATTCACCCAATTTGCGTTCATTTTCGAAAGGAAGCCCGCGCCAGGGGAGAAGCGGACTCGCTGGAAGTGCCCCACTCGTCTTTGCGAATTGGTCGCGAGATCGGCAAGGGTGCTTTTGGGCGAGTCTTCATTGCCCGTGCCACCAAGCTGGCTGGCTGCAGTGGACCGATGATAGTCGCCGTTAAGCAATTGAAGAGTGAGTATTAGTAGGAAGTTAAGATAAGTATTGTTTGGCAATATAAGATACTATAAATTTACTTAGTTTTGGATCGACGATAGTTCAGAGAAAAAAACAGGAGTAACACTACATTTTTGGTCACAAAACACGCGTTCACCGTTGTCGTTCAATTGAAGTTTTGTCCTTACAAATTTATTTACGTTTTGGATGTCCGACTTTGCAATGATCCGAATTTTTAACCATTCGACCTTTCGTCCCTAATACCCTTTGTCCCTTTGACCATTGGTCCTTCGTAATTATCAAAAAAAAAATAAAAATGTACGACTATTTTCAAGTTAGGGTATAGCGTTTCGGCAATAATGACACAAATATGATTGTAAAACAAATTTTGATCTCACCTCCTTGCGAGTTAGTTCACAGTTCCATGTGATGCGAAATCCGTAAAACCTAAATCGGTGGGTTAAGTGTTGAGTTATTGTTTATAAAATCAGCTACGCCCTTTTGAAATGCTGCTGAAGAATTCAATTATCACGCTCGCGCTCGAGTACCGTTCTGATTCAAATTTCGAACACCTTTATATTTCGGACAGTGTAAAATTATATCTTAAAACACCTCAATAATGATATAAACGTTAAAATTATTTCACGTTTGTTCCTTTAGTCGCCGCTTGGCTTTACAACCATTTTCATAGATATTACCCGTGTATTTACAAAAGTGTCCGAAATTTGAATACTGGCAGTCCTAGTTAAATAACGCTTATTCTCGAAAAGTTCTATTTTTTTCATTAAAATATCACCATAGATAACTCAATTTAAGGATATATAAATAAGCAATGTATGGAAGAAAATAAACTGAATAATGTGTTGCCATTAATGTTAAGTCCATTGCTTGAAGCACTTGCCCTAAGTGTCAAACTTGAATCAGAACGGTCTTCAACAGATTTCAGCTTTGCTTTGATCTGTATACTGACCTTAACACTACACTGTACACAAACATCATCCTCTGATCGAATGAAACCTCAGACCATTGAAAACAAAACACCGAAATCGCTTTTTCGAATGATAGCTGCAACCGGATGACGGTTGTTTTGAAATCAGATGATTTTCCTCTCGAATACAGGATGAAACATGTTATGAGAAGGGATAGGGCCTTCAGTTGAAATGCGTAATGCTCTCTGCAGAATGACTGTCATACTAAATGGAAATGCATATGGTATTGGTTCAGCCCCATAACGCAAATCATTCAAAACGATGATGTAAATAATTCTATCGAACGTCATTTACTGATCTGAGCTGACAAACGAGGTGGAAGCATATGAATCGCTATCAGAGCTGTTAGGAACAAAGGTAAAGGATGAAAACCAATGTTTGGCTAATTCGTGGTGGAGGAGGTATTCTCCACCAGGAAAATTTTTTGTATCCATAATGGAATGGCTTATTATGGCTATTCAGTATGGAATTGTAGATGATCAAATTATAAAACTAATTAGTTTTATAGCTAATTTTCAAACGAAAATCATCCTGTATTTGGATGACAGTCATATGGATGTTCATCATCAGACGACGAATTCAACCATAAGAAAATCATCCGAAATTCGAATGCATATTGTTAAAGGGCTCGAGCAATGCAATAATCATTCGAAGTATTGCGGATGTTTTGGTTCAGTGTAGAAGGGAAATTGGAGTCGGGTGGAAGCAGCATGCAAAGATACTTCGCAAATCAGTCGTCTCCGTCGTCAGTTGGGTTGGAGTGTGATTTAATATGATTTCATTTCGATTTATTTCAGAGTGCTCTAAGCAGATGCCCGAGTTTGAGGAATTCCTGGATGAAATTGGCATGATGAAACAGGTTGGACGGCATCCGAACATCGTCACACTGCTTGGATGTTGCACCATCAAAGAACCCCTGACCATGATTATGGAATATGTAGGGTGCGGAGATCTGGTAAGCATTCCGTGATCTATTTATGTACATGTGTGAAAAACGTGATCTAAGCGATATATGTTTCGTGTCGAAAATTAAAGTGGAAAAAGAGGAGTGTGATTGAAATCAAAAACCTGCATTAATCCACATTTGGTGCAATTTGACGCTGCTTACAATTATAAAATTTGATATACAGTCAACTCTCCACAACTCGATATTGAAGGAACCATCGAGGTGTAGAATTATCGATTTATAGAATAAAAAATATAATTAAATATATTTTTCCTTAATATTAAGAATATTCCCGGATTATTCCATCTACTGTTATATCTTACCCTATTTATCCATATGAATTCGAAAATTGGTTCTAGAATCCATCAACGGAAGTTCTGTGTAGTTAATTCCTACTAAAGCCCGTCCAATTTAGAATCGGTACGCTTCTTTTTGTCTAGTGCAGCGCTCCAAGGGGTCGTTTCTGGAATCTTTTGACAAAAATTTGTTTAAAAATGCCTTTCTCTTGAATTTTTTTCAAAAAAGTTAATTTTTTCACGATTTCATTAATCAATCATTCAATTAATCATTAAAAAAAGATAATTAATTCTGCACACAAAATATGAAAACCCGACGTGTACGAAGATCGCAAAGGATTCTGAGAAACATCCTATTGAAAGCGTACCGATTCTTAATTGGCAGTTCTTTATGAAGCCAATATGAACAAAAACACTCAATTTGTTTTTCTTGTGTTATACCCCATACAGACTATGACTTATATCATGTAATATAGGCTGTCTTGCAATTAGCACTCATAGATAGGATTT
The DNA here is from genome assembly GCF_037179485.1 of Ochlerotatus camptorhynchus. Taxonomy (NCBI): domain Eukaryota; kingdom Metazoa; phylum Arthropoda; class Insecta; order Diptera; family Culicidae; genus Ochlerotatus; species Ochlerotatus camptorhynchus. The sequence goes on along the minus strand of NW_027040918.1, from coordinate 6,914,354 downwards.
CCAGTGATAACTAGATGTATGAGTGCTCATTGCAAGACAGCCTGTATTACATGATATAAGCCATAGTCTGTATGGGGTATTAGGGACATAATACCACCGCGACCATTACTTTTCGTATTTACAGGCGCAGTAGAACTTTAATTGCCCACCTTTATGCCAATTTTGATTCCATTTGTTCAGTTACGGAAACTGATTTGAAAATAACCGATCATGAGACCTTAGTGATTAATATCTTAGACCATGTTTTCCTTTCCTTTATTTAACGTCGGTCTCTGTTCCGCAAACTAGTGCCAATCACCGACGGACATCGATTGCCATCCATTGACGGCAATCGAATGTGCAGGAAGGCAGCTTCCACACCTGCGTAGGATATCGCACCCATTCAACACACATGGGCCGGGACCAACGGCTTTACTTCCCTTCCGAAGGAAGACGTGACCAGAGATTTGTATGCCTTAGAAAAATCCCACCGACCTCGGCTGGGATTGAACCCAGACCCATCGGGGTGTTAGAAAGCAGTCACGCTTACCACTACACCACCGGCGCCGGCCGTCTTAGACCATGTTAACGATAACGATAATTTTGTAAAATTGAAGTGCTGGAGGAAATATTCGAAGCAAGCTGTTTCAAATCTTGTCGAGAGGAGCGTGGATTTTCCTTTCGCGGCCGGAAATTTAGATGAATCTACAGCTGTTCTTAATAACGCTTTGAAAACGTGTACCAATCAACTAGTTGAGCAAAAGTTTGTTTCATTGAAAAACTCGAACTGCTGGTACAATTTGGATCTTTTGCGTCTTAAACAGAAGATCAAATAATGGCAATCATTGGAATAGATACACAATCGCGCGTAATAAGTATTCACAATCGATAAAGAAAACTCGTTGTGAATATGTTCAAAGGAAAATTGATCAGCATCAAAACAACAACAAAAAGTTATGGAAAATTTTGAAATCTTTATTAAAACCTAGTAATTGCAAACCGCGGTCCATAACTTTTAATGGCACATTAGAACATTCAGAGCAAGTAATTGCATCTCAATTTAATGATTATTTTATCGACAGTGTTGCATTGATTAATCAATCCATTGAATTGGTCGATGAACCTGACGAAATAAAACAGCCAGTTAACAATAATTGTAGATTTGAAGGTTTTCTCCCAATAACATTAGATGAACTTAAAGTTATTTGTTTTTCATTAGGAAAATCGGCTGGAGTAGATAATGTTAATGCTAGAGTTATTCAAGATTGCTGTCATGTCATCGGCCACATCTTGCTGGACCTTATTAATGAATCATTACAAACTGGACATGTGCCACAAATTTGGAAGGCATCCTTAGTGGTCCCTATTCAAAAAGTTGCTGGAACGATGTAAGCCGAAGAGTTTTGTCCCATCCACATGTTGCACACATTAGAAAAAATTTAAAGGCGGTTGTTAAAGGCCAGCTGTTCAAGTATTTAAATATTAATAGTTTGTTGATACCAAAACGTTCGGGACATCGGGAAGGTCATTCTAGTGAAACTACGTTGAATTTGGTATTGGCGAAGTGGAAAAATAACTTGGAGTGTAAAGATACTGTTTTTTGGATCTTAAACGAGCTTTTGAAACAATTGCTAGGCTCTTATTGTTAAGATCAATCAAGCGCATTAGAATAACGAGTACTGCATACAAATGGTTTTGAAAGCTATTTGTCTGGCAGAACTCAACGGACTGTTTTTAATAATTATGTTTCCAGTCCCGTAGGGAATAACCTTGGAGTGCCCCAGGGAAGTGTATTAGGGCCCCTGTTGTTTATAATGTATATTAATAACATGATACGTGTTTTACGATTTTGCGACATTAATCTTTTTGCAGATGATACTGTGTTATTCATTGCAGCTAAGGATTTAGATGATGCCGTTTTACACTTGAATGAAAATTTGCGTTCTCTAAGTAGATGGTTGAAGTATAAGCAGTTGAAATTGAATACAAGAAAAACTAAATTTATGGTAATTTCGTGGAATCGAGTAAATGAGAACGTCTCTGTTATAATTGATGATGAGACTATTAATCGCGTTCGGGAGTATTAAATATCTTGGTATGATTATTGATGACAAACTTAAGTTCGACTCTCACATTGACAATGTCATCAAAAAAATTGCCAAGAAGTATGACTGAAAAACGCTTTAACTATTGCCAGTAAAATACAGCTATACATATAAATCATCTCTCCTCATCTATGCATGTCTCATCCTACCATTTTATTCAAATGCAACACAAATATCGAGATTACAGCGCTTGCACAACAAAATAATGCGTATGTTGGGGGCGACCCCGGCGTAGTGGTTAACATCCATACCTCTCACGCCAAAGTCACGAGTTCAAATCTCACCCCCGGACAAGTCACGAATGACCCAAGAGTGTTAAAATGACTATAATAAAAAAAAAAAAAAAAAAAAAAAAAAATGCGTATGATATTGAGATGTAATAGATTCACTTCCTCAACTTTGATGCTAGACGCCTTACAATGGTGAAGCAAAGAACTGTATATTTGACTATGGTGTTCATTTTTAGAGTAGTTAACGGTTTGCTGACTCGATATTTGTGTGATCGAATTGAAAGAGGAAGTGACTTTCATAGATATAATACTAGATACGCGGTTGAAAAAAGAACACCTCATTTCTTGACTTGTGCTTTACAAAAGTCATTATATTTTAAAGGAATAAATGTTTTTAATTCGATGCCTAAACATATTGAACATTCAGCAACACTTACAGAATTTAAAAACACTGCATTTCACACGTCATAACTGTCTTTTGAACAGTTATCCAGCGATTTTTTTTATGGATTGACAAATTATGTATTTTGACGAATTTATCTCTAACGGATTATTCATATGGATAGCTGTAATGACGACTTTTTAATAATTATTGTAGAACTGTAAAAAACTATTTCTGTTCGCCAAGATGGTGATGATGGATTTTTTATATTTGATTTAATAGTAGTAGATTAAAAAAAAGTAGCCTACAAAGGTTTGAGCCTCGGGCGCGTATTACGGATATAGAAACTGAATTTAAAATTTGATAAAATAAATGCAATTTTGGAGCTTATTTTTTTTTTTTTTTATCTAGTTCGTTTATTTGGGAGGCTCAATCGCGTTAGCTTTACGGAGCCGATAATTCATTGTTCACTGTGTGTAACAAAATTCACTTAATTCTATGTCTAGTAGGAGTTGGGCCGATTACTCGCGGCTTACTCGAGGTTAGAAGGGTACATTTTCGAAGGATAGGATCAGGGGAGGAGCTTGGGGTAGGGTTTCGTTGTCTCATCAGAGCGTTGTCGCCAGTATGAACGGTAGTGCTGTTCTAGCTTCGTCCGGAGTTCGACCGGCTATGGTGGGTGACCAGTGGGCGACGATGAGACTCATCGAGACGGGGGGACAAGACAAACAAAAACTAATAAAGAGAGACAAAAGACAAAAGGAATTAAATTCTTATACTAGACATTTGAAGAAAAACATAAACGGACTGCATATAGCAGAGATCACGGGTTGCCAACACGTCTCTGATAGGAACATAGGGTTGTCTTCCTTGGGCCTCGAGGGTATTCAAAAGTCGCTCTCTGGCGGCGTCATTATCCGTACATTGCCAAACTGCGTGTTCGATGTCATCGTAACCGTTTCCACACCGACAGATGTTGCTGTCCACGAGGTTTATTCTATTGAGATGAGCATCTAGCGAGTAGTGGTTGGACATAAGTCTACTCATCACGCGAATGAAGTCACGACTTAAGCCCAAGCCTTTAAACCACGCTCTCGAAGAAACATTAGGAATAATTGAATGTAACCACCGTCCAAGATTTCCAGTGTCCCAATCGGTTTGCCAACTCGAAAAGGTACTCTGACGCACTAAATGGTAAAATTCATCGTGTGAAATTTGCCTGTCAAACAATTCGCCTTCCTGCGCGCCCACCTTTGCGAGAGAGTCCGCCTTCTCATTGCCTGGGATTGAGCAATGTGAGGGGACCCATACAAAGGTAATCATATATGATCTTTCGACCAGCACACACATCTGCTCCCTTACCTTTGAAAGGAAATAAGATGAGTGCCTACCTTGTTTCATCGACCGAATAGCCTCAATCGAACTGAGACTATCCGAGAAGATGAAGTAATGGTCTGTGGGCATATTAGAAATCATCCCCAATGCGAAGTTGATTGCTGCCAGCTCAGCAACAAAAACGGAACAAGGTTCCTGAAGTTTGCGGAAGGCGCTAGAGTTTTCATTGAAGACACCGAAGCCAGTGGATCCATTGAGACGGGACCCGTCTGTAAAATATCTTTTCATGCAATTGACTTGTTGGTACTTTTCAGTAAAAATACGCGGAATAATAATAGGTCGAAGTTGATCGGGAATCCCATGAGTTGCTTGTTTCATGGTCAGATCATATTCAATTGAGGAACTGCGATTGGTGAAGTGAACACGGTCTGGAGTATAACAAGGAAGACACATATCTGATGATATGTAGTGGTGGTAGATTCTCATAAATCGAGATTGTGTGTTCAACCCAAGAATTTCTTCAAAATTAGCAATTATAAGTGTGTTCGTCACTCTGCATTTGATTAGTATTCTGAGAGAGAGCTCCCAGAAACGGTTCTGGAGGGGTGTTACTCCTGCCAGAACCTCGAGACTCATGTTATGCGTTGAGTGCATACAGCCTAGAGCAATACGCAGACAACGATATTGAATTCGTTCCAATTTTATTAGGTGACTTTTTCTTGCCGAGAGAAAGCAGAAAGAGCCGTACTCTAGAACAGAGAGAATAGTTGTTTTATAAAGCGTTATGAGGTCTCCCGGATGAGCACCCCACCATGTGCCGCAAATTGAACGGAGAAAGTTGATCCTCTGCTGACATTTTTGCTTCAAATACGTAATATGGGCATTCCAAGTGCACTTTGAATCAAACCAGACCCCAAGGTACTTGAAAGACAATGATTGAGTAATGTTTCTGCCCAAAAGATTAAGCTGCATTTGGGCTGGGTACCGCTTTCGAGTAAACACTACCAGTTCAGTTTTCTGCGGCGAGAATTCGATCCCTAGATTCATAGCCCAAGAAGACAAGTTATCTAAGGAATTTTGCAATGGTCCTTGCAAGTCCACGGCATGTGGACCTCTTACGGAAACCACACCGTCATCTGCAAGTTGTCTTAGCGTGCATTGTTCTGCCAAACAGTTGTCGATATCTTTGACGTAAAAGTTATAAAGAAGAGGGCTGAGACATGAGCCTTGGGGCAGGCCCATGTAGCTAATTCTGGAAGTTGTCAGTTGTCCAAGGGAAAAGTTCATTTGCTTTTCTGACAACAAATTGTACAAGAAATTATTTAAAATTCCAGAAAGTCCACATCTGTGCAGATTGTCTGACAGAATTTCAATGGAAACTGAATCAAAAGCCCCCTTAATGTCCAAGAATACTGAAGCCAATTGCTCCTTGTGTGCAAAGGCCAGTTGAATATCTGTGGAAAGCAGCGCTAGACAATCGTTTGTTCCTTTGCTCTTGCGGAACCCAAATTGTGTATTTGATAGCAAGTTATTTGATTCGACCCAGTGATCGAGTCTCCGAAGGATCATTTTCTCCAACAATTTCCTAATGCACGAAAGCATAGCAATCGGACGGTATGAGTTATGGTCAGACGCTGATTTGCCAGGTTTTTTAATGGCTATTGCTTTGACCTGTCTCCATTCAGGCGGTACAATGTTGTTTTCTAGCAAGGAATTGAATAAATCTAGCAAGCGTCTTTTAGCGATATCTGGGAGATTTTTCAGAAGATTGAATTTAATCATATCGCTTCCCGGTGAGGAGTTGTTCGATGAAAGAAGAGCCATAGAGAAATCCAGCATTGAGAATGGTCTATCCAGAGAGCCGCCGTTAGGAGACGCTTCTCGAAGAATATTTTGTGCTGGAACTGAGTCCGGACAGACCTTTTTAGCGAAATCGAATATCCATCGGTTGGAGTATTCTTCACTCTCATTGAAAGATGAGCGGTTACGCATGTTGCGAGCCACCCTCCACAAGGTGTTCATTGAGGTTTCTCGTGAGAGTCCCTCGACGAAATTGCGCCAATAACCGCGTTTTTTTGCTTTGATTAATTGTTTCAGCTTTGTCTCAAGCTTTGAATATTCCTCGAAGTAAGTGGAGGTTTTGTGTCTACGAAAAGCTTTGAAAGCATCAGATTTTTCTACATACAATTTTGTGCATTCTTCGTCCCAACCAGGTGTGGCTGGTCTCCTTTTAAAGGGTGCACTTGGAACTTTTCTTTTTTGTGCTTCCAGTGAGCTTTTGTAAATCAAATCGGCTAGGAATCGATATTCTTCCAATGGTGGAAGCGCATCTATTGATTCGACACCGATTGTCACCGCCGTTGCATATTTCTGCCAGTCTATGTTCCTTGTAAGATCAAATGGAACCCGAGATGGTTCTGCAGAGTGAGGGCCACACTTTATTGAAATGATGATTGGCAAATGATCGCTACCATGGGGATCATTGATAACCTTCCACTGACAATCCAATGATAGCGATCTTGAACACAAAGATAGGTCGAGTCGGCTTTCTCGAGCCGGAGGTTTTGCTATACGTGTCGCTTCACCAGTGTTCAAAATAGTCAAATTGAAATCGTCACATAAATCGTAAAAAATAGCCGCTCTATTGTCGTCATATAGATCGCCCCACCCAGTACCATGGGAGTTCATATCACCCAGAATTAATACTGGGGATGGAAGAATCGAAACTAGATTCCAGAGTTGACTACGGCTAATGGAGGTTCTTGGTGGAACGTATACTGAAGCTATGCAAAGATCTTTGTTCTTCACATTTATTTGGCAAGCAACGATTTCGACGCCGGATAGAGCAGGAAGGGAAATTTTGTAGAAAGGGTAGCACTTTTTGATCCCTAAAAGTACTCCTCCATAAGAATCGTCTCTATCCAGGCGTATAATGTTAAAATCGTGGAAGTTGAGTTCTTTATCGGAAGAAAGCCATGTTTCACAGAGAGCAAATATATCACAATCAGAATTGTTAAGTAAAAATTTGAACGAGTCTAGTTTAGGCACTAGACTACGGCAGTTCCACTGTAGCACAGTGATCATATCTTCAACCTCGTTCGACGAATTATCCATCGAAAGATATGATTGATGCAAGGAGGGGCCATGAAACAGTCAATTGCTTAAGATATGATTCTAACGTTGGAAGCAAGGCAGAAACTAAGCTTCTTAGAGGGTCTTGTATGTTGAACATGTTTAATATGAATTCCACAATGTCCGAAAAAGCTAGCAAACCTCGTTCGGACTTGGATTTCTTTTGAGAAGTTTGAGGAGCAGCTTTTTTATTTTTTTTATCTTTGTTGGGCAATGGCGGAAAATTCTTGCTGCATCCAGGGATTGGATCAACAGGAGCCTTCGGTTTTGTTTTTTCATCCCCATTACCCTGGGAATTTGGCAATCGTCTGGAGGTGACTTTAGTTTTCTTACGGCGCACTTTCGGGGAGGGGCATTTTCTTTTTGAGGAACCGTCTATTTTTGAAGGTGCGTGTACCACCGTAGAATCACCTTCATCGGATGAGTCAGAGTCCGATTCTTCAACTGACAAAACCGAAAATTGGTTTGCATCTTGGACGGCTGATGCAGCCTTCAACATTTGAGCATATGTCTGCTTGGAGCGTCCAGAGATTGAACGCTGCACTTTATCGGAGTGCTGTTTGTACATCGGGCACTCCTGCAAGGGGTGAGGATTCTCGCCACAGTAAGCGCATTTTACTGATTCTTTGTGGCAAGAATCCTCTTTGTGGTTTTCACCACATTTGCCACAACGAGTTTTGTTGCCGCAATGGCTGGCCGAGTGTCCCAGCCTTTTGCAGTTGGTACAATTATATACCCTCTGTACAAACAACCGCACCGGAAAAAAAGCACCATCAATTTTAACAAAGTTTGGGAGAACTGAACCTGCGAAAGTCACCCGGAACGAGTCTGAATGTTTATAAACTTTTTTACCGTCTAGCAAAGATGCTGAATGCAGTTGCCTTACATCCAGTATCTTCACTAGCGCGGTAGCGAATGTCGAGTTTTTAAAAGTTCCCGAGGCATGTTTCAAGTCCTCGACAGTCAGACTCGCGTCGGAGACCACGCCTTCTATCTCCACATCTCGAGAAGGGATGTAGATGTTGTACTCAACACTAAACAACTCGTGATCAGCAATTTTATTTGCCACATCATAAGTCGGTGCTTCTACACGCAGTTTGTTGAATCTTTCTTTGTGTACCAAGATTCCCGGATACTTACGCAGCAAATCTCTCGTTATGTCGAGAGTTTTCAAAGGTTTATTTTTGGGCCGAAAAAAGACAACCCATGGTCCTTTCGAAGACGGTTCATAGTATCTGGTTCGCGTAACGTAGGCATCGGAAGATGCCATAAGTGTTGCGCAAAAGCGGTGCGCAACCACTTAAGAAGGAAAAAAAATAAAACCTTCACTAATTAATTAATTTTAATTACTAGTAATTAAATTTTTTGCCCGACGTACGAACAAATCAAAAAGAAAAAAAAAATCGAAACAAAAAAAAAACTTATATCTACTTGCAAAAAGTTGTCTCACTATGACCCATACTCCCCTACCAGGGGTGAGAGACAGAGTCACGCGCCACGAGGCAAAATTAAACTACAATAGGGAGGCAATGGACTTGCAAAATGTATTGTCTAATACTTATGCCGGTTGTAAACAACCTATCAGCCGTTGCAGCTAGATGGTCCGTTTGCTGCTGCTGGTGGTGATGATTGGTGTTGGTGGGTCGGCACGATGATGATAAAATGACTTGACGACCGGATGGATTACCGGGGTGGATTAAAGCTGGATGGCAACTCCAAGGGGCTCGGCCCATGGAATTCCACTTCCTCTGTTGCACACTGGTCACTTGGGGCACCCAATGGGGGGGTGAAAAAACCGCTCGGGCGGAAAAACACCGAAAAAAATTAGATGCCGCGCGACTGAGACCGGGACGTTGTTAACCGACTGAGTGTTCAACTAGGAATGATGGAGCTTATTTGGTAAAGTAGTAAGTAGTAAGTATTCTGGCAAATATCGGGGGTTCGTGAGCATTCCTGACATCATCATCATCATGTATTGTGGTGTATCCTATTTTTATTTATGCCACTAATGTTGTAGGCAATTATCCCAACCTGATGAGGAACAGCAGCCCAGATTTCCTAAGGTCACATTAGACCCTACAAGATATTTGTATCGTTTATGAAATGTTCTGAGCTCTCACTATTTAAGCTACAAATGCGACATTTATCTTCATGAAGCTTACCAATGAGTTTCAGGAGCTAATGTACAAGGACAATGGCCTGTTATCCATATCCTCAGTGGCTTATTTCGAGCAAAGAAAACAAACGCTTTTCAGAAACGGGTTATCAGCTAATGAAACATAGTAAACCATGTGTAACAAATTCCGGAGAATCCAACGGTGCCAACCCCTTACCGGAAAAATTGCAGGAAATGTCCAATTTCGGCCTTTTCCCCTATAAATTAGATTTATTTGAAAATATCGGTCTATAACAATCCACAAATTCCATGAATACATCTAAAAACCATGCTACCTTATGTAAAAAGTCCAAGGAATCGATTACTGGTAGCTCCTGTGATGTCAAAGATCGAGAGGTGGCCCAATTTGCCCGTTTTTCCCTATCATCTTGCTCGGAGTAAAATTGAATATTGAAAATTTGCAGAAACGTTCCTTGCATCTTCATAGCGCCAATTTGAATCCAGCCTTATTTTTTAAAAGGGCATTTATTAAAATATCTAGCTTATCTTTAGAAAAGTATTACTCGAAAACTGTTTGTCCGATCGGTTTGGTGGCTTGGGCAATATTGCAGATAACAGATGAGACTATTTGAAAAAAAATTACCAGGCTTTGGCATTTCTTCGCAACATCGCATGGAAAAGGTCCATGTGATACTATAGGAGGAACACTGAAACTTATGGCTAGTCTAGCTAGAGATCGTGAACATCCGATAAAAAATGCAAGGGAACTATATAGTATACGATTGGGCTCAGAAGCGAAACGAGGATCAGTTGGTTCAAAATTTCTTTTGTTATGCAACTACCGAATAATATGAAACTTATAAGCACTAGCTCAACGAACATTACTCAAGGGCTATAACCATTCAAGGAACTCAAAAACACCATTAATTTGTTCCTATTTTTGAAAGACAAATAGAAGTCACACACTTTTCAAACTGTTGATGAAAAGAAAATTGCTTATATTACTAAGAATTAAAGTACAGATTTCTATAACAACTATATCAATCTAACAATGTAAAAAATAATGAAATCAATCTCGAAAAATCGCAATTAAGTTCTTTGCATATGCTAACGAGCGTAATATGTATTTGCTAGAAAATTGTTTTAAAACATACATATTCCGGATAATTTAGATCATATCGATGCGCCACCAAGAGCATTTTAGTTGTGAAATTTTCTGATCTTTCGGAAAAACATATTGTCAGATCTGGAGAACCGCGAAATACATAAAAAATTGCCAAAAACTACCAACATTTTCAAAATATCTACTTTCAAACTGCTACATCTCGACAACGGTGTGACTAAGCAAAACTTTACCCAAGTGCTTTTTTATTGTAAATTTGGTGTACTTTCATTATTTAAAGTCAATACAGTAAATGGACCAAGTTTTTGATATTTTTTTATAAAAACTCGAGTTTTTTTGTAAATCATAACTTTTTTGTCCATCATTTCTCCATCTTGACTTACACACTTAAACAGAGACCCTGAGTTCGGTAAATAAAATTACCGTCTTAGATCGGTAATCCTAAAAATTACAGATGTTTCGGTATTTTCTCGCTATATTGCTGAAAACTGTAAATAAAATTACCGAATTTCGGTGATTTCATTTCAATTCAACGAAAACGGTAAAAAAATACCGGCAGATCTGTAAATCAGCTTAATCACTGACTTCGGTAAAATATTTTACTGAAGTTTCGGTAAACAAAGCGTTCCATTACCGAATTCGGTAGCTTTCACAGCGAGAAACGTCAAATCCGCCGTAATGTGTTTTCGACCTTTAAAAAAAAGTGTGTAAGTGGAAACTGTTATGAAAAACAAAAAGTGAAATGATGGAGGCTTTTATGGACCAGCTGCAACGCATAAAGATGAGCAAATCGTAGATATTTTCCGTAAGTAATGGTATTTCGTTATCTAAATAAACACCCATTGTTACAGATGGCCGATGTTGTTGCTTGTTTTTTCTGTCGGTCGCAAGTACCAGGCTATGTTACCGGACTGCACCGACATATCAACCATATAAGAAGAGAAATTTTATACCGGCAGCAATTTTCAACATTAATACATTGACCACAACTGGAGCCAAATATTTGCATGGATTGCAGTGACCGCCAGCGCTACGAGTAAGTTTTGGGTTTTTAGATTTGCGAAAAGCATATCCGTAAGAATCAAATAAAATAAAGGATAAGGAAAAATTATTTAATTCAATTGATAAAACCAAGAAAATACCTTGAAACAATATTTAGCGAATTACAGTTGAGTCGGTAACCCTTTAAAAAACTACAGATCTTTCGGTAAATTTAATTTTCCATATCGACTCCAAAATTACAGTTCTCCGGTAAAGTCGATTACATATCATGCTTATTTTTTCGGTAAACGTTACCGATCGTTCGGTAAATTTGACAGCTAATTTTTCTGATTCAGTTTACAGATTTTTCGGTAATGTTCTCGATTACCGAAAACATTACCGACCGTTCAGCTGTTGAGAATTCGGTAAATGAATTACCGAAGTCGGTAATTTTTTCTAAGTGTGTATAGCACATAACATATGTGGAACTTCATGCAAAACTGCTAACTAAAAATTGACCCCTTTTTTGTGTTTCCTCAGTGGTATAACTGGTATAGTTGGACATCGATCTGTCAAAATTAAATTTTCGTGATTCGACACTGAGTCTTCCTATGGGCCAATGTCGGAAACGTACGCAATGGCTTCTTTCGTAAATATCTTGTAATTCAAAGTCAATCCATGTAACCAAGAAATTCTATCAGCTATGGAGACTTTCTCTATACACAAACATCGTGGTGGCTTACTTGAGCGAGTTTTCATTCTTAAGAAATTCGTGGAAAAGTCAGTGTGTACGTTTGTGACATTGGCCCTTATGAAAGAAAATCAGATATTTGGTTTCATGCTCAGTACACGCTATTTGAAAACTACTCAAATTTTAGTAAAGTTCACCCTGATTGGGTCAAAAGTCAATCTATCAAAAAATGGGTAAACTATGTTGGGAGGTTAACAATTGAACAACGTCGGTCGGATCCATGCCAATGTTGCTCATGTGTCAGGTTATCACTCCTAACATAGTGTACCCATTTTTGAGTAGGTTCAGTTGAGACCTATTTGGGAAGATTCTACTTAAATTGGAGTAGTTTTGAAATAACGTGTAAGTATTGACGTTGACGGTGGCTTTCTAGCTCTTTAATCCTATGGTAAAATCCCGAAGTGTAGCGGATTTTGTCTTATCTCTTCACTCCGCCATGGTACCAGCGAGCCACCTTCTTTTCATGCAAAGATTAACTGGAGTGAAAGAGTAAGGTAATGTCTAACTTGTTACTCGCACATACTAACGTTTGCTTATGGGATTTTACCATAGGAGTGAAGAGTTACAGAGTGACCGAAAAGGCTAATTGTCAAGGTAATGCGGCCATTCTTTTTTAGACTAGCTCTGGGGCACAGGGGGCCTATCAAAGGATTTATTAACGCGTGTTTTCAAGTCGGTCAGAATTCAATCAAGCGCATTGTTAACCTGTCATACTGTAAATAACCAGTCAGTAGATCTTTGTGTTGGGATTTTAGCAGAAACATTCAATTTTACGCTATTGATAAACATAGAGAGGGTTGAAACCGTGGGTATTACAGGTACAGCGCTCGATTTCATTTGTCATCCTTCTTGCAAAACTCTTGTGAATGGAAAGATGCAAGGTTAGCTCAAAACACTGCAGATTTATGTCTGTTCTACGTATTAATTCCAAGAGGAAGAAGTTCCACTACAGCTATCATATGAACAAGGCTTCAAAGAATCCCCAGCAAATATACTTCGATTTCTCAACGCACACTATGTTTTTTTTTCAATGTTCAGTTCTTTTTTATACTGGCGGTAGAACATTGACAGCTTCTTAAGATTTGCAATACTTATATATAAACCAGGACGCTTGTTGCAAAATGATAATTACAGAAAAGCAATACGCATCGCTTTCATAATTGAATTGTAAACAGTTAACCCATGGCAGCGTAAAATTACGTTTTATATGTGGCAGGTCATCGCTTAAAATATCTTCCAAAAATGTCTCCTTTTTTATGCAAACGATAATTTATAATTCTAAATTAAGCTATATAAAAAATAAAAGAACGATAGTTATATAATTAAAATTAAAGAACGTAAATTATTATGGCAATACAAAGACATGAGTTCAAGAGCGCTAAGAAGACATAGAATTATAAACCACATTAGAAATATTTTAATAGAATTGACTACCCCCTTGATATCCTTTCTCATTTTACAGTTGGTATAATCAGTTTGACAGATCGATGTCCTATTATACCACTTGAAATCACTGAAATGGGGTCGATTTTTTTATGACCGAGTTCCACATATGTTATGTGCTTATAGTGCAATAGAAGTCATTTTTTGTCCCCTAAAACATATCAACAAATAAAAAAAAATACAACAAATCTTTTTTGAGAAAAATCGTTTTTAAGATTTTATTTTAAATTAAAAAAAAATGGGTAATTTTTTAGAGTGCAAATTTTTTGTTTTCAAATAGTCTCATTCATTATCTGAAATATTGCCGAAGGTACCAAACCAATCGGGCGAACAGATTTCGAGTAGAAAATTTCTGAAGATAAACTTGAATTTTTTTTTAAATGCCCTTTTCAAAAATAAGGCCAGATTCAACTTGGCGATATGAAGATGCAAAATGGCATAGTCGGTCATAAGGAACGTTTCTGCAAATTTTCAACCAAATAAAAAAATACAAAAATAAACCGATTTGCGAATTTGTAGGGATTTGCTCAATTGCTGATTTCGGTATTATCTCTATTTACTGATGGGCTCAGTGAAACCTTGCCGAATTTTTGTAAAAATAGATAGATTGCCAATATTTCGGTATTTTTTTTGTTAATCTATTGTGCGCATCAATTCCGACACTATGTTTACAGTACAGTACACAGCAAAAAATAAATTTTAATATTACATCCAAGAGGATGCACTTCAATCATGTCCAAAATCTCATGTATTTTTAAGTCCACAACAATAAACAAATGCAGTAAAAGCAGCGTAATGTCAGTTCATGTACTGTATTAATGATAATTTTATCCTTTTTGGCAATTAATATTACACCATATTTTCGACACGATTGAAGTGCATCCACTTTTATGTGATATTAAAATTATTTTTTTGCTGTGTACGAAAAATCAACTGTCGCTAGTGAGCTATTTCGGATTTCAACTGTACCGATAATTTTATGCAAATGTAATGCATTACCTCGCATATTTCAACAGCCAAAATAAATAAACTTCACAGCTAACCACCCGCAGTGTTCACTCGGCTGTCGACAAAAGCAGGCCACTCTCGATGTGTGCTACGCGATCGTCTGTTTTCTCGGCAGCAACCATTGTGTGGTCCTCCTCATTGTTATTCATCAGCAGTTCTTTCGGTCGATGCGTCGTCGACTTTGGAAATCAACCGTTTCGTGATGAGTGTGTGAGTGGTGACCACGTTTTGCGTCCATTGCTGCAATGGACGCGCTCTGACCCTCGTTGGCGTACAACAATTTGCCATACAATGAAACTACTAGAAGCGGCTCCAGTTCTGATGGAGGAGGCTTTTTGGATAGCGGAAGATAAAGTGTTTATTGTGTTGTACCTTTTGACTATAGTTTTAAGATGTATTGTATAGTGACCAAGAATCCTCGGCTCTGTAAAGTTAATTCGGTTGAGCCTTATCAAATACATTAATAAACAAAAAAAGCTAACCACCTGCGTTTTTTTTTTTTTTTTTTCTTTCCGTAGCTCGAGTATTTGCGCAAAATTCGAGCAAAACATTTGGCTCGAGTGGCCCGACTGGAAGCGGCCGTCAACCAAAGACTGACAGAAACCGTCAGCCTACAGCGGTCCATCTCCAATCACTCCAACAGCACCGTTTTCAGCCCAATGCTCAAGTATATGGATGTGCTGCATACTTCGTAAGTATGATGGGACCGAATTGGATATGTAGGGTGACCCAGAGCAACTGTCAGTTAAGAAAATAACTCATAGCAACTGAGCGCTTGCATATTTTTTTTGTTATCAAGGTTATCAGTATATTTCGGCAGCTATGGAAACGTAATATTAAAACGATGATATGCTTCATAAACCTTGGAAAAATGCTCCTCTACTGCATAGCTTCTCGCGTTTTTTTAGTTAGATGAGTGGAGTGACGGGCAAACGTCAAGAAGGAGATTCCAAAAGAATCCTTTTTTTTTAGAATCTTCTTAAGAAGCTGATTTTAGAAGCCTATTTTAGAAGCCTTTTTCAGAAACTTGTTTTAGAAGCTTACAGTATGTTAGAAGTTTATTTTAGAGGCTGATTTTAGAAGCTTATTTATGAAAATTATTTTAGAAGCTTATTTTGGAAGCTTAGTGTACAAGCTTATTTATGAAGATTATTTTCAAAGCTCAGCTTAGCTAATTATGAAGATTATTTTAGAAGCTAATTTTAGAAGTTTATTTAAAAAGCTTGTTTGAGAAGATTATTTCAGAAGCTTATTTTCGAAGCTTATTTCAGAAGTTTTTTTTAGAAGCGTTTTTTAGAAGTTTATTTTAGAATTTTATTTTAGAACCTTATTTTAGAAGTTTAATTTAGAAGCTTATTTCCGAAGCTTACTTTAGAAGTTTATTTTTAAAGCTTATTTATGAAGCTTATTTTAGAAGCTTATTCTAGAAGCTTATAAGATAACTTTAGAAGTTTATTTTAGAAGCTTTTTTTTAGAAGCTTATTTAAGAAGCTTATTTTAAAACCTTATTTTTAAAGCTTTTTTTAAAAGCTTTTTTTAGAAGCTTATTTAAGAAGATTATTTTAGAAGCCTTTTTCAGAAGCTAGTCTTAGAAGCTTATTTTAGAAGATTACTTTATAAGTTTTTTTTCTAGACGCTGATTTTAGAAGCTTATTTATGAAGCTTATTTTAAAAGGTTATTTTGGAAGCTTGATGTACAAGTTTATTTATGAAGAGTATTTTTGAAGCTAAGCTTAGCTATGTATTAAGATTATTTTACAAGCTTATTTTAGAAGCTAATTTTAGAAGTTTTTTAAAAGCTTATTTTAGAAGCTTATTTTCGAAGCTTGTTTTCGAAGCTTACTTTGGAAGTTTATTTAAGAAGTTGATCTTAGAAGCTTATTTTAGAAGCTGATTTTAGAAGCTTACTTATGAAGATTGTTTTAGATGCTAACTTATGAAGTTTATTTTAGAAGCTTATTTTAAAAGCTGATTTGGGAAGCTTAGTGTACAAGCTTATTTATGAAGATTAGTTTAGATGCTAAGCTTAGCTGTTGATGAAAATTATTTTATAAGCTTAGGGTTAATGCATATATTATGTCACGCTCTAAGGGGGAAGGGGGGGAGGTCTAAGATTTTGTGACAAGCAATGCATTAAGTATAGGAAAAACTAAGGAAAATTAGGGGAAGGACAGCTCCAAGTATCAGTATCAATACCGATGGTGGAAATATTAAATATTTTAATATGTGTGATATTTGAGAATCTTATACTTGATCTGACAGTTGTTTTTGTTTGTTTTTGACTATTTTGGTTTTAAGTGTACATTTGACATTCGTTTAATCAAAAATGTATTTCACACGAGAGGCAAGTCATTCCTTTGTGATCTTGCTGGCCACCGCCAAGAAGATCCGCTCCTTGTTCTCATAAATTTGGCATTATTTGGTAGCTGTTCTCAGTGCACATAATCGGCCGAACTTCCATTCGCAGGAATTAATTTCCACGAATTTTTCATCGTCTGCGAACCAATGTTCTGTTCTCCGATGGAACGGGAATCGATTGAGAACGCCGCCCCTGTTAACGGAATCCCAGAGTGATGGTTCCGTGGTCGTATTACGCTCGATTCGCCATGAGCATACAACTTGGAGAGATTTATTGCTGGCGGCACGTCCAGTACCGTTTTTATCATGAAAAACCGAAGTCGAAATCGATCAGAGCTATCGAAAACGAAAACCTAGGCAAAAATTATGACAAACAGAAAGCTGCAGTAAACATAAACAACAACAGTGCAACGTCATTGAGTGTATGCGTTAAAGTTACACTGTAATTTTTTTTTACTTTGAAGCTTTCCGCTTGACAGTTAATATCATTAATATTTATACTAAAAATTATAATAACTACTAATACTACTAATACTACTACTACTATAACTACTAATAACAATTTTTATCTCAAATATTACTTCAGATCATGTTGTGCTTCCCCTAGAAGGAAAGCTAGAAGTTTATTTTAGAAGCTTATTTTCGAAGCTTACTTTAGAAGTTTATTGTTGAACCGTTTTTTAGAAGTTGTTTTAGAAGCTTATTTAAAAAAAATATTTTAGAAGCGTATTTTAAACGCTTATTTTTGAAGCTTTTTTAAGAAGTTTATTTTACAAGCTTATTTTAGACGATTATTTAAGACTCTTATTTTAAAAGCTTTTTTTAGAAGCTTTCCCGTTCCTCTGAATAAAAACACACGGGCAGGACTGTAAAGCTAAGTAGCTCCGCAGTAAAGGAGAATTTTTCCAGGGTGAAAGGAGTATTTCATCGTTTTAATATTACAAAAAACAATTTTCTCGTACATTTCAGATACAGCTGATAGATATATCACAAGTAACAATTTCGGTTTTATAATGGTTTTGTAGACCATGATTTAGACTTGTAGCATGCTTTAAAACCTCCTGGGCCTCCCTTAGCTCAGTCGGTAAAGACGCAGCTACAAAGCAAGACCATGCTGGAGGTGGCTGGGTTCGATTCCCGGTCCGGTCTAGGAATTTTTCGGGTTGGAAAATTTGTTGACTTCCTTGGGCATAGAGTATGATCGTACTTGCCACACAATTATACTAATGCAAAAATGGTACAGGCATCGAAAGTTCTCAATTAATAACTGTGGAAGTGCATCTAGAACACTAAGTTGAGAGCACGCAATAAGCACGATTAGCAATAAGCTTGAAATGCGAGGAAGAAGAAGCATGCTTTAAAATTTCCATAAAACTAGAAATGTTACTTCAGATAGCATTCAGCTTAGCTTTGTTCTAATTAAAATGGTAAAGCCACACTAAATGACATATGGGCGTGTCACATTAGGTGACATCTCCAGAAGCTGTTGCGACTTTGTATTTTCATCGACATCTCTAGGGTCGGCAAGCTTATCCCTTGCTACTTCGCGGATCAGAAGAATGTTCGGATTACTTATTTTAAACACTCTCGACTTGACACATATCTAGACGAAAAATTTAAAAGGTCCTATCTGATTTGATCGATTCTCTTCACCGACTTTCTCTTTCGTTAATAACTCAGGTTCAAAAACATTACCTGGGGAATTTGATGTTCTGTATACCAGGTGAAAATCTCATTTATCAAATTATGTTGCAAAAATAGCGTGTTTGTATAGCCGTGGTTATCAAAAGAGAAAGTCGATTGAGAGAATGGATCAAAGCAGATAGGACCTATTGAAATGTTCATCGAGGTATATATTTTCCCACTCTTGTCATCCACTTCTTAAGGACTAGTCTAACTTAAAGTCCTCTAAGTAAAAATGCACCGCTTTGCTCGATTGGAACAACTTTTTTCAGTTGTGACCACACAGTCCATACTTTTACTAATGAGCTTTAGTCTAACCTTCCACTTCTCTTCTTTCTCCGGGTACCCTTACTCTAACCGCTGCCTACATCAATCTCCCTTCGCTCCGTTTTGCATCCTGGTGGTTTCGTGAGGCCATTGCCGCCATCTTCGTCTTCTTATTCTTCGCATGTCAAGCTTATTGCCTACACACTTAGTTTTTTTTTTCACCGAGCTCGGCTGTGCAAATCTCGGCAAAAAAAGTTTTACTGAGATCTTAGCAAACATTTCATTTGTTCTAGATGCACTTAATGTTCTAGATGCACTTCCACAGTTATTAATTGAGAACTTCCGATGCATGTACCATTTTTGTATTAGTATAATTGTGTGGCAAGTAAATTCATACTCTATTCCCCGGGACCGGAGCCACCTCCAGCATGGACTTGTTTAGTAGCTGCGCATTTACCGACTGAGCTAAGGGAGACCCCCACAATCTTGCCGTATGTTACTTACCTTCCCAATCCGGCTAATAGGCCTTGATGTCGTCTGCTGTCCGAAAAAGTTGTCTGCAGGTCGCCTTCTACTTGGTCGATCCACCTTGCCCGCTGCACGCCTCTTCTTCTTGTTCCAGTTGGGTTTCAAGGTCCATTTTCACTAAGTCGTCGTGCGACATTCTTACGACGTGCCCAGCCTACCGTCGTCCATTTTTTGCAGGATGGACGATGGTTGGTTCTCTCAGAAGCTGGTGTAATTCGTGGTTCATTCGCCTCCTCCACGTCTTCCATCTGCACTCCTTCATGGTCCGCAACACCTTCCGTTTGAAAACACCGTTGGTCCTCCACGAGCATAGCCCAGGTCTCATGGCCCTAGAGGACCACCGGTCTAATCAGCGTCTTTTAGTCTTCGTGTGGCGATGAATTTTATTCGACCGCATCGTCCTCCGGAGTCCAAAGTAGGCACGATTCCCTGCCATAGTGCTTCTTTAAATTTCTCTGCTGGTATCATTTTCGGCGGTCACCAGTGAGCCTAAATACATGAACTCGTCGACTATCTCGATTTCATTTCATTTACCACCATCGTCTCATAGTTCCGGGCCATGATGTCGATATCATCGGATTTCCACCTGACGAACCGGACTTGTGTGAGACAACATCACAATCCGTTTCTTGAAAGTGTCATTTTCATTCCCCAAAAGTTTGCTGTGTTCGGAAGAATTTTATGAAAAGGTGCCGAAGACATAAAATATGTACATCTTCAAACAACTGAGATTGTAAAATGCGGTTAGCTCAAGCAGACTCGTCGGGGGACAAAATGGAACAATGATGAGATATGTCGTTGTCATTGAAAGATTTCATGCGATCTTGACAACATTATTAATACATTGTGACTGGAAGAATTTGTTCATCAGTGACAAAGATTACAAAAAAGTTTAATTTCATGAATTATCTGCACGGCGAATGAGAACGACCCACATTTGAGTTTAGCTCACTCTTAATCGCCAAAAGTGCAGGATACACACTTAGAAATTTTTACAGAAATCTGTAAAAATTTCACCGAAATCTCAACAGCTGAACGTTCGGTAAACAGTATCGCAGATTTCCTGTAATTTTTCACAAATATCTGTGAATTTTTCACGGATATCTGTAAATAATTAGAGGAAAACTGTAAAATTGTTTACCGAACGTTCAGCTGTTGAGATTTCGGTAAAATTTTACAGAAATCTATAAAATAAACTGTCGTAAAATGAGGAAAATCTAGCTCAGTCTACGAGTAGTACCAATAGACTGCATGAATCCAATCTTTTCTTTTCTCATATTCGTGATTTTTTTCTGGGCAAACCTGAAAAAACCTGGAAAAACTTGGGAAAACATGAGGCAAATTTACTCATCGCTAAGTTCCTGCACTTTATGTGATTTATGAGTTAACTAAACTCAAATTGGGGGCGTTCTTAATCGCCGTGTGTATAATTACACTAGTTTACAGCATTTTTGAACTCGGTAAGGTGATGATCATTTCCAATGCAAAATCCTACGCTGAATTCAATGCCGTGGTCAGAAAAATTTAAAGTAGAGCCATTTTTGAGATATACAAAAAATTTGTAAAGTACGATTACTAAAATGTCAATATCTTTGGAACTAGTGCACCAATTTTAAATCTTTTTTTTATGAAAATTAAGCTAAATAAATTTGCTATCGTTCACTAGAATATTATGTCTTAACTAAAAATTTAATTTTGAAGTCATTTAAAAATTTACAGCATTTTTTTTTTTTTTTTCCTGCGAATTTTCCATAAAAATCTTGTTTTAATCAACATTTTTAATGGGATAAAAAGATTCAAAAAATCATTCCGTAATTTATTCTAAAAGTCCATTCAAAACCGGAGAAAATGAGCCTTTAATGGATGAAATCGGTTGGAAATTGTCGAAGTTATGAGCATTTTTGTAAAACACTTAAAAATGTTGCTGAAATACAACAGCTTTAGAGTTCCTTTTCTAGGTGTCGTTGTAAGCAACCAAACCGCATGTAAAGTTTTCATGGGAGATTCTTTTCTCTACATATCAATTTGATTAAGGCATATCAGGATTTAAAACCGAGTTGATACGAAAGAAATTTATTTAGGTTTTATTAAAAATGATTGAGAATCGAATGACTTTGTCTTCGATGTTTTGAACTTGTTTCTCGAATCAGAAACCAACAATAGTCACCCATCATTGCTTCATCCCAAAACCCTTGGTAACGACGTTCCATCATCTTCATTTGTTGGTGAAAACGTTCGCCGTGCTCATCACTCTCGTAACCAAGATTTTCCGGGGAAAAATCCATGTGAGAATGTAGGAAATGTATCTTCAAAGACATATTCACACCTGTGTTCAGTGAAATAAAAGGATTTGAAATTAATTATATGTAACAATCACAATATTTTTGATTTAAACCTATTTTCTCATAATTTTTGAGCAATTCATCGACGGCTTCCTCATAATCTGGGCTTCTGAAATTTCCTCAAAAGGTTGTGACAACACGCTGGAACGATTTCCACGCTTCTTCCTCATCTGGTGTCAAAACTGAATTGAATGCGGAATCATTGAGCAGTTTTTTGATCTGTGGGCCAACAAATACACCTTCCTTTATCTTTGCATCAGATAAATTTGGAAATACTGATTTCAAGTACTGGAATGCCGGCCCTTCTTTTTGCAACGCTTTCACGAAATTTTTGAATAGCCCAAGTTTTATATGTAGTGGTGGAAGTATTATGCGTTCTTTTACCACAAGAGGATCATTTTTAACGTTGTCTTTACCAATTGTGAAATTATTCCGTTTTGGCCAATCTTTTCGGACGTAGTGTTCCTTACGAGCTCGACTGTCCCATTTACACAAAAAACACATATATTTTGTGTATCCCTGTTGCAATCCAGTCAACATGGCAAACACTTTAAGATCGGAACAAATTTTCCAATTGTGTTGATTGTAATTTATCAAATTGAGCAATAGAGCCATTGATTCATACGTTTCCTTCATATTAACGGCATTAGCTAATGGAATAGAAGGTTTCTCATTCCCTTGATGCAGTAAAACGGCTTTCAAGCTCAACTTGCTGCTATCGATGAATAAACGCCATTCAGCTGGATCATATGGCTCACCAAACTCTTCAAACAAGCCGTTTACGTCATGGCAAAAACATGCCTTGTCCTTTGTAGAATAATATTTGTTAAATTTCTTGTGACGATTCCTGTGACAAGAAATTTTGACCTCCTTGCTCAGCATGTTGTGTTCTTTCAAGTGTGATGCCAGCAATTCGGATTTCTCCTTCGATAAGTCGAGATCTCGCACCAAATCATTAAATTCGGATTGTGTAAACAGTTTTGGGTTTCTTTCCAATTCCACCTCGAAGTCTTCCTCGCATTCCTCCTTGAATTCCTCCTCACTTTTTGTAACGGTCGATTCAACAGAGGGCGCTCGTTTCCGCTTTGGATAATCTTGGAATCTTGGAACATTCAATTTCCATGATCTTACAAAAAATTTCATAACTTCGACAATTTCCAACCGATTTCATCCATTAAAGGCTCATTTTCTCCAGTTTTTAATGGACTTTAAGAATAAATTATGGTAATTTTTTTTTATCCCATTAAAAATGTTGATTAAAACAAGATTTTTATGGAAAATTTGCAGGAAAAATAAAAAAAAAATGCTGTAAATTTTTAAATGTCTTCAAATTAAATTTTTAATCAAGACATAATATTCTAGTGAGCGATAGCAAATTTCTTTAGCTTCATTTTCATAAAAATATATTTAAAATTGGTGCACTAGTTCCAAAGATATTGATATTTTAGTAATCGTACTTTTGTCCAAAATTCACAAAATCAAAATTTTTGTATATCTCAAAAATGGCTCTACTTTAATTTTTTCTGAACACGGCATTGAATTCAGCGTAGGATTTTGCATTAGAAACGTTGGTCAACCACTAAAGTTCACACTTTTTATGTTGTTTTGTAAACTAGTGTTATTGTTATCGAGGCCGTTAAGGACGTAGATGCTTGGACACTTTGACAGCTCGATGGATTTAATTTGCTTAATTTAATTTAATTTAGTTGCAAACTTAGTCAATATCAAAAAATGCATTGACTACTTTCTCACTGACAATATGGTTTCCCTTTGAAATCGATTTTAGCTCGAGTGATTGACGGAAGCTGTTTTATCAATATCATCGTGTAGGGTCGAGATTTTTCAGCACTGGATTGAACATTTTCTGGCAAACTTTATTGATGCTAGATGCTGGTGACGAGAAGAGTGGACTATATTGTGGATATAATATATTTACATGGAGACTAACCTGTACCTACGTCAAACCTGTCCCCTGTGGCAACCATTATATCAGTTTATAAAAGTTTCAAAGCTAGGGAAAACGTAGAGTGGGAAATCCATCAATGGTGATTGATGACATGCAAACAATCGAGAATATGCTTTCCGATTGTTTCAATTTATAACGGCTATATAAGATAGACGACTCTTAAAATTGATAGTATTTAAATGAGCTAATAATAAAATTGAAAATGATTCTCCATTACAGAAGCTCCAATTCCGATACATCGTACATTACACAACCGGATACGGTTCTGAGGCCCTCAATAACGGAGAGTAAGTATTGCCAATTGCCAAATTTAAACATAAACATTCCAAACTTAAAAAAAAAATCACCCGATTTTAGTGAAAAATTAAAGAGCGAAAGCATGGACATTTCTTGCACGGTAATATTTTCAACTAATATGTCGCGTTCTTGTGGGTAGGACAACTAGTTTAACTCGTGAAAATAGAAAAAAATTCGATTTCAAAAGAAAAGCAGAATAATAATAAAAACTGTTTCTTCCGGTTGTCAGGAAGCAGTGAAATAGAGATAACATAAACATGCAATCAATCAATAATCTCGTTTAGATAGGTATTTCAGACAGTCACAATCAACCCGTTCTGTATAGCGCCTTCATAACATGCATTCACTGTTCCAAACACCTATGCACCGCCCTCGAGCTTCACCAGTTAATTTGAGTAAATAAATCGAAATCCGATAAATACCTATTTCTGTGAATGGATGATACCGATATTCAAAAAATAGTTCTGGCAACTCTGGCAAGGAGTTAGAATGAATCATATCGTCAGACCAATTTCCACAGAGATGTTCCACTGGTACACTCAAAAATATTAGTAAACATAAAGTGTATACCGTAAAACGGGGTATCTGTGGTAATGCGGGTAACTTTGAGTAGAATACAATGATTAAATTTACTCTCTGTGCCTTTTTCAAATTGGAACCATTGGTTCCATATTGTAGATCTGGGCATTTCCGTTGATATGGTATATAGTTTTTATATTGTATATGTTACATATTTTACAAACATATTAAAATTCAATTTTCTTGTTTATCGCCTGTTTGAAAAATCACTCAAATCATCACTTATGAAATGTATTTCTAATATATACATCACATATTAAACGTTGTATTCTTATTACTGATGATGTTTGCTGATTATATACTCATTCAAAGTTGCATACTTCAAGAACTAAATTATTTGAGTTTCACACATTCTCTTCGACATTCAACTAGGTTTATCAAAGTAACTCCAAACCAAAATACTGATGTTAAGTCACAAGACTAAAAAAATAGTGCAAATGATTTAATTTCCGTCAAGCATATTACTAACGAATTGACTCAAGGATCATCAGTACTTGTTTAAAAAATAAAATTTGAAAAAAAAATAATTGCTGTAAAAAATTTTCAGAATATACTTCAAAAAACAATCAATGTTACCCCGTTTTACGGTACCACTGATTCAGAATTAGGAAGTTTTTTTTTTTGTTGCGAAACATCGTCACCTCGCAGTTAATTCCTTCAACTAAAGTATTCCTTTTCAGTCGTGGTTATTATTTGCGGGGCGTTTTACGGAGAAGCAGTGATTAACTCGATTATTCGACTTGCACCGTTAGTACCTACACCAGCATCCACCGCGCACTGGGGACAAAATCGAAACAATGTGTTAAAATTCAATAACTTCGGTGTTCGCTGGAACAAGAGACTAAAAAATAGTCATTCTTATAGAAAAAAGTCTCAGAAACCGATTGGAGTGGGTTTCATCTTGGGCACGATAGGGTAAGTTGGGGTTTTTCACAGTTTTGCCCTAAAATCTCCTATTTTGCATGATTTGAACGCTGTATCTCAAGATACCGATGATATAGACTGATTATTTCTTGGGCAAAGTTGATCAGGAGGTCAAGGACTGTTGGATGATGGACAGAACAATTCGGAATTCTTCCGCTAGGCGGCGCTAGGGAGCATTCGAAGTGTATATGTTTGTGCTGCTGTATCTCAAGATCCTGACTATTTAGAAGGATAATTTCTTGGGCAAAGTTGATCAGGAGGTCAAGGACTGTTGGATGCTGGACAGAACAATTCGGAATTCTTCCGCTAGGCGGCACTAGTGAGCATTCGAAGTGTATATGTTTGTGCTGCTGTATCTCAAGATCCTGACTATTTAGACGGATGATTTCTTGGGCAAAGTTGATCAGGAGGTCAAGGACTGTTGGATGATGGACAGAACAATTCGGAATTCCTCCGCTAGGTGGTGCTAGTGAGCATTCGAAGTGTATATGTTTGTGCTGCTGTATCTCAAGATCCTGACTATTTAGACGGATGATTTCTTGGGCAAAGTTGATCAGGAGGTCAAGGACTGTTGGATGATGGACAGAACAATTCGGAATTCCTCCGCTAGGTGGTGCTAGTGAGCATTCGAAGTGTATATGTTTGTGCTGCTGTATCTCAAGATCCTGACTATTTAGACGGATGATTTCTTCGGCAAAGTTGATCAGGAGGTCAAGGACTGTTGGATGATGGACAGAACAAATTGGAATTCCTCCACTAGGTGGCGCTAGTGAGCATTCAAAGTGAATATGTTTGCGCTGCTGTATCTCAAGATCCTGACTATTTAGACGGATGATTTCTTCGGCAAAGTTGATCAGGCGGTCAAAGACTGTTGGATGATAGATAGAACAATTCGAAATTCCTCCGCTAGTTAGTGCTATCTATGATCTTCTCTGGCTATTACGTCCCAACTGTAACTTAACACCTGCTCTCAACTTAGTGCTCTAGATGCACTTCCACAGTTGTTAATTGAAAGCTTTCCAAGCCTGTTTGATTTTTACATGTGTATATTGTGTGGCAAGTACAATAATATACCCAGGGGAGTCGAGAAATTTTCCAATCTGAAATCCTAGACCAACCGGGATTCGAACCCAGCCACCTCCAGCATAGTTTGCTTTATAGTCGCAGGCTCTACCGACCGAGCTTATGGAGGCTCCCTGATCTATGAATGTAATCAAACTAAATGCGAGATGGTAGCCTAATTAACAAGTTTTGAGGACAATTTGGTGAACCTAGAACGTCTTAAACATATCGAATTCAAACGTAAATAATGTGCATGATATGTTTAATCCTGTTTGGAGATGTTGTAATACAAAGGGCTTTGAATCAGTGAACCTGGATGAGAATTTGATCTGAACTCAAGGACAATTTGTCCATGAATATCTTATACACCTCAAAATCAACTATAAACGAACAGCAGAAACTGTATAAACGTGTTTCGGAAAGTTTTGTCGGTGAGATCATCGTGCAGATTTTAGTTGATCCAGTAGGTCAAGTAATCTGACCTCTAGAACAATTTGAAGAACCTAGAACTTCTAATACATCTTAAATTGGTGTTGTTTGGAGATGTTTAGTTGCTAAGGACCTTGTATCAGTTATGGTTGATCAGGTAAATCATTTGATCTGAGCTCAAGACAATTTGGAGAACCTTGATTATAAATCAAAATAAATCAAGAACGATCCGCAGAAACTTTATGAACATGTCTTTGTAGGTTTTGTCGCTGAGGACATCGTGCAGTTCATGGTTGAGCCAGTAGATCAAATATTCTGAACTCCAAAGCAACTTGGAGAACCTAGAACATCTCATACACCATCAATTACAACGAAAATGATGTGCATTATAGTCATGGACCTGGGTGCATAAACTTGCAATAATTATAAAAATTTGCCAAAAAAAATTCATTCTGTTAAAAAATGTCAAAATTAAGCGGAATATATGAACCTCACTGTTTAAAACTTCATTTGAATTTTCAACATTCTTATATGGTGGACGTCACCTATCCGTAGAAACAGTGAAAACATATTACTCTTTCTCCGAAAAGGTATGGTTACGTCACTTTGCCTCCAGGCTTCCAGAACACATTTTTATCACGAAGAGAGTGTTTTATGGTGTATCTTAGGGTATAGATTATGAATATGAAGAAAAGTGAAAATTGACCATGGTGGCGTTTACGTCACTTTGTCATCTGACGGCAGTAAGGGCCTTGTACCGGCTATGACTGACCTGGTACATTATTTGATCTGAGATCAAGGACAATTTGGTGAACCTTGAGCATCAATGGAAAGGTCAATGTGGTCAATGATCCACTTCAATTCTATAGAAAGCATATTCATGAAAATCCATGAAGAAAGAGCTGTCGCACGGCATGTTTTTCAGTAAAAACGCAATTGTCCCCTGCTACAGGTTCCCCCGGAGGTATCCAGGGGTTCCGAGAGCAGCCAATGTGGTCAATGATTCACTTTAAGTCTATAGAAAGCATATTCATGAAAATCCATGAAGAAAGAGCTGTCGCACGGCATGTTTTTGAGTAAAATAGCAATTGCCCGCTACAACAGGTTCCGCCCGGGGGTATCCCGTGATTCCGAGAACTGCCAATGTGGTCACTGATCCATTTGAAGTTTAATGAATGCCTATTCATGAAAAACCATGAAGAATGAGCTGTCGCACGGCATGTTTTTCAGTAAAAACGCAATTGTCTCCTGCTCCAGGTTCCCCCGGGGGCATACCGGAGGTCCCGAGAGTGACCAATGTGGTAAATGATTCACTTTAAGTCTATATAAAGAATATTCATGAAAATCCATGAAGAAAGAGCTGTCGCACGGCATGTTTTTGAGTAAAAACGCAATTGCCCCCTACTACAGGTTTCCCCGGGGGTATCTCATGATTCCGAGAGCTGCCAATGTGGTCACTGATCCATTTGAAGTTTAATTAATGCCTATTCATGAGAAACTATGAAGAATGAGCTGTCGCACGGCATGTTTTGGTGTAAAAATGCAATTGTCCTCTGCTTCAGGTTCCCCCGGGGGCATACCGGAGGTCCCGAGAGCGGCCAATGTGGTCACTATTCCATTTAAAGTCTATCAAAAGCCTATTCATGAAAATGCTTGCAGAAAAAGCTGTCGCACGGCATGTATTGGTGTAAAAACGCAATTGACCCCTGCTACAGGATCCCTCGGGGGTATCCCGTGATTCCAAGAGCGGCCAATGTGGTCAATGATTCATTTGAAGTTTATGGAAACCCTATTCTTGAAAAACCATGAAGAATGATCTGTCGCACAGCATGTTTTGGTGTAAAAATGCAATTGTCCCCTGCTCCAGGTTTTCCCGGGGGCATACTGGATGTTCCGAGAGTGGCCGATGTGGTCAATGATGCATTTAAAGTTTACAGAAAGTCTATTGACGAGAAACCATGAAGAAAGAGCTGTCGCACGGCATGTTTTGAGTGATTAAATGATCTGCCCGCATTCAGAACCCTTCACCAGAACCGATTCCAGGGAAATGGCCATATCTCGGTTGATTATAGGTCGATTTTAGTTCTTGGCATATGATTTGCTTAAGAAATGGTTCTTATTTTGTTGTATTCAATAAAAATGTATATATTTTACCAGCATCATATATAAAATTTCATCAAAAATTTAGCAAGTTAGACAAGCCCTCCGGAAACCCGGAATTTCTCCGGTATCCGGTGACCAGGATTATTTTCGTGGCCACACCGTAGAACAATATTAGTTTTTCAGTCAAATGCTCTTGGATGATTTAAAATCGGATCATATTTGACGAAGTTACAACACTCCAAAGTTAACCAAAAATTTGCCTATCCTAGTTATTTTGAGTAACCCCTGTATATACATCAAACTGATCATGAGCGATGTGCAGAACCTTTTTGAACATGTTTGAGCAAGTTTCGACGCTGAGGACATTGTGCAGGCCTTGGTTGTCAAATATTCTAAACTACAGAATGCTTTGGATGACCTAGAACGTCACTTGAGCTTCTTATATACATCCAAATAGATCAAGAACGATGCGCAGTAACTCCTTGAACAAGTTTGGGCAGGTTTCGCCGCTGAGGTATTTTGCAGGACATTATCAAAAAGTGATCCCCAGTCAGATTCGTTCTGCATAATACGCTCTATGAATTGGACTAAAGAGACCAAGTCCATGTTTAAGCAGTTTTTTGCAGAGGTTGATTCCGTGAATCTGGATCCGGTGGAAGTAATTTCCGGTGATGTACGTGTGTGCGTTTATATTTCGGCAATGTATACAATGATAGATGGGAAAGCGGCCAATGCAATTGTAGGGAATCAGGATACACATGTATGTCCGCTTTGTGTTCCGAATGCTGATCCCCATATTGGTCCATCGTTTTTTCATTCACGTCTCAACGCCGTTGAATGGTTGATCAAAAATGCAGCGAATAATCCGTTCCAGACCACCCGGCATACACGAATTCCCTAGTTAAAAAGAAAGCCCGTAAAATAGCTGATGAACTAGAACGGGAGTATGGCATGAACATCAACCGTCCTAAGATTGGTGGGTCCGGAAGCTGCGCAATAACGCCAATATGGCCCGGCGCTTTCTTCTAGAGTATTGGATCCTACCAAAGTTATGGAGTTGTATAACACTCTTGAAAAGCAGATTTTCAATGAATTCCCATACCTAATGAAATTGCCGCCATCCATACATAAGTACATGCATCTAGCAAATTTCATTGAAAAATTGGTAAGCTTAGATTTAATAGTATATCGAATCAAAATCATAAATGTTTATTTTTCTTTTCCTTCAATTGAAACATCCAGCCTTATACCACGAACTTTGTTGACGAGCAGTCCGGTGAACGTTGCCATAAGGTTTATAAATTCATTCGGCCACATCTAGCTCGGAAAACCTCTCCGGAAGAAAAGCTTTGACTAGGTCTGACCCAAAGCTTGTCTGTTTCTTTAACCAGAGCAGACAATCGAGAAGTACTGATGCCAGGTTCGAAGAGAGGCTGGACGAATACACCTTGAAACAAGATGACAGCGATGAAAACCATGGAAAAGCGGATGACCCCGGTGAACTTAACGAGGAGAGCGATGAAGAAGACATTTGAATGTTCCGTTGGATAAGTACCACAGATGTGTCCCTGTGGCTCGCGCGCACACACACACAAACACACACACACACACACACACACACACACACACACACACACACACACAGACACACACAGTGTGCGAGGAGTACACCCATAGTGACCATCAGGCGATCCGGTACAGTATCGGCGAACGAACACCGGTGGAAATGCGGAGGACGAAAGTAAGCGAGCGGAAGTGGAAGACGAAGGCATTCAATAAGGATCTCTTCATCGAAGCTCTAAGGGTAGACAACAGCGTCCCGGGCCTAAGTGCGAATGAGTTGACCGAATTATTAGCAAGGGCATGTGACACAACTATGCCGAGAAAACTGGAGCCAACGAACAGGCGGCGTCCAGCCTACTGGTGGAACGAGGAAATTAGCACCCTCCGTGCTACTTGTCTTCTAGCCAGAAGGCGTGCTCAGAGAGCAAGAACAGAAGCAGACAGAGAGGAGCGCAGGGTGGTGTTCCGAGAGGCCAGGGCTGCACTGAAACGAAAGATAAAGCTGAGCAAGTCAAATAGTTTCAAGGAGTTGTGCCGCGATGCCGATGCCAACCCCTGGGGCAACGCATACCGAGTTGCGATGGCGAAGATCAGAGGCCCAACGATGCCGGTTGAAATGTGTCACAACAAGCTGAAAGTCATCGTGGAGGGACTTTTCCCACAGCATGACCCAACGAACTGGCCACCTACACCATATGGCGAGGTAGATGAAGACAACGTTGAACAAGTCTCCAACGAGGAACTCATAGCAGCAGCGAAAGGGTTGAAAGCGAATAAAGCTCCCGGCCCGGATGGAATTCCCAACGTGGCGTTGAAGGCGGCGATCCAGACGTTCCCGGACATGTTCAGGATGGTGCTGCAGAAATGTCTGGACGATGGTCAGTTCCCTGATAGGTGGAAGGTACAAAAGCTTGTGCTGTTGCAGAAGCCCGGAAAACCGCCGGGGGATCCTGCATCGTATAGGCCAATATGCTTGCTGGATACTGTAGGAAAGCTCTTAGAGAGGATCATCCTCAACAGGCTGGCGAAATGCACGGAGAGTGAACACGGATTGTCGGAGAGACAGTTTGGATTCCGGAAAGGGAGATCGACGGTGGATGCAATTCGGACAGTGATTGACAGAGCCGAGAAAGCTTCCAAACAGAAGCGGAGAGGAAATCGATACTGCGCCGTGATTACGATCGATGTCAAGAATGCATTCAATAGCGCCAGCTGGGAGGCCATCGCCAAGGCGCTCCATAGAATGAGGGTTCCAGGCTACCTCTGCAGGATTCTAAGTAGTTATTTCCAGAACCGGGTCCTTGTCTACGTGACAGACACGGGGCAGAAATCGCTTAGAATCACGGCGGGGGTTCCCCAAGGCTCCATTCTAGGTCCTACGCTGTGGAACGGAATGTACAATGGCGTGCTGACGCTCAAGCTGCCCAAAGGAGTTGAGATCGTTGGCTTTGCGGACGATGTCGTCTTGACGGTAACCGGTGAGACGCTGGAAGAAGTGGAAATGTTGGCGGCTGAGGCGATAGATACGATTGGTAACTGGATGCAAGGAGCGAAGCTGCAGATAGCCCACCACAAAACAGAAGTGATGTTGGTCAGTAACTGCAAAGCAGTGCAGCGGGCAGAGATTACCGTTGGAGAGCACACCATTGCTTCGAAGCGCATGCTTAAGTATCTGGGAGTGATGATCGACGACCGGCTAAACTTTAATAGCCACATCGAATATGCTTGCGAGAAGGCGACGAAGGTCATCAACGCAATAGCCAGAATCATGCCGAACAATTCTGGTCCAAGCAGCAGCAAGAGACGTCTTCTGGCTAGTGTTTCCTCATCAATACTAAGGTACGGAGGTCCAGCCTGGATTGAAGCGCTGAAAACGAAGCAGAACCAAAGGAAATTGAGCAGTACGTTCCGGCTCATGGCCATGCGAGTCGTGAGTGCGTACAGAACCATTTCGATGGAGGCAGTATGCGTTATCGCCGGTATGATCCCAATCGGCATCACCTTGGCGGAGGACTACGAGTGCTATATGACGAGAGAAACCAGAGGAGTACGAAAAATGGTGAGAACGGAGTCGATGGCTAAGTGGCAGCAGGAGTGGGATGCAGCAGAGAACGGTAGATGGACACACAGGCTAATACCGACTCTGTCGACCTGGGTGAACAGGAAGCATGGAGAAGTCAACTTCCACTTGACGCAGTTCCTGTCTGGTCATGGCTGCTTCAGGAAGTACCTGCATCGGTTCGGACACACAACGTCACCCTTCTGTCCGGAGTGTGGGAATGTGGAAGAATCACCAGAGCACGTGGTCTTCGAATGTCCTAGATTTGATGATGTGCGAGAGGATATGCTCGCCCTTAGCACGGAGAATGTCGTCGAAGAAATGTGTCGAGAGGAGGGCACCTTTAACGCCGTCAGCAGAGCAGTAACGCAGATCATGTCAGCGCTGCAGCGAAAATGGCGGGAAGACCAACTAGAAAGTAGTAATGTGCTCACACAAGTGCGAACTGAAAGCCGAAGCCGGGAGAACTCTCCGTCAGAGTAGGCTGTATCCACCACCAGGGATAACCGAGTAGAACGTGACGCTGGGAGATAAATGGCTCACAAATTGGAGAGACGATCAGCGAACTGGAAGCGCCAATTAGCTGAGGTAAAGTGAGGTGCGTAATGCACGGCCCCCTCCGAAGTAATACGACAAGTGGTTCCGGGGGAAAAGGGCAAGGCGTCTAAGGAGGTTTTAGTGCGGTAAGAATCCCACACACCGTGTCACCGCGACTGTGCGCCCAGTCGTCAAGCGGTGGCACGATGGCCTTTTTGAAGGTTTCCTCCTTGCCAAAAAAAAAAAAAAAAAAAAAACACAGACACACACACACACACAAAGAAGAATACATGAACATACAGTAGCACAAACATATTCATTTCAAATGCTCACTAGCGCCATCTAGCGAGAGAATTCCGGATTGTTCCTTGACCTTCTTATCAACTTTGCCGTAGAAATCATCCGTCTAAATAGTCAGGATCTTGAGATACAGCAGTACAAACATATTAACTTCAAATGCTCACTAGCGTCACCTAACGGGGGAATCCCGAATTGTTCTGTCCATCATCCAATAGTCCTTGACCTCCTGATTAACTTTGCCGAAGAAATCATCCGTCTAAATAGTCAGGGTCTTGAGATACAGCAGCACAAATATATTCACTTTCAATGCTCACTAGCGCCACCTAGTGGAGGAATTCTGGATTGTTCTGTCCATCATCCAACAATCCTTGACCCTCTGATCAACTTTGCCCAAGAAATCATCCGTCTACATCATCGGTATCTTGAGATACAGCATTCAAATCATGCAAAATAGGAGATTTTAGGGCAAAACTGTGAAAAACCCCAACTTACCCTATCGTGCCCAAGATGAAACCCACTCCAATCGGTTTCTGAGACTTTTTTCTATAAGAATGACTATTTTTTAGTCTCTTGTTCCAGCGAACACCGAAGTTATTGAATTTTAACACATTGTTTCGATTTTGTCCCCAATGTGCACCGGTTGGGTAGTGAACGGAAGAAAAATCATTTGTGATGGATTCAACACCAGCGTTTCATTGCCGACATGCTGCGCCACCCACCCGAGTGGTGAACTAGAAGAAGTCGAATACGAATCAGCCCTGATTACCATCGCCCAAGATTTAACTAGTACTCCCAAGGTGGCCGATGCCGAAGTGTTGGTTTGCCCTTAAGGATCTGCTAAGCCGTTTAAGATTGGAAACTTCCTTCGTCGTCGGATTGCAACTGGCCCACGCCATCCTGCCGGAAGATACCTACAGTGAGAAAAAAAGCACCTACACGGGAACAAATCAAAAATCCGAAATGAGAAAAGTAACTCATGATTTCATGAACATATCGTATTTTCATGTTATCAAAATACACCATGAATAATATTCATGATATCATGAGCTATGTTTGCGTAACGCACCCAAGATTCCCGAAATCATGAATCATCCGTTTAACTTTTAGTTTTTAAACTATAAAAAATAGGAAGCGACCCCGGCGCCGGCGTAGTGGTTAGCATCCATACCTCTCACGCCAAAGCCATGAGTTCAAATCTCACCTCCGAACAAGTCACGAGAGGCAAAAGTTTTAAAGTGACTATAAAAAAAAATAATAATAATAATAATAATAATTGTTCGTGCATCATAATTATTCGGCACGAAAGATCATCGCAGAGTCATCTACAAGTCAACTTGCAACGTGGACATTAGAGTGATGCAAAATTTGAAATTTTTGCTCCACAATACTTAAACGATTCGAAATCGGATCTTGACTAACCTCCCAAAATTTTAACCCATTTGATGAGAAACTGAGATGGCACAAACCATTTGAAGTTTTTATGGGAATTACTATGGTAAAACCAAGATTTTTGTTCATGTCTATCTAATAATTCACCATGTTGGTCTGCTTCAAAAAATTTCAACTGTACTTGTAGCAAATTTTTACAGCTACAACTATGCTTAAGACCACTTTTTGATTAAATGCAAGGATCGAAAGTTATCAATGGTCCAATGCGCTGATGTCTTATGATCATGCTCAATCAACTGCTCAACAGGCAACATTGGTGTTTCTGGGGCGTTGAATAGAACACAAAAATCATGGCTACTATGTCACACTACAAAATACAGTGTTGCCTACAGAGCAGCTGCTTGATCATGTCATAAGTTTACCAATATCTTAAATAATTAATAACTTTTTCCTGTCCCGTTTTACATAGAAACGATCTTGAGCAAAGTTGTAGCTGAGAAAATTTTCTATAAGAATGGCTATAGAACTGTTTCGCAGCTCAATATGGAAAAAGACTAGAAGGCAATGAACAAAAAGTTGAGATTTCCCATAGTAATTTACATGTAAACTTCAAATGGCTTGTGCGAAGCCTGTTTCTAACCAAATGAGTTGTAACTTTGGGAGGCTAATCAGGACCCGATTTGAAGCCATTTAAGCATTGTGGAGCGAAAAAGTCAAATTTTGCATCAGTCTAGTGGACATCGCCGATCCCCTCGAACATCGATTGGTCGACTGACTTCGACCATCGTTGAAGACGATGTTAACGGCCCTTCGGAAATGGCAACATGGTGGAAAAGGAACTTCCGATCACCCCTCGGATATAAAAAGCTCGATTCGTCGTTGGTGTGGTCTCTTGGTTGCTGAATCGTCATCGTTGTGAAACGTAAACAAAGTGAAGAATTGATTGCTAGAGAATTTTGAATCAATAAAAAGTGAACTGGATGTATTATTAGGAAAAGTTAGTAATAAATAGTAGTGGATAAGTGAAAGGGAGAAGAAAGTGTTAGTGAAATTATTGAACTTACCTGAACGAAAACCGCAACCTGGAAAGAAAGGAAAGTTGATACTTACCTGCATCATACCTCATCATCGCCGTTCTGTTGCTCATCTTTGTGTACCTACACCGTCGAACTCCGGTCATCCGCCTGCCCTACTGAGAGTATACACCACGTGCCGCACCAGGTTGAGGTTACCCGATCCACATCTAGGTTCTTTTACTCCTAGCAACGATTGGATAAAAATACAAGGCATTGGTTGCCTGATATCAGGTAATTAGGTTTCCAATCTTGCTATTCATTGCCCTTTTGGGCTGCGCGGTCTGTGGCTTTCAGATCCGACTCAACCCTTCAACACATTCCTACCCGATGTCGAACGAGCGGCGAATTAAATCGCTGAAGACGAGGCAGAAGAGCCTCCTAACCTCGTTCGGACTTATCAAGTCGTTCGTCGATGGCTACCAGGAGGATACTGGTGCTCACGAGGTTCCCGTCCGGTTGGAGCACCTTGTGGCCATCTGGAACGATTTCAATGCCATGCAAGCCGAGCTCGAAACTCTGGATGAAGCGGCCATCGAGGCTCACTTAAAGGAACGTATTGAATTCGAGACGTCCTACTTCAGGGTGAAGGGATTCCTGCTCGCCGTCAATAAAAATGAACCAACGTCGCCACGCACTTCTTCGTCTTCTTCTTTAACCACGCAAAGCCCTATGTCGTCGCATGTAAGGTTGCCCGACATAAAACTGCCAGTTTTCGCCGGAAATCTCGACCAATGGTTGAACTTCCACGACCTCTTCGTTTCGTTGGTACACTCGTCGCATGAACTGTCGAACATCCAGAAATTTTATTATCTTCGCTTGTCACTCTCTGGGGATGCTTTGAAGCTCGTGCAAACCATTGCTATTAGTGCCAACAATTACCAGGTCGCCTGGAATCTGCTATTGGACCACTACCAGAATCCCGTACGCCTAAAGCAGTCATACGTCGACTCGCTTTTCGAATTTCCCTCCGTTAAAAAAGAGTCCGCTTCGGAGCTTCACTCACTGGTCGAAAAGTTCGAAGCCAACGTGAAAGTCCTCCATCAGCTCGGGGAGAAAACGGAATACTGGGACATTCTGCTGATCCGCATGTTGAGCATCCGTTTAGATCCCACTACTCGGAGGGATTGGGAAGAACACGCATCGATACTCAACGCCGTATCGTTCCAGAATCTAACGA
Source organism: Ochlerotatus camptorhynchus (assembly GCF_037179485.1). NCBI lineage: Eukaryota > Metazoa > Arthropoda > Insecta > Diptera > Culicidae > Ochlerotatus > Ochlerotatus camptorhynchus. Next base: position 6,877,130 of record NW_027040918.1, on the reverse strand, counting down.
CGTTCATTCAACGCCGAGTTTCGGTTCTTCAAACCATCTGAAAGACCACCGAGACTCCGTCACCGATCAACTTCTCCAAGAAACCGGTTCAATGAGTGGTTGCCAGTCACGGAGCAAGTCCAACCAACCAACGAAAGTGTGTTGCTTGCTCGGATCATCACCCTCTGTACCAATGTATGGTTTTTACAAAATTGAGCGCTGAGGAGAAGGATAGAGAAGTTCGTCGTCACCAATTGTGCCGTAACTGTCTGCGTAAGGGACATATGGCCAAGGAATGTCCGTCTTCGAGCACTTGTCGCAAATGTAGAGGTCACCATCACACTCAGCTTTGCCAAGGTTTCGCTGCAACTAGCATGAAAGTTGCTGACTTGCCTCACCCGAAGGAGAATTCAACCCAACAATCAATCGAACAACCATCCGCTTCGGTATCAGCAACCCTCAACGAGCAGGTCAGTTACGCTTCCGCTGGACACGGACACAAAAGAGTACTGCTCGCCACAGCTGTAGTCATCGTAGTCGACGATAATGGGACGGAACATGCTGCTAGAGCGCTGCTAGACTCAGGCAGTGAATGTTGCTTCGCCACAGAAACGTTTTCGCAACTTGTCAAGGTCCGGCGTAAGCGAATCCACCTTCCTATCGCCGGAATAGGACAATCTTCCACGGAATCGCGCTTCAAGTTTCTCTCGAAAATCCGATCTCGTATTTGCGACTATAACACCACCGTTGAATTTCTCGTGCTGCCGAAAGTCGCAATCGATTTGCCCTCAGCTGCTGTCGACACATCGTCTTGGGAGATTCCACCTGGTATTCAACTAGCAGAACCTGCTTTTTGCCGAACCAGCCCAATTGATCTTATTCTAGGTGCGGAAGTCTTCTTTGAATTGTTCAAAGTCTCGGGTAGAATCCAACTTGGTCCTGGTCTGCCTACGCTCATCAATTCCGTCTTCGGCTGGGTCGTCTCCGGGAAGAACACCCAGTGCCCATCAATCACTCCGATCGTTGCCAACGTCGCTACTGTTGCCGATTTGAACAATCTCATGGAGAAATTCTGGTCGCTCGAAGTTGAAGAGGACAGTTCAAGAACTTGTTACTCGGTGGAGGAAACTGCATGTGAAGAGTACTTTCGTCGAACGGTCTCTCGAACTCCCGAAGGTCGTTACATCGTTTCTCTGCCTCTGAAGGAAGGCATTCTCGCGAACCTAGGCAACAATCGTCGTACGGCTATTCGTCGCTTCCATCTTCTGCAAGGTCAGCTTGCTCGAAACGGTGAGCTCTGCAATCAGTACCGAGACTTCATGGACGAATATCTTCAGCTAGGTCACATGGAACTTGTGCAGGATTACCAGCAACTACAACATCCTTCTTACCATCTTCCCCATCATGCCGTCATACGAGAGGATAGAACCACTACGAAAGTACGCGTGGTCTTCGATGCGTCGTGCCGTACACCGAATGGACCATCCTTGAACGACGCACTCATGATCGGACCCATTGTACAGGAAGACCTCCGATCGCTCACTATGCGATCCAGAATCCGCCCGGTCCTGCTCAACGCCGATGTCAAACAAATGTACCGGCAGATTTTGACAGACCAACGAAGCAACAACCTGCAGCATATCGTGTGGAGTCCATCACCAGAAGCTCCTCTACAAACATACGAGCTGAAAACCGTTACTTACGGTACCGCTAGCGCTCCGTTTCTTGCTACACGAGTGCTGCAGCAACTGGCTGATGACGAGCAGAACGATTTCCCGGAAGCTGCCAACGTTCTTCGTAAGGACTTTTACGTCGACGACTTGTTTTCCGGAGCGAACACGGTGGAAGAAGCAATAACTCTACGCAGGCAGCTGGAGGCTCTCCTCAACAGGGGAGGCTTCGAACTCAGAAAATGGGCATCAAACGAACCAGCGGTACTAGAAAACGTCCCGACCGAGAACAGGGCTCTCAAGTCATCGGTCGACCTCGACAGGGATCAGTGCATAAAAACCCTTTGGCTGCACTGGGAGCCAGCCACCGACGTTCTTCGCTACAAAACTCAACTTCCCCCAACCTCATCTAACGAAGCTTTGACGAAACGGATCGCTCTTTCGTACATAGCACGATTGTTCGACCCACTTGGACTTGTTGGACCCGTCGTAACAACAGCAAAAATCTTTATGCAAGCGATTTGGACACTCGTGGATGACGAGGGAAAGATATGGAGCTGGGATAAGGAACTTCCACCCACATTCAAGACCCGTTGGGACTCGTACCAGTCTCAACTTCCCTCCCTCAACGAGCTTCGGGTACCACGCTGCGTTCTCTCTCCGTCACCAACATCATTGCAAATCCACATCTTCACCGACGCATCCGATCACGCATACGGTGCGTGTGTCTACCTTCGATCAACGAACTCCAATGGCTGCGTCAAGGTAGCGCTCCTGACCTCTAAATCGAAAGTCGCTCCCCTCAAGAAACAAAGCAGTCCGCGACTCGAGCTGTGCGGGGCACTTGTTGGCGCTCAACTCTACGAGAAGGTTATGGCTTCGCTTCAAATAACGGTCGATACATTTTTTTGGGTCGATTCCACTGTAGTACTCTGATGGCTGAAGGCCTCTCCTTCTACCTGGACAACATTTGTGGCGAACCAAGTCTCTAAGATACAGCTTGCCACGAAAAACTGTTCTTGGAATCATGTTGCTGGAATACAAAACCCAGCTGATCTCATCCCTAGAGGAACAACAGTGGATAATCTCATCGAAAGCAATCTTTGGTGGAACGGTCCCGAATGGCTACAGCGTGAACCTTCCGAATGGCCAATAGCTCAATCCAACTCTAAACAACCCGATGAAGCCCTTCGAGAAACCAAGAAGCTACTCTTCACGGCAGTTCCAGCTTCCGAAGAACCGTCATTCATTGATGAGCACGTCGGAAAGTTCTCCAATTACGCACGCATGTTACGGATCACAGCGTACTGTCTTCGATTTCTACAAAACTGTCGTCTTAAAATCACTCAGCGTCCAACAAGCACCCTCCTCACCACGGAGGAAATCATCAAATCCGAATCGACACTAATCAAGCTAGTGCAGCAACAATATTTTGGCAGCGAACGACAACAACTACTACAACGGCAACCTCTACCACCGAAGTCTCGTCTTCGATGGTTTCATCCTTTTCTCGACGACAATCAAGTTCTTCGAATCGGCGGACGACTTAGCAACTCTCAACTTTCGTTCGACAACAAGCATCCCGTCATCCTACCATCGTCACACGCATTCTCATCGCTACTGGTTAGATCCTTTCATCTTCGACATCTTCACGCAGCGCCACAACTTCTTCTCACGCTTCTACGTCTCCGATATTGGATCATAGGGGCCAGGGATCTCGTTAAGCGGATGGTCCATGGCTGCGTCATCTGCTTGCGGAACCGTCCTAAAATGATAGAACAATTTATGGCGGAGTTACCTGCTGCTCGTGTCACTGCAACTCGACCGTTCACCGTAGCCGGCATCGACTATTGGGGGCCCATTCAAATCCAACCACCCCATCGACGAGCAGCAACTAGAAAAGCATATGTGGCAGTTTTCGTGTGCTTTTGCACAAAAGCCGTGCATCTTGAACTGGTGGCTGACTTAAGCACAGCAAAGTTTATTCAAGCCTTGCGACGATTCGTCTCCCGGCGAGGCCTTTGTTCAGATATCTATAGCGACAATGGACGAAATTTTGTAGGAGCTGCCAACGAACTACGCCACCTACTTCGATCCCAGGAGCACAAAGGTGCAATAGCAGAAGAATGCACCAAGAACGGGATCAGATGGCACTTCAACCCACCGAAAGAATCTCATTTCGGTGGACTGTGGGAAGCTGCTATCGCATCGGCTCAAAAACACTTCGTCAGAGTGTTAGGATTTCGCACTTTGGCCTTCGATGACACTGAAACGCTGCTCGCTCAAATAGAATTCTGCTTGAATTCCAGGCCAATCGTTCCAATCAGCGACGATCCTAATGATTTTGAGGCGCTCACTCCTGGCCACTTTCTAACCGGTTCCGCCTTGAAATCTGTTCCTGACTACGATTATTCAGCAACCCCGTGCAATCGTCTTCGTCACTGGCAGCAAACGCAAAAAATCTTTCAAGATTTATGGCAGAGATGGCACATTGAATATCTGGCAACTCTCCAGCCACGAACTAAGTGGATAAATCCTTCAACCACCATTGAAATTGGACTATTGGTCATCATTAAAGACGAAAATGCTCCTCCCATGCGCTGGAGAACAGCCCGAATCACCAAGATCCACCCTGGAACCGATGGAATCGTTCGTGTTGTCATTCTACAAACACCTCACGGGAAATTTACTCGACCGGTATCCAAAATCTGCTTGCTGCAGATTGCACCATCACCGCCGAATGAAAAACTTTTGTCATCAAATCCACTGCTCACCAAGGAATCTCCAACCAACCAGTACTAATTGAATATGAGCACTCAATCCAATCTCCATCGAACAGGCCCTACAATAAATATACAAGGCCCTTTTTTTCAAAGGGACAAGGTGAGAACCTGTCCAATTAATTATTTATTTGCGAAACCCGCTACCGGACCGGGCCTTCTGTTTTCTTTTCAAAGCAACATCAACAAATAACAATCATCGTTCGAGATACCGACAACGAGATGACGTCTATTACCAAAACATCGATCGTGAATCGTGAAGAATTGATTGCTAGAGAATTTTGAATCAATAAAAAGTGAACTGGATGTATTATTAGGAAAAGTTAGTAATAAATAGTAGTGGATAAGTGAAAGGGAGAAGAAAGTGTTAGTGAAATTATTGAACTTACCTGAACGAAAACCGCAACCTGGAAAGAAAGGAATGTTGATACTTACCTGCATCATACTTCATCATCGCCGTTCTGTTGCTCATCTTTATGCTACCGACAATAATAAAGCAACAGACACAGGCTGGATTCGAACCAAGTACCTTACGATCATTAACCCCATACTTTGACCACTAGACTATCAGTTCTTGTATAAGATGGAAGGCAAAAGGCGTATGAGAGATACCTATGTAGCGCGGTGAACACTGTTTTACAGGTAACGCTTGATGCGGTCATGATTCCTCTGCATTATGAAATCATGAATTTCCATAACGAAATCATGAATCATTGTTATGATTTCATGAGATGGCAAGCTTTTTGATTTCATGATTTTTTTATTCATGAAAATGGAACCGGATTTTTTCCCATGTACGTCAACACGGAAGGCTGCACTCAGGAAACCCTCGTTGCAGTCTTCCAGGGCTGGCCTCCGAAGAGTGGAAGATCCTGCGTACCATGTCAGAAATGTTAAGACTTTCTCTGCCTTACGACCCCCTGATGAACTGCGCTCCCAATTGGAAAACATCGCTTCGCACCTGATGTGCTAGGGTCAAACGAAAAAAAGGTATAGAGTTGATAGTTCCGTTAGAGTACGGCAGTGTGAAAATTGCATATAGAGAAAAGAAAGCGAGCAAGAATAACTTTAGGAAGGTACAAATCGGTTTGATCATCTCTCTTTACCAAACTCCCTCGTTGGAGAGGGATGGTGAGAGGTATTCCCCCCGCCACCACTTTAGTCTGTTATTTGAAATTAGCATCTTCAACTATGTAAATCGTTGACTTCACGCAGAATTAATACAAAACATAAAGTCAAAGTAAAAAAGGTGTCAAGGACGTCTTCCTGCCGTTATACAACGGCTTCCTTCTGCAGAACATCGATTGAAACTGGATGAACGAATGTGACCTGCCAGCATTTTGCATCAAAATACAGACTTAAACTTCCGCATTGGACACATCAACTAGGAGATGTTCAAGCTTCCGGGGCTAGCAAAACATCTTTCTTCATGATCAACAAATTCCAGCAGCATTCTGCGGGCAAATCATCTATTGTAATAAATATATAGAATAATAGAAATAAAAATAATGAGTAACATTGAAATATTTTATTTATTTAACAGTAAAAGAAAACCAACAATCAGTATCAGCTTTCATAATTTTCAAGAATAAGCAACCCAAGTATAAATTCAAACTATACAAAGTGGGCATAATATGGATATTAGAGTGATGCAAAATTTGAAATCTTCGCTCCACAATACTTAAACGATTCCAAATCGGATCCTGACTAACCTCTCAAAATTAAAACCTATTTGGTGAGAAACTGAGATGGCACAAACCATTTGAAGTTTGTATGGGAATTACTATGGTAAAACTAAGATTTTTGTTCATGTCTATCTAATAATTCACCATATCGATCTGTTTCAAAAACTTTTCACTTTACTTGTAGGAAATTTTCCCATCAGTCTAATGGATATATACTCTCGTCCGTATAAAGAACTTTTATACAAAGTATGTATTTTCTCCTTTTATACCGAGCAATGCGTCGGTTGGGAAAGTTGCGATTTAGCGTAACTTTTATACTATTAAGATTTGAATATTTTCTGAGTGTAAGAAGTAATCAAAATCCCCATATAGAAATTGAGAGAAGTGAGAATAAAGAGTGTATTCGATAAAAATTGCACACCCCAAATATGCTGTAACTTTTGAACCGTATGAGTGAAAAACCAGAAAATTTTAGTAAACCTTATTCATAGTGTATTGTTTACATCTGTCAAGTTTCATAGTTACATAATGTAAACAATTTTTTGAAGCTGATGCTACCGGGCGTTAGCAAAGCCGGGTATTACTCACACCATGAAACTATATGGACTATATGAACTTTCTACATGGACAATTGAAATATATATCAGTATCTAAATAGCAAGCAAACGTGTAAGACCACTTCTTTTTGTGTATCCGAAACACGGGAAAGGCGTTCGTTGGCGGTTTGTCGGGAAGTAAGTCCGGGAAGTTGTTGGGCCAATGGTGAAGATTGGCCGGAATCCGAAAACGGACGGTGTTTACATGCTGTAGACAGGATATTCAGCCGCGCGAGTTAAAAACCCGTAGTGTGATACTGCCCACAGAACACTAGAACACTAGCTTGGAAGACAATAGAGTGAGTGACAAAAGAAACGCGTGGTCATGCACATGGTTGCCGCGGAAAAAGTTTGTTGAAAGGTGGCAGAATTAAGTGTAAGGTTCATCTATGAGCCACGAAGGTTCAGATTCCGAAAAATACGAAAGCGGAACTGATCGTGAAAATATCAGTGATACTGAACTTGATTCCCCTCGACCTGCAGATCAATTTGTGACTGTACGGAAACCGAGCAAAATGCCACGGGACGGTGATCAAGATTCAGATGCGGTTGCTGCTCGGCTAAGGGCTGAGTTGGACGCGAAAGTGGCCGAAATCGAACGCTTGCAACAACGGTTAACAGTGGCCACGAGGAATTCGGAAGATAACCAGGTGCGTGAGGTGGTTCGACGGCCAGATTTCCGTGAGTTGCGAGAACTAGTGAGTAACTTTGACCCGAAGGAAGCCACGTGCCTTTCGGCCGAAGAGTGGATCCAAGAGATCGAAACTACTGCTGTTCATTACGGATGGGATGGACCGACAAAATTGCATTGTGCTCGTTTGAACTTGGAAGGCTCCGCTAAGTTGTGGTGGTCTGGCGTTCAAAATGAAGCCATCACATGGGCTCTGTTCTCGGCGAAGCTGATCCGAGCTTACCCATCGGCTCGCGACCAAATCTACTATCACACTCAAATGACCAAGCGTCGAAAAAGGAGAGATGAGACGATCGAAGAGTATGTCTACTCTCAAGTGGCTTTAGGGAAAAGAGCCGGCTTTGGTGAAGGTGTAATAGTGAAATACGTGATCGCTGAATTGGGAGAGTTCGTGTCTAAGTCCCGAGTACAGTTGGGTGGAAGAATTGAGACGGTAGAAGAGTTGATATCTCAGCTGAAATGGATGGAAGGTATGAACGATACACCATCGGAATCGGTTGCTGCACGAGTGACCGAGAGGCAGAAGGAGAAAGTAGCGACGTGCTATAGGTGTAGTCAGCCGGGGCATAAAGCGATGTCTTGTCCGGCGTTTGCGGAAAGATGCTGCTACAATTGTGGTGTTAGTGGTCATATGGCGAAAAATTGCCCGAATCCGAAGCCGCCGAAGGCCGGACCTTCGAGAATGCAAGTAGTGGACGAAGATAATAACTTTGTGCGAGTCGTGGAAGTGGCTGGCAGGAAACTAAACGCTCTAATCGATTCAGGGTGTAAAGTTTCAACGATTCAATGTCGGTTTGCTGAAAAAGCTGGAAATAGTGAAATGGCAAATACGACCTTGGTCGGTTTTGGGGGAAGAAAAGTGAATGTGGACAAAATCGTTAGATCGAACGTGAAACTCGACGAAATAGAAGTGCCGGTGAAACTAAACGTGGTCCCAAACTGGGCTCAGAATACGGCGCTGATTCTAGGACGTGATATGCTGAACCAAGAGGGAGTTGTGATGGTAAACCGTAACGGAAAGGTAGAATTTCGACGGGATCGGGATCGAAGTGCAGTTCGCGAGGAATCGGATCAGATGGTTGTGGAAGTACAGCCGAGAAAATTCGAGACGATGTTTACTATTGACAGTCAAGTGAAATACGCGGAAATCCGGGCTGAAGATGTGAATGCTGACGGGCCTAAAGAAGAAGTTTTGAATTTACCTGCTTCGCAAAGAACATGAAAGAGTTGGGTGTTGCAAAGGGCACGGTAATGAAAATATTATTGAGTGATAAGGAACCAGTGTACATCAAACCTCATCGTATGGAATATGCGCGAGAAACTGCTCTGCGTGGTATAGTGGAAGAACTTATTGAAGCAGGTATTGTGAAGGAATCGAATTCGCCGTACAGTAGCCGAGTTGTAATGGTGCCGAAAAAGGATGGTGCTTTTCGGATGGCAGTGGCTGCTGAACAAAAAAACCGTGAAAGACCGTTATCCCATGCCTGACATCGAGTGGTGCCTAAATAAACTCAGTGGGGCAGAAGTGTTTATTACGGTAGATCTTTATTCCGGGTATTACCAAATTCCAGTGGCGGAGGACAGCCAAGAGTGTACCGCGTTTTCCACCCGTGACGGCCATTACCACTTTCTACGAATGCCGTTTGGGTTAGCGAATGGCTGTTCGGTATTCCAACGAGCGATGAACCAGTTGACAGCAAAGCTGCGGAAGGAGGGCATCGTTGCCTATATAGACGATTTGGTGATTGGTGGAAAAAATGTGAACGAAGTGATGCGAAAATTTGAAAAGTTGCTAGAAGTGCTTAAGGAGAGTGGTTTCACCATTAATCTGAAGAAATCACACTTTTTTAAATCATCCGTCGATTTTCTGGGATTTGAAGTGTCGAAGAACGGAATTCGTCCGGGCGCTATAAAAACACAGGCCGTTCAAGAATTTCCCGTGCCGGAAAGTGTGCTGCAGGTTCAACAATTTCTTGGATTGGCCGGGTTCTTCCGAAGATTTATTCCGCGGTTCAGTGTCAAAGCAGCTCCGTTATTCACGTTGTTGACAAAAGATAGCAAGTTCGAGTGGAAAAGTGATCAGGCTAACGCGTTTGAAAAGCTGAAAAAGGCATTAAGTGATCGACCATTATTAGTGTTGTTTGACCCGAACTGTGAGTTAGAACTCCACACAGATGCATCACAAGAGGGTCTGGCTGGAATTTTGTTGATGCAGACGGATGAAGGTTGGCAACCGGTTAGCTATTACAGTAAGCGTACATCGGAGGCAGAACGAAAATACCACAGTTACGAATTGGAGGTGTTAGCAGTTGTAGCCAGCGTCGAAAGATTTCGTCATTATTTGATCGGGAAGTTCTTTGTTCTGCGTACCGATTGCAGTGCAGTGAGAGACACATACGAAAAACGAGACATGAATGCACGAATCGGCAGGTGGTTTCTGAAGCTCACTAAATACGATTTTCGGTTGGAGCATAGGCCAGGAAGCTTCATGAGACACGTGGACGCGTTGAGTAGAAATCCAGTGGAAGGCGGAAGTAGTGTTGATCCCGTTCTGGGAGATATGATGGCTATCGATATAAGCAACAGTGATTTTCTAGTGGCTCTGCAAAGACAAGATCCTCGATTGTGTGACATTGTAGATGTGTTAGGGAGATCTCCGTTAACTGATGAAGAGAGACAAATGCAGCAGAATTATCAGTTAGATCGGCATCGGTTGATAAGGTTGGTGGAAGGGGAGAAATGTTTTGTAGTGCCAAACCGTGTTCGCTGGCGTCTAGTTCACACATACCACGATGAAATGGGCCACTTCGGGGAGGACACAGTGTTGGAACGGCTGCAGCAAAAATTCTGGTTCCCGAAGATGCGTAAGTATGTACGATCCTACATACAAGCGTGTCCGCAATGTGCGTTCCATAAAAGTAAAGGTGGAAAACCCGAGGGATTTTTACATCCACTACCAAAAGAACCCGTGCCGTTTAGAACAGTACACATGGATCATATGGGGCCGTTTGTCCGATCGGCCAGAGGTAATTCGTATGTGTTGCTTCTCACTTGTGGGTTTTCGAAATTTGTGGTTGCCCGAGCGGTTCGGTCGACGAAAACGGGACCGGTATTGAACTTTCTAGAAGATGTAACGGCCATATTTGGAACACCAGGTCGCATTATTATAGACAGGGGTACTGCATTCACTGCGAAGAAGTTCGAGGAGTATTGTCGGGTGAACGCTATCGAGCACATCAAAACATCAGTAGGGTCGCCGAGAGCGAACGGTCAAGCTGAGAGAGCGAACAGAACAGTGCTCAATTCAATTCGGTGTATGGTTGGGGAGAAGAATACGCGTTGGGATGAGCAGCTGCAGAAGATTCAGTAGTCAGTAAACAACATGCCGAACTCGACCACAAACCTGACGCCGAGTGTATTGGTGTTGTCTTATAAACCACGAGACGTACACCAGAATGCCATCATATTGACACTGCAGGATGAAGAAGATAACGTGTTGGAGAATACCTCAGAGTTGAGGCAGCAAGCAACAAGAGCGATCGAGAAAAGACAACGGCTACAAAAGCGGTATTTTGACGAACGCCGCAGAAAGCCGATCAACTACGAAGTCGGCGATATGGTATTAGTGGAACGAGATCTCACGGCGATGGGTCATAGTCGGAAGCTGGAGGCGAAGTTTAAAGGCCTATATTTGGTGAAAGCGGTATTGGGTAATGAGCGATACGAGCTGGAAGATATTCCGGGCTTGCATGGATCGAGCCGAGCGAGAACAACGGTGTATGCAGCTGATCGAATCAAGCGATGGTGCCAACTCGAGGATCTCGAAGGGTACGACGAAGCGACGTTTGATGAGACGACGGGAAGTGAAAGCGAAGATTAACGTGTGAAATAGTTTTTCGATGTAGATTGAATTTTGGATTGTATTGAAAGTGAATTAAACCTAATATGAAATCAGGTTGGTCTGGGTGTCCGGTTGTAAACAATTTTTTGAAGCTGATGCTACCGGGCGTTAGCAAAGCCGGGTATTACTCACACCATGAAACTATATGGACTATATGAACTTTCTACATGGACAATTGAAATATATATCAGTATCTAAATAGCAAGCAAACGTGTAAGACCACTTCTTTTTGTGTATCCGAAACACGGGAAAGGCGTTCGTTGGCGGTTTGTCGGGAAGTAAGTCCGAGAAGTTGTTGGGCCAATGGTGAAGATTGGCCGGAATCCGAAAACGGACGGTGTTTACAATAAGTTCCAGTCATGTCGTCAAAACAAGAAATAGTCCGTGAAAAAATGTTGTACACAATCAAAATCCAGAGGCGTCCCATACGTTTGGAACGCTTGGAAATGCAAATACAACTGTGACTCGTGTGAGGAGCATCCGAATGCCCGAAGAAAGGAAGGGAGTGGTCGTAAAAGTGGTCCAATGGACAGTAAATGGCCAGGAAAGTGGTGCAACAGTTCAAGAACCGTCCAAACATGTCAATTAGAGATGTCGCTAAAAAGTTCAAGGTATCAGTGGGTTTTGTGCAGAAAATCATTAAACGTGCTGGGTTACATCTTTAAAAGGTGCAAAAAGCCCCAAACCGGAATGAAAAACAAAACATCATTGCGAAAACCCGTGCCCGGAAACTTTACACGATGTTGCTCACCAAATTGTGTTTCATCGTGATGGATGACGAAACTTACGTCAAGGCCGACTTCCGTCAACTTCCTGAGCAAGAATAACAAATCATAGCACTTGCGATCCTCCGGGAATCATGTGGAATCAAAATTTAATATATCAGAACATGCTTTGATAAGCAATATGTATATAGTAGGTTAGGTGTATATAGTAGTTGTAGGTTAGTTGTAGTTGTAATGTTGTAAATAGTTATAAGTAGTCTCCCTTTTCCAACTATGAAATGAACTATCAAATGAACTAAAGTTGAAAAGACGCATCTGTGTCACTTGATAATTCATACATGTAAAACCACACAAATACAAGAAATAAAGATCATTTAAAGTAAAATAAAAGTCTAGTTGACGGCATTCTTGTAACGAATTTTGGAGGAGATGGAAGCAGAAGGAACAGCAGCCGCAGCATTAGAACCAGCCGCAGCCTTGAGAGAGCTGCACCATTAATTCGCGTCCGGTCACGACAGATATTATTGTTATTGTTAAACAAGCTACAATTAAATAAAAAATAGTATTTTCCCATACGTTTGTTACCTGCTTTGCTACCAATTCAAAGAGAGTCAAAAAATTCAAATCAAAGAGCGAAAATTCTCTCTCACGACCTCAATCTCTCAACATGCCATATATATTGATGCCACGCGATATGTGATTTCCCTTTCACAGACTACAAAATGTAGTTTCTAGTTCTGAAAAAAATATTTGAACCCAATCCAAGGACGGAGCTTGGCAAGTATTTTTGTTATTGCATATGTTAGAAAGCTGCATAAGCCAGTTTTCGCCTGTATAGGCTATCCTGCAACTAACATTGTTAGATAGTAAGTAGATGTTCTCAAGCTGTAAGACTTTAATTTTGATTATTTTTAGAACACTAATAGCCTATAATTGGACGTATTCTGAACTGAGAACACGTGACTAATCTAATTTTCCCTTCCATTTCAGCTATGTACACCACCCTTAGTGGAAGCAACGAGCAGAGCGATTCATTCCGAGAACTAGCATCGATAGAGTACGTATTGGATCACAAGGAGCTACATGACTTCGCACGGCAGATTGCATGTGGGATGCAACACCTGGAGGAAAAGCAAATCACCCATCGGTGAGTAATTTAAGCAGTTTTTCAATGAACCTGTTGCTGTTGCTATTTGTTGTAGACCTGTTTCCATTGATTGCAATTGCCACCAGATGCACAAACACATTCAAAATCTCACCGAAGGAGGTTAAATATATGTAAAATTATGCACTAGCATCTTCCACGTGGAGTAAGTGTACTTGGATATAGGTTTCACAAAACTTTAATCCACCTTCGAATTCGCAAATCGGTTTATTTTTGTAATTTTTTTATTTGGTTGAAAATTTGCAGAAACGTTCCTTATGACCGACAATGCCATTTTGCATCTTCATATCGCCATTTTAAATCCAGCCTTATTTTTGAAAAGGACATATAGAAAAATATCAAGCCTATCTTCGAAAAATTTTACTCGAAAACTCGAAAACTGACACCGATCGGTTTGGTGTCTTGGGCAATATTGCAGATAAAAGATGAGACTATTTGAAAAAATATACACTCTTAAAAAAATTACCCAATTTTTTTCAATTTCAAATAAAATCTTAAAAACAATTTTTCTCAAAAAAGGATTCTTTGTATTTTTTTTAATTGTTAATATGTTTAGGGGACTAAAAATGCCATCTATTGCACTATAGGCCAAGATAGGGAACGAAACAGGAAATCAAATAAAAAAATATTCAATTAAACGTTAATCACAATTTTTTTAAAGAGAAAACTTTACTTTTTTTCATTTTTATCAATATGTTTTAAAAATATTTTTCTTTCGATGTGCATTCCTGCTTAAAGATAGTGGAGTTCTATCAATAAATAACATTTTGACCATAAACGGCAACTCAATACAAAAAGTTATTAGCGAGTTGCAATTTCTCAAAAAAAAAACATCCTTTTTCTCGGCATAGTAGCACTTTAGTTTACCATAATTGACCAATAATGTTTAATATATACATAAATTAACGAATAATTAAGAATTGAACAGAATCAGTAGCAAGTGAAGGATGCACACTTTCGAGTTGGCAAACCGATTGGGACACTGTACATCTTGGACGGTGGTTGCATTCAATTATTCCTAATGTTTCTTCGAGAGCGTGGTTTAAAGACTTGGGCTTAAGTCGTGAATTCATTCGCGTGATGAGTAGCCTTATGTCCGTCCAACCACTACCCGTTAGATGCGCATCTCCATAGAATAAATGTCGTGGACAGCAACATATGTCGGTGTGGATACGGTTACGACGACATCGATCACGCAGTTTGGTAATGTACGGATAATGACGCCGCCAGAGAGTGACGTTTGAATACCCTAGAGGGCCAAGAAAGACAACTCTATGTTCCTATCAGAGACGTGTTGGCACCCCGCGATCTCTGCTATATGCAGTTTATTTATGTGTTTCTCTAAATGTCTAGGATAAGAATTTAATTAATTTGTCTTTTGTATCTCTATTAGTTTTTGTTTGTGTCTTGTCTTGTCTCATCGTCGCCATAGCCGGTCGAACTCTAGACGAAGCTAGAACCGCACTATCGTTCATACTGGCGACAACGAAACCCCACCCCAAGCTCTTCCCGTGAACCTATCCTTCGAAAATGTACTCCTCTAATCTCGGGTAAACCGCGAGTATTCGGCCCAACTCCTACTAGACATAGAAATAAGTTAATTTTGTTACAACCAATAAACAATGAATTATCGGCTCCGTGAAGCTAACGCGATTGAGGCTTGTAAGGAACTAGATAAAAAAGGAAAAGATGCGGAGGGTCCACCTAGGCAAGTATACTAGTATACGTTGTCTAAAGTTGTAGTTTTGCCTTTGATCGAATCAGCAACGATATAGGTAGTATTTAGATAATAACTTAGCAGAGCAATAGTAGAGGTGTGACATTTACTATTCAATGTCTTGTCAGCGAACAACATCCTATTTACGCCTATGCTTGACACTGTAAGGGCATTGCACAGTTGCCTAAGGCCCCGTATCAATTTGGACACACCACTTAATAATCAAAGATACTTAGTATATAAATCTAGTGGGAATGACACTGATGAAGACTGCACATTGTAGTCGAAATACGTATCTGTCCTGGATACCAACATTAATTAAATGGAATCAAATGGAAGATAAACTTTTTTGCTGTTTTATTTTTATCTAAATCTAGATACTGTAGGTCAGGGGACAGGGTCGATAGATATAGTAGAATCATCCATCGCTCCCCATGTATTTACATACCTTTTAACTATCATCACTTTTACTTAGACTATCCCCTGTATTCCATAACTTTCGTTGCTATCCGGCATTTCAAAGCATTTGACTCCTCTGGTTATTATTGTGTGATGTCAAATCTATATCTCTACCCTGGTGCGGTAAGGACAGTACTTTTTCATCTGCTTGAAAACGAAAATGAATTACATTAGATAAACTTAGAAACATTTGCTTTTCATTAGGAAAAGGGCTGGAGTAGATAATGGAAATGCTAGAGTTATGCAAGATTGCTTTCATGTTCCGATTTTGTGAGATTAATCTTTTTACAGATAATACTGTGTTATTCACGGCAGCTAAAGATTTAGCATAGAAAACTGGTTGTATTTTGAAGATTACCTTATAAAATAGTACTTCTGAAAATTTCAGCGTTGGGTACCGAGGGGTACCTAGCCAAACCTCGATTCGAAAATGTCAATATTATATACAGCCCATCGTACGGTTTTGTGACGCCTTATTGAAAGGGCCCGAAAAGATTGTAGGTGGGCCCTGGCGGGGTCTAAAACTGATTGTATTTGGAACATTATCTTATAAAATAAAAAAATCAGCGTTGGGTATCGAGTTATGAATCAATGATTTTAACCTACACATGTTTGAACATGCAAATTATTTAAATTATAAAGCTTAATCTGGAGATGTATTTAATGGGTTTGTTTTTCAGTGTACCTACTTTGATATGTACAGGGTGCGTGACGAATTTTTGCAGTAAATGGCATATTTGAGAAAAAATACACCAGTTAGTTATTCTAGCAATGAATTTTGTGCGATTTATTTTCTTTCGCAACATATGGAAGTTGTAAGTAAATTTATTCAAAAAAATTGCCTTCCCTTTCGACGACTGTAGTTAGACGCTTCCGGAAACTGCAGTATGCACGTTTTAAAATGTTTCGATCCATAGATGTCATCACTGCCTTGATTTTAGCTTTTAGCGACTTAAGGGGAGGTTTACTTGGATTTAAAAAAAAAATGATTTTTTTTGCATAAAATGAAAGCTACAAGTGTGTAGAATATGTGGCCAAAAGGATTTTACGATCCGAAACATATTTAGCGAGTTATGGCGCTTTGAGTGAACCTTTGTCATGCGCGCTGAGGGACGCAACAAAAACTTTAAACGCGTTTTTCTCGAAACCATATTTTTTATAACAACTTAGAGCATAGGGCTTGAACAAATGATCCGATTTACAATCGGAAAATTGCGCTTTGAAGGATACTATTTTTTGTATGGCTTATACCTAAAATGAAAAAAAAATTGTTAGTTACTATTTTTTAAGCAAGGTCAAAGTGAGAAAAAAAGGGGTAAAAAAAGCACTAAATTTTCCAATGTCCATAATTTGGTCAATTTTTGTCGGATTTCGTTCTAGTTAGGTATAAGCCATAGGGAATATTATCAACTTTAACCACAATAAAAAAAATTCATTTCAGTTCACCACCAGAGGGTGTGCACTCGAAGTTCTGCAGCAAAACCTGACTGACACTCCTCCACGCGAGCCGCCATTTTGAGCCGCCATTTTGTTTTTTTACCTTCAAAAAATTTCCAAGTATTCAGGAATAGTGGACAAATATAATTATCGAAACCGGAAGTTCGTATGTCTTTTCATTCTCCTGAAAAAAAAATCCAAAGTTCAACTGTTTTTCAGCCAAATCCAAGTAAACCTCCCATTAAGTGTGGTGTGAGGGGTTCTATTGGTATCCCGTTGGACGACGCCCTATACAAAATAATCCAACGGATTGATATCGGGACTGCTTGGGGGCCAAATTTCTTCCTCCCAAATTTACGAAATATTTTCCGTAAGCCATTTCTGTGCTTTACTAGCAGTATGAGCAGGTGCTACGTCTTATCACTTTCCCAAGCCTTTTTTAATATTATCCACTGTTCTTTCAGCTTAGCTTAGCTTAGCTTAGTCTGACTGCACGTATCGATAGTTGCACTCCGTGATTGATCTGAACCAGTGAAATTGTACAAAGAATCAACTGAATGGGGCTTGGTAGTAACCTGCCATTCTCAGTGTACATGTTCCAGTGACTCCTACCTTTAAAGATCAATAACGTCACCGGCCACGTCCTTGCAATCAGGTGGGAGAGGGAAGGAATGTTAGTGTGTGACTTTTGTTGTTTTGGGACCGTGTTTACCTCTGCATCCCACAAAAGTCACAGGATGGAGGTTTTGTTAGTGGGTTAGGTTCGTTGGATCAGGATTCACCTTGATAAGTGATGCGATCTTTTGTTTTGTGTAGTTATTTATAAGTGTTTTCGATTTATGCTCTAAACAGCCGGCTGTCTAGAGATGTAGATCATTATTAGATGTGTGTATACCGATTTAAACCAACAATAAGGATACTGTTGGGGCCACTCACAAAGTGTGATAATGGTTTATTTTATTTTATCAATGACCAAAATAATTAATTATAAGCGGTTTGAACCGATTTAAACCAACAGCAAGGATGCTGTTGGGGCCACTCACAAAGTGTGATGGTGGTTTACTTGATTGAATATAAAATAATTATTAGAACCGATTTGACCCGATTTAGACCAACGGCAAGGATACTGTTGGGGCCACTCACAAAGTGTGATGGTGGTTTATTTAGTTCGGAAGAAAATGAATATGTATACTTCTTTTTTTTTTATATAATAGAACGAATTTGTACTGATTCAAACCAATAGCAAGGGTTCTATTGGGGCAACTCACAAAGTGCGATGGTGGTTTATACTATAAGGGCATAAAACAAAATCAAGAGCCATTTCGGTTTCCATAGCTTCCTAGACACTCGGCCGCAAAATAATCTTATCCGACGGAAACGTCTCGATCATCGCTGCACAATGGTTTATTATAGCATTTATAAAGTAAATTTGAATACCTTATTGTTTATTTATTATCCATTTTGACTTGACTTGGTACCGTTCAGTTTTATGATGACAAAGTTGCCTGGAGAAAAGTGACAGTTCAAAATGTTTCGGAAGGGAGTCAGCTAGTGTCGTCCAAGTTCAAGTGCGGAAAAAATGCCATTTAAAGTGGTACAAACAATTGAAAGATGCGAAACATGCCTAACCGTAATTCTTTCTGGTTGGAAAGAAGCTGGAATCCTACACTGGCCGGAAAAAAAAAACGCGGTAGCGAAACTCTCTCAAGACGAGTTCTCCATGCCAAACCCAATGTGGGAACGTATCAATTGAGTGAAAAAAAGAGAGTTCAAGACTCGCTTGGAGGCTGAAGCAGAATTGGAACAGATGTAGCCAGTTTCGGATACGGAGGCGAACGAAGGGAA
Organism: Ochlerotatus camptorhynchus; assembly: GCF_037179485.1. Classification (NCBI taxonomy): domain Eukaryota; kingdom Metazoa; phylum Arthropoda; class Insecta; order Diptera; family Culicidae; genus Ochlerotatus; species Ochlerotatus camptorhynchus. Next base: position 6,858,480 of record NW_027040918.1, on the reverse strand, counting down.
TAATCCACCACCGTCAAAGAAAGTTTGCCCCGAAGTCTACAAGTCCCCCAGTCGGAAGGGAAACACAATAAGAGACTTTAACGAAGTTTTCCTTATTCCTGGGCAGGAGGTTGACACCTGTGAAGCTGACTGTAAAATCCAGAATCAGATGAGATTATAATATATGCGACACAAATTCACTTTTTTTATAGGGGAACATGTGATGTGAATAGAACCCACCATCAGTGCAAGGATTACATATGACTGCAGATACTTCACTGGTTGTAAAGTTCTGCCTGATGGTTTGTTGCAGCTGGGTGAATCAACTTCATTGAAGACCTTTGGAAGACAAACGACAAGATGTACGTCTATCAACACGTGACAAGGGACTGGCAAATCCACGAACACTTGTCCAGTCTACAAATCCATTGAAACCCTTAGGCTGCCCCCCCCCCCCCCCCCAAACCCAACATATAATAATGTTTGATTGATGAAACGTATTCAAAAAAGGGATATTTAGAGAGAACAATCTTCAACTGGAACGTACTCACCAAATCAATACATCCGGGAGCGCATTCTCGATGCTTAATTTTCTCTAGTCATTTTTAAACAATTCCTCCTCCAGCGAATCCAAACACACAATAACTAAATATCACTTTTCTTCTTCATGTCACTCTGTGCACAAAAGCAATGCACACCGCAAAAACCTAATAATATATCAGCGCGGTCGAGTCACACTGTCAACAAAGGGAGCGAGAGCACACCAGGCACCAAAGCAACAGGGGAAAAACATCAGCACAAATCATTCTAAATAGAATTATCGCGTCCGGGACATAAAACTATTCAAATGCGAGCACCGAAAAACTACACGGCAGCACAAAGATAGCCCGAGCTCTAAAAAAAAGCACGCAGCGGAGCAAAAACACACAACCGTTCTCGGACGCTTCTCAAAGCGGACTCCTATTATCCACTGTTCTTTCAGACACATTTACCGACCGAATTATTTCTTTCATGCATACTCCGGCGCGCAACAAAGCGACAACGGCTGACAGATTGCTCCCTTGTTTCGACATCTTTACGTTTACTCAACATTGTTTGTTTAAATCTTACACCTAACAGTATAAGCTATCCAGTGCTGCCAAATATATCTAAATCATGATGCACAAGCATGAGAAATTACTATTTGAAATTTACTGCAAAAATTCGTCACGCAGCCTGTATATGCCTGCTGGATACACTCGGAAAACTCTTGGAGAGGATCACGGAGAGTGAGCACGGATTGTCGGAGAGGCAGTTCGGATCCCTGAAAGGGAGATCGACGGTGGATGCAAATCGGACAGTGGTCGAGAGAGCTGAAAAGGCGTCCAAACAGAAGCGGAGAGGAGATCGATATTGCGCCGTGATAACGATCGACGTCAAGAATGCTTTCAACAGCGCCAGCTGGGAGGCCATCGCCGAAGCACTGCATAGAATGAGGGTCCCTGACTACCTGTGTAGGATCCTGAGGAGTTATTTCCAGAACCGGGTTCTGGTCTACGAGACAGACATGGGACAGAGATCGATTAGGATTACAGCGGGAGTTCCACAAGGCTCCATCCTTGGTCCAACGCTCTGGAACGGGATGTACAACGGCGTGCTAACGCTGAAACTGCCCAAAGGAGTCGATATCGTAGGATTTGCGGACGACGTCATCTTGACGGTAACAGGCGAGACGGTGGAAGAGGTTGACGTGTTGTCAACCGAGGCAATCGACATGATTGGTAACTGGATGAAAGGAGCGAAGCTGCAAATAGCCCACCACAAAACGGAAGTGTTATTGGTCAGTAACTGTAAAGCGGTACAGCGGGCAGAAATCACCGTCGGGGAGCACACCATAGCCTCGAAGCGTGTGTTAAAATACCTGGGAGTGATGATCGATGACCGGCTAAACTTCAACAGCCACGTCGAATATGCCTGTGAGAAGGCTTCGAAGGCCATCAACGCGATAGCTAGAATCATGCCGAACAACGCTGGTCCCAGCAGTAGCAAGAGGCGTCTTCTGGCCAGCGTGTCATCATCGATACTGAGATATGGAGGTCCAGCATGGGTTCCAGCGCTGGAAACGAAGCAGAACCAAAGGAAACTGAGCAGTACGTTCCGGCTCATGGCCATGCGAGTCGTGAGTGCGTACAGAACCATCTCGTCGGAAGCAGTATGCGTTATCGCCGGTATGATCCCTATCGGCATCACCCTGGCGGAGGACAGCGAGTGCTACAGGCAGAGAGAAGCCGGAAGAGAACGGAAAGTTGTGAGAGTTGAGTCGTTGGCTAAGTGGCAACAGGAGTGGAACACGACGGAGAACGGTAGATGGACACATAGACTAATACCGATTCTTCCGACCTGGGTGAACAGAAAACACGGAGAAGTCAATTTCCACCTAACGCAGTTCCTGTCTGGTCACGGCTGCTTCAGGAAATACCTGCATCGGTTCGGACACGCAGCGTCACCCCTCTGTCCGGAGTGTGGCAAAGTCGATGCAACGCCGGAGCATGTGGTCTTCGACTGTCCAAGGTTCGAGGCAGTGCGAACGGAGATGCCCGTCCTTAACGTGGAGAATGTCATCGATGAAATGTGTCGAGAGGAGGTCTCTTGGAATGCCGTCAGCAGGGCAATCACGCAGATTATGTCAGAGCTGCAGCGTAAATGGAGAGAAGAGCAGCGATCTAGCAACGCCAGCTAGCGCTGAGAGTACGACAAGTGCATGAGCACAGCCACCCCCGAAGTAGTCGCTTCACAGTGGTCCCGGGGGGATCCAGGCAGAGGGGAGAGTAAGGAATGGGTTTTAGTGGAGCTGCATTAGGCAACTAGTGGATACCACACCGTGCCACCTTCACTACAGGCCAGGATTCTTAAAGCTTTCCTAAACCTTACAATAAAAAAAAAAAAAAAAAAAAAAAAACACACACACACACACACACACACATACACACACACACACACACACACACACACACACACACACACACACACACACACACACACACACACACACACACACACACACACACACACACACACACACACACACACACACACACACACACATACACACACACACACACACACACACACACACACACACACACACACACACACACACACACACACAAAAACGCTTGATGGACTGTATACCACATTTATGTCAATAAAAAGCATTGGTGTATTCAGCAAAGTTGTGTATTTTAATGATGCCAACAATTTCTTAAAACATCATAAATTGATCAAATTTGAAAAAAAAAAGCACTGATTAACTCAAAAAACCAATATTAAGGTAGTCTTAAAAGAAAATAAATTATAGCTCTACAGAGTTAAGATGTATACATTTGGTGTCTTCAGCAAATGTTCATAAAATCAACTGTTCTGCAACTTTGTTCAAGACATGGAACCATTATCTCGTAACTGAAAAAAGTTAGAATTTGGATGTGTAATACTAGCTTAAAGATTATTCAGGTATGTGTTTCAAAAAATGCGGGATATAATTTTGAGCAACTTCTCCCAAGACACCTAGTCGAAAAAGGGTAGAAAATAGTTGTGACCGTCTTTATTCATATTTGTGCCACTGTGTGGCGTTCCACCTCCCGGAGGAGTGTTGTCATCGTCGTGTTTGTACGTTGAGGTTATGTTTCAGAAATGCAATCGAAGTGTGCCGTGGCCGCTATTAGACGCGTGGGTTTTCGGTCGCTGGAGTTTTTGGTTCTGATTTCGGCGTTGGTCGCGAGTTGATTCGGTCTGTGAGGAGCTGCCGTCGCGAGTGATTGGCGATGGAAAGTGGATGAAGTCCTTTTTTCTCTGAGATCCCTCTAGTTGGAGCAGCTAGAGTGTGTTTCGTGGTTGATGGGGCTTACACTGCTGTGTGAGAACCGAAAGGCGAGAGTGCTGTTTTTAACACCGGTTGAAGAAGTAGCGGCAGAATATCTATTGGAGCTCTTCGAAATCATCGTGATGTCATGGATTCCTTTGCAACATGTTGGGTGAGATCTTTCCTTTATTTTTCTCGTAATCCCATTTTATTGTCAGTCATGTTAGTTATACATCACACTTTACACTTTACATTTACATCCTTACATTATTGAAGACTGTTGCTTCCTTCAACGTCAGCTGAATGCTTTTGCTGATTGGTGAATTCTGAATCGTACGGAGGTTAACCCGTCCAAATGCTCGCTTATCTCTTTTTGGTGCAAGAAAGAGACTATTATGTTCAAGTATGTTTTGTAAGGCACTGAAATTGAGCGCGTCAGCCAAATTAAGGACCTAGGCGTGATTCTGGATACAAAACTCTCTTTCAAGCAGCACATCTCGCACGCCGTCGACAAAGCTTCTAGAATTCTAGGGTTAATCTTCAGGATTGCCAAAGACTTCACGGATATCTACTGCCTTAAATCGTTGTACTGCTCCTTGTCTCGCTCCATATTAGAATACTGCTCGGTTGTCTGGACTCCTCACTACAACAACGGTGTCGAAAGAGTTAAGTCTGCTCAGCGACGGTTCGTGAGATATGCGCTACGTTGACTGCCGTGGACGGATCCCTTCCGATTGCCTAGCTACGAAAGTCGTTTGCAACTGATCCATCTGAAGCGCCTGTCGGTCCGAAGAGATACAGCAAGGGCATTGCTAATTACGGATATTTTGCAAGGACGCACCGATTGCCCTTTCCTCCTTCAGCAAATTGACATTAATGTTCAACCCGAGCCCTACTATAATTCAATGCTGCGCCTGCCCATACAGCGAACTAATTATAACATGTTCGGTGCAATCGGTGGTTTACAGAAACTCTTCAATAGGGTCTCCGCACTGTTTGATTTTGACCTGACTCGCCAGCTGCTTCGCCGGAGGTTCAGTTCGTTTTTTTTCTAGATCAATTTAGTTTGTTTAGTAATGTTCCTTTTTTTTACGAGATGACTATCGATGTACTTATTGATGTTTTGTTTTAGTACTTTTCATGTTTAGTTTAAGTTACATCATTGGGGCAAATAACGCCTGTTGATGTTCAGTCATATAAATAAATAAATAAATAAATAAATAAGTTAGTAATTAGAGATAAGAATATATATTTGCTTAATATAACCTTGAGATTTCAGTGTTACTTGATATTGTGAGCTTATGAAACATAGAGCTGCATCCTAGGGGAAGTACAACTTGATCTGAAGTAATATTTGATGTAAAAATTGCTCAAATTGGTAATTATTATAATTTTTAGTATAAATATTAATGATATTAACTGTCAAGCGGACAGCTTCAAAGTAAAAAAATAACAGTGTAACTTTAACGCAGACACTCAATGACGTTTCACCGTTGTTGTTTATGTTTACTGCAGCTTTAATTTTTGCCTAGATTTTTGTTCGATTTTCGATTTCGACTCCGACTTTTCATGATAAAAACGGTACTGGACGTTCCCCCAGCAGCAAATTTTGCCAGTTGCAGGCTCATGGCAAATCGAGTGTAATACGACCACGAAACCATCACTATGGGACTCCGGTTACAGGGGAGGCGTAGTCAGTCGATTCCCGTTCCATCGGAGGACAGCACATTGGTTCGCAGACGATGAAGAATTCGTGGAAATTAATGACTATTTTCTGGGACAGAAGTGCGACCGATTATTTGCACTGAGATCAGCTAACAAATAATGCCGATTTTTTTAGAACAAGGAGCGGATTTTGGTGGCGGTGGCCAGCAAGATCATCAAAGAATGACTTGCATCTGGTATGAAATCCATTTTTTATTAAACGAATGTCAAATGTACACTTCAAACCAAAAATAGTCAAAAACAAAAAAAAAACTGTCAGACTAAGTATGAGATACGCAAATATCACACATATTAAAATATTTAATATTTCCACCATCGATACTGATGCTGATACTTGGACCTGTCCTTCCCCTAGGCTGCATCTTATTATTTGTAAAATAATTATTATTTTCATTGCAGAATATCAACTATTTTATCTATATAAATTTATATTCATTATTTCATATTTAATGTTCTGATATATTTCATTTCTCCATTAGATATATTGTCATTATATAAATAAATACTGGGTTGGGAGGAAGCATCAGGGTATTATTTGACCTGGAACTGGACAATGGAGTGGTATGACAACTAGGAAGGAATAAACACTATCATTTTCTTTATCCTACCGATTCGATTGGGGTGGTGTGAATTCTACTTCAACAGTTTCAGTGAGATTGACGCGCCCTTCTTTACAAACCATCCTGTAGGAAGCTTAAAAAGTATTGCGAATTGTGTTATTCGATTTTTGGATGATTCTTAAATTCCCGTGGATTTTGTGTAAGTGTCTCTGGTCCACCCACAGCGATATTGTGAATTCAGATCGGTAGCTCAAATTGATCTTGCTATTAAGTGGAGCTGCATACAAGACAAGATCTTTGAAGGGATGGTGGCTACCTTACAAACATACATACATACATAAGCTTAGAGCTTCCTTTTTGAAACCTAGTAGAAGTCACATAGTCACTATGAACGGAGTTCCAATTTCTTGGTCAAATCAAGTGAAATATCAAATATCTTGAATTAGTACCAAAAATTAACTTTTAAAGATCACATTGATGGCATTTAAGCCAAATGTAACAAATATTTGTATCCTCTTATTAGCATTAGCATTAGAACTAGCATCGAACAAGTTGGACAATATCGTAGATGGTACGAATTCAAAACTATTAAGAGCAAGACGGATATTTATTACTGGACAGATATTAAGTGGGAAACAATTACTCTCTCCCAGATAAAGACATATCCCGCTCCAACATTTAAGGATTGTCCTGGCCACGTCCTTACAACTAGTAGGAATAGGAAAGGTATGTTAGTCCAACATTTACTTGAGAGAGATGCAAAGAGCTCTATTTACGACCCCTCATAAATGTCTCGGTAATTTAGGAATTATGTTAGTAGGGAAGGTAAGCCATAGGATACACCCAGTCAGTGTTGCTGGCAAATGTAGATTTTTTTAATAAATGTTGAAATTGTCTGCTTGAAAATAAGGCTGCTGAAATAAAATGAAGATATAACATGGTAAAATCATCATCGTTGTCACACCCGTAGCTAATTAAAATCTTCTTAGGGATTGCACCATGTTATTTCTGATATACCACTTTTACTTCATATCATACACAGAACATCATCTGCCGCACAACAAGAATATTCTCCAACTTTTCCGTTCCCGCAGGAGAAAATACTTAACTTCCGATGGAATCAAAAGCCACGGAAAACTGAGTCACAGATCCAATGAGCGGAATACCGTTTATCGCACCTTACAGCGTAAATAATCTGAGATTAAAAATTATCACACGCGATGCCACAAATTTCTGGTCCGGGAGAAAAAAGTTAAGGGGTGTGTCCAAAGCACGACCGCATTGTTGAATTAGAACTACGAAATTGTTTTTGATGCTCCATTGACTTATATATTAATAACAAAATAAATGGTTTGGAAATTTAACTCCAAAATGAACAGTTAATTATTCAAATTTAAAAAAAAATGGGGGGTTATTGAATAAATCCTAAAATTTGGATTGCCTTTGGCCGCTTTGGTGTTGGCTCGATAGATGAAGAGAATCGATCAAAAACACTTGCACCCCTGCATCCATGTTTGGTTACAAGATTTCAACTGGCTCTGAATATGGACAAACAGGCACAGATACATTCTATTCCAACTCTTTACTGTAGTAAGCTAGCAATTTGTTGCCAAAGTTGGTGATGATTTAACCTCCGAAACCGTACAGAGTGCGTCTCTGTCGCTTCAAAGTGTAGATGACAGTATCACGGATCTCATTTTCCAGGAACACCTTCAGCACACCTCGTAGATCAGACCGGAGATACGTTTGACACCGCTACGGCGAACCAGGTGACGGATGGCGGTTATCTCGAAGAACCTTGCGATGACGCTTGGCGCCTTCTTTACCAAGACCTTTTCCTCCTTTGCCACGACCAGTCATTGTTGCTTGTTAGGTAGAAGAGTGGACTACCTAACCTGCCACCACGTTCCTACTGCTGCTATTGCTGCTTCTGCTGCCTGCTCACCACGCCGTCCGAAGCTAGGCTAGACAGCAGCGCTCTTTTATATCTTTTCAGGTTAAAGCAGAATGATGTGCAACCAAGTGGTACTCGATTATGACGACTGGGTTTGGGAAGAACGTTTATTTCATGAAAACAGTGATAAAATTATCACTTTTTATGTGTACATTGGACCATGCTTGACATTAGCACTATTTCAATAGTTTCTTGTTGCAAATCATCAGTCGGAAACGTTGCTATAGATGCGTAGAAATATTTCTGATTCATTGGTGATAAAATTATTGAAATTGGTCCTGGGGCAGCTGAAATATTAATGTTCAAAATCTTTCATAATGTTGTTACATGTTCCATTTTCGGTTTTCACTAAATGATATAGAAATTACAGACGTCCTACGTCAAAATCAACGCAGATAGCGACATCTCTTCTGGTGCTTGTAAACATTTTTTTATATTTTTATTAAAGAGGCTTTCGCCCTGGACTGGTTCGTCTCCGCGCTTGCAAACATGATGAATCACGTTTTATTTCTCGATCCTAAAACTTCCCGGAAAGCGAGAAAACCACCAATCACACACGTATAACCGTCCGGGAAGCAGAGTGCCAGCGCTAATCCGGCAAATGCAGCCGAAAACTATGAAAGCGAACGCACGCACAAAACAGAGAGCAAACTTAAAACACAACCGTATCCAAAAGGGTTCGAAACTGCACTCCAAATATTTGTATCCTCTTATAAACAGAAAATCCAAACTTTGCCTGAAGAATAAACTTCTAATATTTAAACAAATTTTTAGATCAGCCATGCTTTACGCTGTGCCAATATGGTCTAGTTGCACTACCAGGAAAAAATCACTTCAAAGGATTCTTAACAAAGTTGTGAAGATGGTTTTGAAGTTGCCTCTCTGCACAGAGGAGTAACTGGAACAAAAACCTGGCCAAAATAAGAAAACAAGATTTTCTTGATTTTTCAAGCTTCTATATTTTTTTTATATATTTCAATATATGCAGCATAAAGTGGCAACGGAATAAAAACGTTACATTTTGATTACAAATTTTGAGACGTGTTCAAAAACTGAAGAAATTCGAAGCTTTTTGTTTTCCAAAAAGTAACCATGTAATAATTACGCCTACCTGATATAAACAATTTGATCAAGATACAAGTGTTATAATAAAATGGGTACTTTGGGCTCTTTTCTAACAAGTTATGAGATAAAAACCTTTAAATTTAAATAATGTCTTATTTTTTCAACAATATGAAAAAAAAAATGTATTTTTTATGTTTTTTTGTGCTGTTTCAGACTTGAAAAAGTTGTAGAATCTTGCGCGATCAGATCATATAATCTATGCACGAATGAAAGTTCACGTTATTATGAACACATTGGCATTTGAATCTTGTCCGGAGTCGTCTGGATTGGCGATTGAGAGCCATTTGAAAATGGCATGTTTTGCATCATTTCGTGGCAAAATTTTATCTCTTTATAAGGTCATACTTCCAGAAAACTTCCGTAACACAACGGTTTTCTGCAGATACCTATGACAAACTTACCGAGTACTACTTCTGTCTTTATTTAATCTATTATATTAATTGTGGTACTAGATTAAAATTACACTTCAGTAAACTACTCCCGGTTTGATACCCATGGCCAGCATCATTTTACTAATGTTGCTATGTTTTTAAATCTAGTACCTCAATTGATGTTCTAGCATAAAGGAGTGTAATGCTAGAAAAACCATGTGTCATTAGTTTATTTTTATAATTTGTGTTTGTAGCTCCAGGGTTTACTTAATCATACTGTTTCAAGGTTATGTTTATATCTGGATGCAATCTTAACCACTTTAACACTTATCGAACAACAAAATTTGGAACTTTACTCAAAGTGGGGTTGTGATGGTTCTCAGCAGGACAAGTTCAAACAAAAATTTGAAAACTACGAAAACACTGACAATCACATTTTTTTAGGCTCCTCTGAGACTGTTTGTCAATATCGAAAACAATCATAAATTGTTGTGGCAGAATCCTTCTCCGTCATCACTACGATATTGTCACCCTATTCGTGGTCCATTTCTTCGTGAGACTAATGAAAGCACTAATGACGAAATCACACATGTAGAGAACCAAATTGATCAACTGTCAAGATCAGAATATCGTTCTGCCAATGGAAGCCTAATTTTAATAAAGCATACACTTCAACCCACCATGGTTGACGCCAAAGTATGTAATGCGGCAACCAACACCTCGTCTAGCATCCGTGGCTATATATGTATAGAAACGTCAAGAACTTTCAACGATTTAGAAAAACTAAAGGATACCTTCAAATTTGGTTTGTCGACTTTGCATGCGCGAATTCGTTTTTTTGAGATGATACTTCATTTAAGCTATAAATTGCCTCTACTTAAATGGCAAGCACGTTCGGAAGAAGATAAAAGGATCGTTGCAGATCGAAAAATGCAGATTCAAGCTGAAATAAAGATGAAGTTAGGACTTCTGGTAGATGTACCAAAAGCAGGTTGCGGTAACACAAACGACGGTAATACGGCGAGGCGGTTTTTTGAGGACGTCGATTTAGTGGCCGAAATAACCGGGATTGATAAAGGGTTGATTTATCGATTCAAGGTGATCATTAAAACAATAACATGGTGTCGTAGCGTGGATACTGATAAATTTGCAGTATATGTAGCCCGGATGTACGTTTCGTTATACAGTTGGCATCCCATGACACCTACTGTTCATAAAATCTTGGTGCACGGCAAGAGTGTTATGGAGAATGTACTTTTACCCATTGGTTTAATGTCTGAGGAAGCCGCTGAAGCTCGTAATAAGCATTTTAGAGTATACCGACAACACTTCTCAAGAAAGTTCTCGAGAACAGCATGCAACCGAGACATTCTTAATAGGTTGTTACTAAGTTCGGATCCCTTTTTGAGTTCAAGTCGTTAGAATCCTATCAGAAAAAGCAAGCCGTTCAGCATTGAAACCCAGCAAATGCTCAAAGTGGATGCCATCGTAGGTGGACAAAATACTGCAGAGGACGAAGTTCACAGCGACTCAATCGCAAGTTATGTTATTAAAACTTTCGGTTTTTTTATATATTTTTTATTTAAGGGCCATGATTCTTGGATAATTTCTTTACTCTTTTTTATTAAATAATCCTTATATTAAGCAGAAGAATAAAAAAATCCTGCTTTCAAAACCCAATACTTTTTTTATTTGTATGGATGATGAAAGGCCAGATATGCACTGCTAAGTAGATGGATTTTAAAAGTTAAAGTTAACAGAAGTCTAAAAACCTATTATTATTAAATATTTTAGAATATATTAGCAGAAAATTGCTCAAAACCAGTGAATATAATTTTGGCCAGGTTTTTGTTCCAGTTACTCCTCTGTGCCCTGGTACAGTACTACCATAGAGGTTACTCTAAGACCAGAAGGTCCCGAAGAAACGAACTCAACTTTTTGGCTCAGCTCTGGTACTATCTTCGGTCCCAAGCTAATCGATGCACCCCTCGAAACATAGGAAAATCCACGGACCCCTCATTTTATCTGTCAAACTTTCACAGTGAATCAAAACAAACATAGTGTAGTACTGGAATTTATACTAGAATGGGGTACGTTAATCGATTTGCTTGGGACCAATAGGCTAGTCAAGTAGTTAGCCAATTTAAAATCGTTAGTTTCGTATTGATTGTTGGTACTACCGAGGTACATATAATTTCGAATGTTGAGATTTTAGAACAAATATTAAACAAAATTATTTTTAATTTTAGGCAAAAATCGTTGCCATCTTCAATTGCAACGATTAATTCTCTTTGTACTTATAGAAGATTTAGTTTTTAGTTTTAAGATGTCAATTGTTATACTGACATGCAGCCATGCAGTTTTAAAAAAACCTGTTTAAAATACTGAATTGCAAAGAAAAAAAAACACTTAGATAGAGAAAATGGATGTAATGTCGGCCTAAATGCCCCTAATTTGGGCCCATACATAAATACAGCAATCAATAGCGACCAAAAATATCCATAAGTACCGTCCCAATGACACGTTCATCTCGATAAAATTGATGAATAGCAGATTTTTGCGGTATGCCTAATCTTAGATCCATAGGCCAACATTAGAACCATTTCCCCAACAGCTAGGTTAAAATAAAATATAATTTATTTTAAATTTGGATTGAATGAAGAGTTAATAAAACTTCCTAGATAAATAAAAATATGCCTTAAGTAAACAATAATGAAGGCAATTATATTATAAACTCTTTTGATCAACATGAGGTTCACAATATATGTTATTGTATACTAATTTTCTAAGAGACAGCAACAACAACCCAGATATCCGGAGAACTGTTTTCCAGCAACTTGGTAGCATAATCGATCAATTTTTGGCATATTTCCTATATGCTCAAGATTGTATTTAATTTAGCAGAAATAGCGTTATTCTAGTCAACTTTTAGGAATTTACCATTTTCCCGGTGATTCCAGATATTCAGAGGTCAGTTTTCTGGCCAAGCGGTAGCAGAATCGATATATGGTGCTGGTATTTTTCCTCTATGTTCATGATTGTATGCAAATTAGAAAAAAATGTGGATCTCCTTGTCTACTTTTAGGAATTAATCATTTTCCTCGTCATTCCGCATATCCAGAGCACTTTTTTCTGGCCAAGCGGTAGCAGAATCGATATGGTGATGGCATATTTCCTCTATGCTGATCATTGCATCCAATATAGAAAAAAAACGCTGATCTCCAGGTCTACTTTCAGGAATTGACTATTTTTCCGGTTGATTACGGATATCCACAGGTCTCTTTTCTGGCTACTCGGTAGCAGAATCGATATGGTGATGTCATATTTCCTCTATGCTCATGATTGCATCCAATTTAGAATAAAAAATCGCAAATTACTAGGTTTACTTTCAGGAATTAATCATTTTTAGCGGTATTTTTTTTATCTGGTCGCGTGGTAGCAGAATCGATATGGTGATGACATATTTCCTCTATGCTCATGATTGTATGCAATTTAGAAGAAATCGCGGATCTCCATGTCTACTTTCAGGAAATGACCATTTTATCGGTGAATCAGAATTTCCGCAGAGCCACCTCTCACGGGTTTTCCCATCCCGACTGACCAACTACAGGTCCAATCGGATCCCTGTCTGTTTCGTTCAAAAGTAAATAGTCATATCTCCCAGTCATGTCAACATGAATCGACTCGCATTTTGCCCGGGACTTTGCCGGGTTTAGTAAATAGCTATACCTTTCGAACGGTGGCTGAATCATAACGATTGATTCCTGCATTGTTGATAACCAGCCATGTCAATCATGAATCGACACGCATGTTGCAGCCTTAGTGATGTCCGGTTACTACTCGATTAATCAAGCTAATCGATTATCTGTTAAAATTATAGATTAATTTTAATCGATTATTTAATACCTCGATTATCTGCTAATCGATTAATTGGCTTCGATTATGCACGATTATTTATATTTTAATTGGAAGTAGGAGTTGAATTTATTTTAGTGTATATAGACTATAACTATTTTGTTTGTATTACTACATACGTGAAGTTAACGATTTACATGTTTGAAGATACTAAGCGCCAAATAATAAGTCTGTTGTTAAGTGGTCATTTTTATACAATAGATGAGGAGATGAAAGTATAGAGTTGATAATTCCGTTAGAGTACGGCAGTGTGGAAATTGTATATCGAGAGTAGAAAGCGAGCAAGGACAACTTTGAGGAAGGTGCGAATCGGGTTGATCATCTCTCTTTACCAAACTCCCCAGTTGGAGAGGGATGGTGAGGGATGTCCCCCTACGCCAACACTGGCAAAAAGAGATGATCACCGATTTGCTCATGTACCTACGATGTGTGGAAACAGTTATATCGATTGTACTGCACTCAAGTCGTTATCTGAAGGGAGGCATGCATCTTTAACTATGTATGTAGAACTTTCCACCAAGCTAACAGAGCATCGATTAAACTATGTTCCATCCCAATTTGAAATTCAGAACGTCTATTCTCTAAAGCAGGTCAGACAATAACAAAGTTGAGAAACCTCATCTCAACATGATACTATTTCTGGATGTACTATTGGAGAAGTTGTTTGTTTCGAGTAGTGTTTTTTCTTCTTCAGGCAATTCGTTATAAAGATGCAAGTTGTCTTTTCTCTCACTATTAATCTAATAAAAACGTTAATAAGCATTAAAGAGTAAAAGTGTATTTTATTAAATTGTTATAGGGGAAATGGATGTAATGTCGGCCTAAATGCCCCTTATTTGGGCCCATACATAAATTCAGCAATCGTCTAAATTTTCATTAGTGACCAAAAATATCCATTAGTGCCGTCCCAATGACGCGTTCATGTAGATAAAATGGATATATAGCAGATTTTTAGCGATGGGCCGAATCTTAGATCCATAGAACCATTTCCCCTATTTCGAAACAATAATTTACACATGATCCAAGGATGAAGAATCAACATCTGGTTAAATGACTTTCTTAAAGACGTTGGTTTTCTTTATTATCAGAGAGTATTAAAATTAATCGATTATTTCGAATAATCGATTATTTCATGTCAATTAATCGATGTCGATTACTATCATTAAAAAAAAATGTAATCGATTAGTAAATAATCGATCAGTTGGAAAAATCGGACATCACTAGCCTTGGTACTTTGAGAAAGTTTCGACGGCTCGGGGTTAAAAGGTGGAATGGTTAAAAATTGGTCGACTCAAATTTGGTGATTTTTTTTAATCGTGCATTTAAAAAAACTTGAGCACCCCTCATTTTGTAGGTCTGTGCGTACGGAACCTGCGTTGCCAGTATTCCAGATTTATCTGAATTTTCCAGATCTTTAGTCGTCTTGCCAGATACACACGGAACCGAAAAATTACCCAAAATTTAGTTCTTTTCACTCAACACCCATGTTCCGAGTATTTTCTACCCAAAATAAAGTTCAATTGACTCAAATTTGAGAATATCTTGTCATAAGAAAATCGAATCTCTTGTTCAGTTTTTGACAACAACAAAAAGTGAGAGTGGGATCCAAAACTCAAAATTACCCAAAATTAACTTAAAAGAACTTAAATTAAGGGTATTTTTTCTCTGTACACAGACAGAACCCGTATATTTCCATATTTTTTAAATATTTTCCAGATTGTCTCAGATTTGTTCAACATATTGCTTTAAAAATATCACTGCAATTGATTTACCCTCTAATCAAAATATAAAAAGCCAAACTAGCTACTTTAATTATTAAAGGCCATTAACGTAGGACATTATTGGAATTTTAAGATTATTCTGAAAATAGTTCACAGTGAAGTGTGAGACGAATTCATTGTGAAACAAACGAGAATTTCAAGCTTATTCTGAGCAGAGTTTCATCCATCTTTGTGGGTGTTCAGTATTGTGAGTGCCACGAAGTGAGCGTTCGATTCCCGCTCCAGCCAGTGCAAATTTTGGCAACCTAAAAATTTCCCTACTGGTCTACTGGGTGTGGTGTGTTGTCCGTTGTCTAGTGTTAAATATTCAGTCTGTGTAACCTCTGGTTGAAGACGGTGTCAATTGTCTTGTCAGCTCTGAGGACAATTGCATGGAGATTTTGTGAATAAAAGTAATACAATCCAGAAAAGAAATCATAGAAAATTCTTATGATGAAACTTAAGGAGTATGCTGATACGAATCGTGAGAATAATTTCAATGGAATTCTGTCCAATATTTCTATGGAGATTCATTTTAATAAAATTTTAAGACATTTAAACGGAACTAGGCGCAATTTTTAGGAGATTGTTAAAACCATTTTTGGAAAGTACTTGAGTAATTGGAAAATATTGAAGAGGATTTCAAACCAATTCTAACCTTACCTACAAAGCAGTTCAAAGGGAATTGTCGAATGAGTCTGAGAAGAGCGTGACGGTCATTCAGAACAGTGTACCAAGGAAATTATTAAGAATGTTGCATGAATTTCATAGAGAAAAATGGACACAAAATTGTGCTAATTCTTGGGAATTATTAGTTTTAGGGAATTGTGGAATTGGAGAGTGATTTACAAGAGATTACAAGAGGTAATGCTTAAATGTTACTGGAAAAGTTTGGATATTATCAAGATTATTTTAAGGGCATATAGAAAAGAAGTATGATGGAATTCTAGGACTAATCAAATGGAACTCAAAAAATGGCGAACATATCCTATGAAGAGTTCCAAGTAAATTCAGACTAACAAAAAATTTCATGATCTGGGACCCAGGAAAAATATAAATTCCGGAATTTAGAATCATTTCGAGATCCTGAGACCTCAAAAATGAAGCTATCTGACTTTCATTTTAGTAATATAATAAAATTATTCTTTGACATAACATTATTCGTAATGTCATGCGAATAGTAGAGTTACCCGTAGTTTAGTTAAACTGTGTTTGTGTACCGCGATGTTAGGCTTTGATTCCCTTTGATTTTTGGGCACACTGTGTCAATACATTTCATCTTTGCATGATTTTAGAAATGCTAACAAGTTATTTGCTTTATATAATTTATTTAAACATTCTAGTACTTTAAATAAATTCCAGATGATCATACTGAACGATTTTTACGGGAGATTGGCACATCACTTTGATTTCAATAGCATTATGTTAAAAACTGGATTTTTTGGAGCATTCCAGATTTTTCTAAAATTACCTGGCACCGCTGTACGGAATGTTGCCTCTATTCTCTATCATTCTAGTGCCGTGTAATGAATTCCAGAGCATCAAAATTGGAAAATATTTTCGATGGATAAATGAATCCGAGCCGCTTATCAATATCAAATGCTAACCACATTAAAATTATGAAAACAGAACATTTCCAGGTTCGAGACGAGAAAACTGTAATTTATGGTAAAAATAACTACATTATTAGAACACATTTTAAAACAACAAATATGTTAATAAACAATTTTAGAGTCCCAGAAGAAAGTCCTAAACGGACCGAAACGTTGGACAAAAAAATAAAATAGAAGTATTTTCATTTTGTCGAGACTGAAAAGCCATTCACAACACACATTTATACAATCACATAATCAGTGACAGACCAATTTTTGGCCGCTCCACCCCCAAGTAACATTTTAAATTTTATGAAATACTACAAAGCAATTATAAAACAACATTCATAAAACCTTGGTCAAGGCTCTTTTGCCATTAATTCATCCACCAAAACCTCATTAAGACTAGAATATGTCTAGTATTCCCACCCTGGAGAAGGTTCTGAAGGGTGTATTCTCGAAGCTTTTCAAGATTGATTTACTGCAAAAGGTTGTATGACGAACGCATTGAGAACCATTTGAAAGCTGCAATAAAATCTATCTAGCAACAATAAAAACCCATTTTCGAGTCATTTCCCCTAGCCGCTTGCTAAATCCACTAGGAAAGCATCAATCAAGATGGAAAAGGATTTACGAATCCGATCTTATCAAAATAATTAAAATAGAAATTGATGGTATAAACATCTTGTTGAATATCCAAATTTATTACAATAGTTCTAGTGGCCTAGTTTTATGTGCCTTATTAAATGTTATGTGAAATGTACGTGAAAACATAAAAAAAATAAGTCCACCCTCGTAAAACATCGATTTGACTAATTATTTTACACAAATATTCTTCAGATCGAGCTTGGCCAAGATTTTTTTTATGATTTTCGCATTTTCTAAACTTACCCAAAATATAGCTATATTCAAAGAAATATAGATTAAAAATCAAAGATCTTAAAAAACAAGCAAACTAATTGTTACATGGCGGTGGAATAAAAGTTGATTTTCATGGGTCATTTGTGAAAAAGTTGTTTTGGAAAATATTGATTGCACTAACTGATTCTGATTCCAACTAGCATTGTTCTAACCATTTTGCCGCTCGATGCATAATAGATGCTCAAAAAGCATTATGTATAGTAAAAGACAAACAGACATAGCTCTCGCAAATTGTTCATCGAACAAGCATTTAACGGTCAATTTAAAAGTATCTTAGTTGGTAGTACCGCCACCTGTGGCGAGCATAGTCAATTCCATTGCGTCTGACGTTTACACACTATCGCCATCTGTTCAACGTACTGCCCACCACTGTGTATTCAACAGATGGCGGTAATGTTTTAGTGACGACGTTTTACAGTGAGAAATATTCAATGTGTTATGTCTGTTTGTCTGTGTTGAAAAATACAAAGCCATTTTTTTTTTCCTTGATTTGTTTTCAGTCGATCTTGTTTTCCGTACTGAGTGCTAATGCGATCGACGCCAGGCCAGGGAGGCAGCTCCCACACCTGGACCCTACCTACACCTATCGACCCATCACAACTCATGGACCGGGGACCAACGGCTTTACTTCCCTTCCGAAGGAAAGCGTGCCTCAGAAAATCCCGGCGGCACCACCTGGGATTGAACCCTGGCTCTTTGGGGTGAGAGGCAATCACGCTTACCACTACACCACCGGCGCCGCTAAATACAAAGCCATGATAGATAACTTTTTAGTCAAGTTCAGCAGTCATTATATGTTGCCTGTACGTACTACCATGCGACCATGCGACCATGTAACGCAATATGGCTCACTTTGTTCAGCCATAATATTTCATCCGGCGATGATGCCTTGCAACATCAAAGGAGCTTGTAAAATTATAATCAAGTATGGTATTTTGGTCGAACCTAATGCGTGATTAAAAAGTCGTATGAGAGCGCAACAAAAATTATTTTCCGAATGATAATGCCATTACTTGAAATTTGTACTATTAACTCTGGCTGATTGTCTGGAATTTCCTTGAAAATCCGGATGCTACTGATAAATATGCGGGTAGGCATGTTGAGAGGGAGTTCGTTCAAAAGAATGCTTTGTTAAGGGTTATAATTACTAGCCATGCTTTTTATCTGAATGGACTGAATGAATGCGGGGTGCAGGAATTTTAATATACGGAAGGAATTCACATCTGTAAATGCAGTATGTATAAATGTAATCGTAAACATTTTGAACTTAATTATATTGAAGGTAAAATTCTGTTACCAGGTGAAATTCTGAACCATACATATGAGTAATTGAAGACAACTAAAAACTACGGGGACTAGAGAGACATCAGGAGGGTGCTAACGAGCAAAAATAATGTAACTGTAGATTCCATTGATAAGCGGAGGCGAAATAGAATGTAACCAAACGGACTGTCAGTTAGTTTAGCCAAACGGAGCATAAAGTCATAATGTTTTATGGGGAAAGTATTGTAATATTCTGAGCGAAACTATTATTTATTTTCATTTCATTATAGTGTTTGTCTTGAGGAAATTAATTGAGTAAATTAATCGGGTAAATTAAAAATCGAAAGGATGCATACCCGATAATCTTACGCTGCATATACGGTGCTGCCTAGAAATACTCAGAGGGAGAGATAGGCGGAGAAAACAAAATACAATTCGGCAGCAGGGATTTGTTCCTAAATTATCTTGCAACCCTTGCTAGAAGCTAGCATTTCAATTGACTTTTATTTTTGATTCGATTTACGTGCAAAATAATAATTGATTGCATCGCAATATTTTGCACATTTCTTGGTGCCATTCATTAACCAACGAAGATCAATTAATCAATAGAGTTAGAATATTGTTTTTGGTTCCAAAAACTAGATGAATTTGAGAAGCACACAAAACATAGAAATACTCTGAGGGAGAGATGGGCGGAGAGAATGTTTTGAGCCAAATGAACTGTCAAAATCTGAGCCAATCGAACATTCCAATTAGAATTTTTCCGAGGATGCTTATTCTTACTAGAATAAATTTGAGAGTATTGCAATCGAACAGAAATTCAATCACCTTTATGTTTTGTGTGCTTCTCAAATTCAACTAGTTTTTGGAACCAAAAACAATATTCTAACTCTATTGATTAATTGATCTTCGTTGGTTAATGAATGGCACCAAGAAAAGTACAAAATATTGCGATGCAATCAATTATTATTTTGCACGTAAATCGAATCAAAAATAAAAGTCAATTGAAATGCTAGCTTCTAGCAAAGGTTGCAAGATAATTTAGGAACAAATCCCTGCTGCCTAATTGTATTTTGTTTTCTCCGCCTATCTCTTCCTCTGAGTATTTCAGGCATAACATTTGATAACGGCACAAAAGCATTTGTAAAGAAACTTTCTAAGGCCCTTTACACGCGAACCAAAGTACGCACACGCAAACCAATACCACTTTCGGAAAGGTGATAGTTGTCCCTATCCGATGATGTTGTTGGTTTGCGTGGGCGTACTTTGGTTCGCGTGTAAAGGGCCTTAGAAAGTTTGTTTACAAATGCTTTTGTGCCGTTATCAAATGTTATGCCTGATTTCTAACAAAACATAAAGGTGATTGAATTTCTGTTCGATTGCAATACTCTCAAATTTATTCTAGTAAGAATAAGACATCCTCGGAAAAATTCTAATTGGAATGTTCGATTGGCTCAGATTATGACAGTTCATTTGGCTCAAAACATTCTCTCCGCCCATCTCTCCCTCTGAGTATTTCTAGTGCTGCCCGGTTGGATGGAAGTCTGCTGGAAGACCACAGAATGTATTCCACACTCTACATTCCGATTTATTTCGCAGAAAACGGAAGAAGTAAATCTGGGCGGGGACAAACTAGCCCATGACTGAAAGTCTCCTTAATAAAGATTTAAAAGAAAATCTTTAGTATCTATAATCTTAAGAAGGACGCCATTTTGAAGAGTTTACAAGATCAAAAATGCCCGTATTTTATCAAGAATGTGAATCATTGTCCTAACAAACAATTATGGAAAGTTTCGTTTAAATCGAAGATGGTCGAGTTTTCCGTTTCGTGATTTGGGGTGGAACTACTCAATTTAGGATAGGAATGACGTGGTGACAAGGGTCATTTACCGGAATATACCGGCTCTATAGAGTACACCATGATAGGCTTTTAATGTAAAACAAATGGCATGAGCATTAAATGCGAAGATGGATTTCTTACATTCTCTGCATGTTTTCTTGCAACAAATGTAATGTCAGTTCTTACAATGGACTGTAGCGTTCAAACTAGCTTTTCCTGAGTGAATATGTTCTTACAAAACATTCATGAGACGATTTTCTAGCCGCAGTGCATTTGGAGAATCAAGCTTTGTTCGGAAATTTATCTAACATAAAAATTACAAAACTTAAAAAAAAAAACATTCCGAAAACCACATTACAGAATCTGTTTCTGCGGTGAACCATAACAAAATATGCAGGCTTTTTATGCAAATTTTTAATAGAATCTTACATTTTCCGCTTGGGTGTTAATTGGATAATTTAGCGATTAATTTAAATGATTTGTTTTCCGTGGTATTGTAACGTTATAGTTTTAACGTGTTTTTATAATATATTTTAATCGTTTAATCTTTTTTCAATCCTTCACTATTTACGCTCTCAGGGATTTAGCTGCACGAAACATACTGATTGACGAGCGGAAAACGTTGAAAATTTCTGACTTTGGACTGTCACGCACCGGGATTTACGTGAATACCAGGAACAAGAAGGTAAATAACAATCCAATTTGCTGCCACATAGGTTAGCGAACGGCTGAAGCCCACCGGAGACTCTCAGGGCTATTCTGCGCGGCGTGTGAGGTGAAGTGACAGTGAAGTGATGGTGAAGTGACAATTGTCACCTCGGGTGAGGTGACTCTCCATTTGATTTGCACGGAGAGTCACCTCACCCGAGGTGACAATTGTCACTTCACAAGTGAGAGCGTGTCACCTCACCTCACACGCCGCGCAGAATAGGCCTGTCTATTCCAAGCGTGCGGTAAATAATAACTTTCACCGGTCATTTGCTGCAACACGATACTTTAGTTCAAAACCTACAACACAAAGCCCATAAGAGCGCAAAGTGTGAATATTCACACCCTTTGATTTCAAAAACAAAATAAACACTCTAAGCGAATCCTTTTACACCATTCCATTTTTGCCTTCATTCGCTTGACGAAGTAAGTCCAATTAGGGGAATTTACGTATTCTCGTCAATCTAAGCAGCGTCTGCACTTCTACTAGCATTTTCTCAGCGTCACGCACATATATGATGTGTCTGTTTGTTTACATTCATCTGCTGCTTGCTTCTCTATCCATTCCAATCGACAGAATTTTTCAAAACGTTTTGAAAGCGTTTTTACAACGCTCCAAACTTCTCAGGTGAGTGTGACTATTGTCGGCAGCCTCTTTTTCTTCGGCAACCTTCCCATTAGAACTGCGTGTTAACCAGCTGTTCTATTATCGGCAACTCGAAATCAACCCCATTTTGTAGTGCGTATGCTTTATTTGAAGAAAAATGTAGCATTACTGGATTGCTCGATCGTTCAAATGTAATCAGATTGCAGCTGAAAGGCTAAACAATCGTTTGGACACATTCAGGGAAGTGCGTTGATGGGAAAACATAGTGAAATTAACGTTTAAATTTTGGTTGCCGAAAACAGTCAATGGGTGCCGAAGCCAGCATTTACCCTAGGTGTTTGTACGAAAATGAAACCCGTAGGCCGAATTTGGAATAAGGAAGCAGTGCTGTATTTCCAACAGAATATAAACAATGTGTGACTTTTTGTCAATGCCATCGGTACATATGGAAAGGTAAATAAACCTAGAAGTCATCTATAGTAAAAAACATTCAATTTTGTGTGCAAATCCACCCGAAAATGAGAGGTGAAGAGCGGGTTGTGCTTATTAGTAAGCCGAAAATCAGTTCTAACCCCTATTCAATTAATTTTCTCGAGAAAAACCCGTGCTTGGAATATATGGTTTCGAGGAGGCTTAATCCGTTCGTAGTCCTAGCTGGAATGTGTTTTGCAGACTGCTTGCTGTTTCTAAGTAGCGGATCCGGTCACCGAGCAGAGTGAAAAGGGTTCCACCGTGAATATATATATTTTGTTTACTTTGTTTTTCTTCTATTTTATCACCTAAACAGGTTCCACTACGTTGGCTCTCCATCGAAGCAATGCGTGACAATTTATACTCTAGCAAGAGCGATGTTTGGGCGTTTGGCATTGTGCTGTGGGAAATCGGTACATTAGGTAAGTGTTTTATATTATTGTATATTTAATTGACATCTCCATAAATGAAAGACCTTTGACTGGAATTACTTTTAACTGGAAGTCCTTTCAACAAAACAAGTTTTAACTAAAGGTCACTTATCTGGAGGCCTCCAAGAGTAACCACCTCCAAATACCGATTATTATTATTCTTATTCTTTAATTAACTGAGCGCAAAAATATCAATCACACGGCGAATGAGAACGACTCAAATTTGAGTTTAGTTCACTCATAATCGCCAAAAGTGCAGGAACTCAGCGATGAGTTAATTTGCCTCATGTTTTCCCAGGTTTTTCCAGGATTTTCCAGGGAAAAATTCGCGAATTTGAGAAAAGTAAATATTGGATTCACTCAGTCTATAGGTACTACTCCGAGACTGAATAAAATTTTCGTCAATTTTCCGGCAGATTTTTTAGGTTTTCCACAGAAAACCATGGGACAAATTTTACTCATCGCTGAGTTCCTGCACTTTTGGCGATTATGAGTGAACTAAACTCAAATTTGAGTCGTTCTCATTCGCCGTGCAACTTGCGCTCCTCTTACACTGAACTAAAACATCCGCAATACTTCGACTGATTATTGTTTTACTTGAGCCCTTTAACAATATGCTGTAAAATTTCGGATGATTTCCTTATGGTTGAATTCGTCATCAACTGATGAGCATCCATATGACTGTCCTCCAAATAAAGCATAATATTTATTTGAAAATTGGCTGCAAAACATACAGGGCTCAGAGGAAAACCATTTAAGGATAAAGCGTCCATTACACATGTCAATATATTGACAATAAATTGACATACTGACAATATTATTGAAAAGGTGATATTGATGATGAAGATTGATGACAAGTATTGACGAAAAGCTGATTTTCATTTCACTTTGTAAATACTCAGAATATATTGACAAAAAAAAACAGTCAATTCTATCAATATCATCAATATACGAATATTGACAACATCAATGGCAATACGTTTGAAGCCTTTTAACCTCAATGTATTAAAGTCAATATTACTTGTCTTAATTTCCCCACACAAGAAACATGGATCAGCGGGTCAAAAGAGAAACGTCGTTACTGGACCTATGCACTGAAAAAAAGTTTTCATATAGTTTCCATTGGGAACGCACATGATATTTTTCCAATAACAAAATTAATGATTTTTATCTGAAATTCAAATAACGTTCATACGATCACATGAATTGTATATGAAAAATCACATAAACTTCATTGGACACATAAAGTTCATGTGATTTTGTGATGCGATTCCCAATTATGAGATCACATGAAAGTTAAGTGAAATTCTAATGGATATTTTCCATTGGAAATGTTATTTATTTTTTGAGTGTGGAAAATACTGACTACACACTGAATTCGGATAACCTGAGTCGGTAAAATTTTACCCGGTTTTTGAACTACTAAAAAGTCGGTAAAATTTCAAATTACCATCACTCGTAAGAAATCAATAAAATCGACACATTATCATTGAACGGTTTTAAATAGGTCCGTACAATTTCGTAATAAATTTCAAAATTGTTGAATTGGTTGGTACTAGAAATACTCAGAGGAAGAGATGGGCGGAGAGAATGTTTTGAGCCAAATGAACTGTCAAAATCTGAGCCAATCGAACATTCCTATTAGAATTTTTCCGAGGATTTCTTATTCTTTCTAGAAAAAAATTGAAAGTATTGCAATCGAACAGAAATTCAATCCCATTTATGTTTTGTGTGCTTCTCAAATTCAACTAGGTTTTGGAACCAAAAACAATACAAAATGATCTTCGTTGGTTAATGAATGGCACCAAGAAATGTGCAAAATATTGTGATGCAATCAATTATTATTTTGCATGTAAATCGAATCAAAAATAAAAGTCATTTGAAATTATAGCTTCTAGCAAGGGTTGCAAGATAATTTAGGAACAAATCCTTGCTGCCATATTGTATTTTGTTTTCTCCGCCTATCACACCCTCTGAGTATTTCTAGTTGGTACTATCCTTTCACTCCACTGAAAGTTCCAATAAGAAACTGTCAATGTTTGTTAGAAGAGATGATTTCTCGACGGTTCCGTCAACGCCAATATCAAATGTTGTAACTTTTTGACAGGACACAGAAAATACACAGGACAACATGATAACAAATTAATGGAATTGAATCAAATCGATTGTCGACTGCGTGGAATTACCACTCGTGTTGAATAACCCACGTTCATGGTATGCAGTTTCCCATAAATAAACTATTATGCTGATGTTTTGGTAAACATTCCTAAAGGAAAAACTTGCATATATTATTGAATTTGCGTTACGTGTACGCATGTGAAACGCAGATAGTATTTATTTTATTTTAAAGTAAAAAAAAAACAAAATTACATGATTATGCTTGTGATTTTGTAGAAAATGAACATCGATATAGACAAAGCCTGGGTAGTGATTGGCGACTGTAAAAGGATACTTTTTTATTTAGTTTGATATCCATTTTATATCACACACGAAGATTTAAACAAAATGCCAACACTGCATGCGTGAAGGTGCATTGTGAGTCAGTCGGTCTAAATGACGTACGTTCTCCCTCCTCTTGGGTAGGGGAAGAATATTGAGAAAGTAAAATGAAAATCAGTTTTCAACAATACTCGTCATCAAACCATCGTCATCAATATTATCTTTCAATAATATTGTCAGTATGTCAATTTATTGTCAATATATTGACCTGTGTAACAAACGCTTTAGTGTATTGTCATTAATGTTGTCAATATTTATATATTGATTATATTGTAAGGAAAATTGACAATACGATGTTTGTCAATATATTGACATATGTAATGGGCGCTTAAGTTGATTTACAATTACAAATGCTTTGGATTTGATTATTAATTCGATTGTTTACATTTCCATATTGAACAGCCTTGAACATCAACCATTCATAATGGATACAAAAATAACTTGTCGGTCGAGGAAACCTTCTCCACCACAAAATAGATAAACTACGGTTTGCACGCTTTACCAATGTTCGTACCACCTCTGAAAGCGACGGCTATGCTTCCACCTCGTTTGTCCGCTCAGAGCTACAAATGACGTTCGATAGAATTATTTACATCATTGTTTTGAATGATTTGCGTTAAGGGGCTGAACCAATACCAAATGCATTTTAATTTAAGATGACTATCATTCTGCATTCCAACTGACGGTTCTATCCCTTTTGATAACAATATTCATCCTGTATTTGAGAGTAAAATTATCTGATTTCAAAACAACCGTCATCCGGTTGCAGCTATCATTCGGAAAGGTGATTTCGATGTTTCGATTTGAATGGTCTGAGGTTTCATTCGAACAGAGGACGGTGGTTGGTACAGTGTATAAAAGCTTCGCCTCATATATGTATCAGAGAATAATTTTTGGACGGTTCCCGAGCAAAGCAGAAAAGCAACCTGATATCATCTAGATAACAAGTTTTGTTATTCCAGATATCGCTCTGTTTTCAGTTGTTATCAGTAGTTGTCATGAAAGAAAGTTCTATTTGTCTACGAGCGGTGCAAGATTATTTTAAAACTCCGAATATTATCCGCAGGTTAAAACGAAAATTAAAATTACACCGCTAATACCGCGTAAGACTTTAATATCAAATCGATAACATATTTGAAATTGATTGAAACAAATTACATATACCACATAATTGGTTATCAAGATGTGTTCAATGATAACAATATTAGTAGTTTTTGTGATATCTAACGACCTTTTTTTTCTATAGTATTTGTAATGTGGTCTGTTTATTCAACCACAATGGTAACATATTCAGTTATCCAACCTTGATAACCTAGTAACAGAACTTGCTATCAATTGGTTATAATACTTTACTCGGGTATCCAAATTACTCTTATGAGCAAAATTGCACTGCAAGCATACTGCCCATAAAAGCATAACTGTCCCATATGAATAGGAAATCAAGCAAAGATGGGACATTTATGCTTTTATGGGCAGCATACCACATGAGAAAAGTTCTGTCTTCATCCAGATCCAATTGGCACCTTTAAATGTGGAATAAAAATATCCAAACTCAAAAACAAATATGGCTACAACTATGCCTTAAAGTATATGCGCGCATCAGATATAACATTTGATGCGTTTATCAGGTACAGATTGTTTGTTTTATTTGGGCCGCCCTAAATGCATGTGCGCTCAAATTACTGATAGCTTCAGAACAGTCCCAAAGATTTCTGGATCATTCTTTTCAATGAATACCGCCGAGCTTCAGGGCAATTGCATTAACTTCAGGAAATCTGCAGTTCTGAAAACTTCAAGGCAGTTCCATGAATATCTGAAAAATAGTGGAAACTTCAGGAATGTTCCGAGAACTTTAGGACAGTTCGATAAATTTCAGAGAAATTTCGAGAAATGGCGACCGTAGAACCGGTTCCGGGCATTCCGGATCATGGTCAAATTTGATATCTATCATAACGATATAAAGCGATATATCAAATCTACTCGACGAAATATGATCAATGGCACTCACAACAACAATCATACAGCCATTTGGCCACTGTAGAACCGGTTCTTGATGTTCCGGTTTATGGTTCCACATGGTCAAACCATCTCTCATAGCCACTTTAGAAGCGGCTCTGGATATACCGGATTGTTGTTCCATATGGTATAAATGTCATGGTTATGACAAGTAAAGTAACAAATCACATCTTCATGATATATGACCAATGATACTCAGAATTTTTTTTCTATAGAACCATGACCAACCGGTGGAAACTAACGATTTCAAATTGGCTCACTACTTGACTAGCGTATTGGCACAAACGAAGTGACAGACGACTTACGAGCGAAGAAATCCATTAAAATAATGTGGTTCACTGTAATAGAATTTTCTTGGAAGCTTGTGCCATCATCTACCAGATGGGTTAGTTTTTTTGTTTTGATTTGAACAAAGTTGATTTTGTGTACAATGATTCTTTGACAGTGTGCAAAGAGTGCGTATCATTTTGTCATTTTTTTATGCATTTCAGTTTTGAGTAGAGTGAAAGAGATAGAACCAAAACATTCTAGTACATTCGGTGAAAATGCTAGTTCAATCTAGTAGTAGTGTTGCCATGTGGTACAATCCAGTAGTAGTGGTGTTGCCATGTGGTACACTGAAAAATTGCAATAGCAGGTTAGTCACCAAAGTTTTCGAGCCGCTCCGTCTGTCACTTCGTTTGTGGTATTGGTCCCAAGCAATTCGTTACTAGGTTATCAAGGTTGGATAACTGAATATGTTACCAAAGGTCGTTAGATATCACAAAAACTACTAATATTGTTATCATTGAACACATCTTGATAACCAATTATGTTTTCCTTCGGATGCGAAGTAAAGCCGTTGGTCCCCGGTTCATGAGTTGATGGGTCGATAGGTAGGGTCCAGGTGTGGGAGCTGCCTTCCTGGCACGTCGGTAGCATTGGTGCTCAGCACGAAAAACAAGATCGACGGAAAAAACAAACCAAAGGGAAAAAAAAACCAATTATGTGGTATATGTAATTTGTTTCAATCAATTTCAAATATGTTATTGATTTGATATTAAAGCCTTACGCGGTCTTAGCGGTGTAATTTTAATTTTCGTTTTAATCTGCGGATAATATCCAGAGTTTTAAAATAACCTTGCACCGCTCGTAGACAAATAGAACTTTCTTTCATGACAACTACTGATAACAACTGAAAAAAAGCGATATCTGGAATAACAAAACTATTCTCTAGTCGAAATTCTAGTATTATACTATGTTTTTTTTTTATTCGCTATGAAAGTTTGACAGCCGGCGCCGGTGGTGTAGTGGTAAGCGTGACTGCTTTCTCATACCCCAATGGGTCTGGGTTCAATCCCAGCCGAGGTCGGTGGGATTTTTCTGAGGCATAAAAATCTCTGGTCACGTATTCCTTCGGAAGTGAAGTAAAGCCATTGGTCCCGGCCCATGTGTATGTGTGTTGAATGGGTGCGATATCCTACGCAGGTGTGGAAGCTGCCTTCCTGCACATTCGGTTGCCGTCAATGGATGGCAATCGATGCCCGTCGGTGATTGGCACTAGATTGCGGAACAGAGACCGACGTTAAATAAAGGAATGGAAGTTTGACAGATAAAATGAGGGGTTGGTGGATTTTCCTATGTTTCTAGGGGTGCATCGCTTAGCATATGACTCTATAGATGTCGTTTTGTATGCCCCTTATCATATTTTGCCGAGTAGATGTAATTTAATATATCGATTGTTATGGTAATGAGAGATATCAAATTTTACCATGTGGAACCATGATCCGGGATGTCCGGAACTGGTTCTACGGTCGCCATATGGCTCTATGGTTATCGGAACCGATTCCACAGTATGATTGTTCTCTACCATTTCCGGAAGTTCCACGAAAAAAAATATTAGTTTGTCACAATGATAAGTAAGATATATATAGCGGCGCCGGTGGTGTAGTGGTAAGCGTGATTACCTTTCACCCCAGCAGGCCTGGGTTCAATCCCAATCGGCGCCGCCGGGATGTTCTGAGGCATAACATTTCTGATCACGCCCTCCTTCAGAAGGGAAGTGAAGCCATTGGTCCCCGGTTCATGAGTTGACGAGTCGATAGGTGTAGGGTCCAGGTGTGGGAGCTGCCTCCCTGGCGTCGCCCAAGTAACATTTAACGTTTTATAAAGTACTACAAGGCTTCTATAAAACAGTATTCATAAAACCCTGGTCAAGATAGCTCTAGCTCTTGACATCCACCAAAACCTCATCAAGACTAGAATCTGTCTAGTTGGCCCACCCTGAAGAAGATTCTAAAGAGTGTATTATCGAGACATTTTAAGAATGACTTGCTGTAATAAGGTTATATGACGAATGCATTAAGAATCATTTTAAATCTTTATTAAAAGTACAATAAAAGCCATTTGGCATCAATACTTATGCCATTTGCCATTGACGCTTGCTAAGCGCACTAAAAGTAAAGCATAAATCAAGATAAAAAGGGATACATAAATATCGTCCGATCTCGCCAAATTCATTGTTCAAAAATGAATCTGTCCAAAATCCTCAATAATTCCCTCATCATTATAGTGAAATAATTATTAAAATTATCGAAACTCATATTGTGGTCTATTTTTAAGTGATAAAATCTTATGAGAAATGTGCT
Source organism: Ochlerotatus camptorhynchus (assembly GCF_037179485.1). NCBI lineage: Eukaryota > Metazoa > Arthropoda > Insecta > Diptera > Culicidae > Ochlerotatus > Ochlerotatus camptorhynchus. The sequence goes on along the minus strand of NW_027040918.1, from coordinate 6,828,278 downwards.
TCGGAAGATCGAAAAAAAAATAAGTCCACCTTCGGAAAAAGTTAATTTGACTAATTATTTTTAATGTAGGAAACAAAGTATAGTTATATGTTATGTCAATCATTGCTCCTAGCCGAGACAATTTGATGGTTTTCGTAATCTCTATTACTGCTCATTGATGAATTAATGAGAATAAAGTTATTTTAAAGGAAAAACATCTTGAAAAACTTAGATCGAAAAAGCTGGTTTGCTTTCATGAAATCGCTAACAAATGCAAAACATTTTAATGCGGCTTTTATGAAGATAATTTACAAACCGAATTGTTTTTATCTGAAGCCATTTTGCTTGATCCTATTCCGTTTAGTTTTATGGTGGCATTAAGATGATTCCCTGTAGCGTCCTTTTTCGTGTTACACTTCGCAATTGCACATGTAAAAATAATAAGCTTTCTGTGAATGCACGCAGCTGAAACTACTACTTGTTGTTTGCTGCGGAGAAGCAATCAATTGCTGAAAATTTCAGATGTATAAACCTCGTAGATCTTGAGTTATGTGCTCTTGAAATTACGAGGTGTATTGGAAAAATGGACTCTACATGGAAACACCTTAATCAAAAAAGAATACTAAGATGGAACCATCGGATTTTAGTGTCCTCTTTCACGGTCCCTTTAATCCAATGAATATGCAAGGTAATTTTGTGATTTTGCTGCCCCCTCAGTAGAAATGAAATTTTACACACTTTTTTTTTATCAAAACAATCACACCAAAATTAGAGATTTTTTAATTACTCGATTAACAACTAATCGATTATTTTTTGTTCGCTGTGCTGTCCTTTTTCCACCAATGAGAGTGCAGCACATGTTTGAAACAATAGGTGATGATCCTCTGGAGAAGTTAGTGCTTATATTGGCATGATATAACCGATTACAAATATTTTACTTTTCGGTTCGTTAATCGATTAATCGATTATTCGAATGAAAATCGGCCATCACTACACTGAACCAATTTGACATATTCCTGTTATGTGGAAGTCTAATAAATTTGCGCAATAAGATAATCCATTGAAAATATAATGATTGAAAATGTGTCAGGTAAATTCTATATGATTTGGTAACTTTTATATGATCGTCCCATGATAAATGAAAATTGGTCAAATTATAATAATTAACTGAAATGGATTTGAAACCCATAAGCATAAGCTTTACTTTTCACCACAATATAATATATGTGTCATAAATCAATCGAAGTAAAGTTTATGTGAAAATCACATGAAACTTACTGCTTCTTTTGACACATATATTTAATCGATTTCTAAAAATAAATCGAAAAATAAACATCAGGCAGTGGGAGCTTTAACAGTTGTGTCTTTTTTTATTGTAGCTTTGGGATTCGATCCAGAACTGTTGAGGTGTGATGCTTTCGGTGTCTGTGCTCGATTCCATTGGGCCACGGCTGACTTTAAGATTGAGCTCGTTCAATTAGCATGAAGTAAGAACAGCTCTCCCGACATGGAATGTAGTGCAACGTTATGCTCGTTTTGCTATAGTGAAGGAAAATAACACTGACAAATTTATGCTCCGTTTCGGTGGTGTCGTGTATTCAAATCTTTCTTAATGCTCCTGTGTGCAATAAAACAACGACTACATTATATGAGTTCATGGAACTCGTTCATGATACTCGAGTGTGAAGATTTACAATTAGAATCTTAGCTAATTAAATATTGCAGTAGAATCATTTTTTTTCAATCTCAATACATTCTTTTCCGGAACCCCTTATCTTATGAAACAATAACAAACAAAGATTATTCAATACAGTCTCATTGTTGTTAGTAATATTTAGTTCAACTAATCATTTTAATGAGTGTACGATAACATCGTTGAAAATTCTTTCAATAATTTATAAAGAACAATCATGTAAGATGTATTTTAATGGGAGCGATATTCATCCCAGAAAACCATGCCAAAACAAATGTTTGCTGTTGGATTTATTAAAAGGTAAATCTATATGACTATCTAATGATTGGGATAGATCTGTTTACAATCTTTATACATAAAAAATCAAAGGAAGCTATTCCAATGAGATATATATGTTTTCCTGTACTGCAAAGTTAAATGACAATCCAATAGTTTCTACATGTCTGTTTACACGCGACATATCAACAAACGTCAAAAATCGTTAAAAGCAACTCCAATGAAATATACATGTCTATCTTATAAGATATATCTTTTAGTGAGCAATATTCTTCATGAAAACAGGTATATTTTACTGAGTTTTCTCATAGTGCAAATTTATATGATTTTCCATTAGTTTCTAGATATCTGTTCCCACCCATGACATATCAACAGTTTTTCACCATGAAATATATCAGACAATATTCATATACTTTTTACCTATCGCTAACCACGTTCGAAGCAAAGTATTATCAAGTACTAAGTATGTGAAATTATGATAGAAATCATTCCATATCGCAGTCATAGTTTTTAAGTGATAATCCAATGGAATCTATCAATTATCACATAGAATGAATAAATCTGCTGACATTGCTATGTTATCAGATGGATCCAATAAACGGTACATGTCGATTTGTTTCAGTGTACTCAAGAATAGACATTTATTTCACTTTTCTGAACTTTTATTCTCCCTCTTTACTACCTTATTCTCCCACTTTCTTATAGCGAATTCGTTTATTATCGGGGTTGGAACCAGTTCCAACCCAGTGCGAAACCGAACTTTTTGTCAGTGCGAACCTCAACCTGAGCTAGGTTTTAAAAACAAACGAGCAAACTGACGTTTGTCAGAAAACAAGCAGACCCAATCTTGATACCCGATCCAGGTTGGAACTGAATAATAAACGAATTCGCTATTACAATCTATCTGACCTGGTTTCTTCGTCGGGGCCCCTCGCAACACCTCCACTATGTGTCTTCGATTGTCGACCGCTTGTCCTCGGTCGACGTCCGCTTCCTCTCCACTTTCTCGTCGTGTATCTCGTTCGCGCGCTTGCTGTACGGGGTGGCGATGACGAGCACCAGGTTACACTTCCTGGGCCTATGAGTTGGTGATGAACTCGGCCGGCAGGCAATGACGGTGTAACCTTCCGGTACGTCTACCGGAACTTCACTGCGTACAGGTGATCTGTACTAAATACAGCGGGGTCCTAATGGTCAAATACATTTGGCATTAGGACCATTTTAACCAAAATGGTAATTATTGCGGTTTACCTGCTGTCCTTGACTCTCTCCTCACACTTTTTCACTGTTTCCACTCTTACTTGCGTCAATTTAGCTGGCTTGCTTTCTTGATAAACCGTTTTCGCTGGTGGTCTTACGATCAGTGATTATTAATTTCAGAGTTGAGTGACTCATTGGGTCACTGCTCCAGGCTGTCGGCCAGTGACCCGGGCCATTCGTCGTTCATCGTCAGTTTGTCGTGCCCGTTATCGTCCATTCAAAATGGCCATCTCTATCGCCACCCCCCATGGCCTCCCAACAGGCAGTTGTTTGTCCATCTGGTGGCGGGTTTTTGCAATTCTCGGTGGGGTGGATTGTTGCGTTCTACAGTAAGCTGTCCTACCTCTGCCTACTAGGGAGTTTGACAACGGAGAAAACTGCACAACACTCACGAACATTACCTGCCATTATTTTTTTTTTACACTTTAACGGAACTAAACAAAAAACCACGATAATCTAAAAAATACTCGAAACAAAGACACTAGCACTTACAATCGCTAACCACGTGCGAAGCAAAGTATTATCAAGTACTAAGTATGTGAAATTACGATAGAAATCATTCCATATCGCAATCATAGTTTTTAAGTGATAATCCAATGGAATCTATCAATCATCACATAGAATGAATAAATCTGCTGACATTGATATGTTATAAGATGAATCCGATAAACGGTACATGTCGTTTTGTTTCAGTGGAATGTGAAACGTCATTTCAAATATAAGGACCGTACATAAATAATGATACAATTTGAAAAGGACCGGTGCTAATCACAAATTACGTCCATATGGTAACTGAAATAAACACGAGTGCTGATGGGTTGCCTTAAGGTGATACTCTAAGGAAGCCTTAGTGTGAAACTTCAAAGGCACAAATGTCAGCTTCCACAAAACATACAAATTTGAAATTGCTACTCTCTGTTTGTAGTAGCACAGCAAGCAAGGAGTAGCAACTTCAAATTTGTATGTTTTGTGGAAGCTGACATTTGTGCCTTTAAAGTTTCACGCTAATAGTACGTTCAGACTACAGAGTTATAACATGTTATAGCGCTATCTTGATGGTGGTTTCTGTGTTGCAATTAGTTGACAACCGTTATAACATGTTATAACTCTCCAGTCTGGACAGCGTTTAAGGCTATCTTAGAGTATCACCTTAATGGTGGCAAAGTTGCTTGGAAAAAGTTAAACGTCAAAATTTGTTTATCTTTCGATAGTTTTGTTGTGCGATCTCCAGCGTTGGATAAACAAGCTGCGTGACATCCTTGATAAGGGAAATCCATGTATTGGAAGCAGTTACTCAGGAAGTGTATTTACATACGTAACTTGGAACTGGTGGAAGTTCCCGAAAAGTTTTCCTTCTTCCGGATGATGCGATGAAGCTTATGTGCGCTTGCTTGGAATTTTTGGAACAGTTAACCCTTTCGTCGAATGGAATCGTTGCTATGGTTCGGAGGCAGTCAATTTCCAGCTGACGGACAGCTTCTGAAGTTTCCTGTCAGCAGTTTTCCGCAGTCTCAGTTTGGCACTGATGCTATTCGGATCATCATCGCAACGTTATTTCTGGAGAAGGCTGCCATTGACAATATGCTGTATATTCCCATCATGTCTAATTTTACGGCTTCCAGGGCCTCGTAAGCCGCATTCACTTCGCTCCTCTCAGTCGGCTACTCTGTTGTTGTTGACCGATTTTACTAGAATTATTACTCGATTATCCTCTGGCATTTCCTTGCGATTCTGCGTTTGAAGGCCCCACTTGATTGTGTTTTTCTCTGTCTCTAGGCGGATCTATCTTTAAGTTTTATTTGTAAAAAGTGAGAGGTTTTGTGATACACATCATTGACACCTAAACGCATCAATATATGCTTTTTGTTCCCATTTGAAACCGAACGGTTTTGTAATTGTTTTTATAATAATAAATCACCTTTATGGAGTGATGAGTTGTCGTGACATCAATAAAACAAATACCGAATGATTTACTGAACAGTTTTATAAAGGGATAGAGTGCTGCATTAAATTCATTTTTAAAACCAGACGCTTTCTGATTTTAGGTTTTTACAACAACATAAAGCTTAACTAATAATCAAGAATGTTTGACACTTTTAATTGCTGTATTTAAACTCAAAAGATTGCTTATTGCCGTTATAAATCAGAGTGAAAGCCAAATGGCTGTTAAATTGTTACTTGGTCGGTAGCAGTGGTGCTCAGCAAACGGAAAACAAACCAAGGAAAAAATAGTAAAATATATGATAAAGATTTCAAAAAACATCCCCGTGCCAACACATTCTTGAATATAAGATGGATGGGGCTTGGGGGGAGTTCCACCCTACAGATGAAAGAACCACTCACCGGAATTATGTTTTTTTTTTTCAATTTAATCGGCCATGGCATCTCTGAGATATACACTTTTGAAAATAAAAATTTTGTCCCGGGCTTTTACGGGTTAATATCGTTTTGATTTCATTTTGTTAAGCGACTTTGCTAGGGTTAGTATCCGCCATACAAATTCCATCCATTAGTGTGATATTTTGTTCCTTTTTCTCCAAAACTCAAGTGAAATGTTGTTTGATATGGTAATTCTACCCTGATGGCAGAAATACATATTGATTAACTGTCAGAACCCCAAGGGTGCAAAGTGTGTGGCGATGCTGTGAACAAGCACGCTTCTCGGCAACGGGGCAGGCGTGCTGTGGCGCAGCATCGCCACGCATCGATTATTTAAAACAAAAACGAATGGTTTCCCGATTATGTATTGTGTGTAACAATGCAATTGTTTTTTTTCTGTTTGCAGGTGGCTACCCGTATCCAACGGTGAGCAATCACGAGCTGTTATCCTACCTTAACAATGGTAACCACCTCGAGCGCCCGGAGAACTGCAGCGCCGAGCTGTACGAGCTGATGCTCAATTGCTGGAAGGCCGAACCGGATGACCGTCCCTCATTCCGGGAGATATTTAAATCCCTGGAACCACACCGACGAATTTACATCGACTTCAATGAAATCGAGCCCACCTACGTGTTTCCTCCAACGTCCGAGCAAATCAAACAAACGGTTGCCAATAACAAGTAGTTCCGAACCAGACCTGCTGACTCTAAACAGCGAGCTTGAATAAATTTTTACTGCTATTAACGAGTTCCCTATTGACACTTTTCGTCAATGTTTGCTACAGAACGGTATATTTACAGTGAAAAAAGAACGAATGCAATGGTTGTGCAATCAAATCGCTAATATTGATGTAGAGTTTAAAAAGTTGTTCAAATTTTACAATGTTTTAGAACTATAGTCGTAAGAAAAAGAAAACCGTACAAGATGTCATTCCACGGTGCTATGTGCCCTCTCATATTGAAGTTTGCCGCTTGCCATAAAGAGAACAAAAGAAATCATAAATAGATAAATAGAACCTACAAAAATGTCTCCGTCGTTCAAATTGGCTTATCTCGGTTGATTGTTTATCAATCTTCCTAAAACTACTTGTAAGCAACCAGTTGTTGTTAAACGATCAGTGCGCGGATTTTTTTTTTTCGTCCCTTAATTGACGCTCTTTGAATTTAATTGGTGGTTTGCTTGGGCTTCGATTCCATATTTGTGGAAAAAGTAAGGTTAGAACACGTGTACAAACGGCGCCGGTGGTGTAGTGGTAAGCGTGATTACCTCTCACCCCAGCAGGCCTGGGTTCAATCCCAGTCGGCGCCGCCGGGATGTTCTGAGGCATAACATCTCTGATCACGCCTTCCTTCGGATGGGAAGTAAAGCCGTTGGTCCCCGGTTCATGAGTTGATGGATCGATAGGTAGGGTCCAGGTGTGGGAGCTGCCTTCCTGGCACGTCGGTAGCATTGGTGCTCAGCACGGAAAACAAGATCGACGGAAAAAACAAACCAAAGGAAAAAAAAAAAAGAACACGTGCACAGATTATACATTTAAGGGGGCATTCATCAGTTATGGTACGCAAAATTAAGGGAAAACTACCCCTCCTCTCCCCCATTTGACACGTTTTACCCATACCCATACCCATACCCAATTATACAGTCAACTTTCGCACGTTGGGCTGAATCGATAGCCCACTTAGTGAAAGGCTTTCGTTGGTTGGGCTTGGAGAGGGTCTAGTATAAGAGAGGAGCCGTTATGAGAGCCAAACAAGCTGTCAAAGCAGCATCTATATCTTGATTACAATAGCAGTGTTGCTAGAAACCATCCCGGCATAGGTTGCCAAGACAGTTTTTTTAATCCGCTCCTCTCTTATATACTAGACCCTCTCTGTCAAGCTGAAAATTGGTTGAGGGATACACCGATTGTTTATTACTATCAAAATCGTTTAGCAGCTATCCAAATTGTTCATCCGTGAGCCCTTCGAAAAAAAATCAGCACTGTAATAAATGAAGTTTGACTTCGATTTAAGTGGGCTACAGTCCAACTAACGGGAGCTCAACTTAAACGTAGCACACTTAAAGATTGCCCAACGAGCCAAATTCGACTGTACATTGCCTGTAGTAACAGATTTCTAAGCCCCCTTTATGCCTTGTTTACACTTCACTCTTGTATAGTGGCTCCTAGATGTATGTGTTTCATATAAGGTTTAAACGTTGGCCAGATTGGAGAGTTATTACACAGAGAACAGACGTCCAACTTCGGTCAGAAACTTGTGTAAATATAAGTGGGATCGTCGTCGTTACGTGGCGCTAGCATCTCCTAATTTCCTCTATAAATTTTCCACTTTCGACCAATTTGGCGCTAGTATCGATAAATTTTCTGTTGAAAATTGCCACTTGGTGCTACCAGAACTTACTGTCTAGTGTAAATTGTGCAACGCCAGCGCCATCAGGTTGTCAAAGAGGGTTTTTAAGTGGGGAAGTCACCGTTAGTGGCGCTTAAGTCGAATAGGAATCTTTACACTAGTTTTTAGAGAAACTTTGTTCGAGCCTCAACGTCTGTTCTCTGTGGTTATTACATGTTATAAGTCTATCTAAAGCGCTGGCCAGACTGAACAGTTATAACATGTTATAAAGGTTGTTAAACAATTGCAACACATAAACCACCATCAAGATAGCGCTATAACATTAACGTACTATTAATTACATTTTCCATGTCGTCAATTATTATAACATGTTATAACCAACAATCAATACGAAACTATCGATTTTAAATTGGCTCACTACTTGACCCTATTGGTCCCAAGCAAATCGATTAACGTACTCCATTCTAGTCGAAGTTCTAGTACTACACAATGCTTGTTTTGATTCGCTATGAAAGTTTGACAGATAAAATGAGGGGTTAGTGGATTTTCCTATGTTTCGAGGGGTGAAACGATTAGCTTGGGACCGAAGATAGTACCAGAGCTGGGCCAAAAAGTTGAGCACGTTTCTTTGGGACCTACTAGTCTTAGAGTTACCTCTATGCTATAACTCTGAAGTCTGAACGTGGTCCTAATACCAAATTAATTTGACCAAATTAAATTAATAAAACAATAGCGACATTAGTGACATAAGAAGCCCAGTGATGCCAGCTAGAAACGTCGCTCTGATTGTTAATCGGAAGCACAATAGCTTGTTATAATAATTATCGACAAGAAAACTCTAACCAGTGGTGTGTCGGTCTGTCTGAGATTAGTGAGATTGTCGCGATTAGTGTTTCGTATTTTATGTATAACAATATGCCAAGGAAAGGTTTGAATACAAGCTACCAACACCACTCATCGCCCACAAAATCACCCACTGGACAGTACACAGCCACACCACTAAACGACAGGAAGATCCTCTACCTACCACCAGATGGCACTGTTTACTGGATTTAGAGGCCATTAGGAGGTGGCATAATGGGGCCATGATGAGGCGAAATAGGGCGGAAGGACGATGGCTCATCGAGGAGGAGAGAGGATAGGTCAGCCGCCATCGTTGAGAATCATTTGATTGGCGATACTCAACAGCGATACTTCGTAAAGCTAGTTCAAGCAAGTTCGAAAATCAGTAAAAAACCGTGCGGACTTGAAAAAAAGTGAAGAAGGAGAGTGAGGTGCAGAACCATCCAGGTAAAATTCCCTTCTCGAGAAACACCTTCTCGATCGCCAATAACCGCCATCGTGATTCCCCATTATGTCCACAGGACCCCGTAGTTTACCGCTGGCAATTCATCCACGGCGTGGTCAGACCCCGCAGTGTCCGCCATTTGGCATACGGCGCGGTTAGACACGGAGCATCTTCCGATACGAAGGTATCCGGGAATACAAACCAACGGCCCATCGACCGTTAGACGCCACGAGTACAGTGAGGAGAGAGAGATCGAAAAGCCGTCGCGGAAAGTACCGAAGTACGCGACCGGCTTGCGAACCAAGTCGAGGGTTCAAAGTCGAAGAAAAGGAACCGACTGGACTGTGAAAAGTGCCCAGAAGGAAGCTGAGGAAGGTGAAGGAGTGGCTGTGGAAGGACCAACAGCGGGCCCGCGCTGAAGAACAAGAAGAAACGTTAGGCGAAACGAGGTAGGGTATAGCCAATAAGAAAGTGGGAACAATAAAGGTACCTATAGCTAAACAAGTGTTGTGTGTGTTGGATATTTAAGTGTTTCCTTGGTCGTGATATTCGAGCGCGCATGCCGACCCTGAGGTAGTGTAGAGGGGGGTCTCATTAGTGCTGGGCAGGGAGTACCCCATCTGTTACAAAACTGTCAAGATAGCCGTGTTAGTCTGACACGCAACAAAAACCGTTACGATATTCGTGAACAAAAAAGAGCGCTCATAGTGCGATAATTAGATTTCGCATGCTTTTAAAGCTGAACGAGAATTGGAGAAGATCGAAGCGTCGCTCTATAATTTTATTAATAAAATGCTTAGTGGTATAGTCGAAAGCGTACACAGAACACAAAACAAAAAAGGCAAAAAACCCCTACATCGTCTGCGAGGTCAACTTATATCATTTGCTGCGGGATTGGCTGCGGAGGATGATAGGAAATGCAACTAACATTGAATGTAATAGATTTTTGGTTTGCAGTGTTGAGTAAACGCTCCTATAGAGATTTCTAAAGTGTGATTGTGTCAGTGATTTGTTTTCATCAGGAAAATTTTCCGCTATGAAGTTTTTTTTTTTCCTGATGAAAATATTTTGCGTATACGTATACGTGACGTTGTGTGCGTACGATAAACATCAGCAATCTCTATAACTATATAGTTGCGGTACATTAGAAGCGTTAGGTTCCATTAGTTGTGTATGGAGACTCCATACACAACTGTAAAAACCTAACCCTTCTACACACTAAGATTTTATTTCCGTGTTCGGTAAATTTTACCGAAAACAGAACAGCTGAACGTTCGGTAAAACTTTGACCTTCATTTTAAAGGCAATAATTTGAAAATAATATCAAAACATGTTCAACCTTGTTTAAATGATCAAATCTTGTCATTTTAGCGGAGAATTAGTTTCAAAGTAGCTGAAAAGCAATTGAATTGAATTGCATAAATTTTACCGAAAAGTTCAGCTGTTCAGATTTTGGTAAAAATTACCGAAGTCGGCAATAATTTCTAAGTGTGTAACGTACCGCATACAGGGCGTCACAATAAAGGGCCACCCACATTAGATCCGTTTGCGTTGCGTTGACGTAAATTTGACAATAGATTTAGCTGTCACTTTGCCGCAACGCGTCCGATCCGGATATAATGTGCGTGGGCCTTAACAGCTGCTTTTTCTTTTTCTGTTGAAATCGAACAGCTTTGCAGTTAATCGTCAAATTGTCAATAGCTTGAGTCTCTTTCTCCTGTCACTTGGCCTTTCTTTCAAGCTTCGATGAAGCAGACGAATGAAAAAGCACTTGGCTTTGATAGTTTCATTGAAGATTTCATGACGTATATGACGGAAAAAAATATATATTTATAGCATTTTTCACGTGAAAACACTTGAAGATTACACGTAATATTTTCAATTAATCTTCCATCCACATTTATCTTTAAAAAAAGTAATGAAAACAGGACATAACGCATATTAAACAAATTGAAAGAACGGTTATAGAGTGTCGATGAAAGGAAATGAAAGCCATAATGAGGATTTGTTTCAACAACTCAATAATCGCCGATGAGCGATGAGCAAAGCAACGACGAGAAAATTCACAGCCAGCCTTCCCAACAAACATTGAAAGTTGAATAAGAGCTTATTCAGACATAAATATGCTTCTTGAGCTAAAATATTGCTTATTCAGCTTTTAATCAGCTCAAATTGTTTGTGGGGTTTCGTTTTAAGCGTGCATCTTTTTCATTTTCGTTTCATGCTGATAGTCTAGCTACCCTAATAAAAATTGTATGGTTAATTTGCTTAACGACGTGTTCGGGGTATCATCCAAACCATTTGTGGAATAGTTCAATCATTTGGGCTATCGTTCATGTATAGTAATTTTTTTATTAGGGTAGGCATTATAAAAACACAGAGTCGATGTTATAACAAGAGTCCCACCAAGAGAAAATGCTGCGAACAATCAGATTTTTTGCGTAACCATCGGATGACTGTTATTCAGAAGTGAAAAATTTCATGTCGATAACGGAGCTTCTGGGAAACAAAAACAATTATAGAACCTGAAAAATGTTCAAACAAGTGCTTGGTATAACCTATAAATACCACAATTTTCTAAATAAATATTGTCAGAAATGAACGCAATACTTGTAGTTCACTGGCTTTGGGAACAATAATGTTTATTTATTTTGCTTGTTTGGTACCCCGCTTGACAGTTCGATTTGTACTTCTGGCTTCACTCTTTGCGGGACTCTGTAAAATGTTGTGTTGAACCAAGGGAGGGAGGTGGCTGTCAAATACGAACAATCGTCGCCTACCTCGCATAACGCGCATAACTGGTTCCAAACGTAAACAAGCCATAAGAAACCTACAGCGTTTGTTTACGTTCGGAACCAGTTTCATACAAGAATGATCAGTAGGCTGATTTGACAGCACGTCCCCCCCCCCCCCCCCCCAGTGTTGAACACGTTGTGTCTTCCTTCGGAAGGGAAGTAAAGCCGTTGGTCCCGGTCCATGTGAGTTTGAATGGGTGCGATATCCTACGCAGGTGTGGAAGCTGCCTTCCTGCACATTCGATTGCCGTCAATGGATGGCAATCGATGTCCGTCGGTGATTGGCACTAGAGTTGGTGCATAATGACCCGCATAAATCACAACCATACGATTACCACATTAAAAATGGTTTATCTTCCTCTGAAAACCATAATGAGAAAGGTTCAGTCAACTTTAATCAAACCATACCTAGATAAAGTTTTGACCATATTGATTAAGGTTTTCGAAGACCCAACCATACGAACAATAGGTGGTTAAGAACGTTCACCATACGAAATCTCGCTTTTTCCCATACATTTTAAGCAAAACAACTATAACCTTACCACATCAGAAAAGGTTCTAGTTGGATATGTGAAACTATTTCCATTAACTTTCGAATAAGGTAGTACGGTTTAGAACCAACCATTGTTGTTAACTTCATGATATACTATGAAATGGTATAAATTACTATACTTATTGACGTTATAATAAATACTGTCGTAGCTTATGCCGTCATGGGTTGTTCTTTAATTTTAATGTGATTTACAAGATTTCTTTTTGTGGACACCTCCCTTGCTCTTGGTAACATGTTTATTGATCTTAATATAAAATGAATAGATAAATTAATTTGCCCTGCAAAACAAACTCCATTCCATTTCTGGAAGATAAAAAGGCCCCGACATAACGAACCTGCTTCGATTTCCTTTTTGGATGATGTGAGCCACCAGCATCGAAATCTCCTTCACATGTAAACCGCTGTTAGCCCTAGTGAGTGAAGCCAAGAGTGAAGCCAAGTCTACCTATCGAACTGTCAAACCAGCTACCTACATGGATAGAAATCTCCTTATACCTTTTGGCAAATTTCTATTGCTGATTATTCATAAAATGTATAAGTCAAGTAATAAGCAGACGCCTTACAAAAAGTTAATGAAGATCATGAGTCAAATGAAATGTATAAGCGGTCACACATACCTTTTATGCATTCTTATAGGACCTATGTGGTTTGTCTTATGGAATGTATAAGGCTGATGCTTTGGCAAAAATGTATAAGTGAAACACATGGATAAAATAATTGATTTTCGTTTCGTGTATCGTGCAAAGTAAACAAACATTAAGATGCTATGAAAGGTCCACGAAAGGTATTGCAATAAAATATAAAATATAATCGAAGAAATGATTATAATCACGCAGTGAGCATTCAATTGTCATGGGATACGTTTGGTAATGATCAGTAATGAGAATTTCTACTTTTTTTGTCAAGATAATTTGACAAAATCACTGATATAATGATTTACTACAGCCGCTATTATTTTTTCTCGCTAGAAGTCATTTGAAGTTGATGTAGAAGTCCTCTGTTGCCAAGTTAAAAGAAAGGGAATCTTTCGAAAACCGTGATGCGAGTTCAACTGTTTTTCTCTTGGCGTGACTCATTATACACCGACTCTAATTGGCACTAGATTGCGGAACAGAGACCGACGTTAAATAAAGGAATGAAGAAGAAGAAGAAGAACACGTTGTACGAAAGAATCAAAACTCGAGTTCATTTTAGAGCTTCGAAAATGTATATCCCTGACCGCAACTATAGGAGCGTTTTTCCATGAATACATGGAGAATTATTTATTCCATAATATTTTCTAGGGACCATCGACATAGTCAACGATTGAGATAGATACAATATCGAGATATGGAGCACTGGATCTATGGGAATCTGAAGGGACTGCTGAAATCATTGAGATAGGGAAAAATATCGAGATATTGAATATCGAGAAATGGGGAGTATACTGTATCCAGCTTTCCATGGTCGGTAATGGCGGCCTGTTTGTATGAATAAATGTATCCTTCACTGTGCTTTTTGACACTATTTGGATGTTCGAATTTCAACCCCTTCCCTTTCCCTCTCCCAGGAATAGAAGAAAATGGGACAACATACGCCCTCCAGTTAGTGTCAAAAAGCACAGTGAAGGATACATTTATTCATACAAACAGGCCGCCATACCGAGCATGGAAAGCTGGATTGGCGTTGACGGCACCGTCGAAAAATTTTCTCTTCCAGCAATTATAGAGAGTTTCTTAAGAGAATTTTCGGTGGAGTGAATGGATAGTACAAAGTCCGCCATTTTCACGCACAGTCTGACGTTTGCTTATGGATTTCCTCATTGGAGTAAAGAGCTACAGAGTCGCCGTCAACGCCAATACCGAGCAGGAGCGGATAAAGGACAAAATGGAGGCCAAACAGCTGGCTCTGTGAAAGGAAAAACGATTGAAAGAAGAAAGGGAATTATGTGCTCGATAGATGCAATTCGGACAATGGTCGAGAGAGCCGGGAAGGCGTCCAAACAGAAGCGAAGATGAGGTCGATATTGCACCGTGATAACAATCGTCCAACAGCGCAGCTAATAAGCCATTACCAAAGCGCTGCATAGAATCCCTGACTATCTGTGCAGAATTCTGATGAGTTACTTCCAGAGCCTAGTTCTGGTCTACCAGACAGATATGGGACAGAGATCGATTAGGATCACAACGGAAGTTCCCCAAGGCTCCAACCTTGGTCCAATGCGTGCCTTTGCCTCGAAGCGCGTGTTGAAATACCTGGGAGTGATGATCGATGACCGGCTAAACTTCAACAGTCACATCGAATATGTCTGTGAGAATGATTGATTCAATAATTCTAATTATTTGATGGTTTGGAAGAGTTTTTACAAATAATAGCCATATGTGGGACAAGGTGGGATAAAACGCACCCTGGCGTTATATGAGCAACAGCGTTTTTTCGTACTATTAAAAGACTAATTGATATAAACAATTTACCAGATGACTGTTCTGCAGCTCTTCTAGTGATTATGGGTGAAACTCCATTAAACGTGTTTTACCTAGGGGCAAGACAGCTTTCAATCATGAGTAATTTTCGTGCAAATCTTGAGTAACTCTGAGTTACTCGCGTTGCTCAATAATGAATATCGTTATCAAAATGAAAATTTGTATCGCAGCAACTCAGTTGAACAGGTTTCTCTCCGTATTTACACATTTGTGGTTCTGCTCAAGCAAAAATAAACATAAGAATAGTTCTTGATGATCTAGGAAGAATGAGGCTACAACTTATCGACTATATAAGTTATAACATTATCCTTATCGTTACTACAGAATGTAATAATCATTTCTCGTAATCCATATTATAGTTGATGAAGTTCGTTTGATTGATGTTGGAACATAGACAAACATTTTCAGTTAACATCAGTATCTATACATGAAATAAATTGTTCTACCAAGAGGCTTGAACGCGGGTGGACCTTTACCTTCTAGCTTCACGGCAAACAAAGGGTACTATATGCATGGACCAACCACATCGTCCATTGACACTTCAAGCAGACAATTCAATAGGATTTGTTTGTTTCGCATCAACTAACTAAGTACTCGCGACCGTTGAATAATACATAGCCCTTTATTTATCAAACCAAAACATGCAATAAAAGGTTTATTAAGCTTGTATTTGACTTAAACTAGGAACAACGTATCGAATTAAAATGCCGTCGTAGGTCTACTGCCCGTGCAATACAGTGATCTGGTTGAGGTGGACTGATCATTGAACCCGCACGACCGTTTTAGGTAGTTCAGTCCTCCGTCGATGCGATGATTTTCTTCGGCTAGTGAGAGCTGGTGATATTGTCAATGCTCTTATCACTTATCTGGTTTGGTCATCCTTATCACTCCTATGTGTAATCGGTGGCGATCGATGACGATGATGACACTGATGATGGCATGATAATGGCTTCACTAGTACGTAGTGCGAGAGAGGTAATCCAATGGTACTGCTCAAGATCGTCTAATCAGTGTGAGGGTCTTGATCAACCGAGGTGGTGTGTTGGACGATAACTGTGTGATTATGACAGGTTAGTAGTTGGATGGACCATCAACTCATCTACAAGGCTATTATAAAGAAAAATAACTTAATTGCCATTAAAAAACTGCTCATAATGGCTGACGTTAGTGCGTTTGTAAATATGACAGTATGAAAAAATTAAAATTGAGGCTACTTAGTTATTTTTTGAGTAAATACGAGTAACTCACAGTTACTCAATGTAAATATATTAGCTTAGAGTATAGCTGACTTCCCCCTAGTGTTTTACAAAACACGTAAACAAGCGCTGTTGGTCATATTATCCCATAACACCCCGTACCCCATAAGGATTTTTTTTATATATCTTTATTAAGGAAACTTTCAGCCCTGGACTGGTTTGTCTCCTATAAGGATTTCATTATTCTGCAATAGTTTTGATTAAAAAAATAATGGGAATTTTTTCCCGATTTTGTCAGTTTCCCGTTTTTGTCAGCCTAAATTTTGAGAGGGGCTGACAAAATCGGGAAAACACTGTATTATGAAATTATTCTCTGTTTCTTGGCTTTGTATAGTCCTATGAACATTTGAGCCTTAATAAATAAACAAATTGCAAAAAAGTCTATCTTGATGACATTTTTCTTATCGATAATTATTACAACATGTAACAAGAGCTGTAGTGCGAACAAGGCATAATACTGTTGATAATACCACAAACGAAGTGAATGAGATCGCACTCATTTTTGCATGCTGTATGGAGTTGTCAAAAAATGAGAAAACTGGTTTTGCTCCGAGGAGTGGAGATTCTGGATAAATGATTCTGATATATTTTTTTCCTAATTTAAGAATGGCGTACTTTGAAGTTGTGACAAGGTGAGTTTTGCGCAGTGAGTCAAACATCAGTTTTAAGAAGTAGCCAATCGGCGATAAACTCTAACAAACACAAACCACTGCCTGTGGTCACAGACTATGGAACTCGAAATTTACATATCAATTATCCTAATGAACAAAGTTAAAATATATTCATGTCCACTAAGCTCGAAGAAAGGATGCTGAGTGCTGTATGTTTTACAGCCAATTTTCTAATAAAAATCATCCTTTATTAGGGTGACAGTTATATGGATGCTCATCATCTCACGACGAATTCTACCATATGACAATCATCCGAAATTCGAATGCATATTGTTAAAGAACTTCTTACGACCATCAGAAAAGTGAGCTGCTGAGTTTGCGTTCCGTTTCACTATGTTCTATGTTTAATCCATTCCTCTTTAGTGGCCTGAATTTATAAAGAGGCGACATCTTATCCATTTGACAGGTCTTCTGCTCGATTGGAATGACTTTTCTTATGACTTTGACAGATAATCGATTGTTCCAATTTTGACATGTCGTCTCTTTATAAATTCAGGCTCTTTACATTCCACCAGAGACGATGTTAAATAAGAGACGCGCGAAGACTGAAGCCAAAAGTTCCAATCGAACCGTCAAACACAGTTCCAATCGAGCAATGTAAATAAACACGAAGAAAAGCGTGGGAAGTATTGAGATTGGCGTTGAATTTAATTGTTGAGGTTGGTTGTCTTTATTGAGGAGAATTATAATTAAGTTTGCGTATGAAAAGTGAAATTGAACAGGGAATATTATTGTTATTCACCAGCTGTATTCTCGTTATATTCTCACTAAATATTGTGCAACGCTCTGTAGAATATACCCTCCAATGTGGTATATTTGGTTTCACTCAGAGTTGTCTTCAATTCAAAAGCGATACTACCGATACTGCTAAAAAAGTATTAATTTTACCGTGATGCTGAAGCAGACGACAGTCGCTCAAATTAAAAGTCACTTGAAGAAAACACAAAATTACGAGTTGCCAAACCTTCCAGAAAAAGAAATTAGTTTGCCGTGCAACCAGATTTACTTTTATTCTCTTCGCGCGTCTCTTATATAACATCGTCTCTGCATCCCACGTGCTTAATGACGTTTTAGCAATTTGTAATTTACATGGCGTGCAGTTTAGCGGGGTTCAAACTAAAGTTTTCAGACTAAAAGTGGTTAGATTACCGGGGATCCAAGGTATTTTACCAGACTTATTTCTGGATAAGGAATCAATTTTGACAAACACGTTCTCGAAAATCGGCCGATCAAAAACAGGGGGATTTTTGAACTTTTTAATTTATTTTCCAAGCGTCAAATTTAAGTGGAAATGCACAGAATGGAACACAGCCCTACTTATAGGACTTTATTCGCAGGCAGAGCCTACTGTGCGAACCCCAGTTGATATATGGCACAATTTCCTCCGGTGATCTCCAATTCTTCGCTGCGCACAGTGTAAATATTAACTAATGACATTTGATCTTCGAATACAACACGAATGAATAAAAAGAGACCTACTTAGACTGCATCATGATTATCTGAGTTTAGTAACGTAAATATTTACACTGCGCAGCGATAAATTTCAGCATACTGTCAACTAGAGTCGGTGTATAATGAGTCACGCCAAGAGTGAAGCCAAGTCTACCTATTGAACTGTCAAACCGGCTACCTAACGTGCAAACTAAACAAACATTACGATGCTATGAAAGGTCCACGAAGGTATTGCAATAAAATATAAAATAAAATTGAAGAAATGATCATAAACACGCAGTGAGCATTAAATTGTCATGGGATACGTTTGCTTATGATCAGTAATGAGAATTTCTACTATTGTTTGATAAGATAATTTGACAAAATCACTGATATAATGATTCACTACAGCTGCAATTTTTTTTTTCTAGCTAGAAGTCATTTGAAGTTGATGTAGAAGTCCTCTGTTGCCAAGTGAAAATAAAGGGAATCCTTCGAAAACCGTGATGCGAGTTCAACTGTTTTTCTCTTGGCGTGACTCATTATACACCGACTCTACTGTCAACGATTATGGAGATAACACCGACAAACTGACATGAATTACCATAGAAGTTACTATGGAATTTCTGCTCAAAGCGCGCTACTGACATCTACTCATGTTCTCGGAAAAAAATGAGCGTTACCCCAATTTATGAGTGTCTGATCTATACTGCCTCGAGCAATTGTTGAAATTAATAGCGAATTAATAGCAAACCCGAGCGTATTGTCAGTGCGAACCTCAACCCGAGCCAGGATACAAAAACAAACGTTTACAATGACGTTTGACAGACAGCAAACCGACCCGATCTAGGTTGGAACTGAATCAAAAACAAATTCACTACACACTCAAACAGAGGCCCTGAGCTCGGTAAAAAATTACCGTCTTAGATCGGTAATACTAAAAATTACAGAAGTTTCGGTTTTTTCTCGTTTTACTGCTGAAAACTGTAAATTAAAAATTACCGAATTTCGGTAATTTCATTTTAATTTTACCAGCAGTTTGTGAATCAGCTTCATCACTGACTTCGGTGAAATATTTTACTGGAGCTTCGGTAAACAAAGCGTTCCATTACTGAGTCCGGTAACGCTCTCGGCAAACGTCAAATCCACCATATTGTGATTTTCGATCGACTTTGAAAACGTTCGTGATTGTGAAAAATAAAAAGGTGAAATTATGGAGGCTGTTAAGGTTCAATTTACTTTTATGCTTTTTAGAAAATTTCAAAAGCAGTTTTTTCCGACGCATTATTTCAGATTGCAAAAAGCTCGCACTATTCGATTCCTTTTTATATTTTACACAAAATGACGCGAGCTTTTTGCAATCTAAACTAATGGGTCGAAAAAAACTGCTTTTGAATTTTTAAAAAATGTATCAAAGTAAATTGAGCCTTAAGCAACACCAAGATGAGCGAATCGTAGATATTTTCCGTAAGAAATTAATTTTCGTTATCTAAATAAATACCGATGTTGTTGCTTGTTTTTTTATGTCGGTCCAAGTTCCATTCCCGTTAGCGACGATCTGAAAACAGCATTTGGAATCTTAATCCAATGCTTCCCTGTTTTCAGTGTAGCGCCGAATCCTTCCAACAAAAACTTGTTTTTGTTCATTGGTGGAGCAATTTGCAACACTAACACATTGATCACGACTGCAGCCTAATTTTTGCATGGGTTGCAGTGACCGCCACATTGAAACAATATTAAAGCAGTCGGTTACCTTTTTAAAAAATTACAGATCTCTCGGTAATTTTCGATTTGCATATCGTCCTAAAAATTACAGTTCTCCGGTAAAGTCGACTACAAATCAAGCAATGCACATGGGTAAACGTTACCGATCGTTCGGTAGATTTGACAGTTAATTTTGCTGATCCAGTTTACAGATTTTTCGGTAATGTTTCGATTACCGAAAACATTACCGACCTTTCAGCCAACCCATCAGCACTCGTGTTTATTTCAGTTACCATGGGGACGTAATTTGTGATTAGCCCCGGTCCCTTTCAAATTGTATCGGTCCTTATATTTGAAATGACGTTTCACATTCATCTAGTGATGGCCGATTTTCATTCGAATAATCGATTAATCGATTAACGAACCGAAAAGTAAAATATTTGTTATCGGTTATATCATGCCAAAGCACTAACTTCTCCAGAGGATCATCACCGATTGTTTCAAACATGTGCTGCACTCTCATTGGTGGAAAAATGACAGCACAGCGAACAAAAAATAATCGATTAGTTGTTAATCGAGTAATTAAAAAATGGGACATCTATGATTGGTGTGATTGTTTTGATAAAAAAAAAGTGCGTTAAATTTCATTTCTACTGAGGGTGCAGCAAAATCACAAAATTACCTTGCATACGGGGGTATTCATTGGATGAAAGGGACCGTGAAAGAGGACACTAAAATAGAAAGTTTTTCTTCCGACGGTTCGATCTTAGGCTGTGTTCCATTTGGAAAATTTTCACTTAGATTTGACACTTCGAAAATAAATTAAGATGTTCGAAAATCCCTCTGTTGTTGATCGGCCGATTTTCGAGAAAGCGTCTGTCAAAATTTATTCCTTGTCTGTCAGAAATAAGTCTGCTGGAATAGCAGGTTTATTTGAAAATTTTCCATCTGTCAAATTTAAGTAAAAATTCACCAAATGGAACACAGCCTTAGTACCTATTCTTCTTTGGTTAAGCTGTTGAGAATTCGGTAAATGAATTACCGAAGTCGCTGATTTTTTCTAAGTGTGTATAGAGATCTCCAAGCGCAATCTCACGAATATCTAAATCCAACATCCATCTATAAAAAAGAAGCAGAAGAAGAACCAAAAAGGTATCGCGATATCACAACTACTTAAAAAGGTACGCACACTTTTGTCCATCTGGAGAACTCCATAAGTTTCATGTAGGTTTGCCGGTGTTTACACGGTGATACCATAGAGGTAACTCTATTGGCTCCTCGATTGGCTCAGCTCTGGTACTCTCTTCGGTCCCAAGCTAATCGATGCACCCCTCGAAACATTGGAAAATCCGCGAACCCCTCATTTTATCTTTGTTTTAACTGTCAAACTTTCATAGCAATCAAAACAATCTTGCACTAATACTTATAATTAGCTCAATTGTTGCACTCACACTTAAGCATTCATAAAAACGGCAGAAAATGCTATAGAGCTTTTTGACGTTTAATCGGCGCACACTACTGTATCATTTAAAGCGAACGAGTGCGAGCAAGAGGGAAACAGATTAGTGGGAAAATAAACCGTCCATTCATCCATGTGTGCTAGATAGAGAAAGATGATTAAACGTCAAAAAGGTCTATGGGCTGGGAATGAATAATCTTACTTATAAGCCACTATAGATAAGAAAAGTAACTATACATTTGTGGCTACTGAATGATTGGCTCCCTTTTATAGATATAAGTGACGTTCAACGCACGCACACTAATGGGCGTATCGCCGTGTAACGTTTTTTTTTATTATTTTCCTCGGCTCGGGTACTTAATTCAACATGTATGAAATTCGATCTGTCCAAATGAATGTAACTGCGGTTTGATATGTATTTTCCTCGGATTCTCACTAACACACTTTCACACAGCGTACCAATGCAACCGACCGTGATAATCTCAATTGAGTTAATCCACAGTACCACAGTTAAATAGATAATTCTGTTTGCACGGTATAACAACAAGTTTGCGCAAAATGAAAAATCAAAACATCAACATTTTTTTGAAACAACTACGTTCAAACATTAATAAAAACATTTGTTGTCATTATATTTCTGATTCATCAGTGCTGTGAAAGTTATTCTATAACTAAACTCATATAATGTTGAAGGTTCTTAAAATTTTGTCTCTAACACTCATGATCAAACTGAAAAAAAAATACCAAAGCTGTTTCAAAACAGCACATATTTAAAAAAAAAAAAAACAATTTAAGAAACAAATTTGAACAAGAGCTAAAAAGTATGAACAACACAATACAGAACAATATAATAAAACCAAGTGGTGGTTAAAGAAAATCAAATGTCAAATTCCTCGAATGGCCTTTTGACGTGTCTTGAAATATGGATGGTCTGATAAAAAGATGCCCCAGTTACTATTTCGCTATCAAATTTCCAATAGCTATGAACACTGTATTAGATCACTATAGAACATCTAAGCACTAAACCACTCTATCCCTAAAAGCTGTTTTCTTTCGTGATTACTGTGGTTACATAAATACCTTTAGAAAAAAAAACAACGACCACAAACAATTCAAATTGCAATTTGTAAATGTATACGTACTTAAACGTTTCTCGATTTTCACGAGACTCATCCAAAAACAAGTGAGTGTATCTGTGATATGATTTGAAACAGAGTTTCAACAATAAATTGGGCGCTAGTAATATTAAAATTTGATTGTATGGAATGTGCTTGTGTAGATTAATATGAATAGAAAGTTAGAGAACAACCCTGTTTAAAGTTCCATATCAATGTCGTCTCTTTCATACTCACTGTGTTAGACGTGACGTCACTTGTGCGCATGCATAACCCAACAAACAATTTGTGCTGATTAAAGGCAGATTAAGCAATTTTTTAGCTGAAGAAGCATATTATTGCCTGAATAAGCTCTTATTCTGCTTGCAATGTTTGTTGGGAAGAAAGCACGAGAATGAAAGAGTCGACTAGTTTTCTTTCTTCTTAAATAAATATAAGCTATTTTACTTGACGTCTTGATGACAGTTCCTGGCGGGCCACTCGAACGCGCTCGAGGCATTGTTATTGTTTACGTCTGATGTTTTTGTTTTGATTTTGGTCGTGGTATGTCAACAAATCGACCCGCTGGTAAACGTCAAAATAGGTAAACAGAAAAAAAACAGCTGACTCGAAACGTCTCGTACCTTATTGTCTGTTACAGTGGTGACTGGACTTTTGGGAATATATTGAGTCGCACTTTGATGGTACGCTGACGAAAAACAACGAACTTTTTGGTTATTTCACGCCTAGAACGCTATTGAGTTTAACACATTTGGAAACAAAAAAGGTGTACCATTTGAATTTGAACATGTCTCAAAATCATTTTCAATCTAATTCATACTTGGAAAACCATATAATTGTTCACAAATAAGTAATTTAGAATTGTTTGCAAAATTGCAAATATTTTGCAAAATTATTTTTACACGTGTTTCGAGTAGAATGCAATGAGAGTGTAAGATCTTGAAATCAAAACAACAACAAAAACCAAAACAGACACTTTGTTGTTGTTTTGATTCCGAACAACTTTGACAACTCTATCTGTCATACGCATGGCCCGCACTTATTTCATCCCCGCACTTTCAAAGTGCGGAGCAGTGCTGTAAATTCTCAAAATCATTTGAACATTTTTGATGAAAATGAGAAAAGTAGCTATTCGCTATCAAAGGAGACCTCCTCCGAATGGGTGATATCAGTTGCTTAGTCATTTGACGAAGGCATGGATCATTCTCATTTGAGAAACGCTATATATCATTCGATTGAGTGTAACCTACACACAAACGGAGCTCTGGTCGACATTCCGGCGAAAAAGCTAAGCCAACCCGACACCAACCTGACTTCTATCAAACCCCAACCCGATGTTGACCCGACATTGACCCGACATAAACCCAAAATTGACCCGACATTAACACGACATTGGGTCGACATCGACACTAAATTAGCCTTACATTGATCCGACATCGGGTCGACTTGTCTGTTCGGGACCGTTTTCCTGGATTTCTTCCATACTCCACTGTCGTATATCAAACGATACTGAGTGACTCAATTGACAGTGACAATGAGCTTCGAATGAGAAAGGGACTCTTCAAATTATGGTCATGTGAGAATTCGTTTACACAGAATTGATTGAATGGTTGTAGTGGTTCATCTTCAATCGAATGATATGAAAATTTACAGCACTGGTGCGGAGTCCAGTAAGGTGCAAAATGCGCAATAGTATAGTTACCTCTATGATAGTACCCGCACAACGGTCTGAGGTAACTCGTCATCCTTGATCTTTTATTTAAAGCTATTTTTTGCTCTACAGTATATTCCGTAGTTGCTATAGGCCAACACACAAGATGCCATCTCTCTCTCTCGGATATCTTGAGAACTATTAAAATGAACTCGTCATCCATCTAGCGAAATTCGAGGCGAAATTGCACGAATTACTTACTTAAGTATCCTGGACACCTCCAGTGGTACAACATGAAAGACTTCCATCATGAGCGGCTGTTTGCTTTTGCTCTAACCTTGGCCCAGGTCAAATTACTTAATTCCCTTGTTGAGGCTCCACCGCTATGAAACTCTGGGTCTGCCACTGCTGCGCATGGATGCTTCCATCACAAACGAAGGGACAGAAACTTTGGTGACGAACCTGCTATTGCAATTTTTCAGTGTACCACATGGCAACACCACTAATACTGGATTGTACTTTCTTTCTCTTTCACTCTACTCAAAACTGAAATGCATAAACAAAATGACAAAATGATACACTCTTTGCACACTGTCAAAGATTGATTGCACACAAAATCAACTTGGTTCAAATCAAACCAAAAATACTAGCCCATCCTAGAGCCCATCTGGTGGCTGATGGCAGAAGCTTTTAATAAAATTCTATTACAGAGAAACACATTATTTTAATGATTTCTTTGCTGTTAGTCGTCTATCACTTCGTTAGTGATTCCATTTAGTTGCTATAAATTATTGTTTTTCAGAATTATGGATTCATAAAATGTTATTATGATAATTCGTACTTGTAATTTACAAGTATGTTTTTGATATACATATAACCTGTCAATATTTGCAGAGAGGGCGCTCAAGAATCATAAAATCACTGATTGTGACGCTCTGAAAGCAATATTGACAGAGTTTATGTATCAAACACATACAATATATAGACAAACATCGTATTGTCAATTTTCCTTACAATATTATCAATACATAAATATTGACAACATTAATGACAAGCGCTCGTTACAGCGACAAAGCGCTCGTTACACGGGTTAATATATTGACAGTAAATTGACATACTGACAATATTATTGAAAAGGTAATATTGATGACGAGTATTGTTAAAAAACTGACACTCTGGAATGTCGTCAGGAGAATGCGAAACGCGTCATCGCCCGTTAACGAAGACAAGGAGTACTCAGACAGTTGGATATTCAGCTGTGCGCGGAAAGTTTGCCCGGATTGGGTGTCGGTTCAAACCAATGTTCATGATCGTCCGTCGGATTTTCGATGGTCTCACTTGGTCTTCAAATTTTGACTTTTTATGGCAGATTTCATCTAGAAATTCTAAAACCGATTATGTGACGCCTCAAATGAATTGATAAAACGAAATCCAGTTCAATGTTAGTCATTTTAAAGACCACACTGACCACATCGTCCATGTTTTAGGAGCCCCGTAAAGTGGCCAGTTCTAACTTGGGACAATTTTTATTAGTAAGAAGGGTCAGATTTCACCATAGGTGGATAATTCAGGTTAATTCAGAAGAATTTCAATTAGATGAATATTAATTCTATATAACTTTGATTCAAAGCTGGCTATATTTCACCAGTCACTTCTATAGACACAATACCCAACTTTAAACTTGTAGCTGCAAAACAAAGCTAACAAAGTGAATATATTACTCATTTGATGGCTTCTATACAACCAACCACTCTTACTGAATAACATAAACATCAAAAGTGCTTTTTCAACAACTAAACAACCTGTACTCAGCTTATAAACTGTGTTAGAGCAACTTCGGAAGCATTTTCACAGTCAACTAGGTTTATTTTTAGACGTGTGCAGTTTTACAGCTTTTACTCTGCTCTTTTATAACTAGTCGAGAAAAGTGATTCATGTGTACTATTATAAAGCCTCTATTCAGCGATTTTGTTGTAGAAGGGAATGTTGATTTGTTTACATAAGTTCAAAGTGTTGGCGTAGCACAGTTGGTAGTGTCAATGTTTGCCAATGAGGTCGTATCGAGTTCGATTCCAGGATCCGGTGCAGGGTAAATAATTTGGTGATGATTTGTAACTAATTTGGATTAATTTGATTCACCGCAAAATAAACTTAATAAATTCCTTCATAAAAAAGCATAAACAGTATTTAACCCGGCTACAAGAGGCAGCTTTGCCAGATTTGCTTGTATAGAGGTTGAATAAAGGTTTCCTCATATCGTATAACGTTTGAATACAGCTTGAGACTGTATAAATGAAATGAGTAAAGCGTTTACATTGTGAAAATTGTTAGTTGGGTAGCCAGCTTTGAATAAACGTTATTTATTCTAAATATTTATCTAAGTCTTTGAAACTGGCTTTGTGCAATACCAAATTGACTATTGTTGGGTATCAATGGGTACAATCGTCTATTGAAGAAACGACTTTTTCGTCATTTTATTCAACTGCATGCTTAATAGTACTTGTACTATTTTTAATAATAACTTCTGTTCAGGCTTTGTTCACACAAATCTGGAGAATTTATTCAACCACAACATCGAAATATTTGGTGTTGAATAAGGTATGTCGAGAAGCTTTTGTTCGACTTATATTGAGTTGTAACAGAGTTTATACGATAAATTTATTGATTATTCAGTGTTTATTAGACATCACTGCTTCCTTAAAACAGTGATGCTCTGTATACGCTTGATTCTCATGTGCAGTAACGTTTAATTAGATATTATTATACATTTATTAAACGATTATTCAACTGTGGGAAAATTACCCCGAAAATAAGATGAACGGGGACAGGGAAGGATGTGGTGTGTTTTTCTTAAGTGTATTGTATTTCATTATTTCTGACGTGGCTCGCACACCACACAGATATTAGAAAATTTATTAAATACTTATACATGTCCTTGTATGGGTATGGGATTCGAACCATGTACCTTCCGATCACCAGCCGCTTGCCTTGTCATCTGAGCTATTCTAGAAGTCATCACATGGGCAACTCAATAATCTATAAAAGCTTGCATGAAAGTAAATACCTATCAGCACTCCCGATCCCAACTCTAGCCCTGTGGGAATGATTAATTCATTCATCGTTGTTTTGAATGAGAACAATGTTGCCTCTTCACATCTCCAAGTCGAAAGAAAGGATGCTCGGTTATATTTTAAACTAGATCAATGCATTCATTATCGTGAGTCATGTGATCGATGATTACTATTTAAATTAATTATGTTAAAAAAAAGGGTTGAGCTTGGGATTGAACTCATGACCTTCTAATTGGAAAGCGGAAACGGTAGCCAATACTCTATTGATTTCGCCTTGTTGTAAGACTGAATCAGTGTTGTCGAATAATGAATCTAATACGTCGTTTATAAAGCACTTACAAATCATGTGATTATAACATGGACGCATAGTGGTATAAGAGCTATTATGCTGACTGTATTCACCTTTATTCAACAGTATTGTAAAGTAATGCAATGAAATCTTATAAAGGAGCTGGAGAACATTTATTAGACGTCTAATAAAGCATGTTATTAAATCAATTGAAAACAGTCGAATTAAAGTGTCAATGTTTGTACAAATTACACTTATTCAGTTTGTTATTAGATTGAACTTCTGGCGTTGAATTGGGAAGACATTAAACACTTTTACAGCTTTTAATAAGTAAATTAATCAGATCAGAGCAAATAGTGGAATAAATGTGTATCTATCGATCTCAATAAGCTTTTTCAACACATAATTCGACATCCTGTTTTATTCAGCATTGTACACTGTTATACAGCATTTATTCAATGTGTATGCTTATTTGTGACTTTGAATTGATTGTTGGGTAAGAGATGCCAATTTGGCCTTCCCTGCTTTTAAATGACTTCTAAGTAAACTATGAACAGCAGCGAGATGTTCAAGATGTTTCTGATGAAGCAGCAGCATTAAATTTTGAAATGATTTTTATCAAGACCACTTTTTGCTGTCTACATTTTTCACAAACGAGCTAAAATTTCAGAGCGACCTAATGAAAATTGGCCACAGGAATAGCGTTCTCAATGTCCGTTTTAAAATATTTTTCAATATTTCTCATCAGACTTTCACTTTAGTTCAAAAAGAATCCGACTATTTTTATATATTTAGACGTATGAAACAGTATATTTCCAGCCACTGACATTGAAATGGTCGGTGACCACAGCAGCCAGTAGGAATCGAAATGTCACACCTTGTTGTGATTCTGTTATTTCCCTAAAGGTGCTAATTTGTGCATGCTTGGCTGAATACTACGCTTTCCAATTCTTTAATCTCATGCTTCCGTACGTCCTGAAATAAGACCACCACCGTTCGCGTTAGCGGTGATGTGAGCACATCTTTTGAGTCTGTAAGACTCTAAGATTCTGTACAGAAAAAAGCAAAGGCATGTTCCCGTACTTTCTGCACGTATTATTTTCTTACAGAAAACTCGACAAAAAGCTGGAACACACTCATTTTCTCACAGCAAGAATCATGTTTAAATAGTAATCGACGGTTTTTCGACAATCTTCATACCGCAGAACTGGTTGGTTCACCACTGGCAGGACGACATCTGTTGGATTTGATGGTGGAAAGCTGGGACGGGAATTGTCAATCGGGTAGCGATTTCGAGCCAATTTGCTGTCAAATCCGACCCAGTTTCTGGTTAGTCGATTTGAAAGTAGCTATCGTAGAATAAAAAGGACAGATGGATCGCATCAATCTGGCTGGCAGTAATGCCGGAATCAATGTTGACGTCAGTGGCGTTGTTAATTCTATATATTTGCGAAAGAAAAGTTGATAAATTGAGTGCCCTGCGTGTTTTAAGCGTTGGTTGTTTATGGTTTTTTTACTGTGTTATTTTACAAGCTGCTAAACTGCGGTAGAAACTCCGAATAAATGGAAGAAATATTTTACATTCCTGGCATCATTGGTCAACTCCCTCAAACACCAAGCACACTGTAACTGGAAAGTACCCATTAATGGGTGAAAAAGTGCCCATTTCGCGGTAAAGTAGGTAAACTCATAAAATGGGTAAAACGTCTTTACCCACTAATGGGTAAAGAGCTTATACGTCAAATCATGGGGTACTTTTTACCCATTTCCAGAATGCATTGTTTTCCGTAACTGGGTAAAAAGTACCCCTTTTTAAATATATTGATGGGACTTAATCTGAAATTTGAGAATTAGCAATAATTTTAAAATCAATCAATAAAATGGAAACTACAGATTACTGAACTTGGTTTTTATTGAACATCATTGATATAATTTATGAAAACAACGATGAAACCAAACGATTGACTATCTGACGGGTGCTGGTCGTTGTGATTCCATAACATATGGGGGCTTATTACGGATGTCACTTCACGGTGAAAACTTGTCACTTGTCGTCACGGTGAAGTGATTACCATTTGATTTGTACGGCAATCACGGCTCTTATTATGAGTATCACTTCCTTATCACCGTGTAGTGACACCCGTAATAAGGCCCATGATCTCGATGAAATCAATAATTTTCTGCACTTCTGCTGGCGGACGAATGTTGAAAACAGTGAACACTTTAAATAGAGTGTCCAGCGCGCGGATGGAGTCAATTCCACCGTGGATGAGTTGAGCGTCAACGTAAATGAAGTAATTGTTGCCGTTGAAAATCAGATGGGGCGCCACATCAACGTTAGCATCGACATTCCAGGCAACATACTTCATTAATTGTTCTTGTAAAGGTGTTTCAGCATCCTGCAAAAAAAAAAAATGAACGTCTTTCTAACAACAGCAAAATCTAGTGTAATGGATTTATTACCGAGATACATCGAATTATCGGAGCCGCTAGTTCTGCTTCGAAGTCTGTAGACTCCTCCAAGGAAGATTTTCACATATTTATCACTTTTTTACTAAAACGGAACAAAGGCACTCGACAAGGCACACCAAGTATACCGGCAACGTTACGGAGCAACAAAGATATTTTTCACCCAATATAGGGTAAAAATGTACTCATTTTTGATCCCTGAACAGTTTTCGGAAATGGGTGAAAAAGTACCCATTATTTGAAATTTTCATTTACGCATTTTTTGACAGCTCCATACACTACCACAAAATGGGTACTTTTTCACCCATTAATGGGTACTCACCAGTGCACATCTTTTCGAAGGGCATTCTTGAAAAACATTAAGAAGAGTGAGAAGCTCGATTGTCAAGGCCCGTTTTGGGTGAAAAGTAATACTCAATTTATAAGCTTTTCTTTCAGTCATCATTAGCGCATGGGGACGCCATTTGTTATTAGCCCCGATCCCTGTCAAATTGTCTCATTATTTATTAACGGCCCTGAGACCCAGCTCGAAGGGTCTCCAAGGGCGGGATGTGCAGTTAAATCGATGTGAATTTGGTTCCAAACATAAACGAACCATCGTTGCTTATGGCTTTGTTGTCGTTTGGAACCAGTTATACGAGTTAGGCAACGATTGTTCGTATTTGACAGTTACCTACCGTACTAATCTTCTAGTCATTAGAAGTAAACTAGATTTAGTTGGGTATCGTTAGCGTTAGATAGTTAGCGTACATGACGAATCCACCTTTCTCTTCCTTTTTAGCTGGATACCACTCACTTATAAATTTGGAGGACACTTCAGAAATTGGTTCTTGTGCACCCTGTAGGGGATTCCCCTGGAATCCGTTATCGTCTTCCGGGATCTGGTCCACAATCCGACCGCTCGTTCCACGCGTCGTCCTACACGCACCTCTTTCGTCTCTCACTCTCTCCTGTTCCCACACCAACGTTAAGTCCGATATCTGTCAAAAATGTAACTGCTATCGCAACTCGCAACTTACTCAATCCTTAGTTGTTTACACTCTACATAACAAAATGTGTAATAATCTAAACCCTACACCCCTGCCTTCCTTTAATAAACAAGCAATTATGCTTAGGCAATGTCATCATAACCTAGTGTTTAAATAACTTCTTTTGATCCTGAATAAATAATGAGGAAGATTCATTTCTATTTGATATGCTAAAACTAAAACATTCTACACACCAAATATTTTAAATTTTGTTCGGTACTTTTTTTGCTGCATTCGTTCTGTAAAATTTATGTTTCCGTAATCAAAAGTAATGAGTTTCTGTAATTTACAGAAGTTTACCGAAAACTGTAAATAAAAATTGCTGATCGAAACTTTAAATGCTGCAAAACTGTAAAAAGTTTGCAAATTCTTTACTGTCAACTGAGCTGTCATCCTCAAACATTGCGGCCATTTAGGTTAAGTGGTCCCGGATCTCCGGTGTGAATAGTAAGTACTTAACGTTTTTTACATTTTCCGTATAATCTACACTGAACGGAACATTATTTCACTACTAATTCTCTCTTAGGCGATCCGGTTCCAGTTATTGATGCTAACTGCATAAGCAACATAATGTCCTCCTCAGCTGAGAAAAAAAAACAAAGTGTGCGCATGTTTTCATCAGACCAAGCTTACCGTCGATAACTTTGTCCGGGTTCTCAGCTGAATACAATTGAAAATAAATTATTTTTCTGACTAAAATAAATCATTCGATATATTTTATTATCAAAAACACAAAAAAAGTAAACAATAAACTGTAAAAAACGTTCGGTAATAATCTTACGGAACGGTATTGTAAACATTACCAATTATTCAGCAAAATTTACAATGCGGAATTCAGTAAATTTTGACAGTTCAAGCGCAAAGTTAAATTTACTGCACACTTAGATTTTTTTACAGAAATCTGTAAAATTTTACCGAAATCTCAACAGCTGACCGTTCGGTAATGTGTTCGGTGATTTTTTGGATTACCGAAAAATCTGTAATTGATTTTTTGCAATTACCGAACCGATCGGTATTGTTTTACAAATTCTTCGGTAAATTTTTGGAAGATCGAATTTTTGTTTTACCGAAGCCTTTCTGTGTTTTTTTGCGGATAATCTGTAAAACTCGTGCTTTTAAATATTTGATTCTTATTAAAGCTACTTTTTCCAGGTATTTTTTTTTTGCATGACCATGTAAAATTCGATTTTGAGATTTTTTAGTTTTTGCGCATATATTTTACTTTTCTCTTTAATTAAGTAGATTTCAATGAATACTAATCCATTCCAATCAAACTATTGAATACTGTGCAAAAGCTTGGTGCCCGTTGTGCTTAACTGTTCAACCCTCATTGCAGCCCCTGCGATAAACAATGGCTGTTTACATGGCGGTGCAAGCCAGCAACGTAGCCGGGAACTTGGGCATAGCAAAAAAACCCAAGCAACACATATGTTGTAAAGCAGTTTATGTAACCTTTGTATGACTGGTTTTCGTTGTGTAGTAGTCAAGTTAACATAATTATATGGTTTTGTGTTACTTGGGAAGCAGATTATCGAAGGCTAGAACAAAATTTCATAATAAAATAAGTGTTTTATATTACTTACGGAAAATACTGATGATCCTTGCGTCCTGTTCATGCAATTTGTCCAAGAGATTGTCCATTTTCATTTTGGCTGCACAGGGTGCTTACAGAAGTTCGGTGAATAATTACCGGTTTAAGGTAAATTGCCATGTGTTACAGATAATTCAGTAAAAAACATTACAGATTGTTCGGTATTTGTTTATATTTACAGTATTTCGGTAAGTCTGAGACAAATGGATGAAAAATACCTAAGTTTTACCGAACAATCTGTAATATACATTTTACAGATCAATTTCGGTGTTTTTGTTTACCGAATTCTGTAAAAAATTCTAAGTGTGTGAATGTACTGTAAAACAACAAAAATTTACCGAACCGATTACCGAACGTTCTGCCACAAACGAAGTGACATACGACTTACTGGCGAAAAAATCAATTAAAATAATGTGCTTCGCTGTAATAGAATTTTCTTAGAAGCTTGTGCCATCATCCACCAGATGGGATACTATTTTTGTTTTGGTTTTGCACGAAGTTGATTGGCAAATCAAAGTTGGCACTCGTGGAGAATAGAAGAACTATGAGAGTGATGATGGTTTCAAAATTTTACACGGTGAGGTATACGAGTGCAATCTTTAAATGCTTTTATTTTGCAAATGGAGCATTTTATTTAAATCTGGTTAATGCTACGCTAGTAGAAAACTTAAGGACTACTTTATAGACATATAATATAGAAACATAGTTTCTTTTCAGAATTTTAGGTGTAGGCATAGATTTCAGCTTTTCTACAACTTTAGCAGCAACCAGAATTAAATAATATGCTCCATTTGCAAAATAAAAGCATTTTAAGATTGCATTTGTATACCTCCCCGTGGAAAATTTTGAAACCATCATCACTTTCATAGTTCTTCTATTCTCCACGAGTGCCAACTTTGATTTGCCAATTTTGTGTACAATGATTCTTTGACAGTGTGCAAAGAGTGTATATCATTTTGTCATTTTTTTATGCATTCCAGTTTTGAGTAGAGTGAAAGAGATAGAACCAAAACATTCTAGTACATTTGGTGAAAATGCTAGTTCAATCCAGTAGTAGCATAGAGGTAACTCTAAGACCACTGGGTCCCGAAGAAAATCATTATTATTTTTGGTTCACTCAGTACCAGAACAACGGTCCCAAGCAGTCCCAAGCTAATTCACTCACCCCTGCATGTTCTGCATGAATCCACACACCCCTGATGTTATCTGTCAAACTTTCATAGCGAATCAAAACAAACATAGTGTAGTAATAGAATTTCAACTAGAATAGGGTACGTTAATCATTTGCTTGGGACCAATAGGCTACTAAAGTGGTGAGCCAATTTAAAATCGTTAGTTTCGTATTGATTGTTGGTAGTAGTGTTGCCATGTGGTACAATCCAGTGGTAGTGGTGTTGCCATGTGGTACACTGAAAAATTGCAATAGCAGGTTAGTCACCAAAGTTTTCGAGCCGCTCCGTCTGTCACTTCGTTTGTGGTTCTGCTGTTCCATATTCGGTAAAAATTACAGTAAACTGTAAAAAAATCTAAGTGTGTATATAGTATATTAGCTCTATTGCGACCACATATATTTATAAGGGCGGGATGTGCTATAAAATCGGCCTACTGAACAGCCATCAATGAGATGTAAACATGTAAGGCTCAGCGAACTTGTCATCTCTCTCGCTCTCCCGCTGTCAAAACGGTTGAAGAAGTGTGACATCAAACTCTGTCATCCATTTAATCAGCCGGAGAACGAAAGAGACGGCAAACCCACCGGGTCTAACCTGTTTACGCTCATTGATTTTCCATATGTGAATTTGGTTCCAAACATCAACAACCATCGTTGCTTATGGCTTTGTTGTCGTGTTGAACCAGTTATGCAAGTTAGGCGACGATTGTTCGTATTTGACAGTCACCGAAACCCCCCCCCCCCCCCGGTATTTATTCACATCCTTCTTTAACTATTGTTTTGGCTAGAAATACTCCCTCTGAGTATTTCTAGTTTTGACTATCATACCTCTTCTTAATCTTATTTTTTACGGCAACCACGCCTGTCCTCAAAACAGAAACCCACGAGCAGCTATAAAACGATCTAAGAGAAAGAGGTGACAATTGGCTTCTTACTCTTTAATTTCTATCTCCATCTCTATCTTTATCTACGTCTATCTCTTTCTTACGCACATCAAATCAGCCAATCACGAGCTGGTTCACGTTTGACAGAAAAGAGGTTCATTTTTGCCCCCGTTTTGTCACCTGTTCTCTTATAGCGAATTTGTTTATTATCGGGGTTGCGGAACCGAACTTTTTGTCAGTGCGAACCTCAACCTGAGCTAGGTTTTAAAAACGATCAAACTGACGTTTCCAAGAAAACAAGCAGACCCGATCTTAATACCCGATCCAGTTTGGAACTGAATAATAAACAAATTCGCTATTAGAAAACGATGAGAGCAAAAAACCTCGAAAATCCGATGCGTCAAGATTCTGCTTCACTACTGAGTTCTTAGGATTCACCTATCTAGAACAAATTTTGATTTTTTTTAAATTATTCCTTGTACACAGCGAAACAATATGACATTTCAAGAAAACATTCGTTATCCAGATTGAAGAAATAAATATTAACAACAAACATTTATAAACTCACAATCACAGCAGTTCGTGTGAAGTGTGAAAAGAAACTAATACATCATTTTAATTAATGGATCTTAGTGGAAATCCCGCAAAAACAAAACCATTGATTTCATACTTCATCCACATTTTTTGCAAGTCAATTGATCAACTCACTTGAATTAAGGTGATTCCCTGTAGCGTCCTTTTTCGTGTTACACTTCGCAATTTAACGTGTAAAAATAATAAGGTTTCTGTGGATGCACGTAGCTGAACCTACTACTTGTTGCTTACTGCGGAGAAGCAAGCAATGTCTAAAATTTGCAGATGTATAAACCTCGTAGATCTTGAGTTGTGTGCTCTTGAAATTGCGAGCTGTGATGGAAAAAATTGACTCTACAAGGAAACACCTTAAACTGACTTGAAAGTTTAGATAAGGAAAGTCAATTAATCAACTTGGTTGGATTCAGCTGGCTTGAAAAGTTGAGCCTGGTTCAACATTTTAGTCAATTGATAAACTCACTTGAATGGCAGGATTACACGTTCATTTCGCATTCAAGTCAGTTAAATTCAAGTGAATTGATCAAGTGACTTGCCCAATCTAAACCCAGCATATACCATGCCATTCAACTAACTTGATCGACTCACTTGAATTGAAAAAAAGTTGAATCAGGCTCAACTTTTCAAGTCAATTGAATTCAACTGAGTTGATCAATTGACTTGGCTTGTCTAAAACTTGGTCTAAACCCAGCTTAAGAGCTTTGTATATTGCTGACGATATGCAGAATAGATTTAAATATATATATATTGTTTGTGTATGACCACGATGCAGAAAACTAAATAAATAAGTTAATAAAAACGAGTAGGAACTGTGTCGGCGCCGGTGATGTAGTGGTAAGCGTGACTGCTTTCTCACACCCCAATGGGTCTGGGTTCAATCCCAGCCGAGGTCGGTGGGATTTTTCTGAGGCATAAAAATCTCTGGTCACGTCTTCCTTCGAAAGGGAAGTGAAGCCGTTGCCCAAGTAACCGATAAGCACTAAAAAGGGGCAATTTTTCAGCTAACTAACCACATATAGAACTACTCATTTACAGCTGTACAGCTTTATATATTTTTCAAATACTGATTTAAAGCTGAAAAAGGCGAAATAGCTAGCCTAGATAATGCCTAAGTATAGCTTTAATGTGGTTTTATATTATGCCTATATAGTACTGAAATAAATGTCAAAGTTATTGTAAGCAAGCACAGCAGTGATGGATGCTGGATTAAAGTTATCTCAAAATAAAAACAAAAAAAGGAAAGTCGATATCAACTGTCTCTCTCTCACACACAATCGTGATCAGATTACATCTCTTGCCTGCTTATTTCAGAGAGTTTTTTTTTTTTAATTAGTAACTTGTGAGTTTCGAACCGCCCGTAAAAAAAGATCCAATAAAAATACAATGATTTTTATTGTCATTGTAACCATGTTATTTACTGTCAAAACATTGGACATTTTTGTCCATCACCATAAAATCACAACGAAATTCATGGTTCACAACAATGAAAATCATGGTATTTGAGAAATTTACAGTAAAAAAGGGGGGTTGTTAAGCATCTTAACAATATAAAAAAGTGATTTTTCTCGAACAAATTTGATCTCATCACACTAATTTTCGTTGTTTGAGCATTGTATCGTTAAAAATCGAAATCCATTTTTTCTCCCGTACAATAATTTAACAATAAATTTTAATGTACTAGAAATTCAACAGTAAAAATCATTGTAATTTCGTTGTTTTATTATAATTATTTTTTTTCGGGCGGTGTCTTGAATTCCTGATTTTTTTTCTGGGGCGTGCCTCATCTGGATGATCTATAGGATATACAAATACACAGTCGCAAAACGTTGATGACATTCCACTCGT
Source organism: Ochlerotatus camptorhynchus (assembly GCF_037179485.1). Classification (NCBI taxonomy): domain Eukaryota; kingdom Metazoa; phylum Arthropoda; class Insecta; order Diptera; family Culicidae; genus Ochlerotatus; species Ochlerotatus camptorhynchus. The sequence goes on along the minus strand of NW_027040918.1, from coordinate 6,791,019 downwards.
CGAAAATATCTCGGAAAATATCAATTAGTGAATTGATGTGTAAACCAAAAGGTCGTATTCCTTTGAAAAATAATTCTATTAACGGAAAACAGTGATTTTCTTGCAAATAAATACTCACTCACGAATACCAAGGATAAAGAAAGACAAACTACTTTTTTCATTTTGTTTTCCATGATCCGTACGTAAACTTTCATTCGTGAGAAATAAAACTGGTTTAACTTTTTTCCAAGCAATAGACTATAAAGGCACACAGGACCTTTTCATTCGCGCGGCATCTTTTCTGAAGCAAGCAACTGATCCGACAGCTTGATCGTGCATGGCGTAAAAGTGAAAGTGAAAACAAAAACAATCGCCATATAATTCGTCTCTTAAAGCTAGGTAATTCTTCAAATAATAACTTGTTATAATATTGAAAATATGCTGGAAATTTATGGATTGTTGTTTTGTTGCAGGAAAAATGTCAGTCGACAATTATTGCATCGTACAAACTTACGAGAATGGAGACCACTTCTTGTCAGTTCTTTCATCCAAGTGGGTTGTTAAAAACGGATGGAAAGATGTTGCATCCACCTCGAAAAACTATCAGCAAGGTATCGATTTGTGCTACTGGCCAAAGGGTGTATCAGGATACCGTCTCTTGGAGAAGACGAAAAAGGATCCCACCGTGAAAATCGACAAAACACAGCTGTCTACTCATCGATGCAAACAAAAACGGAGCAACTTCAGAACATATTCCGAGGTAAAAAAAAATCATGTAAATTTAACGATTCATTAAGCTAATGGTGGTTAATAACTTTAGGCCTTTCGTGAACAAAAAGCAATGGAGATACAATCTGATACAGAAGAATATGAGCCTCGGAAGAAATTGAGAACTGACAACAGTGCTGCAGAGTTGTTCAAAGCGATTCGGAAGGACAGGATACTACAAAAGTTCAGGTCACCCGATGTATCTCTCTGCTGTCGCAATTGAATGCCAAAGTTGACGTCTTGGCAGTTCAAAAACCCCAGCCGAGTAATCTTATTCAATTAAGGAAAGTTACGTTGACACCAGTGCGTTGTTTGGATGAACTCGAAAGTCTGGAGCAAAACTCAAGTAACGAAGCATTTGTTGAGTCGATCGTGGAATCTCTAGGATCCATTCATGGCAAGGATCGTGATGGTGATGGATGGACCGTTTGTTTGCAGATAGTGGATTATTTCTTCGATAGACAATTCTTGATGGGATGCTCGTGGACTGGGACAAGCCGTAACAAGAAGAACGATGACGTAATCATCTCGAAAATTGCATTTCATAAGTAGGTGAAAGTGATTGATTTGTTCTACACTAATAAAATTTTAAACTTAAAGTTTATTTGGCTGGTACACATACTTTTTATAAGATATGCAAAACATTATTTTTATGTGCGTAAATATAAACATCATTATAAACCCCTTAGCTACTATAAGCTAACCTATAACACGTATATGCGTGACAAATTTTATTTATGTGTGTGCTGCCATAAAAATTATGGTTCGCATCTTATAGTTGAAGATTATGTGTATACACACATAATTTTGATGTTTGAGCTATTCAGTTCAGTGCACACAAGCAATATGGCGTCATCAAATAAATTCACTGAAATTGTGCTATATCTGCTCGATCTTCCAGCAGAACTTCTGAACATTTTCAAAGGTAAATAATTATTTATTTTTAACTGCTTACCATCAAACTATTATTTTTGATTGTTTTCAGCGAAAAAGTTGACGGAAGACACGTTAATCAACATTTCCTGCGACGAGCTTGGAGAATCTTTACAATCGGAGGAAACAGAGTGGAATATAAACGAAATCTTCCGTCGCCTAACTGAATGGCGCAAGGCAAACGTGAGTAGGTGCAATAATATTTAATTTGTGCGAAATAACATTTTTTGAATTTTACGCAGGGATACGGCCTTTTCACCTTTGACGAAGTGTACGTCCAGGAGGAGTACACGCAGGAGGAGGACGCGCAGGAGGACGACGCGCAGGAGGAGGACGTGCAGGAGGAAGACGGACAGGTGGATGACGCGCAGGAGGAGAACACGCCTCCACGCGGAAATAATCAACCCACGGACGTCAGTGACGGCATAAAACCTCTATTCAAGAACTCACCAGAGCCTGTAGATGCTTCCGACAACATTGCTCCGAGTGTCCAAATCAAGGTAGTCAAGAGATTTTGTATAAAAACTCTTGTTGATTTGCTGAACACAACAATAACAGGGAAGGAAATTTTGAAGCGAGGCCAGTGAGGTCTTTTATCAAAAGAAAGTCAGCGGGAGCTGGTTGGAGTTATCGCCGATTATCACATTAGCCTGGGAACTTCCTTGAAAGAGGAGAGTCTTCGTGACTACGGTGAAGCAATTGTTGCTCAATTCAGACACGAGACATTGGTATGCACTACATTGCACAATTATACAAACATTAAAATTTTAACCTCAATCTTTTGAATTTCAGGATACGTATTTTGTAGCAAGAAGTGGAAAGAGAAAGAACCATGGCGGAAAATTATTCAATAGAATTACAAACTTAAAACAAAAATTGATCAAACGCGCGTTTAAGGAAGAAGAACATTTGCATGGGAAAAAATCAAAGGTTGACCCATTCGTTCCTAAAGATCCGGTGGCAGAAGAAGCGATACTGTGGCTAGTGTGGGGCAAGATGACCATATGGGGCAAGCCGGATATCGTCTCTAAACCATAGAGTTAATTTGGTAGAAATATGTGTAATGCTGTATGAGAACTTACTAGCGAAGTGATTTGCACACATTTCTACCAAATTAACTATAAAACGTTGTGGTTTAGAGATTATGTCCGTCTTGCCCTATATTCCTCTACGCTTTGCCAATGCCCTTGCCTAAACCGAGGCCTGAAACCCTGGAAATAATAATTTTAGCACACATACAGTATATGTACTTGACACGTAAACATTATTGTTTGAACCATGACTTTCATTTGAATTAGACACATAATCATTATGTTCTACCGAGACATAAATGTTATAAATCTCACACATAAATTTTATTTGCAAAACATATGAAATTCATTTCTTTTGGAACATTGATTTTATTTGTGTGATTGACTTAGACACATAATCTTCATGTTCTACCGAGAAATAAATGTTATAAATTTCACACATAAATTTTATTTGCAAAACATATGAAATTCATTTCTTTTAGAACATTGATTTTATTTGTGGGAAACCAAATATTTTTTATGTTCCCCAAACATATTGTTTATTTGTGAGGTCTAATTGCAAAAAAATATGTGGTTTCACACATAAAAGGTATATGGAAATTCACCTCGGTGTACCAAGTTGTGATCTATTCTGACCCAACGTTTGCTCTTACCGACTGTCAGAGATTCTTGCATCGATGCTTGAAAAATGCCAAACAGCGCTTCGAAGAGATTAAAGGAACACGAACCTCAGTAGCGAGAAAGCGCTGCAAGCAAATCCGGAACAAACCAGTAGTCAAGATGGAGATACAGGACGATGTCGATACGAACCCCGATGTCCTTTTCATTGATCATGGTGGTGAAGGAGAAGAAGATAATTATGCTGTCAGCCAGGCGGAAGTTATTGTCGAGGAGTATTTGTTGCAAGAACTACAATAATTTGATTGAAGGTAATACTACCTTAGCTTTTTTAAACTGTTTTGTTGTTGTTGCTTTAAACGTTTATTTTAAATTTGATATTTTAACGATTGCCATGTGGGTTTACTGTTTTAATATTGGTCATTTTAATTTCCTATGTTTTTTTCTTAATGCGATTATTTTTTGTCCGCTAATTCTTTATTTCAGACATGTAATCAGTACCTCACAGAACTATGATTTGTATGAATTAAATAAAAAGTTCATGAGATATGTATGACTTTTATTAAACTGAATTACAAACGTTCGTTTGATGGCAGTGTGTGATGTAAAGGAATAAATACAGTTTCATTATAAACACTTACAGCAACTAGTTTACAAAGAATGTCTTTAACTTCAAAAGTTTTTGTTGATCTAAACGTGAGATTGCAAGATGTTTTAAACACATGAATGTTTGTAGACGGAAAAGGACTATCGAAAAGTTCTTCAACTGAATATAATTCTGTACCGCAAATTTCATCTGCGCCTGCGAATTCCATAGCAACAATGCGTCTATTTTTTGTGAGAAACCACTTATTAGCAAAATTGTTGTTCAAAGTAAAGTTTTCAGATAGTTTAATACAAGCAAATTTAAGTGGATCTGTTTTAAATGCATACATTAACAAAGGATAGGTTTTTTTTGAAACATTGGTAGAAGAATTTGAATAATTTCTTTCACTTATTCTGTTGATAATTTGATGCAAAGGAAGCTTTCCTGATCTAACCATCTTTTTAATGTGGAACAAATGGTTTTCGAACGGGTATGAAGAAATAGTTGATAGAGATCCAAAACGAGTTACTTCATCAACCACGTGAACTAAGTTGTGTGTGTTACTTGTAATTGAATTGAATAATGTATGATAGTTTGAAATGAACTGTTCGAATAACTTTTGAGCAACCGGTAGAAATCTTCCGTAGTAATCATTAGAACAAATAATAACTGCACAGAACAACTTGATGAAATTTTGATAATGATTGTCATCAACAAAGTGCTTAAGGATTGCAACGCCAATATAATGAAGAAATGAAGCACACTCTGATGCTTTCCAATGGGTTAAGTAATCGATGCCACGAACTGCTCTGTGGATTTCAACTGGCAATTTTATTGACAGTAAGATGCCTGTCATTGCTTCAACTACACTACTTGGCCATTTTCTATCATCGGACCCGTTATGGCCATCTTTATACGCTATTAATAATCGCTTCATGATACCTAGATGTAACAGATGCAATGAATCAGAAACAATTACATCTTCGACCATATCAATCGGTAGCTGCAAAAGTGGTGTGGTAACAGGAATTCGTTTGACTTTTCCATTTTCACGAATTTTGTATACTTGATAATGGCCTTCATATTCTTTGTTACGGAATCCTGCGTCGGTGCGTTTCTTTGCTAAAGTTTGTGGAAAGATATTAGTACGAAGTAATGGTGAATGTTGGCCAATCGTGCAGCATTTGAGGCATCCATGAATAGAATTGAAGTTGACTGTACCTGTAGATATAAATTCATGTTTTTATATTTCGTTAGTTAAGAAAGTGAACATGATTTATACCTTTTACAAATGCCCTTGCAGGTGAGTCACAAATCATCGCCCGAATGTTCACATTTAATTTTATTCCATTTATATGAATGCCATTTTGCAGTATAGGTACAATTTCAGTGACAAATGGACTCAGGAATTGTTCAATCTTTTTTGGTTTGTTGCGACCGTAAAACATGCCAGCTATCATTGGTTTAACGTCAGGTTTACCATGGATATTAAACAGTATGGGCCAAACTTGATGTGTCCCATTCTTGAATATTGGTAAGCCGTCAATATTCACGTTTATACTAACTGTGCATGTTTCCGATAAAGTATAGAAGGTTTGGCGAAGATAAGTTTCTGCGAAGATACAAAATCATAAACATTATTGATAGTCATGACAACCAAAACCTATTCGTGTTTACCGACGCCTTGGTGCCAGTATTCACCTCCTTCAATGTTGATAATAGTAGGTTTGGTTCTTGGTGTACGAAGCAATCGTCTTGGAGAGTTGGGGAGGGTTCGATCATATTGAGCAAGTTTTTGCATTAAAGGCTTCATTGCATTTTGCGATATATTGAATTCTAAGCTCCAATTTCGAAGAAAAGTACTCAAACTCTTATCCTCATATGTATCGGCTTCTATCCAAACATCGTCCTGGGCCATTCCACGGTTTTCTGCATCCTGCAACTCAGAGTCAGATGCTTCATCAGGACTGTATTCTTCAATACATTCGTTCTGTACATCTAAATCGTCATCAGAACTATGTTCATCGAGATTGAACAGTGCCGGTAGATCCTCTGTATACGATGAGGTAACCGAGAAATCTTCCTGAAAACTCGAGTGCACACTTTCGCACACCTTATTGTTTAGATATTCATATTCACACCCAGTTCTTAGATTTCGGTAATTATTCACTTTACGACGGTAATTTCCACTTTTTAATGTTTTTCTCCATTTTTCAAAAGAATCCATTTTTGTTAACTACGGCTGGAATCGAAAATGTCAAAACCGAAGTGCTCTCAAGGCGAATAATAAGCACTTTACAAACATGTAATGCCGCATTTGTATGCTTGTAAGCCAATATAACATCAGAGTTTACAAGCTCAAAACACTAGCCCTATATCTATCATTAAGACTAGAGAAAAAGTGCTCATATTGAATAATGCTTGTAGGCACTAGTATGTCCATATTATAACTGGCAAGTAATGCAAATGCAACTAAATGGTTCCTGAGCACTAATAATGTCTTATAAAGACCAATTCCTGACTTTGATTTAATGCTTGTGGTTACTTGGGTGGTCCCGGCCCATGTGTGTTTGAATGGGTGCGATATCCTACGCAGGTGTGGAAGCTGCCTTCCTGCACATTCGATTGCCGTCAATGGATGGCAATCGATGTCCATCGGTAATTGGCACTAGATTGCGGAACAGAGACCGACGTTAAATAAAGGAAAGAAGAAGAGTAGGAACTGTCTTCCCCCTCGAGGAAAATTATAAAATTTAAAGAAAACCCCACAAATGAATTTCAAACAATTTTAGAATGTTTCAAAATAAGAACAATCAAAAAATGTGTCAGTCGAATTCCGTTTTTAATTCCAAAATATACTCAGTTTGTTGCATTCTAATTCAAAATAGCCCATTTTTAAGCAGCAAATGAGCAAATGTGCTAACAGTCCAAAGACGTGTAGTATAGAATGTCCCCCATCGTCATATCGGTTCGGATGACCCAGTATTAATCATAGTGTGCTGTAAACAAGAAGTGATCGGTCGACTCCCTGGAATTAATACTAATATCACTTTTTATATATATACTGCAATGACACGTCACAGTTCCATAATTTTTGTATTTTACTCATGTGTTTCATTATTAACCATCCCTCATGTTGCCGGAAAAAACATTGATTCGACATACAATGATCGCAGCAGCTACGAACTACGAGACTACTATGGAAATGCGCTGAATTATTATAACAAATCACCGAATGCTGGTTGGAATAGGTAATGTTACGCATATAAACGTGAGACGAAAAAAAAACCGTTATGTTGTTGGTTGCAACTGAAACTGGACTGATCCAAAAATGCAAAAAGTGTGATAAAAGTGCACGTTTACGTCAAATCGTTTTGTTGTCTTCGGAGCACTTATTTCTTGCTCCATAAGGAATAAGTGCACCGAAGACAACAAAACGTGCACTTTTACACACTTTTTAAAAAGTGAAAACGCGCTTATTTGTCCAGTATGGTGGGAAATGCGTAATACCCAACTAACAATTTAACCTGCAGACTAGCATGTTTAGATAAAATTTAGCTTATACAGCCTGTATAAGCTACTCTGTAGCTAAAATTGTTTTTTCGGTATTGTGTAAAAAATAAAAAACCACAATGTTAACCGAATTGATTGAACAAATGCATCCAAAAAAGTGTAGCTTTTATATTGAAATTCACGTGAATAAATAGTATAACAATTATCAAAAGATTGTGGAACGTGAATGAGAAGTGTGAAGAAATTAGTGCAGCGAGTGTACACAGCAGACGTTATTGGTCAAACACATCGTTTGCGACCTTCCGATAGCCTAGTTAGTAAAGCTTCCGCATACCCTGGCGGAGTCAGAGAGTTCGATTCCCGGTGCGGTAAAGGATATATCTTTGGGATTTTTGGATCGGCAAATTCGCAACTTACTTGAAAATTTCCTGCAATCCTGCAATCATGTCTTATGACTGCAAGATACTTGAATCCGGGATTTAACTGAAGATCCAATAGCCCATTTCAAGAACGCAAGCATTCCGAAGCTATTTTCACACACAATAAGCCCCACTCAAATACATTATATTGAAACGTTCAATCAAGCAGAAGGGATATGCTTGATTGACGCGTATTTAATGGACATCAGTTAATTGAATGCTTTTGCTTTAATATAACTTACACAGCAAAAAAAAGTTGTTGAATATTACATCGAAACTGCTGCAACCAGGTCAATCTATCGGTTGTGCAATATCACATTGTACATCCATTGATGTAATATTGTATCTGCTTTTTGCTATTACATCATTATTTCATACATCAGCTTGAATTACGTTGATCGATATTACATTTTTTTTTGCTGTGCAGCTGTGCGTCAGCGCCGGCCGGAACAAACTTCTACCTTCCGGAACAACACTATTCGGCAGCAACTGAAACGAGTGGGGCTCCATTTGGTCACCGTCACGCAATCCACATACAATTCCACTGCACAATACTAATTTGATTAGATTGGCTTTTTCGGTGACGTTAAAAACATTGCTTATTTGTGTAACGCGTTTCGGTTTACTTTGCTTCAGCCATCATCAGACACCTACATATATGTATAATATCGACAGTGAGCATGCATAAGGGCCTATACGCGATGATCGATTCTCTTCGTCGATTTTCTCTTTTGTTAATAACACGCTAGATTTAACGTTTCTCGGTGCGTTTGCTGTTGCTTTTGATAGCCAATACAACCTGTTACTACTCTGCATTGAACAAATTCTAGAAAATTGTTTCGCTTAGCTGTAGCAATGCAAAGAGAAAATCGATCATCGCGTATTCGCCCTTATGTATGCTCACTGTCTATATATACACATAACAGACAGTTATTTAGACTATTGCAATTTTCACATAAAAAGACATTTCTATACAGAGCCGGAAAAGGGCCTATCTGCTTTGATCGATTATATTTATCGACTTTCTCTTACGTTAATCACTCATCTGCAACAAAATTCCCTGTGCTATTTGACGATTTGGACGATATGTAAAAACCTCCTTTATCATGCTATGTGACAAAAATAGCACGAAAACTGTTTGCATAGCCGTGGTAATCAAAAGACAAAGTCGATAAAGAGAATCGATCAAAGCAGATAGGCCCTTTTTCTAACTCTTTAACACTTACAACTTGCTAACTTCGACCTTTTAGCTACACGGTAAGAAAAAAGTACCCAAAAGTAAGTTCTTTTCACTCATCTCGGCACTATAGTGCAGGAACCCAAAAGTAGGTAAAGCAGGTCAAAGTAATTTTCATTTACTTGTGTGCAGTTCGTATGGAATTTTCCACTGGCTTTTAACCAAAAGTAAGTTAGTTGTACCCAACAGTTGGTAAATATGATTATACTCAACGTTGGGTTTCCACACTTTACTAACCCTGTTGGGTGGTTTTGCTCCTCCGTCCTTGACAACATTAGAAGGAGAAAAGGAGACAAACTAGTCAAAAGCAGGTAAAAGTGAACTTTCCGTTGGGTACTTTTTTCTTACCGTGTAGTCTGTCACAACTACACGGCGAATGAGAACGACCCAAATTTGAGTTTAGTTCACTCATAATCGCCAAAAGTGCAGGCACTCAGCGATAAGTAAAATTTGTCTCATGTTTTTCCAGGTTTTTCCAGGATTTTCCAGGGAAAAATTCCCGAATTTGAGAAAAGTAAAGATTGGATTCACTCAGTCTATTGGTACTACTCCGAGACTGAATAAAATTTTCGTCAATTTCCTTATTTTCCGGCAGATTTTTTAGGTTTTCCACAGGAAACCATGAGACAAATTTACTCATCGCTGAGTTCCTGCACTTTTGGCGATTATTAGTGAACTAAACTCAAATTTGGGTCGTTCTCATTGGCCGTGTATACTAAAGTTTTTCTCATACCCCCTTTTGAGTGCAACCCACACAACTCCCAGTTTCACCCGTTTCGATATCGGCATCGTTCGTTTACCGGTTCACATTATAAATTTTTCAAATGAATTGAACTTTTTACGCAGCAAATCAAAAATACGTCAATTTAGCAGCGCGGCCTACTTCGATATCCTTGCCACACAACTGGTTTTTAGCTCCAGAAATGGTTTGGTGAGGTGCTGTTCATAAACTACGTAGACTATTTAGGGGGGGGGGGGTTTGGCAATCATCCACGTGTTCGGGGTATCATCCAAACCATTGTGGAATAGTTCTATGATTTGGGAAATCGTTCATATTTCTAATAAGGGTTGCTATGGAAGGTGGACTTAACTTCTATAGGCGCACACAGGGATGGAAAATCATTTACATTCATTTCGTGCATTCATTTACATTCATTTGCCTCTAATTTTTTTCATCAATAGGATTCCGTAAAATACTGTTTGAAGCTTTTGTAGGCTTTGATATTAGCTACATCTTTTGTTAACAACTCAAATCTGTATCTCTTATGCATGATGAATCAGAGCGATAAGAACCCACCATTGTTTTTCAGTGAATGTAAATTGCATTCACTGAAAAACAATAACATGTTCTGCCAGCTCTCTTTCATTATGCATAAGAGATTCAGATTTTAGTTAGATTTTAGTTTAGATTTGTAGTTGATATCAAGAGCTACAAAAGCTTCATACATCATTTTACGGTATTCTGTTGATGAAAAAAGTTAGAGGCAAATGAATGTAAATGAATGCTCGAAATGAATGTAAATGATTTTCCATCCCTGGGCGCACATCAAATTTAGTACGACTACTTAGCTCACATTGTAGAACTACAGCACAGCGTAAGCAATATCACAGATTTTTACATAATTTATAATGTTTCAACACATGGGCAGACCTAGGGGCAGACTCTCTGTAAGGTGGTTGTCAGAAGGTTTTTAGATAATTTTGTGATGATTACGTTTGGTGAATTTTATTTTTTTTTTGTTTATTAATTTATTTGATAAGGCTCAACTGAATTAACTTTACAGAGCCGAGGATTCTTGGTCACTATACAATACATCTTAAAACTATAGTCAAAAGGTACAACACAATAAACACTTTATCTTCCGCTATCCAAAAAGCCTCCTCCATAAGAACTGGAGCCGCTTCCAGTGGTTTCATTGTATGGCAAATTGTTGTACGCCAACGAGGGTCAGAGCGCGTCCATTGCAGCAATGGACGCAAAACGTGGTCAGCACTCACACACTCATCACGAAACGGTTGCTTTCCAAAGTCGACGACGCATCGACCGAAAGAACTGCTGATGAAGAACAATGAGGAGGACCACACAATGGTTGCTGCCGAGAAAACAGACGATCGCGTAGCACACATCGAGAGTGGCCTGCTTTTGTCGACAGCCGAGTGAACACTGTTTGGTGAATTTCCGAGCTAAATTTGATTTTCCCAATCGATGAAACTAGAAAATCACATCGTAAAAGTTTTATACGAAAATAAAAATTCGGGAAAAACTTTATTTAAGCTGCAGCCTATTGTAAAAACCAACTATCAATACGAAACTAACGATTTTATATTGGCTCACTACTTGACTAGCCTATTGGTCCCAAGCAAATCGATTAACGTACCCCATTCTAGTCGAAATTCTAGTACTACACTATGTTTGTTTTGATTCGATATGAAAGTTTGACAGATAAAATGAGAGGTTCGTGGATTTTCCTATGTTTCGAGGGGTCCATTGATTAGCTTGGGACCGAAGATAGTACCAGAACTGAGCCAAAAAGTTGAGCTCGTTTCTTTGGGACATTCTGGTCTTAGAGTTACCTCTATGGTAAAAACTGTACTTACATTTATTGTAAGAAAAACTGCAGAGGATATATTGCGCATTTTGCACCAAAGTAGACTCTTGCGCTGAAAATAAGCCCTTGGATTTTTTTTTCGTTTATGCCAGTAAATATTAAAAAATTACCATACTCAATGTAATACACGGATAGAAATGTCCTTATACCTTTTGGCAAATTTCTATTGCTGATTATTTATAAAATGTATAAGTCAATTAATAAGCAGACGCCTTGCAAAAAGTTAATGAAAATCATGTGTCAAATGAAATGTATAAGCGGTCACACATACCTTTTATTCATTCTTATAGGACCTATGTGATTTGTCTTATGGAATATATAAGGTTGATGTTTTGGCAAAAATGTATAAGTGAAACACATGAATAAAATAATTGATTTTCGTTTCGTGTATAGAGCTACATTTTACAATAGGATATCATATGGACATGCTTGTGGTGATGAAACTTTGAAAATTAATAATTTTTAGAACCGGAAGAAAATACTATACTAATGTCAACATGAAGCTTAAGTGCGATAATTTATTAGCTAGAGAAAGTTTTGAAGAGGATAGATTGATAGTTTCGCTAGAGTAAGCGAGAGAGTAAGGCAGTGTTTAAAATTAACAGAATTTGAAATTGAGCAAAGGGCCCAATGCAACAATACTAATCAAATGCGCACGCCTTTACCTCACTCATACTTTGATGGGTGAGGGGATTTGAAGTATGTCCTCAAATCCACAGGCAAAAGAGTGCGAGTTTGACTGGTTCATATCTGTCAGGAAATTTCGACTCTACAAAAGATTTGTTGAAGATTCTGCAAAGCGGTTCAACAACCGCTCCAATGGTACGACAATACACTGCAGAAGGAATGCCATCTGGTCCAGGCGAGAAGGTACATTTCATTTTCTTGGCGGCATTAGTTACCATAACGGGCGTTATTTCAAAAGTGTTTATGTCAACAAGGTTTGAAGGCACATCCAGGGTTGCCACATATACAGATTATTCTGTATTTTACAGATTTTCTGGATCATTTCAGGACCAAGAATCTGTATATACAGATTTACAGATTTTTATCTAAAATACAGATTATACAGATTTTTACTGAATTCCAAATAAATGTCCTAATTATTTTTAGATCATAGTACGATTTAAGTTTTCATTGAGCATACATTGTATTCAGTGTGCACAAAATACATTACCATTCAAAGTGTTTTTGCTACTTCATTCGTGAAATGTACGATTTTCAGAGTTGGTTGGAAATGCTACATGAAACTTTAGTGGGATAATTTATAAACATTACCAATTTCTGAGTTGTTTTTATGTTCATCCAGTAACTTAAAGCTTCTTTAGGATATTGACTTTATGTTCTGAAAATTGACTAAATAGCTTAAACAAATATTAGTTCAAGATCCTCTCTGTCCAAAATATGATGATATCGAAATGACAGAAAGTGTGTGTTCAATATACATTATACATTATAAGAGGTACACTTAATATAAAATGTTTTGTTTACCTAGAAGAATTCAGTTATTTATGCGGAAAGCAAATAGTTTTCAACTGTGCAAGGCTCGGTGTTTGAAAATATTTTTTTTTTTTTTTTTTTTTAATAATTCGTTTATTTTTCCAGGCTCATTTGCTGTAGCTTTGCGGAGCCGATATTCATTGTTTAGATAACAAAATTACTTAAAACTAACGTTAGTAAAGCGGGGGCCGATTACTCGCGGCTATCTCGAGGTTAGGGGTAACAAATTGTAACAAATGGATGGCAGGGTAGGGATTGTGAACACAAGGTTTGGAGAGCAATGTGCTCTTGATCTCGAACTAGGCGACACTCTGATGAAAAAGACAAACATGGGGGTACACCGATGGGTAGCTAACAACTTGGGAGAACACAAGATGACACTAACTTCTAAATCCTCAAATCTATCCGTTTTAAAAACACATAAATTAAATTCAAATAGTCAAGGTCTCGGCTCGCCAAGACATCTCTAACGGGTATCGCGGGTTGTTTTCCTCGGGCCCTGAGGGATGTGGATAACTCAGATCTGGCAACACGGTGTAAGGTACACGACCAAACAACATGCTCGATATCGTGATAACCACTGCCACACGCACATAAATTGCTGCCTGAGAGCCCAATTCGATAGAAGTGCGAGTCTAACGAGCAGTGATTGGACATAAGCCTTGAAATAACGCGTATAAAGTCGCGGCTCATGTCCAACCCTTTGAACCATGGTTTGTTCGACACCTGTGGGAGAATAGAATGTAACCATCTTCCCAATTCACCATCATTCCATTTTTGTTGCCAACTGATGAGGACTTGCTGGCGAGCAATGGAGAAAAATTCGTTGAAGGCGATTTGTCGCTCAAAAATATCGCCTTCCATAGCGCCCACCTTAGCCAATGAGTCCGCTTTCTCATTACCCGGAATTGAGCAATGAGATGGGACCCAAGCTAAGGTGATAGTATAGGAGCAGTTAGATAAAGCACTCAGTTTAGATCGTATTTCAGGCAGGAAATACGAGGAGTGCTTCATCGGCCTCATTGAACGAATAGCCTCCAATGAGCTAAGACTATCCGTAAAAATGAAATAATGGTCAGAAGGTAGTGAGGCAATTCGCTCTACTGCGTAAAATATAGCTGCGAGTTCCGCAACGTATACGGAGCATGGTTTCTGCAGTTTATAGAAGGCGCTATGAAATTGATTAAATACACCAAATCCAGTGGAAGCATTTATGGTTGACCCATCTGTGAAAAATCTTTTATCGTTACTTACATGGTGGTACTTGATTGCAAAAATTGAGGGAACAACCATCGACCGATGGTGATCTGGTATTCCATGGATTTCTTGCATCATGGTCAGATCAAAATTTACAGAGGAACTATAGAAGGCTTGGAAGCAATCACGATTGGAGATTAATGAAGAAGGACCAACCTCCAGCGTCATGTACTCATAGTACAAACTCATGAATCTTGTTTGAGGATTTTGGTCGAGCAGCTTCTCAAAGTGTTCTATTACCAAAGGATTCAATACTTCACAACGGATGAGGAACCGGAAAGACAGCTCAGCGAAACGATCTGTCAGTGGGAGAACACCCGCGAGTACTTCGAGGCTCATCGTATGCGTCGAGTGCATACAGCCAAGCGCGATTCGGAGGCAACGGTATTGAACTCGTTGCAGCTTCAAGATATGTGTTTTCGCCGCGGATTGAAAGCAGAAGCTACCGTACTCTAAAACCGAAAGGATGGTTGTTCGGTACAACCTGATCAGATCTTCCGGGTGTGCTCCCCACCAAGTTCCGGTAATTGTACGAAGAAAATTGATTCTTTGTTGGCATTTTTGTTTCAGATACGCAATATGTTTTCCCCATGTGCATTTGGAATCGAACCAGACACCTAAATACTTGAAAGATATACTTTGAGTGATTGTTCTACCCTTTAGTTGAAGCTGTAACTGTGCAGGATGATGCTTCCTAGAAAAAACAACCAACTCAGTTTTCTCCGGAGAGAATTCGATACCCAGCTTCATAGCCCAAGTAGATAAATTGTCTAAGGTATCTTGCAATGGTCCTTGCAGGTCCGGTGCACTTGGCCCTATAACGGACACAACGCCGTCATCTGCAAGCTGCCTTAGCGAGCAATTTTCATCAAGACAACCATCAATGTCTTTAACGTAAAAATTATAAAGAAGGGGGCTTAAACATGAGCCCTGGGGGAGACCCATGTAACTAATTCGTGAAGTTGTCGAGTTTCCATGAGAAAAGCTCATATATTTCTCAGACAACAAGTTGCTCAAATAGTTGTTCATAATTGGTGAAAGCCCACTATCGTGGAGTTTATCCGAAAGGACATCGATACAAACAGAATCAAAAGCCCCCTTAATATCCAAGAAAACTGAACCCATTTGCTGTTTTTGCGCATAGGCCAGTTGAATTTCAGTTGAAAGCAACGCAAGACAGTCGCTCGTTCCTTTGCCTCTCCGAAATCCAAATTGCGTATCTGAAAGTAAACCATTCGACTCGACCCATTTGTCTAGACGAAAAAGAATCATTTTCTCCAACAATTTCCGTATACAGGACAGCATCGCGATGGGACGGTACGAGTTATAATCCGACGCGGGTTTACCGGGTTTTCGAATGGCGATAACTCTTACTTGCCTCCAATCATCCGGAACAATGTTGTGCTCCAGAAATTGATTGAATAAGTTCAACAAGCGTCTCTTCGCGACGTCTGGGAGATTTTTGAGCAAGTTGAACTTGATTCTATCCATTCCTGGAGCTGAGTTGTTACATGAGAGGAGAGCAAGTGAGAATTCCACCATCGAAAACGGAGAATCTATTTCGTTACTACCCGACGGACTATCACGAACGTTGGTTTGAACCGTCACCGAATCCGGGCAAACTTTCTGCGCGAAGCTGAATATCCAACTGTCTGAGTACTCCTTGTCTTCGTTGACCGGTGATGACGCGTTGCGCATTCTCCTGCCGACATTCCAGAGTGTTCTCATCGAAGTCTCTCTCGACAAACCATCGACGAACCGACGCCAGTAACCGCGTTTTTTGGCTTTAATCAAGCTCTTAAAAGTTTTCTCGAGGTCGGTGTACCGCTCGAAATCCTCGACCTTACCGTGTTTGCGGAAGCGTTTAAACGCGGCGGACTTCTCGCTGTTCGCGTCGGTGCAATCCTTATCCCACCACGGAGTGAGAGGTCGTTTGCGAACGAAAACACCCGGAACGCGTTTCGTCTGTGCTTGAAGAGCGCAGTCAACGATAAGTCGCGATAAAAAGGAGTACTCATCCAGCGGAGGGAGTATGTCAACCGAATCAGTACCACCGAGAACCGCGGACGCAAATTTTTGCCAGTCGATGTTTTTCGTGAGGTCGTACGCGATGTCAACCGAGCGAGTGGAAGATGAACCATTGGTAATAGAAATTTTGATTGGCAAGTGGTCACTACCGTAGGGATCTTGAATTACTTTCCACGAGCAATCCAACGATAGTGAACTCGAACTGAGGGAGAGGTCTAATCTACTTTCTCTTGCTGGTGGTTTGGCCACTCGTGTTACTTCCCCAGTGTTTAGAATTGTCATATTGAAGTTATCGCAAAGGTCGTATATCAGGGTTGAGCGGTTGTCATCGTACAGTTCCCCCCAGCCTGTACCGTGGGAGTTAAAATCTCCTAATATCAACCGAGGCTCAGATAAAGCTGAGCAGATATCTGAGAGACCTTGGCGAGAAATCGCAGTTCTTGGAGGAAGATATACTGAGGCAATACTGAGGCTTTTACCTCGAATATTTACCTGACATGCGACAACTTCAATGCCTGTCACGGAAGGCAGATCGATTCTATGAAAGGAATGGAGCTTATGAATCCCGAGAAGCACCCCTCCATACGAATCTGCTCGATCAAGGCGAATAATGTTAAAATCGTGGAAAGGGAGATCGGTGTCTGAAGAAAGCCATGTTTCACAAAGAGCAAATGCATCACAAAGTGAGTTGTGAACTAAAAATTTGAATGTGTCAAGTTTCGGTATAAGACTTCTACAGTTCCACTGAAGAACAGAGATCATATCCCCGACCTCATTCGGAAAATTATCCATCAAAGGATATGATCGATGCAAGGAAGGACCACCTAGAAGCTAGTTGCTTCAAAAGAGTTTTCACGAATGGAAGCACTAAATTAATAATGTTCCGAGTTGAGTCAGAGACGTTGAATATATTGAAGATGCTCTCCACAATTTCAGAAAACGTGAACATGGCATCATGTTCTTGCTGATTATTCAGCTGTTTTTCTGGCTGAAAAACTGGGATATCTGGGGTTTTAGATGATCCCGGAAGTGGCGGAAAGTCCTTGTTAAAATTACAAGATTTAAAACCTGGTGGTGGGGGTTTCGGTACATTTCCGCTACCTCTTAAATTTGTCAAGGTAGGTTGGTAGTCCATACGAGAGGCCTTACGAGGTTTTTGGGTGACGTTTATTTTGGACCGCTTCCTCGTGTTGCCATTAAAGACAAAAGGACTACTCTCACCCACCTCTGAGTCAGAGCCCTGATCATCATCTGGCTGGCAGGAGGTGGAATGTGTTGTTGCTTTTTGGGGTGGTTTGGGAAGATGAAGCGGTCGTTTTTAAAATTTCTGCTAACGAGCGCTTAGAGCGAGCTTGCAAAGACCGCTTTAGTTTTTCTCCCTGCTGTTTGTACTTCGGGCAATCACTCAGAGCATGCGGAGCATCCTTACAGTAAACGCATTTTGGGGTAGCATGACAAGGACCCTCCGTATGCTCCTCCCCACATTGATCGCACCGCGGTTTGTTGGAACAAAAGTCCGCGGTGTGACCTAGTTGTTTGCATTTCAAGCAATTCATTACCCTCGGTACAAACAAGCGTACAGGTAGTCGAACCTTCCCAATTGTGACGTAGTCAGGTAATGCCGATCCTGAAAAGGTCACACGAAACGAATCTGAGAGGGTATACTTTTTTTTTGTGCCTATGTGCGACACTGACTGCAGTTGAATGCAGTCCAGTATCTTGACTTTCGGGAGGGCACGGTTTTTGAAAATGCCGAAAGATTCGACTTGCAGGAAATCCTCACAAGTCAGACTCGATTCGGTGACCACTCCTTCAATTTCTACGTCACAACTGGGGACGTAGACTCGATATTCGATCGAAAAAAGCTCACAGGCAACAATCCGGTTTGCCTGTTTCAGGTCATCAACGGTAACGCGCAGTTTGTTTGACGTTACCTTAAAGATATCGGTTACGGCCGAAAAATGTTTTGTCAGATCCTTCGAAATCCGAGAAATATTCAAAGGTTTTTGTTTGGGCCGGAAAAAAACAACCCACGGACCTTTTGAGTCGCTTGGGTAAGCTTTATGGCGGGGGGTCGCAGAAATTTTTAAGGGAACGGTTGGAGTAGGGGGAACAGGTGGACGAGGGGGCGATGGTGGAGAAGGGGGGGCAGGGGGTGAAGGAGGTTGTTGTTTAGACATCACCTTTGGGTAAGCTCCAGTGCTCGTTTTGGGGTCCGAAGTAGAATCCCCTGAGGTATCCATTTCCTCTTCAGTCAGAAGCAGATTTTCGAATGATGGAGATTTAACAGACTCATCATCGGAGATATCTGCTAGCGAAATACCCCCGCCATCATTGGTTTCATCCATTGCGGGGTCTTAAGTACCTCCGCAACAGATTTCGACATAAAAAAGGAAATATATATATATATTTATATATATATATATATATATATATATATATATATATATATATATATATGCGTTGAGAAAAAAAAAATAATAAATAAAAAAAAAATAAGAAAAAAAATAAACTTATCCAAAAAATATAACGGTAAAAATAATACTTAATCCAACAAAGCAAAAAAAAAAAAAAAAAAAAAACTTTAAAATGGAAAAAAAATAATGCCAGGAAAGTTAATCAACACTATAGGGAGATTAATCAACTTGCAAAAAAAAAAAACAGTGAATGAAAAAAAAGAGAAAAAAAAAAAAAAATGAAAATTTTTTCAGGAAAAAACAAAAAGGTGTCAGAAAAGTTAATCAACACTGTATGGAGATTAATCAGGTTGCGGAGAACGGAAGATAACCGTTTGTTACTTAACTCTCCACACAAGCGCACGGAGTGTGGCTGATGACGATGATCTATCCTGATGTGAGAATGATGGTGATGATCGTTCTATTGTTGCCCTCGAGTGTTTGCAACAAAGCACCGGCTGGCTCGCCGGCTGGTGAACTCGATGACCTTGAGTTTGCCGTTTCGTGATGCGATGAAACTTGTTGGTTAGAGATGTACAGCTCATCTGCCGGACTCGGCCGGAAATGACTGCTTCCTTTCTCGAACGATTGAGCGGCAATTACAATTCCGCGATGCTCACTGCACTGTTGTATACTACAACACCACTCAGTATGAAAGCGGATTGAAAAAAAAACCTCAATAGGGGAAAAAAACTAGTACCGATTACGGAGTGCAAGCAATACTTGACCGAAACAGTCGAGCGTTCGATGTGGAATGGAAAATATTTGAAATAAAAGAATTTATTACATCAGCTATTAATTAGTTGGTTATTAGTATGGATGCAAATTTTTTGATGAATTGGGAATATATGCTCAGTAAAGTAAAATTTCTAATAACAATTTTTTGACCGTAGCATTTTTCATAATATTTGTTCAACGATTGATGCAGATTTTAAATACAGATTTTTTGCATCACGATACAGATTTACAGATTTTTTTTCAGAAGAAATACAGATTTAAATGTGGCAACCCTGGGCACATCCGAAACAGCCGAGACAAGTTCAGTCGAGGTGATGGATTCTGCGGCAAAAACCGACGAAAAATGAACAGCAAAAAGCTCACATTTCTCCCCGCCTATCGACGATTCAACGTCATTGAAAAAAACGCTTGCAGGCATTGTTGAATTTTTCCTCTTCGAGTTTACATAGCTCCAAAAGCTCTTGGGGTTTCGCCTTAAATTAGTTTGCACTCGTAAAACGTAGCAAAGTGGTGCTCCACGCAGGAGAAACAGCAGGCCGACGAATCGGTACGTTTGTATCCATCCAATTATTTAGCACAGCACACAACGTTTCAGCCATTTCATCAGCATTCAGTCCATCGAAAAGAAGATCCCAGTCAGTGACGGAAAGGAAGTCCATTAGAACATCGAAATCAATCTTGCGATAGTCTAACGCAAGCTCATCACTCGCATTCAGCAGCAGTGCACCGTCATCAACTAGAGATTTGCTATTACATCATTATTTCATACATCAGCTTGAATTACGTTGATCGATATTACATTTTTTTTTGCTGTGTAGGAAAGCTATGTGAAATTCACATGGATTTCATCCATTAGATATGTGATAAATGTTTTGAGTGTAGAGTACGCTAGTGCTAGTTTTCGTCTAATCGTCTTGGTGTCTTTGGTGCACTCATTTCTTATGATACAAGAAATAAGTGCTCCGAAAACAACAACACGATTTGACGGAAGCGTGCACTTCCGGCAGTATTGATCGTAGTATTTTCTTATTGAGGGACAATGCCAAAGAACTGACAATGCCAAAGAACTTATCATCCTGAGGTTTTCTACATCGTTTTCTACCAACTCCTGGCTAAGGTCCATGGATGGTTTTGTAACATCGATCAACTTTATGAGATTGATTGATTGATTTCTTTATTAAAGTCTCTATAATAAAGAAAACAATCAATCAATCTCATAATGTTGCTAGATGTTACAAAACCAGCCATGAACCTTACTGACTACCATAACCATTACCATTAAAGTTCTCAAATCATAAGTAAAAAGGTTCTAATATAGTTTTCTTTCCGAAAATGTATGGAGAAAACTATAATTTTAAATGGCAAAGAACCATTACAACCCATTATTTGTAAGGTTCAATTCCAAAAAAACATAATACATAAGGTTCATGTAAAGTTCCATAACCGTTTCAGTTAAAGTTTAGCAGGGAATATAAACAATTTTTAACCATTTTCGGTAAGGTCAAGCAGTGGTTTGCATTTATGCGGGAACCGATTCCTGAAGAATATTTTAGGAGAATTTAAGAGTAACTATGGAGAGAAATTAAATCAAAGAGAACTATAAATAATTTGAAGATAAATATAGAGTAAATTTTCAGAGTTTCTTTAAAGTATTCTGCACAGAAAATTGAATCTGTTGTGGAGAAACTTTCTAGGAAATACCGGAGAGAATCATAAAATTATTAAGGGGAATCCTGCAAATAACACTCAAGCTAAGGGTCACGATATTCAAATCTCCGGACACATCACGAATAACCCAACATGTATTAAAGTGACTATAATAAAACAAAATGGTTTAATGATGAACTAGCCCAGAAGTGACTAAAAATCACCATAATAAAGCTTAAAAATCTCTGAAAACATTTTGAAAATATCCTAAGGAAATCTTTATGAAATTTCCGGTATCCTGAGATAAGTTCCAATTCAATTGAAGATCCTGTGACATAAAAAATGTACAAGGTTCTAAAATTTGAAATTAAAAAAAAAAATCATTGCCACTGAATTAACAAAAAATCAAGTGTACAATACTTAGGAATTATTAAAGATTTTCGCTGGAATCATTTATGAACAACAAATTTCCGAAACTCCGGGACATTATCATTTATTGTACATCTCAGACTTCATTTTTGGTATACTAAGGTATATTCTAAATATCAGACTCATAATTTTTTAGATAACAGAATTTAATTAAACAGGTATTGGAAATATATTTTAAGTCTCCATTCCAATACTCGGTTATTTTCCAGATATTCTTGGATGAATTGGATTTACGGTTAGTTCTCGGTTTTCCAGTTTCAGTGGCCACCCTGTAATTTTATACAAATATTGAAGATAATGGACTTGAATGTCTAGATCACGGAGTTGAAAAAAATCAACACCATTTACACAATTCTGGTTTGACTGCAGCTCTTCTTATCAGACTTGGCACACTGATTTTTTTTTTTACAATGTGATTTGAAACATTTATTAATTGTAAAAAAAGTTAATTAGTGTGTAAATTTTAAGAAATAGTGACCCTAGCGACTTTTGGGTGCAAAAAGTGACTTGTTAGTGACTGACTTGAAAATAGTTATCTAGCCACTAAAAAGTGATCTGCTACCAGGCCTGCCACTTGTATAGACTTACTGAACACATAACCTCACCCGACTGCTAACCATATGATTTATTTATGAATATCTAGGCCACAGCTTTCTACACAACGCAGCAATATCGGAACCAGTGCCTACCGGCAAAACATACAACCGTCTGCTTACAACTACTACAACCCATATCGACAACCATGGAACGGCGTTAAACCGCAAGGCAACAACTGGAGTTCCTACAGTAATCTACTCTCACCACGAGGAGCGAATTATTATAATCGTAGAGATGGATATGGTTATTACTACCCCCAGCAGGGATATGCTGCACCATATCAATACACCAATCCATTCTACCCGTGGGGTACTCCATATTCCAACGGATATGCTTCTAAGTGGGACACTGCATTCAGACGTCATGGCAGCAGAAGGTAAATATTGTAGCAACCAAAGCATCCCGTCCACTAATCCACTAATGCCGCAGCGCCGTAATAAGGGGATGGCTGCAACAGCCCCCCAAGGAGCGAATATAAAAAAAAATGTACTTTGCAACATAATTAATTCCATTACCACGTGTATCAATTAGTCATGGTTTGTCAAGGGCGTAGCAAACCGTAGCTATGAAACTGCTTAGGGGCTGTTCTTAAATTACGTAGGCAGTTTTTGAGAGCCCACCTGCGTAGACAATTGTCCATACAAATATTTGGAAATTTGTATGGATCGTTAACACTGACCAAATCCCCCCGCCCCCTTAAAGTATATTGCTAAGCAGTAGATCAAAATGCTAAGAAGCTTTTGTTCTACACTGAGCATTCATCATTATTTTCTTGAGATGCCCATACTTTTAATGACTTTATAGAAGTAGCAAACGGCAATTTCAGCAATGTCAACACGCTTTTTATTGATTTCAATTAATGATGAAAACCCGTGTAAAGAAACGGGTCAAATAAACGTCAAGGCCGGCGCACAATAGATACACGGCGAATGAGAACGACCCAAATTTGAGTTTAGTTCACTCATAATCGCCAAAAGTGCAGGAACTCAGCGATGAGTTAATTTGCCTCATGTTTTCCCAGGTTTTTCCAGGATTTTCCAGGATTTTCCAGGGAAAAATTCCTGAATTTGAGAAAAGTAAAGATTGCATTCACTCAGTCTATTGGTACTACTAGGAGACTGAATAAAATTTTCGCCAATTTCGTCATTTTCCGGCAGATTTTTTAGGTTTTCCGCAGGAAACCATGAGACAAATTTAAGTCATCGCTGAGTTCCTGCACTTTTGGCGATTATGAGTGAACCAAACTCAAATTTGAGTCGTTCTCATTCGCCGTGTACGTTTTCAGGTTTTTTGACAGTTAGCCCATGCATTATCTGTCAAAAAGCCCGAAAACGCATGCATTGTGCGCCGGCCTTCACTCTTGCAAAAGCACACCCGTCGTCGTCGAACGGCAAAAAAAAAGGAATCGGTGGACAATAATTTTGTGATACGGATCAGCGTTTAATTTACGATTTATCGGTATTTATACCGATTTTCTAACTTGATACCGATATACAGATAATGTTTCTCAAAATACCGATTTTTTAGTTAGAATACCGATTTATACCGATTTTTTATTATTAATAATTGAAATGATTACTGCCTGCCCACACTGAATTGTTAGTGGAAACTATTGTGAGAGACTTTTAACTTTCTGAAAATTAAATTTTTGAGCCTGCTCTAAAAAAATATCGTCTTCATAAATACCTTATGCTTGATACTCTTTCGACTAATGCGAGAGCCGTTTTTGGTTACCAAGGAGTCGAGAAACAGATGATGGCTAATCCCAGTAATTTCTGCAAATCGAGAAATACTTTTATTCAGTGGAAAAATAGATCCATAAAAACGTTAATTTTTGAACTTCCTGATATTTCTTTAATCTTTCCTTAAAAATTTCTTCCAACTTTCCAACCAAGGAATTTCTGTCCACCTTACCCTGTAAATTATTTTCCGATTCCTTCCAGAAAGCTATTTCGACTTCCCTTGGAAGCTTCATCTGGCTTCGCTCGAAAGGTTATTCCGTCTCCTCTAGTTAGTTTTTTCAACTTCCCCGGAACTTAAAAAATGCTTCCAAAGTTTTATTGCGGTTCCATTAGTTTCAGGAAAACTTCAGGAATTTTTCAGAAGTTCTGAAAATTCAGAACAGTTCGAACTTTTGGGTAGGTTCCGATAAATTAAAGACAGTTTCATCTACTACTGTTCAAATCCAAAAACGCGGGAATCTCAGGAAAGCCAAGAGAACTCCAATGAACTTAAGGGAACTGAAATATTTTGGAAACTTCACAAGCCCAAAGAACTTCAAAGATGGTTTTCAGGATAGTTCCATTTGTTTTAGGAGAATTAAAATAACTTTACTGAAGCATTAGTACATTTAAATTCAAAGAAATGAGTTCCAAGAAGCTTAGGAATTTCCGAAAACTTCCGTTAAGATCTGAGAGGTTCA
This sequence comes from Ochlerotatus camptorhynchus, assembly GCF_037179485.1. Taxonomy (NCBI): domain Eukaryota; kingdom Metazoa; phylum Arthropoda; class Insecta; order Diptera; family Culicidae; genus Ochlerotatus; species Ochlerotatus camptorhynchus. The sequence continues at coordinate 6,766,252 of NW_027040918.1, read as the reverse complement.
TGAAAATTTAAGAAACGGAAGGAGAGTTACATGAACATTAAAAAATTGTGAGAACATTTTAAGGGAAGTTCTGTATTTTTTATCGGCAGTTTAGAGAACTTTAAAAAAACAAAAGATCGGAAAGATCAGAGAACTTTAATGCTGATGTTCATTAATTTAAAAAAAATAAAGCGCTAAGGAAGATCCAGGGACTTTTAAAGAAGATAAGAGATTTTCCGGTATTTCCATAATAATCAGGGAAGTTACGAGTACTTCGAAGATGATCAGAGAACTTCAAAACAGCCCCATTAACTTTAGGAAATTTGCAAGAACTTTCAAGGAGTTCCGAAGAATTATGGGATATTCCGAAGTGCAATTTAGGGTTGTTCCGAAAGCTTCAGGAACATTGTGAGATTTTCAGGCATGTTTTATGAATATCAGGAAAATTGTTGGATCAATAGAGAATGTGAGGAACTTCAGGGAATATTGTGCTAACATACCCCAGAAATTTATTTCTTCCAGATATTCCACCATTTTCTCCTTGAAGTATCTTTCGACTGTTCCATAAGCCCTCTGGCGTCCGACTTTTTCCAGAAGTTTTTTTCCAATCTACCTTAGTAAGTTTCTTCGGTGTCTAATGAAAGTTTCTTCCGTCTTCTCCAAGAAATTCAATTAAAGTTCTACCGGATGCATCTATCGAGTTCTCCCAGAAGTTTCTTTCGTCTTCCTCTGGAAGTTTCTCCATAAGTCACTTTCCGTAGGTTTTTTCCGACTTATTGGAAGGTTTTTACGAGCTTCCCCCCTGGAAATGGCTCCTCCGGGATTGGCTTCCAATTTCCAAACTTTTCTGGCTAATGGATTTTTCCGAAAGTTTCTAAAAAAAATTGCCAGAAGTTTTTCAATATTTGTCTTGGGAGATCTCCATCGGATGTTTTTTACACATTTTTTTAGAACTTCCTTCCAACTTCCTCCACAAAATCTTTTTTATTCGTCTTAGTTCAAAAGTTTGAAAAAAAATAAAATTCGACAGTGAGCATGCATAAGGGCGTATACGCGATGATCGATTCTCTTCATCGATTTTCTCTTTACATTGCTACGACTAAGCGAAACAATTTTCTGGAATTTGTTCAATGTAGTGTTGTAACAGATTGTATTGGCTTTTAAATGCACCAGCAAACGCACCGAGAATCGTTAATCCAAGCGAATTATTAACAAAAGAGAAAATCGATTAAGAGAATCGATCATCGCGTTTAAGCCTAGGTTTAAGCCCTTATACATGCTCACTGTCGAATTAATTCAAAAAGTGAATACCGATAAATACCGATTTTTTAATCATTTGATACCGATAATCATGAAAACAATCTGGCCACGCTGATACGGATTTCCAAAATCAAACGGGAATTTCACCACACCCAACTACGAAACACGTTCAAAAGCACTGTTGATACCTAGGTTGATACACTTTCGTTCGAAAACACTTAATTTTTTTTTCAAAAATAGTTGCGAGTGAACCAACATCATCACCGCGTAAATAAACTAAAATTAAAATTATCGCTCGCGATGCCACAAATTTCTGCACGGGGAGAAAAAATCAAACAACGTAACATTCGCACCGATCCGAGAAAAATAAAGTTTTGTTTTGATGACCGAAAAGTTATTCCTATTTCCAATTAAACACATATAATCTCATAGTGATAGCAATGTTTAACATATTTAGCCGGGTTTTAATCATACAAAGGCAAATCGCTAGCTTTCATGCTAAGAAATACTGGTTTTTGAGTCAAAAGTTATTATACGTCGTTTGGTGGCCCCTATTGTTACTTAAGTCAAAGTGTATTTACCAGGATATTCGGGAGAATTATCAATTACGTCTCCTTACGTGCAGCCCATTCATCATTTTAGGACCACCGAAATCATCTTAGCAACGAACAGTTCGATTTATTCACTTTAATAATGAGAAAGCGAAACGACGAAAGTACACTTTTCACGGGTTTCTCAGTGCCGTTACTTAAGGCAAACGGCATCTCCATAGAAATCGGGTGACTTAAGTAACATCGAAAACTATTTTGATCGGAAGGTGATTACGTCAAAAAGCAATTCGACTGGTAAATAAATTTAAAAATGGGATGTGATCCTATATTCGGACAGTATATAGTGTAACGACTTTGTTTACCTTTGTTACATTCGACGTAATAAAAATTTGCTCTTGAAATCTTCTGTTGCTTGCAAACATGATGATTCATGTTTTCTTTCTCGATTCTAAAACTTCTCGGAAAACGAGAAAACCACCACTCACACACGTATAACCGTCCGGGAGGCAGAGTGCCAGCGCTAATCCGGCAAATGCAGCCAAAAACTATGAAAGCGAATGTACGCACAAAACAGAGAACAAACTTAAAACACAACCGTATCCAAAGGCGTTCGAAACTCCACTCTGGAACTTTACAAGAACGTTTGGGTGATAAAGTTTTAACCTTATGTATTATGGTTCTTTGGAAGTTAACCTTACAAATAATGGGTTGTTAAGAGCCACACAGATAAAAATTCTGAATTTTAATAGTGATGTAAACATTCATTCACGTAAACTTGTATTTCATTTCACACAACCGAGCAACTTGTAAACAATGTTGTTTACAATAATGGGCTTTTGTATACAATATTTGCTTCTTTGCATGAAATGTCTCAGAAGTTTACATGATATATAATGTAAACTTATATGATATGTGACGCTCCATTTATGTGGATCATACTAAACAGAAATTTACGCTACTTTTTCGAACTGTGCATAACCATTCAAAATAGTAATTTTCTCCATACATTTTTTTTCAGTAAGGTCCATTAATGGTTTTGTATTGTCGGTCAACTTTACGTGGAATACATCGGAATGGGTTATCATTAATTTACATGCAACCTATTCGCGATATATTCCACATAAAGCTAATCGATGTTACAAAACAATAATACCTAAGGTTGACACTTTATCACACAAACGTTCATGTAAAGATCCATAACCGTTTCAGTTAAAGTTTCGCAGGGATTATAAACAATTTTTAACCATTTTTGGTAAGGTCAAGTAATGGTTCGCATTTATGCGGGCCAACTATGCACAGCTCAATGTTTATCCCATTTATTCTTTGAATCAGCGAACACCAACATGATTATCTGCTAGGAAACGTCAAAGAATATATAGAGACGAGGGGCACGCACTAGTATTTCAGTACTACGCAGCCTGCTAACCAAATATTTACAATCTTGCCATTACTGCATTCATTACATATTTAAAACTCATAATTTTCTATTAAATACTTTAATTACTGACAATGTTTGATATTTTAATTAGGGAAAATGGCTCTAATGTTGGCCTGTGGATCTAAGATTGGGCCCATCGCTAAAAATATGCTATTTATCAATTTTATCTAGATGAACGCGTCATGGGACGGTACTATATATCCATTTGGTCGCTATTGAAAATTTAGTCCATTGCTGAATTTATGTATGGGCCTAGATTAGGGGCATTTAGGCCAACGTTACATCAATTTCCCCTATTTTCAATACGTTTCACTATTTTTCATTACATTAATCATCGTTAATTTATTAATTGTTGGTTACATTCAATACCGCTAAAAGTATTTGAATTCAAATTATTACCGAAGACAACATGATGATATGATGTCTTCGTTATTACTGTCTTCAAAGTATTTAAATTACAACAATGAATTTTAAAAATCACGCACTCATACCTGAAGTGCGCAGCCCTCGGTGCAGAGGTATTAACAAATGAGCAATTTGTGAAAAATTGAGCATGCCAAACCTGCTTGCGTGGCATGAAATCAGTATGCGCATTTTGCCCCGCAGTATTTCGAAAACAAGTTTTTGTTGGCCTTTTCAATTTTACCAATTGAAACAAGCCATTTTAATATCTTGCCAATAGCCTAATCCGAGGGTGATGACGGCTTTCATTTGAGTACCTCTTTTACTCAGAGTTGCTCAGAGTTAATCTGGTTTGCTCTGGGATCTGATCTAATTTGTGCCGAAAACAAAATTAGTAGGGCATCTTACTTACCAATCAGGCTAAGGCCTTGTTGTCCTCTGCTGTCCGAAGAAGTCGTCTCCACTCTACTCGATCCATGGCCACAGTTCGCCAGCCTCGTAGTCTGCGAAGGGTCCGCAGGTCACCTTCTACTTGGTCGATCCACCTTGCCCGCTGCGCGCCTCTTCTTCTTGTTCCTGTTGGGTCGCTTTCTAGAACCATTTTCACTGGGTCGTCGTGCGGCATTCTTACGACGTGCCCAGCCCACCGTAGTCGCCCAATTTTTGCAATGTGGACGATGGATGGTTCTCCCAGCAGCTGGTGCAATTCGTGGTTCATTCGCCTCCTCCACGTTCCGTCATCCATCTGCACTCCACCGTAGATGGTACGCAACACCTTCCGTTCGAAAACACCAAGGGCGCGTTGGTCCTCCACGAGCACAGGTCTCGTGGCCGTAAAGGACCACCGGTCTAATCAGCGTCTTGTAGACAGTCAACTTCGTGCGGCGGCGAATTTTATTCGACCGGAGCGTCCTCCGGAGTCCAAAGTAGGCACGATTCCCTGCCATAATGCGTCTTTGAATTTCTCTGCTGGTATCATTTTCGGCGGTCACCAGTGAGCCCAAATACACAAACTCATCGATCACCTCGATTTCGTCACCGTCAATCTGAACTCGGGGTGGGAGGCTAACATTGTCTTCCCTAGAACCTCTTGCTTTCATGTATTTTGTCTTTGATGCGTTGATGGCAAGTCCAATCCGTCTAGCTTCAGCCTTTAGTCTGATGTACGTTTCCGCCATCATCTCAAAGTTCCGTGCCATAATGTCAATGTCATCGGCGAAACCAAGGAGCTGGATGGACTTCCTGAATATCGTGCCACTCGTGTCTATCCCAGCTCTTCTGATCACACCTTCTAACGCGATGTTGAACAGCAGACACGAAAGTCCATCACCCTGCCGTAACCCCCTTCGAGATTCAAAGGGACTCGAGAGTGTCCCCGATACTCGAACAACGCACATCACTCGATCCATCGTCGCCTTGACCAATCGCGTCAGTTTATCCGGAAATCCGTACTCGTGCATAATCTGCTATAGCTGATCTCGATCGATTGTGTCATATGCGGATTTGAAATCGATGAACAAATGATGTGTGGGCACGTTGCATTCGCGGCATTTCTGCAGAACCTGCCGAATCGCGAAAATTTGGTCCGTGGTAGCGCGGGCACCCATGAATCCCGCCTGGTATTGCCCCACGAACTCTCTTGCATATGGTGACAGACGGCGGCATAGAATTTGGGAGAGTACCTTGTAGGCGGCGCTCAGCAGTGTGATCGCGCGGTAGTTGCAGCAATCCAACTTGTCGCCCTTTTTGTAGATTGGGCATACGACACCTTCCATCCACTCCTCCGGTAATATCTCCTCCTCCCAAATCTTGGCAATTACCCTGTGCAGCGCTCTAGCCAGTGCTTCACCACCGTATTTCAATAGCTCACTTGGTAGTTGATCTACACCAGTTGCTTTGTTGTTCTTCAGCCGACCGATCTCCTCCTCAACTTCTTGAAGATCAGGGGCCGGTAGCCTGTCATCTTCTGCGCGTGCTCCAAGGTCTGTTGCCGTGCCACCTTCGTTTTCTGCTGCTTCACCGTTGAGGTGCTCGTCATAGTACTGCTTCCACCTCTCAATCACCTCACACTCGTTCGTGAGAAGGTTACCGTCCAAGTCCTTGCACATATCGGCTTGCGGCACGTAGCCTTTGCGCGAACTATTTAGCTTCTCGTAGAACTTCCGTGTGTCGTTTACGCGGTACAGATTTTCCATCGCCTCGCGATCTCGGTCTTCTTGCTGACGCTTCTTCCTTCGGAAAACCGAGTTTTGTCTGTTCCGCGCTTGTCTGTATCGCTCCACATTCAATCTCGTGCGGTGTTGCAGCATTCTCGCCCGTGCTGCATTCTTCTCCTCTACTAACAGTTTGCATTCGCCGTCAAACCAGTCATTGCTTCGGTCCGGGATTGCAGTACCTAGTGCCGCTGCAGCAGTACTACCTATGGCTGAACGGATGTCCCTCCAGCCATCTTCAAGAGAAGCTGCGCCAAGCTGCTCTTCCGTGGGTAGTGCAACTTCCAGCTGCTGCGCGTAGTCCTGGGCAACTCCGGTGTCCCGTAGTTGCTCAATGTTGGGTCGTGGCGTTCGACTTCGACGTGTGTTATGCACCGTCGAGAGTTTTGAGCGCATGCATACTGCAACTAGGTAGTGGTCCGAATCTATGTTCGCACTGCGGTACGTGCGGACGTTGATAATGTCGGAGAAGAATTTCCCGTCGATTAGAACGTGATCGATTTGGTTTTCTGTGTGTTGGTCTGTGTGGATATCCTTGCGGGGGAAAAAGGTACTTCGAACTACCATACCCCGGGAGGCTGCAAAGTTCACGCATCGTTGGCCGTTGTCGTTCGATACGGCATGCAGGCTGTTTGGCCCGATTGCCGGTCTATACATTGCCTCCCGTCCTACCTGAGCGTTCATGTTGCCGATGACGATTTTGACGTCCCGTTGCGAACAGCCGTCGTACACCTGCTCCAGCTGCGCATAGAACGCTTCTTTTTCGTCGTCGGGTCTCCCTTCGTGTGGGCAGTGCACGTTGATGATGCTGTAGTTGAAGAAACGGCCCTTAATCCTCAACTTGCACATCCTCGCGTTGATCGGCTGCCAACCAAGATAGCACTATAACATGTTATAACCACAAACGAAGTGACAGACGACTAACTGGCGAAGAAATCCATTTAAATAATGTGGTTCACTGTAATAGAATTTTCTTGGAAGCTTATGCCATCATCCACCAGATGGGTTAGTTTTTTTGTTTTGATTTGAACAATGTTGATTTTGTGTACAATGATTCTTTGACAGTGTGCAAAGAGTGCGTATCATTTTGTCATTTTTTTATGCATTTCAGTTTTGAGTAGAGTGAAAGAGATAGAACCAAAACATTCTAGTACATTTGGTGAAAATGCTAGTTCAATCCAGTAGTAGTGTTGCCATGTGGTTCAATCCAGTAGTAGTGGTGTTGCCATGTGGTACACTGAAAAATTGCAATAGCAGGTTAGTCACCAAAGTTTTCGAGCCGCTCCGTCTGTCACTTCGTTTGTGTTATAACTCTGTAGTCTGAACGTTCTATTAGCGAATATAATATCACAGCTGTTTTAAATTGTTCGGCATGGTCTAACATGCGTGTAGGTTGATTATTTTAATTGCTAATAAACTTATTTACAGACAAGATACGGCCGGTAGTTATTGGAAGGATGGATTGTCCAGTACCACTCAGCAACCTTCTACCATCGAAGCGACATCTCGACAGCCAAAGAGGAAAAGCAAACTGTTTGTAGCCAACGTGTGGGGATAAAGTGTAAATACTGATTAATTTTTACAAACTTTTTTATAAAATAATGCGCACAATAAAGCCGTTCATCATATAAGCCATTCGAACCAATTTAGTATTCCGAAAGCAACAAATTGATAAAGTGAACATTGTTTATCAGCCCACAGGATAGAACTAAAAGCGAAGGGCTGTCAAATCCGTCAAATCAGCCTACTGATAATTCTTGTATGAAATTGGTTTCAAACGTAAACAAACCCGGTAGGTTTCTTATGTTCTTACGTTAGGAGCCAGTTTGTAATTTGGATTATTTACTCTTACTTACTGAAGAACAGAAATTCTATTTAATATTCTAAACCATCAACACTATCCTGAAGTGTTAATTCTTGACAAAATAGCTAAATCCCCCGTCTTCGCTATAGAAAATGTACAATCATGTTAATAAAATCTAGATTCATCATTCAAGATTCCATCAGTTTCTATTAGCTGGAGTACTTTTGAACACATTCTGATCAACCTGTAGTATTTAAAGAATATATGAGACACTTCATTGGTTCTATAACATTCCCCAGAAAACCATTCCCCAGAATGTACCATTCCCCAGAAAAGATGATGAAATTAGTAATTTTCACTTTTCTTTTTCTTTTTTTACTATTGATAATACACTATGTTAACTTTTATGGAACTATGTATTTATCAATTCCAAACCATTTTTTAGCTCTTTATAAAATGACAACCTTCAAGTTTTCGAGCACTTCGTTCATCATTCAATATGTCAAAGGGTCTATTATGCAATCCAATTCAACCAGTCGGAAACTGTTAAACATTATCGAAGAATTGTTCGACCTGAGTTGAAGAATTTCTCGTGATGGATTAAAAAATCGGTATATGGAACGTTGAACTACCGATTACAAATTTATAACATTATTCCACTCGTTATTATCCCAAATGGTCATTACCCCGAATCCCTTGCGAAAAGCTATTGATTATATATTAAAACAAGGGAATATTCCCTTCTTTATCATGCATCCAAAGAATTAATTATTTTCTCTTTTATATACCTATTCAACGAAAGGAATATTCTTTTCTTTATCGTTTATCCAAAGAATTAATTATTTCCTTTTCTTATATTTTCGAAGAAGGGAATATTCCCTTCTTTATCATATATTTAACGAATTAATGATGTTCTCTTCTATATATTCAAAGAAAAGAATATTCCCTTCTTTATCGTATATCCAAATAATTAATTATTTCTCTTTGTTATATTTTCAAAGAAGGGAATATTCCCTTCTTTTTCATAATATTTACATATTTAAAGTAGGGAATATTCCATTCTTTATCGTATATCCAAAGAATTAATGATTTCCTTTTCTTAAATTTTCAAAGAACAGAATAATCCCATCTTTATTATATATTTAACGAATTAATGATGCTCTCTTTTATATATTCAAAGAAGGGAATGTTCCCTTCTTTATCGTATATCCAAAGAATTAATTATTTCCGTTTCTTATATTTTCAAAGAAAGGAAAACGCCTTGATCCATTAAGAAGTTTTTCTATTCTTTTTATATACGCGAAAGAAGATTCCAGGAGTGACTATAATAAACAAAAATAGTCAATCTAATACATGGCATACTTTTCTGGGGAATGGTACATTCTGGGGAATGGTTTTCTGGGGAATGGTGCATTCTGAGGAATGTTATAGAACCCACTTCATTTGTATTTTCTAACAGTTGGAGATCTTCAGTACTTCATCAACCAGAAGTCTTTAAAAAATATCCAAAGTACTTTACTAATATCTTCGTCTGTCTTGAGATATATTGAATATTACCTGCTGTTTAGGAAGGATAACTGAAATAATATTCTGTAATCTATGCAACGTTCCCTCAACATCTATAAAACTCCTTTAAGTTTTACAAAATTCCCTCAACATCTACGAAGTTTCCTGAATTTATTCCACATTCAATATTCTTTCCATCCCTCTTAATTCTACAATTACTTCTGGAAAGACCCCCATTATCTACAAATATTATTGAATGTCTGGAAAGTTCCTTGAAATTTAACGAAGTTCCCAAAACTTCCAAGAAGTTCATTGAGTTTTTTTGAAGAAAGATCTCTTACAAACTGCAACGAAGTTCCTTAAACTGAAGCGAGGATCCCTGAAGATGTTAGAAGTTTGCTGGACTATTTGTAGATCATAGTACAACATTCCCTGCACTTAATATATGAAGTTTTATGCAGCATTTCTCAAAATGCTTCGAAATTTCCAAAACTTCTACTAAGATTGCTGCACTTCTACGTTTCTCGTTGAAGTTCCGTATGGAATTTCTTGAACTCGAACGTAATTCTCTGAAGTATTCCAAGCTTATGAGGCTTCAAAAAAGTATCCTATGAAGATCCCCGAACTACAATGAGGATCCCTGAAATCCCAACACTTAAATAAGGGTCCACACGCAGTTTTCTGAACTTTTCAAAAGCTTCCTAAGTTTCTACGAATTTTTCTGAAGCTCTATAAAGTTCCCAGAAATTCTACTCAGTTTCGTTAATTTCTACGATGTTCCCTGACCTTTTTAGAAGCCCATCCTGAGGTAAAAGAAAAATCCCTGAACTCTTGGCCAATTTGCAGTGCATGAAGACGTCTTATTATGCAATCGATTAAATGTTGATATAATTTAAATTCTCGACATTGTTTCTTCTAGTCTAGAACATTAATAAAAAGTAATCTCGATACTGCTTGACACAATACCGGTGTATAAAAAAAAACACCCAACATTCCTGGGAGGAGCCTAGGTAATTCTGGAAGGGGCCTGACCCCCTTGGCACCTCCGTTAGCTATGACAATGATCACGCGCTACCTTAACGTAAAACTTGACCACGCACCTCGGTCTGATCTACAAAAATCGATTCTATAGAAAGCACTAAAAAATTAATTGAATTTTAACTTGGAATTAGGGGAAATGATGGCTTCGGCACTTTTTAACCTATTAGTATTAGCGTCAGATGGGTAAATGATAGGTAAGTGTTATTTTTGGCAAAACGGTGCTCCGGAACATGCTGCACCTTCATGAAAAAAAAACAACGTTCAAGGACTTCATTTACCACCTGACGATAATAGGTACAGACCCCTAATTAATCTTCGATTCTGAAATTGAGACAAAGATTACTATTAAGAAATAGTGCAGCCATCTGCTACATAGCTAGCTACAAGATTGATAGAATCCACAAATTGCCGCTATCACTCGAAATTAATATTTTTACAACATAGACTCAAAATTCAAATATTGAACCAAATCGCTTCCTATCCTGAACCCTGTACTTACGTCTTCTTCGATACATTTGGCCACTAGCACGCACTATACGTCTGACGTGCGACTCAGGAACTACCTGAACCGGTATTTCCACAAGTCAGCTGATTCCTGCTGCTGCCAAACGATTTGGCGGAGGTTTCTTTACGTTCAACGGATCACAAAACGAACTACGATTACCTTCCAGGTGACGTTTTCCTGATTTTATCTTTTATTTGGAATTACAATTGGGTAGCGGGCTCAGCCTTTCCACAAGAAAAAAATATACTCCGCTAGCGCACAGAACTCCTCTCGAAGGAAACAAAATAGTGGTCGGATGTCGTAGGGGTTTACTTGACTTCCTTAACCTGCAGACCTGGCGGCAGGGACTGCTTCAGTTTTTCGGCCTTCTCCTTGTCCTGGACAACCAGCGTGTACAGATAGCGGGAGCAGCGGATCTTGAACTTAGTGTTGTTGTCGTTCTTCTTTATCTTGACGGCGCGGGCATCCTTCCGGCGAGCCTTGATGAGGAAGTCTTTCACTTCCTTAATTTCCTGAGGCATCCTACGGAACAGGCGAAAACCAACATTTGCCTCAATTAGTACAATCGATAATTAACAAGTTTCACTGCAAAATACTCACTTCGATTAGTTTTCTAAAGAGAAAATCGGAAAAAATGTTCTCCGCGATCGGAACGTGTGTGCTGTTGACGTTTAGCACAACCCGAGAAAGAAAGACAAACAGTTGAACATGGCCGAAAATCAACTTCCGCCGGCGAAGGGCGACATCTGTGGGAAAATATCGGCAGCTAATAAATACATGGTGCCCTAACATGGTTGCCAGGTATTCCTCGGTACAAGCAACAATCAATTCGAAACTAACGATTTTAAATTGGCTCACTACACGCAGAAAAAACTATCGTCGTAACAAAAATATTTGAGGTAAATTTAAACGTAAACTCAGTTTGTTCTGGCCACAAACATAAATTAGGTTGATTTCAAACGTATTCCATGTTTGAAGTCATGTGAAATCAATGTTTAAAATAAAAATAATGTTACGTTTATTTCAAAAATATTCGTGTTGCAAATAAACGTATTTATTTTTGTTTGGTTTGACAGCTATGCGAACAATCATAAATATGTTTATTTTAAACATGCTTCTCATGTTTAAAATAAACATACATATTTTGGAATTATTTTAGTAGTTGAGTGCAGGGTAAAGCAAAATAAAACGGTTTGCAAAGAAATGAAAAAAAAAAAGATCTTCGGGCAGGGCATCTTTATTTCTCCTTTTTGGGTGCGATTAAGGGTGACCTGTGGGTATTGGGGTCCTGGTCCGGGATGCGAGGACCCGTCGGGGTGGGTGTCCGGAGGTTCCAGTTCAGTGGAACCGGTGAAAATTTGTGTTATTAGCGTCGTTTTGCCGTTTCTGCCTCGGTTTCTGCCACTGGTCCTCATACCGGTTTCTTTCCATGTTCGATATCGGAGGAGGATCCGGAATGGATGGCCGTTTTCTGGTAGGTTGAGCAAAGCTGGGGCAACTTTTTTCCGAATGAAACAAGAAGGAAATAAAAAGGCATGACACGCTAAAAACCGTTTACCCAAATCCTATATTGTTGAAATAAACATGCTTTTGAATTTAATTCAAACATAAATATTTTAGTTTTAAACATGCTTTCAATTCACTTTGAATAATTCATATGTTTAGAGAATAAACATTTATATTTTTGTTTTAAATGAACAAAATTCGTATCCGTGTACTTGACTAGCCTATTGGTCCCAAGCAAACGAATAACGTATCCCATTCTAGTCGAAATTTTACTATACTACACATTGTTTGTTTGGGGGGTTTGGGGGGGGAGGTGTTGGTGGATTTTCCTATGTTTCGAGAGGTGAATCGATTAGCTTGGGACCGAAGATAGTATCAGAGCTGAGCCAAAAACTTGAGCACGTTATGTCCACGTCCATGTTTGAAGCCATTGTTAATAATGTTTAAAACAAAAATATTGTTACGTTGATTTTAAAAATATTCGTGTTGAAACTAAACGTGAATATTTTTGGCTGATGTTGACAATATGTTTATTTTGAACATGCTTTTCATGTTTAAAATAAAAAAAAATACTTTTATTTTTTTTACGGCAAAATATTTTAAATGGATGGCAAATAAATGGATATCGGCAGACAGGGCATCTATATTTCTGCTATTTTTCGGTGTGATTAAGGGTGGTCTATGGGTGTTGGGATCTGGGTCCAAGATCCGGGGGGCCGTCGGAGTGGGTGTCCAGGGGTTCCAGTTCAGTAAAACCACAAACGAAGTGACAGACGACTAACTGGCGAAGAAATCAATTAAAATAATGTGGTTCGCTGTAATAGAATTTTCTTAAAAGCTTGTGCCATCAGCCACCAGATGGGCAAGTATTTTTGTTTGATTTGAACATAGTTGATTTTGTGTGCAATATGATCTTTGACAGTGTGCAAAGAGTGTATCATTTTGTCATTTTTTATGCATTTCAGTTTAAAGTAGAGTTAAAGAGATAGAACCAAAATATTCTAGTACATTTGGTGAAAATGCTAGTTCAATCCAATAGTAGTGTTGCCATGTGGTACAATCCAGTAGTAGTGGTGTTGCCATGTGGTACACTGAAAAATTGCAATAGCAGGTTAGTCACCAAAGTTTTCGAGCCGCTCCGTCTGTCACTTCGTTTGTGGTAAAACCGGTGAAACTTTGTGATAAAGGGTGATACGGTCAAAATTTGGTCAATATCAACTTGACGTATTTCTTTCAATTTTGCATTTAAAAAACCTGAACACCCCTCATTTTGAAGGTGTGTGTGTGTAGAATGTTGCTCCTATTTTGATTTTGGAATTCACTCTTCAGTTGTCAAAATGCCGTCCAAGCAAGAAGAGCAGCGTATCAAAATTTTGCTCACGCATCGCGAAAATCCGAGCTACTCGCACGCAAAGTTGGCAAAATCGCTAAAAGTTGCCAAATCAACCGTTACAAATGTAATTAAAGTGTTTGGGGAACGTTTGTCGACAGCCAGGAAGTCTGGATCTCTGGATCGGGGGGAAATCGAAAACCGGAAGCCGCTGAGACGACAAAGAGAGTTGCCGGTAGTTTCAAGCGAAACCCTAACCTCTCTCTCCGAGATGCCGCAAATAAGCTGGGTGTATCGTCTACAACCGTGCATCGAGCCAAAAAACGAGCCGGACTTACAAGAAGGTAGTGACTCCAAATCGCGATGATAAACAAAATACGACGGCCAAAGCGCGATCCCGGAGGCTGTACACGACGATGCTGACGAAGTTTGACTGCGTGGTAATGGACGACGAAACCTACGTCAAAGCCGACTACAAGCAGCTTCCGGGACAGGAGTTTTATACGGCAAAAGGAAGGGGAAAGGTAGCAGATGTTTTCAAGCACATGAAACTGTCAAAGTTCGCAAAGAAATATCTGGTTTGGCAAGCCATCTGTACCTGTGGCTTGAAAAGCAGCATTTTCATAGCTTCCGGGACTGTCAACCAAGAAATTTACGTGAAAGAGTGTTTGAATAAACGTCTGCTGCCTTTCCTGAAGAAACACGGTTGTTCCGTACTGTTTTGGCCGGATTTGGCATCTTGCCATTACGGTAAAAAGGCCATGGAGTGGTACGCCGCCAACAACGTGCAGGTGGTTCCCAAGGACAAGAACCCTCCCAACACGCCAGAGCTCCGCCCAATTGAGAAATACTGGGCTATTGTCAAGCGGAACCTAAAGAAGACCAAAAAAACTGCTAAGGGCGAGCAGTAGTTCAAGGCAAACTGGCTTTCTGCGGCGAAGAAGGTGGACAAGGTGGCTGTACAAAATCTGATGGCAGGGGTCAAGCGTAAGGCCCGGCAATTCGGATTTGGAAAAGCGGAAGCCTAACTGAATATTTTTCCTGAATTTTATACTAATTGAACTTGAAAAAGAAATTTAATTTGATTTTTTAAATAAACGATTTCACCGATTTACACGCGTTTTCCCTTGACCAAATTTTGACCGTATCACCCTTTATTAGCGTCATTTTGTCGTTTCTGACGCTGGTCCTCATACCGGCCTTTTTCTACGTTTGGTCTGCTTTTCTTTCGACGTCGGTTTGGGGCTAGGTTGGGGGTGAGGATGATATGGGGATCAGTATCAGAAACGACGGAGTGACGTTGATATTGTGGGGTTCCACCGGTTTTTTCGAGCTTGGAACACTTACTTGCGTGGGTTTCCGGACCATCTACTTCGGTTTCGCTGCTTTCAGCCCGTTTACGGTTAAGTTTGCCAAATGTTAACAACAAGGAAAATTGTTTACCCAGATTATGTATTGTTGAAATAAACATGCTATTGAATTTAATTCAAACACAAGTTCAAACATAAATATTTTTGTTGAAAACGAGTTTTCAATTTATTTTGCTCTGTTTATATTTTTATATAATGAACATAATTATATATTTTCGATTTAAATGAACAAAATTTGGTTCCGTTCTATAGCCCGAAAAAAAATAACAACAAAAATACATTAAAAAACAATGTAACAATAGGACGAAAATTATTGTTTTAACAATGATTTATATTCCCGAATAGAAATTGTAATGTAATGACAAACAGACATAACTCTTGTAAGTTGTTCATCGAACAAGCATTTAACGGTCAATTTAAAAGTATCGTAGTTTGTAGTACCGCCACCTGTGGCGCGCATAGTCAATTCCCTTGCGTTTGACGTTTACACACTACCGCCATCTGTTCAGCGTACTACCCACCACAGTGTATTCAACAGATGGCGGTAATGTTTTTGCGACGATGTTTTACGGTGAGAAATATTCAATGTGTTATGTCTGTTTGTCTATGATGACAGCATCAATAGTAATGGTAGGAAGCCAAAGGATCTGTGTGGTCGCTTCGATTACGTCACTGTCCGGCCACTCTTGCGGAGATCCATTTCACAGTCAATTGAATTCCGACCTTTGCGGAGCGAAGGTCATGTACCTAGCTGTGGACTGCTTTGAAATCGGAAATGGGAGTCCACCATCCACAGATTGGTGTTGCCGAGGCAACCGTTTAAGGTTTATTTTCTGAAGCAGATTCGAGTGTAAGAATGAAATATTGAACGCGACTAGCTAAAAAGATAAATTAAAATTATCTGCCATAATTCACGTAGAGATTGATCAATTCATCGTATTAACCGTAGCCAACGCCGGATACCTTGATGCCGATGCATTTCAGCATACACAGAAAAAAAGTTGTTGAATATTACATCCAAACTGCTGCAACCAGGTCAATCCATCGGTTGTGTAATATAACGTTGTACGATGTACATCGATTTTGCGAACAAAATTACATCCATTAATGTAATATTGTATCTGCTTTTTGCTATTACATCATTATTTCATACATCAGCTTGAATTACATTGATCGATATTACATTTTTTTTTTTGCTGTGTAACGTCGGGGACAACCGCAGCTGCTCTTTATCGGATTTCATCAATTAATTAATCCATCGTGCCGGTTTAGGTTTGATAACTTGTAATTTTGGTTTTGCAACTCCGACTGTAGTGTTTTCTACTCTTCTTGTGTATAAAAATATTGGTATACTGTAGCACGCCGAAAATCGTTCAGAGACGATTGGCGTTCTACTACTAAAAATGTTCAAACTCCACAAAGAAACACCCAGGGACTACCGTTCCGCACTCGATTTAATAAAACGAGCGATTTAAGCGCCACTTGAGGATGAGGACCGCCCGCCAATGTGTGTTTGCCCGGTTTGAGACCTAACCTCAGGTAGGTTCAGTTCGTTCCTTGAAAAGGATCGGAAACGGTCCGGTTGTCCCCAAATTCACTCTCATTAGTCAGACTCACTGCACTCGAACGACCATAATTCCTAACTTTACCCTCACCGAACGGTTAGCAAAGCTTTCCTTCAAAGCTTTATTTTATCATCATTGGAGTTCCCATCATTTACACCAGAGGCGACTCCGTCGCGAAAGAGTGATTTGCCCTTCACACCAAAATTAACAAAAATAGTCGATTCAAATTGTGAACTCTAAGCGCACGGAACGAAATCTTTCAGGATGCTAATCACCATGATACAAACAGCGGAAGAGGGAGGGTACTAACTTTTATATTAATCAAATAATTAAAAAAAAATCATTTTAATTCACAATAATTTCAACATATATTTGGTTTCTATTCTAATCGTCCCTATCTTATCTGTGCGTGTCTATACCTTCTCGGTCCGGACCATTGTCTATCGCCGAAACAAAAGTGCTTGCAAACTATAGCCCGCAGGCGAGTAGATGACGCGTAGGCGTAGGCGTTCATTCAGGACGACGCTACTCAGTCGTCGGTCTCATGTGCACACGGACAATATGAAAAAGAGCTCTTTGTACTTACAGGCCTGTTGTCGTACTTCTTACTGCTGCGCGCATTGCCTGCTGCTAGGGCTTTCCCAAGCCACCTAGCAGGGCGAAAATTATCACGGGAGAATGCTGTTTGTTGATCTCGTTCGGTTTGGGCGCGATGATGACTGCGGGGCCCCTTCTGACCGAGGTGACGATTGGCCCGGGTCTTTGCGCAAAGGAGAACCCGACGGAAGAATGTGGCGACGGTTGGTGGAATAGTTTCCTAAACTGGAGATAGAAAGCCGTCGAATGGCTGTTCGACTACGATTAAGACACGCACATTTTCCTACACGCACAGAATTTGTTACCTTTCTTCTTTCACACAACTGTAACTTTCCTAGCTACGAAAAAGGTATCTTACTGATTTTTGGCTATCAGTCTAACTGAAAGAATCACGGTAAATTAGCACTTGAAACCGAGCTTGAAACATTCTATAATTTTCAAACTGTCCCTACTTCGAACACCGTGGTTACAGGCAAGGCCACACTTCCGAAACTTAATCGAGTTTCCAGGCAAATGGACGAGAAAGTCTCGAGTCCTCAGATAAATACCTTTAGAGCATTTAATTACAGGAAATGCGTCACACCCGAACGCTTTTGGCAAAGTTGTCGATTATGGTTCGTCAGATTGAAATGCATCTCACTCTTACAAGTTTCATCATATCTCGCCTTCCCACTTTCCCATCAAATCCAAGGACACGCAATGAAAATGACCTTTGGACCAAGATCCGAATGACTAATTTTATGACCGTTAAAAAAGAGCATTTCTCTCCTTGACCTCGCGCGTCGCATGCGTAACGTCCCAGGTGTTACCTATTTAAAGGTGCAGTTTGTTCGACAAATTTTCTAGCAGTCATGTAAACAATTCAAATGATGATTTACTGTTTTAAAGTTATATTGCAAATTATTTATTTAAAGGCTATCCTTATTTTCTAATAATTCAGTTTAAATAATATACTATAAACAAACAAGAAAAGTAACGTACACGGATAGAAATCTTCTTATACCTTTTGGCAAATTTCCATTACTGATTATTCATAAAATGTATAAGTCAACTAATAAGCAGACGCCTTGCAAAAAGTTAATAAAGATCATGTGTCAAATGAAATGTATAAGCGGTCACACATACCTTTCATGCATTCTAATAGGACCTATGTGGTTTGTTTTATGGAATGTATAAGGCTGATGCTTTGGCAAAAATGTATAAGTGAAACACATGAATTAAATAATTGATTTTCGTTTCGTGTACGCTTCACGTACCTGTAACAATACACTGAACGAATTTTGCTCCATTATTCGAACTTAGTATAATTTTGGGGTGAAACTTAATCAGATCAATGTATAAACATTGCGTAACTGTAAATTGATTACATTTTAATCTATCCTTGTATAGTAATATTTTTGAGTGAATTCACTGCAAGACGCCAATTTAACTATTAATATTTTTTTAGTGTATACCGAAAAGCAAGTACGAGAACAGACCTATTCTTTATTGATTCGAGCCACGCGCCCCTCACACAACCTCAGTTTATTTTTTTGCCATCAGGTTTCGCTATTGGCGTCTTGCAGTGAAACTTTTCCAAGCTTTCGCCTCCTACATTTCGAAGTGAGCACTACTAGAAGGAGGATAGTTTCCAAATTTTCCAAGTAAAACAGACGATTTTTGGGGCAAATCGGTCCATAAAGAAAAACTAATAATTTCCCGTGGAAACTTTTGCTTGAATCGTGTAAGAAAACGTGTTTGAAAACTAATTGTTATTATTTCGGTATGGATCGGAGAGGTTTTCATGGAAAATAATGCATAACAAGTTTGCACCCACAGGGAGAGGTTACCTCCTGCGCAGCTGCATTTTTCAGAAAATGGTGAATATGTGCGATTTCCACTAAGATGAAAGTGGAAATTAAGTTAATTTACTTAGGAAAGGTTGTATCATGCTGGTGGTAATGGAGAATTGGTTGTATAGGACGCCAATATTCAATAAATGTTCACTTTGGCCTTTTCTAAGCAAACATATTGATACTCACAATTTTCGACGGAAAACGCAACGGAACTTGATTTACTCAACACGCACCATACTATAAAATGGTGCTAGATGGTCTTCAAAGTGATAACAAGATGATAAATCATCTTTATTTTGAGTAATTGAGCAATTTACTTCTGTTTACCATCATATTTACGATGCAGCATTGATGGAGCCGTGAAATGAAATGAATATATCTTATGAAAGTTCAACTGGAAAAGTCAAAGTTGCACATCAGTCTGATCGTAAAAACGTTTTCTTCTGCAATTCGAATGTTATATTGGAAGAATTTTACACAGGCTTGATGAAAATTGTGATTTAATGCTAATTTTCACGAATTTTATATGCAGTCTGTCAACATTATCATCATCATGCAGTGGCGACATCTGCATTGAGCTTTTGCGGCAATCTTCCAATCCGATGTGTCATATTTTACCCCTTTGACAGCTGTTCTTCCGTGGACTGTCACCACTGTCACGCGTTTGTTGTCTTTCTTCTTGTCGTTTCCTTACGTTTTTTTCGCTTTCGCTTTTATCGAATTTATTTTGTTACAATCTTCTTCAGCTTAATTTTATCGTAGTGGTGGTGACGGAAATTAAAGGTCTATTTTTTCACAGTTTTCCGCTCCCTGATAAAAATGGTAAAGAAAATTTGTCTTGTGCGCTTATTTTGATTTCTCCGGGAAAATCGTGCTGTTTTACCTTGTTGATCATTTACTTTATTAGAATCGTAGGCGTTTAAAGGTGTCAAAAGTTTTCATCTACTATCTGTGTCTTGCAGAAAGTGTTTATTATTTGTTGCTAATGGTAAAGGCAAAGCATTAAAAAGTAATTAATAAGTAATCGGAGTAATACTAATAGGAAATTAGTGCGGAAAAGGTAGCTGATGAAATTTCATTGTTTGTCCGATCGAGGTAAGTGAGAAGCCTAAAACTACACGTTGCGTACAATCCCATTTAATAAAAGTAATGTAAACAAAATGAATGCATCGAATAACTTTTTGACACATACTCGCATGCTGGGTTTAGCTTTTTTCTACCTAGTGACCTACTTTCGATTGTTTAAAATATGGAAATGATGTGTGAGTGCATCATCATATAAAATTTTCCAAGCTATTGTGGATATTATGAATTGTAATTTATTTTGTCAAACGTCATGGTGGTGGATGATAACTTTATTTAATCTTTCTAAAATACTATTAAAAAAACTCGTCATGCGGAAGTTATACATTTGTTTACTACCTAGGGGAAATGGATCTAATGTTGGCCTATGGATCTGAAATTGGGCCCATCGCTAAAAATCTGCTATTTATCAATTGTGTCTAGATTAACGCGTTATTGGGACGGTACTGATGGATATTTTTGGTTGATATTGAAAATTTAGTCGATTGCTGAATTTATGTACGGGCCCAAATTTGGGGCATTTAAGTCAACATTACATTCGTTTCCCCTACATATATGATATAACATTAATTGATTCCAAGTAAAATTGCAAGTTTTATAAAGGTTTAGAGAATTTTTCAAGGCCAACCTACAAGACTATTATAAAACAAAAATTGTTACTTGGGATGGGTATATATGATCTTTCCCGGTACGATTTAGGCTTCCCATATTTTTCCCGGCAAATCCGAATTCCTGGTTTTCCCGGTTGGATGGACACCTTGAAGTGCAATTATTAAATAACACTTTTATTAATTGAGAGGTAGCGATGGGCCCAATCTTAGATCCATAGGCCAACATTAGAGCCATTTCCCCTACCTACTTTTTGATAGTTCTTTTTTACAGATAGAATGGTAGTTTGGCATATTCATTGCAGGTATGCGTTAATAAGTGTAAGCTGTACAATTTTAGTTTTAAACATTTTTTTTCTTATTTTTTTTTTTTTGTTTACGGTTTAGCAACTTGCAGTTAATTTAATTGTTGGCTGAGACAAACGTCTCAGTATGTTCAAACTTTCTTACAAACATTTTTTCTTATTCCGTATAAAATTGTAAGCATTGATAATTGTACTGAGTAAAATAAAATTGTTATGCAGCGTGTCAGATTTTTGTTGCAAAAAACAAAGTCGCCTTTTTTCCGGATTTTGTATCCGTCAGACTATGAATATAGTGACTATATTCCACAATTGTTAATTCAACACTTTCTACGCCCGTTCCGTAAACCGGGGCAAATTAATCACTTATTAACGTAAATATCAAAATAAATTTCTACTCAAAAGGACATTGACCAACTAATGATATTGAATGTTTAGTTTATTTTAAGGATATTTTATAAATATCAAATTAAAAATAGCTTCACAGTGCATTTATAGTAAACGTACTTTATAAATTTGGGCTCCATCAATCCGAATCAGATGTTAGAATCCTTGTGCGAAGTGTATTTTATGCCAAATAGATTTCTTAAAATAACCGTTGCCCCTAAATGTAGTCAATATCATTAACAAATCGTTGGAAATTTATTGTAAATTCTGTAATTTCTTGATATTCTAAACTTTTTTTTTAATATTTTTAATAATTCGAATTCAGTTACATTTAGTTTAGTCATAAACTCACCGTTAAGCTTATGATAACAGTCGTTGCCGCCCTATATTAGTTTGTTTGAATGATAATTTCGGAAGCTATGAGCGCCAGTAAAATAAAATTTAAATTTATGCAGTAAAATATACAAAACAATCATAAGAGTCCCTTGCTGAAATACTATCAAGATTTCTCTTGATATACATATATTGTGTGGGTAAAGTACAACCATGCTCTATGCGCAAGAAAGTCCAGAAATGTTTTAACCCGAAAAATTCCTAGATCGAACCGGGAATCGATTCCAGCCGCCCCCGGCATGGTCTTGCTTTATAGCTGTATATTTTCCGACTGAGCCAAGGGAGACCCAGCCTTGGTTGGAGCTTACCATCGTCAATAAATTGAAATTAAGCTTATAAATTGTATTTATCCGTTTCTTGATTCTTATCTTGTGATAACGTTGCGTGCTAACGCCATGGCAATGCTTGCAGCGGCAGGTAGCAATTTAGTTAGATTATTCAGCACCTCTTACCGAAGGATTCAAAGTGGTTCAAATGTTATGCATGGTCCTGTATAGATATAGATATTAATAGAATTCAAAACGGTTATAGGCTTACAAATGCTCTCAATTAACAACTGTGGATTTGTTCAAACCATACTAGCTTGAGAACTGCAGGATTGGGTGATTTAACCTAAAAATAAGATATAATTTGATTCAACTGAAACGTGACCATCAAATCCAAATCCAAGCCCGTGCTCTAAAATCATGGCGCAGCTATCGTAATTTGTCGTGCAATTATGCAACTAATATAATGTTGTTGTCCACGGCACATTGTAATACCGTTATCAGGGTTCAGCCGACGAGTCATTTTTTCAAAGCTTTTTTGCCGCTGCGCTCCTGTTTTTGTAAAACAGCAGATAATTCAGTTTCACGTGCACTTGATGAAATTGAGTCATATAAATGTAAGGAATTGAAAAAAATAGCATCCAATTGACCTTTGAAACGTTCGCCGCCGGCGTGCACAAGCGGATCCGCCGTCGTTATCTAAATCCCTAGTGTCTCCCCGCGGTAAAGCACAAAATCCCTTTCGCGTCATTGAGTGTTGATCGAATGTACTCCCGGACCCGGCGAGGTGGTTCGGTTTGCCACGGTCTTAATCTAGGAAGAAGCTTATGTGCGCAGTGGATTACAGTTACAGTTGAATAGCTACGGCATCGGCGGCAGCAGTTCCGAAGGTCGATTCCATTTAACTTACACGACAAGTAGCCCTAGCTGATAAGTGAATAAATGGAACAACCTAACACACTTGGAACATCTCGTCGAGTAGAACCAGACAGACACACAAACTGCCACTCAGATGCTGCTGTCTCAAAGTGTCTCTAAATCTAAATAGGGTAGATATACCAGTCATGGCTATACGTTCCTATGAGAATCCTATCGGCCTTAATTGGAACACACCATAATATGAATGTATAACCATAACTGGTACATCTACCCTATGTGGGGGAAATGGCTTTAATGTTGGCCTATGGATCTCCTATTGTTTAATTTTTTTTTCTTAGAACAATGCGTCATATGGACAATACAAATGGATATTTTTGGTTTCTAATGAAACATTGTCAAAAAAATGCTTTCCATCGAAATTTTCATATGGGCCCAATATTAGGGAAACTTACGCCGACATTAGGGACATTAACTCTATGTTTTGAGATGAACACATCCAGAAGGGGTATGTTATCAATGTATTTCGTTCCCGAAATAGAGTCGAAATCTCTGCTCGGCGCTTATCAGTCGTCCAATGCATGTTCAATAACTGGTTATTTTTCATCGTTGGGAGAATGATTTGTTGGTGGTTGCGAATTCGCGAAAATTCCACAATAATCAGGACACATCAAAACTTAAGTAAAACACAAATTTTGCATTATATTTCAATTGTAGTTGTTTAATTACAGATTCATGGGATATGATTCAAACATTTACCAAGTTAAAACATAGGTATTCAGTATTTGCAGTGGCGTCGCGTCCACATGTGCAACCTGTGCATGACACAGGTGTTAATAGTTTTAAAAAAATGCATTTTGATTTTTAGATTATAGCTGTACTTCTTTACTCCAGACCACTAGTGACCATGAATACACTATTTTATAGTGTGGCTCAATTAAATCTTCGACCTTGGTTTGCTTCAAAAAGGAATAGTTATTAATTGATTAGGAGATTTATAATCATATGGCAAGATTAAGCAACTGTATTGTGGGTAACACTGTATTCTGCAGTGTGACATAGTAGCCATGATTTTTGTCCTCTATTCTACGCGCCATAAACGCCAATGTTGCCTGCTGAACAGTTGATTGAGCATAATCATAAGACATCAGTGACTTGAGTCCTTAATAATTTTTGTTCCTTACATTTGATCGAAAAGTGGTCTTCAACAAAGTTGTAGCTGAGAATCAAGCTCAGTTATCATTTTCTAAAGTAGAGTGAACTAGTGAATTTTGAGACAGATATGAACCGAAATTATGGTTTCTCCATAGTAATTTCCATATAAACTTCAAATGGTTTGTGCCAAGTCAGTTTTTTACTAAATGAGTTCAAATTTTGGGAGGCTAATCAGGGCCCAATTTGGAACCGTTTGAGCACTGTGGAGTGAAAACTTCAAATTTTGCATCAGTCTAGTGAACACCGTATTGACAAGTCAGGATTTGCATTACGTCCGTACAAATCCGCTCGCGCACGTGTTTTTCATTCTTGAACAATAAAAACATGGAATGTAAACACCAATCATAGTCTTTTTTCTCAATGACTCCCAGCTATACCTCAGCTGAATTGTTCACTCCTACGTGCAATATTTCAAAAGTTACAGTGATTTGAAGGTGTCCGGATTAATGTGGATACAGACCTATTTAGCAATATGTGCATGCTGGGTCATTTGGAGAGTATCATTTATCGATAACATTTCACATGTAATTCATCCTTTATGCCTTGTTCAAACTACAGAGTTGTAACATGTTACAAGAATGTTACTCATTATGCCTAGAACCAGTCCAGTTGGCCCATCCTGGAGAAGGTTTCAAATCAGGTATATTACAGGGTGGCCAATCAACTGGAAAATAATGAACTAACCGGGAATATGATTTAAGACTTACCTATTTTAATTAAATTCTATTTTTAAACAAAATTGTATGTCTGACATCTAAAATATTTCTTCAAACTCGAAATTCTGAACATTTCCTTAGTATGAAATACCAAAAATGAAAATGGTACCCAGAGTGATGATGATGATTAAGTAGACTGTGGACTACTCTCGCTGTTCGACTTGATCAAGTTTAATAACCTCTGATTGTAGTCAACCTGCCGTTGTATGAAGGGCCAAAAACGGGTTGGGTGAATCCGTGGGCAACATCCACGGAATAAATGAGAATCTCCTTCCTACAACCGGTCAAAAATCAGGCCATCCAACAGGAGGATGCCCCAAATGAGTGGGGAGAAAAGCCCGTCATCTATTCACGAAATATCTAAGACAGGGAGTTTGAATTTCCACTCTCCCCATCCATTTCGCTTCAATGGGGTGCTCTGATGGACCCTCGCAGTACCCAGCATTTAGTGATTAATATAATAATATAATAAGAAATTATAAAAAAATAGGTGACTTTCTTTTATGATGAAGCAACTCCAATTAAAATAGGCCTTTTTAGCGACAAAAACAATCGATGACACTGATAGTTGACCATGCAGGAAAACCCTGGCCCAAACCTTTACTTGTTTCCAATCTCAAAACCGAGGCTCATAACCGTCAACAAGAAGAGCCTAGGGCCAGAGTTCGATGTGATAAATCTTAAACCAGTAACGCACCACGCACCATCCTAGCCCCGTAACGTGGGTAGATCACCTTTTCGTGGTACGTTACGAGATGTAAAATCTACCACCGATTCCTAGTCCTGACTAAATACTTCAAAATAGAGGAACAGGATTTTTCAGTAATCCAAGGAACACATCTTAGTCCTTGTTACTTTTTATGCCTGAGTGACAAGACTCGGCATTGTCCACCGAGGATGATCTTGAAACAAGGAAAAATGAGTTAGTTAGTCTTCATCTATGTGATTCCTAATCTTCTATTCGTTGTTCCCTAGTTTGAAGTGGTTAATACTAGGGTTCTGATACATGGTCATTATCGGTGTCATTCCTTAATTTTGTTGCTAAGGAATCCAATTTCGACTGACAAAGGGGCGCGCCTTTAAAGGGTGTTTCAACACTCCGCAGGGTATAAATAGCGGGACCTTTCAATGAGAGTAGGATCCTTGCAATAAATGCAGAATGACAACTGTAAACAAAATCGAATACTTCATCATTTCTCAATAGTGATGGAGTAATACTACACACTTAGAAAAAATCATGTAAATTTAGGTGCTCTGAGAGTGACATATACGAGCGTCAATTTTGACATAAAGTTGAGTCATAACAGACGCGAAATATACCTCAATCAAACGTACTTTTCGTCGAGCAACGAACTTTTCAGTCTCAGAGCACTTAATATTACATGACATGTTTGTTTACGTCTCATTCTTTATGTCAAAGACGGATTCCATCACGTCTAAAATTAGTTATTTCTAAGTGTGTACATCACATGCACTAAACTAAGGACACGGGATATACTACAATAGATCAAATTACTGGTCGCAGTGGTGTTAGGTCCCGAACAGAGGAAAAAACGCGCGCCACGAAAAGGTGAACTACTAGCGCTACTGGGTTCTTAAATGATTCCCTTAAGGGCATCTTTAGCGGTGGTTTGATCTCACATTTGAACCAGCTAAAAGTAAATAAATCGAGTCAAAATAGATTAAACTGTGTGCGTAACCACCAGTTGGTCTATTTTTGGCCGTCAAACAAAACAAATATTCCTGGGCTTGTTTGAACGCCATCAGACGCTTGTCCTTTTCAGCTTCGATGTATTATCGTTAGCCAGGTATCGATTAACCTCGTGGATTGTTTTACTAGTGGTTCAGTGGCACAACTGTCCCAAGTCGGAGAAACTGCTCAACTATCATCCGGGGGAGAATCTTCCTCCACTGATTGGTGGTTGTTGACCTTCGACCGTAGTAACCAGCTGCTGTTACTACTACTAAGTATCGATTTTTATTCGATACCGTTGCAGAAATCCATCAAATGCAACGAAAATCGGTTCCCAATCGCTTCCAAAGAATTCGTTTGCGTAGTCGAAATCTGCACTCTATGCGGTTATTATCATTCTCGACCGTGATCTGCCAATAGCTTTCAAATTTAGTAGGAACCACTCCAATACCGAGAGCAAATCAAAACCTAAAAAAACACTTGTGCGTCACTCCATGCAGCTGTCAAAGTGGCTTGAAACAATGGTTTGCCTGGTCCAAAATTAGTCGAAATTAGGCCGAAAATTATGCGAGTTTCAAAAAAATACATTTCGGAACTAGTAGGGGAAATTGCTCTAATGTTGCCCTATGGATCTAACATTGGGCCCATCGCTAAAAATATGCTATTGATCAATTTTATCTAGATGAACGCGTCTTTGGGACGGTACTAATGGATATTTTTGGTTGCTATTGAAAATTTAGTCGATTGCTGAATTTATTGTTGTTTATTAATTTATTTGATAAGGCTCAAACGAATTAACTTTACAGAGCCGAAGATTCTTGGTCACTATACAATACATCTTAAAACTATAGTCAAAAAGTACAACACAATAAACACTTTATCTTCCGCTATCCAAAAAGCCTCCTCCATCAGAACTGGAGCCGCTTCCAGTGGTTTACTTGTATGGTAGTTACGCCATCGTGGGGCAAAGCGCTTCCATTGCAGCAATGGACGCAAAACGTGGTCAACACTCACACACTCATCACGAAATGGTTGCTTTCCAAAGTCGACGACGCATCGACCGAAAGAACTGTGATGAAGAACAATGAGGAGGACCACACAATGGTTGCTGCCGAGAAAACAGACGATCTCGTGGTACACATCGAAAGTGGCCTGCTTTTGTCGACAGCCGAGTGAACACTGTGCTGAATTTATGTATGGGCCCAAATTAGGGACACTTAGGCCGACATTACATACATTTCCCCTATAAAGCAAAATTTAGAACACTGGTGCCGGAGCTCGGTCTGGATCTGTTCCAAAAATTTGGACCAAATAAGCCAATTGGACCGCCGCAAATTCCTAATCATCGGACACGTGATTTTTTTTTTGTTAAATTTTGCACACTTCGATGACCATGGTATTTTTCAGACTTGGAAAAACACCCACCGGCACTGCGAGCCGTGCAATAATATTGCTCCCCGTTCAAAGCTAACTCGCACTCGGTTTCGGTACCTCTTGTCGGCTCGCCACCGATACGAACAAGAAACCTGAACGCGGAGCCGTTTTATTCGGCTTGGTGCCGTGCTATGGTTATTCGGTGCGCTCCGTGCGGCTCCGTGCCAGGGTCCGGTGCCAGACAGAATACCGTACTTCTTCTTCTTTGTTTCCATTATCGCAGTCTACCTGCAGCTAATTTTTTTTTCGTTCCTTTTCTGATTGACCTTTCCGGCGATACTGTACCTCTTTACTCCTATGGGAAAACCCCACAAACAACTGTCATTCTGTGCGTGAAGCATGGCGGGCTGTTCCGTACTCTGTCGCTCAAATAAAAAATCTCAAACGGGCTGTTCATTAACTACGTATACAGTTTTTTGGGATTCTTGACCCCCCCCTGAAATTTTAAAATTTGTATGGAGCGTGGACAATTGCCAACCCCCCCCCCCCTCCAACCTGTCTACGTAGTTTCTGAACAGCACCTAAGGAACTATCACACTGTGAAGAGTCAATGCCGTCAAAGCGAATTAATGCAACAGCGATTTTCACCATGTAGCATTAATGCGGCAAATATAATTGACTTAAAACCATATTTTTTTTCCGCAAAGGTCAATTACAAGTTAATTGTTTTGTTCTTATTTTCACTGGCGAATACAATTTGCTTCACTATAACGTTGGGGGCTGTTCATTAACTACGTAGACAGTTTTTTTTTTTGGGATTCTTGACCCCCCTGCCCCTGCGTAAACAATTTTCCATACAAAAATTTTAAAATTTGTATGGGCCGTGGATAATTACCAAAGCCTCCCCCCCTCTAAACTGTCTACGTAGTTTATGAACTGCCTCTTATTTAGAAAACTTTCTTTAGTTTACGCAGCGCGGCACAACATGTACCAAACATAATCGTA
This sequence comes from Ochlerotatus camptorhynchus, assembly GCF_037179485.1. Taxonomy (NCBI): domain Eukaryota; kingdom Metazoa; phylum Arthropoda; class Insecta; order Diptera; family Culicidae; genus Ochlerotatus; species Ochlerotatus camptorhynchus. The sequence continues at coordinate 6,737,432 of NW_027040918.1, read as the reverse complement.
GACGAGAATGATGAGTGGTAAAATTATCACCAGAGCACCAAAGAAGTTCTGTATTAACAATAGAAAAGGGCCCTTCAGCATTTGTAAACAAACCGATCTAAAGACCTTTCCTCACTAAGCGAAGGCCACCAACGCAAACCAACGCCATATAATGTAGGGGAAACTTTCCCTTATCCGATGATGGTGTTGGTTTGCGTAGGCGGCCTTTGCTGTGTTAGGAAAGGGCTTTAGAACGATTTGTTTACAAATGCTGATGGGCCCTTTTCTATGGTTGATCTAGACATTTTGCGTCATCCGGTTATTCATAATTTTCAACATTTCGAAAATGGCCAACACATCTGTATCCGAACGGACCCTGTTCCTGTCGCGAGAAATGACGGACGCAATTAAGAACGCGTTTTAAGTTTGCTTCGCACCATGGATTCTTATGTAAAGGGAAAACCTACTTGCCCATTTTTCTAAACTATTTCAGAACAAATTTCTTGAGTTCATCGAGTATAATTAAACTATGAGCTACTTGCTACCACTTCCATTGAAAAACTCAGTTTTGACAAAACGCAAATGGGACCGAGTATAGCGCATCACCAACAACGAACGATACGAAATCATGAGCTCCGTTGGCTCCGCGTTTGCGTTTCTCTTTTGGTTCGGTGGCGTGCCAACATGTTGCACCGACACCGGGTGCTTTATCGAAGAAACCCAGTGCTGTGCATACATGAGTAGGTTGCCACCGAGCCGCACCGAGCGGTGTTTTTACCAAGTCTGGTATTTTTTTTATCTGAAAATTTTTCATATCACAGGATCTCAAATTTTTACCAATCAAAATTTCAGAATCTTGGCAAAAATCCTGATTTTGGACATGAATGTATGTGTACGGGATCTTGTAAAATATTCAATGCCTGAATTAAGTAAATTATATCTTTGGAACTTATATCAGGATACCTTTGGAAATTTCTTAAAGTTTCAAAATGTTGTCAAATATTTGTTTGTATTATAGTCACTTTAATACTTGTTGGGTCATTCGCAACTTGTACGGAGATTTGAAGCGTGACCCTTAGCATGAGTGTTATTTTCAGTATTTCCCTTAGTAATTTTATGATACTCTCCGGTATTTCCTAGAAAGTTTCTCCATAACAGATTCAAAACTCTGTGCATTCTGTGCACTTTCCTCCAGAATACTCTAGAGATTAATTCTACATTTATCTTCGTATTATTTATAATTCTCACGAGAATTTACTTTAAATTTCTCTCCATAGTTTTTCTAAAAATTCTCTTAAAGTATTCCTCATAAATCTGTTGGTATTGTTTTGATAATTTTGAAAGTATTCTTCCGTAATTTCCTTGGATTTCACCTAAAAATCATATGGATAATTTCCTGAAAATGCCTCAAAATGTCGTTGAGAGAATGTCTTAGAATTTTCTTGGAACTCTGAGAATTTTAAATTTCTTCAGAATCTCCTGGAACGCCACTCTTGCTTTTTTTAAATACCGTATGCGTGATAATGTTTGCGTTTGCACTATTGAGCAATGTCAAAATTGAAAAAAATTCTCAAAAATTTCGTTTTTGAGTTTTTTTTTTATTTTTTCAAAGGGGGGATGTTTCTCAGTGTCTTAAACTATGTTAATCGTCGATCGAGTTTCCACTTGCTGCAATTACGGCCTCCACACGCTTCCGAATGCACGGCAGGTTCTAATAATGTAGTCTGGATCCATTTATCTCCAGGTACGAGTCAATGTTTGTCTGAGGATTGCTGTACTCGGGTGGCGTTTAGACCATGACGTGCCATATTGAGTAATTCAGCGGATTAAGATCGGGGCTGGATGGTGGCCACATTTCCTTCGCCCAGAATGGAAGATGTTCCTGCAACCACTTCTAAGTGCGGTTCGAGCAGTGGCAGGGAGCCCCATCTTGTTGAAATACAACATTTGGCTTCGGACCGTACTGTTCTTTGATCCACGGAAGAACATACTTACTTAAAATCCCGATGTAGACGTCCGTGTTGACCTTGTCGCCTTCTGGAATGAACACCGGGTCCATTTTTGTTGCCATCGGAAGCCACCAATCCAAACACCATAACGCTAGCAGGATGCTTGGTCAGATACACGTTCTTGTGCTCGTCGGCCACGTCTTTTACCGGAAGAGAACTAATATACCGGTCGGTTCTGGAATTTGATACGGGATCGACGGTAAACATGCTCTCTTCGGTGAACAGGACTACCGGATTTTTTCGCTTAAGGAAGTTCAAGATTTTCTTGCATCGTTCGACTCGTAGCTCCCGGATGCGGTTGATAATCATGTGAGTTTTTTTTTCCGTGCCCTCGACTGCCCCGCAATCTTCCTTTACGATCTTCCGTGCCGTAAAGTCACTGATCCCGTGTTCCTTTGCCATTTTCCTTATTGAACGCACTGGATTCACCCGAATCTTCCTTTTGATAGCAGCGATAACCCTCGGAGCCCGAGCTGATCTAGGACGACCTGTGGCCACCTTCGCGGATAGTTGTCCTTTCTTTTCTCGGTCTAAAACCCTTCTGACGGTCCACCGGGACACTTCCATGGCGATTGAAATGTCTTTTTGCGACATTTGCGCGTGGGACAAATCACGAATACGCTGTCACTTCGTCATGGTGCAACTGTCAAACTAAGTAAATCATTTTCTTTTATACACAGCCTACTACGGTATGAGCTATAGGTTACGTGCATGCAAAGAAAACCAAGGCATTGTATGCACAGGTGAAACGGGAACCTTATTTGTACGCTGGTGCAAACATTATCACGCATACGGTACTGTTCAAAATTTCCGCTAGGGGGACCCCGCTGGAGGAATTCCATGAAACTATCTTCAAACTAGCTTGAAATTCTGCAAAGATTGTTTGAAATTATATTAAATGCTTTTGGAATTATTTTCGATATTCAATTGCAGCTCTCATCAGAATTATCTGTTGATTGAGTGATAAGATATTTTCAGCCGTATGTGACTATTGAGGATAGTGTCAGAATTGTATCCATATCATCATAAAGTTTTTCATAATTCCTTCAGAATTGCTACTGATTAATCCGATAATTGTATTTTCATAACCTCCTTGGAATTCCCCTTTAGTTCTCCTGACAATGTTTTAAAATGCTTTTAAAAATTACCTGGAACTTCAAGTCAAATTTCATTAGAATTGTCCTAAGAATTCCTTTAGAGAGTGAATTGGAAAGGACCACTGTTATCATCAAAACTCTTTTCCAGAACAACATGTGAAAAGGGCATACAAGCTTTTTGTAAACAAACCTTTGTAGGCCCTTTTCTCACCAATCGAGGGTCGCTCACGCAAACCAGCAATATCATCGGGAAGGGGAAAGTGTCCCCTACCCGGTGATGTTAAAGGTTTGCGTTGGTGTCATATGGGTGGCGAGAAAAGGGCATAAGAAGGTTTGTTTACAAAAAGCTTGTATGCCCTTTTCACATGTTGTTCTGGTTTTGACATTCTCATCCAAATTCTCCAGATAATTCTCTAATGTGTCAGAATCCTAAAATATTATCTTAGTTCAAGATTTAGAGATCTTGAAAATAGTGCCATATTTCAAATTTAAGTTTTTTTTTTTTTAAGTCTGAAAAATGATGCAAAGAGATTTAGTCAATGTGACTTAGGACCTAATGCATTATTCAGCTTGAATTCTATTAATCTTTGCAATATTTCCTGAACCTTGCATTTCTGTGTAAGGGATCTAGAAAAATTGTCCATGCATGAATTCTGAATTAACTAAATTGAAACTTATCCCAGAATATCTTTCCTCTTCAAAATCTAGTGATTCTCTCCGGAATTGCCTTTCCCTACACAGCAAAACATTAATTTTAATATTACATCCAAGAAGATGCACTTCAATCATGTCGAAAATCTCATGTAATTTTTATGGCAACAAAAATAAACAAATGCAGTCAAAGCAGCGTAATGTCAGGTCATGCACTGTATTTATGCTAATTTTGTCCTTTTTGGCAAGTAGTATTACACCATATTTTCGACATGATTGAAGTGCATCCACTTTGATGTGATATTAAAATTAATTTGTTTTCTGTGTAGAAATGCAATCCAGTTTTCTATAATTACAACTTTCTTATAGTATACAACTTTGTCTCCGACGTCATTTCGATTAGATTAGCCGTTTTTACTATGATTTATTGAAAAATATTGAACACACCATTTTGAAAAATTTGGCGAGAGTCAAATTGGCCAAATTCCAACCAAATTTGTTGCATTGCCCCTAGCGAAAAACTATGCGAAGTTTCATGGACTTCTGAGAGGCAAAATCTAAAATTCGTTTATGGTTTAGCTATTTGGCGTGAATATGCTCATCTCCTTCAATTTCCTTACCATTTTTCGAAGATTTTGATTCTCTTGCACAACAGCTGAAAAGCGAAATCGAAGCATCGCCCACGAAAATGACACATGACATCCAAGGTAATCCTAAAAACCTCAATTGAATGGGTTGAATTCCGACGGAAATGCTGAAATCTGCATTCAGCTATCAGAAGTCATACAATTTCTGATTTCTGTCAAAAATGTTTACTGTAAGAGTTATCTAATCGTGCTTTACGAAAAATAACAGCACTGGCTGATAAAGAAGATCCTTCCCCCCATCATCTGGTAATTGGCACTAATGAATGTTTTGCTTAGTGTATTTCAAACTGCGGAGAATCTACGAGTGGAGTCAATGGTTTACAAAAGCAATTAGGCTCTTCTCATCGTTTGAGCCAAACATGCTGACTTGTGAATAACAATGACACCCAAATGTTCAATTCCATCATCAGCCAGAAGCAATGAGTTTAGCGGTTGACCTTACCGGTGCTCGAAAGAACCGGTATACATCCATACATACAAACGAACAATATAGCTGAAGGTTGTAGATATCCATTTTTGAAAGTAGTAGGGTGAGAGTACCAATTTTGGATTATTCAGTGCCAATCCGATTTTTAACAATCCAAAGTGGATGCTATAAGTTCAATAAACCAACACCACAAAAGGCATAATGGCATGTAGGTGGTGGAACTGATTGACTGACGGATACAAATCATGAAATGGAAAGGGAAAGCCACTCAGCGATGTTGATCGTGTCCCGCGTGTCGTGGCCTCCAAATTTAGTTTTTCGAACACGACAAAAACAAGCCAAAACTCAATGCACCAGCAGAAGACCCTGCTGCAAACACGACCACAAGCGCGACAACATTGTTTTGGACTTTGTATGTCTTTTGCGCAAATTCCGGTCGCTTGGTAGATATTGTTTTTGTTTGGTTGCCTTTTCCACTAAGTTTATACCTGTTGCATAATCAGGGGGAACCATCATCGTTGTGAATCAGCTGATTTCCCATGTAAAGTCAAGACATCTACCTTGGGCTTGTGCTCTTCGAGATAACCTATCCAGAAAATTACATAAGTAGCTGCGATCTTGGTTTTCAGCCACTGGCCCTTAAGGTGATACGATTCAGAAACCCGGGCTTTGGTGCCATTTCGGATTTTCCTGGGGTCAATTATCTGCTACCGCAAATTTGTGTGGCAAATTTAATACCTGAAATAGCAATAGTGCCCGAGATTAACTCCCTAGAAAACTCGAAGTGGCAATGCAAGTGTCTATGATTTGTGGACGCTGGATCGTATCACCTGAATACAAGCCTAAGGCATAACTCTATTAACAAATTCGGCAGCAGTGGTTAATACTAGAAATACTAGAATAAGCGTAGAAAAAAAAACATTGATATGGTAACGAGACAAACAGCCAAGTAATCCTGGCCTCACATACATTTGTAACTGAAGTGTTTCGTTTCGTTTTCATAAGTGTTGTAATAGGCTGTTAGTGAAATATGTTTGCACAAATCAAATTATCACAAGACTGCAAAATTCTTCCATTTAACAATTGTAATAAAAATATTCATGAGTGATCTTTAAGCGCTTTCACAGGGTGTCGACTACCTGGAAAAAACCTGGAAAGTCAGGGAATGTCAGGGAATTCTATTTATGATCTGGAAAGTCAGGGAATATCAGGGAATTTTAGTGTAGGTCAGGGAAAAAAATAATGTTGATCACATTGCTAAAAATTATGTGTGGGACACATAAAACAATCTTTGAAATTTTATCAGTGCATGACGTCAACGTTTTTGGGAAGATCCCGGGCATCAGATCTACTCGCTGCGTTTATGGACGCCCTTGCCTGTATCTCTTCGAACAAGTTGCTGCAAGTGTCCATGGATGGGCCCAATGTGAATTGAAGCAAGAGGTACAAAAAGGTGGCGAGAAGCTGATAGATCTGGGAAGCTGTGGGCTGTATATTTTGCATAATGCATTCAAGGATAGTGTTTGCAGTATCAGTTGGGATGTTTTCAAATATTTGCGTGGTATCCAGAATATCTTCAAAGATGTACCCTATCGCATGGCAACGCCTAATGTAATAATGCAGAATATCTTTTTGAAAAAAAATAGCATCAGCATCAAAATGAAAGCATATTGAAATCCAGTTTTGATATCAACATCAAACTGAAATCCTAATTTGATTTCAGTTTATGCAATTGATAAATTTTGTTTTCATTTTGCTGTACAAAAATATGTTGTTGCGGGTTTGACTTCATTGCCTTAGCATAACATCAAATTGAATACTTGTTTTGTTATCAACATGAAAAATTGATATCAAATTGAGTATTCAGTTTGCTCTCACTGATAGCAGAAATAGTTTTCAATGTGATGTCACAAGAAGATATGTTTGCTATCAATTTTGATATTTTAACCGTTAAAACGACCAAAACGACAGCAACCTGAGTTATCATTATCAGCGAAATCACAACATTAAATTTAGATTGCAATTTGATCTCAGACTTTGCTCGGGCTGTGTCCATGATCGAGGGAAAAAAGTTAAATAATACCACTGAACTGTCCAAAAGTTCATCTAATTGAGGTTAACCACTAACGGTGCAAATCCTGATTGGCGGACAAAAGTTGGCGCTACTTAGTGGCGTAAGATAGAAATTTTGTCATGACGGTGATGGAATTCTTTCAAGGTGAGGTATGGGAGAATAGTTTGAAATCATATAAACAAGATCGACATAACTTCAGAAAGTACTGAATCACTTGAGAATAGTTCGGAATCACTTAAAAAATTACTGAATCACTTAAGGAAATAATTGAATCACTTCATAAAAATACGGAATCTCTTCAGAAAGTACTGACTCATTTCAGAGCGCACTGAATAACTAATGAAAAGTTCGAAATCACTTCAGAATGTACTGAATCATTTCAGAAAAGTTTGGACTTACATTGGAAGTGCTAAATCACTTCAGAAATGTTTTCAATCAATTCGGAAACTACTGAATCATTTAGGAATGTATTGCATCACTTTAGAAATGTTCGAAATCACTTCTGAACGTACTGTATCGATTTAGAACAGTGTGGAATCACTTCAGAAAGTCTTGAATCACTTCAGAAAGTCTTGAATCACTTCAGAAAGTCTTGAATCACTTCATAAATGTTGAGAATCATTTCACAAAGTACTGAATAACTTCAGAAAAGACCCAAAACACTTAATAAATATTCGAAATCACTTTGGAAAGCACTGAATCATTGCGAAAAGTTCACTTTGAAAATAATTGAATCACTTGAGAAATGTTCGGAATCACTTCGGAAAACACCGAATATCTTCAGTAATGTTCGGAATCACTTTGGAAAAGTTCATGATCACTTCGGAAAGTACTGAATTATTTCAGAAAGCACTGAATCACTTCGGAAAGTGTTGAACCACTTTAAGCTCGGAATCTCTTGGGATAGTATTGAATCACTTCAGAAAATTTCGGATTCACATTGGAAAGTACTGAATCATCCCAGAAAGTTTGTAATCATTTCCGCAAGAACCGAATAACTTCGAAAATGATTAAATTAGCTAGGAATGCACAGAATCATTTCAGAAACGTTCAGCCTCACGTCGGAAATACTGAATCGCTTCAGAATGTTCATAATCACTTCGCAAAGCACTAAATGATTTCAGAAAGTACTGAATCACTTCAGAACTGTTTGGAATCGCTCCGAAAAGTACTGAATAATTCCAGATAGTTTGTAATCACTTCCGAAAGTACTGAATCGCTTCAGGAAGAACTAAATCACTTTTGAACAGTTTGAAATCAATTCTGAAAGTCCCAAGTAACAATTTGGGTTTTATGAGGGTACTGTAGACCATGATTTAGACTTGTAGAGTGCTTTAAAACCTCAATAAAACTTACAATGTTACTTGGATAATTAATCACTCCAGAAAAAACTTTGAAATTCTTCGGATAGTATTGAGTGACTTAAGAAAATTTCTGAATCCCTTTGGATAATACTTAATCTTGCCAGAAAGTTTGTAATCGCTTTCGTAAAAACTAAAAAAAAAATCCGGAAAGAACTGAACATCTTCACAAAACTTCGGAAAGTACTTTATCAATTCTCTCAAGTTTGCAATCACTTCTTCAAGAGCTGAGATCATTTTGTAATAACTTCAGAAAAGTTTGGAATCCCTTCAGAAAATATTTATTCACTTCAGAAAAATCGGAATAACTTTGGGCATCACAGAATCATTAAAAAAAGTTCAAAATCTCTTCTGAAAGTACTGAAAAACGATAGAAAATCTCGGAATCAGTTTGAAAAGTGCTGAATTACTGCAGAAAAACTTCAGAAAGTACTGAATCACTTCAAATAGTACAGACATAATTGAGCATGAGAATGATTAACCGCTCGCGGTTCTCAGAGGCGAACCAGCCTTTAGGCTAAAAACCTCTTAAATAAAGAAAAAAAAAAATCCGCTCGCGGTTGCTACTCCGTTATTGCCAGATCACCTATCAGAGAAGCAAAAAACGATGCGTTGGACGAGCATGCATCTGCAATGTGTAAAAACTGCTGATCTCATACTTTAGGATAGACAATAACAGCGCCGGCCGCTTCATAATGTAGGTCAATTAGACCGTCAAAAACCGAGAGATCCTCCTCACTTCCAGGAATTTTTCAACAGTTTCTCAGCAGGATTTACTTCAGGGAGTATTGATTATTATCGCTAAGCTACTCAATTGTGACACATCGAAAAAGATCTCGACTTTGGCAACATAGATGAAGAACAGCCAACTCTTCACAACTCGATGTCCAGTTACTCGATATACAGTTATATAACCATCATAAAAATGAGTGTCATGGCTACTGAGATAGCGAATTTGTATGAGATTGTTATTCTATAACTCGATAATTCTATAGGTACCTCGAGTCGTAGAGAGTGCACTGTAGTTACGTTTCCAAAAACGAGATCTGTCTATACTGACATTACATTCCATTAGGAAAGTTTAGAATCACTTTGGAAAGTTAAGAATCCCTTCAGAAAGTACTGAATAACTTGAGAAAAGATTAGGATCACTTTGGCAAGTACTGGACCATGTCAGAAAAAAAAAGCAGCCAACAGAATAACTTCAAACAGTACTGAACTTTACAAAAGTTTTGAATCACTTCGGAAACATTGGAAGCACTGGATTCATGTATTCAGCTCATAGCATATTTAATAACTTCAGAAAAGCTTGAGTTCAGTAGGGAAAATGTTGAATCGCTTAAAGATAGACTCACTTCCGAAAATGTTAAATTTTCTGGACTGATTTAATACTTTCGGCAGTAATGTCACGAGTTCTTGGGAACGTTTAAAGCAAGAACCTGTTATAAACGTGAAAACGTGGCACTGAAACAGTAAATGTATTGCCTAATAAGGTTCCCAAAGGTAACATCAGTTGTAACAACACAAACATCTCTGGTTCTTATTTCAAAGATTTGCGTAGCGACGATTGATGGTAATGATTTGTAAAACGCCAGAGGTGTTCTGAGTAAAACGTATAAAACAAATCCATATTTATGTATTTTTATTTTTTGTTTTTTTTTTTTGATTTTAACTATCATCATATCCATAATCTTCCCCTTAATTGGCCTAGTACTTGTACTTGTAGTGCCTCGGAGAAACAAAAGTTCGTTGCGCCTTTGCGCAGTTAGCGCAGTAAGGGCTTCTTACTGCGGAGGTTTTGATTTGATAACATACTGATAGTTTTGGAAATTTTGCTTTGCCCACGAATGTTTAGGAAAATTCTAGAAATTGTTCAAGGTTTTTCCTGAAATTAGGAGAAAGTCAAGCAAGATAAATATGAGATAAATTAGAAAACACAATTGATAGTACTGGGAAAATGTTGACGGAACTTTCATAATCGAACTAATCATAATTTCAAGAAGAAAGGGTAAAGGGACTTAACCACCTGTAGAGTACGGTGCTGCTCGATAAAGTGCAAATGTTTTGCAACGTACTATATAAACTAGATAATACACTATGTGAAACAACGCCATCAACGTCGCGGGCGAATGCATCGTTATTTTAGGCAGATTTATATTTTAAGGGCGCCGGTCAATATTGGGTGCGACTACTTAGCTCAAATTTTAGGAACACAGCACTGGGTATAATAAAGCTCATCACGTTGTAGCTTCTTAGGTTAAAATAACGTAGTTTTGTGGACTGGAATTTTTCTGAAATCCGACTGGAAAGTCAGGGAAAGTCAGGGAATTTTGTTTTCGACTTTGAGTCGACACCCTGTTTCAATACTCTCCCCTAATTTACGCAAACCAGTTGTAAACATTTCAAAGTGGACGCTTTTAACAGTTCGATTGGAATTGAAACAGTGCCTCCGCTGATCTGTTATTCTAGTATTACCGGTACAGTTGAAAACCCAAACAACCCACTAGCGACAATCGACTTTATTCTCGTTCTGTAAGTTAAACATAGTATCGGAAGTAGCCCGCTGTAATCGCACAATTATGCGCTGTACAGCGTACTACTTCCGCAACTATGTTTGACGTACAGAACGAAAGTAAAATCAACTATCGCTAGTGGGTTATTCCGGTTTTCAACTGTACCGATAATATTTCTAGTTGATACCTGCAGGGAGAATTCAGGTTTGATGGCTTTTACTGATACCGCACATAGAAATAAATCGTCATGTACAGAGACGATTACTCAGCGTTGCCAGATTGTTTTAAAGCTTATAGGTATCGAATGTATTAAAAAATCGGTATTTACTATTTAATTAATTTTATATTTTTGCCGTTTTTGAAAGCAATTTTTTTTAATGGTAACGACTGGGACTTGAGAGGAATTGCTTTGTTTAACGGCTTTCTCAGTCTCTTAGTCTCAGCCTCACTTTTTAATTTTTTAATTTAATTTTAAAAATTATCGTTGTCTTCAAATGGTGATCGAAATTGGGATCAAGTAGTTTTTTCAATTAAATTTCATTAAATGACACCAAAATATGGAAAATCAGTCACAACAACGACTAAACTATTGACAATAACGACAAACCGTATTTTCCCTTAAAAAAGGCCACAAGCAATGGCCAAAATGTCGAGCAGATTACATCGTAGTCGTTGCAGTGTTTTAAGGCTGAGAAAGCCGTTAATCAAAGCAAATTTTTTGCTTTTGAACTATAATCGGAAAATTCCGGAAGAAAACTCCGGGGAATGTTTGAATTAGCTTCTGAACGAAGCTGAAAAACATCCAGAGAAAGACGAAAGAAGCACTCCTGAATGAAGTTCGAGAAAAGTTCTAAGAAAAGATGGAAAAACATCCGGGAAACTTCCAAGACACGAATTGAGAAACTTGTGGCGAAAATTTTAATAAACTATCGGGAAAAAATTGGATGTCACATCCAAAGGAAGCCAGAAAAGTTTCGGAAATCGGAAGTAAATTTCCAGAAGTAGCCATTTCCAGGAAAAGCCAGAAGAAGCTCGGAAAAACCTTCCAATAGAAGTTGAACAAATAATCCTTTGGCTTGTGGTCAAACTTCCAGAAGAAGACGAAAGAAATTTCTGGGAGAATAAATTGAACTTCCTGGAGAAGACGAAAGAAACTTTCTAGAGACGCTGGCAGAAACTTCCTAAGGTAGATTGGAAGAAACATCTGAAGAAAGTCGGAAGCCAGAGCGCTTACTGAACAGTCGAAAGAAACAAGGACATAAGTCTGGAAGAAAGAGATTCCTGGGGGATGTTCAAATGATACAGAAATTTTCCTGATATTCATAAAACATCCTTGAAGTTTTTGGAACATTCCTGCGTTAGCGTTAGCGTTGTTATGATATACTTCGTAGATTGGATACTAGCGACACTCACGTCTCTTCTGAAATTTTCAGTTAGACTACTTTCAGGAATAATGCTGGGGAGTAAACATTGGTTCCAATCTAAACAAGAGTAACAGAAGCATGACTGTCGCTATTCCCGGCCACGCCCATCTTTACTATAACTGGGGATAGGGAAGGAAATGTTGATGTAGTACTTTCTTAACGAGAGGCCACCGCAAGAACATATTCATTTTTTTGTGAACATTCCTGCAATGCACTTAGGAATATTCCATAATTACTCGAAATTCCTTAAAGTTCTTGTAGTTTCCTGAAATTAGGAGCTGTTTTGGAGTTCTCTGGTCATCCTCGAAGCACTCGGAACTTTCCTGATTATAATAAGACTACCGGAATATCTCTAATCATATTTGAAGGTATCTGGACTTTCTTGAAGATGACGAAATCTCTTAAGTGCTCTCACAATTTTCTTGAATTTATTATAACATCCGTCAGCATTGAAGTTCTCTGATCTTCCCGATGCGTTTAATTTTTTAAAGTTATCGACACTGCCATTAAAAAGCATAGAACTTTCCATAAAATGTTCTCACAATTATCAAATATTCATGTAACTTCCCTTACGTTTCCAAAAGTTTGCATTAGCCCTTCAAGGCATTGCTGAAGTTTTCGGAAATTTCCTGAGTTTCTCAGAACTCCTTTATAATTTCAGCAATTCATTTGAAATTCATTGATCTGTCCTGATCTGCCCATAATCGCAAGTCAGTCCCATCTTTAAAAAACTGGAAATGAGAAAACGGGGGTCAAAGATTTTTCAAGTTTTCTGATTTGACACTTATGTTGGAGGGATAAATTTAAAAATAAACGTACAATGTGACAGAATGCATCTATCTTTCAAAAATATTGGAAAAATATCGTAAAATTGACATGGAGACTGCAATCACTCACACACTTCCTATTCAATTACACGAGACTGCCAGGAATATTATTTCAGAGACAATACAAAACGGAAAGGGACATTCACTTAGTAAAACCGAAAAAGAGGAAATTCAAATTCTCAAAGAACTAAAAACAAAGCCGGTATTCTACACAAAAGCGGACAAAGGTAATGCAGTAGTGATTTTGGACAAAGAGGACTATGACAATCGGATGACGGAAAAAAATACTAATGGCCCATACAGACAGTTGAGGATTGACCCCCTCCCATCTATAGTTAAACATGTGGATAAAACGTTGAAAGAGTGCAAGGCGTTTATTGGCAACAGTACGAATCAATTGAAAGTTTCAAACCCTATTCTACCTAGGATCAAAGGTTTACCAAAGATTCACAAACCAGGAAACGAAATGAGGGAGATTATCTCGGCTGAAGGATCCCCCACTCATAAGCTTGCCAAATGGCTAGTAAAGGAATTTCAAAATATGCCTAAACCCTTTTCCACTCGCTCAGTTAACAGCACACAGGAATTCGCAAGTCAGCTTCAGGCATCAGGAGAGATTCGGGAAGATGAAGTCATGGTTTCATTTGATGTCACAGCACTTTTTCCGAGTGTACCAGTAAAGGAAGCCATCAGCCTTTTAGAGGACTGGCTTCTGAAACAACGTGAGGATTCTACTTGGAAAAACAAAGTTCGGTCATATCTCAAGCTTACTCGTCTTTATATGGAGGAAAATTATTTAATTTTCAGAGGAAATTTCTATAAACAAACTAAATGCGCTCCTATGGGCAATCCGCTTTCTCCATTTTTATGTGAATTGTTCATGGCTAACCTAGAAAATACTCTGGAGGATAGGAATTTGTTGCCCAAATGTTGGTATAGGTACGTCGATGACATCTTTAGCATTGTCAAAAGGGAAGATTTATCAAAAACTTTGGAGGCCATAAGCAACGTTCACAAGGAAATCAAATTTACTCACGAAGAAGAGAGAGACGGCAAACTCCCCTTCTTAGATCTTCTCATCATCAGGGAAACGTCTGCGTTCAATTTCGAAATCTATAGGAAACCAACAAACACAAAGAGAGTAATACCAAGCACTTCAAACCATTCCCATCAACACAAAATGGCCGCTTTTCACCACATGGTTCACAGGATGCAAACTCTTCCTCTTAGCGATACAGGCAAATCAAAGGAAATAGCTCACATTTTTGAAATCGCTAGACTTAATGGGTATCAAGAGAAAATAATTCAAGCAGTAATCGATAACTCTTACACCAGTAACTGAGGGTTTAAAACGGGTAGCGGTGAATTTCGACAAAAACATTACCAAACCATTGATTTCAAAGTTTAGAAGTTTTGGCCTAGATTTAGTATTCAGCAGTAGGATAAATCAGCTGAAGTCACTGTTAAGATCAACTAAAGATTCAATAAATGTCTTAGGGAAAGCCGGAGTCTACAAAATCTCTTGTCCAGATTGCAATAAAATCTACATTGGTCAGACGAAAAGGACTTTGGAAACAAGGTTTAAGGAACACATCGCAGAGGTAAAAAAGGCTAACAAAGAGATGGATAAAGGGCTTCATTATGAATTTAAATCCAAGGTTGCAGAACATATCGTTAAAAAGGGGCACAATTTGACTAAGGAAAACATTAATATCCTGCGGACTGTATCTTCACCTTGGAAACTAGACGTAGCCGAAAGTCTAGAACAACACATCGTAGCATGCCTCTACCTGTTGGAGACTGAATTTAGGTACCTGTTTAGGTAAATTTTGACATGGCAGTGGATACCTGCTGATTTTTAGTACCTATTGATTAGTATATAACTCGTAGATAAAAGATGGATTCTTCAGTGGTGTTGAGTACTTGGCACTGATGAAGTCTGCAAGTAGTAGACGAAATACGCGTATCTGTCAAAAGATAAGCAATTATAACGGAATTTAAAGGAAATAAACCAACCCACTCAAAGCTCTTCGTAAAATTTTTATTTTATGGCCAAAATCTGAGTGGGACTGACTTGCGATTACATTTAACGTGAATGAGAAAAATAACCGCAAGTCAGTCACAATTCCATGACGATGCTGCATTAGTTTAGCTCAGTATTGAACAGTAGAAAGATACCATGGTCTCATAGAACGTTATTGAATGTTTCTGGATTTGTTCCGCTGGTTCCAAAGCAATGGCCGAAACATACTCCAGTGAGTATGGGTCTTCATCAGACCAGAGCTTTTTATAAATGAGCCAAACCCCCCATGCGATAAATCAATTCACATGAGAATTCAAAAATAAGATCAATAAGAGTCATGATGAGTGACCAGCACCATGTTGGCCGCACCCGGACATGTTCCGGGTATCCCCGGGGGAGTGGTAAAACCGTTTTTTTCCATCAAGCGATACATCAAATCACATGATAATTCAAAGCCATATCGATTGGCGGTTAAACTGAGTATCGTAACAACTATATTGGCCACATCCGGACATATTCCAGATATCATAGGGAAAGTGAGCAAAATCTGTCTTGACACAAATCTCATGATGCGATGTGTTGTCTAACATTTCTAACATATTTTTTTCTAATGGGACTGATTTGCGGTTACTTTTCGCTGTGGGACAATTTGACTTGGTATTTGTTTTTCATTTTCCTTGAACAAACCACCTTTTTTCAATAGCATATCTCAAAAAACATAGAAAGATATGATGCTAACTCAAAATTGATAAAAATGCAGATGGGACTGACTTGCGATTACCGGCAGTGATGTTCTCTGAACTTCACTAAACTATTAAATTTCCCTGAAGTTCTTTGAACTTGTGAAATTTCCAAAATATGTATGATGTTTCCTTACGTTCACTGGAGTTCGCTGGACTTTTCCGAAATTTCCGGGTTTTCGAATTTTAACAGAAGTTAATGAAACTGTTTTTAATTTATCGAAACTTACACAAAAGTCAGGACAGATGTTCCTGCAGCTAGTGTGGATCCGCAATAAAAATCTGGTACCATCCGGGAAAGTTGAAAAAAACTGGCGAGAGAAGATGAAATAATCATTCGAGCGAAGGTTGAAGAAGCTTCCAAGGTAAGGTGGAAGAAAACTCCAGGGAAAGTTGGATGAAACTTCAGGAAGTTTAAAAATGAATAAAAGCTTCCGGGAGTCAAATAATGTTAAAAAAATATTTCTCGATTCCCTAGGAGCTAAAGGAAAGAGCCATCTACTATTTCTCAATTGATGAGTAGCCAATTAAAAGGAGGAAATGAAAACATTAATCGAAAAGGTTTCAAGCATAAGGCATCTTTAGAGATGATTTTTTAGAATTTTGAAGGCTCAAAAAATATGAGGTATTCAAAAAGATACAAGTCTCTCACAAAAATTTTCTCCGAAATTCGAGCGAGGGCAGGCAATAATAATTTGGTTATTTAATAAAAAATCGGTATAAATCGGTATAAAATCTCAAAAATCGGTATTCTGAGGAACCTTATCTGTATATCGGTATCTAGCTCGGAAATCGGTATAAATACCGATAAATCGGTATATCTCGCAACACTGCGATTACTAGAGACGCGCAGACATAATCTGCTAAACAAGCAGCACGGTTTGTGAATGATTTTTCTTCAGTGTTAGTGAAGTGGCAACCACACTTTTTACGTTAGGAATTACTTTGGTCCATAAGTGAAAAAAGCCTTTTCGATAATGAAACTTATGAGAGATTATAACCTCCATGTGACCTGAAATAATGTTGGTTGAAAAGCTTGCATTAAGCTATCGACTAAACGCACTAAACGAAGCTCTCGAAACAATAATCTTGATTTACTTTCCTCGTTTGGTTCAGCGTTTGACGGTTCTTTTGGCTTCAGTATTTGAGCGTTTCATTCAGCATTTGGACATGTACTATGAATAATTTATTACATAATATATATTAGGGGAATTTACGTATTCTCGGCAACCAAAGCAGCAACCATCTCTATATAGCCTTTTTCTCTAAGGAACGCACACATATGCAGTATTGGTTTGTTTACAATCTTTTGCTGCCAGCTGCTGTAACAATTTCAGTCGAAAGAATTGTCAAAAACTGTTTTGAAACGCTTTTACAAAGCTCCATACTTCTCTAGCGAGAGCGACTATTGTGGACAATATCTTTTCATTCGGCAACCTTTATATTTGAGCTGCGTGTTAAACAGTTTGTGTTTTCATCGGCAACTCGAAATCAGCAGCATTTTGTAGTGCATGTATTTCATTTCAAGAAAACCCTACTAGATTGCTTTTTCTGAGTGTCAAATTGAAGCTGAAAGCCTAAAGTATTGTTTGAATGATTTCAGCGAAGTGTTTTCCTGGGAAAATCCAGTGAAATTTGCGTTTCAATTTGGGGTGCCGAAAATAGTCTGTCATGTCGAACCCATCGACAACCCTAAATATAGCCCACGGAGTTTTTACCACATTCCGGAATATCGAAAGATATCTAAAGCTGGTATTCATATAAAAAAAGTTAATAAATTTAATATTAAAAAATACATGTTTAAGATTTTAAATTGACAAAAATTGTAGAACATCAGCTTTTAGTAAAAATTTCAAACTTTTTTTTTTCACGCCACAATTTTCCGAAGTTTTGTGGAATTCTGAGAGGCCTGGATCTGCTCAGAAGAAGCAAGTTTGAAGTCTGTTTTGGCCATTTTAGAGTCTACAAGGCCATTTTGTGGTTTCTACGGAGATTTTTAGAATTCCTTTTTTTCAACTCAGGAATCCCCCGAAGAGCGCGGTAAGTGGTACCCCCCACTTTTTATCATTAGGTTTTCAAACAATTGAGCTGAATTTCTGTAGGTGGCTATTTTATGGTTGACACTAATAGCATACAAAAAAAACAGCTCGACTATTAGTCGAGAAATTGCGATTGATTGATTCTTGTTTATTAGTGAGAGAGACGTAGCGGTACGCGCACCTCTCTCTTCAGGGGATATCTGTGCATGAGTTATTAAATCGCGAAATATTGACCAGGAGAACCGTTAGAATTTTGAAATGGAAATTCAGTATCCACCCTGAACTTAGTTAATAAAAGAAGCCATCGTTATTTTTGTATAATTCATTGAAAAGCCATCCGACAACTATTAGAATAATAAAGCACATCATTTCGGGAAAATAGTAAACATGGCAGCCACCCTCCAGTTCGATTCATAGCCCTAAAATATGAGGCTGTGTTAAAAATGAATTAGAATACATTAGAACACTAAGTTCAGGGTGTCCATCCAACCGGGAAATCCGGGAAAAAAACGGGAATTCGGATTTACCGGAAAAACCTAAATTGCGCCGGGAAAGATCATATATACTCATCCCAAGTAACAATTTTGATTTTATATTAGTCTTGTAGGTCATAATTTGGTCTCGAAGAATCCTTTAAACCTTTAAACTTGTAATGTTACTTGGAATCATTCAACTATAAGCACATACATCATTGCATTCTCTTGCTTACAACTTTCATATTATTCTTTTCTTTCACTCGCAATCTGTTCGCGCCCGGATCAAGCTATGATTTTGTCGTTATTCCTACTACTATAGCTAAATTTATAGAATTTCATATGGTGTAATTTGAATGCATTGCTTGAATTATTTTGCTACAGTTTTCCGAGTGAAGTAGTTCTAGTATAAAGGCTGAGCGAGACATATCCTGTTACGAAGCTACTTCAAGATAGAGAAGCAGATGCATGCCGTCTCAAAGTCCTTGTAAACTCCGATCATGCTTGGCATGCGAATGTTCGACACCGGACATAGAGATAAATTAAACATTGATTTCTGCACTTTGTGCTAACCAGATACCAAGATAGGACATCTTTGAATTCCGAGGTTAGTATGTAGAACATAAAGATCTGAATCCATACCTCTCACTTCAAAATCATGAGTACAAATCTCACCCGGATAAAGCACGAATGATCCGAGAGTGTGAAAATTACTATAAATAAAAAAAATACTTTCCTTGAAATTTTGCTAAGCATTCTCAAATCATCCTCTTGGAATCCTGTAAAGTTTCTTTTAAGATTATTTCAAAAATAATCATTGGAATTTCCTTGCATGTCTCTTCTTAATTCCAATCCTCAATTGAGAATAACATATTTTGACCTTACTACATATTACATACTGCATTCTTAGGGTCAACAGTTAAGCGAAATAATAATCTATGCTTTACCATCTTTAACTCTTTCAATTAAACTGGGAAAACTAGGTTAGTCAACTGGAAAAACAAACTGAAAAAACAGGTTTTTAAATTCTTCAAGAGTGCATTTGTTTCAAGACCGTTATCTTCAAGAAAAATTAGGATATACATTTCTTTTTCCATTGTCTATGATCTCAAGATATCACAAATTTTCAGAGGTTTGGAAAAAATAATAAACTGTTGTTCCGATATCTCTTCGTCATCTTGAAAGATTACCAAGCCTAATATGCGCTAGAATTTTTTTCAAAGACCTGAATTTCGATAATTCTTCGAAGGCCGGAAGCTTTAGTATCGGCAAACATCGAAAATTCATGTAGTAGATTCTTCTGTTTTTCAGAAGTTCTTTTCCAAGCCCAGATTTTAGATAAATTCTATGTTTAAAATCATGAAATCTTTTCTATATTATAGAAACATTAAATTTTCTCGTACTGTGAACTTACATTTTAACATATCGTAAATTATTCTACGCCAGTACTAAGTACCAGCATTAAACAAAAAAAAATGTCCAATATCTCTAAAATGTATACCAGAATCTTACAACTTTTTTGAAGATCGATTTTTTTTTTTGAGAAAATTTTCCTCGTTCCAAAATAATGATAATTATTGATACGATCCAGAACACTTGTCTAGGTTCCAGAGATATGAAAATTTGTCTATGTTTGAAGTTTTACAGAAGTTTCTATATTCCAGATCTTTAAAATTGCTTGTCTTAAAATTGACAGATTTGTCCAAGACGGTGAAATTTTTTCTCTGCGTCTCAATTTTTTTCAACTTCAAGATTTCGTAATAAATTTCTATGTTCAATCTTTCACATGCCGAAATTCAACCAATTCCAATTGGAATCTAAATTCAGCTTATTCAACGGCTGGTTTCCAAAAAATCGTGGTAGAAAAATGAGTATGTACTGTGTGAGGAAATGGAGGTTACAAATTAACCTATTGATTATCCAATTAATACTGATTTTACGAGAACAAATTCATCCTCCAACCATTTGTTTTATTTTAAAGAATGCTTGTAAAATTCTCATTGAGGTTTGCGAATTTATAATATTTTTCAAAGCGGATCGCATTCAACGGCAGATTAGATCCATATCCTTAATATCTATCCGATCAATAAATGTCACTATTGGTCAATACTATTGTATAAAATACCCACTACCAGCCCTGCATATTGTAGAGGAATTGTGCTGACAAAATTGTATCATTATCTCTAAAGGGTTATTTTTGAACGCCTTTTTTGTTTAAGGTAGAGTTTTTTTTTTAATAACCGGGAATTGAAAAATGGAATTTGAATGGACACCCTGTAAGTTGAGAGCACGCAATCAGTTAATATGCGCTAAGCAATAAGCTTGAAATGCGAATGAGAAGAAGAAGAAGAAGGACCACACATTTTTACAGAAAGAGTTATATTATTGGGATAAATCGGCGAAATTGACCGATTTTTAGTGAGACTACAATATTATTTCTCTTGGGTCCCGTTCAAATATAACGAAAGGCGAAACATTTTATTTTTACAAAATTGGTAGTCTGTGGAAAATTGGCTCAAATAGATAATTCGTCGGTTTCATGAAATATTGCCACAATTCATAATATACTATTTTCCGTTAAATTGGTTAAAAGCTTGCAAAATTGTACGTGTACACGTAGATTGTATTGCCGAGATTGGCTGCGCTGACTTACTAGGTATACTGGAATTTTCATTTTTATTCATTCGTTTGGAGAAATTTCTACAAGCGTACGCTATACTCTCGTTTATTAGCTGAATCTCGGCATGTTTTTTACTGAGACCCAAAAAAATAAACTACCGAGCTACACTGCCCTAAAGCACTGCTCTTTAAAATTGCCATTCAAAATCAGAAATCGGCATTTAATAGGTTGTAGTTGCGAAGAAGTTGAATTGGGTCACTCTCGACGAAAATCCAAATTTCTCATTTTTCCCATTTTCCAGCAAAAATGATGTTCAGAACTGATTGTGCGATCATGTTTTTTTTTTTTTTTTTTTCCTCTGTTCGGGACATAAAACCACTGCGACCAGTAATTTGATCTATTGTAGTATATCCCGTGTCCTTAGTTTAGTGCATGTCGTATT
The DNA here is from genome assembly GCF_037179485.1 of Ochlerotatus camptorhynchus. NCBI lineage: Eukaryota > Metazoa > Arthropoda > Insecta > Diptera > Culicidae > Ochlerotatus > Ochlerotatus camptorhynchus. The sequence continues at coordinate 6,716,086 of NW_027040918.1, read as the reverse complement.
ACTCCATCACTATTGAGAAATGATGAAGTATTCGGTTTTGATACAGTTGTCATTCTTGCCTTCATCGCAAGGAATCGATTCTAACTGAAAGGTTCCGCTATTTATACCCTTCGGAGTTGGAACACCCTCCAAAGGCGCGCCCCTTTGTCAGTCGAAATTGGATTCCTTAACAACAAAAACAAGCTATGACACCGATAATGACCATGCATCAGAACCCTAGTCTTAACCACTTCAAACTAGGAAACAACGAATAGAAGATTAGGAATCACATAGGTGAAGACTAACTAACTCATTTTTTCCTTGTTTCAAGATCATCCTCGGTCCACGCAACCCGAGGACTTATCACTATCAACAAGGCATAAAAAGTAACAAGGACTAAGATGTGTTCCTTTGATTACTGTAAAATCCTGTTCCCCTAGTTTGAAGTAGTCAAGACTAGGAATCGGTGGTAGATCTTATATCCCGTAACGTACCACGAAAAGGTGATCTACCCACGTTACGTGCGATTATGTTGCTGGAAGGAGATTCTTTACTGCCCTGTAGATGCGTATAGGCGACTTAGTCTGTCGATCCACCCAATCCGTTTTTGGCCCTTCATACCGCGGCATGTTGTGGACAATCAGAGGTTATTAAGCTTGATCAAGACAAACAGAGCCCACTGCTATCGGACTTAGTTTCCGCCCTTAGTTTACAATGGGTGGTAGCTCAAGTAACAATTCAAGCTGAACAGTAAGAACAGAAGCTGATTAAGGGTGTACAAAGCTGCTGAACAGCAGGCTGAATATATAGTTGATTAGCAGTGCTTAAAGCGAATTGTATCCCCATAATTCAACCTCAATAAGTTAGCTGATCTAAAGATTGAACAAGACTTATTTAAGTTAACACTACTCCACAAATCAGCAAAGCGCTACAAATATGGTGATAGCTTGACAGAAGAATATGAATCTATTGCACACTCATTGCATTTCCGGCATTTTAGTTCTTCTAAATTCACTGCCTACCTTTCTAATCCCAAGCAGCGCCAGCAGTAGAGACAAGGAGCTTTTTAGGAATAGCTCCAGGTAGAAGTGGACTACGACAACGTCGGAAGTATTAACATTTGTACTCCTGTGTTTTGACTCAGTTGAAAATGAGAGGAATGTTTACTGTCTGCATTCGTTGTTTACAATTCTGCATTCAGGGTGGCCAGCAAACCGGGAATACCGGGAAATATCCGGGAATTTGAAAAGTAACCGGGAAAAACCTGGGAATTCGGTGAGAGAACCGGGAAAAATAAATTAACCATACCATAGGAATAAATTTTTACACCAGAATTTCAGAATAAACTATTAAAAAAAAGTAATCCTTTACCAAATGAATGTCTTACTCTATTTGCTGCATAATTTTCTTCAGTTTTCCGTCTTATTGTTCTTCCTTTTTCCTTTGGTTTGTTTTTTCCGTCGATCTTGTTTTCCGTGCTGAGCACCAATGCTACCGACGTGCCAGGAAGGCAGCTCCCACACCTGGACCCTACCTATCGACCCATCAACTCATGAACCGGGGACCAACGGCTTTACTTCCCATCCGAAGGAAGGCGTGATCAGAGATGTTATGCCTCAGAACATCCCGGCGGCGCCGACTGGGATTGAACCCAGGCCTGCTGGGGTGAGAGGTAATCACGCTTACCACTACACCACCGGCGCCGTTGTCTTATTGTTCTTAGAATTTATTCACTCAGCAATATTGCAAATTGATTTTTGTCGTTTCAATTTCAGATGTAAAGTGCTTGGTCATTAAAAGAAAATATTGAAGATACTGGACTTTAGAAACAAAAATTTGTAAAAACCGAAACTGAATTATTCTTTTACAGGGTTTAAATTTTTCGTTGTTTAAAATTCTCACGATATGAATTCCAGAATTAACTTGGAATTCTGCTCTAAATTATCTCGAAATTGTTCTGAAATAAGCCAGAAAACACCCCGCGTAATAATTACCGTTGAATTCTTTTTGGAATTTCCTTGCAATCAATTTTGTTGAAGTTCTGTGATGAATCGTTCGCATTAGGGTTGAAATTATTTTGCCAGAACACTCTTAGAACTCTGTTTCTTGTTGAATTCTGATCATAGTTCTCTCGGAATACTTCTTAAAATTCATCTGTCATTTTCCCCACGATCCCCATACAAATCTCCTCAGAATCACGTAGGAATTTTCCGCAAAGTTTTGTTTTTCACAACTCCTTTTAAATCTTCTAAAATTGCCTAACAATTTAATTTAGAACTGGCATTCTTCTCCACAGAAATTCCTCCAAATTCATCTAAAAATTTCTAAGGATTTCATGTCAGAATAATTCTGGTATTCTACTCAGAACTTCTCATTCGAAAGCTGTGTGGGAATCCTTCTCAATATTTGTTCGAAATCAACACTTTGAATTCTTTCAAATTTTACTAAAAACTCCAGGGTTTGTCCACTAGATTCTATAGATTGTTCTGTAATTTGTTATAACTCTTGAAATGCCCTTAGCGTGACAATTATGACTCCACGACTCATAAGTATGATATTCTTTTTTTCAAATCTGTGCTCTTGAAAATTTATCAAAATCTCACATTTTAATTATTTTTTCTCCAAATCTTGCATACGAAGTTTATTATTAATCACAGATTTTGAAAAAAAAAGTTCTAGTTAAAAGCCCCGCAATCTTGGGAATCTATTTAAATCACATTTATCCCTTCAGTAAATTTCTTTCAGCACGTTCTTAAAAATGCGTTCAATTTCGTTTTTTTTTGTTGTATATTAACAACCGGGAATTTTTTAAGATTTGAACCGGGAAAACCGGGAAAAAAACGGGAATTTTAAAATGAAAATTCACTGGCCACCCTGTGCATTGCTTAACTTAAATTTGATGTGCTTCAAGTAAATGATTATACTTTTTGCCACACATATGCTTAATCGTCCAGGAGGTATGGTTGACGCCTGTGAATCAGTAACTGCCGGTTCGAATTCCGAAATACAAAGGTAATTTTTAGATTTATAATAACAATATAAACATGAAAATCCAATTAGTCAACAAACATGATAAAAAAGTCCCATAAAAATATTAGATATGAAGCGGTATTCCATTATTTTTCTTTAAATAAAACTTAAAGGCTAAACAAGGGTTGGTTAAGACTGTTATGTAATGTCTTAAAAAACTTATAATTAATATTACTGTTAAGCTATCGGCTAATTAAAATCACCATATTCAGATGATTAAAAGCTGAACAAAGGTTAACGTGGTATGTATACAACAATTATTCAAACTAAGGCTGAATTATAATCGTTGAAACAACACTTGTTAAGCATCAAATTGTTACTTGGGAGACCACTATCATCATCATCATCTTTGCAGAACAATTAAGGAGAGACATACATACATACATACATACTCTCGATATTCACTCACTCTCAACTTCGTATTCTCGCGAGAATTTTCTTAAATTTATCCATATTTTTTATTTATTCCCATGTTCATTGATCTACGGTGACTTGAGTGTGAAACAATCGATAGAACTGTTTCCGCACTTCGGAGATATATGAGCAAATCGGCGATCCTCTTTTGCCCCTCACCATCCCTCATCAACGGATGAGCTTGGTAAAGGGAATGATCAACTCGATTCGTACCTTCCTCAAAATTGTCCTTTGCACGCTTTCTACTTTCTATATACAATATTCACATTGCCGTACTATAACAGAAACATCAACTCTATACTTTCATCTCCTCATCTATCGTATAAAATTTCCACTTTTAGCTTGATATTTGACGTTAAGCATCTCTAACTATGTAAATTGTTAAATTCACGCATGAAGTAGTAAAAACATGATTAGTTAAAATAATTTTCCATAGTCTTCAAGTTGCGTCGATTGTGTATATCTTACATACAAAACCTCAAGAGAATCTTACATCCTCTGATTATATACACACAGAAAATGGTTTGAAAATGTATACACAAATACCTGCACACAATCAACGGGTTTATCAAATACGTTAAGTTGAATCTGAAATCGCGCTAAGTTCACCATGATAATCACCCTCAACAACAACAACAAAAATCAAAACAACAAACATGCTAAACTTCCACGTAAGCTTCTTTCAAAACCCATCGAAACCGAACAGCTATATCTGCAGGCACGGATAGCGCAGAATTCCATTGAACATAAAACGGGTTTGCCGGTTGGACTTTGAACCGGGTTTATTTACGTCATTACCAACCATACCGGCCACGGGACCCTTCTTCGACGTAAGTAGGTATAGGTATCTACGCATACACAAACCGCGATGACAATCACCACCAGTCAGTAGCACTATGACAATGCCAATGCCCGCGCGAACTGTTATGGTGGATGTGTTTGCGTTCAAATACCACCAGCGCGAAATGGGTCTTCCGAATCGTTTTGCCATGTGGATGGAAATCAAAGACAAGCGACTCGAGTAAATGCGTCGTTCAAAAATAAACATTCATCACCCTGCCGATAGACGCAGATGGTGTTTAGAAGCCTGCAAAGATCACAAATGTGCCAATGCAATGCATATGTACCAACACAATCCTCCGAATTGAGGCAGTGTGTTCGGAAGAAAAAACGACGACGACCGACGATGATGGTTGATTGGTCATTAATTCTTTCCTGACCTAGTGGCATTCGAATGAATTTGCCTTGAAACCATGTTGTTTTGACTGGTTTGTAGCTTTCAATGCGTGCCACCTCTTTTGTAGAGTGATGAATTCAAAATGCATTTTACTTATAAAGATTATTTGAAACTGATGCACCGATACAAACATGTACGTCTGTCCAAGGAGTTAGATTATCTTATTTTTGAGTACCGTAGTTGGGGGTAACATAGCTCACAAAAATTGCAACTTCATGCCTCATGCACAATTTATTGCTTTTCTTAGACTTAATAAAATAATTTAATTTAATGAAGTATCTCATAGAGCATTTTATTTATGGTAGACGGACTAACCTAAAAATGTTCTAACTAAATTAGGTGTGTTCTAAATTTGCAAAAAAATTTAAGATAGAAAATCCCATATTTGAGCATAAGTAAACAAAAATATCAATGTATCTCTGTCTGATTCGAAATAGTGCTTGTTTATAGAATGTCGAGTTTTTAAAGACTTTCGGTTCCGTTAAGTTCGATTGTGTATCGATTTTTCCTCTATTCAAACTCAGGTTTGAAGTAAGTTCTGTCGGACTGTGCTGCGCAAATAGAACTGAATCAACTGTATAATTTTGTTGGCATGGAAAATCCACAGAGAGGTTTTAGCGATAGGCCCTAAATAGAAGCACTGGGCTCGAAAATATTCCGTTACCCTATCTTATCTGTGGCAGCGAAATGGTCCCGTCGACTTGAACCAATTCGACTATTTGTTCTAATTGGTCAATCATTCCGTTTACAAGAGTATGCCAACACGAGCCAGTTGAATCAGTCAGTTTTTGTACCCATTCGTTTAGCCTCTAGTCAGCATTATTCTGTAGCATTCTGTTTACTACAAATCAAGCCGCCCATCCAGCTCTTGTAACAGTGTAGGCGTATGTCAATTGTAGCAGCAAGCGCTTGATGCAGAACGTCATGCTAATATGTAAGTTGTTGTTCCTGCCCACTGGAACCGCGTAGAAATCTAATCCGTAACAGTAACCCACACATTTTGCTAGTATATGTATTTGCTTGTTTTGGTCAAGTCCAATTCCAACACCAAGATGTGGTTTTCATTCACATGGTGCAGGCAGACGTCACCTTATAGCACACTAGCTGGTTTATTTATACATCTTGTAGTATTCACTTCCCGCTACGCGATAGGATTTATTTTTCTTACAGCGGCCGGAGGAGATACGTAGATTGGTTTTTGCAATATAATTTTCCATTTGTTTTTAAATTGCTAAATACGACAAAACGAAACCGTTAAATGAAGGGCATATTGGGTCATTGGGGTGAGGCATGGCGAGTAGCCTATATTTCATGCAAAGATTCTTAATTACCGTGATGGCGTATTCACACAGTCTACAATTACAAACGCTTTCAGTTCTGGTAGGGAAGTATAAGGGGATTTTTAAAATAACTGGACAGGTTTGGGCCGTAGATTCTCAGAATGCTATGAACGAAATAAAAATTAAAAAAAATTGGGGTGTCAAATTTTTCGGGAAAACTTCAGTTGAAGTTTTCGGCATTCCCGACATCACGTACTTTAAAAATTCAGAACTCATAAACCAACCATCGAAGAACAAATGTTTAAAGTGAAATGATATGGAAATTATCTCAAAAGGCTGTATGAAATATAATCTGGAAAATGTTTCCCACGAAAATTTCCACGATGGAGGAAAATCACTAAGAAAAGTAGGGTAAACCAGGAATTTTCAAAGTACGTTCAACTAAAGTTTTCCGGGAAAATTGACGATCCTAATTTTTAAGAATTTTTGTTCCATTCATATCTAATCTAATCTAATCTAACACCAACGAAGCCAGTTATTGAAAGCATCCTGGAAAGTTATTGACATACCTCCATCTTCTTTTGACGTAGGACTACGTCTTTGATTTCTATATGGGGGTACACTTTGTGAAAACCGAAAATGGAACATGTAACAAATTAAGAAAGATTTTGAACGTTAATAACTCAGCTGCCCCTGGTTCAATTTCAATGATTTTATCACCAATCTATCAGAAATATGGCTACGCATTGATAACAATGCTTTCGAATAATGATTTTCAACAAGAAACTATTGAAAAACTTGTAAATGTCCAGCATTGTCCAAAAGCGTCGAATTAACTAACAAACCCACCAATTACCTACATGCATATGCTGCTTCCCCAGCACAGTCGTCAGAGAGTTGTAAGTAGACGAAACAAGTCGAAGTGGCATTCGCCTCCGATCCTCGGGCGCGTGCGAATAGGGAGGATGGAAATGCGTAATATTTTGCACACTCATCGCCATAATCAGAACCACACGCTCTCAACGTCGTCGTCGGTCGTCGAAATTAGTAGCAGCAGTAGCAGTGCTTTCGGCGTGTGGCGTTGAAAATTGTTCTCCAGTAACAACGAAAGACTGCCTGCAAGCAGTGAGCTGCAGAGCCTACATAAGCAACCATCAAAGGAGGAAGAAGCTGCACCGCTATGCTATGGATTGGAATCAGTAGCTCGTCGTGCTCAGCTCAGCATTACTCAACCATCACTACAAAACGGTCCTTTTCAGGACCACCATAAATTTGTTAAGAGTATTATTTGGACATTTGTCAAGGTCATCAGTTCCCGCAAGCAGCTAGCTATCAAGGCTCAACCTGGTCTCTATAGAAGGTGTGGAATTGTAGGCCCGAATGTATTGGTGAGATTAATCATCGTCCGACCATTTTCCAGAACACGCTGGTAGGAAGTGTTAAAAATCCATATAGAGTTTGAGAGAAGTGGAAATAATTCGCTTTGGGTGTATATTCAGTCCCCAGAAAGCCAATAAAATCAAATTTGTGAGAAAATGAGCTCTTACGAGTTCAATCTCTAGAAGTCCCTGCTTGTTTACATATTCTGCACAAACGATACTTTCCGCCCCACCCCATTCATATAATTTGGAAGGAAATCCTGTAAGGGGTGAATTGAATACACTTTAATACCAAAATGCACAAAACTTAAAATTCATAAATAACAAAAAATTCAAAATACACCTTTTAAAGTCGGGTAGATGAATCGAAAATACTCAAGTTGACAGTCCCTTGGATTCTCTTCATCAACTTTCTCTTTGAAATAAATACTACAAATTTGATACGCTTACAAATAATAAACGGAAAGCGTTAAGATAATTCAGTACCAACATTTCAAAGGGCCGTAATTGCTTTTGTAAACAATGACTTAATTAACCAGAACGTTATAACAAAATTATATCACGATTATATCAACTTCTGTTGTACATAATAACCGTTGATATAATCTTGTTTTAAGAGCTCTGTGGTGAAATGAGGAATAAAAAATCATCATGGTATTTGACATAAAATTGTTACATAATTTGTTAGAATAAAAATTAAAACAACATTTCAACTAAGTTTGTTAGCATTAGTAGCACGAAAAATTAAACGGTTTGTTTTATTTTAATTTTTGTTTTGTTTTAACCTTAAGCCGGTTGTAGAATTTAAATTTATTTAAGGGCTATGGAAAAGTTTTTCACATGGAATTGAGTTAATAGGGTTAATGTCCCTATTGTCAGTCTAAGTGTTCCTAATATTGGGCCCATAAATAAATTTCGACGGTAAGCATTTTTTGATAATGATAAACTAAAAATCAAACATATTCATTTGTATTGTCCAGATGATGCATTGTTCTACGAAAAATTTAAGAGCGGGAGATATTTATTAGATCCATAGGTCACAGTTAGTGCTTTTTCTTCTATTTTTTACTGCATTCTCTTCTGATTGGGATGCTAAGAATTAAATAAATTATTACATTCAACTCTCCTTTACTCGATCTCTCCTTGACTTGATTCTCCCTAACTCGATGGAAATCCAGGAGGGAAATAAGGCCTATTTCGCAAGTCGAATCAAACTACCTAGCCCAAAGCGACTAAGCTACTATATATTGATTCCGTAATACCTGAAAATATTACGGTGGTGAACTAGCATTATAAAATTGAAATTGTCACTGCAAGACGCTTCTGATCTATAGGCTGCGCAATAATAGTGTGAACCAATTATATATTCGCTCATGAACGGAATCCAAAAACATAAATTTTCAGTTCAGTTGCGTTCTTTGAATTTTGGCGTGCACCTTTTCAAATAAATATTTTGCAATTTGTGAAAAACAATATGTTTTTGATGATATACAAATTACAATGATCAATGGAAAATTGCAACACTAACCGTCGAACATTAGCAATCAAAACTAACCTCGAATATATCTTTAATTTGCAATGGTGTGGGAGACAGATCTCAACGCATAACCAAACAAAATGTGCAACTAACACTGTATTATAATTCAAATAGTGCATATGCAATCAATGAATCGCTTTCATCTTATTTTTGTTTTGTTACATATAGGGGAAATGTCTCTAATGTTGGCCTATGGATCTAAGATTGGGCCCATCGCTAAAAATCTGCTATTTATCAATTTTATCCAGATGAACGCGTTATTGGGACTTTACTTATGGATATTTTTGGTTGCTATTGAAAATTTAGTCGATTGCTGAATTTAGGTATGGGCCCAAATTAGGGACACTTGGGTCGACATTACTTGCATTTCCCCTACTTAAATTAATTACTTTCATAGAGCTAAGTTTAATGCTTATGCTACTTAATAATCAGAAAAAATAAAATTTCTTTTTAGCGAGTGCAATGTAAACGGCAATATTTGAGAATTATAACAAACTTTGTTACAAATATATTTAGCCGTTTACGTCAGTGCAGAAAGAGTGCAGAGAGTGAGAGGTGTTGGGAACACACGATTTATTTTTAACTCAGTTGCCGGCGCTAGCGAACTAGGAAGGCTCTGCCTGGCATACACAAAAGGTTAGCTTGCATCTACTCCTTCGTCAACAGTAGATATAGACTAGATGGTAAAGGCACCAGATTTTCCACTAGCCAAGATTGATAAACGTCTGGGTTCGAATCCCTGTGGCAGCTATATAGACGCTTTTTGTGTCTGTGAAGCAGGCTAAGAGGAAAGAGAGTGAAGGGGTGCTGTGTTGGGGGGGGGGGAGCAGATGGTTTTTTTTTAAATATTTTAACAACAATCTAAAAATAGAAAACACTCAAAAATATGTTACCCAAAAACCGTGTTGAAAAGTCCAGTTCATACCCTTTTTAGTTTTTACCCTAATGGGTTATTTTGTAACAAGGTGTGTTAAAAATATGATATAACCCTAACAATAGTTGTTATATTCTTGATAGTACGTAGAAGATTTCTTGTTATATTTTTTGTTATTTTAACTACAAACGGTACATGTTTTATAACAGACCATGTTACGAATAATTTTATACCTCAGTAACACAGTGTGTATTATTTCTGATACTTCCTTCTGGTCGGGAAGCCATCAATTTCTCGCGAATGAAATCTTACCTCCCAAAATTACAAAGCTAGCTGGTGGAGGTCTCCTCTACCTGCTGGTGTCATTATTTTTCATGAGTGAGCTTTTATTCGCGATAAATCGACGGCTAAAGCCATTGTTTACAAATGCAATTACGCCCTTTGAAATATTGGCACTGAATTGATGATGGATCAATTAAAAGAACTAAATGTTCACATTTGTTCCGTCCACTAGCGGTCCTACGTCAAGCTTCCGTTCGTGCCCCTAGGCACAGACCCTTCTACTTTTTTGTTTTCATTATATTTTTGATATATATTTCACATCGAAGTTGCGTCACACATACCAAAACAGCCAGGCCTATTGTGCAGCATTTAAGGGGTAAGATGATTAAAAAAACATCTGGCCTCGATGCTTCAGAATCCAAAAAAAATATGAAACGTGGACATCTCGTATCGTACGTTCCGTTTTTGGTAATTATATAATTGGTTGGTCGTTGGAAGCATCTAAGCTAGAAAGGTTTAGTGATGCTCCATTTTCCGCATGAGCACTAACTCTTGTCCTAGCCTTTTATGGCTTATAAGACCATTACTCGCTTTCTGAAAAGAGAAGAGGGAAAGGTAAAGGATTATTTATACTCTATAAATAATATTTTTGATTTGAAATATACAATACAAAAATTCATAACGGAGGTGGTCACTACCCGAGTCTTGGCACTATTAACAAGGCATACAAAGTAACAAGGGTTAAAATGTGTTCCTTTGATTACTGAAACATCTAGTTCCCCTAGTTTGAAGTTTTTAGGACTAGGGCTCGTTGATAGATCTTATACCAGTAACGCACCACGAAAAGGTGATCTACCAGCGTTACTGGTTTGAAAAGATAAAAATGGACAAAAAGGAACGAACTCACCAAGTTTAGCCAATTCAACCTAAAGGCAGCTTGACATGTGTTGACGTAGAAGTCCAAATTGTAGACGGTCCGCTTGACGAAGACCAACATGAACAAGGTTTGTGGTAGAGCTTGCACGAGAGTCTTCCCTCGATTTGAGACAAAAGATGTCCCGATGTAGTCAATATTTGATGTACATTGGCAAGTCTTTTCGTGGCCAGTAGCCAGGTTCAGCGCTGCCTCTCAACGATGAGACGAATTATGGGACGTCGAGTGCCCCATGTTGGTTCTACTTGGCTTCAGAACAGCTTGACAATGGCAAATAACAGGGACGTAGAACTGCATAGAATGAGATGCAGCTCTCAATCATAAACTCTACCTGTGCAGTCTTGTAAGCGGTCACCGTAATCGACACATTTTCTGTGATAATCGACTGCTTTTGCTTCCGACACTTGCAAAACAAGCTATCAAATTACAGTAAAAAAAACTAAAATGTCATATGACAGGCTCTGTCATACCGTATGCGTGATAAGGTTTGCACCATTGAGCAATGCCAAAATTAAAAAAATTCTCAAAAATTTCGTTTTCGAGTTTTTTTATTTATTTAAAGGGGGGATGTTTCTCAGTGTCTTAAACTATGTTAATCGTCGATCGAGTTTCCACTTGCTGCAATTACGGCCTCCACACGCTTCCGGAATGCACGGCAGGTTCTAATAATGTAGTCTGGATCCATTTCTCTCCAGGTACGGGTCAATGTTTGTCTGAGGCTAGCTGTACTCGGGTGGCGTTTAGAACAGGCCTTGGCCTTCATGACGCGTCATATTGAGTAATCCAGCGGATTAAGATTGGGGCTGGATGGCGGCCACATATCCTTCGCCCAGAACGGAAAATATTCCTGCAACCACTTCTGAGTGCGGTTCGAGGTGTGGCACGGAACCCCATTTTGTTGAAATACAACATTTGGCTTTGGACCGTACTGTTCTTTGATCCACGCAAGAACATACTTACTTAAAATCCCGATGTAGACCTCCATGTTGACCTTGTCGTCTTCTGGAATGAACACCGGGTCCTTTTTTTTTGACATCGGAAGCCACCAATCCAAACACCATAACGCTAGCAGGATGCTTGGTCAGATACACGTTCTTGTGCTCGTCGGCCACGTCTTTTGCCGGAAGAGAACTAGTATACCGGTCGGTTCTGGAATTTGACACGGGATCGACGGTAAACATGCTCTCGTCGGTAAACAGGATTTCCGGATTTTTTCGCTTAATGAAGTTCAAGATTTTCTTGCATCGTTCGACTCGTAGCTCCCGGATGTGGTTGGTAATCATGTGAGTTTTTTTCCGTGCCCTCGACTTCGCCCCGCAATCTTCCTTTACGATCTTCCGTGCCGTAAAGTCACTGATCCCGTGTTCCTTTGCCATTTTCCTTATTGAACGTACTGGATTCACCCGAATCTTCCTTTTGATAGCAACGATAACCCTCGGAACCCGAGCTGACCTCGGACGACCTGTGGCCACCTTCGCGGATAGTTGTCCTTTCTTTTCTCGGTCTAAAACCATTTTGACGGTCCACCGGGACACTCCCACGGCGATTTAAATGTCTTTTTGCGACATTTGCGCGTGGGACAAATCACGAATACGCTGCCACTTCGTCATGGTGCAACTGTCAAACTAATGCCGTTTTAGTTTGAAGCGAACCCTCACCTGGGTTGCAACCTAAGAGCTGATAGTTTGAACGCCAGTTACCAACCTAGGTTCGCCACCAAGCCACCTGAAGAACGACTAGGATCGAACCCGAATTTTTTTCGAAATTCATCAGTTTCACGCATACATTCAAAACTTAAGGTATCGTGAAATGTCATAAAGGTTAACAACAAAGAATCAGTCAGACAGCCTAGAGATTAATGTTCGTTTTTTGTAATTTGCATAGAATATTGAGCATAGATGAAATATGCAATCCTCATACCTATTCTGTTACTGGGTGGTCGGAAAAAAGGATCCCCAGATATCCAGAATCACCGGGAAAACTGTCAATTACTGAAAGTCGTCCTAGAAATACACGATTTTTTTATTAATTACATAAAATCTTGAGCGTAGCTATAACATGCAATCCTCAGACCGATTATGTTACTGGGTGGCCAGAAAATGGTTCTATGAATAATATCCCGAATCACCGCAAGTCTTATCAATTTTTAAATATGGTACGAGACAAACGCGGTTTTGTTAAACTGCACACAATTTTGAGCAAAGATGAAATCTAGACTAACATTTGAAAAGGGCGTAACTCCAGAATGTAAACAAACCATATTTTGCCACATATAGAGAGAACAGTTCACAAACTACTCGATAAACACGAAAAAGTAGAAGAAAATATCACTTCAAATCATCTCCGACTTCGGCAATTCTGTTCATTTTGATTTATCTATGACGTAAGAGATTCGCGGAATCCCAGAGCATTATCGTTCCATGATTGCTCCGTCCATTTTCGCTGCAAAGTTTGGCCGAATTGATTCCGCAAGATCGTTCTTCACAGATGGATCACTAATAGAGGCGTCCGCTGGTTTTGGTATTTATAACGAATTTCATAGCGCCTCTCGAATGCTTCATGCTCCTTGTTCCGTATATGTTCCTGACCTGGCGGCAATACATTATACGCTAGAAACGATCGTCTCACTTGCACCAGATCATTATTTTATTTTTACGGATAGTCTCAGTTCTGTCGAGGCTATTCGCTCTATGATGCCGGTAAAGCACTCCTCGTATTTTCTCATGAAAATACGAGAGCTTCTAAGTGCTTTATCTTTAAGATCTTTTGTCATCACCTTTGCATGGGTCCCATCTCATTGCTCGATTGCGGGCAATGAGAAAGCGGACTCACTTGCAAAGGTGGGCGCTATGGAAGGCGATATCTACGATCGACAGATCGCCTTCACCGAATTTTTCTTCATTTATCGTCAACGGTCGCTCGCCAGCTGGCAACATACATTGAGTGAAGGGTGTTTGGGACGATGGCTATATTCGATCATACCTAAGGTGTCGAAGATTCCTTGGTTCAAAGGGTTGGATGTGGGTTGAGACTTCATTCGTGTGATTTCTCGCGTCATGTCCAATCACTGTTCGTTAAACGCTCACTTGTTCCGTGTTGGGCTGGGGGACAGCAATCTCTGCGAATGTGGACAATGTTACCAGGACGCAGATCACACTATTTGGTCTTGTGCTGAACATCGTGGAGTCAGATCTGAGCTAAATGATTTCCTTCGGGCTCGAGGTAGACAACCTAATGTTCCAGTTCGTGATGTTTTGGCTGGACGCGATCTGGAGTTTATGAAGCTCATTTATGTTTTCTTGAAGAGTATTAACCTTAGATTGTAAGTTTGATTACCCTTGTGTTTAGTTTGTATTTTGGTTGTGTGTGTGTGTGTGTGTGTGTGTGTGTGTTTTTTTTTTTTTTTGTGTTTTTCTTGCAATAATAGTGTAATTACAGTGCTGATATTAAGTTGAATAGGAATAAGTTCATGTTTTAGGAATAATGAAATATTTGTATGGTAAATAATATTTCAAACCCCTTCTCCCTATCCCCATCCATGAAACTGTAAATCTCCACTAACCTCGAGACGACCGCGAGGACTCGGTTCAATTCCTTTAACTTTAGATTTTAACTTTAGATTTAATATATTAATAATGTATAACACAAATGATAATTTGGCTCTGTAAAGTTTATTCGATTGAGCCTGTACAAATAAATTAATTTACAAAAAAAAATAAGAACCACCTAGTTACCAAGTTGTAGGAAAATAATCTCAACATTATATGTGAAAGTTTGTTCCAAGATAGCGCAAGTTGAAATCAATGGAATTGAAGTTTCATAACATAAAATCATGTCGGAAACTTAAGTCTTAGGTTCAAATTTCCTGAGTAACATTTTTGGTTTATTTTTGGAGGATTCTGTAGGCCAAGATTTAGGCTTGTAAAGTTGCTTAAAATCTCGATAAAACTTATAATGTTGCATGGGTGAGGACTAATACTGGGCCACATTGCGTATTTCGAAACGAAAAACTTTTTCATACAAGCGTTCTAATCTAATCTCTAATCTAATACAAACGCAGCCAGTACGAGAAAGCATCCTGGAAAATGATTAGGTTAGATGAGGTCTAATCATTTTTCTTGTCTAATTGATGTTTACAGCATATCTGAGATATGATATAAACATCAATACGGCCAGGCCTACTGCGTTGTATTTGCCGCAAAGATGATTCTTGGAAATGAATGGGAACATTTCTTAAATCTACAGGGGTGGAAGGATGCGTGGACATACCGTACCAAACGCTCCGAATTACTATGTGTAGTTGTGTGTAATGTGTAAATATTTGAACAATGTTGAAGAATAAAAAAATAATGCAATGGAAGGATTTTACCGAATTTTTTCCTATGTAGGTAATGATTCTTTTGCGCTTAAAAGTTTCATTGGATGCATCCGCTTCTTGTTTATCATGGGGTTTGGGATGCAGTTCCTCGTCATTGCTCGTGGTTATGTTTAAAGGGTGTCCACGATGAAATTGCCACACACAAAATTGATTCGCAAAATTCGAGTTTTCATCCGATTGCCATCAAATTTTCAGGGATTGAGAAATAACTATTAAACTTCATTTTACCATTTTACTCGTATTTTATTTACAGTCCATACGCAAATGCCCGCACCTTGCCTTAACCCCGGCCATAAGATTCTGCACAACCTGTGAATCAACCGTTTTTGCATGTAAACCCATACTTTCTTCAGTTCCTCGACTGTCTTCACTACCTTAGGTCGTTTAAGAAGGTGCTGCTTCATAATCGCCCAGTACTTCTCGATGGGGCGGAGCTCCGGAGTGTTGGGAGGGTTGAACATTTTCGGCACGAAATTGACCTTATTGTCCGCATACCACTTCAGCACGTCCTTGGAGTAGTGGCATGAGGCCAAATCCGGCCAGAAGATTGTTGGGACGTTGTGGGCCTTCAGGAGAGGAAGCAGCCGCTTCTGGAGGCACTCTTTTATGTACACCTGTCCGTTCATCGTGTCCTGGGTCACGAAAGGTGCACTCCGCTTCCCGCACGTGCAGATGGCTTGCCAAACCAGGAATTTCTTCGCAAATTTGGACATCTTCTGAGTGCGGACATGCTCCGGAACGCTGAACTTATCCTTGGCCGTGAAAAACAGGTTGCCGGGGATCTGTTTGAAGTCGGCCTTCACATATGTTTCGTCGTCCATGATGCAGCATTCAACTTTCGTCAGCATGTTGAGGTACAACTTCCTGGCACGGGTTTTGGCGGACTTGTTCTGCTTCTCGGCGCGATTAGGGGCCTTTTGTACCTTGAACGTTCGAAGCCCAGCCTTAGTTTTGGCCTTCTGGACAAAACTTCGGCTTAGGTGCAGCTTCTTAGCCACATCCCTAACGGAGGCGTTCGGATTTCGGTTGAAGGCCCCAACTACGCGGTTGTGATTTTTGGTGTTGTACGGAATACTTTTTCCCTCACTTCTGGGCTTCCGATCGGTGGTCAACCGTTCCTCGAACCGCTTAATCACTCGCGACACCGTGGAATTCGCGATTCCCAACGTTTTAGCGATGGAACGATGCGAGAGATCCTTGTTCGCGTGATGAATGCGCAAGATTTTATCACGCACGAGCTGTTCTTTCGACTCCATTTCCGCGAGTTTTGATCACAGGACTTTAAAACTTGCAGGATGTAAATAATGCACTACGAACTAAATCCACCCAAATTTTCATTAAATTCTACCCAACGGTTAAAAAGTTAGAGCAATTTCATAGTGTGGCAATTTCATCGTGGACACCCTTTAGTGATGTGATGAAGATCATTTCTTTCACTAGAAACTACTACTCTTGGCTGAACCGCCAGCCTTGCATCGAGCTGAAACCGCAAGCAAGGAAATCAATTGCCTCCTGGCTCGAATCCTTCGTTGTGAGTGGTTCCAATAGATACGCGCCCATTTTGCCTTTCAGGCAGCAGCACTTTTCAGGAAAAAAAAAAATACAAGCGTTCGTACAAAAAGTCTTTCGTTTCGAGATTCGCAATGTGACCCCTGATTCCTCACTTTCGACTGCAAAAAGTTATTTGCTCAATTGAGACAGATATAGGTTGACATGGACACAAATTAGATTATATCAAGATACCCAAAATGACGTTCTAATCTGAGATTCCTAGTTTTGAAAAATGTTGTTCTTTGTTACTGTAATTTGACGACCTTTTGATGTGTTATAGAGTTTATCAAGTTTTAGTATAATCATCTCAAAATCGCCTAATTTCAAGTTACCTAGTTGTAGCATTAAGGGGAAGTTTACCGGCCCGAAAATAAAAATTTAGTTTTGGCACGTTTTTATTTTTCTAAAAATATTGGGAAAAATTATCAAAAATCCAAGAAAATCAGTTTCTTCCTAAGATTCTTGACAAAAATTACATGTAATCATATTTTTTCATTCTTATCATGAAACAAATTGGACTCTCAGCAAATCTTTATACCATGATGACTTAAAAAAATATTGTTTTTACTTGAATTTTCCTTAGAAAATTAGAAAAAATGTGTATTTTTTTTAAATTTTTGATATTTTTTCCAGTATTTTTAGAAAAGTCAAAAAGTAATTATTTTTTTCGGAGCGATGAACTTCCCCTTAAGGGGACGAATTATGTCATTGAAAAAAATCGTCCAATGTAACATGGCCGAAGCACAACTATTTAAAACGTCCTATGTGATTTTTTTTCATACTGTTGCTCGCTCGGTTGCACGTTATTCAAAATAAAAGTGTGATTTTACCATCCCTACTGATTTTTCACCGTTATTATTCACGGCAAAAAATGTTTGCTAAACGTATTAAAACCGTTTAAAAAATAATTTGTCGGACTTCAACTTAGTTCTTCTCAATATGGCGGAAATGTAACATTGGTCCTTTTGAAAAAGTACTCGAGATTTCGTCAAACGCAGCAGACAGATGTGATATAGATGTGATAGCATCAACTTGTTGGCTGTTTTCAAGCCCACGAATTACAAAAGACATGTATTGCTCGAGATTTGTTGCAGTGGACCTCTTCCATGTTGTTCGGTTGCAACGTAACTGGAACAAGTGTGTTCAAAATAATCCAATACTATCAGCTCAAAAAGTTCTGAAACTGTGCACAAAGCTGCAATACCTCGATAGTTGATTACTGACTGCTTATCGTCTTTCTTGAAGACAGGAAAAACGGAAAACTCGCGTCTCTTTTCAAAAGAACCTAAATAACAAATGTAAACAAATCGAGTTAAGCGATACAAACTGTTGCTCTTCTATCATTGTATGTGATACATAAACATCCATCCAAATTTACTTTCATTTATTTAAGATAATCATAGGTAAAAAAATGTCCAATGTACAGTTTGAAATGATGTGTACTTGATTGTTACTTCGGTCATTCGGACCTGCCTAACATGATTGGTGCTCATTTTCTAAAGGTCAATCTAAAGTTAGGGAATCTAGTATCAAGTAGAACAAAACGTCCAATGTAACATTCATTGATTATGTACTTGAGAAAAATCGTCTAATGTAACATGTCCGATACATTAGACGATTTTTCTCAATTACATAATCAATGAGTGTCAAAACGTCTTATGTGGTTTTTTCTATGTTGTAGCATAAAATTCAAAGTAAAATTGTGATTTTACCGTTTCTACTGAATTTTCAACGTTCTTATTCACTGACTACATTAAAAATATTGTTTCTAAACAGTTAAAATAATAATCTGTCAAACTTCAACTTCGATTTTCTCAAAATGGTGGATATGTTACATTGGTCTATTTGAAAAGTGACGCAATGATTCATCCAACCATCAAGGAAGATTCCTGAATTTAACGAGAGGTTGAAGATAGATGCGACTGGTGCGCTCAGGACTCCTATACTTTTTTTTTATTATAGTCACTTTAACACTCTTGGGTCATTCGTGACTTGTCCGGGGGTGAGATTTGAACTGGTGACTTTGGCGTGAGAGGTAAGGATGTTAACCACTACGCCGGGGTCGCCCCCTAGGACTCCTATACAGTTTTGACGTAGGACTACGTCTGTGATTTCTATATGGGGGTACACTTTATGAAAACCAAAAATGGAACATGTAACAAAATTATGAAAGATTTCTACCGTCAATAACTCAGCTGCTCATAGATCAATTTCAATAATTTTATCACCAATCGATCAGATATATTTCTACGCATCTGTTACATTTAAGACTTTATCATTTTTCAAAATGTCACTATCGAAAATTGCACGAATGTGCAACTGTTGCTTTGATAGTTGAAATCATCACCGATTGCCTGCTAAAAGCGATTTCCCTAACACAGATTTCAAAGTTAAATTCCATCCGGTCGCACCAAACGGTGTTTATTCAATCACCCACAGCCCACATAAGCAGCCATAGAATAAGGATGAAGCCGCACCGCTATGTATCGGAATCAGTAGCTCTTCGTGAGTCGCTGTGGGCCATCTATGCCAAGCGCGTCACCCGCATTCCAAACAACATACAGCCCATCAGCCTCATCTGTGTTTAACACACTAATAGCTCACCATTACTCAACCATCACGACAAAACGGTTCTTTTCAGGATCACCATACATTTGTAAAAGAGTATTTTTGGACATTTGCCAAGGTCATCAATCGGATGTCAGTTCCCATATCAAGATAGAGCTGTAATTAGGGCGTAACAGCTTTTGTAAACAATGACTTCTTTCGATGATGTCTTGTTAGTCAAGGCTCACCCACGCAAATCAACATCACCATCAGGTAGGGTAAGACTTCCTCTACTCGACCGTAATGTTGGTTTGCGTGGGCGTGCCTTGAATTCCTAAAAATCACCGAAAGAAGTCATTGTTTACAAAAGCTGTTATGCCTAATTCCAGCTCTATCTAGATATGTTTAAATCTAACATACCATGTACTTTAAGGCAACATTGGGGGTGCGATTTTAAAAACCAAAGTTGGTCGTGGCATGAAACTGAAACTGATTTTGATCCAGAAATGATGGATTTTAATTCTTAATACGCCAATCGATAGGAATTTTTGCTACTAATCTGTTGAAATTAAAACTATCATTTTTCAAAATGCCACTATTGAAAATTTATCGGATGTGCAACTGTTCCTATGATAATTTAAACTTTCACCGATTGCCTGTGAAAATCTATTTCCCTAAAACAGATTTCAAAGTTGAATTCCTTCTGGTCTCACCAAACGGTGTATATTCAATCACCGCGTGGTGAGTGGTGGTGTTCTCCAGTACACAACGAAAGGCTGCCTGCAAGCAGCGAGCTGCAGCCCACATGAGCATCCATATAAAGAGTAAGAAGCCGCACCTCTATTGATCGGAATCAATAGCGGTGCGGCTTCGTGAGTTGCTGTGGTCCATCTATGTCAAACGCGTCATACTAAAGAGTATAAACTGAGATTCCTATTCCTACATAAAACACAAGCTCCGGCTGCAGTTAACAAATAAGATTTATTATATAAGACCACGTAGTCCTACGTCACCATTGCGTATAACCCCATAGGGCTGTCCCTTGTAGTTTTTAATCACCACAGAAGGAATTCCATCAGGCTTAATGCTGGAAGAATTTTGCAAGCAAAGACCTGCCCTTCGGACGTCATCTCTCGATAAAGGTGGATGAGATTCAACAGTTGAACGTCCGAGAACCTCACTTGCAGCGTTTGAAACGTGTTCGTCAGAAAGCTCCTCGTTGACGAGAACACTGCAGAAATGTGACCTGAATAAATCCGCGATACCATCCACATTAGACATTTATCGATCTCCGTTGGCCAACATTTCTATCCGTTTAGCTTCAAAGCTCTCCATCCATCACGGACCGCCGGCGTAGTCTGTGGCAGGAAATCGAGACCACGAGAATTTCACTTTTCACGGTTAGGTGAATTAGTCAAGGTTTTTCTTCATCGAGCGACGTCTCCGTCGTCGCTCTGTATATGTCTTTGATCCGCTTAGCTTCGATCGCGGTCTACATATGAATAAACATAGAAACTACACACGTTCATACTAGAAGACCTTTATCAACCGGTCTTCATATTTCTACTAAATACACACCCATCGACACGGAGTGGCGTAAGAACCATACGGGAGGCGATTGTCGCAAACTATTGTGAGTTGTGAACTTGTGACGTCCACCAGTGAGAGCTTCACCTTCTGCCAACCAGTTGCTCGGTAGCGGTTCAACGTCTTAGTACAGTATTGTTGTCGGCGCTGTGCGGTCACGTTTTCCCCTCTCTGCTTCCGTAGGAGATCCAAGTTGTGGTGCGCGCGTGTGAAATATCCCAGAGAAGAAGTTTCTCTATTTCTGTTCCGCCGTGCCGGGTCCAACCTGCTACTAGTGAGAAGATCGCAAATCGCGTGCAGTTCTGATTAATTGCGAAACCTACTCACGTTAGGTACGTGTGCGTGCATGTGTGAATTTTTGTATTGCATTGTGCGAGCTGAAAAATTCATTTCAGTGCAGCAAATCCAACTCTGACAGACGAATAGTTTTCCACGCCGACCCCCCATCCATAGAGTCGCGGAGCGATAGCTATAACAAGCGATTGTGTAATCAGCTGTTTACGAACTTGGCTTGAATTTGGTGCAAAGTGTAAGTTTAAAATTTAAAGTTCTTCTCCATCGACCCATTGCTTGCATAGTGGCCAAGTGTGATCTAGGCAGAAAAAAAAAGTACGAATTCGAACGTCCTTGGACTTCTTACATTACTACCGGTTCGAAGGTCTTCCTTCCACTCGATCCACTCTCAATGAGTGTAGACCATTTTCGTCGACCATTCAAGGTGCGTGTGTGCGATTGGAAGAGAAAGGAGGGAACCGAAAAACCACATACCGTTATAGTGCTACCTCTGCCCACAACCGGACACGGTACAAAGTACACTTTCAACGCTGAGAAGCGAGAAGACTGATGAATTCCACTGCGAGGTGCAATCGTAAATACCTAACTATAGCTAGGTTGCATTTTACGATTTACCTCTCTCGGTCCCAACGGGCATATCGAACAGCAACAACAACAACGACGAGGACTGGACGCCAGAGCTGAGCTTCGAGATTGAATGGGTGTTCAACAAAAGAGCCTATGAAATACAGATATGTAAACCGATGAAGGTGAACCACCTCCGATAGTTGTTTTTGTAGTTGGAAGTGTTTTGCCGATTAACGGGCTCTGGTTTTGCATTTCTTCCCCGTTGGAAGACCTTTTGTCAACACGCTACCTGCTATTGAAGTGCGACTGTGATCATCCGCTACCCACAGCACCCAATCTGATTAAGTGTTTGCCCTTTAACTGCCATTATCGTATCGGTTCGAAAATGGTGTGGAAATCGCTCAAAACAAAGTGGACAGTGATAGGTAAACAGGAAGGGGTTAAAATGACTCTATCGTATATAGTACAACCAGCAAACTATACCTAGCTAGTGAAGAAACTTGATTCTTTGTGAGTTCGATGCAAAGTGCACAAATAGCAAGTTAGATCTGTTGTTTGTATGTAAAACGTGCCTGAGCTATCCGTCGTCGTTGAACTGCGGTTGCAGAGTCTGGTAGTTAACCTCTGCCATTATCAATTATGGATTCTTGCTCGATATTGCAACTTTTTGTGCTTGATCGCTGAGTAAAGTATAGTTGATGTAAAACAATAAAGATTAATTGCTATATTGTGGCGGAATTTCACAGCAAAGTTTTCTGGGTTGGAATGTATGCAACTTTCCGTGGAACTAGGATTTGCCAAACACTTGTTCTTGCATGGGCAAAAAATCGACAACTCATTGTGAACGGATTGTTGAAGGTCTTCTTGGTACAAGGTTTACTGCCGCTCTTCACATGTCGGTCCTATACTCGTTTGTGTCAAAACTGAGTTTTTCATTGCAAATGGTAGTCCATATTTTCATAATAGCCGGATGAACTCAACAACTTTGTTCTGAAATTTTTTGGAAAGACAGTTAAATTGGTTGTCGCATCGCCATCACATAAGAAGCAACGGTACGAAGCAAACTTGAAACGCAATTTTCTCGGTTTGCGGAATTCCGCTATGGGACGGACATACGAAGAGCGGCAGCTTAGCTCTTTCTGAATCAATTTTCTGCGGTGGCTGTAAACGGCTCATACTTGTGAATTTGAAAATCTGGTCCAAAGTCCAAACGGCTGAACGATAACCATATATTGGTAAGCCCGAGAATATAGATTTTCCATGCCCTTGATCTTTGAATAGTGGATGTCCGAGCTCTGAGAGTGCGGATGTTCAGAGTCAGAGCTCTTATCATAATATTCAATATTTTATTTTTAAGTAGGGTAAGTGCGGCAGTTTTTGGCCCTAATAGTAGTACTTTAATAGGCGCTATCATAAATTTTACATTGTTTCATGCTTTACAAAATATATTTCGGTAGAAAATATATTATTCCATACATCTACGCCAATAAAACAATGACAATTAATTTAAAATATTATTCAAGAACTTCTTGCGCAGCTTAGAATAGAAAACTTCAAAATAAGTCTCAAAAATAAATATGTGATAAAGAAAAAAATATATTACGAGTTATCCGCTGTAAATTATAATTAGGTTTATTATGTTGATAGACGTAGCCTTTCCCTGAGAATACATAGAGAATTTAAAAAAAAAACATTATGTTGGATACCCTTCTTTCTTCTAATTCGCATTTCAAGCTTATTGCTTATTGCATATTTGCTTATTGCGTGCTCTCAACTTAGTGTTCTAGGTACACTTCCACAGTTATTAATTGAGAGCTTTCGATGTCTGTATTATTTTTGCATTAGTATTATTGTATGGCAAGCACAATCATACTCTATGCTCAGGAAAGTCGAGAAATTTTCCAACCCGTAAAATTCCTAGACCGGACCGGGAATCGAACCCAGCATGGTCTTGCTTTGTAGCTGCGCCTATACCGACTGAGCTAAGGGAGTTCCCATGTTTGATACCCACTTTTGTCGATTAAATGCCATAATGTAGCTAAAAAATCGCTGCAGAATTTTTTAAAAAACACAAAACAAGCCGTGTATTTTTTTTACTTTTGCCAAAGTTGCTATTATACATAAGTTTGTTTGTAACACCCTAAGCTATCATTTGGAGGGTAAGCCCCCAGGATGAGAAAATACTATTTTGGAACACCCTAGTGTGTAATCGATGCTGTCCTTCGGACTCTAATACCGACAATTTAAATTATAAAAATATTTTTAAAAAATCTGCAGCGGTAGAATCTGCAGTAGATCATTCTGGAGGGGGCAGGTACCCCTATTAGCTACGCCAATGGTAACAGGGAAGAAGCTTCAAAATCATCTCCAGAATTTTGTTCTGAATCCTTTGAAGAGCTTTTTTCCTGGTTGTGCAACAACTAGACCATATTGATATTAAATATTAGAAGTTTATTCTTCAGGCAGCGTTTGGATTTCCTGTTTATAAGAGGATACAAACATTTTATATACTTGTTACATTTGGCTTGAATGCCCTCAATATGATCTTTAAAAGTTATTTTTTCGTCAACTACTGGTGCAAGATATTTTAATTGAGTTGACCAAGGCATTGGAACTCCGTTGACTATGTGACTACTACTAGGTTTCAAAAAGAATGCTCTAGGCTTATTTGGGAATATTATAAGTTGAGTTTGCGTTGGGAGAAATCTTCCCCGCAGACTTCTTCCTTTCACAGAAATGCCGGTGTCTTACCACAATAAGGGGGACCTTTTCATTACTGGCAT
Organism: Ochlerotatus camptorhynchus; assembly: GCF_037179485.1. Lineage (NCBI taxonomy): Eukaryota > Metazoa > Arthropoda > Insecta > Diptera > Culicidae > Ochlerotatus > Ochlerotatus camptorhynchus. The sequence goes on along the minus strand of NW_027040918.1, from coordinate 6,691,433 downwards.
TAAGGCGGGAAAGTTTATTAGAATTTTTCTTGGATTATGGATCATCATCTGTGAGCATATCAAATTGATTGCTCAAATGAATTCCATCTGATAAGGGATCAAGAGATTAACCTTTTCTTTTGCATTTAGGCGCCATGGCAGCAGAACAAAGTTTCTCAAAATTGTATTCCAAGCAGATTACTATAAAAGTCCGAAGGATCGAAAAGGAAGTGCTGTTTGAATTTGTTGTAGCTTTAGGTAGAAAACACTTCCTTCTGCAAAAAGCAAATAGATCCGCACGGCAAGAGAGCACGATGCGGACTGAATATTCGTCAAAGTTGTTTCCGTCTGTGGAGTGCCACTAGCTTTCCAATTAAATGGCATAGTTCTGGTGGAAGCAGCCTGTAGATCCGATTGCAATATTAGAGGAACATGAAACATGATTATCAGGACTTTTTGTATTTATGAGTCCAAATGTGACAATGCTTCCGGGGAATGAAACGCAACTTTCTAGATCAACAACAACTGTCACAATTGATGTTTTCTCATTTTTTTTAATCATAACCGACATTGCCATAAAACGGTAATTGCCTAATGTCAATCAAAAGGGGTGAATTATTTAAATTATGACCATTGTAAAAAGCCCTATTAGGATGTTTTATTTAAAAAAATGTTATGAATTTCTGATAGGCCGATTCAAAACCCCAAAATAGGAGCCAGTACAAAAAAAATGATAACTATTGATGAAGGTTTAGAGGTCACGCCAATGATTTGAAGTTTGTATGGACATTTCGGTGAATTAGTATTTTGGAAATTATTGATTTTCACTTACATTGCTCTAGCTTTGCTTGTAGTTGTAAAAAAAATTAATTTGTGGTTGTCATGACAATGATCTACAAGTCTGTTGTTGTTGTGATGAAATTGGCGTCATTCAGCCATTTTTTTTTCGCATTTCTATCTTTTTTGATATGCTGTAAAACTGATCGTTACAACAATAGGCCTTTTGGTCATTACGATAACACGATAGCGACCAAAAATATTCATTAGTACCGTCCCAATGAGGCGTTCATCTAGATAAAATTGATAACTAGCAGATTTTTAGCGATGGGCCCAATCTTAGGGGAGTAAAGTCGTTGGCCCCCGGTTCATGGGTTGATGGGTCGATAGGTAGGGTCAAGGTGTGGGAGCTTCATTCCTGGCGTCGGTAGCATTGGTACTCAGTACGGAAAACAAGATCGACAGAAATCAAAACAACGTTTTCTTCAAAATCAGTCTTGATATAAGACAGCATTTGGCGTCCTTATTGCACATCTTGCCTGGATGTCCTTCACCAACAAACAGAAAAGAATACTCATCCTCCACCTCGAAGCCTTTGTGGCCACTAACGGCGAATATGTTTGTCGTCTTGGTCAGCGTCATTTTGGCATTTTTCTATGCGAAGTGGGCTTTTCGCTGGGCTCCGATATTATCATCAATTCAGCATGAGGCAATGATTTTCCATAAATCTGTGTTTAAAAACCAACGCAACACGTTTTACAGCGCTGTATTTGTGTAATATGGAAATAATCATTTCAAATTTGACTCAAAATCATCCTCACCAAGATGAAGATGAAAATAGATATTGACAACAACACAGGCGATAATAAACATCCAGCCACGAATGAACAAAAACAAATGTTGACTTCGATGACTTCGATACTCAGAGGTTGCCTTGAGCAAGAGAATGTGTTGATGTCAAAATTTAAATTCATGCAGGTAATTAGTCTATCTGTTATCTGTCTTCATTTTCAGCTAAGTTGGAATGAATGATTTTTCTCAGCACGGGTAACGGGTCTTAATTCACATTTTATTTTCTAAAATTCAGCCATTTTGAAAATTTTAAAATATTCAAAATGGCGTCCTTGAAATTAAAAAAAAATGTAGCACGGAAACGGCATTTCTGAGCGAAATGACGGCTGACTTTATGACTTTTATGTAAAGTTATTAAAAATGTCTCAAACATTGATTTCTGAGTATAAATAACGAAAAAATGTTATCAAAACTTACGATTTTTGTCAATTTTTAAGTGTCCATAATTTTAAACAGCCCAGTTTTTCATGAGCGTTTAGAAAAAAAAACTAAAATATCTTGTAAGTTTATTTAGGTTTTTTACAAATTAAAAAAAATATTTGAAATAACTAAAATATTCCAGATAAACATATTTTTTCTCTACAATGTTGTCAAGTTTAAAAATGTTATAAATGTACTTTTGTTATTGAATTTTTTAACGGTTTTTTGTTTTTCATATTTTGACGAAAATAAGTGATTTATTTTTCAGTGTGTATTTTTAACGTAGGACTACGTCTTTAATTTATATACTGGGGGTCACATTAAAAAATCCAAATTCAGACATGTGATGAAAAATCCCTGGGGCTCCCTTAGCTCAGTCGGTAAAGGCGCAGCTATAAAGCAAGACCATGCTGGAGGTGGCTGGGTTCGATTCCCGGTCTAGGAATTTTTTGGGTTGGAAAATTTCTCGACTTTCCTGGGCATAGAAGTATGATTGGACTTACCACACAATTATACCAATGCAAAAATGGTACAGGCATCGAAAGCTCTCAATTAATAACTGTGGAAGTGCATCTAGAACACTAAGTTGAGAGCACGCAATAAGCTAGTATGCGATATGCAATAAGCTTTAAATGCGAAGAAGAAAAAGAAGATGAAAAATCACCAACACGGACGCAACGATAGAGCGCAAATCGAACAAACGGCACATTGCGCATGCTCACATGAGCGAGCTCAATGCTCAGTTGACCGCTCACCATTTCACAAATGAAAGGAAGGGATGAGAAAAGCAGCGATAGTAAAAACGCTTGCCAAATCGTTTTCTTCGTCATTTGCTTTCGAGCAACGGACGGATAAGCGTCGGACATGACGTATGAGTAGAACAGCACGCATCGCACCAATACGAAGACGACGACGAAAGCACCCACATCGACTGGAGGAAAGGCTTCCCGCATAAGGCAGCAGGACTAGGCCGCCGTCATCCGGTCGGCATCGACTTGCACTGGTGTGGCCACCATTTCAAAAACAACCGGCCCTTTTCAAGGCCACCAATTCAAAATCGGAAAGAGTTAAGAACTAAATGATTAACATTGTTGTTCCGTCAACTAGCGGTCCTACGTCAAGCTTCTGTTCGTGCCCCTAGGCACAGACCCTTCTACTTTTTTCTGTAACGGTAATCCAGTTTCCTGCAACTTTGTCCCAACCGTCATTGCGATTATATGAGCCGTAATATCGAATACGTCATTTTGAAAAATTATTCATGCGTAAAATGGCCGAATTCCAGCACAAACCTTGGTTTATTGTCCCTACGCCTCTACTGTGTTACCTGACTTATAACGAATATACGTTGTATATTAGTACCCCGAATACAACGAATAGTTCGTCTAATTTTACATTGCAAATGCTATGCTAAATTAGACGAGTCATACGTTGTATACGTTGTGTACGAATACCCCGATCGTATACAACGTATATTCGTTATAAGTCAGGTAACACAGTAGCGAAAATGCAATGTTTCATGTAATTTTGACAGGCAAAATCTAAAATTTGTTGATTTTCTCGCTGTTTGGCCTGGAACTGGTCAGTGTCAGTGTCACAGGAAAAAAATCTGAATTTTAACCATCGTCTAAATTTTTCCTCGTTTAATTTTGAGCTTAAGTTGGCATAATCTTCGAAATTGTGTGCAAGCTTGTATACAACATTGCTGATTTATGCGATATAGCGCTTAAATTTACATTAAATGTCGTGTAAATTTACGCCAAATATAGCTATGTGCGCTAGATACCACAGAATTTTACATTAATTTTTCAAACGGTGTGGATGAGGCCAGATCCTGAGCATCTTTTGTAAGGAAATCGGTCATAGTCGACCAGATATTACAAATTTAGTGAGAAGCAGCCCTCTATTGATCACCCAGCAAAAATTAGGTTGTAAAGATTGACGATAATATTGACGAAACTTCTGCCGTGTGGGGTGCACTTAGGGTTATATAAGAAAATAACTGAGCAGTCCTACATTGTTGGATGTAAATAAAACAGCAAACACCCTACGAACGGTTTGTTTACGCTATCATTAATTATCTGAGTGATGTTGATTTAAAACTACAAATCAGGAAAAACATCCACCCCTCAAAAGTATAACGTAAATTAACAAATAACACCTGCAAAGCAGCACGGGAAAGAAATGTAGGGTAGATGTACCTGTCATGACTATACGTTCCTACTATCATGGGATATGGAATTCCATCATAGAATCGTATAGACATTACTGTTGAAAATAGCACACAATGCATCCGGATCTGATACGTTACGGTATATCTGACCGTTATGTTATGTTCGTACTACAGAGAATTAACCTACCATACATTCCTCTTCTTGGTGCGGTGGAATAGTTAATTTGCATTTACGACCTTTTATTCGCGAGAAAAATCGCCCTTTCGATGAGAAAATGTATGGTTGTAAGCAAACTTTGTGATTCGTGGAAGTTTTAAGAAAACAAACGACGTGATTGGTGCTTGCTCTAAAAATGTGTGCGTATACAATCATTCCATAGTATGTGTGAGCACAGACTTGGACAAGGATATAAAACAAACAAAAACAGAAACTTGTTGATTGTCAAGGTCGTTTCAATTCATCAATTTCATTCGTATAGTAGGTTATTCGATACACGATACGATTTTCAATTCACTTTTTTTTTGCAGCTACCCATAGGCCATGGTCATCGGAGTTCACCCCGAAGGCTTGTGTGTGCGCCGCGAAATGATTCCTACAGCTAGCCTTTAGCCGTGAAATTATAGTTTGAGGCCATTTGCACAGGCTGCTACTGCGCCGTAGCTCTCATGTGGCCACGATGGTGGTCAAGGTTATCGCAGCGAATATCGTATTTAGCGAACTGAAGTTACATGGATTTTCTTTTAGCAGGAATTAACACGTTTTGAACAATTGAAAACGAAAAATAAATTTAAAAAAAAAAACATGTGCGTGTGTATATCTCTAGAAGTCGAGGAAGCAGGTTGTTTATGAAAGTGTAGCACGAGTTACAAGTTCAACAGTTCTCACGTGCCATTGTCCGGTCTTATCAACGAGCGTGGCTGTTTACAGTTGCACTTCCTCAACTTAAAGACGTTACGGCCAGTCAGAGCACTCATTGAATGATTTCTTTACCATTGGACTGCTCGGTTGAACTGAATGGATCTCAAGCTGTATTTCGCTGACAGTCATGTTTGAACATTCATCATTGTTCTCCTAAATGAAATGCTTGTCCCACATCATCAAAGCTGTTACAGCTTGTAATCATACCCAATTACGTGTATCTAGTCATAATCCATCCATTGTAAATATTTCCACGTTGTTGATTATACACGACGCGTGGCGACAAAAATATCACTGGTGCCTTTATAATGTCGTCCCTTCCTGAATTCCATCTCCTCACACTTCGCACAATCTTATCAGTTCGGTACGCAACGATTACGAATTTTCGACAATGCCAAATTTCTTTTATCACCAGCCACATCATCACCTTCAGTCGCCATTCCGTGTGACCTAATTCGATCTAATTTTAATTTTTTTCCGTATCTTCCTTTCAGAGATTCTGGCGTAAAACCCGCGCAGTGGATTTAGTGATAAGCCCGAACAGTGAACGTCAACAATCAGGTGAAGAATTGCGCCTGAAACGCCCGGTGCGGTGTGTGAGCTCTGTTGCCGCTCGGAACACATAGTTTGACATTTGCTGTGGATGCCACCGGTTGAACAAAAGTGACACAGTGTAGTATTGTGCTGAGTGCTGAAAGACAGTGTTGGTGATCAAGTGATCTTGAGAAGCGATTGGTTTGAAAACGGTGTGGTAAATAGTGCGTTGAAAACGGCTAGGCGCCATGGCTGAAGCCCATTCAGCTGTTGCATTCTCCTTCTCCATCACTCACGAAGGATGGTACCTGAACTACGACCGCGAAGTGCTGCACCTGGTGTGGCAGTCCGGCATCCGATCGTGGAAGAAACGATTGGCACGGTTTAGGGTAAGTGTGTCTCAACTTGTACAGTTTAAAACCTAAGGCGCCTCGCAATTTTATGAATCGTAGAAATTATAAATCCTGTGTGTTTAGAAGCCACCGTGTTGTGCTACAATAGTGCCAGGATTTTTTCTAGGGCTGGTAGCAGTTTACTGTTTTAAGGCGGTCACTTAAAAGCCACTTGCCCTAGGACACTGGAAAATTTGTTATTTTATTAAATGTGTTTTTTTGTTACTTCATAACGATTTTCAGAGTTGGGAGGAAATGCTATACTGATATCAACATGAAGCTTTAGTGCGATAATTTATTAGCTAGATTGATCCGCTAGAGTACGGCAGTGTGAAAATTGAACAGATGTTGAAATTGAGCGAAGGGTGACAATACTTATCAATCATGTTATTCTTGAAGTTGGAAAACATTATTTTAGAGTAAAGATATATTTAGGGAGATTTTCAAAGAATGTTTAGAGAATTTTTTTTCAAATCGCTAATGATATTTAGTCACCATAATAGATTCCACTCGAAATAAAGAGAAGGTCAGATTTTTACAATACGTTTCCGCTTGTGTTTGGCTTTTAAAAACCTCAAACCCTGTTTAGTATTATTCATAGACTATTTTTTTTTTAATTCAACAAGTTCAGATTGTTTTCCTATAACATCATCATCTACAATTTTATCAAAAATTGGAATCTATTAAGGTGAAGTAAAGGCGCGAGGAGTGGGTGGGACAGGTGGGACATGTCCGGCGTACAAAAATACCTGGGTGGGACAATCAAAGAGAACATAATTAAACACCTGAATTAATACTCCAATGATAAAATCTGACCCTTTTAGAAATTCCGATTAAGAGGCAACTTTCAGTCAGCCTCAGTGTCATCAATGATGATCTTCAAAAAGTCACCAGCAAGTTTCGATGACTTTTACATCATAAACACAAAGCTTGTAATAAATCTCATCGCCAAATTTAGGATACAGGATTTGAACTGTTCTCACAACATCATCAAAAAAATCCACTTTGACAATTTAATAAGTTTTACTCGATTCATTCCGAAAATTGTTCAAAAACTGCTTATTTGAATGAATTTGAATGAGTGAATTTCATTTAGTGATGATAATCTTTCAGCAGTCGCGTTAAAAAAAAGTTACACGGGCTGTCGCTTCATGTACTGAGTACACAGCGAACAATTAGATAGAACGGCTCAGTCTTCAGCAAAGTTGCTCATCTGGACAATATCCGTCTGGCAGTGGATAGTTAAGTTAAGAATTGATACACTAGGTGGCGCAGGGGTACAAATAAAGTTCTTCCATTGATAACTTAGAATCGAGATCAGATAGAAGTTTCATTTCTTCAGCAAAGTTGTTCAAATGGGCAATACCCGTTCTGTAATGAACAGTTTAGTTGGGAATTGACTCACAAGGCAGCGAGAGAGTACAAATAAAGTTCTTTTAGAGATAACTCAGATTGAAGACCAGATAGAAGTGTCCTGTCTTCAGCAAAGTTGTCCCAAATGGATGAGAACCGTTCTGTAATAAACAGTTTAGTTGGGAATTTTCTCACTAGGTGGACCCGTTCAGCAGCGAAGAGTTTAATTGGGAATTTACCGAGAGTGATAGAGAGAGTGATGTAGAATTCTTCTTTTGATGATAAATCAGGGGCAATTTTTTCAGATTGATTTTGTTTGCCTTCAGCAAAGTTGTTTTTCTGGATAAGATCATTAAGGCAGTTAACAGTTTAGTTGCGAATTGATTTGTAATTCTTTTAGTAATAATTCAGAATCGTGGCGTCGCGTAACCTCACTTTTTACCTGTGCACCAACTTACAAAAACAGAATTAATGCCATATTCATACTCGAATCGGTTGAAAAACACACTTAATATTCTAGTTAACTCGATATCTATCCATTGCACAGGTAGATTGAGGTTAAGTCGACGCCACTGTCGTGACCCGATGGACGTTTTCTGGCATTGAAAGTTATTCAAATAACCAAGATCCGTTCGGTAGTGTTCAGTTTAGTTTGGAATTAACTCCTTAGTACAAAAATTGTTCATCTTGGGATCGACATCAGATAGAAGATTCCTAGGAATCCGAGATCACGGTTGACGAACTGTTGGCTTATACCAAAACTTCCAAAAATATGAAGGCCCCAGGTTTCGACCGAGGGGGACGACTCTATCTACGATGCAGAAAAGATTGTGTTTTGCTGTGGCTAGCTGTGCGCACGCTGAGTAGATAGAAAGAAGATTGATGATGATTCTGAAGATTTCCTGCAAAAAGATGATGCGCGATGCAAGTAGATGCGAGAAATGAAAGAAGATTTTTCGAAAATTGATTCGCTAGTGTGAGATTTGTTGAGCATCTAGACTTGAGATTTAGATGTGTCGCCTCCCTCGGTTTCGACAACATTCTGAATCTGGAGCTCAAGCACTTGAGTTCCAGATTCTACAACCATCTGGCACTGATTTTCAGTGCCTCTCCGACTTGGCTACTTCCCCTTGTGCTGGATTGAATGGGCATTCGGAAACCTGGGAAGTTCCTTCAAGTTACCGACCCATCAGCCTTCTCTCAGAGTTATCCAAGCTATTCGAAAGGGCAGTTTACAGCCGGCTTCTAACATCTGCCGAAGAAAACAACATCTTACTCGAGGAGCAGTTTTGTTTTCGAAAAGGTCGAACAACCGTCCACTAACTGACCCGAGTAGCAAACATTCTTAGACGGAAAAAGGCTGTTTCAAAAACATCTGCTATGGCATTGATAGACGTTAAAAAAGCGTTTGACAATGTCTGGCATGATAGCCTGGTGTACAAGTTGCATCGATACGGTCTTCCGATCTCATGAAGATCATACAAAATTATCTATCGGACAAGACGTCCCAGGTCTCTCTGAATGGCATCACATCGGTGCAGGTGTGCCCCACGGAAGTTTCCTTGTGCCCATCCTGTTCAATCTAATCATCTCCGATATTCCGGCTCTCCCTGATGGTGGATCGTTGTCTATGTTCGCAGACGACGCATCCATCGTCTACAAGGGTAGGATCATTGGAGCTCTGACTACCAAACTCCAGAGAGGCTTGGATGTCCTGTCTGAGTATTTCAACAGCTGGAAGATTCGTATCAACGTAGCGAAGACCCAGGGCATAATTTTTCCACACTCAAAATCTCCCAGACTTGTTCCGTCTGAGAATAACAAAATCTGCCTAAACGGCACAGTGGTGGAGTGGTCCAAAGAGGTAGTCCACCTCGGACTAACACTCGACAGCAAGCTGATTTTCAGGGAGCTTGTTGACAAAACAAAAACAAAATGCAACATCTTGATAAGGTTGTTGTACCGGCTAATCAATAGGAGATCCACTCTATCCCTGAAAAACAAGCTTACTGTCTACAAGCAAATAATATTGCCCGTCATAGAGTATGGGTTGCCAATCTGGAAGAGTTGCGCACATTCTCATCACCTCAAACTACAGAATAAGATCCTAAGGATGATCCTCAACAGTCCACCGCGTACTGAAAATTCTGAGGTCCACCGTCCATCGGCTAGTCATCAGACCTTGGCGTTACGGAGAACTGCTACCATCAAAAGGTTCAGAGATTGCTGCATGCGATTCGATCAACCGATCATTAGGGTTCTGGCACGTTAGGTCAGACAACTACACACTTAGAAAAAAATCATGTAAATTTAGGTGCTCTGAGACTGACATATACGAGCGTCAATTTTGACATAAAATTGAGCTATAACAGACGCGAAATTGAACTCAATCAAACGTACTTTTCGTCGAGTAACGAACTTTTCAGTCTCGAAGCACCTAATTTTACATGAAATATTTGTTTACGTCTGATCCTTTATGTCAACGATGGATTCCGTCACGTGTAAAATTAGTAGTGGCAGGATGCTTGATCAGGCCTAAACAGAGTTGATCCTTTGTGCTTCCTTATGAATGGCAAGAGATGCTTCTTAAGACACTCTTCAGTGTAAATCGCACCGTTGGTTGTTCCAGAAGTGATGAAGGGAGCGCTTATTTCACCACATCCGCAGATCGCCTGCCAGATCAGAAACTGCTTTGCAAATTTCGATGATTTCTTCTTTCGACCATCCTCCGGAACATCGAACTTAGACTTGGCAACGAAATATCCTTGCCCAGGAAGTTGACGGAAGTCGGCCTTGACGTAAGTTTCGTCATCCATCACGATGCTACTTCGTGTTTGGTGTTTCGCAGTGATGTTTTGCTTTTCATTCTGGTTTGGAGCTTTTTACACCTTGTAAACATGTAACCCAGCACGCTTCATGGTTTTCGTCACAAAACCGACTGTTTAGCGACACCTCGAATCGACATATTTGGACGGTTCTTGAACTGTTGCACCACTTTCCTGGCCATTTTACTGTCCATTGGACCACTTTACGACCACTCCATTCCTTCCTTCGGGCACTCAGACGCTACTTGCAGGTTCTTATCACATGAGACAAAGTTGTATTTGCAATCCATAGGATTTACTAAAATTTTCAGGTTTTTTGCTCATTCGATTGAAAAGATACAGAAGATTTTCGTTGTGCTATTTTTATCGATTACACTCTTTAGTTTAGATCAGAATTGACTCATTAGGTCAAGCCACAGTTCACATAGAGTTCTTGTAATAATAACGTAGGATCGGACAAAATCAAAGCTTCTTTTCATCAGCAACGTTGATAAGTTGACATGGATAAGACCATTTTGGTAAAATGTTGATTTTTATTTATCTGATGCTCTTAATCCGACTTAAGGTTCCTACCTTGGACAAAGTTGTTTAACTGGACTAGATCCATGCAACAGCGAAGTGTTTATTTTAGACTAGATTCTCTGCTAGTAGATAAATTATATTCTAAAATTGCAATTTTACGCCTTTGCTCGTTAGATTCGTTGACGTGACTAAATGCCCAACAAACAATTTGAGTTAATCAACTGCAGAATAAGCATTTTTTTTTTACCTGAAGAAGCTTATTTTTGCTAGAATGTTCAATGTTTGTTGGGTGGAGCGTTTAAACAAATTTAAAGTAGATTTACATTTTTGGATGTACAGTACTGGATATAAAATAGATAATACATCGCGATTTTTTAGACAACCTTTGAAAGTTTAAGGAACTGTTACGTTTTAGTTTGTGCATCAATATTTCTGAATTTTCGGCTCCTGTTTGATGGAGTATTCAAAAATGTAGCATCATAATTTGTGGCTTGATCGATAAAGCTAAATTATCTTAATGTTGACTATAGTTTACAAATACAATCTGTTATTTTTTCCCCGACTGTACATTTTTTTACATACATTTTAAGTAGGAAAGATTTTCTTTAGCTGTCGTTTGGGATTAATAGATAGAAAGAAGATTTTAAACATATGTTTTTTGTGTATGACATTTTAAATTATGTTATGAATCTCCTTGATGCACAAAATTCTCAATATTCTGAGTGGGCATCGAACAACATTTCGATTAACCTGTAAAAAATCTCCAGGAAAATTTGAAATATGATAAGTATTTTGGTAACATGTCTTTGTATTCCACAAAGTGTTGCATGGCTTATAGAATTTCAAGATCTAAACTCCAGCAAGCTTTGTAGTACCTTTGATACTGCGTTTCTCCTACTCAGATCTCTTGTATTGATATGTGCTTTTTCCGACATACCAAAACAACATTTAAGCTCATTTTTTGCAGTAAGACTCTTTGTTTTTATACGAATTCTTGATTCAATGAGATTTTGGAGATCTAGATCATCGACATGTTAATGTAAATCTAATTTCATATTTTTTGCACAATGCATTAATTATGGCACGCTAAATCGAGTCTATTTTTTTTTCTTGATGTCAATAAACTAAATTAGCTGAAATTTACATTATTTGTAGTCAAAACATTATTATTTTAACTTAATACTACTACTTAACTACTTAATGTTTATTATAATCCGTTCGCCACGAACAAAGTTTCAACGGTTTGACTTGTTTTTCGCCGTCTTTGCAAATATGTTAAGGATTTTTTAAATAAAATAAAAAAAATTTAAATTTCTTTCATTGTGCAAAATAATAAATGTTTTATCTAATTTGGTTCATTGTACTTCAAAAAATAACAGATTGAACAAAGGTAGCCTGATAAGAAACAATTTACTAAATTAATTCTAACTTTACACATAACAAGCCAACCAAGTCACAAATTATACTAATAAACCTTGAATACTTCATCAACCAGCAGCAAGCAATTTTAGACTATTTTGATGCAAAAAATTAACAGTAACAGCTCTTTGAACTTCTATGGAGAGACAAAAAAAAATCATGGCTTATTGTTTTTCAGTATTTCAAGAATAAGTCTAGAAATTAATCTCCAATTGTGGGTCTGGAGCATTCCAAGAGGGATTGCCGAATAACAATCAATTAATCCCAGAAGACATTCGGTGCATCCAGAGACAGAGATAATCTGAACCAAAGAGAAATTCTAAAGAATTCTAAGAGTGATAACAAAGAACCTCAAATGCGATTATATACATAGAAGATCAAATGGAATTCTAGAGTATTCCGAGCAGTCTTGTAAGCGGTCACGGTAGTCGACACATTTTCTGTGATAATTGACTGCCTTTGCCTCCGACCTTGACCTCAATCTACCTGTGCACAAACTCTCAAAACTTAAACAATTATCAAAATATTGCTTGTAATGGATAGATATCGAGTAAACTAGAAGATAAAGTGTATTTTTCAACCGATTCGAGTATGAATATGGCATTAAATCTGGTTTTGAAAGTTGGTGCACAGGTAAAAAGTGAGGTTACGGGCCGCCACTGCCTCCGACACTTGCAAAACAAGCTATCATAGTACAGTACCAAACTTAAATGTCATATGACAGGCTCTGTCATACGACACTGTGGCCGAAGACCGTCACGAATGAATGTATTTTAGTTTTTCTCATACTAAGAGCTGCTGATGTTGTGGTTGTTTGAATTCTGAAAATAGTAAGCAATGATGGCCTAGAACATCTTATCAGAAATGGATTAATTTACACAAAATTGAGGAATTACAACGAAATCACACATGTCATATGATAGTTATTTTGATAATTTTCGTTTAGCTCGAATGTTATTCTACCTAAAGAGACTGAATTGGGTAAAGAGGCGACATCTTATCCATTTGACAGGTCTTCTGCTCGATTGACATGTCGTCTCTTTATAAATTCAGGCTCTTTAATTCTACCGTTCGTGTTGTGTGAGAGAGACGACGGTAGAGCATGAGTGTACGAATACAGACTGTCGCGCACGACAACGAAGCGAGTGTAGTAAAAAACGTCAACTGTTTCAACCCCTGATTCCAAGTGTCATTATCAAACAGATCGGAAATCCAAATAACTCCAAGGAAGATTCTAAAGAACACCAATCGAAATTCCATAGAATACTAACAATGACTTCCGATGAATTCCACGAGGGATTGAAGAGATAAATCTTAATTTGAATATTGGAGAATCCATGGAGAAATTTTGGGAAAATCTCTGCATTTAATTTTCCGAAGTACTCCAAGGATGATACTAGTGAACTCCCAAAGCATTTCTGGAGAATCAAAAAGCAAATATAGAAAATTACAGAAAATCAGAGAATCTCACTATGACAGCGATTATAAATAATCTCAAGAAAGATTCCGTATACAGGTATACATCAATATAACATAACTGTTCTTTTTGATTATCATCGTCGATTTCTCACAAATAACAACTCATTCATACAAACCAACATTACCAATAGATGGGAGATTGTCTCATCTATCTGATGGTGTTTTTACTTTGCAAGGTGTAATGGCCATTTGCGAGAAAACGATGATGAAAGTCAAAAGTGACAGCTACGTTATATCGTGGTATACCTGTGCTCCCAACAGAAATTTCAGATAATCCCAATAGTACGGAAACGGAAACATCGTATTAAGATGCTCAATAGTGTGATTTGGTCATATGGGTTTCCTTTACTCACTCCGTAAGAAAAGCAGGGGAAAGTAGAGTATTCTTGTTTTATTCATAAATTGGTAAATCTTAAGAGTTGATGAGTGGGGCTACTGGCGAAATCCAAACTGCTCATCTGCAAAAATTGAGTGCGTATTGATGTGCATGATGATGATTGAAGAAAGCCAACTTATTGGACGGTAGGTAAAAGCTTCAGCTGGATTTTTATCCGGTTTCAAAATTCCAACAACATTTGCATTGTTCCATTTATCAGAAAAGTATGCCAAATGTTAACATCTGTTAAATAATTTTACCAAGAAAAAAACAAGGTACTCTTCTGGATTTTTTATGGATGCATAGAAAGTTCCATCATCACCTGGAGCTTTAATATTTTGAAATTGTGTAGTTACAGATCTTACTTAGTCCAAATCAGTCCCCAGGAATCATCAAACATATTTTCCTGAGAGCAAATATTCAGATAATCCCGATCAACTTGATTCTCAATGGGACTAGTAAGACCCAAACTAAAATTATGGGAAATCTGAGCTTTTTCCAAATAAGTGATCAAAATTTTACCACCTTCATCAAGCACTGGAATAGGCTTTTGAGGTTTTTTTTCAAAATGTGTGTGAGTTTCCAAAAGGATTTGGAACTCGGGTCTAATTTTGACACGTTATTTAAAAAAAAAAGTTCCTTAGGGCAGAGAATCGCTTTTTAATTTGTTTTTGCAAATCCCGCCAGATCACTTTCATGGCCGAATCACGTGTTCTTTGATATTGCCGCTAACGGACATTTTTCAGACGGATCAAGAGTTGAAGATCGTCGTCTATTATAATTGTATCGAATTTAACCTCGCATTTTGGTATTGAGGCAGCTCTTGCTTCAACTATAGGAGTGTCAGAGATTCAAGAGCTTTATTAATATCATCTTGTTTGCAAAGGAATTTTTGGATCAAAGTTATACAAAGTTGTAAGTTCTTGCAATTTTCCTTAAGTTTGGCTGTTTTGAAGTTCTCTGATCATCCTCAAAATACTCGTAATTTACTTGACTATAATGAAACTACCAGAAAATCTCTAATCTACTTTGAAGGTATCCAGACTTTCATGAAGATTTAAGAACTTCTTAAGTGCTCTCACAATATTCTTGAAATTAATAGGACATCAGCATTGAAGTTCACTGATCTTCTCGATTTTTTTTTAATTTTTGAAAGTCCTTGAAACTTCCCTCAAATATGATCTCATAATTTTCAAATCTTCATGTTACTTCTCTTGCGTTTCCAAAATTTTCATGAACCTCTCGGTGCTTTGCCCAACTTTTCGGAAAGCCCCCGAGTTTCTCTAAACTCCTTTAAAATTTCAGCAATTCCCTTTAAATTGATTGAACTTTTTTCCCCTTGATTTGTTTTCCGTCGATCTTGTTTTCCGTACTGACTACCAATGCTACCGACGCCAGGAAAGCAGCTCCCACACCTGGACCCTGCAATTAATTGATCTGTTCTGATGTTCTCAGAGCTTCCCTAAGCTCTCTGAAATCCCCCGAAAAAATATGGAACAGTCCTGAAAAACCATTAAATTTCACTTCTTAAAAGTTCCTGCAGTTTTTCTGAAGCAAAAATAGACCCGCAATAAAACACTTTAAGCATCCTTGAAGTTCCGGGGAAGTTGAAAAAAACCGTCGGCAGAACCTTTCGAGCGAAGCCAGAAGAAACTTCATAGGGAAGTCAAAATAATTTACTGGGTAAGGTGGAACAAAGTTCCAAGGGAAGATTGAATAAACTTCATTTTGATAATTATATAAGATGCAGGGTGTCCAAATAGGAAAGCAACTAGGCATTAAATATGTAGAATAACTCTCCCCGCTTAGTTTATTTTTAATTATAGACAATAGTGGGTGTTGTTATTTCAACAAATACAAATAGTAATCAGATCTTGGATCATATGTATGCCAAAAAGTTAATTTTAGGGCAGAAAGAGTTAAGTAACATTCAATAAGTAATGATAGGATGAGGCTTGTGTTGATTGTGTATAGTGGGATTTCGGATTTGTATATAATTGGCTGTATCTGAATATTGTAGCTTTTCACTGGTATTAGCTTGGGTTGGGTTTGATTAGGTCAGAATATGCCCTGCATTATTATTTGTGCCGATAAGCGTATATCTCTTCCCTGGTGCAGTATGGGCAGTGGTTTTTCGATGAAGGCCTGGCCCTACGACCTCCTTCTGTGTTCGGAAATGGAAATGAATTCTGTTAAATGGTTATTCGGCTCCGTAAAGTTTTTTTTTTTTTTCAATTATACATAGGTTTTACTCCTGAAGAGAATTGCATGGTTTAATCATATAAAAATTAAATTTTTGAAGTATCACAATTTAAATCTAAATTACATATATTGACCTAAGAATCGAAGTGGTAGTCGGTATAGATTCGATTTCTTTATTAAAGAGACTTTGAGCCGTGGGCTGGATCGTCTCTGAAAACCCCAGAAAGAGGTTTCACTACATACTAATTTCTAAGCGTAGAAGGGCTGGAAATTCCAGAAGGGAGCTCCAGAAATAAGTGGGGCCCCAGAGGGGTGTCCACTTACTACAGAGTGGTTCTTTTACAGAGTTTGGAAAGGTACTCGGCATAATTTCACCATCGACTCTGAATCCGCCTCCGACGCCACAGTCCAGTTTTAGATTGTATGCATGCATTCAATACGAGGGGCACAGACCGACACTAGGCACATCTTAGGGAACTACATTTAAAATCTACAAACAAAAAAATGTTAAATTGGTAGTTGTAATTTAAGATAATTTTCACACAATTTACCGTAAACACTCCGTCTAATCTGTATCCTTTCTTTCCTATTTTCTGCAGACCGGTGTCCGAAATGGCGTATATCCTGCACATCTACAAAGCCTCTGGCTGGTGATAGCTGTCGCCATAGCACTTCATTTTTCACAGCGACATGTTCCATTCAATTTAGTTAATAGATTCCTAGGAGTACTACCCGGGTGAGTAAGAGTGCTTTATGTATTGATTCATTTAACCTAGAACTAGACCTGCTTTCCCTTCGTAGAGATACGGTAAGCTATCAGTTGGGGGCTTGTGGTCTAGCGGGTCTCCTCTTCTGGCTGTGCATATGCTACACGATGCGATACGCGCTGAAACTACTACTCATGTACAAAGGATGGATGTACGAAAAGCGAGCCCCGGGCAGCAAGGTTTCCCTGCCGGTGAGTTTGCTTAATGGCTTAGGAATTACGATAGACCTGTTTGACTTATTGGGCGGTAATTGTTCTTTCAGACGCGACTGTGGGCCGTTTTCGTCAAAGTATTAGCGACGTGGAACAAACCTGGTTTATATAGTTTTCAGGGTTCTTTGCCGCGCTTGCCACTGCCCAGTGTCCAGGAGACTATGTCGAGGGTAGGTTGTGCTGTTCGGTTTAAAGTGCAAACTATTAATAAACTTTACCTAATTGTAGTACCTGCGTTCAGTTCGACCGTTACTGGATGACGAAAACTACTCTCGCATGGAAAGTCTTGCCAAAGACTTTGAAAACACTATTGCCCCTAAACTGCAGCGGTATCTGAAGCTCAAGAGTTGGTGGTCCACCAACTATGTGTCCGATTGGTGGGAGGAGTACGTCTATCTTCGCGGCCGTGGTGCTCTGATGGTGAACAGCAACTTTTACGGCATTGATGCAATCTTCACGCAACCTACTACGGTGCAGAGTGCCCGCGCTGCCAGCGTAATCAACATGCTGCTTCAGTTCAGAAGAATCGTTGAGCGACAGGAGCTGGAACCCATTCTGGTGCAGGGGCTGGTTCCGCTGTGCTCATGGCAATATGAACGTATCTTCAACACTGTTCGTGTCCCAGGAGTCGAAACTGACAGGATTGTACACTACCAGGATTCCAATCACATTGTGGTTCTGCACCGTGGTTGCTACTACAAGGTCGTTATCTATCACAATGGACGTATCTTGCGTCCCTGTGAGCTTCAGATTCAGATTGAAGAGATCCTTAACAGCAGAGATAAGCCACAGGCCGGCGAAGAATTGCTTGCTTCGTTGACCGCTGGCGATCGTACCAAGTGGGCCAAAATCCGTGAATCGGTTTTTGTCAAGGGTGTGAACAAGACATCGTTGCATCTCATCGAGAGTGCTGCCTTCGTGCTATCGCTGGACCAGCATCCGTTCGAATTTGATATGCCACATCCCGAGAAGTTGGATCAATTCGGAAGATATCTGCTTCATGGAAACGGACATGACAGATGGTTCGATAAGAGCTTTACCGTCTGCGTTGGATCCAATGGCAGAGTAAGTGATGGTATAGATAGGAAACGCTTGAGCATATCTTCATAGTTCATTTATTTACTTTCAGATTGGATTCAATTCCGAACACACTTGGTGAGTATTTTGACTAAGCTGCTAGTTTGCCAAGAAAACAAATCTCATTTCCAGCATCCAAACTATCCTGTACTATATTCCATTATCCATAGTCTGATGTCCCACACAGATCGGGAAAACGGAATGAAACCAGCAGAGATTGTACATACAGTTGTGGCATGTCTACGAAAACAGTTTTCCAAAAATCAAACCACTAATGTATTCTCTCCCATTTGTATTTGTCTTCCCACTCTCGAACGAACCATAACCTCGCCCAATTGGCCATGTATTGTCTCCACATATATACACATACACACACCCGAACACAAATGAACCATCCAATTACCCTCTCCCAGGGCGGACGCAGCTGTGATGTCGCACATCTGGGAAATGTTGATCATGGAAGAGACTCATCCGCGGTAATTGATATGTTCCACAGTTTGATGGAATCGAAAATTTGCACCCCTATAAAAAAATACATTTTTGAGACAGCTCTGTTGTATATATTTTTACGCGCTTCGGTTTGTTAAATTACGTTCTTATGGAAATGGGAGAGCTTCAAAATTCATTTGGCTTATTTGTTCTGTATTATGGAAAGCAACGGTGCTGGTAGTTACGCTTTGAAAATCGCCAGATGTACTTAGGTTGGTCTGCTGGTTACTATGTTAAAAATAAAAAAATACACTTCATCGTTCCATCCCTCAGAAAACAGAAATGCATCCTTTTTGTATGGCCATCCACTCATCCCTTTAGCGTATTATCTTGTTGTGACGGATTACTCGTTTGAAGTATGATTTATTCTGTATTATTAATCTATTTTATTTTTTCAACTCTATCAACCATACAAACAAACAATCAAAAATCATTAATCACATCTGAATACTGAAACCAAAAACAGGGCCGATGCCCCTGTGATGGCACACGTTTGGGAGAATATTGTAGCAGAAGAGCAGATACAGAAACGGTAATGGTGTTCGACAATGCTTACCTAATTTGATAACAAATAATGTGATAAAAATATGTCGCTGGTGCAAATAGTTCTAGGCGAAATGGTGTGTTTTGGAAAATTAACATTACAATTAAGATACTAACATAAAGCTACTTATACATTCCATTATTGAATTAACAAAACAACAAGTTTCGATCTTTAGCTTCATAAAGCAATTGTGTGCGGGAAAGCCACATAGTAGTGCTGATCGATCTGATAGGTGAATAAGCTCCCAGCCACTTTTGATCATATAGGTAGTTTCAAGAAATAGCGCAGGGAATTAGGGAATTGATGGAAGTGATGTTTCTCAAAATTTTCTCGATTTTTTACACGTTGATCTGTTTGGCTTGATATTTTGGGAAGGGGAAAGAAGGTCGAACGAAAAAAGGTTGGAAATGTATGGACCTAACATAAAAGGCCGAAATAGTTTGAACTATTGGCGTCTTGCAGTGAAACTTTTCCAAGCTTTCGCCACCTACATTTCGAAGTGAGAACTACTAGAAGTAGGATAGTTTCTAAATTTTCCAAGTAAAACAGACGCTTTTTGGGGCAAATCGGTCCATAAAGAAAAACTAAGAATTTCCCGTGGAAACTTTTGCTTGAATCGTGTAAGAAAACGTGTTTGAAAACTATTTGTTATTATTTCGGTATGGATCGGAGATGTTTTCATGGA
Source organism: Ochlerotatus camptorhynchus (assembly GCF_037179485.1). Classification (NCBI taxonomy): domain Eukaryota; kingdom Metazoa; phylum Arthropoda; class Insecta; order Diptera; family Culicidae; genus Ochlerotatus; species Ochlerotatus camptorhynchus. Next base: position 6,671,440 of record NW_027040918.1, on the reverse strand, counting down.
AAATTTTGCATAACAAGTTTGCACCCACAGGGAGAGGTTACCTCCTGCGCAGCTGCATTTTTCAGAAAATGGTAAATATGTGCGATTTTCACTAAGATGAAAAGGGAAATTAAGTGAATTTACTTAGGAAAGGTTGTATCATGCTGGTGGTAATAGAGAATTGGTTGTATAGGACGCTAATATTCAATAAATCTAGATAGAGCTGGAATTAGGGCGTAACAGCTTTTGTAAACAATGACTTCTATCGAGGATTTCTCAAAACTCATGGCTCTCCTTGGCAAATCGATATAACCATCGAGTAGGGGAAGGCTTCCCCTACTTGGTGGATATGTTGGTTTGTGTAGGCGTGCCTTGAATTCCTAGAAATCAATGAGAGAAGTCATTGTTTACAAAGGCTGTTACACCCTAATTCCAGCTCTATCTAGAAATGTTCATTTTGGCCTTTTTTAAGCAAACATATTGATACTCACAATTTTCGACGGAAAACACACCGGAACTTGATTTACTCAACACGCACCATGCTATAAAATGGTGCTAGATGGTCTTCAAAGTGATAACAAGATGACAAATCATCTTTATTTTGAGTAATTGAGCAATTTACTTCTGTTTATCATCATATTTACGATGCAGCATTGATGGAGCCGTGAAATGAAATGAATATATCTTATGAAAGTTCACCTGGAAAAGTCAAAAATGCACATCAGTCTGATCGTAAAAACGTTTTCTTCTTCAATTCGAATGTTATATTGGAAGGATTTCACGCAGGTTTGATGAAATTATGATTTAATGCTAATTTTCACGAATTTTATAAGCAGTCTGTCAACATTATCATCATCATGCAATGGCGACATCTGCGTTGAGCTTTAGCGGCAATCTTCCAACAGATACTATTAGATTCCATAGATAATCGGAGGCAAACTAGAATGTAGCCAACGAACTGTCACTTAGTGTAGCCAAATGAGCATGACGTAATCATGGGGTTTTTTTTGCGGGAGAAGTATTGTAATATTATGAGCACAAAACCCTTTCCACACTCCACATTCCGATTGATTTCGCGTAAAACGGAAGAAGGAAATGTAACGCAAACCACTTCTCGATTCGTTGTTGCAAAGATTTGCTTAGCACTTCATTTTGAACTTTTGCGCACGAAACAAAGCAAAACAAAACTAAACTGCACAACGAAGAGTTCTATGATGCCATGAACATTTTTCATGGATGCCCGTAATACCAACAATCAATACGAAACTAACGATTTTAAATTGGCTCACCACTTTAGTAGCCTATTGGTCCCAAGCAAACGATTAACGTACCCTATTCTAGTTGAAATTCTATTACTACACTATGTTTGTTTTGATTCGCTATGAAAGTTTGACAGATAACATCAGGGGTGTGTGGATTCATGCAGAACATGCAGGGGTGAGTGAAATAGCTTGGGACTGCTTGGGACCGTTGTTCTGGTACTGAGTGAGCCAAAAATAATAATGATTTTCTTCGGGACCCAGTGGTCTTAGAGTTACCTCTATGGTAATACCCCGTACAGACTATGGCTTATATCATGTAATATAGGCTGTCTTGCAATGAGCACTCATACATAGAATTTTCAGTGAAAACTAGATGTATGAGTGCTCATTGCAAGACAGCCTATATTACATGATATAAGCCATAGTCTGTACGGGGTATAAGATCAGAAAAAATAAATGATCTTACTCAGAGTCAATGTTATAATAAGAGTCCCGTCAAGAGTGAAGCCAGAAGTAGAAATACTCAGAGGGAGAGATGGGCGGAGAAAACAAAATACAATTCGGACGCAGGGATTTTTACCTAAATTATCTTGCAACCCTTGCTAGAAGCTAGCATTCCACATGACTTTTACTTTTGATTCAACATGCAAAATAATAATTGAGTGCATCGCAATATTTTGCACATTTCTTGGTGCTATTAGTTAACCAACTAAGATCAATTAATCAATAGAGCTAGAATATTGTTTTTGATTCCAAAAACTAGTTGAATTGGTAAAGCACACGAAACATAAAGGTGATTGAATTTCTGTTTGATTGCAATATTCTCAAATTTAATCTAGTAAGAATAATAAATCCTCGGAAAAAATCTAATGGGAATGTTCGATTGGCTCAGATTGTGACAGTTCATTTGGCTCAAAACATTCTCTCCGCTTATTTCTCCCTCTGAGTATTTCTAGCCAGAAGTAGAAATACTCAAAGGGAGAGATAGGCGGAGAAAACAGAATACAATTCGGCAGCAGGGATTTGTTCCTAAATTATCTTGCAACCCTTGCTAGAAGCTAGCATTTCAAATGACTTTTATTTTTGATTCGATTTACGTGCAAAATAATAATTGATTGCATCGCAATATTTGCACATTTCTTGGTGCCATTCATTAACCAACGAAGATCAATTAATCAATAGAGTTAGAATATTGTTTTTGGTTCCAAAAACTAGTTGAATTTGAGAAGCACACAAAACATAAAGGTGATTGAATTTCTGTTCGACTGCAATACTCTCAAATTTATTCTAGAAAGAATAAGAAATCATCGGAAAAATTCTAATTGGAATGTTCGATTGGCTCAGATTTTGACAGTTCATTTGGCTCAAAACATTCTCTCCGCCCATCTCTCCCTATGAGTATTTCTAGCCAGAAGTACCAATCGAACTGTCAAGCGGGGTACCAAACAAGCAAAGTAAATAAACATTATTGTTCCACAGCCAGTGAACTACAAGTATTGCATTCATTACTGACTTTCTTCGCTGTATTTAGTACCTTGTGGTATTTATAAGTTATACCAAGCACTTGTTTGAACATTTTCAGGTTCTATAATTGTTATTGTTTCCCAAAAGCTCCGTTATCGACATGAAATGTTTCATTTCTTAATGAAAGTCATCCGATGCTAACGCAAAAAATCTTGTTGTTGTTTACTCTGACGAAAAATAAATCGCAAACAGTGCTGCTTGTTCGCAACATTTTCTCTTGATGCGACTCTTATTATAACATCGACTTTGAGTAAGATCATTTATTTTTCATGGTTGCCAAAACAACTTGTTCTGCCTCCGCTTATCTATGGAATCTATAGTATCTCACAGAAATTCAAAACAACCCAAAATTAAGTTCTTTTCACTCATCTCCCATGTTCCGTACGATAAACCAAATTTGGGTAAACCGGCTCAAAGTAGTTTGCATTTAAGCACGGCAAAAAAATTACCCATCGCTAAGTTATTTTCAATTTTTTCTACCCAAAATTAAGTTCAATTAACTCAAAATGGGGTATATCGCATATTACTCAATTTTGGCTTCTCGTACGGAACTAGACGGTTGAGTCGAATCTTTCGTTCTATTTTTGACAACAATAGCGAGAGAAAATGAAACGGGCAGAGGTCAAATAACTCAAATTTGAGTTCAAAAAACCCAAGCGGTGGGTAGTTTTGTTTTTCTGTGATATAGGTTGAACTAAAGCCCTACAGTAAAAGTATGGACGTCTGTCAAAAGTTGTTCCAATCGAACCGTCAAAATGCACTGCTTTGCTCGATTGGAACAGCTTTTTTCAGTTTTGTGGTGTCAGTCGTCCATACTTTTACTGTAGGGCTTTAGGTTGAACCTGAGGGAGAGTTGCGAAGAGAGAAAAATGGAACGTCAAATGCAGCCAGACGGCTGCTGTCACGAACTGTCATTGGCAGCCAAGCAATTTTATGATGCTTTTCTTACAGTTGACATTGGGTAGCTAGAAAATTTATCTGGAGGGGGCCTAGGGAAGGGGGGGGGGGGGGGGGGCGTTGCATTTTTTTATTTTGCTAAACTACAGTTAAATAAAATCTCGCGAAAACTATTCAATCAAATTGCGTTCAGGCAACTTGTTTTTGGGTACATTTTTTCTGTGACCAATAATATGACATTAAGGCTTACTATTACTTTAATGGTGAGACAATAAATTTGATTACTCGATTGAGGGAACCTTAAAAGCTTACTGATTTTGAACAAGCAATTACCGTTTGTTCATGCTTTTTGGAATGAAATCACATAAAATCCGGATCTCATAAATTTAAGCATCTCAAAGTTAAGAAAATTCTCAGAGTTAGGTTGTTCCATGAATTTTGTAACTAGATTTTTTTAGTTTTTTAATTTTATTTAATCAAAAAAATACACACAAAAAAGCGCGGATTTTTTATGTGCTCAGCCATTCAAACTATCCTGCAGCTGAATTCGGGGCATAAATTTCATCGAAAAGAAAGAAATTTATGGTATATGTAGAAATGTCCATCTCTTCGTTGAAATTTATGCCCGGAATTCAGCTGCTGGAGTGCTAATTCTTAACAATATAGCTACATCACCAAGGCCCAGGTCTTCCAGGAGAATGTACAAACATGTCCATAACATCTAGATTCATCATTCAAGATTCGATCAGATTCAATAAGCTAGAAAACTTTTGAATACTTCCTGAACAACCTACAGTCTTGAAACAGTTGGAGATCCTCAGAACTTGATCAACCTGAAGTCTTGGAAAAATATCTAGAGAACTTTACTAATGGCTTCGTCTATATGGAGAGCTTTTGAATATTTCCTGCTGTCTAGGACGGATGTCTGAAAGAATATCCAATATGCAATGTTTCCTGAACATCTACAAAACTCCATTAAGTTCATCGACTTCTACGAAATTCCCTGAATTTATTCCAAATCCATATTTTTTTCCATCTCCCTTAATTCTACGAAGATCTCTGAACAGCTTTACACTTCTGCAAAGACACTTATCATCTACAAATATTCTTCAAAATCTAGAAAGTTCCTTGAAATTTAACGAAGTTCCCAAAACCTCCTAGAAGGTCATGGAACTTTTTTGAAGTAAGATCTCTAGTAAACTGCAACTGAAGCAAGGATCCCTGAAGTTTATTGAATTATTTTTAGATCTTCTAAAAAAATCTCTGCACTTTTTCAAAATTTCTTACACTTATATGGAGTTTTACGCAGCACCTCAAATTGCTACAAATTTCGCAAAACGTCTACAAAATTTGCTGCATTTCTTCGTTTCTCCTTAATTTTCCGCGAAGTTCCACGAACGAAATTTATTGAATTTGTACGTAACTTCCACAAATATTCCAAGTCCATGAGGCTTCAAAAAAGTTTTCTGAAATTATATAGGGTTCCCCGATCAATAATGAAATAAAATAATGTTCTCTTAACTTATACGAAGCTCCTCGAACTTAAATAAATTTTACACTTCTACGCAGTTTTCAGAACTTTTCCAAGTTCCTTGTTTCTACGAATTTTCTGAAGATGCATAAAGTTCCCAGAATTTCTTCTAAGTTACCTCAATTTCTACGATGTTCCCTGAACTTCTTAGAAGTCCTTGAATTTTTACGAAGTTTACAGGAGTTAAAGAAAAATCCCTGGGCCCATGGCCAATTTGTAGAGCCTGAGGACGACTTATTATGCCATCGATTGAATATACTGGTGAATGTGGGCGCATATAGATATAATATAATTTCTCAAAATTGTTCTTCTAGTCCAGAACATAAAAAAGTAGTCAACATAAAGGACTCAAAAAAAATTTGTTTGTGGTCCAATTTTATTAAACGCTGTTAAATATTAACATCGAACTTTACAAGCTTGACAAAATAAAACAACAAATATACTGCCCCCCCCCCCCCGGCTGGATAATTCTGGAGGGAGCTGGGCTACGCCAATGACAGTTGAACAATAATATACAAGGCGGTATTGAAATCTTGCCTAAAGTAATTTATGAAAAACTGTCGTTTCCAGCTATTTTATTCAATGGGACACCGTTTCTTTTTAGTTCATTCAAAATACACACAAATCAACATTGTAAGATACCCTAGGGGCACGCAATAACCTTTAACTACAACGCAGGCAACGGCTGTAATTAAATTAATTCCATTAACTACTGCTTTAATTACATTAATTACACAATGTAGAATATTAACTACTTTTTAACTCCATTAATTACAGTCAAAATTTCGTAATTAAAGTACATTAATTACGGATAGATAATTTTAATTACCGTCAGCACTTCTTAAAAATGCATTAATTACTTTAAGTACTTTTGATTGCATTTTAACTTCAACGCACCGGTTCTTTGTATTGCGTGCCCTTAGATACTATTAACGAAGGTTTTGTTAAAACATCTAGTGGCATAATAAAATACCAAACAGAAAATTACAGTTTCTCACTGCACACTGAACAATCTAAAACAATCACTACACGCTCAAAGCAAAATACGCAATTTTGCTGCGTCTGTTTTGATTTGATTTCAATGGCTCAAATTGTCATGGCAAGGAAAACAAGTATACACAGAGAAAAAAATCCTAAATATAAGTTATTTTTACTTAATTTTGGGTAATTTTGAGTTTTGCATCCCACTCTCACTTTTTGTTATTGTCAAAAACGGAACGAGAGATTCGATTTTCTCATGACTATCGTTCAATAAGCTACTAGTGAGTATATGAAATATTCTCAAATTTGAGTAGTCAATTGAACTTAATTTTGGGTAGAAAATACTCACGAGTAAGTAATTATTTTTGCCGTAGTCAAATGTAAAATACTATAAGCGGTTTACTGAAAATTAGCTTATTGAACGGAACGTGAGAGATGAGTGATAAGAACTTAATGTTGGGTAATTTTTCGGTTCCGGGTACAACGAATTCCATGTGTGCTATCTGCTTCTCCCTCCCAGGGTTGAACTCGGTATAGAGATTTTGACACAAGACCAGTGATGCCAACATTCCAGTTTAAACTGGATTCTACCAGTATATTTTTTTAAACTTATTGGAAAGCAATAGTAATTCTTCATAACAAGTTACATAAAACACATTTTTCATACAAATCGAGAATACCCAATAAATTAGTAGTACTAATTTAGTACTAGAATTACAGGGTGTTGACTACCTGAAAAAAACCTGGAAAATCAGGGGATATCATGGAAAAAAAAAATGGTCCAGGAAAATCAGGGAATCTCAGGGAATTTAATTCAAATTCTGGGAAATATTTCTTAGTCCTAGAAACTTGATAGAAAGTATAACTGACGTCGCTAGTTTCAAACAACTTAATTACGCCGTGTAGTTCGAGGATGGTTGTTCATTTAAAATTTTAAACAGAGTTGCGAACTTGTGGTTGCTAAATGCTTGTTGTTGCATTTTTGCAAGTTGAGCAAAAATTATTCATCTAGGATATTTCGATCATCTTGGGCTACATATAAATTCAGCTCCCACTCGATGTTGGCAGGTTAGCTCGGAAAATTAGCTTCTCAGTGAAGTTTTAGTATTGGGATGTTGCTGCTATTGCACGAAAGTTTGAGAGCTTGTGACAGGTGTGTTGCAGGGATTGATTAAAGTGTTTTACGGGTCTTTCAGTCTTCAGTCAGTCAGCAAAAACGTTATATTGCTTTAACTCTCCGACGTTTCGGTGATATTCTTCACCATTTTCAAGGATTTGAAGAATTATATATGAAGAGGGTTTAGATAATTGGATAGGTACTGTGTTGGTTGTGTGGCTTATAGAGGTTACGTTTTTTTTTGTTAAGTGTATGCGTGGTTTATATATACATATGTAAATCCGTCTTTGATTGTAAATGGCGTCCATCTACGGCTACAATACAAATTCGGTTAGATTTAATTCTTGTTGTGCTCTACTCTACACCCAACTTACTAAGCGCGTTTCCACAACTCTGTGTTTCCCTGTTTCGTTAGATTTTTTTTCGGTTGCAATGTGCGCCGGAAAAACTCCTTGTTTCCGACATCGGATGAGGAAAGACTTTCTGTTTGCCATGCTTGCGATTTTGTTTGGTTGCGTTGGCGTAGTCTTTGCAGCACAATTTAGCTTGCGTACCGTAGATATTTTTTTAAATTTTTATAGAAGTGGACGTTGTATGAGGTGGCCATGTTACTTAAGATTATTTGTTACTTATTATGGCAATTAAGATGGAATCAACTTACATAATTTTGGAGCGCTGTTTTTACGATTTTCCACCGCAGTTGGTTACGTGTATTATCCGGAATAATTTTCTTGCGGAGCTGGGACTCAAATCGTGCTCAAGGGAGGAATAATATAATGGGATTAAAGACAAGTGTTTCATATGTAAGATGCACAACTGGGTGAATTTATGTTCCTAGCATTAAGCTCGAAAACAGTCAAAAAGAACTTCTGAGCGTGAGAAAACTGCCATTTCAAGGATTCTTCTCCTATCATTGAGTAAATCGAGGTAAGATGATAAGAAACGGATCATGAACTTGCTGAAAGCACTAAGCAATTAACAAGCCTTTTTTATATATTTACTGCAATCTATAAAATGTATCGAATTAAATTTTAGATTGCACTGGACCACTCTCATGCGTTAGAGGTCCATGAGTTTTCATGAAAAAATATCCAGAAAGCACTAGTACATATCTGAGGAAAGTAATAGCTGATAAGGTCATGTTACCGAAAACGGGTAGGCACTGTACCTGGTTTTTTCAAACATTATTGGAAAATCAGGAAATATCAGGGAATTTGGTTTTCAACATTGAGTCGACACTCTGTATTAGACCCAACCACAACTAATTAGCCAAATAGGTTGTCTTACCCTTCGCCTGTGCCAAAAAAAAACCCAAGTTCAAGTAGCGTATTTTAGCGACGGTTCAACGGATGTTTGAAATTTCAAATGGTTTGTAAAGTAAATTTTATTAGTATATGTAGTCACCTTGGCCTAAACGAGAAAGAAATCCTGTTCGATTAGATGGTTTTTCTTTTTTGAAAACGAGGAGATACACAATTATTGCAGATATTGACTTCACTACTGCAAATATTTGACGCAGAAGAAGCCGTCAATACGTGATTATTCTGGCTATGAACCTCACACTCAAATAGATCGGTCGATCTGTATCTTATGCAAGTATGCTCCTTGCAGTTTACTTTCGTTTTCGGTTTCTCGGCGTTTTTCCAAATCCGTCACTTTCATGGATGAACACCAGCACGTACGGAGCAGCTTCCTTTTGCTGAAATCGAAGAACATAACATTCTCAAACACTTATCCCCAAAAACCAATAACCCAAACATACCTGTTAAAATGTAACATTCTCTGCTGGATCCTGTGAACAGCCATCATCAGATCTAGGAAGCCGATCACGTAGGTTTTCTTGGTAACACAGGACGTCAGAACCAAGTACGGTTCATAGCGATGTTTTTAGTGGGCTGGACTTGGTTTGAACCCTACCGTACTGGATAGAGTGATCAGAATGTCCGTGGGACTCGATCCGTCGCGAAGGACTTTTTTCACCTGTGTGGATGAGGGGCCTCCCTTAGCTAAGTCGGTAAAGGCGCAGCTACAAAGCAAGACCATGCTGGAGGTGGTTGGGTTCGATTCCCGGTCCGGTCTAGGAGTTTTTCGGGTTGGAAAATTTCTCGACATCCATGGGCATAGAAGTATGATTGGACTTGCAACACAATTATACCAATGCAAAAATGGTACAGGCATCGAAAGCTCTCAATTAATAACTGTGGAAGTGCATCTAGAACACTAAGTTGAGAGCACGCAATAAGCTAGTATGCGATATCCAATAAGCTTTAAATGCGAAGAAGAAGAAGAAGAAGGATGAGGTGGCTGTTGTTCCATGTTTCTTTCGAAAGCCTTCCTTCGTTGTGCCCTTGTCCTGCATCAGTTAGGCCAGTTACCGGATAGATTTTCGATCAGTTTGAACCCGCTTTCAAACGATTTATTAATTTCACAATTATTTGCAATTTTCCTCACGCACGCACTGACCACAGAAACAGATGCCTGTAAAAATTACAAAATCGAATTTTATACACTGAACTAATTCCACGCCGTTATTCTGACTTAGCAAAAATTTGAAGTTGAATTTTAATCCTATCAATGTATAAACATGATGTAACCATAAAATGATTCAATTTCAATCACCCTTTGTTTAGTAATATTTTTGAGTGTATAGTTTCGTGAAGCACCTGACTATGCACATTTTGCCATCATTTATATGTGATATTTTCTAAACACTAATAAATAATTACCTCGAATGTCACTTCCCCGACCGCCATCACCCATTTTCCATTCCATTACCCTAATTGGGAAAAGAACGAACAGCAATCAAGCAATACATCAAATCCCCTCACCGATCAAAGTGTGAGCTAGGTAAAGGAGTGCTCATTAATGGCCATTCGCTCAATTTCAACTTCTTTTCAATTTTCACACTGCCGTACTCTAACGGAACTATCAATCTATCCTCTTCAGAATTTTATGTAGTTTAAAAAATATCGCACTAAAGCTTCCTGTTGATATTAGTATAGCATTTTCTCCCAGCTCTGAAAATCGTAAACTTCACGTATGAAGTAGCAAAACACTTTAATTGAAATAATCTTATTAGGGAAAGTGATCATTCAGGGTTATGGCGTTCGGGGAAGTGCCATTCGGGATAACGGCATTCGGGGTGATGTAGCACAACCACTAATCTAGCTTCTTTTGATATTAACGCATTAGGTACTTAGCATTGTGTATTATTTTAAGTTCTAATTCGCTTACTAGTAGCCTCTGGCAGCATGACGTCTCAAAAATTGAACTGCACGAATATATGTATACATGTAAGGGGAGTTGACATAATGCCCATTTAGCATAACTGCCGTTTGTCATAATGGCCATTTGGCATATACAGTTTTATTTTATCATTATCGGATCTTCAAAACATATGAAAGAACAACTCATGCTCAAAGGAAGCTTTTTTTTTATACCTTATTGAAGTGAGTTGAAGCCTGAGGCTAGTACATTACTGCTCAAAAGAAGAGAAATTACCCATATTGTTCCCTTCTTTTAGACCATGAGCTGTTCTTTTCCGCATTTATGCCAAACGACCATAATGCTAAATAGCAGTTATGCCAAATGGGGTACTCCCCACGTGAGCGCGCACGCGTTGATAATGTGATGCGATTGTTATGTTTTTCAATTACCATTTCCAACCGCGTGCCCCGACACACAGATACGACGAAAATGGAAACACTCTCGGCATTCCAGAGTTTGAACCACCAAAACCGAAACGCCTTGCGTTCGACCTTGACCATGCGGTAGCGCTGGACGCTATCCAAGAGGCTCACCTGGCTTCGCAGCAGTTGCTCAACGTAAGTTTCCTTGCTGTGAACGACCCGCATAGTTTAAAACTAATTCCTCGTGTCCCGACAGGATGTAGACTTGCGCATCTTCGTGCACGACGCCTACGGTAAGGGACTGATGAAGAAGTGCCGCATATCGCCGGATGCGTACCTCCAGATGGCCCTGCAGTTGGCCTACTACCGAGATGCTGGAAAATTCTCCCTTACCTACGAAGCATCGATGACTCGTCTGTTCCGCGAAGGTCGTACCGAAACCGTCCGTCCCTGTACGATCGAGTCCGCAAACTGGGTGAAAGCGATGGAGAATCCTAGCATTGGGGTAGGTTTTTTTTTCGCATTCTCAAATGGATCTAAGATCACCGAATGTTGTTATATTGTTTCAGGTTGAGGAACGAGTCAAACTTCTCAACGCTGCGAGCGATCGTCACCAGCTCGGCTATCAAGATGCCATGTGTGGCAAGGGAATCGATCGTCATCTGTTCTGTCTGTATGTCGTGTCCAAGTACCTGGAACTGGATTCGCCCTTCCTGAAGAAGGTGCTCAGCGAACCATGGCGGTTGTCCACTAGTCAAACCCCGCACGGCCAAACTGCCAAGATGGATCTGAGGAAGCATCCGAACTGTATCAGCGCTGGTGGCGGTTTCGGACCGGTCGCCGACGACGGTTACGGTGTGTCGTACATCGTGGCTGGTGAGGATTTGATATTCTTCCACATTTCGTCGAAAAACAGCTGCGGCACGACGGTGAGTGATTTTCTGTTGATGATAAAACGTAAAAGACTGTTTGCAGCTTAAATTTTCTAAATTTTTTAATGTGTTTTCGATTTCCCTTATTTTGTAATCTGTTTGAACACATAAGAGCATAACTGCGTCATATTTGCCGATATAAGAAATCATGTTGGATGGTTATTCCTCATACTGTTCACTCGCGCGTTTAACGACTTATGTGAATGTAATTTAGTTGGCAAGGGTTGATGCATATATTATGTCACGCGCTGAGGGAGAAAGAGGTTTTGTGACAAGCAATGCATTAGGTTTAGGAAAAACGTGACGAAAGGTGGGAGGGAAGTAAATATTTCCTCAATTTAGTGTGACATAATTAATGCATCGCCCCAAGTACGCCATCGATTGCGGAAATATTCAACTGTTATAAATTTTGATGCTCGATTACTACCTATTTTTGCTATGGGCCACTTTTCGTTCAAAGGTATTGTATGAAAAATATCGATGGCATGTTTTTATGATCATGATCCCCGATGAAAATTTTGTGTAGGGGTAAGAGGGGCATAGTGAACAGGTGGGGCATAGTGAGCATCCCGTGCACCAGCTTGGACTTCCCGCCATTCGGAACAAATTTATTGGTGGTAGGATCATTATCATAATGATATTGAACCTACTACCAGTTGATTTGTTTCATGCAGCTAGAGATCCGGGGCCAAACTTCGGGATGCTCACTATGCCCCTCCTCCCCCTAGTAGTACCAAAATGCATGGAAAAGAGTTTTCTTTTATATTGTGAAGATTTTGCACTCAAAAAATTCTACACGTCATCATCATGTGTCTCACACTTAATTTTGCGCTTATTGTGAATCACATCTATTTCATGTGTGAATCTTATGCTATGAACAATGCCTGAACACTATGGATTTGAATTGTGACACACTTGGATTCAATGTTGCTATTCTCTGATAAAAAACAAGATTGGATACGGAGCACTTTCATGACTGATGTTAGAAAGTCAAATTCTCTCGTAAGCCTTCCGTTGGGAGACTTGTCATTTAACGAGAGTGCATATTATGACTTCATTTTTGCTTCTCGCTAGCTTGGATGAACTAATATAAAGATTGCTTGATAGGAATGAACTATTATGAAACCGGAGTTACATCAGTTCATGAATCAGTTGGAAATGATTGATCTATTCGTAACCAATCCTTTCTTTGAATCATCGCGATGAGTAGTGATGAAACCGAAATATGAGGAGATGTGAGAAAAAACATTCAAATAAAAATTTGTTAGTAACGAATCGATTCTGATAAGCCAAATTTCTACTTTTACTGCTTTTATTTGAACTTTAGTGTTGGTTTAAACTAAGTCTCCATCTGCGCTAAAATATATTCTGCATATGGTTTTTTGTTTGAACTAGAAAAGTTTTCTAAATTCAAAAAACAACTGGATTGAATTCAAAAATATAAATATTATCAAAATAAAACCTACCAAATGTTATAGTTGATTCAAAATATTGATATTATTAAAACAAACCTCCCTAGAAGGATTACAAAAACATTATGAAACAACAAGCTATTTTGTAGAGCCAAAAAATATTTTGTATAAAGCTGACAATAATTATTGTGGAAATAGTTTTTAAATATGTTTTTTTCTTTTTTTAATATATATCTAAACATTATTTTTTAACGCAATTTTTATATATTCGTTTAGCAAAAAAGGGCCTACTAATAATAATAATAATAATAATAATATATATAAATAATAAATAATAATAATAAAGGTTTGTTTACAAAAAGCATGTATGTCCTTTTCACATGTTGCTCTTGATATCACGGGAGATAGCATACTCTAATAAACAAAAAAATTGAACGAATGTTAACCCAGATGTTTCAACTATCTCAAAGGTTTGGATGATACGCCAAATGCGTTGTTAGGCTCTTTTTTATTAGGGTATCTTATTAAACATATTGCTCCATGAATGAAAAACACGATTTATCATCGTAGCAACAACTGATTAGTTATATTTGACTTCTCACTGTCATTTTCACATCGCTAGTTTTGGCCTGATTTGACAAGGATTTCGAAGGTTTTTAAATCAATTGTAACGATACTAAAGTGAGCTTTCATTATAACGTTTTGTGATTGTTGGTATCTCAAAAAGCGTTATTTATGCTGTTCCGTATATTCAATAAATCCAAACGTAATCCAACTTTTATATATCGCCAAACATTATTGAGAGTACCATAACAAATATGTCCCATTGACAATGGCTTCATTAAGAATCCGCCAATTCAGTTCTTAACGCTGATGATATCGAAGATTGTCGTCTTCCTCTTGAACAAATAAATTCATGAAAAGAGTAGTAAAAAATAGACCATATACGTAAGTGTTTTTTTTTTATTATTATTTCGTAACAAGAAACAGTTTTTAGCTTCATCTAAAATTTAAAAAAAATCATTTCTTAATTGCCTCATAATTCTTCACACCCTTACAAAATGCAGCGTCAAGATCCTCTGCAATCTTTGGTAAAAGATCATCATTCATTTTAAGGATCATTATATCATTAAATGTATAGCCAGCCAAACGCATCCGAGTATCCGTCAAAACATTTTTGAAATGGCTGAATAGCCTTTCAACTGACACTTGCGTAGAAGGAGCCGATAGTACAGGTTTTGCGAGACGATACAAACGAGGATTGGTGAATCGACGCTTTCTCCAATAATCAAGTATATCGAAGTGAGTTGTAAGCAACGGGATTGATTTTGATGAAGAAGCTTGTGGATTGATATTTGGCGAATCCGTTATGTTCACCTTATCTCGTGATTCCAACTTCATAATCTCTACAATCAGCGAATCTTTTTTTTTTTTTTTTTCCCTCTCGCTTTGGCGCAGACCGTGTTGGTCCATAACAGCCAAGTCTTGTAATGACAATTTTAACGTCAAATATTCGAACGACCGATTAATTGAAAAATCTTATCATTTCAGTGACGGGTGGCTACTAATGTAAATATTATTAAACTTATTTTACTCGAATCAATTAGTCTCAAATATTAACTCCTATCTCTCCCAAAAATTTAGCAATTTCTTTGATTTTTTGATAGTTAGTGCCTTTAAGAATTTGAACTATTTCTTCTTTTTGTATAAGTGATTGGTATTTGCAGCGCTTTGTATCATATTTCGGACATTTGTGTAAGATGTGTGTTATATCTTCAGTGACATTACAGTGTTCGCATTTGTCGGAGGATATTAAACCCCATCTATTTAGCCTATCTTTTGTAGCTAAGTGTCCTGTTCGTAATCGACTAATAGTTATGGTGTCTCTAGTGGAAAGCTTTATATCTTCAAACCACGGTTTTAATCTTATATTTTGCATTATACTATAGTGATAAATTCCTTTTTCTTCAGATATTAACTTATATCTTTGATTCCACATGCATGTGGTTTCTAATTTAATGTTAAGTATCAAATCATCTTTGGTTATTGGAGTGTTTTCTATCTGTTGCCTGCTTGTACCCATTTTAGCTGCTAAATCTGCTCTTTCGTTGCCAATTAATCCAGTATGTCCTGGAATCCACTGTATTATAATTTTATCGACATTAGAGGTTTTAATTTTATTGTATAGATCATTAATTAAAAAGTTATCATTATTAGTATTGTTTTTAATTAGAAGAGCAGCGCTCTTGGAATCAGTTAATATGACTGCAGTTTTTATATTTTTGGAAATGATATATTCTACACTTTTTAATATTGCGAATATTTCGGCATTCATTATTGTAAATTGGGTTTTTAGTCTCCCACTAAAGGATATGCGTTCTATACTATCATAAAAACCATAACCGGTTTTTTCATCGATTTTTGATCCATCTGTGTATATCAGATATTCATTTTTGTAGTTTTTGTCGATTAATTCCAAAACCATTGTTTTCTGTGTTACTGTCGAAATTTCTTTTTTCTTTAGATGTTTTATTTCTGTATTTATTTTCAATTTGGTGGTGGTGTTATACGAAGGTTTTGTACCCAGTTGAATTAGATGGTAATTGTTTATTCCTGCTATTTTTTCTAAAAAAGAAGTCTGACTAGGTAACTCATTCGAATTTATAAATTTTCCTAAGAATGTGACTATTGGTGTATTTTGATGGTATAGATTTTTTACTATTTCTTTAATGGATAAATATTCTGCTCTTTCTTTCATTGGTAATATACCACTTTCTGATAATATTACATGATTTGGCGTAGACTTAAGGTATCTCATACAAGTTCTTATATATAGGTGTTGAACTGTCTCTAATTTTGTAAAAACTGTTTTGGATGCAGATGCTATTATTGTTAGACCATAATCTAAGTGTGGCTGTACTATTGATTTTGCTACTCTTAACATTGTAGATGGATGAGCTCCTTTTTTACCTTTTGCAATCATTTTTAATATATTTATTTTCCGTTTGGCTTTGATTACTGCAGACTCTATATGTTGTTTGTAGTTGAGTTTATGATCAATTTGAAATCCAAGAAATTTATGACAGTTCTTTACTTCAAAATCAGCGAATCATTGATTGTTTGGCTCACAATACTGTCAGTACTTTCCTCGTTGAAAAAATCTGTCAGATATTTTTCAATCCTATCGTCCATCAAAGTAGGTGGGGGTGTATCATGCACGTCAGTTTTATCAACTCCCGAAATTTCGTCAAGCTTTTTGTCCAAAGCTATCAAATATTTCTGTAAAAAATCATATTTCAGTCATTTTATTTGTATAACTTTATTTAACCCATACCTGTACTTCAGATTTGTCTTCAGCATTCAATCTTCCAGATCCTGCAAAGTTAAACCGTGGATCAAGATACAAACATGCTTTGAAGATTGATGTTCCACTAAGCATTCTCATCCGAGCTTTCATGGTCTTTAACAACTTCTTGGCAAGAGTATTCGCTGTGGTCACGTTATTCAATTACGCTTGACAAATAAGCCAGTCAACATAGAATTGAGACAGTGGCACGTGTTCCCTTTGAAGCTTTAAAGTAAGAATAAAAGTTGGATGGAAAGCTTCGCAGAACTGCTCAATGAAAATCCAGTGTTTCGCCAAATCTGTATAAGCAGACTGCATGAAAATCAAAGGCATTAGAATAATGTATTCAATAATTACCTATAGAAGCATCCTGATTTTTAAGCAACGGAAGTAGTGGATGAGTTTTCAACTCCCTGAAGTATTTCAATAACAGATACCAGACATTCCATCTGGTTTCTACTACTTTTGGTGGAAGTGCAACTTTTTGGAGTGAGAAGAGCTGCCGGTGCAATTTATGTCGCATAATGATTCCAATCTGATTGATTGCCGCCAAACGTGTTTTATATGGTTTCAGTACGTCCCATACCGCTAACTGAGCAGTGTGAACGGCGCATCGTGTACTTTCCAGCAAATATAGTTCAAAGGATTCGTCGTCATCGTATATGTCACTATTGAGATCAGTAGAGCCATGCTGTCCATTATTGTAGTCATCACATATCTCTGTATCAATTATTTCCACCTGATCTTCAACTTCATCTTCATTGTCAGAAATATTTGGATCATCTTTCGTATAGGCATTAAGTAAATTACTTTCTTCTTTTAGGTAGGGAGAATTGTTACTATCATTGTCAACGTACATTAGTTGCCTCATCAATTTCACAGAAGCAATCAAATTCTGTCCGTTATCGTGTGTGATTGTTAATATTTGATTGCGACTTAAGCCATATTCTTCAATAACATTCCGAAGAATTTGTTCAATGTTCTCTTTAGTTGCTCTTTCAACCATCTCGTACAAAGCTGTGTGAAGAGATTTTTAATTAAATAAGTTGTTCTTTTCTCGTATCATTTTCTAAATCTTAAAATATGTACTTACTTAAGGTTCTTATTTGAATGACATTATCGTCACTCATAAACTGCACATTGATCCCGATAGCATGACGACCTCCCCTTGAAGCAAGGTCAATTTTCATATGTACTACTTTTCCTGTCATTTCGTTTTTTATTCTTTCCTTTCCAAAAGTAGCTCCAAGAGTTGTGATGTTGGACAACGTAAACCTCGACATTTCGATTCCAGCGGCCTTCCATAAAGGACCGCAGAGCCGCTGCATTCCTTTCCATTGAGGAAAGCTTAGAGGAAGATTGTGACACGTTGCTAGTTCAACGGTTCCTAGCAAAATTTGCTTTCGATTAGTTTCAACGCATAATCTGTTGTAGCGACTTCTTTTCGAATCAGGTTCTCCATCTTCCTGTGTGTGCTCCAAGCTAGTAAACAGTTCGAGTCGTTCAGCAACAGCACGGTGGTGAGTAACTATGTGCCGCTTGAAGTTGCCGGTATTCAAGACGTCTTGTGAGTACTGGCATTTTCGGTCGGCATCTGGGTTTGCGTCGCAGATATACTTGGATGGTTTTCCGGAATTATCGTATGTTACCTGAATAACGTTCAGTAGTTTAACTTTTATGGAATTTCGAAACTTATGCTCCATCATCAGACCGAATTGTTTTTGTTTACGGTTAAGCACGAAGAACTGGTATATTCGTTGACAGCGATGAACACAGTGAGCGATGAGTAATGAATGCTCTCAAATAGTGAGAATTTGAGAGTATTCATTTCCACTTCATATTTTTCTCACAAGCTTTTGTGTTGACAGTTCTTCGCGAATGAATAGCAGCAGTGGGGGATACTGATAAATAAGATTTAAATCGATGATGAGTTGGTAATGAGCAATCATCGCGATGAAATTTAGCAACATTGCTTGGATTATATGTGCCTCATATGGTGATATCATTTGCACATCATAGTTCAATATTCTACAATATTCTACTTTATCGACTTCTACTTTGCCGACCCTAAAAATGAATCGACAAATATATAAACAAAATTGCCAGAGGCCAAGAGAGCTTACACATATCTTTTTAATGGGTCTGATTTAAGGATTCGATCATGGACTGTTGGGGTGTGCTGCTGCCGGAATCTTCGTTCGATCCCACTGTGCCACGGTTGTTCTCATATATATGAGGCGGGTTGATAGGATAAAGTCACAACTCTTGTTTTAGATGTTTACCTTTCTGAGCAAGCAATTCATATCGCATTGAAATGCAAAACACTTTAAATCCATCTGTTTTGAACAGTAGTGGGATTCAATGTGCAATACACATGAATAGATAGTGAAAGATTTTCAACATTTCAAAGTTTGAAACACTAGAAATTAACGTGTATAACATTTTGAACCAAGGTGAAATACACTTAAAGTAAATGTGATTGTGCATTCAAAAAATCAAATGTTTAAACACTTCGATCAAACGTGTGGAATTTTTTGAGTGTGGAATTCAAATTTTGAGTATTTAATTCATTATCGTAACAAGCACCCCATAAGATGATTTTAGCCGAAGGAAATTCAATTTTAAATATCTGTACAACTAAATTCCCTTAAGTAGGGGAAATGTAGGTAATGTCAACCTAAGTGTCCCTAATTTGGGCCCATACATAAATTCAGCAATCGACTAAATTTTCAATAGCAACCAAAAATATTCATTAGTAACGTCCTAATAACGCGTTCATCTAGATAAAATTGATAAATAGCAGATTTTTAGCGATGGGCCCAATCTTAGATCCATAGGCCAACATTAGATACATTTCCCCTATTAAATAAATTTAACAATTTTATTTTTATATGTAGATTTACCGTGAAGACCTATTGAATTCCCCCCGACTTCTCTGGAAGTCATCGTATCAGATGTTAACCCAACAAACAAATCAAAGTCACAAATAAGCATACACATTGAATAAATGCTGTATAACAGTGTACAATGCTGAATAAAACAGGATGTCGAATTATGTGCTGAAAAAAGGTCATTGAGATCGATAGATGCGCCTTTATTCCGCCGTTTGGTCTGATATGATTAATTTCCTTATTAAAAGCTTTATAAACGTTGACTGTCTTCCTTATTCAGAACCAAAAGTTTGATCTAATAACAAACTGAATAAGTGTAATTTTCACATACATTGTCGCTTTAATTCGACTGTTTACAATTGATTGAATAAAATGCTTTATTAAACGTCTTATAAATGTTTTCTAGCTCCATTATTAGATGTCATTGCATTGCTTTACAATATTGCTGTATAAAGGTGAATACACTCAGCAAAATAGCTCTTATACCACCCAACAAACAATTCATAGTCTTAAATAAGCATATATATTGAATAAATGCTGTATAACAGTGTACAATGCTGAATAAAAATAGTTGTCGAATTATGTGCTGAAAAAGCTCATTGAGATCGATAGATGCACATTTATTCAACTGTTTGCTCCGATTAATTTACTTATTAAAAGCTGTGAAAGTGTTAAATGTCTTCGTTCGATCTAATAACAAACTGAATAAGTGTAATTTGTACATACATTGACACTTTAATTCGACTGTTTTCAATTGATTTAATAACATGCTTTATTAGACGTCTAATAAATGTTCTCTAGCTCCATTATTAGATTTCATTGAATTGCTTTAGAATATTGCTGAATAAAGGTGAATACAGTCAGCATAATAGCTCTTACACCACTATGCGTCCATGTAGCAATCACATGATTTTTTGTAAATGCTTCATAAACAACGTACTAGAGTCATTATTCGACAACACCGATTCAGTCTTACAACAAGGCGAAATCAGTAGAGTAGTGGTTATCGTTTCCACTTTCCAATTAGAAGGTCGTGAGTTCAATCCCAAGCTCAACCCTTTTTTTTTATTTGTGTAGAACATAATTAATTTAAATAGTGATCATCGATCACATGACTCACGATAATGAATGCATTAATCTAGTTTAAAATATAACCGAGCATCCTTTCTTTCGACTTGGAGATGTGAAGAGGCAACATTGGTCTCATTTAAAACAACGATGAATGAATTAATCATTCCGACAGGGCCTTGAAGGAGCTAGAGTGGTGATCGGGAGTGCTGATAGGTATGTACTTTCATGCAAGCTTTTATTGATTATTGAGTTGCCCATATGATGCATTATAAGATAGCTCAGATGACAAGACAAGCGGCTGGTGATCGGAAGGTACATGGTTCGAATCCCATACAACGACATGTATAAGTATTTAAACAAATTTCCTAATATCTGTGTGGTGCGAGCCACGTCAGAAATATTGAAATACAATACACTTAAGAAACACACACTTCCCCCCGTTCCCGTGTCCCTCTTATTTTCGGGTTAATTTTCCCACAGTTGAATAATTGTTTAATAAATGTATAATAATGTCTAATTAAACGTTACTTCACATGAGAATCAAGCGTATACAGAGTATCACTGTTTTAAGGAAGCAGTGATGTCTAATAAACGCTGAATAATCAAAAATTTTATCGCATAAACTCTGTTACAACTCATATAAGTCGAATAAAAGCTTTTCGACATACCTTATACAACACCAGTAGTTCAATGTTTGTGGTTGAATAAATTCTCCAGATTTGTGTGAACAAAGTCTGAACAGAAGTTATTATTAAAAATAGTACAAGTACTATTAAGCATGCAGTTAAATAAAATGGCCAACAAGTCGTTTCTTCAATAGACGATTGTTTGTTGGGAAATCCATCTACTACAGGAAGTGTCATCCGACTTCTCCAGAATTTTTTACTAAATTTCCCCGATTTCTTCTGACTTTCTTCAGGAATTTCTTCAAAGTGCCTCCGGAAGTTTCTTCTGATTGATTTTCTTTGAAAGATTCTTCAAAATTCCTTTGAAGTCTTTTTTAACTTTCTCCGGAAGATTCTTCTAACTTATCCTGATAGTTTATTTTCTATATTCCTCCAAAAGAATCTTTATTCCACTCCTGGAAATTTATTCTGGTTTTCTTGAAATGTTTACCTCGACTACCTTCCGTCTTTCCGCGTAGGCTTGTTCCAGTTTTATTATGATGTTTTTACGACTTCCACCGAAAGAGTCACAGCACAAAGCACATACGTTTACTCGTAACATGCATCTGTGTGTTTGCACGTCAAAAATTAAAAGACGTGCAATTGGTTTGTTCCCGTACTTCCTTTTTTGCTTTTGCTGAAAGTTGCTGTAAGACAATAATACATGAATCCCCGATTTGTGTGGTGGGTCGTGCCGTCTATCCATTGCCATTTTTCAACAGTCTTTCAACCAATAGATCAATGAAAATGCTGAGGTTTTGACAGAAATATGCTGTGGCTACCACAGTATTTTACATATGATCGTCCATATACAGTAGCAACAAAAGCATGCTGTGGTCAGTTCAAAACTTGAGCGTCTAAAGCAGTCTTCACGAAACATAGACGGCGTTGAGCTTGAGTTTCAATTTCTTCAGTGCACTTTCATTGAACGCGCGAGGCTTCCTTTCGAACTCAGGTGTACTATGCACATCGAATGTGATACTTCGTACCTGCACGCAAGTGTGAACATTGAGGCTTGCTAGGTTGCAACAGAAAGGGTAGACGACTTTTTTTTTATGTTAAATGATCTTTATTTCTTGTATGGTTTACATGTATGAATTTTCAAGTGACACAGATGCGTATTTTTAACTTTAGTACATTTGATATTTTAATTATTATTTACAGTTCCTAGTCCTATCAGGCCTGTTTTAAAGTATGGCCACCTTAGTGGGATTGGTTTGATTTGAATTGGAAAAAGGAGACTACTTATAACTACTATTTACAACTACAACTAACCTACAACTACTATATACATATACGGCAAATCAGCGGATACAGACACCTAACCAAGACGGAACACTTGACTACGGTTTTCTCCACATGCGAGAGGAATAGGAGCTTTTTGTCAAACAACATCCCGAGATAGGTTACTTCGGCGGATCACTCAACCCTATAGTCGCTATATTCATAGTCTGGCGGATAGAATTTCGATCTATCAAAAAGCGGAACCATTTCAATATATTGTAGACTAACAATTGAAAAGGTACAATCAACTTTTATAAACAAAACGTTGATTATTCTTTCCTCGCCAATTGAAGGTAAATTACCAGCATCACTTTCCAAAACCTAAATGTGGCGTTAGTTTGTGTAGGTGAGCATTTAGTCACGAGAAAACGGTTTCCGAAATTTTGTTCGCAATAGCTGATGTGCTCTTTTCTGTTGTTGATCGTGATTTGCTCGATTGGTTCCGCTATTTGACAGCTCAATTGGTTCCCGAGATTCTATCCGCCTATGTACTATGAATATAGCGACTATACTCAACCCTTGTGCCATCCATGAGTACAGTACAATAGGGAGCCGATTTTAGTTTGGGTGATTGCCGATTGCCGTTCCTCACATGATTGCCACGTGGTGGCATAATCAGCAAAGGCGTTAAGGCATCGTCGGAGCTTTTTTGTTAATTCGCGAGGCATCCTACCCTTGACGGTTATTGCGGTATTATCTGCGAACAGGAAGAACATGCAACCGTCTCCGAGTGGAGGAATGTCTGAAGTGTAGATACTGTAAAGCAAAGGGCCCAACAGACTTCCTTGCGGAACTCCTGCTGGGATGGAGAACGTGTTTGAAAGGCAGCCATTCAACGATAACCTTAACGACCTTTGCTGAAGGTAGTTACAGGTGATTTTAACAAGACGCAAAGGAAAGTTGAAGTTACAAAACTTGTATACAAGCCCATTGTGCCAGACATTGTCAAACGCTTTCTCAACGTCTAACAATGCCATGGCTGTAGACTTGGATACAGCCTTGTTACTTCGGATGTTATTCATCACCCGTACTAGCTGATGATTTGTGGAGTGCCCCTTCTTGAACCCGAACTGTTCCGGTAGGAGAATGTTGTGCTCCTCGACAAACTTGAGCAAAGGATTGAGAATAAGTTTCTCGAACAATTTGCTCAGCGCTGAAAGGAGGCTGATTGGACTGTAGCTTGAAGCTAGCGTTGGGTCCTTCCCGGGTTTGCGGATAGGTATGATTTTCGCTGTCTTCCAGATACTTGTAAAGTAGTGCAGTTCCAAGCATCTGTTGAAAACAGCAGCCAGCAGAGAGTGAACCTTCATGCTGAGATTTTCCAACACTAGGTTGAATATTCCGTCAAACCCGGGGGCCTTCATGTTTTGGGTGCATTTCAGCGCTGAGCAAATCTGTTCCACTGTGATTCTATCCTCCGGAGGGATGGCACAAGGGGGGGAATCAAGGTTGAGTACGCATTACTCAAACTAAACTTCGAGCGGACTTTGCATGTTGGAGCCAAGCAAGTGCGATTTGGCAATATGCTCACCAATCGCATTTGCTTTCTCCTGAGGGGTGATTATGAGCCGATCGTCATCATTTTCATCTTTGAGTTGTGGAATGGGTTTGGGGTGCGTCTTTAAGACCTTGGCAACTTTCCAGAATGATCTGGAGCGGTCGTCCAGATTCTGGACAAGCCGCCCGAAACTTTCGTTCCGGAGTGAGACTATTCTGGAAGCAATCTCCTTGTTCAGATCGGCCATTTCACGTTTCCTCGCTAGATCTCCGGTTCTTTGGAATTGGCGTCTACGAACATTTCTCAGGCGAATCAAGAGTTGGGTATGGGAATCAATGGCAATAAACTTACCCCTCACAGGAACTCGTCGGACGCACGCCTCGTCAGCCACGGTTGTGGATTGGTGGAGTCCCTCCAACGCTCGGTCGATGTCCGCCACGGTGTCAAGCGGTGGGTTGTCGATGATGTGCCTGTCTACCACGCGTCCAAACTGGGCCCAGTTTACACGGTGGTAGTCTTTGCGCAGACTTGGAGCAGGGGCCACGTTGTAGCCCAGTTCAGCCACCACCGGTTGGTGGTCGGAGCTGAGTTCGTTTAAGGCTACCGGCTTGGACAAGCCGGTATTTGTCAGGAACAGGTCTAGCGTCGATGGGTTGCCTGCCGGTGAGATGAATGTTGGCTCATTCGAAAACCAAACGGAATACAGCTGTGAGTGGTCGAACAGCAGACGACCGTTCTGGTTCTGCTGGTGGTTCCGCCAGGCCTCATGGCGAGCATTTAGATCTCCTCCAACTACGAAGCGGGAACCGGTACGGGTGATGGTGGACATGTCCTTCTTGAATTTAGCCGCTAGTCCACTGCTGACGGCACGCTGTCGAGGGCAGTATACGGTGATGAACTGGACGTATCCAGTCGACGACTGCATCTCCACACCAAGGACCTCGATCATAGAGGTGCGGATATGGGACAGAGTGTGGTATTTTATTCCTTTCTTGACGACGACCACAACACCACCCCCCCCCCCCCCCTGGAGCTGGTGCGGTCAAGCCGAATAATGTTGTGGTCAGGCAACCAGAAGCTGTCTCGGTTAGAAGGCCCACGTCGATGCTGTGCTTGCGGAGGAAGTCGGCAAGCTCAACCTCTTTTGCTCTTATAGAGCAAGCATTCCAGGTGACGATAGTTAGCGGTTTAGACACCATACTGGATGACGAACTTACCGAGCACTTGGAACTGTTCGGGCTTACTGCGGCAGTTATGAAGAGCACCGGACATGTTGACGAAAATTTCCATCAGTTCATTCGCTGAGAACAGATCGAGGTTGTTGTTTTGCGCTGTTGGTTGTCTCCAGAATCCAGGGGGATGGAGAACTTTGGCCAGCAGAATCACCGGAAGCTTCTTGAGGGGGGAGGGGGGTTGTTTGTACCCGCGAATTCGCTTAACTTTGCTGGGGAGCACGAAGAGGCGGGAAATCCTCCGTTCTGAATGCTGGGGTTTTGTCCTTCTTGCGTCCTGGTTGATTGTTGCTTGACGCCTGCTTTCGGATGCGTTTGAAGTCTTTGCGTTTGGAGCACTGTCTTTCTTTTTTTTTATCTAGTTCGTTTATTTGCAAGGCTCAATCGCGTCAGCTTTACGGAGCCGATAATTCATTGTTCTTTGTTTGTAACAAAATTCACTTAATTCTATGTCTAGTAGGAGTTGGGCCGGATAATCGCGGCTTACTCGAGGTTAAATGGAGCACTGTCTGTCGGAACCTTGATGTGCACCACCACAGTTGGTGCATTTTAACGCCACTGTTCCATCCGCAGGGCAGTCAGAAATGGCGTGTTCGTGAGCACAGTTGCTGCAGCGTTGCTTGATGTTGCAGTTGCGGGTACCGTGTCCAAAATTGAGGCACCGCTGGCACTGCGTTACGTCACGATGGCCGCCACGATATGGCTCCCATCGTGCGATGATGGAGTAGATCGAGCGGATGGCTTGCAGCGCATTGAGCGTGCTCTTTTCTGTTGTTGATCGTGATTTGCTCGATTGGTTCCGCTATTTGACAGCTCAATTGGTTCCCGAGATTCTATCCGCCTATGTACTATGAATATAGCGACTATACTCAACCCTTGTGCCATCCATGAGTACAGTACAATAGGGAGCCGATTTTAGTTTGGGTGATTGCCGATTGCCGTTCCTCACATGATTGCCACGTGGTGGCATAATCAGCAAAGGCGTTAAGGCATCGTCGGAGCTTTTTTGTTAATTCGCGAGGCATCCTACCCTTGACGGTTATTGCGGTATTATCTGCGAACAGGAAGAACATGCAACCGTCTCCGAGTGGAGGAATGTCTGAAGTGTAGATACTGTAAAGCAAAGGGCCCAACAGACTTCCTTGCGGAACTCCTGCTGGGATGGAGAACGTGTTTGAAAGGCAGCCATTCAACGATAACCTTAACGACCTTTGCTGAAGGTAGTTACAGGTGATTTTAACAAGACGCAAAGGAAAGTTGAAGTTACAAAACTTGTATACAAGCCCATTGTGCCAGACATTGTCAAACGCTTTCTCAACGTCTAACAATGCCATGGCTGTAGACTTGGATACAGCCTTGTTACTTCGGATGTTATTCATCACCCGTACTAGCTGATGATTTGTGGAGTGCCCCTTCTTGAACCCGAACTGTTCCGGTAGGAGAATGTTGTGCTCCTCGACAAACTTGAGCAAAGGATTGAGAATAAGTTTCTCGAACAATTTGCTCAGCGCTGAAAGGAGGCTGATTGGACTGTAGCTTGAAGCTAGCGTTGGGTCCTTCCCGGGTTTGCGGATAGGTATGATTTTCGCTGTCTTCCAGATACTTGTAAAGTAGTGCAGTTCCAAGCATCTGTTGAAAACAGCAGCCAGCAGAGAGTGAACCTTCATGCTGAGATTTTCCAACACTAGGTTGAATATTCCGTCAAACCCGGGGGCCTTCATGTTTTGGGTGCATTTCAGCGCTGAGCAAATCTGTTCCACTGTGATTCTATCCTCCGGAGGGATGGCACAAGGGGGGGAATCAAGGTTGAGTACGCATTACTCAAACTAAACTTCGAGCGGACTTTGCATGTTGGAGCCAAGCAAGTGCGATTTGGCAATATGCTCACCAATCGCATTTGCTTTCTCCTGAGGGGTGATTATGAGCCGATCGTCATCATTTTCATCTTTGAGTTGTGGAATGGGTTTGGGGTGCGTCTTTAAGACCTTGGCAACTTTCCAGAATGATCTGGAGCGGTCGTCCAGATTCTGGACAAGCCGCCCGAAACTTTCGTTCCGGAGTGAGACTATTCTGGAAGCAATCTCCTTGTTCAGATCGGCCATTTCACGTTTCCTCGCTAGATCTCCGGTTCTTTGGAATTGGCGTCTACGAACATTTCTCAGGCGAATCAAGAGTTGGGTATGGGAATCAATGGCAATAAACTTACCCCTCACAGGAACTCGTCGGACGCACGCCTCGTCAGCCACGGTTGTGGATTGGTGGAGTCCCTCCAACGCTCGGTCGATGTCCGCCACGGTGTCAAGCGGTGGGTTGTCGATGATGTGCCTGTCTACCACGCGTCCAAACTGGGCCCAGTTTACACGGTGGTAGTCTTTGCGCAGACTTGGAGCAGGGGCCACGTTGTAGCCCAGTTCAGCCACCACCGGTTGGTGGTCGGAGCTGAGTTCGTTTAAGGCTACCGGCTTGGACAAGCCGGTATTTGTCAGGAACAGGTCTAGCGTCGATGGGTTGCCTGCCGGTGAGATGAATGTTGGCTCATTCGAAAACCAAACGGAATACAGCTGTGAGTGGTCGAACAGCAGACGACCGTTCTGGTTCTGCTGGTGGTTCCGCCAGGCCTCATGGCGAGCATTTAGATCTCCTCCAACTACGAAGCGGGAACCGGTACGGGTGATGGTGGACATGTCCTTCTTGAATTTAGCCGCTAGTCCACTGCTGACGGCACGCTGTCGAGGGCAGTATACGGTGATGAACTGGACGTATCCAGTCGACGACTGCATCTCCACACCAAGGACCTCGATCATAGAGGTGCGGATATGGGACAGAGTGTGGTATTTTATTCCTTTCTTGACGACGACCACAACACCACCCCCCCCCCCCCCCTGGAGCTGGTGCGGTCAAGCCGAATAATGTTGTGGTCAGGCAACCAGAAGCTGTCTCGGTTAGAAGGCCCACGTCGATGCTGTGCTTGCGGAGGAAGTCGGCAAGCTCAACCTCTTTTGCTCTTATAGAGCAAGCATTCCAGGTGACGATAGTTAGCGGTTTAGACACCATACTGGATGACGAACTTACCGAGCACTTGGAACTGTTCGGGCTTACTGCGGCAGTTATGAAGAGCACCGGACATGTTGACGAAAATTTCCATCAGTTCATTCGCTGAGAACAGATCGAGGTTGTTGTTTTGCGCTGTTGGTTGTCTCCAGAATCCAGGGGGATGGAGAACTTTGGCCAGCAGAATCACCGGAAGCTTCTTGAGGGGGGAGGGGGGTTGTTTGTACCCGCGAATTCGCTTAACTTTGCTGGGGAGCACGAAGAGGCGGGAAATCCTCCGTTCTGAATGCTGGGGTTTTGTCCTTCTTGCGTCCTGGTTGATTGTTGCTTGACGCCTGCTTTCGGATGCGTTTGAAGTCTTTGCGTTTGGAGCACTGTCTTTCTTTTTTTTTATCTAGTTCGTTTATTTGCAAGGCTCAATCGCGTCAGCTTTACGGAGCCGATAATTCATTGTTCTTTGTTTGTAACAAAATTCACTTAATTCTATGTCTAGTAGGAGTTGGGCCGGATAATCGCGGCTTACTCGAGGTTAAATGGAGCACTGTCTGTCGGAACCTTGATGTGCACCACCACAGTTGGTGCATTTTAACGCCACTGTTCCATCCGCAGGGCAGTCAGAAATGGCGTGTTCGTGAGCACAGTTGCTGCAGCGTTGCTTGATGTTGCAGTTGCGGGTACCGTGTCCAAAATTGAGGCACCGCTGGCACTGCGTTACGTCACGATGGCCGCCACGATATGGCTCCCATCGTGCGATGATGGAGTAGATCGAGCGGATGGCTTGCAGCGCATTGAGCGTCACCGTCTCTTTCTGGAAGTGCACCAGGAAAAGGCAATCCGGGTACGTCTTCAATTTTTCGTCTCTCCTCGTCATCCGAAAGACAGTGATTGAGGCCAGCTTGTACCGGTCCTTGATTTCGGCTTCGATCATCTTTGGGTCGAAGTTTGGTAGGCCTCTGATTTCTACCTTGAAGGGCTTCTCACCGGGGTATAGTAGAACAGCGAAGCCATTCGCGTGGCAAAAACCTCTAGCGCCGTTGCAACGCGGGGATGTCATGCGTGTCATGGATGTCATGCGTGAAGAATTCCACCTTGGAATCCTTCAAATATTTCACGGCCACCTCGTACTCCGCTTTCGTATGGAGCATCACCTTGGTGCCGATCCTGCCGAGCTTAAACTCCGCTGTGATGCCCAGCGATGTTAAATCGCCAATGAGGGTGTTGAGTGGCACATTCTTCACCACCAGTGGAGGAAGCTTTATTTTTGCCCAACTCGGGCCGGCAGAATTTTCATTGTCGACGGCGTCACCGAAATCACCGATGACGCTGACGTTCGTCGCGGTAGCATGGTCACGTCCACTCGTTAGAATCCGTTAGAAGCGTACCGCAACAATAGGGCTGTTTCCCCTATGCTGCTTCAAGGTGACTGATCTAAAGTGATCAATTGAGCTGACTTTTTGAGAGTGTCAAGTTTGTGGTTGGCCCTAAGCACATACACAAAATTAGCTCAAATGGTTGAAATACTGTTGAGAAATGGCGGTGGATAGACGGCACCACCCATCTCGTAAATCGGGGATTCCTGTATTATGTTCTTACAGCAAAAGCAAAAAAAAAATAAGTACTTGAACAAACTTAATGAGGAAGCACAATATTGTTCCATGCTACGGAACTAGGTAATCTAATCTATCTAATCTAACACCAACACAGCTAGTTCATGAAAGCATCCTGAAAAATATATCAAAACGGCCAGGCCTACTGTGCAGCATTTCAGGGGCAAGATGATTCAGAAACATCGGGCCTGTTTAAATCAAAGATTTAAACACGATGCTTCAGAATCCAATAAATGGATGAAACGTGGACATCTTGTACCGTACGTTCCGTTGTTATAAATGATTGGTCGTTGGGAGCATCTAATCTAAAAAAGTTAAATGATGCTCCATTTTCCTCGAGTGGTTGGGACATGAGCACTAGCTCTTGTCTTAGCCCTATATGGCTTATGGTTATAGCGCCATTACTCGCTTTCTGAAAAGAAAATGTGTTTAACTATAAACTAAAAAAAACGGGTCTCTAATCAATCTACAGGAAAAGTTCGCTAAAACTCACAATGACTCGCGAACTTTTCCTTTTGTGTACCTATATTTAGCGTAGCTAGGGATAGGAAAGGAAATGTTGATGCAGTACACTGTACACAAACATCATCCTCTGATCGAATGAAACCTCAGACCATTCAAAACAAAAGACCGAAATCGCTTTTTCGAATGATAGCTGCAACCGGATGACGGTTGTTTTGAAATCAGATGATTTTCCTCTCGAATACTGGATGAAACTTGTAATGAGAAGGGATAGGGCCTTCAGTTGAAATTCGTAATGCTCTCTGCAGAATGACTGTCATACTAAATGGAAATGCATATGGAATTGGATCAGCCCCATAACGCAAATCATTCAAAACGATGATGTAAATAATTCTATCGAACGTCATTTGCTGATCTGAGCTGACAAACAAGGTGGAAGCATATGCATCGCTATCAGAGCTGCTACGAACAAAGGTAAAGGATGAAAACCAATGTTTGGCTAATTCGTGGTGGAGGAGGTTTTCTCCACTACGAATTTTTTTTTTGTATCCATGATGGAATGGCTTATTATGGCTATTCAGTATGGAATTATACATAATCAAATTATAAATCTTATTAAAAGCACTTGCATGTCACACTATTCTTAAATGTTTGTCCTCTGAGTGCCGTATGTTTTATAGCTAATTTTTAAACGAAAATCATCCTGTATTTGGATGACAGTCATATGGAGGTTCATCATCTGACGACGAATTCAACCATAAGAAAATCATCCGAAATTCGAATGCATATTGTTAAAGGGCTCGAGCAATGCAATAATCATTCGAAGTATTGCAGATGTTTTGGTTCAGTGTACTTACTCAACGAAAGGCCACCGAATTAGTGACACCCTCATAAGTACTACGAAGTTGGGGTACGGTATTAGGTCAGGATACGCCTCAACCAGGCGATACAACCAAAAGCATATGATTGTTTTTTTTAGGAATTTGATAATAAACCCACGATCTTATGCACAGTAAGCAAACCCAGCAGCCGCTAAGCTAGCCGAGTTCCTCAATTTGTTTTCTTAGTACTGTATTAGTGAATTTTATATGGAACATAATGTTACGAGCTAAATAAATAAAAAGGGACGATCTCATCCGAATAATCCTTGAAGCTCCCGAATAAAGTTCAGAAAAGTTTCTCGGATCTTGATTTTGGAAAACCGCTACTCGTTGCTAGCCCTCGGAAAGAGATGCATCAAATGCAACAGTCCAGCATCTCTCGGTATCACTATAAGCCTGCTGGATTCACACCATCGTGATCATCTTGGGATCTTCGTTGCCCATCAGCTAAGACAGCTCCCAACAAATACCGCTCCTGGATCTTTCTTTTTCACTATCATCCGCCATGGTCTGATCTATTTCGATCCCGTCCATGAGATTTTGAACAATTGAACAATCGGAAGTTTGTTAACATGATTAAAATGGTTAAAATCACCAAATCAAAATCAGCAGCAAAATTAAAAACGTGTCAACTTTTCTGTTCCATGCTACGGAACTAGGTAACATCCAAAATGTTGCTTATGTTTACATTGATTTTGAAACTGTTTATACTGGATTGAGTTTATCTTGTTTTAATTTTGAGCTCTCTTTGTGCTTTTTAAAGCAGAACATGTTTCGTTGAATGTTTCACGATCAGACCTCTTCACTTCTCGGGCAGGGATATAGGCACGATACTCAATGTTGAACACCTCGTGATCCAGCAATATCATTTGCCATCCCCAAGTAACATTGCAAGTTTTATCGTGGTTTTATAGCATTCTACAAGTCTAAATCATGGTCTACAGAACACTCATAAAACCAAAATTGTTACTTGGGTCATCTTCATTTTCTAATCCGGTACAACCAAATGGAAATGAGGGCAAACAACGTTCGAATTAAAATGGAAAACGTTCCATCCAAACCCAGGAAACATTTTGATGATGATAACACCCTGCAAGCTGATCCATAATAGTGCTGTGACGATATCGATAAGTCCGATATTATCGATAAATATCGGGTATAAATTATCGATATGATAACCGATATTTAAGAATACGATATCAACGATAATCGAACTTCGATATCGGCTAGATGTTAATAATCATCAACATGGTTGTATCTCTAGTCGAAGGATCTGGTAACAAAGAATTTGTTCGTGACGAGCCGTTGAGAAAGATCTCTACCGCTTTTTTGGCATAGAGTTATCACTAGGGAATGGTTCAACGCAATAATAACCGAAGTGGACAGCTCACTTCGTACAGAACTAATCGAACTAATTACATATGCTATTTTACGGTACTTATCTTACGTAGGACAAGTAAGAAGAGTATATTTCCATATTTGTTCCTGGTGGCTCTGAAACTTCTGTCAAATTTTACAACCTCGGTCCCTTGAGAGCGTTTGGTTTCGAAAACACGGCGAACACTGAGCGATGTAGGCTCGAAGAGTGGATAGCATATTTTTGTTTGTGTAATGTCGATGTTTTTGATATTCCATATGCATTATGAAGTTGTAAGAGGATGAAATATGTTCAATGTATTTTCCATTGAATATTGGATATCAGATCCGATGTCGATACTCAAAATCCGATATCGAAATTATATCGATATTTTCAGAGACCGATATCGATATTAGCGATAAATACGACCTCATCACAGCACTAAATCCATAAGCCTTAATGATTTTGTTAAAATTTCCACAGAATTCGGAACGCTTCGCACAGCAGATTGCCCGGGCGTTGGCGGACATAAAGCACCTGTTTGAGCAATACAAAACCCAGCAGCAAACGCAGAAGGGCGTAACCAACGGTACGGCACAGTAAGTTCGATGTTTGGCAATGTGAGCGAGCAGAGGCCCCTCGATGTGGCTCCCAGACTACCAGAACTGATTCACAAACGAACATATCCACCGTTTAACGCGCATAGCAGTCACGTCGAAAAAGAAAACACCCCTTCCTGACACCCAGCCGATCATTTCCGTGACTGCTATCACCTTGTTCTGTTATTACTACTTTTTAGGTTATGAATACGTTTATTAGATAAATTTTCATAAGTGCAACCACGTTATGTTTCGTAAGAAAAAAAATGAATGATGTTGATATTGAAATGAACCTATTTTATTGAGAGTTTTTAGAATTAAAGCAACATTAATTGAAAAACGCTCGATCAATAAAAATTGGATCTTTAACACAACTCCATTGGAACTGTTTTTAATTCGAAAATAAAACTTAACTTATTAGTTTTGGTGTAACTCACTAGACTGTTAAATTTATTAGTTTTCCAGCAATACTGAAACAATCGACGAAAAAAAAAAGCGGACGGCAATCAATACTGATTCAGTACACTACATGCAGTGCAGTATATTTAGTTTAGTTACTATTAACGTAGATAATACTTTCAGTGATAGCTGCAACCATTAGCGTTAGGTAACTTTTTCGGTGATTGTTTCTTTACCTTTACCAATGTAATTTCTGTAACTTTTAACCGTAGAGTCCTGAGAGGTAGGGATAACGAAAAGGTAGTGAAACAAAGATGGAAAACGAGCATCATTGGAACTTAATACCAAAAAAAACTGAAATAAACAAAAGCGAAAGCTATAGAAGGTAAATGTTTTGAGAGAAGAGTGGCGGAAACTGCATCGCACAATGGGTGGGTGCAGTCTCTCAGGGAATGAGCAAAGCTTTATGTAGCAGCCGAGATGGAGCCTGGAAGAGTTTAAGATGATGCTGTCGTCGTAGTGATTCGTAGTTGTTGTAAAAAATAAAAGAACAGATTGTTTCAGATCAATCAACCAACTTAGGCTAATCACAATTGATGCAATTATCAATGCAATTTACCAGAAAAGAAGCGAATATAAAAGGAAAAAAAAAAAACTTTGAGAGTATAATGTTTAGTATGATGGAAAAGATGATATTTTACCGATGCTTCAGGGGATATCTTGTAGCTAATTGTATTTTGCCAAACTTGTTTAGAAAAAAAGCTATAAGCATACACACACACACACACACACACACACACCATACAAAGGCAACCGTGTGGCGAAAGTTATGTGAGATTTGATTGAATAAAGTAAGTAAACCTATTGGAAAATGCTAACTGAAGAAGAAAGTTGAGAAAGTCCATTAATCGATACCCGTATTGGTTCTTAATCAATGTAATTTTAATTGTTCAGTGTAACGGCGCCGGTGGTGTAGTGGTAAGCGTGATTACCTCTAACCCCAGCAGGCCTGGGTTCAATCCCAGTCGGCGCCGCCGGAATGTTCTGAGGCATAACATTTCTGATCACGCCTTCCTTCGGATGGGAAGTAAAGCCGTTGGTCCTCGGTTCATGAGTTGATGGGTCAATAGGTAGGGTCCAGGTGTGGGAGCTGCCTTCCTGGCACGTCGGTAGCATTGATGCTCAGCACGGAAAACAAGATCGACGGAAAAAACAAACCAAAGGAAAAAAAAATGTTCAGTGCATATCCCGTGCCTTCCGCTAGGTTGACGTATCTAGGGAAAAACTCTCAGGTCTATGCACCTTCTATTCTTCCCGTTTCACTCGTCAGCTTGTGCTGGGCTAAATTTCATGTTGGAGTAAATCGGTAACGCAGTGTGCTGATCACCTCCTTGGAGACCGAACGTCACCCCTAGCAACCTAAGTTTTCTTAAATAAACAACGGTGAAAAACTTTTCATTCCTGTTCAAGACTCCACTCAAGCTAGTCGTTAAATAAAATCCATTCTACTTTTAAACTTTGCTGTTCCGGTTCTTTCTAACCATCAAGAGGTTATGGGCGACTCACGCAAGGATTTGGTCCACGGGATCCCGCAGTTCTCGGGCACCGGTTTCGACAATTGGCAATTTCGAGTGGAGAAGTATCTGAAGTCCGTGAAGCTGTTGGATATCATCAAGAAGGATCCTCCGATGGAAGCGGCCGAGCTCACGAAGTTCCAGGAAGATGACGGTAAGGCGGCGTTCCTGCTGACGTCATTTGTTCATGACGATTTGCTGCATTTGGTGCGGGACAAGGAGACGTCCAAGGAGATGTGGATGAGCCTTGAATCCGCCTACGCCAAGAAGTCCGTCTCGTCGCAGACTTTCGTCAGGAAGCAACTTGCGAAGCTACGAATGATGGAAGGTTTGTCTGTAAAAGATCACCTGAAAACCTTCGAAGAGCTGATCCGACAACTGAAGCTGGCCGGAGCGAAGCTTGAAGAGAACGATATTGTGTCCCAGCTGTTTGCTACCCTTCCCGAGTCGTTCGATCCGTTGGTTACGGCACTGGAAAATCTAGGTGAGGAAAACCTAAAACTGGATGTTGTTCGCGAGCGCCTTCTTGCCGAGGAGCTCAAGAAAACCGACCGGGCAGCGGATTCCTGCCAAGAGAAACCTGCAGCATTCCAAGGATCGAAGCAGAAGCCTGGTAAGTTCACCGGAAAGTGTAACCGTTGCCAGAAGAAGGGGCACAAGGCCAAGGACTGTCGTGTGAAGTTGAAGACAGATGGGCGCGCTGAAGCTAACACTGCTGCTGGAGGTAAGGCGGTGGCTTTTATGACCGGGAGATGCTCCCAAACAAAGGACGAGGGAGCAGTTTCCTTTAAGCTGGATTCCGGAGCCTCGGACCACCTTGTGAATGTGAAGCACTGTTTCGCCGACCTCACGAAGCTGAAGCACCCTGTCGTCATAAACGTGGCGAAGGATGATCAATCCCTGATTTCCCGGCACAGTGGCACGATCAACGGCGTCAACAAGGAAGGTAACTATATCAGCTTGAAGAACGTCCTCTTCGTACCAGATCTTCGAGCGAACTTGCTATCTGTGAAGAAGATGGCAAAAGCGGATCTTGATGTCACATTCACGAAAAAGGAAGCGATCATGAAGCAAGGTCGTGACCTGATTGCGAGATGTCCCATGCGGGGCGATTTTTACGAGCTCAATCTCCGTGTCGATACGGTGGCGGCCGACATGTGTGGAGCTGTGACTGGTAACCTGTGGCATCGTCGACTGGCTCATTTGGGGAGCAAGAGTTTGCAGACACTCGCGAAGCATGGCATGGTAACAGGTATTCCCGAGAAACCAGATAAATTGGATTTTTGTGATGTTTGTGTTCTCGGAAAGCAGTGCCGAGAACCATTCACGGGTACTAGAGTCCGTGCTACAAGACCTCTAGAACGAGTGCACTCCGATGTGTGCGGTCCAATTACACCAGCGGCTTGGGATGATTCTCGGTACTTCGTCACCTTTATTGATGATTACACGCACTTTGCAGTAGTATATCCCATCAAGAAGAAGTCCGAGGTGTTCCAGAAGTTTCGAGAGTACGAGGCCATGGCGAGTGCCGCTCTGGGACATTCGATTTCGAAGCTGACTGTCGACCAAGGGCGCGAGTATTGCTCCAATGACCAGCGTGATTGGTACGTTTCCAAGGGGATCCAAGTCGAGCCAACCGCAGCGTACACACCACAGCAGAATGGAGTGTCCGAACGGTTCAATCGGACAATCGTCGAAAAGGTGCGTGCGATGCTGATTGAAGCCCAAACTCCGAAGAATCTGTGGAATGAAGCGGTTCTAGCGGCGGTATACCAGACGAACAGAAGTCCAACCACCGCGGTATCTGATTGGAAGACTCCTGCGGAAATGTGGACTGGTCACAAGCCGGACGTTAGTAAACTACGTGTGTTCGGCTGTAAAGCATTTGCTTGGGTGTCCACGGCACAGAGGAAGAAACTGGATCCGAAAAGCAAGCCTGCTGTGATGATCGGCTATGCGCCGAACGCCTACCGCCTGTGGAACAAAGAGAAGAAGCAGTTATTCCTAGCCAGAGATGTCAAGTTCGATGAAAACAGTTTTCCGTTTGCCACCCAGATCCGTGACGAAACTCTTTTGGTTGTTGCTCCGTACGAGTTCGAGGATCAAGATGAGGAAGACGTGCAAACCCCTGAACAGTCCGTTCAACCCGATGAGCCGCTGGTGGCTCAACATGACGACATCCTGACTGATGATGAAGAAGGCGAGGTTGAAGACGACGGTGTTGAAGAAACCGGAGCGCTCCCTTCGCAACTAGACCGTGGTTCAAACCTCGAAATGGAAACCCCGAGGCGCAGCGAACGGGAGCGCAGACTCCCCGGTAAGTTGAAAGAATTTCTGGTTGGAAAAATTTTCACTGCCGCGCAATCCCATTCTGCAGATGTTCCCCATAACGTTTCCGATGTACTATTTGACGGTTCCGTTGGACGAGATGAGGCCGAGCGTTCGATCTTCGATGTCCCGGAGGCGTACAAGGAGATCGCTGGACGAGCCGACGAAGCTCTTTGGCAGCAAGCGGTCCGTGAGGAACTGCAGTCGCTAGCGGACAACCATGCTTGGCGATTGGTGAGATGCCCTGCTGGTGTGGTTCCGCTCAAATCGAAATGGGTCTTCCGAATCAAGCCGGACGAGCATGGCGAACCGATCCGTTACAAGGCGCGCTTGGTGGCGAAGGGATTCCAACAGAAGCCCGGAGTCGACTACAACGAAACATATTCCCCCGTAGCAAAGTTAGCCACGATACGAACCGTTCTTGCTGTAGCAACCCACCGAAGGATGCACGTTCACCAACTCGATGTGAAGACCGCATTCCTCTACGGTGAGCTTGAAGAAGACGTCTACATGGCCATACCCGAAGGAGTTGCAGCACCGCCGAACTTCGTTTGCAAGCTGGATCGATCGCTGTACGGACTCAAGCAAAGCCCCCGCTGTTGGAACAACAAGCTAAACGACCTTCTACTGGATTTCGGCTTTACCCGTTCCCGGCATGATTACTGTCTATATACCAGGATCGACGATCGAGGGGGGGTACACATAATCATCTACGTGGACGATTTGCTCATTGCTGGCGATCGACTGGACCTGGTGAAGGAGATCAAGCGTGCTCTTTCCAAGAAGCTCCAGATGACGGATTGCGGCGTGGTTAATCATTTCCTTGGAATGAAGATCCGATACGACCGCGCCACCGGATGCATGTACCTGGCGCAAGAAGCTGCTGTGGACCGTGTGCTGACGAAGTTCGGCATGCAAGACTGTAACCATGTCAAAACCCCAATGGAGAAAGGCTGTTTCCTGCCACCACAAGCTGCGAATCCTGTGTCGCATCCATACCGTCAATTGCTGGGCAGCCTGATGTATACGATGCTGTGGCTGCACGGAATCCTTGAAGACCTGAAGCAAGTTCGACCGGACACGGCATTCAAGGTGTACGAAGACAACCGTGGGTGCATTGCAATGGCCACAAACACCGAAAGCAAGCGTGTCAAGCACATCGATGTAAAGCACCATTTTTTGCGCGACCATGTGGCACAAGGAAGACTTCAAATCGAAGCAATTGATACAGCAAACCAAATAGCGGACACGTTCACCAAGCCCTTGGAACCTGGACGTTTCCGCGAACTGAGGACCCTCCTAGGACTGACCGATTCAGGGGGGGTGTTGGAGTAAATCGGTAACGCAGTGTGCTGATCACCTCCTTGGAGACCGAACGTCACCCCTAGCAACCTAAGTTTTCTTAAATAAACAACGGTGAAAAACTTTTCATTCCTGTTCAAGACTCCACTCAAGCTAGTCGTTAAATAAAATCCATTCTACTTTTAAACTTTGCTGTTCCGGTTCTTTCTAACCATCAAGATTTCATAATAATGAATGCAATTAGGCTAGAACGATATCATTGCTGAGATTTAGAAAACACGTCCGGCCCGCGGGCCGCACGTTGGGCAGCGCTGCTCTAGACTCATATTGGGTGCCCGAGTAACAATTCAACAGCCTGATTTATGGTGGTTTTTATAACGGCAATAAACAATCTTTTTTAGTTTAAATACAGCATTTAATAGTGACATAATATATGCATCAACTCAAATGTGCATAGCCTCGAAAACAGGCCGTATGCAAATATTGGACTCAATCGCACATGATTTAGGGGTGCCGCAAAGCGGTTTAAAGTTTGAACTTATTTTGTATATGATCAGTTTAAACAAAAATTCATTGGCTGCTAACTTTCTGCAGAAATTTCTTCCAATCTACACACTACGAAAAAGTAACGTAAATTTCGGTTCCCAGAGACCGACACATGTCATCGACACAGAGAGCACGGGTTATTCCGCGTGGGTGATAATCAGTTCGAACTTATGCAAATTCGTTCAGAAAGCTAATTTTTTTTATATTTGAACAGAAAACACATTACACGTGAACCTGCGCCGCTCCTAACTCTACTATTGAATTTTTTCTATCAATAGTTTTTAAATGTTGCTACTGCAACCAATATTCCCTTGTTCTAAGGAAAAGAGTTCAACAAACGTTTTCAAAATATCTGATTAAGCTCGATATACGATTGACAATACATAAGTATATGATTGCGCATAAGGAACATCGCAATTTAATTTAATTTCGTTCTCGTTGACCTGACTTTTTTTCCGGATCTTCGCTTCCGATCAACAGTCGGACGTTCTTCGAACCGTTTTATGATACCAGACACCGTGGAATTCCCACCTTTTTTCCGATGGCACGGTGCGACAGATCCTTATTCTCAAAGTACTCGTGCGAAACTTTTTCACGCACGCACTGTTCTTTCGTCGCCATTTTGAAAACTTTGGCGCACCTGATGAAATCTACGCAAAGAGTGCAAATACACATTAAACTATGTCTACGCAAATGGCAATTAATGTTACCCAACGTATCAATAGTTGGAGCAATTTGAGTGTGTGCGAATTGTTTTTTTTTTCATTATAGTCACTTTAAGGTTCAATTTACTTTGATGCATTTTCGAAAAATTCAAAAGCAGTTTTTTTCGACGCATTCTTTCAGATTGCTAAAAGCTCGCGTCATTTTGTGTAGAATAGCAAAAGGAATCGAATAGTGCGAGCATTTTGCAATCTGGACTAATGCGTCGAAAAAAACTGCTCTTGAATTTTTCGAAAAAGCATCAAAGTAAATTGAACCTTAACACTCTTAGGCAGTTCAGCTTCGAACCTGTTCGGATACGGTTGTGTATAAGTTTGTTTCTGTTTTGTGCGTGAGTTCGCTGATTTTGCCAGATTAGCGCTGGCACTCTGCCTCCCGGACGGTTATACGTGTGTGAGTGGTGGTTTTCTCGCTTTCCGAGAAGTTTTGGAATCGAAAAAGAAAACGTGATGCTATCTGCGTTGTTTGTTTTTTTCTTCGCTTGTGCTCCCGGTACAGAAATTTGTGGCGTCGCGTGTGATAGTTTTTGATTTCAGTTTGTTTACGCGTTGTATGATTTTGTGAGCGGTCGCTTCGTGTTCGCGTCATGGAGCAATCGACTACATTCGACCAGAGGATTGATCCCCGTATGGCGGGTCTATGATCGGAGCTACTACACCAATCGTGACATAGCTGCTTGCAAGGGATTCAGTTGGACTGATTTGGTGAGATTGTTCCTTTTTTCTACTTTTGTCTATTTAAACTTAATTTCTATGAATGCGTATCGTTTGGAATCATTTGATTCGGATGAGACTCTTAACTTTTATTTGTTTACATTGTGTTTCAATTGGTATTCGTAAGAACTTCACAAAATAAGGTTTCAATATTTAAATTGAGCAGATCGACTAGCCTGGTGGCTGCCGCTTTTGCTTACTGAGTAGAAGACCGTCGGGGATCCACATTGTAAAGATTCCCTATTTTCAGCTTTTTTACAGGCTGGAGTTGTTGTTTGAACCATTTAGTTTATCAATTTAATTTATCTGTATAACAATTATTCACGAGCATTCTTCCAGGTCAATTCAAGAATAGTTTGATGATGATAAATCTTCCTAATATTCACATTACAGTTATGACCCGATCCTGTCAATCCCTCCGCGCATCAGACTGTTATTTTTCAATAATTCCACATAATTTTAATTTCATACCTTCCTCCTTCAAGATGAATGTTTAAGATACACATACTTTGCTAGCTGAGAAAATGGGGTCATTGCTGTATAATTATTCTCTTTTTGCAGCCTTCATTCAGACTGGATCTATTGATTTAAATTATTTGAGTTTTCTTCCAGCTCTTTGATGACGGAACATCATTAGATTTATACTGTAATGATTCACTCTTACAGCTTTCACCCTAGTTTTGTCTGTTGATTTGATTTGTTTGAATTGGTTTTCAGCTCTTTGGTGTTGGCAGTCGCGGGCGATCAATTTTGCTCATGATCATGTTCTAAGTTTATTTTCAGCATTGCGATGATGGAACGTCTTCAGATTTATATTATAATGGGGCTTATTACGGGTGTCACATCACGGTGTCGTCACGGTGAAGTGATTCCCATTTGATTTGTACGGTAATCACGGCTCTTATTCTGAGTATCACTTGCTTATCACCGTGGAGTGACACCCGAAATAAGGCCCAATGATACACCATTTGGTTTTGGCTTCGGGCAAATCCAAGTATAATGCATGATAACACTGATTCATTTAAAACCATGGTAGCATCACTTATCAAGGTGAATCCTGATCCAACGAACCCAACTTACTAACAAAATCTCCTTTTCTGTGTCTTTTGTTGGGGTGCAGAGGTAAACACGGCCCACAAACAACAAAGGTCACTCTAATTTTCCTTCCCTACTCCCACCTGATTGCA
This sequence comes from Ochlerotatus camptorhynchus, assembly GCF_037179485.1. NCBI lineage: Eukaryota > Metazoa > Arthropoda > Insecta > Diptera > Culicidae > Ochlerotatus > Ochlerotatus camptorhynchus. The sequence continues at coordinate 6,629,460 of NW_027040918.1, read as the reverse complement.
AGGACGTGGCCGGCGCCGTTATTGATCTACAACATATAGAGTCACTGAAACTTGTACAATGAGAATGGACGGTCGCTCCCAGCCCCATTCAGTTGATTCATTGTACAATTTCACTGATTCTGATCAATCACGGAGTAGCAACTATTGATATGTGTTATTGATATAGTGTTTATAGTACTACATATCTTTCATTATTGACTTTACATCATTTAATATTATTGTAAATTACATTTTATTATACTTAATTCTAGATGTTAGCTATTATGAGCGACTCCAGGGAAGCATAGTGCCAGCTTGAAAAGAAATCTGAATCGTTCATTATCTGTTTTGTAAAAATCTTGTGTTTATTGTATCTTGTTACATTGCATTATAACGCATTTTCAATATTACATTACATTTAAATAATTGATTGATTGATTTCTTTATTATAGAGACTTTCAGCCGTTGGCTGGTTCGTCTCTGCAATACATTTAAATAAGTATTAACCCGGTTACACACATTTCAGGTCATCCAGGTCTTAAATAAGATGGGATCCGTTCATTTTATCAACAGTTGTGATATTGCATCATATGCTGAAAATATATGAATTATCGCGTATTTCTGTTGTTCATTACATACCAGGTGAGGGCTTCATCATGTTTTGCCGTCTAGTGTTTTGGTTTTGAGATGCTCGATAACCTTAGAGGGATCGGTTTTGCTTAATGAGCAGAATATCATGGGTTTAATCCCAAGCTCTCCCACAACATAACACAACACAAACATATCAAGTATCATTCTAGCTAAAAATATTTATTTGCATAATATAACCTGGAAATTTCAGGGTTACATCTTCCATATTGGGAGCTGAGGAGACATAGAGCTGCATCATATTGTATGTAAAATAATTATTATTTTCATTGCGGAATACCAGTTTTTTTATCCATATAAATGCATTTTCATTATTACGTATTTTAATGTTCTGATATATTTCATTTCTCCAATACATATGTTTACTATATATATAAATAAATACTGGGTTGGGAGGGAGTATCAGGGTATCATTTGACCTGGAACTGGACGATTGGAGTGGTATGACAACCGGAGTCTAGGAGGGAATAAACACTATCATTTTCTTTATCCTACCGATTCGATTGTGATGGTGTGAATTCTACTCCAACAGTTTCATGGAGATTGACGCGCCCTTCTTAACAAATCATCCTGTAGGAAGCTTAATAAGTATTGCGAATTGCGTTATTCGATTTGTTGGATCGTATCGTTGGAAGGAGATTCTTAAATTCCCGTGGATTTCGCGTAAGTGCCTCTGCTTACGGGTCCACCCCACCGTTTTTGGCCCTTCATACAGCGGTATTGTGAATTCAGATCGGTAGCTCAAATTGAACTTGCTATTAAGTGGAGCTGCATACAAGACAAGATCTTCGAAGGGATGGTGGCTACCTTACATACATTACATACATACATAGTCACTTTAACACTCTTAGGTCATTCGTGACTTGTCCGGGGGTGAGATTTGAACTCGTGACTTTGGCGTGAGAGGTATGGATGTTAACCACTACGCCGGGGTCGCCCCCATGTGCGCGAATTGTAAACGGTGAATTTTTTAATGTTTTTTTCTTAAACTTAGCTATGCAAATAATATAAATTACTTACCCTCTAGCTTGTCCATTGTTCCACTGTCCAGTTTGGACCGTAGTTCCTCCATTTTTCTGCTTCACTGAGAATTTTATGCTCAGCTATAAAAATGGCGTGCGTCTACCTTGGCGTCAACTAAGCAGGATGCAGCAAGGTTTGAAGTTTTTTTTTCATTAATGAGTATAAAAATACACATTTTTTTGGCTGGTACAACATTCTTAAAATGGGTATTTTTTCACACATTTTAAGATCTTCTAATTTATACATTTTTTGACAGCTACATATAAACATAAAAAATGTGTATTTTTTTATTCATTAATGTGTTTACGCTGGTTACCGTGCGGGTTAGGCGACGATTATGCGTATTTCTCGCGTAACTTTTGAAAAGGGCCTAGCCTGAACAATACGTAAAGAGCAAATTGAAACATTGAACGTCGCGTGAAAGTGGAACTTAATGAAGGCCTAAAAACTTTTTCGTAGTTTTTAGTTTTCGGATTTGAAAGATAGTCGGTTACAGTGGCCTGCTTACTGAGCAGAAAAACGCGGTCCCAGGTCCTTACATATCAAGGAGATTTATGGTAAAATCGCTTGTGTATCGTGTATTTTGCGGAACTCGTTGTTGTCGTTGGTTCCGGGTTTGAATGGATACAAAAATTTGAGCAACGGTATTATGTGATATGAGGGGCTCGGTGGCCTTAGAGCAACCGTTTTTGCTTACTGAGCAGAACATCATGAGTCTAATCTCAGGCCCATCCACATTCAAGATTCGTCAATCGTTTTATTTGTTAATATGACTAGATGGTAATAACAGAAACTCGGTGCTCGTCTGCCTAGTGGCAAACGTTTTTGCTTACTGAGCAGAAAACCGTGGGTTTAGTCCCAAGCTCCTTCGCGTTATATGATCGTTAGGACATCAATTCAGCTTATCGTTTACCAAAACGAACCCTGCTGCAAACCCAACCCTCTTATCCAACATCCCAGTGATTCCTCGTGGAAGTGCAGAGGTGTTCTCGGCTTCCATCAAAGCGAGTGTCATGTCAACACAATCCTTCCCATTCCATTTTTGACCTGTATTCGGGCGCGGCCGGCGCTGGTATTGCCTAATTTAAGATCACCAGTTTTTACACATTGAGGATGATTGCTAGTCCCAAGCATCGTCTATTGGTTCTCTGTGTAATTACAGCTGATCTGGCAATAACAGAGTAGCAACCGTGGGCGGTCAATCAAGCTCAAGCTCAAACTCAAGCTCAACAGAAACACTTGAGAAAACAATCACACATCCAAGCGCGCAATATGTTTTGCTTTCGAGCGAAAGAGTTGACTTATACATTTTATGAATAATCAGCAATAGGAATTTGCCAAAAGTTATAAGGAGATTTCTATCTGCGTGTACACTCAAAAAATATTGAAATCTAAATAGTATAAAAGTTACCCTAAAACCCTAAATCGCAACTCTCCGTACCGACGCAAAGGTCGGTATAAAGGGAGATAATGCAAACTTAGTATAAAAATGGTTTATGCGTGCCATCCCTAATAAATGGGTACCATAATCTAACGATATCATAGATGGTACGACTATCCCACATAAAGTTGGGATGATATCCCGAATTGGTGCTTAGGCGCTTCTTATGGTTATTGTTTATGCGGGATAGTATAAAATCGAAATATACTTACAATGCATAGATCAGGCATAACATTTGATAACGGCACAAAAGCATTTGTAAACAAACTTGCTAAGGCCCTTTACAAGTGAACCAAATTACGCCCACGCAAACCAATACCACTTTCGGAAAGGTGATAGTTGCCCCTATCCAATGATGTTGTTGGTTCGCTTGGGCGTACTTTGGTTCGCGTGTAAAGGGCCTTAGAAAGTTTGTTTACAAATGCTTTTGTGCCGTTATCAAATGTTATGCCTGAGATACGGTTTATTCGACAGAATGTATTTTTCGCTTCTTTATTTTATTTATGGTAAATATTCTTGTTTTCAAATAAAAATAAAAATTGTCTCAGGAAGCTTTTTTAATTAGTTTATTTTTATGAATAATATTTAAAAAAATACTTACAATTTCGATGCTGCCCAGCAGATCACAGGCGCAGTAGAAATCCACCCAGACAAAGCTCTTCACCAGCACGAAGCTCCGAAGGGAATCCAGATGTTCTTATTCCTGCCATTTTAATAATCACTGATCGAATTCCACTCCGTTATTCGGACTTAGTATAATTTTGACGAAAATTTTAATCGAACCAATGTATAAATTTCGAAAAACCATAAAATGCATAAAATTTAATCTATATTCGTTTTGTAATATTTTTTAGTGTAGAGTCTCCGTTTGATTTACACGGAGAGTCACCTCACCTCACACGCCGCGCACAATTGGCGTTGACGGCGACTCTGTAGCTCTTTACTCCTATGAGAAAATTCATAAGCAAACGTCAGACTGTGCGTGAAACATGGCGGGCTTTGTACTATCCTTTCACTCCACCGAAAATTCCCTTAAGAAACTGTCTAAATTTGCTGGAAGAGCAAATTTTTCGACGGTGCCGTCAACGCCAATAAGCCTACCATTTTCACTGGTCGTCTGGCATTCCTACGACGTGCCCAGCTCACCGTAGTCACCCAATTTGAGCAGTGTGGACGATGGTTGGTTCTCCCAGCAGCTGGTGCAATTCGTGATTCATTCATCTCCTCCACGTTCCATCATCGATCTGCACTCCACCGTAGATGGTACGCAACATGCATTGAACAAATTCTAGAAAATTGTTTCGCTTAGCTGTATCAAGGCAAAGAGAAAATCGATAAAGAGAATCGATCATCGCATCGCGTATACGCCCTTATGCATGCTCACTGTCGAATACTCATCTCGGCTCGGGTGAGGTGACTCTGAATGAAGATGACTCACCTCACCCGAGGTGACAATCGATTCTCTTCATAGACTCTCTCTCTCTTTCGTTAATAACTTGGCTGCATTCATATTTCGAGTTATAATTTCTACATAGTATGTTAAAAGAAAGTATTATTAAGCATATTGGACGATAACAAAAGCTGAACATGTTTTAGGAGGCGAGTTATTAACGAAAGAGAAAGTGGATGAAGAAAATCGATCAATATAGATTGATCTATTTGAAAGGTGACACGATAATTGTCACTTCCTTGTCACCTCATTTCACAACGTCGCACAGAATAGGACAAATCTAGACCAACAATTGAAATAGGCGGAACAACCAAAAGTAAACAATCCCCCCTATTCTGCGAGACACGTGACTCTCTCTCACCGGTGAGGTGACAATAGTCACCTCGTGTGAGGTGACTCTCCATTTGATTTGCACGGATAGTCACCTCACACGAGGTGACAATTGTCACCTCACCGGTGACAGAGAGTCACGTGACTCGCAGAATTAGGGGGAATGGCTTTAACACAAATTTCTCGACATTCAAAATACGACTCTATAACATTCCCCAGAAAAGTATGCCATGTATTAGATTGACTATTTTTGTTTATTATAGTCACTCCTGGAATCTTCTTTCGCGTATATAAAAAGAAGAGAAAAACTTCTTAATGGATCAAAGGGTTTTCCATTCTTTGAAAATACAAGAAAAGGAAATTTTTAATTCTTTGGATATACGTACGATAAAGAAGGGAATATTCCCTTCTTCTAATATATAAGAAAAATATATAACCAATAGTTTTTCGCAAGGGATTCGGGGTAATGCCCATTCGGGATAACAACGTGTGAAATAATGTTATACATTTGTAATCGGTAGTTCAACGTTCCATGCACCGATTTTTTAATCCATCACGAGAAATTCTTCAACTCATGTCGAACAATTCTTCGATATGGTTTAACAGTTTCCGACTGGTTTAATTGGATTGCATAATAGACCCTTTGACTTTTTAAATGATGAACGAAGTGCTCGAAAACTTGAAGGTTGTCATTTTCTAAAGAGCTATAAAATGGTTTGGAATTGATGAATACATAGTTCCATAAAAGTAAACGTAGTGTATCATCAATAGTAAAGTGAAACTAATCAGAGAGTGTTATCATGAAAAATATATTAAATCATTCAAAGTGTTTTTATGTTACTTCATACGCGAAGTTAACGATTTTCAGAGTTGGTTGGAAATGCTAACATGAAGCTTTAGTGTGATGATTTATTAGCTAGAGAATGATCTTTAGAAGAGGGTAGGTGGATAGTTCCGTTAGAGTTCGGCAGTATGAAAATTGAATAGAAGTTGAAAATGAGCGAAGGGCCATTAATGCGACAGTTTTTTTTAAGATCGACGCACATTTTTGCCTAACCCGTACGCAAATGCTTTTTGCCTAAATGTCCACTCTGGCGGCATGAAAAATAGGTCATTTTCACGAATTTTTTTTTTTTAGGGTAAATAACGATCAATTAAAAAAAAAAGAATGCATGGTTTTGTCAATTGAAATGTCCTCTTTAATTGAGATTTTTTTTTTGCGCGATTGGATGTCTCCTGTAGCCGCTGCACCAGGTTCCCCAGGAAACCTCCTGTCTGAGTCGTCGCGGGGCGGGACGTCTGACGGTCACACCACTGGAGCTGGAACAACGATTTTTTTTTGTGGTTATTCTCTGATAGATGACCCAGTCTTGTACGTAGCCATTTTTGATTTGATTGAAAAATAAAAATTTGGCGACGTTTTGAAAAAAAAAACAGTCCGTTATTGTACCCTAAAATTGGAGATAAAAGCTTGCACCAAAAACCCATTTTTGATTCTTTTGAAAATCGGCTACGTACAAGTCTAGAAAATTCAATCGCCGTTTAAATCGAATGAGCCGTTTCTGAAATACAGCGCCCGCCAAATTTGAAAATATCGTTTAGAGATAATCGCGGCAGCTGTTGGAACTACTAAGATAGCCGGCGCCGGTGGTGTAGTGGTAAGCGTGACTGCTTTCTCACACCCCAATGGGTCTGGGTTCAATCTCAGCCGAGGTCGGTGGGATTTTTCTGAGGCATAAAAATCTCTGGTCACGTCTTCCTTCGGAAGGGAAGTAAAGCCGTTGGTCCCGACCCATATGTGTTGAATGGGTGCGATATCCTACGCAGGTGTGGAAGCTGCCTTCCTGCACATTCGATTGCCGTCAATGGATGGCAATCGATGTCCGTCGGTGATTGGCACTAGATTGCGGAACAGAGACCGACGTTAAATAAAGGAAAGAAGAAAAGAAAAGAAAGAACTACTAAGACACGCCGTTTCGCCGGTAACGGGCGGGTACTCCGAGTGCTCACCTGAGCGCGCTTGGAGCGTCTGGACACGAGTCCACTAATCGGCCTATAACTTTGGAACGATGTCACTTGCGGACTTGCGGTCAAGTCTATGTCAAAGTAGACATTCCAAAGTATTTTTTAAGCAAAAAAAAAAAGATTTTTTGAAATTTCCAGAGTGGACTACCCCCTTAACGACGTGTTCTGGGTATCATACAAACCATTTGTGGAATAGTTCAATCATATGGGTTATCGTTCGTTTATGGTAATTTTTTATTAGGGCATTTGATAAAGGAAGTGTCCGCTTTCAGATGCTTGTGTTCGATTGCATGAATGTGTTTTGATTCTCGAGAAATTTGCGTTTGGTTGTTCCGCCTATTTCAATTAATTATATGATTTCAGTAGTAGCTATACTGAAGATCCGAGAGATGTCGCCCCTTCAGTGGTAGGAAAATCATTTTTGCAGTATGGAGAATTTCAGAAAATCCACGATTTGCGACAAAAAATGCTTTCACAGAAGGAAAAAAATAAACGAGTGTTTACCTTATCACTATAGTAATATACTCGTGCAATTTTTGTGCATCTAAAACTGCCCACAAAGACGATAATGAATAAAACTGAAAATTTTTGATGCATTTCCAAATGGTTTCCTACCATTCCCATACATTCGAAAGTGACTGGCCCTCTGGATGTGGATGATGTCAAAAACAACAAAACATGATTAATTGTTGGTCTAGAAATTATCATTATTGCGTTTTAAAATCGCATTAAAATTTAAACGTTTCCATTGTGTTATGCCATACGTTCATTATGCCAAATGACTATTATGTCAAACTGCTTTGGGCCAACAGGTTACTTCTCCTAAAACCTAGCAACATTTTATCTAAATCAGATGCCATTCGATTTAGAGTGGAAATCGTCACATTGAAATTCGGATATATATATATATATATAATAGACGGAAGAAAGTGTCTGATCTGAATGTCTATTTGTAACCCCCTAGCCTCATACGAGAGGCTTCAAATTTTACTCCTCAGTTTTTAGTCAATTTATAGAAATAAAACTTCCAGTACCTAGTTGGAAACATTAAACAAACACAATAAAGTTAATTGTTTTCAGTTGCTTTTGACGGAGCAGATTGTTTGCACTAATCAATTAGTTCTCACTAGTATTATGTAAATCAATGTGATTTCGGTTGCTACAATTAGTATTCTTCATCGCTTTCGCTTTCGTATTTTTTAATGATCTCGCATACTAAACAGCAAAAACCCCTTAAAAGTTCGTGCTGGATTGGTGCTTACAAGTTACAGACACACAGCATCGTGCTCCACTGCAATCACTCTTACTTTTTCTAGGATCTGAATTGCACTCAAAACAACAGGCGAAAGTGATTATTCGAATTTATTTGAATAAGAAGCTGAAATTGAAACATATGTTTGAATGAATAAATATTCCTAAACTGATGTTGTATCATTCAACTCACCTATAGGGGTATCCTTGGGCCTTCGATCGGAAGATCGACAGAATCAACGAGAAGAAGACGGCGACCAGCACCAAGCCGACGACGGCAGCAATCTTTCCTTTCCGAGGATCGCTCTGCCAGCCCGACTCAGTCAGCAGAATCATACCGGCAACGATCATGGCGTCTAAAATACAAAAAAAAATAATTAGATCCAAGCTAAAAAGAAAACACCAATAACTTACTCAAGAACATAACAATGTACGTCTCAATCACCAGCTGCCCCTGGGACGACCCGTGAATGTAGGCAATACCACCATTCTGGCCCTTATGAACAAACGGTGGAGTTCTGATATGGTTCCACATCTGACCGGAAACCATTGCGAAACAGAAAATGACTGCCAGGAATCCCCACATTTGCTTGTTGTACAAAAAGTCCAAGTTGTTTCGACGCAAGTAGAGGAACCCTCCGACGAAGGCCGTCAACATAAGGATGGCTACAGTAGCCGAATAGTTCGGTGGTCTGAAGATTCTAATCTGAATATCGGTACGCTCCTGAATCCATTTGCCGATCACTTCAGCGGATACTCCCACCCTTTGGATGTCCATGGTGTCCGCCGGTTTCGGTTTGCCCTTCGCTGGGAAATGAATGAAGACCGGAGCCGTATTCAGACGTAACAACTGAAACACGTCGGAACCTTCATCGAAGTCAACCATAGCAAAGAACAGCTTATTCGAGTAAGTTTGCGAATAGCGATAAGAATTTGCCACTATCGTGTACTCGTCATGAGCATGTCGACAAATAACACACTGTCGGGCCGGTGCCATTGCAGTGAACATGATGACGACCGAGTAGTTTCGCGGTGCCGACTTTACAAAGTCACGGAAACGGTTTCCATTGAAGCGCATCACCGGCCGCTTGACATTCATATCCAACAACTGTTGGACTTTCTCCGCAAGGGTTTGCGACTGAAAGAAAGATGATTGTGTTCCATAATTCAACTCAGTGTCTACTCACAAGATTTTCGTAGACGTGGAATTGGCTCCGTAATAGATCAGAATAAACATTCGCCGAAAAGTCAATACTTACGCCTCTTCCTTTAGCCTGGCTTTGCACATGGTGGAACAAGCACAGTGAAATTGCAATGAGGATTGCAATTTTAACAAGGACCCTCATTTTGTTATTACTTATTGATTATTCTTAGATGAAAAATTAGTTTTTAAGACAACGAATTGCAATTATCCATTGCCTGCAAGCAAAGAACCGTGCAGAACTGTGAAACGAAGAGAGCGATTCCGATTTGACGTTTAGAGTGACGTGTACAACCAGTGCGTTACGTGTAAATTATAACTCGTAACGGAGGCTAACGTTCGTTGAATGGCTGCGTGCCGATGTAGTTTAAATTCACGACAAACAATTGAAAAAGCCATATCAATGTATCCGACGCCAACGCAACTAAAGTACACTCAAAATATATTGAAATCTAAATAGTATAAAAGTTACGCTAAATCGCAACTCTCCGTACCGACGCAAAGGCCGGTATAAAGGGAGAGAATGTAAACTTAGTATAAAAATGGTTTATGCGTGCCATAGTATAAAATCGAAATATACTCACAATGCATATATACGGTTTATTCAAGAGAATGTATTTTTCGCTTCTTTATTTCATTTATGGTAAATATTATTGTTTTTAAATGAAAATAAAAATTGTCTCAGGAAGCTTTTTTCATTAGTTTATTTTTTATTAATAATATTTAAAAAAATACTTACAATTTCGATGCTGCCCAGCAGATTACAGGCGCAGTAGAAATCCGCTGGGACAAAGCCCTTCACCAGCACGAAGCTCCGAAGGGAATCCAGATGTTCTTATTCCTGTCATTTTAGTAAACACTGATCGAATTCCACTCCGTTATTCGGACTTAGTATAATTTTGACGAAAATTTTAATGGAACCAATGTATAAATTTTGAAAAACCATAAAATGCATAAAATTTAATCTATATTCGTTTTGTAATATTTTTGAGTGTACCCCTAATAAAAATAGTATGGTTAATTTGCTTAACGACGTGTTCGGGGTATCATCGAAACCATTCGTGGAATAGTTCAATCATTTGCTGCACTTATTTTTTGCTGCTGGAAACCAGCAAAATTTTGCTGGATTTTGCCGAGCTGGCAGTGCAGCAATCTTTCCAGCAAAATAATTTTGCTGGATGACCAGCAATTTGAATCGAAGTCAAAGTGACAACACATTACTGAAAAATCAGCAATCTTTACAGAATGTACAGCAAAGTTGAGTAACAAACTTTTTGCTGGAATTTCAGCTAGTTTTATGTGCCTATGGTCTTTTCATATTAGCAGCAAATAAATAGATTACTGAATTGTATACACTTGATAACATTAATTTATTACACCGTTATGTTGATTAAATCTCGGATTAAATATCCCTTTTAACGCTGATTATGAATCATCTATCATAACTACGGTCATTTATGATAGGAAGACAGGATCGTCGACGGGATGTAACTCTAAGCTTAAGAGTTGTTATTTTTCACGAAACACAAAGATTTTTATATTTATTCAATGGTTTAATAAATATTTACTTGTATTTTCTTAAATTTTATCAGAGGATTGACAAGAAAAACACCTTGCAGTATGTACAATATGGAGTTCGCAATGAAAATCAATATACAGTTTGACCACAGACACACAGACATAACACATTGAATATTTCTCATTGTAAAACATCGTCGCTAAAACATTACCGCCATCTGTTGAATACACTGTGGTGGGTAGTACGCTGAACAGATGGCGGTAGTGTGTATACGTCAAACGCAAGGGAATTGACTATGCGCGCCACAGGTGGCAGTACTACCAACTGAGATACTTTTAAATTGACCGTTAAATGCTTGTGCGATGAACAATTTGTGAGTGTTATGTCTGTTTGTCTGTGGTTTGACAGTTCATGACATTCACTGAGCTTCCAGCAAAATGAGCATGTTTGCTGAATGTACAGTAAAATTTGCTTTTGTTGAAAACAAACCAGCAAATAATTTTGCTGGAACTCGATTTCAAAATTTGGTGTGTACATTTGGAAGTGTAACCTGTTATTTGGATGATGGTTGCAGAATTCTGCAAGGGAAACAGGAGCTTTTGAGGAATCGCTTCATAAAACAAAATAAATCTTTTCCCTAGGGCCCTGCCGCTGCAGGAGGAAGACGAATGGGCACGTGCCACCCGGGAACAAGAACCAAGCAATAGGTGCAATTTGCTATTAATTGGCGGGGCCGTGATTGGGCTCCTACGGTTTACAATGAGAAACTGTTCCGTTGCGTTTGTCTTGGTTTTCTTGCGAGACATTTACTTTTTTTGGCATCTCTCCCTCCTGATGCAGCTGCTTTCGTGGATCCCCGACTATCATTCTGCAGAGAGCATTACGCATTCCAATTGAAGGCCCTATCCAGAGCTGGTAAATATCACGGCCGTCATGTGACGTCTCACTATCACGAGACGAAACTACCTATCATTAGCTTTTTTGCCATTTTTCAATGATCAATCACTCATGAAAATAATTCTTATGCGGTTTAACATCAACAATTTTAACTGATTTAGATAAATTTAAGCAAACAACCGTATGTAATCGGTAGAGTGAATATATTATTATGATTTCTTCGGTACAAGTAAGTTCAATAGCATTAAATGAGCTAGTCATTACGATGATCACAACACTGTCACGTTCTGTCATGACAAAAAATTCGATGAGGTTTTGAAGAAAATCTCTATCATCGTTTTCTCATCGAATGATAGTGACAGAAGTATCTCTGTAAATATCGCGTGAGATCTCTCATTGAAAATGAAATTTGCCAGCCCTGCCCTAATAAATAAATACCATAAACGAACGATAACCCAAATTGTTGAACTTTTCCACAAATGGTTTGGATGATACCCCAAACACGTCGTTAAGCAAAATAACCATACAAATTTTATTAGGGTGGCCCTATCCCTTTTCATAACAATGTTTATCCTGTATTCGAGAGGAAAATCATCTGATTTCAAAACAACCGTCATCCGGTTGCAGCTATCATTCGAAAAGGCGATTTCGATGTTTCGATTTGAATGGTCTGAGCTTCCATTCGAACAGAGCACGGTGGTTTGGTACAATGAGCTGGATTACAGAGGTGAAGCAATCACTCACACAACCACTGTACGATACACGCAAGTACACGCAAGTAGTGACGTCACTACTTGCGTTTACGTTGATTTTTTGGTTTACTAATACAACCCTATTTCACGATCTGCGCCACCTCTCTCTGTACCTCATTGGGTTTGGTACAGTATACTCGTGCCACCAATGGACTGAACCTAGAACTGAACACTTCACTGTCATTAGTTTCAAACCCCTTATAATAAAAAAAAATACCTTAAACGAACGATAACCTAAAAGATTGAACTATTTCACAAATAGTTTAGATGATTGAGGTACACGTACACGTCGTTAAGCAAAATAACCATAACAATATTATTAGAGAATGACACCAGCTCGCACCAACTGACAAATGCTTCAAACCGACGTTCGAGGAATTGACAATCATCGATCGAGCGGAACACGCTCTCACATATCGCACCAACAAACGGACTTGAAAATCTCTACACGGATAGAAATCTCCTTATACCTTTTGGCAAATTTCTATTGATGATTATTCATAAAATGTATAAGTCAACTAATAAGCAGACGCCTTGCAAAAAGTTAATGAAGATCATGTGTCAAATGAAATGTATAAGCGGTCACACATACCTTTTATGCTTTCTTATAGGACCTATGTGGTTTGTCTTATGGAATGTATAAGACTGATGTTTTGGCAAAAATGTATAAGTGAAACACATGAAAAAAATAATTTATTTTCGTTTCGTGTATATTCTGGTGGAGACAATGACGGGAGCAGTGGTGGCAAATGTACATTTTTCGCAAAACCATCATCCAAAGCAAAACCAAACAGACAGCACACGGGCGGTCGTGTATATGTACATTTCAAGCAAACGGCGGAGATATAGAATAAGAAAAATGTCGCAGTCCATTATTTTCTAAACAGTTTATTTGTAATTGAATTTTATCTGAAAGCTTGCATGTGACAGTACATTATCAACTCCCTTATTTAAGCACAATTTTAAAATTCAATTCCATACTAGGGGCAAGACAACTGTACTCAGAGTTAATATATTTGCAGTGAGTAAATTTGAGTTACTCAATATTTACTCAAAAACAAACAAAGTAGTCTAATATTTTTCATCAAATAATGTTCAAACAATCCCCGTCTGACAGAATGTTTTGATTTCAAGATTTAGTTTTCATTCATTAAAAGATCCAAGTTAGATGGCTCTTGTCCAAGCCAAGGGATGTTTAGGTCTCGTTTGTTTTCTAGGATGGATGGCTAAAGTGTAATGTCTTTGAAGTTTTTGGTGATGTGGTCGTGTTAGTGTTTCCATATCCCAGCCATTTATAATTACCCGGGACTCTTCCCGGAAATCGGGAAATATTGTCGGTAGTTATTTATTAAAACTTGAACTTCGTCAGGATTTCTCCCGGAAGATTTTTCTGACAATTTCTGGAAGTTTCTTCCAACTTCCCCTTGAAGATTTCCACCAGCTTCTTCGGAAGGATTCTTATGATTTCTCTGGGAGGTTTCGTCTGACTTTGCACGAAAGTTTCTTCCAACATCTCCTGGAAGTTTTTTTTAAACTTGCCCTGGAAGAATCTTCCACCTTCTCCCGCAAATTTTGTCCATTGTTCAACGGAAGTTTCCTCATCTTTTCATATCAACAGTATCAGATTACAATCAGAAGTCCTAGATTACAATAAGAAGTCCTACCGCTGGAAGTGGAAACTATTTCACATTTCATCCGGACTTCCCACGGAAACTTTTCTGAATTATTCTGAAAGTTTCATCCGGCTGCCTAAATTTGCATGGAAGTCTCTTCTAACTTCGCCCGGGAGTTTCTCACAGATTGTGTCAGAAGCGCCTACCGGTTTCGTTGGAAAGATTCTTCGCCAGGAAGCTTTCCTGACTTCGCACTAAAGATTCGTCAAACTTTTTCCGGAAATTTCTATCAAAAACCCCAAAAGTTGTGTGGTAATTTTTAATATAACATATGTTTAACATGGTTTTCGTACAAAAAAACTGCTTCTTGGGAAGTCAAACTAGTTTTCTGGGAATCGGAAAATTATAATTCTGGTAAATTTCCCGGGAAGGAAACACTAGATGGTGTGATTTCAAGACTAAGGAAGTAAGAATTTGGCCAAATGTTTTCAGAAGATTAATTTAGCTCATGAAAATTAAAACTCAATCTCACAGAATCGGTCGAAGACGTTTCATATTTTATTGCACTACATGCCTGAAATGAGGAAACTCATAATTAATAATTATTATTATTAATTACGGTATTTCGTGATAAGTAACATTTGATTTACCAGCATTCATTAAGGAAGAGGGGTTTAAATTTCTGAGAATATTTAGCTAGAAAATGTCAGAGTTAGGGTCAACTCTCTCCAGAAGCGTTCGTTGTTTTCCCTGATACTCCTGCAAAAAGACATCAATAGACACGAGTTGAAAAAGGTTGAACAGGAACAGGTTGAATTTTCATCGTCTGGTGTTGTTGTGTTGATCGATATTTAACACAAAAGGAGCATTGTTGAATGCAGTCTTTTATTTAATTGTTCATCCTAGGTCCAAATAGGTTCGTTCTGGCCAACTTCATAGTTGATTCTATTCTGAAACTTATATGAAGCTTGTCAATGAGCGATAGTCGAAAGGATGTAGGAACCATCACGTACTATTTTGTAATACTGGGATTGTGCAGAATCTACCTTTGGATTGACTGGATTATATGGAATCCCCCCTGGACAGTCATGAATCCCCCTCAATATTGAGTGAAATTCTTCCTGTGATTGTCCGGAATCCTCCCTGGGATAGTTCATATTCATTCTTTGGATTTTCCGAAGTTACCTTTGATATTGTTGGGAAACCGAACTGGGATTGTCTGACATTCCCCCTATAGGCTTGTTCGGAATATCTACTGAGACTGTCATAAATCTCCTTTGCGATTGACTGGAACCCTCCTAGAGATTGTACACAATCCCCCTGTAATAGAACGTCATCGGCATGGCAGTAAAGCAAGACAGCTCTGACTGTCCCGTAAGGTCACCATAAAAATCTGCTATTGATTTTGAGGGGACAGCTTGTAGTTCCTTTCATACACGTGCAATTGCCCTTTCATTGCTGAAAGATCTTCCTAGTAAAGCATTGCAAGCGCACCGTTTAAAATGTTGTTGCTTTGCTTTGCTTGACAGTATCGGTTGCTATGTGTATTTTATGTTGAGCAACGCGAGCTACTCAGAGTTACTCAAAATTAACTCTGATTTTACTCATGATCAAAAGCTGTCTTGCCCCAAGATTCCATACAATAATCATCAAATAAATGCAGTTATTACAGATAAATCAGCAAAATTCTACATGACATAAATTTGAGTGGCGCGGTGGTCTTAAATGCAACATTTTTGCCGCTTACTAGTTTTTTTTGAGTGTCTTCACTATAGTCATTGCGAAAAGTATCAAATGTTAAGGAAAAAAATGTTAAACACCCAGAACTCGTTGCACCACTGGACGGGAGCCAATTTGACCAGTCATTTGTGAGAGACAATCGAGCATTACTGTTTCTTTATCGACCAATGTGACGATTATTAAATCGAACAAAAATTAAATCATTGATAATTTATAATTGCGTTTTATGCGTTTTTCGCGGGGAACATCGACGCGCAAATTTGGGTAGAATCAACAATCGATCAAAAGAGATGAACTAGCCTCAGGCTAAAAATCTCTAAAATAAAGATTAAAAAAAAAAAAAAAAAAAACAATCGATCAAAACTGAACCTGAATGGGTAACCCAGTGCGCAACCGAAATTTTTGTCAATGTGAACCTCAACCTGAGGTAGGTTTTAAAAATAAACGATCAAACTGAAGTTTGTCAAAAAACAAAAAAACAGACCCAATCTTGATATCCGGTCCAGGTTTGAACTGAATAATAATTAAACTAATTCGCTATATGTTGGGAATGACAAGTTGACAAATGGACAACATCGACATGAATCCGATCGACATTGTTCATCTGTCAACTTGTCACTGCTAAACTCGATGCTAAACTCATAATGTTAGTTCAGGTTCAGTTTTGACCGATC
Organism: Ochlerotatus camptorhynchus; assembly: GCF_037179485.1. Classification (NCBI taxonomy): domain Eukaryota; kingdom Metazoa; phylum Arthropoda; class Insecta; order Diptera; family Culicidae; genus Ochlerotatus; species Ochlerotatus camptorhynchus. Next base: position 6,612,917 of record NW_027040918.1, on the reverse strand, counting down.
TGGTTGGATTCTACCCAAATTTGGGTAGTTTTGAAATAGCGTGAAGAGCAAACAATGTTTTGGATTTATTTTAACCCAGCCCTGGATGGGAAAAGTTCTGACAAGACAGGTATATAATAAAAATTTGTAAACAAGCTTCCGTTCTCTGAGTCAGAACAGCAGAAATTTCTCTTATTTCGCGTATTTTGTTAAGCAAAGCAGTAATCTCAACCCGCAATCTAAAAATGAATGAATTTGAAGCGCACCAGGACGTTAAAAGCCATTGGACGATTCCCCTCGAACCCGAGGAGATGCAGGATGTAGAACGAGAACAATGTTGTTTCCTTTGTCAGAGCGTCAACCGGACGCTAACTGTTCTTTTCAATGCAGACGTATCATCCATGAAATTAAGAAAATTAATCCACAAATATCTTAAAATCAAGGTGAGTTTCCGGTTCATATTATATACTTTTGTTGCAGGGACATGCATGAACAGAAAGTTCCAAATATGTTGGCTAAAAATAGTACCGAGCTTTAACCTTTTCTGCCCAGTGCAGTCGATTTTTTTTTCTTCTATCTAGGAAAATCTGGGAAACTTACTACAATAGTCTGGACATTTCAGTATTCAAGAATCTATGGCTCTTAGGGCCTTCAGAATAAAAAAAAACGAACCAATTAAAACCATAATTTCCGTGAAAGATTCCACTACATTGCTCTTTAATGCCTTGTAACTTATCATTTTCGTGCCCTTTTATTGACCTGGGGTCACATTATGTAACCAAGACGAAACGACTTTTTCGTAGAAGTGTTCATACGGAAAACGCTTCGCTTCGACTTCCTCAATGATTTATTACACAGCAGCAATTACTACAGAATATGTACCGAAGAAGCTAACAATGAATGCTACTCAGTGTTTGCTGCTGATAAGCAAACAAAGAATTGAATTTTCAGATCCACACGGTTTTAGTACGCAAATTACTAGAACAGATAAGGCATCGCTATTATACCTTATGTTAGTTAGTAACTAAAATATATCTTATATTGGAAGAGCAAGCTATCTAACCTATTTAATCTAATGTATTTATCATTTTCAGATGAACCATTTAGACGAAACAAATGGATTTGTCTGCGTCGATTGCATAGAAAGGTTGAACTCCCTCAGATGGTTTGACCATCAAGGGAGAAAAAATGATCTCTTCCTTAAAAATCTTCCGGAAGAATTATTTCTCCAGGGCGAGAGCTACTGTCGGTTGTGTCTGTGTACAACAAGTCGACTACAAGCAATATTTCTGGAAAATGATCAAACTCCGAATAATCCTCTGTGTGAGTTGATTAAAGAATGCATCGGTGTTGAAATAGATTACTACCGTGACTTTACGTCGAACCTCTGTACACTGTGTCGCACGCAGTTAGAAATGTTTGTAACTTTCAAACGAATCTCTAGGCAGATTCACGATGAGGGAACCAATGCTAATACCAATGAGGAGCAGAATGAATTTTGGGAGCCATTGGAAAAATGTAAGTCCAGTTGCAGCGATGCAGACGAACCACTGTTAGAAGTGATGAGCTATGAATATGAAGAAACAAGTAAAAAGAAGAGAAAGCGAAAGGTGAAAAACAGAACTCAAAAGATCAAAAAACAACCCACACCTAAGAAACAACAAGTGGAAAGTAATGATAACAATGATATAATTTGGGCAAAAACCGATCGCCAGAGGATCTATCGAATCTTGTGGACGGCTGATGATGAGCGGAATTTCGAAGTAATCAAAGAAATGAAAGGGCGAGCACGTATCAGAAGGGATGGATACACATTTTCCTTTGCAAACATGAAACCGGATGGATCGAGCTTGTGGAATTGCGACTATAGGACGCTTCATAGCTGCAAGTATGAATAGTTATTCCATAAGTAGCAACCAAAACATTGTTCTTTTTATCCAAATTTCCACTTCCAGATTTCAACTAACCGTCGGTGCCAATGGGAAAATTGCGACGGTGACAAAGACCATGGTTCACACCCACGATAGCGAACCGGCACGGATCCTCAAGTCCCCCCTCGGAAAGGGAGTTCTGTTGAACGACGATGGAACTGAGGATGTGTTTTGGTTAATCGGTGTAAGACATGTGGGCAAAGAAATCGACAGGCACCTAATTTTCCGAGGGCATCATTACATCTTACGTGCGTGCGACGTCAGTCAAGATACCAGTCAATGGATATGCAAATGTCGCCAATGCCGAGTAACCGTTGAGGTTCGAGGGGTATTTAAATTTATAACTTCTAAGGGAGTGCATACCCATCCGCAAATATCCAAACGAGAATTGCAAGAAGCATTGAAAGGCAGTAGAGTTAGTGCTAGATCGGAGGACGTTATTACTCCATTCCGTGATCAGAAAGTCTCTGAAATGGACCCAAAAATGTCAAGCTTGCAGAGGAAGTTATCTGTCCCAGAAGTATACACCAAACTGGCAAAAGAGGACGAGTATCGTGAATTCATTGTTCTAAAAGCTCGGGATAATCTCTACAAAATACGCTATCTAGGTTACGATTATAAACTTTACTTGAAGCAGACTGAAGGCTCCACCCTTTGGAAGTGCCTCTGGGAGAGCATCTATAACTGCAAAGCAGTTATAGTGGTTTCGGGCGATGGAAGAAATGCCGCGTATTATGGTCTAGTGGAGCACAATCATTCGATAGAACCAGCACCGATCTTTCTGTGTGAACCCAAGCAGTACTCAGTTCGGAACATTGCCAATGATGTATTGGAATACATGAAACTTCTGAGCCGTGAGTGTGCATACTTTCGAAGCCGGACGATACTGTTTCGCTTTCATGTGTACAATTTGTATCAGATTATTAATGACGAAACTAGATGGCTGTGTGTCAGAACAGGATCACAGGGACAGCAATGTTCCGCTTCCATCATAATAACCGGTTCAATGGAGTCGTTTTTGCGCAAAGGAGACCACTGTCACTTGCCCATGTCTACAAGCGAAATAAAAAGTATTGTCAAGCCAGGTAACGTAGTGGAACTATCGGCCTTGAAGCACGACGAATCTTCGCAGAGTGCTAACACAACGGATTCCGGATCATCGAATGATGTACTAAACATGCTGAAACAGCAACTCCTAGCATTCCCAGTCGGACGCGGAGGCATCTGGGACATGAAAGAGAACAAAAATCATCCATTCTACTTCGTGATGGACCAGGCGAAGAAGAGTGGTACTCCTTATAAATTTTTCTACCAACACTACCGTTATGCTTTCGTTTCAATTGATGAGTATGGTACCAGTCAATGGATCTGTTGCAAGCTGTTGGAAACCAGTGCACGGGAGGGAACATGTACGGCTCGAGCTACGATCGAGGGCGTCTTTCAACGGGTATTAACAAGGGGAACTCACAACCACGATGGCATCCCAGAATCGATGGTTGAGTATCTGTGTAGCAAGACGGAAACGAGCATTTAGTATATAGGGTTTACATAGAATAGAACTGCTAGGTACTCTGGTAAGAGATTTTAATTAGATCATTATTTATTGCCATTATTTTACTATTTCATCTCAACTTATACCAAGGTAAATTAGAGTATTCTAGTGAGTGTATTCAATTGATATCAAGTTCCATATAAAACAATAAAGATATTATTGCATATATGTTTAGTAAGTCTATAATATTAAACATGAAGAAACCTGTTGGTACTTGAACACCCCGACAACCTACGAAGAATACAAAAACCACAATATTTTATTTTTTTCTTAAACACACATCGTCCGAAGAAAAACTCCTTTGCTACAGTCCATTTCCCGCGAGTGTCAAGGACATTTGTGGTCCTTCGAACCAGATCAATTGTTCCAATAACAGTTGAATTTTGCGAAAAAAGTGAAGCGGAAACGCTACCGGCGTGCAGTGGAGGCTCAAGCAGCCGAAGAAAAATGACGCCATTACTGATGGCGAATAACGCAGTTGCCGTCGGGTCGAGTGTTTACAGCTCTTGAATGCGCTCCTAGCTGGTCCTAGCTGCATATTGATTGAAAAACTAAAAATCGATTTCCATGTGTGTGGGCGTAGAATATAAAACGGCAGCACTTCCCGTCACACTACTTGTTGGTCCCGATTCTGTGACACTACCCTGAATGTCACTACCCCGAACGCCATAACCCCGAACGCCACTACCCCGAACGCCACTACCCCGAATGGCCATTACCCCGAATGCCCTACTACCCCGAATGGCCATTACCCCGAAATTAAGACAAATGAAAGAACAGCAAGGGGTCAAAAGAAGGGTACATTTTTAGAAGGAAATTTCGTTTTGGAATTTATATATATATATTTATATGTATATTTATATTATTAAATGATATTTTTTATTGGAATTTTGAAGCTTGCAAGCTAGCAAGCTTGTTTTACGCGAGAAGCCCGTTGTCTGTTGTCTGTGATTAAACTCTCTGATTAGTTTCACTTTACTAAATTGATGATACACTACGTTTACTTTTATGGAACTATGTATTTATCAATTCCAAACCATTTTAAAGCTCTTTAGAAAATGACAACCTTCAAGTTTTCGAGCACTTCGTTCACCATTTAAAAAGTCAAAGGGTCTAATATGCAATCCAATTCAATATGCAATACCAGTCGGAAACTGTTAAACCTTATCAAAGAATTGTTCGACCTGAGTCTAGACCTGAGTTCCAGAACAACATGTGAAAAGGGCATACAAGCTTTTTGTAAACAAACCTTTGTAGGCCCTTTTCTCACCAACCGAGGGTCGCCCACGCAAACCAGCAATATCATCGGGAAGGGGAAAGTGTCCCCTACCCGGTGATGTTGAAGGTTTGCGTTGGTGTCATATGGGTGGCGAGAAAAGGGCATAAGAAGGTTTGTTTACAAAAAGCTTGTATGCCCTTTTCACATGTTGTTCTGGAGTTGAAGAATTTCTCGTTATGGATTGAAAAATCGGTGCATGGAACGTTGAACTATCGATTACAAATTTATAACATTATTCCACACGTTATTATCCCAAATGGTCATTACCCCGAATCCCTTGCCAAAAGCTATTGATTACATATTTTCCTTATATATTAAAAGAAGGGAATATTCCCTTCCCTTCTTTATCATACATCCAAAGAATAAATTATTTTCTTTTTATATATTCAAATAAAGGAATATTCCCTTCTTTATCGTTCATCCAATAATTAATTATTTCTTTTTGTTATATTTTCAAAGAAGGGAATATTCCCTTCTTTATCATATATTTAACGAATTGATTATTTTCTCTTTTATATATTAAAAGAAGGGAATATTCCCTTCTTTATCGTATATCCAAAGAATTAATTATTTCCTATTGTTATATTTTCAAAGATGGGAAACCCCCTTGAGCCATTAAGGGGCTGTTCATTAACTACGTAGATTTTTTGGGATTCTTGACCCCCCCCCCTTCCCCTGCAATTTTCCATACAAAATTTTTAAAATTTGTATGGACCGTGCACAATTGCCAACCCCCCCCCCCCTTAATTTCGGGGTAGTCGCCATTCGGGGTAATGGCCATTCGGGGTAGTGTACTATTCGGGGTAACGGCGTTCGGGGTAGTGTACCGTTCGGGGTTATGGTGTTCGGGGTAGTGTCACAGAATCGTTGGTCCCACCTCATATGTACACCTTGGTAACACCAGCCCGTTGCAGCAGTCCACTTGACGGTGCAACACCGAGCTTCGGCCTCTTTCGGATTGGCGTTGACGAGAGCTCTGTAACTCTTTACTCCTATGGAGAAATCTCATATGTAACTGTCAGTCTATGTGTGAAACATGGCGGACTTTTTCTTATTCTCTCACTCCAACGCAAAACCCCATAAGGAACTGTCAAAATGTGTGTGAAGAAACGTCACTTCGGGACTGGTGTCAAGGCGAATACCAGCTGCAGTACAGGTAGGACGTGCTTCCGGATCGTGGAGCAAACTGGTTGATTCCTCGGCATTTCCACAATCCACAATATGGATTTTATTCGATTGGTGAAAACATCACAACGTGTTCGCGCATGCTATCGTGCTTGTGGTGATAAAAAAATGGCCACTAACAGCAAAGAGTGAAAAAGGCATAGTGTTTTTCGCAAGTACCGAGCTGTTCCCCAAGTCAGAGTGGCCAGATTATTTTTTTCATTATCGGTAGCTTCTCAAAACTTTTAACGGTACCCGACCAACCATTCGTGAAACTTCTTCAAAGTTCTTTGCACAAAAATAAAGATTAATGTCGGTAATTCTTTACTTTCAAGTTTCTTTGATTTCGATGAATATATTTAAAAACCTTTATTGTTCGATACTTACATTTAAGATAATTTCTTTATCGGTCGCTTGACAGTAATCTATAAAGATGCCATACTAAATTTCTTCTAATTTCGATGTGTCACAAGGACTATAGTTTTCTTTATAAATATTCATCTAAAAATATTTGAATACTGATACCATCGTAACGTTGAACTTTGGCAAAGAACAATAAAGATTGCCATTCTTCATCGAGAGAAGCATGATCTGCTGGAAAATGAACGGGAAGGCTGATCGATGGCCACGATGATAAAAATGTTTGCCATTGTAGATAATAGTTCATTAAGTTAACGTCGATACACTCTCGGCCATTTCTTAAGAATCAGCGATAGCAAGCGTGGTGGAATTCTCGGCATTTTGAACCGAATGAGGGAACTTGATACTTTGGTTATGGATATGACAAATAAATTTTGAATTTATGCTTGAAAAGATGTACATAAATTTCAAAACACCATATACTAGAGTGTGATTGCCAGTCGTTAAGAAGCTCATCAACAGCAGCTGTAGACCCGAGGATTAGCTACCAACAAAGAAATTAGTACACCCTAGATGGCACGGGATCGAAAACTAGCAATTATGTAGATAAAAATAATCTCAAAAATATCAGTACGTGTATTGTTATTTTGATCTGACAAGAGAAATCGATATTTTGATCTGGCAACACGAATCGATATTTTTACATAGGTAACGATTAGTAGCAACATTTTGATAAAGATGTTTATAAATGATTCACGGTCAGGCTTTTAGTATCTTTACATTTATTCATTAAATGGTGACGATCGCTATCGATTTTTCATATGAATGTCTTTGAAGATCGATGTATCGAAAATTAAAGAAATTTAACGAAATGGTTGCGGTCGGGTAGTTATCGGTAGGTCGACTTAAGAAGGCTTTCCCGATAGTTGAAACTTTTGTGAGCGGGGTGGGGATGACTCTGCTCCAAGTGGAACGAAAGTGTTGTGGATTCAGGGCGGTATTCAGTGACGAATTGTTACCGCATTATTGGTGCGGAAATTAATAAGCACGATGAGCACTGTACGTACACCGATCGTGACGAGAAGTGCGAAAGATAAAAACACTGGTGATGAAAATTACGCCGATGACAGTGTTACACCAGTGAAAGAAAATAACCAGAACGGTGAACCAGTGCCGATCAGTGAACATAAGGAAAAAGGAAAAGAAGTGAAGAAGAAGATGGCTGCTGAATATACACTGAACGAATTTGACATATTCCTGTTATGTGGAAGTCTAATAAATTTGCGCTATAAGATAATCCATTGAAAATGATATGATTGAAAATGTGTCAGGTAAATTCTATATGAATATCTGATACATTTACAATGCTGATAATTTGGTAACTTTTATCTGATCGTCATATGATAAATGAAAATCGATTAAATTATAATAATTAACTGAAATGGATTTGAAACCCATAAGCATAAGCTATACTTTTCACCACAATATAATATATGTGTCATAAATCAATCGAAGTAAAGTTTATGTGAAAATAACATGAAATTTACTTCTTCTTTTGACACATATATTTAATCGATATCTAAAAATAAATTCGAAAAATAAACATCAGGCAGAAGGAGCTTTCACAGTTGTGCCTTTTTTTTATTGTAGCTGATTTGGGATTCGATCAAGATCTGTTGAGGTGTGATGCTTTCGGTGTCTGTGCTCGATTCCACTGGGCCACGGCTGACTTCAAGATTGAGCTCGTTCAAATAGCATGAAGTAAGAACAGCTCTCCCGACATGGAATGTAGTGCAACTTTATGCTCGTTTTGCTAGAGTGAAGACAAATAGCACTGACAAATTTATGTTCCGTTTCGGTGGTGTGGTTTGTTCAAATCTTTCTTAATGCACCTGTGTGCAATAAATCAACGACTAAATTATATGATTTGATAGAACTGGCTCATGAAGTTCGAGTACTACTTAGGGCTGGAATCTGAATTAGCCGTGTAGAAGGCTTACAATTAGAATCATAGCAAAGTAAATATTACAGTAGAATCATTTTTTTTCAATCTCAATACATTCTTTTCTGGAACCAATTATCATATGAATGAGTGTACGTTAACATCGTTGAAAATTGTTTCAATAATTTATAAAGAACAATCATGTAAGATGTATTTTATTGGGAGCGATATTCATCTCAGAAAAACATGCAAAAACAAATGCTTGCTGTTGGATTTCTTAAAAGGCATTTCTATATGACTATTTAATGATTGGGATAGATCTGTTTACAATCTTTAAACGTCAAAAATCAAAGCAAGCTATTACAATGAGATATACATGTTTTCCTATACTGCAAAGTTAAATGACAGTCCAATAGTTTCTACATGTCTATTCACACGCGACATATCAACAAACGTCAAAAATCAGTAAAAGCAACTCCAATAAAATATACATGATTATCTTATAAGATATATATTTTAGTGAGCAATATTCATCATGAAAACAGGTATATTTTACTGAATTTTCTCATAGTGCAAACTTATATGATTTTCCATTAGTTTCTAGATGTCTGTTCCCACCCATGATATATCAACAGTTTTTCACCATGAAATATATCAGACAATATTCATATACTTCTTACCTTCGCTAACCACGTTCGAAGCAAAGTATTATCAAGTACTAAGTATGTGAAATTATGATAGAAATCATTCCATATCGCAGTCATAGTTTTTAAGTGATAATCCAATGGAATCTATCAATCATCACATAGAATGAATAAATATGCTGACATTGCTATGTTATAAGATGGATCCAATAAACGGTACATGTCGATTTGTTTCAGTGTAGAGTGCTACAAAATCAGCTGAGTGCATTGCGTAGGAAGCTGGAGCGAGTGAGAGCAGCAATGGAAACTGACACCGACGACTACACTCATAAAATTCGACACATTTTTATTGGCGAATATCCACGTAAAATTCCACATGATTTTCATGTGTCCACACATAAACAGAATCCACTCAGAAGTACACATGAAATTTATGAGTCAAATGAATTTTATGTATACACATAAGAACTATGTGTCCGACACATACATATCATTTGTTTATCACATTGCAAAAATTCATGTGTGGGACACATAAAAATTAGCATTGAGTTTTTATTAGTGTACAATCAGAGCCTGGAGTGCAAACAATTTTTGCAGCTTCAGCTAAAGGTTGTGGAAAGTGTGAATACTGACTACAACGAGCTCACGGCCTTAACATTAGCGATGAAGATCGTGATGGGCGGGAGACAGCTTGTATCGAATTTGAGCAGCTTTACGGTGAGTTGTATACACTGGAATCGCATTTTACACGGGTTTTTTTAACGCGGATTTTGGATTTTTTTTACGCGGATTTCAGAATTTACGTTGTTTATCGTTATACATCGAAGTCGCTTTTTACGCGGTTTTTTTACACGGTTTTTTTTTACGCGGATTTAGGAACTTACGCGGTTTTTTTTTACGCGGATTCCGGAATTTACGCGGGACCTGGGGGCAAGACAGCTTTCGATCACGAGTAAAATCGGAGTTAATTTTAAATAACTCTGAGCAACTCGCGTTGATCAATATATTATACACATAGCAACCTGAATGTTATATTGAAAACAAAGTTAAAACTGATGCTGTCAAGCAAAGTAAGTTGACGTGTTTTCCAGTTTTGATCGATGAGCCTCGAAGTAAGTATTAATTTAAAAAGGAAACTTATAATTTATTCGAATTATATTCCAAAAGTGCAGAAGATTAATTTGTCGTTCCACTTACGCAGGATTACTTTTGGGAAAAAATCCAACGTTGGAAATGCTCTCCTCCACTTAAAAAACATTCTGAAGCTGGAGGGGCTAGGCAAACGGTGCGCTAGCAATGCTCACCCGGGAAGACATTTCGGCGATGGAATTGCAAATGCGCTTTCGTATAGCACGTGTACGAAATGAAATTCAAGCTGCCCCTTCAAAGTCGATGGAAGATTTTTATGGCGATTATGCCAAACAGCAAGATAAGCTCAACATCGACGATCGCCACCATCGATAACACGTAGCAACTACATTCACGTAGTTGACGACGCAGCATATAACAAGGACGACGAAGAACCACCATCGTGTTCCTCGGACCTGGACGACTCAGCAGAGCAGAAATGGCTTTACATCGAATGTTTGTGTAGGAACTTATAGTGCGGTTCAATAGGTTCGAATTAAGCTAAAATAATTCAATAAATTCATTCTGTGTGTAACGTTAGAGCAATGTAGTTCGCATTTATATTTTTTATACATCCAAAAACTAAGTGAAAACGTAATTCATACAAATATATAAATATAATAAAATACATTCCTGCATGTTTTTAAACGACATTAGAATACAGTGCCTTCCTATTTTTGGCAACATATGATTTTTGTCTATTATGCAATCTATAAATTCATAGAATGCTCTATTCGATTTATGATGTTACTCGACCATTATATAGGAATTAGACGCTGGATATTTCATGAAATATTATACAGAAAACATGGGCAGAAAATTGAGGCAATAAGCAGATGGTGACGGCACTGTATTTAGTTGTCGGCCATGACATGATTTTTAATGTTAACAAACTCCACGAAGCTGGCCAGCGTTGACTTATCTGGCCTGAAATGAGCAGCTACATAATATACCACAATCAATAGCGTCTAATTTGTGTGCAATATGGAATCTTGTGGATCATTACAACAAAACCTAACGATTATAACATTCCTGTTTATCATTTTAAACTCATGGTGAAAACCAAATATGCTGTCAGACAATATTTTCTATGATTAGAAAATCGAAACTACTTTGTTAATTTTTGAGTAAATGTGAGTAATTCAAATTTACTCGCTGCAAATATATTTACTCTGAGTACAGATGTCTTGCCCCCAGCGCGGGACGTATCACACGCGTAAAAAGCGACTCCAGTGTATTGCCTTTCTTGCATCAGCCTGTTTTCCCACGTTCAGTCGATGCTTTTCAAGCATGGGAGAAAATCCGTAGTGAATATCCCCATGTATATCCCATTTCTCGAGACAGTTTATCAAGAATGGTAACAGATCATTTTTCAGCCACACGTCAAATAGTTATCAATTATTTAAAATATTGATAATGTTATGGCATGATCAGACAGGTTTTTGCGGGCAACACTGCATTGTTAGGGTGGAATATTTTTCAAAATTATTCGGTGGAAATGTTTTCCCATGTGGAAAGTGATTATTGGGACCAATTAAGTGACATATAAAAATTAAATTAATTAGGTAAAATATAAAAAATTAAGCTGAGTGGCTTCTTGTGCATCCCATGAACGATGCAGTTTGGTTTTACAGTCCCTTACGGTAGTCAGCCAGGGTGTGCTGAACAATAACAATATCAAAAATTGAGCTTTTTTCATTGACATTTAGAGGTGGCGCACGAGGTCTAAGTCCAAAATGTTGGACGATGAGGTTTTTTTTTTAAATAAAACATATAAGTAAACACGTGATTTTGTGACCCTGAAAGACGAAAGTTTTGTCCATTTTGCGATATCTTCACTCGTTCTCAAGATATACTATAGTATAGCGATGTTCCCGCATATGGACTTCAGCTTACATATTGATCTATCGCAATCAACATCCTTGCGGTGAATGGTGATAGAACCAGCGTGAGTAAATATGAGAATGAGAGAGAATGACGGAGAAAGAGAAAGAGGGAGAAAATGAGAGAGGAAAATAAAGGTTTACCTTATTACAGTAAACTCTTTCTAAATAGAGATTTGCGAACAAAGAGTTAGGAAATAGTTTCAAAAAGGGGAATAAATTTACCACCGTAATGTTGCAATTTTGCATGAAGTAGCCTGAATTATCACCGAGTTAGAGAGAATATAATGTTAAAGAGAATGAGACTTGACTCTATTTGAAATGTGATCTGATTTCAAACGTAAAGCATTAATTGATTCATAAAATTAACTGCTCATGAACAGGGTTGTTAATCGATAACCGTCGATAACGTTAGCATTATTGGCGCGTCGGAATCGGATGTTTTCTCAAACAACTCGGGAGTCCCGCAAGGCAGTAACCTAGGACCGCTACTATTTTCGATCTTTTTAAACGATGTCGCCTTGCTGATACCATTTGGATGCCGCGTTTTCTATGCAGACGATACGAAAATCTACAAAACTATTAAAAGCCTCTCGGACTGCTGGGATCTCCAGAATATGTTAGGTATTTTTGCAGACTGGTGCTCAAGAAATTTGATGAGTCTAAGCATAGAAAAATGCAACATTATTTCATATCACCGAAAAATTGAACCAATCATGTTTGACTATGTTCTCTACGGACGGTGTCTTGCTCGTGTAGAGCACATAAAGGATCTCGGCGTTACCTTGGACTGCAGACTCACTTTCAGAATCCACTACAATGACATCATCTCCAGAGCTAATCGACAATTGGGCTTTATTTTCAAAATTGCCGACGAGTTTCGTGACCCGCTATGTCTCAGGCTCTCAGGTCACTTTACTGCTCGCTTGTGCGATCCTTATTGGAGTCAGGTTCAGTTGTTTGGTGCCCTTTCCATGCTAGCTGGATCACTAGAATTGAATCCGTTCAAAGCAAGTTTGTGAGATATGCTCTTCGTTTCCTCAACTGGCGTGACCCAACGAACTTGCCACCGTACGAGGAGCGTTGCCGTCTCCTGGGAATCGAGCCATTAGAGGTGAGACGGACGGTCGCTCAAGCTATGTTCGCTGGAAAGCTGCTTACAGGTGACATTCCCCCTTATTCTGCGAGTCACGTGACTCTCTGTCACCGGTGAGGTGACAATTGTCACCTCGTGTGAGGTGACTCTCCATGTAAATCAAATGGAGAGTCACCTCACACGAGGTGACTATTGTCACCTCACCGGTGAGAGAGAGTCACGTGACTCGCAGAATAGGGGGGATTGACTGCCCAACACTGCTGTCACAACTAAATATGTATGCCCCTGAGAGGTTTCTTCGTCAACGCGACTTTCTGTTTTTGGAACCACGGAGCCGGAATTATACACAACACGAGCCAATTCGAGCAATCAGCCGGCAATTCAACAACTTTTTTTATATGTTCGACTTCAATGTATCAGCTGACGTGTTTCGTCATCGGCTACTTGGCCTTTTCCGTACCGTTGACCGTAACTATTTAGTTTAAGTTTTATTCATTTAGACAGTATTTGTCAGTTGAATTTTTCAATAAACAATAAACAATATCCAGATCCTGATAGCTCTACATTACAAGCAGAGTCCTAACCGTGGCCAATTACCTGCAAGGAAGGACAAATTGCGAGGCTATCCTGAGGCAAATTGACCTGAATGTTCAACCCTGACCGATTCGTAATAACCTTATGCTAAGACTGCCTCTACGTCGCACAAATTATGGAGCGTACAGTGCAATGTGTGGACTGCAGAGAACATTCAACAGAGTTGCATCTGTTTTCGACTTTCATCTCTCCCGTAATGCGCTTCGTCGAAAGTTTTCTTCTGTTTTTCGCCGGCAGGAGTAACTGACTATAAGATATATGTTTTTTAATGTTTTTTTTTTATGTTATGACCATGCTTGAATGTATTTTTTTATCATAGTTGATAAGGTTAACATCATTGGGGCTTTTTTTTTTTTTTTTTTTTTTTTAACTCTTTATTTGTTCCAAATTCAAAATAAATTACATTTCATTTTAACCTAGGTGCTCCAGTTACTGCAGTAACGTACCAGCCTTAATTGTTATGATATATATCTAAGTGTTTTTACATTGTTCCTGTCTTGGCAATTCAGTATTTTAAACAGGTTTTTTAACCTGCATGTCAGTATAACAATTGATATCTTAAAACTAAAAACTAAAACTAAATCTTATCTAAGTATAAAGGGAATTAATCGTTGCAATTGAGGATTGCAACGATTTTTGCCTGAAATTATTCATTATTTTGTTGGACATTTGTGCTAAAGTCTCAACATTCGAAATTCTATGTACTTCGGTTGTACTGTACCAGGGAGGCAACTTCAAAATCATTTTCAGAATTTTGTTCTGAATCCTTTGAAGTGCTTTTTTCCTGGTAGTGCAGCAACTAGACCATATTGGTACAGCGTAAAGCATGGCCGGTCTAAAAACTTGTTTAAATATTAGAAGTTTATTCGTCAGGCAAAGTTTGGATTTCCTGTTTATAAGAGGATACAAACATTTAATATATTTGTTACATTTGGCTTGAATGCCCTCAATGTGATCTTTAAAAGTTAATTTTTGGTCAAGTATTAATCCAAGATATTTCACTTGGTTTGACCAGGAAATTGGAACTCCGTTCATAGTGACTATGTGACTACTACTAGGTTTCAAAAACGAAGCTCTAGGCTTATGTGGAAATATTATAAGTTGAGTTTTGGAAGCGTTGGGAGAAATCTTCCATTTTTGTAAATAAGAAGAGAAAATATCTAAACTTTTCTGAAGTCTGCTGCAAATAACACGAAGACTTCTTCCTTTAGCGGAAATGCCTGTGTCATCAGCGAACAAAGATTTGTGGCAACCCTGAGGCAAATCAGGGAGGTCCGAAGTGAAAATGTTATACAATATAGGCCCAAGAATGCTACCCTGAGGAACTCCTGCCCTAACAGGTAGTCGATTAGATTTGGAATTTTGATAATTTACTTGAAGAGTTCTGTCAGTTAAATAATTTTGAACTAATTTCATAATATAAAGTGGAAAATTAAACTTTTTCAATTTAGCAATCAAACCTTCATGCCAAACACTGTCGAATGCTTTTTCTATGTCTAGAAGAGCAACTCCAGTTGAGTGGCCTTCAGATTTGTTTGAACGAATTAAATTGTTAACTCTTAAGAGTTGATGAGTAGTTGAATGCCCATGGCGAAATCCAAACTGCTCATCTGCAAAAATTGAGTTCGTATTGATGTGAAGCATCATTCTATTCAAAATTATCTTTTCAAAAAGTTTACTTATTGAAGAAAGCAAACTTATTGGACGGTAGCTAGAAGCTTCAGCTGGATTTTTATCCGGCTTCAAAATTGGAACAACTTTTGCATTTTTCCATTTATCAGGAAAGTATGCCAAATGGAAACATCTGTTAAATAATTTTACCAAGAAAGACAAGGTACTCTCTGGGAGTTTTTTGATGAGGATATAGAAAATTCCATCATCACCTGGAGCTTTCATATTTGGAAAATTTTTAGTTATAGACCTTACTTCGTCCAAATCAGTCCCCCAGGAATCATCAAAAATATTTTCCCGAGAGAAAATATTCAGAAAATCCCGAGCAACCTGATTCTCAATAGGACTAGTAAGACCCAAACTGAAATTATGGGAACTCTCGAATTGCTTAGCAAGTTTCTGAGCTTTTTCCAAATTTGTGATCAAAATTTTACCACCTTCTTTAAGCGCTGGAATAGGCTTTTGAGGTTTTTTCAAAATTTTTGTGAGTTTCCAAAAGGGTTTGGAACTCGGGTCTAATTTAGAAATATTATTTTCAAAAGTTTTGTTCCTCAGGGCAGAGAATCGCTTTTTAATTTGTTTTTGCAAATCCCGCCAGATAACTTTCATGGCAGGATCGCGTGTTCTTTGATATTGTCTCCTACGGACATTTTTAAGACGGATCAAGAGCTGAAGATCATCGTCTATTATAATTGAATCGAATTTAACCTCGCATTTTGGTACTGAGGCAGCTCTTGCTTCAACTATAGAAGTAGTCAGAGATTCAAGAGCATAATTAATTTCATCTTTGGTTTGCAAAGGAATGTTTGGATCGAAGTTATATTCCATAAATGTTCGATACTGCTCCCAATCAGCTCTATGGTAATTGAAAGTAGAGCTGTTGGGATTACAAATTATTTCTTGGGATATTTCAAAAGTTACTGGAAGGTGATCAGAACCGAAGTCAGCATGGGTAACCAATTGGCTACAAAGTTGACATGAATCAGTTAAGACCAAATCAATAGTGGAGGGATTTCTTGCAGAAGAAAAGCATGTTGGGCTGTTTGGATATTGAATAGTGTAATAACCTGCAGAACAATCATCAAACAGAATATTACCATTAGAATTGCTTTGAGCATTATTCCATGAGCGGTGTTTTGCATTAAAATCACCAATAATGAAGAATTTAGACCTATGACGGGTAAGTTTCTGGAGGTCACCCTTGAGAAAATTCTTTTGCTGGCCTACGCATTGGAATGGCAAATAGGCAGCTATAAACGTAAGTTGTCCAAATTTTGTTTCAACAGAAACCCCCAAAGTTTCAAAAACTTTGGTTTCAAATGAAGAAAGAATTTTATGTTTGATTTGTCTATGAATAATGATGGCAACGCCACCACAGGGTCCATCAAGACGATCATTTCTATAAATCAAGTAGTTTGCGTCCTTCTTAACCTTATGGGCAGGTTTAAGGAACGTTTCAGTTATAACGGCAATATGCACGTTATGAACTCTTAAAAAGTTAAATAGCTCGTCTTCATTATCTTTAAGAGATCGAGCATTCCAATTTACAATATTTAATGCTTTAAAATCCATTACTGAATTTTAAAGTCATGACAATATTATTTGCAAATTTTACTCCAGTTTGAATAGCATCAAACATGGAGTTAGATTTAAGCATATCAGAAATCATGTCAATTAATGAATTCTGTAAAAATTCCATTTTGGGGGCAGTAATGCTTCCTAAGTCAAAATTGTCAAAATTTCCATTAGAACGTTGGTTAGTATTTTGATTTCTACCCGTTGCAATAGCAGCATAGGTAGCTCCATTAACTCGCTGAACATTGTTAGCAGCGAGGGGAGTAGGTACAGATGAAACATTTGAAGCAGGGGAGATATTTGTACCTACGGGTACGAATGTAGAATTTGTTCCTCGCTGACCGTTGTTAACAGCAGAGGAATTTGTACCTGGTCGGAAACGTGGAGCGTTTCCTACCTGACGGTTAGAACGAGATTGTAGGATCGCTTTGCGAGTCTTACATTCCCAAAAATTGGATTTGTGGTTTTCACCACAATTTGAACATTTAAATTTCTTAGGATCTTCCTTCACAGGACAGTCGTCCTTTGCGTGAGAGGAATCACCACAATTCATGCATTTAGCTGGCATGTAGCAATTTTTAGTTCCGTGACCCCATCCCTGGCACTTACGGCACTGGGTGAGGTTTTGGAAATTTCCTCCAGTCTTCCTGAAGTGTTCCCACTTCACTCGGACATGGAGCATAAGGCTAGCTTTTTCTAAGGCCTTAAGGTTGTTTAGTTCACTAGACTTGAAGTGAACTAAATAAAAATCATTAGAAATCCCGTTGCGCGAATCGCCAGGACGGGATTTCATTTTCATTTTGATTACTTGGAGTGGCACAACTCCAAGTAATTTTGCCAGTTCATCTTTGATCTGATCCAGGGATTCACCACTGGGCAGTCCTTTCATGACAACCTTGAACACACGTTCAGTTTTGGTGTCGTAAGTAAAAAATTTGTGCTTCTTCTCAGTAAGATACTTGAGAAGACATTTAAATCCATCCAAGGTTTCAGCCAATACACGGCATTCACCCCGACGTCCAATTTGTAGTGAAAACTTAACTTTCACGAAATTCAAAAGTTCCATGCGAAGAGCATGGAAATCGGTAGTGGTTATCACAATAGGGGGAATCTTTTCCTTCTTGGCATTAAGCCGGGAAAGTTTACTAGAATTTTTCTTGGATGATGGATCATTCTCATCATCCGTGAGCAAATCAAATTGATTACTCAAATTAATTTCATCAGAAGGGGGGTCAAGAGTTTGCCCCTTTCTTTTGCGTTTAGGCGCCATGGCGGCAGTAAATTTTTATCCAAATCGACTTCCAAGCAGATTACTATAAGAATCTGAAGGATCGAAGAGGAATTTTCCAAATCGATATCCAAGAAGGATTACCTCGGGTAGGGTCCAAACAAGGATCGAAGAGGAATAAGAGTTGAACAAGGTAGAAAATTTTTACAGGTTGAGCACTGAAAAGTGCTGTTAAAATTTGTTGTAGCTTTAGGTAGTAGTAACACTTCCTTCAGCAAAAAGCAAATAGATCCGCACGGCAAGAGAGCACGATGCGGACTGATCATTGGGGCTTTATATGTAGCTTTGTACCCCGTACAGACTATGGCTTATATCATGTAATATAGGCTGTCTTGCAATGAACACTCATACATCTTGTTTTCACTGGAAATCCTATGTATGAGTGCTCATTGCAAGACAACCTATATTACATGATATAAGCCATAGTCTGTACGAGGTTTTAGCATGAAGTTGTTGCGAAGCGGTCGGGGTTGAACATTCAGATCAATTGACCTCAGGATAGCCTCGCAATCTGTCCTTCCCTGCAGGATATCGGCGTAAGGGCAAGGGCTTTACTTGTGTTCCTTCTAGTCCGGAGAGGTTCTAGGTCGATAAGTTGACAACGGTTTTCGTCACAGGGTAATCGAAAGGGATCATTCCAAGGCAATCTACGTAGCGCAAAACGAAGAAAGCGACGTTGAACAGATTCGATTCTCTCGGCACCGCTGTAATAGTTTTTGTGTTCCAAACCGATGAATAATACTCAAGCGAACAAGCGGACAATAGAGAGATTTTAGACAGTAGATGTCGATTAAGTTTTTAGCTATCCTGAAATGAACCTAAAGTTCTAGACGCCTTATCGACAACATATGCAATGTGTTGCTTCAATGATAGCTACGAATCCAAGATCACACAAAAATCTTTCACCTGATTCACGCGTTCGATTGTCGAGCCAAGCAGGTCATAGCTAAATATTATCGGTTGTTGTTTTCGTGAGAACGTAATAGCGGAGCATTTGACTGGGTTCACTACCATTCCGTTTAAACTGCACCAACTAGAGAATACATTCAGCTGACGTTGAAGAAAGTGACATTTACATTTTATCAAAAACTGATCTTCAACAAAGTTGTAGCTGATTTTTTTTCTTACAAGCACAGCTATCATTTTTAAAGAAGAGCGAAATGGTGAATTATTAGACAGATAGAAAAAAAATAATTTCCATATAAAATTCAAATGGTTCGTCTCAAATCATTTTCTTACCAAATGAGTTTAAATTTTGGAAAGCTAATCAGGATCCGATTTAGAACCGTTTGAACACTGTGCCACAAAACTTTGCTGCAATACATCTCGAAACGGGTGCTCATATTTCAAACGAAGAACATGTTCTAAAATTCATTTCCAAGTCCTAACATTTTTGCAGTCTGGTATTTTAAATATTTCTGACAGAATCTTAAGAATATTTTCAAGACTTGAAAATATTCCATAGCAACAGAAATCTGAAAACTTCCGCGTTTCAGATAAAAATAAAAATTGTTAAACAGTAATTAAAAAATATAGTTGCCAGTGTGACAATTCCATTCTACGAACATACAATTCATGTAGATTTTTGAACGCTAACATGGACATTTCTTTCCAATCACTGTCAACGACCTTTCTCAACACGACTAGATATATGTATTGATACACAAATAAATAAGAATAAGCCAATACCACGTCTAGCTACAGAAAACCAGCTTTCACTTACCGAAATCCGCCAGGTCCGGTATCAGTAGATCATCCATCAGGTTTGTCCCTATCATCGGTGGTTTTCCCACGGAGAGATCGATATCCGCCAAACCCAATTCCGTTAGCAGATCGTTATTGTCACTAGTGGCTGCTCCGGTGCAGCAGCTTTTGTTCAAATCAATTTCTTCGAATCCAGAGAGCAACTGGTCGATCGAGGCACCCCCATTGTTGGTGGATCCATTTTCGTTCCTAGCACCTCGCCCAACGGATGCTTCGACTGCTTCCTCGGCTTGGTGGATTTCTTCTTCCACTTCCTCTTCTGGTTGGAATTTCAGCGCTGACTTGTACTGGAACGCACTTGGTTTCAGATCCACCTCAATGGGGAAGAGATTCGGAATGGATTCCAGCCGTTCGACGGTTTCCGTTGCCAGGGTTGACAGACCTTGTATGAATTGTCTCAACTGGGAAGCCAGATCGCGGGCATGTTTGCACTCGAGAAGCTCAATTTTCTCCAGAACGTCACTGCGTAGCTTGGCGAATTTTACACGGGCTTCCTGGCGACAGCGGAGGATTAGACGGTACTCATAGTTCCCCGTTTCGACACGATACAGCGGTTCTTGAATGGCAGCGTAGCTGTGCTCTTCATCGTCCATTTCTTTGATCTTTAAACAGTACGAGAGGTATGAGAACTTGGCATCGGCGTAACGTTTGACGGTCAGTTTGGTGTCGGGGATAGCCTTATGCAGGTAGGTACCCATGTCGGCCAGAATGGGTTTCAGCGTTTTGATCATCTTGATGCCATCTTTCTCCATATTTCGATGCAACTCGCCAAAGGTGCGGAATGCTTCCGAGGCTCGTGGTTGCGGCTCGCGGACGCTAATCGCTGCAAAAATGTTGCCAAACGATTGGTACGTTTGTAGGACGTCGAAATGGGCTTTCAGCATTCTGAAAATGAACATGTAATTAGTAGGTGTGAGTGATTATAGTTGGTTCTTACCGTTTGGCATGTTCCACCAGTCCTTTGTACATCGCCTCGGTACGTTCCAATTCCTGTAGGCGTTTGACCAGTGAATCATTGCACAGGATTGCCCGGGATAGTCCCAGGGTATCGGCGGTGCTGCTGGACATTCTCTCCACCAATCGATGCTTCATCTTTTTCAGAACGATATCCAATGTTTCGCCCTGAGTCGGATCCGCATGCAATTTGTTGTAGTGAATGGTGACCTCCTCGGTGGCCGCTTGTATCATTTTAGCGACTTCAACTTTGGTTTTACCTTTGACTGATACGCTGTTGACGCCAAGCAGTTCATCGCCACTCTGAAGTGTTCCTTCGCGAGCCGCTGGAGTTCCATCGAATACCTAACATGGAAACAATTTGCTATATAAGAAGCCGGTCAATCACATACGAAACATTAGTACAAACCTGAACTATATATAGACAGGGACAGAGGGGGGCTCCTCCACCTATGCTTATACCAATCAAATTTGTGGTGTCCTTTTTAACGACCACCGTTCCAGAACTGACGGTCATTCCCCTTTTTCATTAGTTTGTGTTAGTCATTGGGAATGTGAAAATGAGTTTTCTGTTAATTTTGATCTTAATGAATTGAACAACGTCAAACAAAAAAGCGACATCAAGCAATATGATGGATCACTTGATCCATTGCAGACAGTGAAAATCACCCAGAAATCAAGCTAAAAACAAAACAGAAACCTCGTAGCTTATAGACATAACTCTCACTTCATTATCTTGTAACAAGGACTCATAGACAATCTGTAACCAAATCTAGCGCTAATTAAAAGCCAAGCGATTTGCTACTCATCAAACCGGTCTACCAACTTACAGTCTTTCCATTTCCTGCTTCTGACAGAGCATAATGATCTTGGAATCATCGACACAACCATCGGCGTACAGCACCGGATCCGGTAGATCATTGTTCGAGACGAATGCAATCTCATCCTTGACTCTACCCTGTCCGGTGCTGCTGCTGTTTGAGCCGTCCCCTTCAACAGGTCTATGGTAAAAACGCGCACGTTCGATAATGGCAAAATGAAAGGGCCGAAATAGTATCCAAAAATTAGCGATCAACAGATAACAGTTAGAATTAAAATTGAAGGTGTCTTCAATCCTACTCACTCTTTAGTCGTCCTACTGCTAGTATCTAGTATCGAATCGGTACTATCTATTCCGAGAAGCAACGAAGTCTCGCTCGCGATTTGATCGCAACGAGTTGAACTTTGTTCGGCGGACGGATCTTGCCCTTTGCAAGTGATGCTTCTGGCGATCGCGCGGGCGTTCGTATATTGCAAACAGTAACAAAACAATGAGAGAAAGTGGCATGCGTGAATAATGCTTGTGTAAAATAGATGTACCATATGTTAACGAGAATGGAAAGAAACCTAAAATGTGTCCTTATATATTAAGAAATACACAATAATAGTAGTAGAAACAACGAACATAAAGAAATATATAATCAAATTAATAATGTTAACGAACATAAGTAAAGACAAAACACCCACTGCCAAAATATTGCGTGCAAAATCCATCTGAACCAAGTATTAACATTATTTTACTTACATTTTATCCTCTTCGAGGAAATAATCATCCTCGTATTCTTGCAGCATATTAAATTCTTGGTTTTACTACTTATACCAGGAGTTTTTCAAAAAAAAATCATAAGCACAGCCAAGAATCGATCGATTTGCAAATGGAATCAATGTTTTTTGACGTTTTGCACAAAACAAAATGAATATGAACGCAGCCAAAGATTTAATGCACACAAATCATATCGTAACGCACATAACAACTTTACCGTTTCCTTTCTTCCCTGTCACCAAGTTCGACTCTGTTCGTTTTGTTTTGTCTCTCGGGAAACCTCTGTCACCCACCCAGTCAGTGTAGATTTTTTATTGTTGTGATTCAGTGCAAGTGAAAAGTAAATAAACTGCGAAAAATGTTAATTAATTTGCCAAATTGATCCTGCAAATTGGCAAATTAAATCCCAACACCAAAGGGAAACGCTTCCAGGACAACGAATCTACTGAAAGTCGCCTACAAATATGGTATGTGCCCGCTCCAGCTTCAAATAGTCTGGCTTGCATCCGCTTTTTCCAGCATAAGGTGATGATGGCAGCAGAAACAGCCTCCGAGCACTGATAAGGATGCCCTTCTCGGATTACGCATTCTTTTAGTGCTGCGATGGAGCATTAAAATCAGTGAAATTCTTGTTCTTGATGCTTGGAGCCGCCTCGTGTCTAGGCGCCGTTTATCAGCATGTTCCGTTGGCTGAGGCAGCGATGAACGGGCTAATGCAAATTGATTTATGCTTGGAGGCCATAATTGAATCTCACAGCTCAACTTGAAAGAGGAGGGCTCCATATATCTCTAATCATATATGAATGAAAGCAGCGGCAAATACGAAGAAAACATTTTTATTTTTAATACAATGCAATACGCTAATCCCCCAAATGTTCAGCTGAGCGGAAATCGCTACCTAGTGCAGGGTATTGCGCACATTGAGGAACCTACTTAATAGATTGATATTGTTGTTGAATTAATTTTCGGCCAGTTGTTTACCAAGCAGAGCGGTGTAGTGCTTTCTTTTTGTAGATTGGATCGTACTCACGCGATACAGTTAGTACCGAACTTGCTGTTTGCCGATCAGTTTGTTTGCTATACGAAAAGGCTGATGCAGCACTTTTTTTTGTTACTACGCGGTTGATTCGATGCTGTTTCATTCACTGTCTCCCGTTTGCCTGTTTGTTTGCAGGCACTGACACCGGATGAGTTGCGGGAGCGTATTCCCCAGTGGTCACTCGAATCAGATGGACAACTGTTGCAGTATATGGTGCAAATCTCAAAGGTAAGTGACTTGTTAAGATAACTGCTAGCGTTCAGAATCATAAGGGCCTATCTTTATCTTAATCGTTTTTCTCTTTTTTTGTTAACTCGGCTGGACTAACATTTCTCGGTGCGTTAGTTGATGCTGTTACTAGCAAATGCAACTTATTACGGCACTATATTGGCAAATTTCGGAATATTCGTTAACTTAACTCTGTAGTAATTCAAAGAGAAAATCGATTAAGATAACCGATCAGCGCAGTTAGGCCCTTATGATGCCGAACGCTTAAGTTACTTTATATGATGTTAGATTACAAATTAGTCAAATGTTTGTCTTGAATGAGTTTGACTGAGTTTGCTATCAGTAATATTATTCCATTGATAATAACGATAACGATTGAAGTTTACGAGCATGACTCAATGTTTCATTTTGGCATATCGTCGAACACTCCCAAACATACCAGATTTACAGACTTGTGTGGATGAAATAAGTGGTCACCCTTTTTTTATTTTATTCATAAAATATCAAATAGAATATTTCGTGAAACTACGATTAATGCAATAATTAATTAATGTTTTGAACTATTTTTTATTTAAACAGTTTTTAGTCGTTATTATAATGAGGGTTCAAGCGTTACAAGGGTTCAAATAGATGTTGCTCACTTTTTTCGTGTACAAATGTCTGTAAATCTGGCATCGTTGAACACTCCATCACTCATAAAAAAAATTATCACATATCTAATGAATGAAATCTATGTGAATTTCATATAACTTTCCTGTGATCACATAGCAGCAAATCCTATCACAAAACACATGAATATTATGAGGCCGATGAAATTCATATGAAAAATCATACGAAATTCCGAGCGAAATTCATGTGATCGCATTAATGGTATATGAAATTCAGATGAATTCCATTAATTTTGATTATTGATGAAAATCATGTGCGTTTCCAATGGAAGCTACATAAAAACTATTTTCGGTTTTGTTTTGCTCTACCAAGGTGTGGATTGTACAGGTAAAGCTTGTTTGAATGCTGAAGTATCTTCTATTTATTGGCAATTTATTTCCCAACTAAAACGTAACGCTTGGCTCAACTTAAGGTGAATCTCCTAAAGAAGCCTTATATTGAAAGGCACACATGTCTGCTCCTATAAAATCTAGTGTGCAGAATAATAAGGGTCTTAATGCGATGATCGATTCCTTCATCGATTTTCTCTTTTGTTAATAACTTGGCAGTTTTAACATTTTTTGGTGCTTTCGATGATGCTTTTGCTAGCTAATACATCATTTACTGTAGTAATGCGAAGAGAAAAGCGATTAAGAGCCAAATACAAGAGACTCCAATTCATAGGCGTAGCCAGAAGAAGGCCTATCCCCCCTCCTAAACTCAGTCACACAAAGGCTTTCGGGGAAATAGTGTTCGGTGAAATTGCATTCGGTCAAATTTTTTTTAGGATTTTTTTGTCGCCCCTTCCTAGCTCGAAACCAGGCTATGCCCTTGCTCTGATTTGATCCAGCTAGCACTATTTTGTCCGAGCAAGTTCTACCAACTTGAACTGACTCGGTTTGTTACGTACATACGTACGCGTTTGACCACGTGAATTTCAAAGAAACAATAACAATTGTATCTTCTTCAATTGTAATATTTGTGAGCGACAATGTATTTTTAAAATTGGTTAAAAATATGCCACGTCACGTTGGCTTAATATAGAGGAGGGGACTGAACTATAGAGATAACTCTAAGATGCTAATCGATGCACCCCTCGAAACATAGGAAAATCCACGAACCCCTGATTTTATCTGTCAAACTAGCGAATCAAAGCAAACATAGTGTAGTACTAGAATTTCGACTATAATGGGGTACGCTTATATGCTGAACGCTTTACAATGGTTTTAAGTGAAGCAAAGAATAGTATATTTGACGATGGTGTTCATTTTTATAGTAGTTAACGGTTTGCTGCCTCGATATTTGTGTGATCGAATTGATAGAGGAAGTGATTATCATAGATATAATACTAGAAACGCGGATGAAATAAGAACACCATATTTCTTGACTTGTGCTTCACAGAATTCATTATTTTTTAAAGGGATAAATGTTTTCAATTCGATGCCTAGACACATTAAACGTGCAACAACATTATCAGAATTTAAGATACATTGCATTTCACACGTTAAAACTGTCTTTTGAACGGTTATCCAGTGATTTTTTTTTACGAATTGACAAATTATGTATCTTGACGATATTATTTTTAACGGATTAATTTGTACATATAGCAGTTATAACGACTTTTTAATAATTATTGTAGCACTGCAAAAACTATTTTGTTTGTCACGATGGTGATGATGGATTATTGATATTTGATTTAATAGTAGTAGTAATTTTTTGAGTAGTCTATAATGAGCCTCGAGCGCTTATTACGGATATAAAGGACTGAATTTAACATTTGAAAAAAAATACAACTTTGAAGCTTATTTGGAAGATACCTTGAGTAGTTAGTAGTAAGTTTTTTCGCTGAATGTCAGGAGTTCGTGAGCATTTCCGACATTGCTGAAAATCATAATAGCATCAGATTGCGGGGCTGGTAGTGTAATAGGATGCTTTGTTGATTGTTCATTAATACTTATGAATATTTTAGGTGGACAACAAGGTGAACTAAGAGGTGGACGTCTAAACTTTTTCACATTTATAACGCTGTGAAGCAATTTATGAATTTATGTAAATTCTGTGAATTTATATCTGTAACTGTAACCAGTTCGTTTTTTTCGCTTACCTGTTTAAAATGTTTACATTCAATTCTAGATAGAGCTGGAATTAGGGCGTAACATTTCTAGAAATCATCAAGAGAAGTCATTGTTTACAAAAGCTGTTTGGCCCTAATTCCAGCTCTATCTAGAATTATCTTAAAGATAAATCGTCCAGCTCAAACCTGTGTAGGGGTGGGACCATCATCATCATCATCATCATATAGATGTACTTGGGACCAACAGGCTACTCTAATAAAAATGTTATGGTTGATTTACTTATTTTAGAACTATTCTCAGAATGCTCTGAGTTTCCTTGGAATTATCATCAGCACTCTATAGATTTTTATTTAGAATATTAATTAGAAATGGACCAGGAATCCTGTTTTACAATCGTCATGGAATTTTCCTCAGAATAACCTAAAAATTCAACTCTTAACTCTCCTGAAAATTCACTTGTGGCGGTAAGCTCCAACCGGTATTATCCTCGGATTAAATCTCGATCAAGAAAGTTCGTCTGTTTTGATGTCGACATCAGAGTTAATCAACATGACTCTAAGCTAACATTAAGCAGATCATCCAAACAGGGACGGTATTAAAAGTTAATCCGAGTTGGAGCTTACCGCCATTGGAGTTCTTCTCACCAGGGATGGATCGCTCTTTGAAGCAACATTCATTACTTTTTAATTTATAGAGCCAACGTTAACTCCTATTAATTTTTCAATATATATATATATTTTTCGTAAACAAACGTAAATATAAACAAAGTCGATATTTTAAATTTAATCTATCATGTATTATTTTAAGAATGAGAGCCTTTTACTAAACAAAATGAAGTAATTTTATCAGTCTGCAACGTATTTACACTGTACAATTTGCGATATTCTACTTCAAACTATTGGAAGTTAGCAACGACGTCATTAGTCGAAATTTGAATTTGATGTTTACATTGTATATTACCTTGTTTATGTATGCCGTGGATTGATCAAACAAACACTCCGAATACGATGCCTCCGAAAAACGTGTAACGGCAAGTTTGCAATGGCATAATTTAGCCATTTCTTAATGAATTTCAAAAATTGTGGTACCTTTAGAATTCCTAGGGTTTGTAGATGATTTTGATTGCAAAAAGATTGAAAATAGAGTCGTCTACTTTTTTAAAAAGCGAAAAGAGTTTTTACACGTTTTTTAGAAAAGTGTGTTTGTAGGGTTTTGCAAGTGGCGCAAGATCTGTAATTTAGATTAATGGGCACAAATGTTCACAATTAGCCAAAAAACTGTCATGGTTCCTATACATGGATCCAGGAGACAACGGAACGGTCCTCAAAAAATCCGGAACATCCGTAAAAGTGGTCAATCCATGAACCTGATCTTAGAGCTCTGCAGTTTTTTTTTGAAAACATTAGGAACTGTGATATAAAAAAAAATTTGGTCGAAATACGTATCTGTCATGGATACCAAAATTAATTAAGTGGAATTAAATGGAAGATAACCTTTTTTGCTGTTTTATTTAGCATTCCGCTAACAACCCAATTTCATTACTTCATTATGATGGCTACCAAGCCTTTGGGGATATTCCGTATTAGAGAGTTGTATAGATTTTTCTCCTTTAGCTTACTTAAATCTTTGGTTTTTATTAGTTAGGTAGGTTCCGATTCAACACATTGTAGTTTCATTTTTATACCTATGATCTTGACTTTTTTACCTAGGGGATGAGTACTTAAGGGGGTTAGATTTTGATAAGTTCTTTAGTGGGAATGACACTGATGAAGACTGCACATTGTAGTCGAAATACGTATCTGTCATGGATACCAAAATTAATTAAGTGGAATTAAATGGAAGATAACCTTTTTTGCTGTTTTATTTAGCATTCCACTAACAACCCAATTTCATTACTTCATTACTTCAGAAAGCTGCAGTTAAACATAAACAACAACGGTGAACCGTCATTGCATGTATGCATTATAGTTACACTGTTATTTTTGTTTTGTTTTGAAACTTTCCGCTTGACAGTTATTATCATTAATATTTATATTAAAAATTATAATAACTATAAATTTGAACAATTTTTACACTAAATATTACTTCAGATCAAGTTGTACTTCCCCTAGCTCTTTATCTCATAAGGTGGCTCTAAAGTTCATGTGAAATTTGTGTTCTCCGACTATAAATAAAGCTGCTGTTTTCTGCAATGTTGTTCAGCAGCTCAAGACCTTTTGAATCGCGGACATTTTAATTCGGAATTGTCTCTCTAGGTGGCTCTAGTGTTCTTATAAACTTCATGGTCGACACCTTAAGATCCTTACTGGATAGAAAGCTGCTGTTTTCTGCAATGCTGTTAAAGAGACTAAGAGCTTTTGCATTGAGGAAACTTTAGTTCGGAATCCTCTCACTAGGCGGCACTAGTGTCGACATCTCGAGATCATTGCTTGATACATCTCGAGATACCTGCAGCTTTTGTTCGCACGAGAGTGATGTGTTTTGGGAGAGGTGTGTTTTGGACTTGTCACTTGGATGATTGTAGTGAATGGCCAGGAGTGGTGATGGAAGTGCCAGACTGGAAGATAAAAACTAAAATTATGTGGAAGAAAAATTAAACTTAATTTAATTGTACGGCTTTCAAGATTTACTGAAAGAAAAATGTGTAGAAAGAGCTTGTTGAGCTAAATATTTTGCATGGAATGGATGTATTCCGGGTCGTTTTTCGGATGTACGAGTTTCGCCTAAGTAGCTGAAAGTCAGCCCCATCTGTAGTTTTACCAATTTATTAATTTACCAAATATCACGATTTAGCAATTTTGCTTGTCCGCGACGGGGTAGTCTGCGTAGCCTCTTTGAGAATATCAGCAGCATGTTTCTGACCTGACTCGCGTAGCTTCATCTGCGTTGCAAATACAAGCTCTTCTGCTTGATGGTTTTCACGAATGGATGCTGTTTTCTTTCTTTTAGTCGAGTCACTACACTTTTCGAATGGCATTGGCTTACGCCCAGCCGGGACACTCGATGATGACGAAGGAAGCATATTGAGGATGTTTGCTGGAAGTTTGAACGGTATTTTAAAATTCTCAAAATGGTGGAGCAGCACCCTGTCAGCTGTGTGATTATGTTTCATCCAAAGCCTTTGAAAAATAGCACAAATAGTCTTGGTATACTTTTCAACCTCCACAGCAACTTCCGGCATAATGTCTGAATCAATCGAATAGGCTTTCAGGACCTCTTTGAATACGCTGCGATTTAAAATAGATGATGTTTATCGATCTCAACTGGAATATACGAATGATTTAAAAAATAGTTCTTGGCATAAATTCCAAAACATAGACAGTAAAATTTCAAATTGAGATATTTTACATACCGATGGAGGCCATTTATACAGTTGAAAACTGGGCACTGTTACCGTAATTCGTGTTCACAATAGAGCTTTCAAACCACTCAATGTCCAACAAATAATCCAACAAATTATTTTACTTCACTTGTCGATGGTTGCTAAGGGACTCAGAAAAATTATTGAAGTTTAGAGTCATGGCTCACTTGATTTCAACAGTAGCATTATAATGTATACAAGATATCTCTAACACTATGTGCGGCAATTCTGATGAAATAGCATGCACATTTAGGCACGGCTATCACTATTTTATTTAAATCATAGTTTACCAACAATCGCTTACATTCACAGATGTTTGCTATCATTTTGAAGTAAATTTATTAAAGTTTCAGATGCACCATGGGTACTTTGCCCCATTTTGCCCCCTGCTAAGTTACAAGTTCATAAATTATGGTCTAAAAATCTACAAAAACTTCAATAATTTTTTTCTACAGAAGATACTGCAATGCGGTGTTCTACAATATTGTGTTATTATCTACAACTTACTAGACCATGGCAAAGCCGTAAAAATGTAGACCAAAAAGTTATGATGAGAAAACCATTTTTGAGGGACCGTCGGCAATAAACGTCACATATCTTGAAAAGTAAAAAAGATATTATGTATCTTGAATAGTTTAAAAAATAAATTTTCGATCTCACTTTTAGGGGGATTAATCTTTTAACTAAAAACATCAAAAGAAGCGCAGTAACATATTGAAACACTTCTGTCAAGACACCATATCTCTTAATTTCATGATAAAGGAGCTATTAATTGAGCGCACGAAAATGCCGATTTCAACCACTGTGGTTCTTGCGGCCCTCAATATGACCGCTATTGGTTGTGATTTTGGATTCTCATGTGATTTTATGTGCCGCACGGTGGATTTTTATTTAACCCTCTCCTTTCCATGGTAGCACAGGTGATCCACAACTTTTCCGTCCGTCTCATGTTTGTCAATCTACCATTAAATAGTCAGTACTTATTTAAGCTTCTCGATGTGGTCATTATTCTCGTCCATATGTATTCTTGAGAATCCACTGATCAACTATTGAAAAACAATTACCATATAGGGGAAATGGCTCTAATGTTGGCCTATGAATCTAACATTAGGGCCATCGCTAAAAATGTGCTATTTATCAATTTTATCTAGATGAACGCGTTATTGGGACGATACTAATGGATATTTTTGGTCGCTATTGAAAATTTAGGCGGGGTATTTAGGCCGACATAATATCCATTTCCTCTATTGATTTTAAACAATTTTTTTAATGCCATGCCTTATTAGGCTATCTGAGGACCCAGGCTTCGAAAGGTCTCAGTTAAACTCAATGCTTCATGTAGATCGTCAATTCCCTACGTGAATCTAGTTATCTAGAACATGGATGTTCTAACAATCATCCTATTAAATGTGTAATTATATTTTAACTCTTTGCAGAACCTCGAGGAAAAGTGCAAACAAACCCAGGACAATTTGACCCGTCTGCTGCTGGAGGTTGACGAGAGCCATATTCGTTTCGCAAATGCATCGAACAGCTTTAATGGCATTCAGCAGTTGAAATTCGTGGAGAACCGCGTCCAGGACGACGACGAAAGTTTTTACTCTGTTCGAGAGGAAGAGGAGGAAAAAGGCGAAAAATTGCCATACGGTGAAATTTTCCACATGGCCGTTGAGAAGTCTGTGGCAAACATGTACAAATCGTTCGAGAAGGTCACCGTCCAGCTGGATAGCGATAGCGATAGTGACGACGATGATGATGATGAGGAGGCCGCAGCTAGGAATACAGTCCTACGGGCGGTCCAGAAGTATCCCTACATTAATAGACCGCTACCCTACATAATAGGCTCACAGGAATGGAGGGAAAAATGGCATGCAGGTTTAATTGATTCCGACGAGGAATCGGATACCGAAACTAAGGAACAGTATTCTGATTCCAGTGATAGTGAAAGAATGTTTCCGTCGCAGACCAATAGTAACCATACGCCTTCAGAATCGGAAGGATCGGTTTGGGGTGTGCATTCGGATCCGCGAAAAAGGGCCCCTTCGATTGATCCCAGTATGTCCGGAGACGATGCTTTGTCCATTCATTCCAGTTCTAGTGTTGCTAGACCACCGGGTGCAAGGTCATTGTTGAACAATCCTCACAAAGTTCAGATGTTGCCGGGATTCAGACCGCCGTCGCTTTTCCCAGATCAACCACCACCGGATGATACGATGAGCGTGTCTTCTAGAAGCAAGGTGGCTAATCTGTTTGAAGAATCGGATGAAGAGGAATCTACTCCGACGCATAGACCTACCATGGTGACTGCAAATACAAATAATCAGCCAACCTACTTCAGAGGGAATCAACCGGAGAGGAAAACAATTAATTTGTTTACTGATGAACCTCCCCCGAGCCATGGAAGTCATGCACCGACGCCTACGTCTTCAATAAGTAGCAATTCGCAAAAGAAACCTATAAACTTGTTTATCGATAGCGATGACGACGATTCATATAACAACAATCCTTCGTCTAAAAGTAATAGCATCTATCAAAACGAACCCCCTGAGCTACCGGTTCCGGTAAAAAAGAACACTAATATTTTCGATGACGATGAAGAAGTTACCCCTAAAGCGAACCCAACGATTTCCGGTAAACCAGTCGGGAACATTTTCGATAAGGTTAACAATAATCGTACTGAAGTGGATGAGGTTGAGGATGACTTGTTCGTGCCAGTGCAAAGATCGATCAACGGAGCAACCGATGGAAGAACGGGCGTCCGGAGGGTTACAAATCTCTTCGATGACGACCCGCCGGAGGATGATTTTGATAAGATATTTAAAGCAAAAGGAACTGATCGAAAAATACCCGGTGGAAAATTAGTTCTACCGCCGGCTCCGATAGGTGGGAAGCAGAGTGTTACCAATACGACGAACTCCCAACAGCCTAAGGCTAAATCAGTCCCAGTGGTTGCAGAACAGGTTGCCAAAAAGAAAATAAATCTGTTCGATGATGATGATGATGATGATTCAAGTGATATATTTTCGGCGAGAGTGGGAAGCAATAGTTCGAATGTCACTAAACCTAAGATCAATTTGTTCGACGATGACGATGAAGGAAATTCGGCTCTTATAGGTTCCAAATTACCTCAAATTGATTCCAGACTCAGAAACGATACTAACCAAGAACAGCAAATTGGTGAAGCGGTGAAACCAAAAGAAGCCATCGCAAACCATGGCAAAAGTATTCGATCGGAGAATATCAAGAAAAAGTCAATATTCGATTCGGATTCCAACGAGGACGATGATGATGATGATGATTTTTTGTTCGGCGCAAAGCGTTCGGTTCCGAGTTTAGTAGATAAGAAAGAACCAAAGCCACTTCCAAGGAAGGAGAAGGTGGCTTCGAGGAACATTGCGCAGGATCTGAAGGATTCTTCAAGCGAACAGGTTTCCAAAGAAAAGCTGGATATTACATTCGATCTTCCTGGGAGCAACGGTCATGAGGTTGAACCCAAACTAAACCAAGCGCAAGCCAGTATTCGGTCGGAGATCCTCAAGAAGAAATCTATTTTCGATTCGGAATCGGACGAAGTCGACGAAGACATTTTTTTTGGGGGGAAACATTCGGCCACCAATGTGGTTGAGAAAAAGGACGTTCATGTTCTGGATCTCGTTGCACCAAATGTGACAAATCTGGATAATTTAACGAATGCTAATGATACGTCAAAGGTTGCTGATCTTCGGGAGGAACCTGTTATCGAGAAAGTCAAAGGAGGTGTTGGTCTCGAGAAACCGCAAATTCCTGATGAGCCTCCAGAGGATGATGGATGGGAAGAGCCTCCTCCAGATGATCACGGACAAAGATATCCAGATGTGTCCAACGACATAGATTATTATTTAACAACCAACAGAATTAATGGAACTACTGAAACATCCAGCTCCACGTTATTGGTTCAGACGAAACATGATGATCTGATAGAAGATAGCTTAATGAATGGAGATTCTAATGTAGGCAATTCAGATGAACCTTCGGAAAATATAATCGTAAAACAGTCCAATGAAGGTGGCCATAACAGTTCCAAAGTAAAAACCAACGACGTCTCTTTGAACTCAGCTGACATCTCACCCGGTTTGAAAGAGAATAGTGAAGACAAACTGAATGATAATTCCAATAACAAGAGTGCCTTAAATTTCAACTCTGTCGGCTTATTTGACGATATCCCACCTCCAGACGATGACTTCGAAGAGCCTCGTTCATCGCTGGCGATTGATCATACTGATGATGGTGGTTTCTTCAATGTACCAGATCCTGAAACTTCCAGTAATGCTGCAGCCTCATCCAATACAAATCACTATCTCTTTATGGATGGTGATGGCCCACCTCCTGATGATGAGGTTGACGATGGTAAGGCTGTCCCGAAGGTGCAAGAACCGGCATCTTTCAAAAGCATATCATCTATCATAGAGGAACGGAATAAGAATGAATCCAGTTACGAAGGTATTCGAGAGAAACCGAAGGTCAATAGACTTAGCGCCAAAGTTAACATCAACGTAAATGCACTTCTGCCAGGAGCCCGAAGACCTCAATCCGCTGCTGTGGTGGAAAAGACTGCAAACGAACCCGTAGCATCCAGTGTCGCAATTCCTGATATTCCGAACGTTGAGGGTTCTGTGAGCACGACTGAACCGAAACCTAAGCTTCAACAAGAACCCGAAATCGGAACGGCAAAGTTAACCAGTTTAAACAAAGGTCGTGCAAAAATCCAAACGAAACGAAAACCCCCATCTAGGCAAAACCGTAGAACAAATTACGAGAATAATTTAGCATCCGAAACGAATGAAGATTTCAACTACCCTCCGGCAGAGAAAAGTCCCAAAGAAGAGATACGTGTTGTGGTAGGTTCTGAGCAAAAGGTCCAACATGTAGAAGTGACCGCTGCGCATGTTAAGATCGATCAAATACTTAGCAGCGAACTGGCACAAAAGCTTTCGGAACCAAAACTTTTCGAAGACAGTGGTGAAGTTGAAGACATCCTATTTGGTGGCAGCGGTGGAACGAAAAGATCAACCAATTCTACAGTACCAAAGAAATCCATCTTACCAATAGTGGAACCACCTTCAAGACCATTGACGTCGGAGCAACCTGCACCGCCGAAACTCAACACATCCACCAAACTATTCAGCGATGAAGAATCGGATGATGGGGATCTATTTGGGACGATTTCAAAACCTATCCAGAAACCTCCTGCAATGCAAACCACTGCCACTGCTAAACCCATCAAACAACAGGAAGTTCAGCCAGGCAAGTCTGCTACGACGTCAACCCTCAAAAAGCAATCCATTTTTGATGATT
The DNA here is from genome assembly GCF_037179485.1 of Ochlerotatus camptorhynchus. NCBI lineage: Eukaryota > Metazoa > Arthropoda > Insecta > Diptera > Culicidae > Ochlerotatus > Ochlerotatus camptorhynchus. The sequence continues at coordinate 6,577,846 of NW_027040918.1, read as the reverse complement.
CTGATGAAGGTGATGATATATTCTCGAAACCACGAACAAATGGAAAACCCCCAACCCCTAAACTAAACGTTAGACCTAGCAGTAGCGAAACATCTAAAAAACCCACCAGTAAAAGTAAAAGCATATTTGGATCCGATGAGGAGAGTGACGGTGACGATATCTTCGGGGGATCCAAACAGATAGCTAAACCTCAATTGAAAGTCAGTGAAGCGAAGAAGTCTGTGGTTGTTGCTGCCAGTACTAAAAGCCTGTTCGGGGAAGATGACGACGACGAAGATGATGATCTGTTTGGTTCTAAGAGCAGTAAGTATCTACCTTTTTAAATAATTAACCAACCCATCATACAATTCGTCATCTCAACAGAACCCGCACCGAAATCTTCTTCATCGCAACCAGCAACGAAAAATACGGTCAAAAATCCTAGCAAATCGAACACCGTTGCGGCCGCCGCAGAAGATGATCCTCTAGCCGATTTGCTGAAATAGCGTAAATTGCATCCCCCGGGGTTGTAAGTACATTGATTATATGCCTACCTACCTTCCTACACAATTCAAATTGGAACAACACTCCACTAGCACTAACGCACGTGCGTGTAAATAATTAGTGGTTTCCTTATATTGCGCATTGCGCACATTATCAGTGCGATAATAAGTGCGGAAACGCTAATAAAAGTGTGGTTTAACGTTAAATCGTGTGGGTGTCTTCGGTGCATTTAGGCAACAAGACATCGCCGCAGAGGACAACAAGACGATACAACGTAAAATCTCACTTTTGATGAGTGCAGTCTCAACTGCAAAACACAATAGGATCTATTCATCTTTTGGCACTGATTCCGATTAAAATTGCAAGAGTGCAGTTGATTTCGAATAAATGGTAAAAATCTAGTCAAAATTCATCAGCAGATGGAGGGTTAAGTATATGAAGTTTAACATGTACATGATTTCGTTTTCTCAATTCGCTGGTATATTTTTGGAGTGTCAAAAGTTGCACACTTTATTCGTATCATTCCGTTTTGTTCAAAGGGGTTGTTCGTAAACAACGTAGACAGTTTAAAGAGGGTTGACGTCTGTCTACGATCCATACAAATTTGAAAAAAAAAGTATGAACGACTGTCTACGCATGGAAGGGAGGTATAACATATCTTAAAAACTGTTTTCGTAGTTTATGAACAGCCCCAAACTTGTATTTTTCGTTGATATTATCAGAGGTTTTTTTCTCATTCGAATAAAATAAAATATTGGCTGTTTATTTCTTGTTTCAATCAATTCGAAAGGACGTAAGGTATATCACTATAGACTCATTTTATGACTTGCATATTAAATTAGTATTAACGATTACAGAGCTATATTAGTAATATATGAAAATATTACGAGCAAAAGGGTTATTGTTATAAATTTGTATGTAATATGATAGACTACTACTACAATTATAAATAAATTTATATTCTTAGTTGAATAACGTGTTTCTTGCGAAAGAAAGTCCTTTTTCGACACATTTCACTTGTCACTAGTAAATACAGGGATAATGCGGAGAAGACCGCATTTCTCTTCAATAGGACATTCTAAGGGTAAGAATGAAATTCGCATCGACGCGCCACGAAGCAACGAATACTGGGTATTTATTGTAGCGTACGGTGGGGCAAGATTGGTCTTCTATTTATTTATATTTTTAACTAGCTGAGTGTGCCTGCCCTTGCTCAGGATTCAATATTAGCTTTAGTTTATGCGCCGATTAAAAAAGCATGCTATATTTTGACGTAAGACTACGTCTGTAATTTCTATATGGGGGTACACTTTGTGAAAACCGAAAATGGAACATGTAACAAATTATGAAAGATTTTGAACGTTAATAACTCAGCTGCCCCTGGAACAGTTTCAATAATTTTATCACTAATCGATTAGTAATATTTCTACGCATCTGTTGAATCTAAGACTTTATCATTTTTCAAAGTGTTACTATTGAAAATTGCAAGAATGTGCAACTGTTCCTTTGATAATTAAAACTATCACCGTTTGCCTGCAAAAGGCGATTTCCCCAACACAGATTTCAAAGTTGAATTCCAACCGGTCTCACCAAACGGTGTTTATTCAATCACCACTTGGTGAGTGGTGGTGTTCTCCAGCACACAACGAAAGGCATCCATAGAAGGAGAAAGAAGCCGCACCGCTATTGATCGAAACCAGTAGCTCTTCGTGAGTCGCTGTGGATCATCTATGTCAAGCGCATAATACTAAAAAGTATAAACAGAGAGAACCCCGCTCAAATTCCTATTCCTACACAAAATACAAGCTCCTGCTGCAGTTAACGAATAAGATTGATTGTATAAGACCACGTAAACCTACGTCACCATTGCGTACAACCCCATAGGGCTGTCCATTGTATTTTTTCTGATTCATTTGCATTGTGCATGAAGCTAGAAATCCTGGAACTGAGTGAAGTTCGTTGGCCAAACTTTGGAGAACACAAACTGCCGTCGGGACAGGTACTACTATACTCTGGTATTCGAGGTGAAAACGCTCCCCGCCATCGTGGAGTTGGTCTCCTAATTAGCGTTCAGGCAAGTGCTGCGCTCATCAAGTGGGAGCCTGTTAATGAGAGGATAATCGTTGCCAGATTTAGAACACGGGTTCGTAACCTTACCATAATCCAATGTTATGCGCCAACCGATGCCGCCGAGCTACAGGACAAGGAGAATTTTTACAGTCAACTGAATGCCGTCGTGGATAAGGTTCCAAAGGGTGACATCAAGATCTACACTGGCGACTTCAATGCGAAGATCGGCTCCGACAATACGGACAACACCATGGGACGCCATGGTCTCGGCGAAATGAGTGAGAACGGTGAGCTGTTTGCAGAATTTTGTGCCAATAACGACATGGTGATCGGGGCTCGCTCTTCCCCCATCGGCCAGTGCACAAAGTCACGTGGGTTTCCCGTGATGGACATACCGAAAATCAGATCGACCACATATGCATCAGCCGAAAATGGAGACGGAGCCTTCTTGATGTCCGGAATAAACGCATCGCCGACATCGCGTCTGACCATCACCTTCTAATCGGCGAAATCCGCCTACGCATGGCGCGGATCCAGCGATGGGAGGAGAGACTCGGGCGGCGGTTCAACACACGCCGACTTGAAGATCAAGCGGTAAAAAGGTCTTTTGTTGAAGAACTTGAGACTCGAGCTGCGGACGTTCCAGAAGATGGCAACGTAGAAGAACAATGGACAGCCATCAAGAATGCCTTTATAGAAACAAGCGAGAACAACTTGGGTGAGCTGCGCACCCAGGGGAAAGAGTGGATCATAGATGAAACCTGGCGGAAGATTGAGGAGCGTAGAGAAGCAAAAGCCGCGATAGAGTGGGCGAGAACCAGAGGAGCCAAGAACGAAGCTCGTCAACGGTACTCGGCTCTAGAGAAGGAAGTCAAGCGCTCTTGCAGACGGGACAAGCGAGCGTGGGTGAACTCCCTGGTCGACGAAGGAGAGAAAGCCGCAAACACTGTCGACATACGCCTCCTCTACGATATCTCACGACGCCTGAGTGGAGCACGGATGAACCTGAGGATGCCAGTGAAGGACACGACTGGACAATTGCTTACCGACCCCACTGACCAGCTGAAACGCTGGTTTAAGCACTTCGAACTACTTCTTCAAGTTTCGACGGCCAACCAGCCATCAACATCTCGGCATGATCCGCCTAGGGTGCGGCGCATCACTCGCGTCAATTCCTAGGCCCCATCACTGCAGGAGATTGAAGCAGCTATCCGAAGCATAAAATCCAACAAGGTTCCAGGGGTCGATCGCATATCAGCAGAGATGCTCAAAGCTGACCCTATGCTATCCGCACAAATGTTGCATCAACTATTCTGTAATATCTGGGACACCGTGACTTTTCCGGCCAACTGGATGCAGGGCATCTTAGTGAAGGTCCCAAAGAAGGGGGATCTGACTGTGTGCGACAATTGGCGAGGCATCATGTTACTGTGTATTGTTCTCAAAGTTCTGTGCAAAGTTATCCTGAATCGGATACAGGAGAAGATCGACGCGACTCTCCGACGGCAGCAGGCAGGATTCCGTGCCGGAAGATCTTGTGTGCACCATATTGTCACGCTCCGCATCATCCTGGAGCAGGTCAATGAATTCCAAGAGTCCCTTTATTTGGTATTCAATGACTACGAAAAAGCTTTCGACCGTCGCAAGGGAGTCCCGGATAAAATCGTCAACCTCATCGAATCGCAGTATGAGGCTTTCACGTGCAGAGTTCTGCATAACGGCGCCTTGTCCGACCCTATCCGGGTAGTCGCTGGTGTGAGACAAGGATGTATACTATCACCGCTACTGTTTCTCATCGTAATCGACAAGATCGTGGTAGGTGCAATAGACCGTGTACCGAACCGTGGGCTGCTTTGGCAGCCTATCACAATGGAGCATCTCAACGACTTCGATTTGGCTGATGATGTTGCTCTACTAGCACAACGGCGCTCTGATATGCAGAGTAAGCTCAATGACCTAGCCGAACGCTCCTCTGCGGCGGGTCTCACCATCAACGTCAACAAGACCAAATCGTTGGATATCAATACGGGTAACGCCTCACAACTGGATCTCGAATGCCGAGCTCCATCGTCGATGTCATCAGAAGCCGATAGCAACAGAAATTCAAGAGCGAAAGTGGAGGTGGGTCGGCCACACACTGCGACGGGGCGGAAACGAAATCTGCAAGCTAGCGCTGGATTGGAATCCGGCAGGACATCGCAGCAGAGGCAGACCCAGGGGCTCATGGCGGCGGAGCCTCAATAAGGAAATTAAGCAAGTCGATAGGAATCTGACCTGGGCCCCGGTCAAGGCAAAAGCGAGCAGCCGCCCAGGATGGAAGTCTTTCACGTTGGCCTTAAGTAAGTATTACATATCATGTGACAATAGTTCGACAAAAATCAGTTAAACTTTCATAACTGGCCTGTACTGGAATGCAAATCAAAATGAATTGTATGACGAAATAGTGTCAGGTTTTAAACGTTTATATTTTAAGATTTGTTTGGTATGAAAATGATAGTTGTTTATCAATGGTTAACTATTCAAAATTGATCACAGTTTTCAGCCCTAACTAACCAATAGACAGTGTTTGGCGTGAAGGTTTGATTGCTAAATTGAAAAAGTTTAATTTTCCACTCTATATTATGAAATTAGTTCAAAATTATTTAGCTGACAGAACTCTGAAGGTAAATTATCAAATTCCCAATCTGATCGCCTATCTGTTAGAGCTGGAGTTCCTCAGGGTAGCGTTCTTAGGCCTATATTGTATAACATTTTCACTTCGGACGTCCCTGATTTGCCTCAGAGTTGCCACAAATCTTTGTTCGCCGATGACACAGGCATTTCCGCAAAAGGAAGAAGTCTTCTTGTTGTTTGCAGCAGACTGCAGAAAAAATTAGATATTTTCTGTTCTTATTAATAGAGAAGAAGACCAGAAGGTCCCGAAGAAACGTGCTCAACTTTTTGTGAGCCAGCTGAGCGCTCTAGTACAATCTTCGCTCCCAAGTTAATCGATGCACCCCTCGAAACATAAGAAAATCCATGAGCCCCTGATTTTTTATCGGTTAAAGCTTAAAAACTTACTTAAAGCAAAGAAAATAAATTACTGGCGTACTTTTATCGAGGGAATTTCTAGAGAAAAAGGCTCGCTATATGTGAAACCGGTCATCCTCCAATGAGAGTGCAGAATACTCCTCTCAATGGATATTCGACTTCGCTAAAAGGTTTGTCCAGACTCTGTCCCAGCACAAGTGTCTTTACGGGATACAGCACGAAGTAACGGTTCACTGGATGAACCATGCACAATGCTGGAATATTCAATGGCACTTCTTTCATCGAATAACTCAAGACCAACAATTGAAAAGGCCTCAACTCCATTTTGTAAACAAACCTTGTAAGGCCATTTTCTCGTGAACCTTTAGCGTTTTTGTACTTTATTTCCCATTGGAGAAATGACCTATTTTGTGCGGCCAAATTCTAAATGGAACAGACTTTATTCAAAAGCCTGGGAAACCAGCGTCTGATCACAATTCTTACCGTCCGGTCTCTAAGTTATCATGCCTGAGGAAATTTTTAGAAATGATCCTATCAAGACTTGACAATTGGGTTGAATCAAACAACCTGCTTTCAAATACGCAATTTGGTTTCCGAAAGAGTAAGGGAACAAACGATTGTCTAACGTTGCTTTCATCTGGTATTCAACTGGCCTTTGCACACAAGGAGCAATTGGCTTTATTCTGTTTGGATATTAAGGGCGCATTTGATGCAGTTTCCATAGACATACTGTCGGACAATCTGGACAGTAGTGGATTACCCGGTATTTCAAATAATTTCTTGCATAATTTCCTGTCAAAAACAACTGACCTTCAATCTAGGTCAACTGACAACTTCTAGAATTAGCTATATGGGCTTACCCCAAGGTTCATGTTTAAGTCTCTGATTTATAATTTCTATGTTAAAGATATCGGTTTTCCGAAGGAAGAAGCGTCAGCATGAAGACCGAAATCGCGAGGCGATGGAAAATCTGTACCACGTAAACGACACACGGAAGTTCTACGAGAAGCTAAATAGTTCGCGCAAAGGCTACGGCACGCAAGCCTATATGTGCAAGGACTTGGACGGTAACCTTCTCACGAACGAGTGTGAGGTGATTGAGAGATGGAAACAGTACTATGACGAGCACCTCAACGGTGATGCAGCAGAAAACGAAGGTGACACTGCAACAGACCTTGGAGCACGCACAGAAGACGACAGGCTACCGCCCCTGATCTTCAAGAAGTTGAGGAGGAGATCGGTCGGCTGAAGAACAACAAAGCAACTGGTGTAGATCAACTACCAAGTGAGCTATTAAAATACGGTGGTGAAGCACTGACTAGAGCGCTGCACTGGGTAATTGCCAAGATTTGGGAGGAGGAGATATTACCGGAGGAATGGATGGAAGTGTCGTATGCCCAATCTACAAAAAGGGCGACCAGTTGGATTGCTGCAACTACCGCGCGTTCACACTGCTAAGCGCCGCCTACAAGGTACTCTCCCAAATTCTATGCCGCCACCTGTTACCATTTGCAAGAGAGTTCGTGGGGCAATACAAGGCTGGATTCATGGGTTCCCGCACGGACCAAATTTTCGCGATTCGGCAGGTTCTGCAGAAATGCCGCGAATAAAACGTGCCCACACATCATTTGTTCATCGATTTCAAATCCGCATACGACACAATCGATCGAGTGTAACTTATTTATCCGTAGGTAAAAATTGATGAAAATCTGGGTATAACTAGTTTGGAGTGAATTGTTTACATGTGCAAAATTTCATAACAATCGGTTCACTGGTTATTGAGATGTCATCGAAAAAGGAAGAAAATCGCTGGAGAATTTTGCTCGCCGTCATGGAAAATCCGACTGCGACCATGAGATGGATCGGAAGACAACTGGGAATCACCCATACAACTGTGTCTCGGGTGGTAAAATCGTTTAAGGAGTCCCAGACGACCGAGCGGTGGGCTTTCTTTCCTTTATTTAACGTCGGTCTCTGTTCCGCAATCTAGTGCCAATCACCGACGGACATCGATTGCCATCCATTGACGGCAATCGAATGTGCAGGAAGGCAGCTTCCACACCTGCGTAGGAATATCGCACCCATTCAACACATATGGGCCGAGACCAACGGCTTTACTTCCCTTCCGAAGGAAGACGTGACCAGAGATGTTTATGCCTCAGAAAAATCCCACCGACCTCGGCTGGGATTGAACCCAGACCAATCGGGGTGTTAGATAGCAGTCACGCTTACCACTACACCACCGGCGCCGGCACGAGCGGTGGGCTGGAAGTGGAAGAAAATCGAAGACAGCTGACCCTTTGAAGGCCCGGAAGGTGTTAGATTATTTCAAGCGTAATCCGAACCATTCGATTCGCGACGCGGCTCTGAAGGCAAAGTGTTCCGCCTGGTTCGTTCAGCAAACCATGAAAGGAGCTGGTCTTCGTGTATTCAAGGTCCGGAAGGCACCGAACCGGCGTGAGCAACAAAACACGGCGGCCAAATCCCGCGCAAGGAAGCTGTATCGAGAGTGGTTAACGAAACCGATGTGTGTGGTTATGGATGACGAAACCTACATCAAGGCAGACGCAAAGCAGATACCGGGGCTGGAGTTCAACGTTGCCAAATCACGGTTTGATGTTCCGGAAGACATAAGGAAGAAGAAAGTGGACAAATTCGACAAAAAATACTTGCTCTGGCAGGCCATATGCCAATGCCGTAAACTGAGTAAACCCTCGAGTAAACCGTACATCACAATGGGTACCATCAACAGCGAAATTTACCGCACCGAGTGTCTCCAGAAGCGTCTGTTGCCCTTCCTGCGGTCCCACGGAGGCGAGACATTATTTTGGCGGGACCTGGCATCATGTCATTACGCGCGATCGACGTTGGATTGGTATAGAGACAATAACGTTGTTTTTGTACCAAAAACCGCCAACCCCCCAAATTCACCAGAGATTCGTCCGGTGGAAAGATTTTGGGTCATAATGAAGGCCAAAGTTCGAAAATCGTCCAAGGTGTTTAAGAACGAACTGGAGTTGAAGAAAGAATGGATGGAAGTGACCAAAAAGGTCGGCTACACCATTGCACAAAATGTAATGAGGGTTCTTAAGGGAAAAGGTGCGGGCTTTCAGCGAGGAAAAGGAAAGGTAATTATGCCGAAACATAATCCATATGTACTAGTTCATTCCCTGAAAGTTTCAAGAAAATCCGACTTAAAATAATTTTTTAGCGAACACTTTTGTCTGGCCTTATGCACGAGTACGGATTTCCGGACAAACTGACGCGATTGGTCAAGGCGACGATGGATCGAGTGATGTGCGTTGTTCGAGTATCGGGGACACTCTCGAGTTCCTTTGAATCTCGAACGGGGTTACGGCAAGGTGATGGACTTTCGTGTCTGCTGTTCAACATCGCGTTAGAAGGTGTGATCAGAAGAGCTGGGATAGACACGAGTGGCACGATATTCAGGAAGTCCATCCAGTTTCTTGGCTTCGCCGATGACATTGACATTATGGCACGGAACTTTGAGACGATGGCGGTAACGTACATCAGATTGAAGACTGAAGCTAGACGATTTGGACTTGCCATCAACGCATCAAAGACAAAGTACATGGAAGGAAGAGGTTCTAGGGAAGACAATGTTAGTCTCCCACCCCGAGTTCAGATTGACGGTGGCGAAATCGAGGTGGTCGATGAGTTCGTGTATTTGGGTGGTGACCGCCGAAAATGATACCAGCAGAGAAATTCAAAGACGCATTATGGCAGCGAATCGTGCCTACTTTGGACTCCGGAGGACGCTTCATTCGAATAAAATTCGCCGCCGCACGAAGTTGACTGTCTACAAGACGCTGATTAGACTGGTGGTCCTCTACGGCCACAAGACCTGGACTATGCTCGTGGAGACCAACGCGCCCTTGGTGTTTTCGACGGTGTTTTCTACGGTGGAGTGCAGATGGATGACGGAACGTGGAGGAAGCGAATGGACCACGAATTGCACCAGCTGCTGGGAGAACTATCCATCGTCCACATTGCAAGAATTGGGCGAAGTGGAGTAGAGTGGAGACGACTTTTTTCGGACAGCAGAGAACAACAAGGCCTTAGCCTGATTGGTAAGGTAAGTAAGTTACTGTAGTAGCTGGAGCACCTAGGTTAAAATGAAATGTAATTTAATTTGAATTTTGAATAAATAAAAAAATAAGGAAATCAAACAACGGGATAGGAATTTAACCTGAGCCCAGGTGAAAGCTAAAGGAAGCAGCCATCCTGGATGGAAATGGAAGTCTTTCACGTTGACCCTTTGCACCACTGAAGATGCCCAGGATGCTTAAGTAAGTAAAAAAACAGCTTAGGACTTTCTTTCCACTAAAATAAGATCGCACCTCTTTTTTTTTAAACATATTCTTAAGCATCTATATTTCTCTTTTCTCAAGAAACATTCCAAAATAAGGTTGTTACAATAAAATTATTAATAAAAAAAAACTTAAAATCTAAAAACATAAAAAATAGCAAAAAATTATCCAAGAATCACGTTTGCCTAATTCTTGTAGTAATGCTTATTTTGCTTCTTCTTTGCCATCCTTGTCTCACCTTAGTTAAAGCGATTGTTTAATTTACAAGTAGTTTTTTTTGTGTAAACTTTTTCTTTTGCTGATTTTTTTTTCTTCGTCAAATAATTTTTCGAATATTGGTTGATTTTCATTTTCTTTTCATTTATTTTTTGCGTTTTTTTATTCAAGTAAAGGAACAATGTTTTCTGCCTTAAATTTATACACAATTTATACAAATAAAATTAAACGTAAAGTTTCACCCTTATGCAACGACGAAAACTGTGAGAAAAATGACCGACAATGGGTGATACGAAACAAAAGGAGAATGGTTGCTTGATGATGAATCTGTTGTTTTTGTTTTTTCCGTAGAACGGAGAACGAGCAAAACTGAAAAGTTTTTATTCGTAACAAATCGCTTTCGCTTTCTCGCTTGATGAATGTTGTTTTAGATGTGGTTTGTGTTTATGTGTGTAGGTGTGTAAGTGAAAGTGTCCTCTCTGCTTTTTAGGAGGGACTTGCGCGCAAATAAAATAAGTTGTACAATACATTCTTGTTTTTGTTTTGTTTTGCATTTCATTTGTTGTATTAGGTAGTAAGTCTGCACATTTTTCTACTGTTCTTCGTTCTCTGGGTTTTGTGTTGATGTAGATAAATGTTGGTTGTTTGTTTCTTAGTTTAGTTAGTTGTAGATTTTATACGTTCTCTTTATCTCTCACTCTCTTTCAAGCTTCCCATGACGCATTATGCATGTTTTTTTTTATTAATTAAATTTTTCAGTTTCTCGATATACGTGGTATGTCAAACCTAAAATTAAGTTTTTTTTCCCGTAGAGCCAAAAGGTGTTTCATTTTTCTTCTGAGGGTTGTGAGCGCTTGTTGGAATTCGTCTGCTTTAATCCGCTTCAGTGTTTTTCTATGCAGTATGAGTTTTAAATGTATGCTTAGAGAAATATGCGTAGGAGCAGGACTGTTGGATTGTTGTTACTGATTACCAAATGTTGGAAAGAGATAACAGTGCTATTTTCTTGGAAATTTCTTCTGGTAGAGCCAAAGAGTTTGTTTTTTTGTGAACTTTTTTAAATAAAAAGAAATTATATTTAAAACAATTTCACAGAAATTAAATTTTAATGTCAAGCTGAATTGAATTTTCGTTTCTCGCTTTTTTGTTTTTTTTTTCATTCTTTTTCCAACTTGTCTGTTTTCAAAGGAAATAAATAATTTATGTTTTTTGCTTTGTTTTAAATATTACTTATTCCTAAGATATTTTGTTAATTAGTTTTGGAACAATTTTGAACTAAAATTTCATGTTGTATTTGTTTTTTTTTTTGTTTTCGTTAGACGCCGAAATGTTTTTTTGTGTTTACATGTATTTTTCTTTTCTTTAAACGTGTATGGGACGTAAGTGTATGGGAAATTTTGAGTCGGATGAAAACGTGTGGGTGTTCCATTTCTGTTGGAATACGAGCATGTAGAATCGACCTCTCGGTTATGATTCGAACCCAAATCCAAGTGGATAATTTTGAAGTTAATTTTAGTTTGACATATCTTTCAGTGTTTGTTTTTTTTACGTTCTCTGTTATATAATTAAATATTTTTATGTTCGTTTTTGAAAACTCACAACATGCTGGCTTCTTCTCGGTTATACTCGGTAAAACTGGTACAGGACAATAAGATTTCAGGCATTTGTTGGGCAGTATTCACGTTGGTGGGTACAGTTATTGTTTTATTTTACTATTATCGTGCAAAATGAGTCGATGGATCACACTTAATGGTTTTCGAGGGGCTACCCATATAAACAAATACCATAAAAGAACTGTATCCCGGACACTGTTTACACTGTATACACTGTATTAAAACATCATCATCTGTTAGAATGGAACCTCAGACCATTCAAAATCGAAGCATCGAAATCGCTTTTTCGAATGATAGCTTCAATCGGATGACGGCTGTTTTGTAATCAGATGATGCTTCTCTCGAATACAGGATGAACACGAAAAGCGAACGAACCTCATTTGAAATACGTAATGCACTCTGTAGAAAGATTGTCATCTCAAATTGAAATGCATATGCTATTGGTTCAGCCCCACAACGGAAATCATTCAAGAAGATGATGAAAACAATTCCCTCGAACGTCATGTGCAAATCTGAGTTGAAAAACAAGGTGGAAGCATAGTTATCGCTATCAGAGGTGGTACGAGCATGGTGGGTATATAAATGGTGATACAGCTTTGTCACTACATAGGCGAGGAGGTTGTGGGGGGGGGGGGGGAGTGCGGTTTTAGTGCAAATTGTAAACAAACTCGGTCGCTGTCCCATACAAAAATCCAACATGGCTGAATCATGAATTTGACACATTAGAACACCTATATGTTGTCACCTTGGGTACGAGTGTGTGCTCCATTTTATGTCCATGCTTCACCGGACGGCAATATGCGAGATATAGCGCACATAAAATTAACGCTAGATTTGGCATAAATTTACGCGATATTTCGTGTAAATTTATATCCTGTTCTCATTACGCTCTATATCAAGTGATATAGAGTGATTCGTGATATAGCAGCTATATTACATGATATCCCATACAAACGATCAGTCAATATATATCATGAATAGTTCTTGATATAGCCCATATCATGTTATGTACTTGATAAAATCCTGAAAAGCAGTGACTGGCAACCAGGCCACGATACAGCTGGTTGCTATTTGTTGGCTTCAAATGTCACTAATCCGTCGTGTCAATCTAAACCTTTAAAAAAATCAGAACTGGCAGTTTCAAGCAACCATTCTAAATCTCCTAACCCACCTACCGGAGACGAAGTTCTTCCGCAATCAATACCATCGGATTGGATCCATTCAACTGTCGCCAACTAATGGAAGGTTTCTCGGTGGTGATCGCCTCCGGGGGATTCCGTGGTGAAATTTGGTGTCGCTGTTGACTCGTTCGTGTGCCCGTTGAACAAATAGGTAAATGTACAAAGATTTTCTCCGGTACCCAACCAAAACGTCCCGTCACCAGAAAATACGCCGTTTTGTGTCGACTGCACAGGTACCGTAGGAGGAAATCAAGAAGCTCTCCCGATGGGAAGTCGACGCAATGTCCTGATCCAGGAAGCCATCGTTTTGAAAGTGAAAATGCAGCGTTGAACAGCTTTCCATTTGTATGATATGAAACTGGTCAGGCTGCAGCAAATATTCCGACACTCATTGGTCGACCGGATCTCCTCGGTACTGGTTTCGTACGCCCTGAAAGCTTTCACGCGATATCACCGTCAGGGTAGGTTTCCACAGCAAACTCAAATCCCTGATGCTGCACATGCAAACAATAACAAAGTTGTTCTTTTTTCTCATTGCCATAAATGACAAACAATATCAAGACACCGTAATGAGAACACCTCAACTTGATATTGATATCATCTCGTTATATCACATCGCATAAATTAGCAATATGGTATGCAAGCTTGTAAACGATTTCGCTGTTTATGCCAAGTATAGCTCAAAATTAAACGAAGGGAGATTATATGCGATAGTTAAAATTCAGAATTTTTTCTGTGTAGACGGACTTCTTCGGATGCTAACGGAGTTTAAAATAGACTTGTTGTTCATTTCTAGATAGAGCTGGAATTAGGGCGTAACAGCTTTTGTAAACAATGACTTCTCTCGATGATTTCTATGAATTCAAGGCACGACCACGCACACCAACATCGGAAAACTGAAGTCTTCCCTTACCCGATGGCGATGTTGATTTGCGCGAGCGAGCTTTGACCTTCTAGAAAACATCAAGAGAAGTCATTTTTTACAAAAGCTGTTACGCCCTAATTCCAGCTCTATCTAGATTTAGACTTCCAGAGTCAACTGAACTGGTTCTGTATATGTCTGACATATTTATCCTGGCATCAGTGTTGCCAAATTAGCACAGGTATTTAACATCGCACCGTCATTTGACGTATCGATGAAATGCGCACGTATGCCACACTCTGAAATGGGGAAGCATCGCAAGCCCGGTGATGGCCCAGGACCCCGGTGAAGGAAGCTCGAGTGTACCAACATCGAACAGGTTTGCTGTTTTTCCCATCGATAGGAATACCCAACCAACTGTGACGGAAAAACGCAGCAAGAAGAGGACGAAAATCGGGGACAGTGCGACAAACATCAGCGATATCGGAGATTTCGGTGACGCGGTGCGGCAAAAGTAAAGCTACCTCCGTTCCCTAGTAGCACACTGGTCACAAACCGGTTGAGGTTACCTCTATGTGACTTATTTTGGTCACAATCAAGTTGCTGCAACCTTCTGTGACGGATGAGGGCTAATTGGGTTGGTAGTGAAAAATGTCTATTTTAACGAGCTCATCGCGGATCTGGCGTCGCTGAGCGTTAAAGCCGAAAACAAGTTGGGCAGAGTCGACACAAAGGTGGTGCTCCGTACGAAAGCGGAGTATGACTTGGTCGTCGCCCACCTGAGCACTTCAAAGGTGGAATTCTTCATCCATGACATTCCCGGTGAAAAACAATTCAAGGTCATCATCAGGAGCCTACCGAACTTCGACCCGAACTTTATCGAAGCTGAAATCAAGGACCGGTACTAGCTGGCCCCAAGTTCCGTCTATCGGATGAAAAGGAGGGACGAGAATGTGAAGGTGTACCCAGATTGCCTTTTCCTGGTAGACTTTCAGAATCCAGATCATCGTCCGCTGTGAGCCATACCGTGGCGGCCATCGCGATGTGACTCAGCGTCAACGGTGTCTGAACTTCGAACACGGCACCCGCAACTGCAACATTAAACCACGCTGCAGCAATTGCGCTCAAGACCATGATGCCACCTACGAATGTGCTGTGGATGAAACTGTGGCGTCCAAATGCGCCACCTGTGGTGATGCTCACCAAGGATCAGACAAGCGGTGCCCTAAACGCGAGGATTCCAAGCGCATCCGAAAACAGGCGTCCACCAACAATCAACCAGGACGAAGGAAGGATAAGGTCCCGGCTTTCAGGGCGGAGGACTTCCGCCTCTTCATGGATAAGTGTATTCACGGGTGACCGCCATCCCTCGTACTAGCTCTCGATTCATCGTTGGAGGCGACCTGAATGCCCGTCATGAAGATTAGCGGAACTACCAGCAGAAACGGAACGGATGCCTCTTGTTCGACCACGCACAACATGGACTGTACACTGTGCAATTTCAGGACGAACCAACTTTCATCTCTCCGGAAGGTAATCCCTCCACCCTGGATTTTTTCCTGTCGAACATCGGACTATCCAAGAAGGAGGCGCACTACGATCTCAGCTCCGACCACCAACCAGTGGTGGCTAAAGTCGGTGTCAATGTGGTTCCTGCTACCACCATGTCAACTGGGGGCAGTACGGACGAATGGTGGATAACAACATCGAAGAAAATCCACCGCTCGACACCGTAGATGACATCGACCGAGTGTTGAAAGGACTCCAACAGGCCTTATCCGTGGCTGACGAGGTATGTGTTCGACAAGTTCCTCCGAGGGGTCAGTTTGTTGCTACACACTACCAAAAAGTCATGTAAATTTCCATTCCCTGAGACCGACACATGCAAGCGGCCCAAATGACATAAGAATCAGTTGAAAGAAACGGGAAAATAAATTCAATTAATCGTACTTTTCGTCGAGTTGCGTATGTTTCGGTTTGGAAACACTTAATTTTACATGACATGTTTGTTTACGTTCCATAATTTACGTCAAAGATGGATTACGTCTCGTGTAAAGATAGTTATTTTTAGGTGTGCATTGATTCCCACACCCAATTACTGATTCGCTTGAGAAATGTTCGTTGACGCCAGTTTCAGAGGACTGGAGATCTGGGAAAAAACGTGAAATGGTCGATCTGAACAGGCAGATTGCTTCCAGAATGGAATCACTCCGAAATGAAAGTTTCGAGCGTGTTGTCCAGAATGTGGACGACCGCTCCAAAAATTCTGGAAGGTAGCCAACGTCTTGAAAACTCATCCCAAACCCGTTCCACTTCTCAGAGTCGAAAATGCTGACGACCGACTGTTAATCAGCCCACAGCTACATCGCATTTGCTTGGCTCGACTATCCCATTACATCTGGTTAAAATCACCCGCAACTACCTCCAGCAAAGGTCGTTTAAGGTATCATTGAATAGTTGTCTTTCAGACACGTTTTCCATCCCAGCAGGTGTTCCGCAAGGAAGTCTGTTGGGCCCTTTGCTTTACAGCATCGTGTAGATGGAAGTGTGTTCCAACATTCGAAAAAATTCTCACGAATCACAACACGCCCAGGCAAACTAACTATACTTAGACCTATTCAGCACGACGTGTGAGGTGAAGTGACTCGCTGTCACTAGTGAAATGACAATTGTCACCTCGGGTGAGGTGACTCTCCATTTGATTTGCACGGAGACTGACCTCACCCGAGGTGACAATTGTCACTTCACCATCACTTCACTGGCACCTCACATCAAACGCCGCGCAGAATAGGCCTAATGTGTTGTTTACACTTATGCTAGTTCACTAGCTCAATCAGCTCCACAAACTAGCACGAATTTCAGTTGTTCCTGAAATATCACGCTTGTAGATGCTGACACCCTGTTTACATTATGCTAGCTACTTTACAGTTCTAGTACACTAGCGCTAGCAAATATGTGCTGTAAACACCACATAATCATCTAAAAGAACAGACTTCCTCTACCAGATGCAGGTGTCGGTTTGTCTGAATGAGCGCTTATCCATGAGAAATCGCCGTTGAAATTCAATGTTTACATTTGGCACTTAGGCCGTTTTCACACGATGCTCTAGAAATAACAAGCGCGGTGATGCCGTTTCATTAATCAAATGGGACGAAGATCAAAACTTATGGCAGGAAATGTTTTTCGATGGTCCTTGGCCTTGCGATTTGGTAGGGCAATCATCGATGCTGATCTGTTGGCACATTGACGGTTTTACGTGCTACGCGATAAAACACGGAATGCTTAAGAAATTAATTTACTTTAGCATTTCTTGACCCAGGACGCAGTTCTAAAGAAATCGGAACTACCGAATGATCTTGAAATTTATCACTGCTTCTTCTGTGCGTAAGATGATAGAAAAAAGAAACCCTAACCTTACTCAACATTTCGATCCAAACCGTTGACCCATCGATCCCGACTCCGTACGATAATAATGACTGAAAACCAACGTACCCTAGTTGCTTCCTCGGTCGCGGTCTCCGAACTTTTAGCCCGTGATCAATTGTTATTACATATGTATTCGTGTTCATGTATGTGTGTCTGTGTGTCCTTGTAAGTGTGTTTTATTATCGTTTTAGCCGGTTCTGTTACTGACCGTTTATAAATAATTGTAAAGATTACTTTCCCGAATGAATTTACACACCACCGCCTACCGGTAGGACAAAAAAAAAGAAGTCAATACACTTCTCAAAAAGATGTTTGTGAAAACAAAAACAGAAACTTTGCATCTTCGGATCATCGCTTTCGGCTTCTTCTCTATTTGTACAAATTGCTACTTGGTTACCGTTCCGATTCGCTAACCTTCCATCATTTTCCGCTATGCGATGGTTGTTTGTTTGTTTTGTTTTATAAAGTTCTGATTTACTGTGTTGTAATTCTGCGTTCCTGTCATAAAACCATAATATTTGATAACATTATTATTATTAATATTACGATTTAGCTTCACTTTCTTCGTCTTCTTCTTTCACTTTCCGTTTATTTTTGTTTCAGTGTTAAACAGTAGATATTCACTTTTCAATATGAGAACGTTTGAAATATACTTAAATTGAATCCTTCACTTAAACGCGCCTTTTGGGTTTGTGTGTGTGAGTGTGTGTCTGCCATCTGCATCTGATTCTTCGTTTTATTCTTCTCCTCCTTCATCATGGAAATACTTTGTAATGCTTCGCCGTGTTTTTGCTATTCTCTGATGCACTGTTGACACGTTTCGCACGTCGATAGTAGAGTAATGCTTTTGTTAATGTGTATTTGTGTTTGTATCTATCGTTAGTATAAGTAGTTTGATGAATACAAAGGAAAAAAATCAATTCAATACATTTAGTTTTCACTTTCGCCTTGCTTCAATTGTTTGTGTGTGTTTGTTTTGAACGCGTAAATGTACTTGGTTTGTTTGTTTTCGTGTAATAGTAGTAATAATAATAGTATTAATTATTATGCTTTGCCAGTAAAGAGATTCGAACTATTTATTCTGAATAATTTCTTGCTTCATTTTATCGCGACTTATCCTTTACAATAATGTTTTGTTTTTTTTCTTTAAATACTTAAATATAATCATTATCGTTATATTGGTTTATTTTTACGCATTTTTTCACTTTTTTTGCTTACTCCTCTTAATCTTAACATTAATAGTTCATCCCTTAAATGTTTACTGTTTCTGAATGCAGATAAATCATACAATTGATTTACTAAGTCGCAATTCTTATCCATCTACTCAGCTTAACCCAATACATATTTCCATTCTCTTTCTTTCTGTGTGTTTGTTTGTTGTGCGAATCACATTTGCAAATCTCTATTGCCACATGTTCGACGAACAAACAAAATATTAACACTACTACACTCTAGCCACTTAAAAGAAAAGAAAGAAGAACTTAAACGCCTGTTTGCGCTTTTCCTTTTTCCTTTGTTTAAATGCACCCAAACCCCGGATCACAATCACCGCGTGCGACCAACCATAACTCAAATCATAACACGACGTAACGTAAAACCGAAACGGAAGCGAATTTTGCTAGAATTTAGAGAATATAATTTCCTAAACAAAGTAAAGTAATAAAAGATCTTCAATCAAAGTTTCAGTCCGAATTTGATTCGGATGGATCGAGGGTACTGTTTCCTTTTTGAAAGGATTTCTTCCGAGCTCGGACTCGCTGAAAATTGCTACATAACGATTGGCTAAGAAGCTTCTTCTTTTTTTTTCTTAGAAATTTTGCCTATCCTTTTTTTCTACATTGCGGCAATAATGGTCCGACGATTCGTAGGGGATGATTGTTGATGGGGTTGGGTGGTTGATTTTTTTTTCACCGTTGATTGCTCTGACTCGAGAGAGTTGTTGGCTAGTTTGGGTTGTCAAACTTGTTTCCTACGGAAACGAAACACGGCAGACTTTAGTGGGCTGGATAGCTTTCGTTAAGGCCGGCGCACAATAGATACGTTTTCGGGTTTTTTGACAGATAATGCATGGGCTAACTGTCAAAAAACCTGAAAACGTATCTATTGTGCGCCGGCCTTTACTCTCAATGCTTTCGAAACTTGTGGCAGTCCCGAAACTCTTTGAGCTCCGAGATCTTAAGACGATTTGGAAACACCATAAACCTCCATTGTTTTCAGGTAATCTTGAAGGTCTGGGTATTCCTAAAGGCTGTTCAAGAGTTTTGCGTACCGTTATTCCAGTTGTTCCAGGAATATCGAGAATTGTCATTTACTGGTGGACCGGGGGAATTTTTAAATTTGAAGAATTTGAAGAGTTACTGAGTTCTAATAGTACCGAAAAATTCAGGAAATTGCTAATGATCTCAGTGTTTCTGGAGACCCCGGAAGGCGATTGAAAAATATTTCGTAGATTTCGGAACTGTCAGAATTGCGGGAGATTCCGTAGCTTTGTGTAATTTCGGAACAAATTTGATTCATTTTTGAATAGTTTTGTATTGCACTAATCTTGATGGTCCAGGTGTTCTAGAAGTTCCGGAAGCTCTAGAGCTTGGTGTCAAAATAATGGGAGTTCCGGAAGTATGGAAATTTATCTTATTTAGTGATGAATCAGAGATGTTCCTATAATTTCAGATATTTCAAGAACGCTTGAAGAGTTTCGAGAGTTACTGGATTTCTAAGAGTGAATTTTTGTAGTTCTCAATATTAGTTAAGTCTCCGTAAGTGATAGAAATAATTCAAAGAATCATAAATATACATCGTAGCTTTCGAAAGCCATGGAATTCTCTGAACTCCGAGAACCTCCAGAACTGCGTGTAGTTTCGGAAATCTAAAAAAACGCAGGTGTTCCTGAAACTCCAAAATTGCATAAATTTCCAGAATTCCTAAAACGCAATTCCACTTAACTATTTGCAACTCTTGGGAATCCAAGGCTCTCAGCAACTGGAACTTTTGGAATTACAAAAACTCTCAAAATTCCGCTAGAGTTCACAAAACTGCTAGAGTTCCCGGAACTGCATATTCTCGCAGGGGTCCGGGAAGATTAGAAAATGTTCTATACTTTGATGATTGCTAATGCTTCTGTGAAAACCACATTCCCATTCTCAAGAAACTCTTTCTAAACTATCGGAACTGTGAGAGCTCCATGATCTCAGGGATCTCTCCAAAAACTTCTGATATTTTTTGAAACTCTTTGAATTGCAGGAATACCGGAAGCTTTCAGTACTCTTAGAGCTGGTACTACCCAACTCCCGGATCACTCTCAACTATGAAAAGTTTCTTAACTTCGATCGAACCTCTAAGGAACCTCAGAAACTCCCAACAACTGTTTTGACTTTCTGAAGCTCAAGAAACTCCCTGAGCTCTGAAAATTCCAGAGAATAAACTCCGAAAACTCCCGACACTTTTGGAACTGCAGGAATTACAGAATCTTCCAGCACTCTCAGAACTGCAGCAATTCACAGAAAAAAGAACTTTAATTGAAAAACTTGCGAAACTTTTTTTTTTTGCTTTATTATAGAGAGACTTTTAGCCTTTAGCTGGTTCGTCTCTTACTTGCAAAACTTGAAACTCCTGAATCTGTAGTAACTGGTCAAACATGTTTCATATCGAAATTCCAAAATAACAAAGTTCTTCCTGAACTGTCGGAGCTCTATGAGCCAAGCCAAGAAACTCTCCAAAAACTACGGATGCTTATGGAATTGCAGGAATTCCAGAATCCACTCACAGAACAGAACTCTACAAGACCTGGAATTTGAGAGCTTGTAAATTTCAAAACTCCTGGATCTGTAGAAACTGGTCGAGCTTTGTTTACCTTTGGTAATTGCTGGAAACTCTATATGAATTTCTACAACTCTTAATAATTATTCCGACATTCCAAAACTCATGAAGCTCTTCCTGAACATTCCGAAGCCAAGAAACTCTTCAAACTACCGATATTTTTGGAACTGCAGGAATTCCGGAAATTTCCAGCATTCAGAAAACTGTAGAAACTCATAAAACTCTCTACGAAATTCCTAAAATAATAGAACTTATTGAATACCAGAACCTTACAGCAGTCTCAGAACTGCAGCGACTCACAGAACAGAACATAGTATTGGAACTGCAGGAATTCCGGAATCTTCCAGCACTCTCAGAACTGCAGCAACCAACAGAACATAAGTCTCCACGAACTAAAATTTGAGATCTGGCGAGACTTGAAACTCCTGGATCTGTAGAAACTGGTCAAGCATTTTTACCATCGGCAGTTGCTGGAAACTCTTTAGGAATTTCTTTAGCGACTCTTAATAATTTATTTCGAAATTCCAAAACTCACGAAGCTCTTCCTGGACTGTTGGAGCTCTATGAGCATCCGGAAGCCAAGAAACTCACCAAAAACTACCGATACCTTTTTTAACTGCAGGAATTTTAGAATCTTCCAGCACTCTGAGAACTGCAGCAACTCACAGAACAAAACTCTCCAGAAAACTGGAATTTGAGAGCTTGCGAAACTTGAAACTCCTGGGTCTGTAGAAACTGGTGAAGAATTTTTACCTTCGGTAATTGCTGGAAACACTTTAGGAATTTCTTTAGCGACTCTTAATTAATTATTTCGAAATTCCGAAACTCACGAAGCTCATCCAGAATAGGCGGATTTCTGCGAAATTCAGGAAGCCCAAAAACTCTCCAAAACTACCGTTGCTTTTGGAACTGCAGGAATTCCGGAATCATTCAGCACTCTCAAAAATGCAGCAATTCTTAGAACAGAACTCTACAAGAACTGGAATTCGAGAGCTTGTGAAATTTGAAACTCCTGGATCAGTAAAAACTGGCCAAGAATTTTTACCTTCGACAATTGCTGGAAACTCTTTAGGAATTTCTGCAACTCTTAGTAATTATTTTGAAATTCCAATACTCACGAAACTCTTCCTGAACTGTTGGAGAGCTCTATGAGCATCCGGAAGCCAAGAAACTCTCCAAAAAATACGGACGCTTAAGGAACTGCAGGGATTCTGGAAACTTCCAGCATTCCTCAAACTGCAGTAACTCACAGAACAGAACTCTCCACGAACTGGAATTTGAGAGCTTGCGAAATTTGAAACTCCTGGGTCTGTTGAAAATGGTCAAGCATTTTTACCATCGGCAATTGCTGGAAACTGCATAGAAATTTCTGCAACTCTCGAGGTACGTTCAGAGTTCTCGCAAATTCAGAAGCTTACTAGGGGAAATGACTGTAATGTCGGCCTAAATGTCCCTTATTTGGGCCCATACATAAATTCAGCAATGGACTAAATTATCAATAGCGATCAAAAATTTTGCATACTACCGTCCCAATGACGCGTTCATCAAGATAATATTGATAAATAGTAGATTTTTAGCGATGGGCCCAATCTTGGAATTGCCAGGAGCTCTTTCACTTCGAACTTATGTTCCCGGAGTTGAGACTACTGCCAATTTTTTTGATTTCATTATACCTGAATGTTGAAAATCGATGATTTTTTCTTATCTAGATCTATCAAGCTTGTCTAGAGAAGTGTTTGTTAATTTTTCAGAAATTCTCAACAAACAATTGCACCAATTTTAACCAAACTTGGCCAGCTGAAACTAGAACTCACGAGAAAATTCTGGTCCAAATTTCAGAAAAATCAGTTTAGTCTAAATGTCATAACGATGGATTTTTCTTTTTGAAGTTGATAGCATTTTTTCATATACAACATATTTTTTATCATTCACCTTCACAGAATGATTTTGTAACCGATGTAGTCCAAATTTTCATGTAGATGGCAGCAAAATAGTTGAGGCAATACAACGTTTTTGCTTCTTTAGAAGACTGAAAGAGCCGAAAATCTCCAAAACAGTCCCCTTTGACACAACATTGCAAGACCAACAATTGAATGAGCTTGTCGGAAAGTCCCGGAATATCTGGAACTTCAGAAACTGGTGTCACTTTGAGAAATCCAGATTCCAGCAACATCGAGAATTTCCCAAACACCAACAAGCTTGTCAAACTCGCGGATTAAATTTAAATAGCTGGTGCAAAAAAATGGGTTTTCATACCAATCAAGACCAACGATTGAAAAGGCCTCAACTCAATTTTGTAAACAAACCTTGAAAGGCCATTTTCTCGCGAACCGAAACCTACATTCGCAAACCTAAAACACAATCGGGTAGAGGAGGCATTCCTCTACCTGTTCATTTTGTTGGTTTGCGTTGACGGACTTCGCTTCGCGACAAAATCGCCTTACAAGGTTTGTTTACGAATCAACTATCAAGTGGAGGTCTCGATAGTATTACAATTCCGATATTTCTCGGAATTCCGAAGTAGCTTAAATTTCTGAAAGTTTTAATTATAACGAATCAGGGCTCAGTTGACCAGCGCTCCGGAGTGCTAGGAGGTTAGAAATTATTTCAGAGTACGAGGAATACTTTGAACTGCACAAAAGGGCACCTACACACAGAACTCTCCAAGAAGCTACTTAAAATTTCCCGAAAATCATTTCATTTATTCAAATCACTGACTCGTCCCCAGAACGAGGTACTTCTGGAAAATCCAGGATCTTCTGGAATTGACGACTTTAGAAGCAATAGGATTTTCTGATAGTTGCCCCAGATCCTGGAGTATTGAAAGTTTTTGGAGTGTGAAAAGCTCTCGGAGTTCCAAGAGTTCGAATTGTTTCAGAATTTCATAGAGCGGTACAGCGTGAATTTTAGAAGAAATACAAATAAATTATACGGAGCATTAAAAGGGAATACCGAGAGGATGCTTTGAGAATGCTAACGTAAATTTTCAATGGAATTTCAGCAACTAGAAAAAAAGTCAGCTAATTCCTAAACAGTTCTGTTCAGATTTCCAAGACAATTATAAGATTAATTTCTAAAGGGTAACTTATGGAGAATTATGGGGAGGATTTTGAAGGAATTATCGCGAGAATTATTGGGAGTACTAAGATAATTATAGAGTAAATTCTATGAAGGGGATTCCTAAGGCGGTATGTAGATAATGTCTAAGGTTGTTATGGACGAAAGTTTCAAGGAAATGCCAAAAGCAGCGCTGAGATTTGTCATTGTCATTGACAGACTTTCACGCGATATTGACAAAATTGCTTTTCTTATAGTCACTCTTTTTCATTTATTTAACGTCGGTCTCTGTTCCGCAATCTAGTGCCAATCATCGAATGTGCAGGAAGGCAGCTTCCACCCCTGCTTAGGATATCGCACCCATTCAAACACATATGGGCGGGACCAACGGCTTTACTTCTCTTCCGAAGAAAGACGTGACCAGAGATTTTTTATTCCTCAGAAAAATCCCACCGACCTCGGCTGGGATTGAACCCAGACCCATGGGGGTAAGAAAGCAGTCACGCTTACCACTAAATCACCGGCGCCGGCGATACACACATACATAGTCACTGGTAGACTTGATCCTCAAAAAAACCTTCATCAAAATCTCATTATTTTTTTCATCAATTACCTAACGGCGCCGGTGGTGTAGTGGTAAGCGTGATTACCTCTCACCCCAGCAGGCCTGGGTTCAATCCCAGTCGGCGCCGCTGGGATGTTTTGAGGCATAACATCTCTGATCACGCCTTCCTTCGGATGGGAAGTAAAGCCGTTGGTCCCCGGTTCATGAGTTGATGGGTCGATAGGTAGGGTCCAGGTGTGGGAGCTGCCTTCCTGGCGACGGAAAAAACAAACCAAAGGAAAAAAAAAAATCAATTACCTGGAGATTCACCTGGTAACAAAAAGAGTAAGTTTGTGCATTTTGTGTCACATTATTGTTATCCAAGCAGTTCAGGACCAAGATGGTTGTTCACTTTAACGGATCCATGTAATTGTTTTGCTAAAGTCGTTTAATTTCGAGTTCGTCACTGACAGCATTGCCACTGACAATTGTCATGGCTTGCCTTGCCAATGACTGTTAGTTCAAATGAGTGACCAAAGCAGAATTTTGAATATCGCGTGTATTGTTGAGATTTTGCAGCGACGGCCAGAAGGAATTATACAATGATTCTGTAGAATCCTGAAAGCAACTCTGAAGACATCTTGGGGTGATTCACATACCCCGTTCACATTAAAGTCTATATCACGTAATATAGGCTGTCTTGCAATGAGCACTCATACATAGGATTTCCAGTGAAAACTAGATGTATGAGTGCTCATTGCAAGACAGCGTATATCACGTGATAACATAATATTAAGAAGACTGGCAACTTTGCCAGAATCCAAGCGACAGATACAATAGTGCTGCGCTTGAGGGAAGGTGGAAGCAACGTATAGAAAGATGAGCAAATACACAAACCTTTCTTCGGAGGATGTAATCTTTGCTATCAAATTCGTTCGAAGCATTTACTTGGTACACGGTACGAGTCGGACCCCCTTATAATTATGTAAGTTGTAAGTCTGATTGGTAAACCACCTTACACTGAGGCAAATAAACTTAAGAATTTCCTAAGGCTCGACTTATGAACGACACATATGAATTTCATAAGCGCAACTTATGAAAGATTTTCGTCTAACATAGGGTAGCTCTTACACGCTTTTAGCCTTTTCATTTACTCAAGCGTTGACAGACGAGTGGTCTAGACACAAGACCCGTAATCTTAACGTACATTGTTCGGTCAAAGTCTGCTCCGTTTAATTATTTTTTTGTCGACATTATTTTTCATAAGGCAAATCTATGAAATTCATATCAATTTCTTGTAGCCGGCGCCGGTGGTGTAGTGGTTAGCGTGACTGCTTTCTAACACCCCGATGGGTCTGGGTTCAATCCCAGTCGAGGTCGGTGGGATTTTTCTGAGGCATAAAAATCTCTAGTCACGTCTTCCTTCGGAAGGGAAGTAAAGCCGTTGGTCCCGGCCCATGTGTGTGTTGAATGGGTGCGATATCCTACGCAGGTGTGGAAGCTGCCTTCCTGCACATTCGATTGCCGTCAATGGATGGCAATCGATGTCCGTAGGTGATTGGCACTAGATTGCGGAACAGAGACCGACGTTAAATAAAGGAAAGAAGATATCAATTTCTTGTGGCTAAAATTCATAAGTGGTTCTTATGGAATTCTTACGTTCTTTTGCCTCGGTGTAGGACAGAAAGAGTTATGAGACGAGAGTTATCTCAGACTAAAGAATATGAAGTCGATAAGTGTTTCACCTCTGGAAAGTACAGTCGGTTTACATACACAGGTAGAGCATGTAGTTTCGATTCCCGGTTTTCCTGGTTGAGTGGCCACCCTAGACTCACCCATTTCGAGGTTTTGATTGTTCTAGAAGTTCAGCCTGTTACTGGAGTTTCGAAAGGTGTTGTATTTCTTAATGTGCTACAAATTCCTACAATTCCAGAAAAATGACAACGCCTGGCTGGGAATTCTGATCGTGGGTTAAAATTTCGAACGTTCTGGATGTTTTATTTTAGATTCAAGGAAATTTTCAAGCACGTTGCGGTTGAAAATTGACCACAACTTCGGCATTCATTCCCAGCGTTGGAAATTCCCTACAATTCCGTTGTGACGGAGACAAACTTACAGAAATTTTGTCATTGTGGAGGTACTCTGTAGATAGTGAGATACTCCCTTTGCACGACTGGACCAAGTTCTGCTGACCTAAAATTGACCTGGACCGTAGGTAATAAGACTAACGTGCTATTTACGAGAGTAAAAGAATTGTTTAATTGCAACAAGATTGTGCCAATACCGTGGACCCTCGTTAATATGAACAATTTGATTCAGTGAATTAGCGGGGTTCATCTTAAAGTTTAACTCGTAACCTTACACAGGTAGCATTACCAGTTCTTCAAATTCAAACTGAACTCCGCTAGTTTACATGATGATTCGTTCAAATTAACGGAGCTTCACGGTAGCTACAAACCATACTATAGTTCCCGAAAGCATCTCAATAAGTGGGTAAGGAGTCGGCTCTCATTTCACAGAATATTCTCAAAAAATCTCAATTAAGCCTTCTTGCTTTGCCTGTTTGGTTGATTTGGCACCTCTTCGCGTGCCCTCCGGAACATGCAAGTCCCGGGCCGGCAAGCTCAACACCGCACCGATCACGGTGCCTACGGCGATCTTTCCATTTCCGTAAGTTTTTCTAAACCCCATCTCCCCCCGCACGAGGATCCTGGTGGTTATCTTCCTGGATTATGGCTATAACAAATTATATGTAAATTGCATTGAAAAGCGCATTACTCCCGCTCTACACTACTTATGTAACTAATAGTTCCCGGCATATGATGCTCATATGTTTCTATTGTATTTTCCGTTGCATATTTGTTTGATGACCACCAAAGCGTTGTAACGCTTTGGTGGCCTTTTTTGTTAAGATTCCATTTGAACATTACACTTAAAACGAAAAAAAAAATGCAAGAACACAAAACTGTTCCACCAGAAGAGGACGACGCACATAACCTAATCCAGGAAGAAGCGACCAACATCATATCCTCTAAACACCGGAACACTCTCAAGTCAGAGCAATTGTTTCTTTCTTCGGGATCCCTTATTTCCGAACAAACTGGCATTGTCAAAATTAGTATTTTTACAACAAAAGAGCTAAGCGATTCCGCGCAACCAGCCGCGATTTCAGCTAAAAAATCAATCTTGAATTTATACTACCACTACTAACACACACTTCCTTTCTTCGTCTCTATCTCTCTCTCTCGCGCTCGCTTTTTAGTTTCTTTTCTATTCGTCACTCTCTTTTGTCCTATCCTAAATGTTAATGTATGTGTGTGTATGTGTTTGTTTGTTTGATACTAAAAATTATATCAATTCTTGCTGTTCGTTCTCACTTCCGCTTGTTAAAAAAATATGCTTTTTATCAAAAGAAGTAAACTTAAAGAATGCTTCCTATAAACTACCGACAAGTAAAAAAAAAAATGAAAAATAAAGATTTTTATGAAAATTACAACTTACTATGCGCGGATTACCGTGGGGGGGGGGGATGGAGGAACGGGGGACGATCGAGTTCAGGTCTATGTTTGTGGAAGCGAAAAAGTAATATGTATAAAAATAATTAACAAAAAAGATTCCTCCGCCGACGGACGCCGCCGAACGGATCTTATCTTCCGCCATGCTGTTTCGCCGCATCCTCAGCCAACGGATGTGGATGATGGTATTTGATGATCACGTTTGGCGTACCACCACCGCTACCAAGGGCGGTGACGTTCTTACAGTTAACGATCTTCATTTGCTTGCTGCTGCTGCTGCTATTGATCACAATCGTTCCGACTGTTCCCGCTGCTGCGGTTGCCACTACTGATGAAGGTGATGCTGATACGGCGGATGACGATGATGCTGCAGCTGCTACCACTGAAGACGGTGACGACGACGACGATGACGTATTACCGGATAGGAATGAGGAAGGAGCAACGCTGCCAGATGATCATGACGTCTGCTTGACGACGATTACGCCCGGTCGACTTTGCTGGTGGTGCTGGAGGATCTGCGATGCGGTTTGCTGGGCAGAGGAGGTGGCCGAAGGAGAGGGACTGCAACTGCCGGCGGCCAGCGCTACGGTAGGGGTGATGGACACTGACACAATCGCGGGATTACCACTTGGATTGCTGGAGGTGTTACTGGAAGGGATGCTCGAGGATGATGAGGAGGAGGAGGTAGCGGAGGAGGCTGATGGGCAGGTACCTGCAGGTGTCGTCCGGAACTTCAGGTACGGTTCCAGCTGACTTTGGCGATGATCGCGTTCTTGCTTCTGCTGGTGTTTGCCGGAGGTGGTCAGTGCGAGGGGTACTTCCTGCACCGGCCGGGCAGCCGCTGAAGGTTGTAGATGCTGTTGCTGTTGAGGTGGAGCCACATTGTCGAATGCATCCCCCTCCAGATGCCTGATCGCCTCTACTATCGTCTCCAGATTATGACGGCAGGTGTTAATTCGCGAGGCGGCTTGCTGCTGCTGGGGTGTTGCCAGTTTACTGCTCGTCAAGTGCGACAAACGATCATCGCTAACGACGATCGACGAAGGGGAATCAATGCGTTCGACTTCGACCTTCGGTTCGGCTTTGATGGCCGCTTCCAATATCGTTGGATAACGGTTCTTCTTCGGGGGCAACGTAACGACCGTTTCAACGTTCGGAGGCGATCGCGACCGGGATCGCTTGATGAACACTTTCTCTTCCTTCACAGGAACAGCCACTGGCTTAGCAATAGGTTGTTGGACAGTCTCTTCTATAACTTCCGGCCCGCAGACGACCAGCTGCTTCTTGCCGATCACACCGGTGTCCAGCGCGATCAGTTGAACATTATCCTGTTCCCTGGTAAGTTTTGTTGCGATCGTTTTCGTTATCGTTGGTACGAGTACTTCCTCCAGTGGTTCGCTGGTTTCTACCATATCCGGATGATCTTGGTAGAGGACCCGAGCGGGGTAGATCTGTCGTTCTAAAGCCTTTAATCTCTCCTCGAAGATCGCTTTCTGCCGTCGTTCGATCTCCAGCTGGTGTTTCATATCCAAGTAATCTTTCGCCGATACGTTGAATGCCTGGCATGCTCGGCCGTTGACCGCGGTGGCGACAAGAGTGGTTCCGGTGGCGTTGCTCACGACCTGCATGAGACTGACCGGTTCCGGTGACATCGAGCCCAGACCTTCATCGGACGAATCCGAGACCGGTTGAATGATGGCGTCAATCTTGCGCTTCTTGGCTACGGTGGCCACTTGGGCAACGGTCTGAACCGGAGCACCGGTGGAACCATTGTTGACAACGACTGTCGTCGCTGACGCCGCCGCCGCCGCCGCTGCTGCTGCTGCTGCTGTAGTAGTCAGTACTGTGACTCCCGGAGCGGTCTGTGTGGTAGCTTGCTGCAGTTCGGCAGCTGCTACTGCTCCATTGTGATCGTGCTGGTCTAGTAATCGCTTTAGTTGACAATTTTGCGATAGCAATCGAGTCTTTTCCTGCTCCAGGGCGTAGATGTATTCTGCCGTTTGCTGAAGGATTGCCGCCTGTTGGGGGAGAAAAGAAAGGGAAATTGTGACATTAGATCGAGTTATTTGGCGATGTATACGTGGCCTGACTAACTGTAAAATTAGTAGATTTTTACTCAAAATCGTAGAAAGTGCGGTTACGCACTAAGCGAGTGAAAATTTCCTCGAAATTTACCTAGTGATATCGGATAACAACTGCAGAAGAGAAATTCGGAGACGCATTATTGCCATCATATGCACTACAAAGCAAGACCATGCTGGAGGTGGCTGGGTTTGGACTCCCGGTCCGGTCTAGGAATTTTTCGGGTTGGAAAATTTCTCGACTTCCCTGGGCATATAGCATGATTGTATTTGCCACACAATTATACTGATGCAAAAATAGTACAGACATCGCAAGTTCTCAATTCATAACTGTGGAAGTGCATCTAAAACACTAAGTTGAGAGCACGTAATAAGCTAATATGCGATAAGCAATAAGGTTGAATACTAAGGGAATCCTGAGCAGTCTTGTAAGCGGTCACCGTAGTCGACACATTTTCTGTGATAATTGAATGGCCTTGCGTCCGAAATTTGCAAAACAAGATATCGCATAACAATACCAAACTAAAATGTCATATGACAGGCTCTGTCATTCGACATTTTTGCCCAAGACCGTCACGAATGTATGTATTTTAGTTTTTCTCATAATAAGAGCTGCTGATGTTGTGCTTGTGTGAATTCTGAAACTAGCAAGCAACGATGTCCTAGTAATAGCATTTCTGATCAGATATGGTTGAATTCACACCAAATTGAGGAATTAGATCAAAATCACACATGTCATATGATAGTTATTTGATAATTTTCTTTTGGCTCGAATGTTTTTCTACCGTTTGTGTTGTGTAAGAGAGACGACAGTAGAGCATACGCATACAAACAGACTGTCGCGCACGACAACGAAGCGAGTGTAGTCAAAAACGTCAACAGTTTTATCAGTAAAGTAATTTTACAAGAGAATTCTGTGGCGCATTTCAAGGCAATTCCAAATAGAATTCAAAGCGAGTTTTTACTAAACTTTTCGTTTTTCGAAAGGATTTGTAAGGAGAACTCCAAGAGAAGAAGGAGAATTCTGAAAATAACTAAATGTAAATTTTAATGATACTGTAAGTGGCGGTGACATTGAGCCAAAAAAATCAAAATATTTCGTTCCCTACGTTACAACATTCACATTTTAGCAAAAAAAAAACATTTAAATCATGTGTAAGTGGGGCTATATAGCCAATGGGGCAATGTGTTGCAGGCTTAATACTTGAAGCCTACTTCATCTATCCATTTCACTTAAGCCTAACAAAATACTTTTCTGTAGAGCAAATATTCAAAAAAATGTTAGACTAGCTCGAACTGTCAAAACTGTTAGAAGATTTCTGAATCAGAAAATAAGATCTATCAGTAGTTTCTTATAACTTTTCGTTGATATTCCTTCAGCAGCTTTACAAATGGTAATTGGTTTCTCATATGACACGACGTTTTTCTAGATTTTAATAAACATTAAAGATTTTCTCAACAAAACATTACTTAAGTCCATTCGGGGAAATATGAGTACCATTAATATTTCAACTTGAATTCTCCAATTTTGCATTATTCCTTTTATAAATATGACTGTTTCATATGAAATCACGTTTTGAAACAGTTGCTTCTGTAAATATTAATCATTCATTCACAAGACTGAAAAAATGTAGCCTTAAATAGGCAGTACTTCTTAAATTAAATTTATTCTACAGAAAATAATTGTTTCTGTTAAATCTTATTATACTAAAACTGATCATTGTTGATCCTTCATAAAACCTCAAGGGAACATAATATTCTTACCCGTTGTTTACAAGGTCACTCGTACCACCCCGACAGGGTGCTCATTTAACCCCAACGGTTTAATTTCGATTACAAAACGAACATTTTTTAAATCTTCTTGCATAAGATTCAAAAGTTTACTTTTACTATTCAATGTGTATTCATGGTGTAAATAGGGCTTGAAGCTATCCATTTGGTTAAACATCATTCGAATTTTCCACTGAATTTTGTATGATTGGTGATGATTTTCTTAAGGTGGCCAAACTGCCCCACTTTCCCCAACTTGTACGACTGTCATGGAAATGGTTGATTGAAATAGATATCTCATTTCACTCAAATTAAATAACAAATAGATCAATGTAAAACTTCATGGGGCTAAAACATAAATTTGGTTAAGGGGGGAGAGGTAGCTCATCGATTCTTCCGGTTCGCCTCTTAGCATCGTGCTATAAAGTACCAGGCGATAACCAGGGTAGTTGATCGATAGCTCGATGACGTCATTTCGTTGGCGTCTGCAATGGGAAATTCTCATAGCAGACGTTGACGATGGGACGTTGTCGAGTTGTTGAATAGCAACTATCGTGGTAACTCACCGATTACCTGTCGATCTGCCAAATTTGGAAAGACGTCTGCATTGAATTGTCTCATATAATAATATTCCGCCCACTATATCACAAGAAATTGCGAGTAGCTGAGTGGAATGGAGATAAGTTAAGCATTGGGTACAGGACCAAGTCTCCTCTGGGTGGTGCCAAAAGATGAGCGCAATAGAATCATCAAGTTGGCATAAGGCACGGAATGAGACTATCGCATGGCTGGGTAGTCAAAGTCTTCCATTCGTTAGTCATTTCAGGTGGATTAGAACAGGTGGGCGTTGGCCAGATTTGGATTTTTCAGATGTAATCCTGGTCCTATCTGTCATTGAACGTCGCGTGAAAGTGGAACTTAATGAAGGCCTAAGTTCTTTTTCGTAGTTTTTAGTTTTCTGATTTGAAAGATCGTCGGTTACAGTGGCCTGCTTACTGAGCAGAAAAACGCGGTCCCAGGTCCTTACATATCAAAGAGATTTATGGTAAAATCGCTTGTGTATCGTCTATTTTGCGAAACTCGTTGTTGTCGTTGGCTCCGGGTTTGAATGGATACACAAATTTGAGCAACGGTATTATGTGATATGAGGGGCTCGGTGGCCTTAGAGCAACCGTTTTTGCTTACTGAGCAGAACATCATGAGTCTAATCTCAGGCCCATCCACATTCAAGATTCGTCAATCGTTTTATTTGTTAATATGACTACATGGTAATAACAGTAACTCGGTGATTAAAAAGGTGCTCGTCTGCCTAGTGGCAAACGTTTTTGCTTACTGAGCAGAAGACCGTGGGTTTAGTCCCAAGCTCCTTCGCGTTATATGATCGTTAGGACATCAATTCAGCTTATCGTTTACCAAAACGAACCCTGCTGCAAACCCAACCCTCTTATCCAACATCCCAGTGATTCCTCGTGGAAGTGCAGAGGTGTTCTCGACTTCCATCAAAGCGAGTGTCATGCCAACACAATCCTTCCCATTCCTTTCTTGACCTGTGTTCGGGCGCGGCCGGCGCTGGTATTGCCTAATTTAAGATCACCAGTTTTTACACATTGAGGATGATTGCTAGTCCCAAGCATCGTCTATTGGTTCTCTGTGTAATTACAGCTGATCTGGCAGTAACAGAGTAGCAACCGTGGGCGGTCAATCAAGCTCAAACTCAAGCAAGCTCAAGCTAAAACATAAATTTGGTTAAAATATCCTAAAATTCGTAAATGTAAAGTAGCTATTAGGAGTACTTTTGGTTATGATTGGCTGGTAAATGGCTGGACAATGCGTAATCTTGTTACCCCGCGTATCGACAGGTATAAAATGGACCCCAATTGCCACTTTCTCGGTCAATCCAGATTATCCGGAGAACCACAATGTGGTCACTATAACCCAAACTATAGTTTCAATATTTTTTTTTGCTTTATTATAGAGACTTTCAGCCTTTAGCTGGTTCGTCTCTTTTAGTTTCTATATTAAATACGCGTTGATATCTTGATTCTGAACATAATAGAAAAAAATCACAAGGTTCTAGGAAACTTTTTGTTATGTGGCCACTTTATCGTTTGCTCCGGATCCCTGTTTTCCCTGAGGGCGTATATGGTGTCTTTACACCATATATACTTAGTACTATCAATTTCCAGTAATATACATTAAGTAAAGTGTAAAATTATGTCGATAGATAGTGGCAGTTCCTACTTTACCGGGAACTTGGGTTGATCCCGGCCCTCTATCTCGGTACGCAAAAGTCTCCGGCCAATGAGATCACAACCAATCGATTCAGTAGAGTTTTTCCTTTGAGAATATGTATAACAAGTTGAATGAAACCGTTTGGCAGCCGAGATATCCAATTTAGTCGCGGTTTAGTCAATTTTTGCACACTGTGCAATGTGGTCCTTAGTCTATTGTCCAGTAACTCCCCGCGGTGCCGGCTGGGGTACGAGTAAACATAGGAAAGATCGGGTAACCAATCCTGGTGGGACCTTGGTCGTATGACAGGGGAAGGGGGGGGGGAGGGCTTCTTTCCCCGGAGCGTCTATTCTCCATGTTAGGGGCGGCTGATCACCGTCCTAGTGCCAGCTTGGGACTCTAAACAGAGCTGTGCACGATGGCCCTCCGGCGAGATAGGGGGTTGGTGCAGGCCCTACAAACCAACCGTACAAAAAGTACAGGAAGCAAACAATGTAAATACGGACCGCAACAATCGGCATAGACCCAGGCAACGAATACGGACTAGCGATTGGAAACTCGGAACATGGAACTGTAAGCCTCTTAATTTCTTGGGAAGTAACCGCATTCTTTCCGACTTATTGAGGGCCCGCAAGTTCAACATTGTAGCACTGCAGGAGGTTTGCTGGAAGGGATCGTCGGTACATACGTATAAGGTTAAGGATGCTTATACCATCTACCAGAGCTGCGGCAACACACATGAGCTGGGTACAGCTTTTATCGTTATGGGTACAATGCAAAAGTGCGTGATTGGGTGGTGGCCAATCGACAACAGAATGTGCAAGTTGAGGATCAAAGGCCGTTTCTTCAACGTGCATAGCCCTCACCTAGGAAGGGACGATGATGATACAATCCTAACCATGACGTCAAAATCGTTATCGGAGATCTAAACGCTCAGGTTGTCCAGGAGGAGGAATTTAGACCGGTTATCGGGAAATTCATCGCACACCAGTTTACGAACAACAACGGCTGCCTCCAAGAATATGACCATACGTAGTACCTATTTCCAGCACAGTCTCCCGTATTGGTACACATGGAGATCACCGATTCGGACCACTACATTGTAATGGTAAAAGTGCGCCAAAAACTTTCCGTTGTCAACAACATTCGGTACCGACGCCCGCCACGGTACAATCTAGAACGACTCAAGTTACCCAAAGTCGCGCAAAACCTTGAAACAGAAGGTGCCATTGGGTTTGTGGAACAGAATCGACGAAACGGTTGGTTTGACGAGGAGAGTCAGACGATTTTAGACAAGAAAATGCAGCAGCAAGGTACCCGTCAAAATGTGGAGCGATATAAACAGAAGCGAAGACAGAAAACTCACCTTTTCCGCGAAAAGAAGCGTCGCATGGAAGAGGCAAAGTGCGAAGAAATGGGACAGCTGTATCGTGCACAACAGACCCACAAGTTCTACGAGAAACTCAACGGATCCCGCAAAGGTTTTGTGCCGCGAGCCAAAATATGTCGGGATAAAGGGGTATCTTGACGGACGAACGTGAGGTGATCGAAAGGTGGAAGCAGCACTACGATGAACACCTTAATGGTACAGAGGCGGAGAGCCAAGACAGCAGGAGGAACGGTTTCATCGGTGCGGCGGACGAAGTACAAGTAACAACTCCCACGATAAGTGAAGTTAAGGATGCTATCAAACAGCTAAAGAGCAACAAGGCAGCTGGGAAGGATGGTATTGGAGCGGAAGTTATTAAAATCTAACTTGTCTGCACCGACTGATAGTCAGGATCTGGGATACAGAACAGCTACCGGAGGATTGGAAACAGGGAGTAATATGCTCAATATACAAGAAGGTTGATAAGTTAGAATGTGAGAACTACCGAGCGATCTCCATTCTCAACGCAGCCTACACAGTGCTTTCCTAACGACAAAAGATCAAATCTTCACGTTGCGGCAGATACCCAAAACACCACCTATTCATCGATTTTAAAGCCGCTTACGATACTGTTGACCGTGAACAGCTATGGACTAAAGGGCGAATACGAAATTATTGCGACACCGAAAATGTCAAGCCAATTTTCTTATAATGTTTAGAATCAAACCAAAATTTTAGGGTAGTTTTATACATATATTTACTTCAAAAATCAAAAGAAAAGTTAATCGATGGAGCCTTGAGTGTAAAATTGAACGCATTTTCGCTTGATGCCCTCCATCAAAGTCTTAACAGTGTCATCCGGTACCAGTTTCTCAGTTTTTTCCATTTTCTTAACATGTCCTTTTCGTCCTTGACTGTCTTCTTGCTCTTCCGAAGTTCCCGCTTCATTATTGCCCAGTACTGTTCCACCGGGCGCAGCTCCGGACAGTTTGGCGGATTCATGTCCTTTGAAACAAAATGGACAGAATTGGCCTCATACCACTCCAGGACACTTTTTGAATAGTGGCATGATGCCAAATCTGGTCAAAATAGCGGAGCTTCGTCGTGCTGCTGCAAGAACGGCAAAAGGCGCTTCTCGAGGCACTCAGATTTGTAGATCTCGCCATTTACTGTGCCCTTTGTCACGAAAGGCTCACTCCTCAGTCCGCAAGAGCAAATGGCCTGCCAAATGAGATATTTGGAGGCGAACTTCGACATTTTCTTCTTCTTAAATTTGTCGTCCACATCGAACTTGCTCTTGCCGGTGAAAAACTCCAACCCCGGAATTTGCTTAAAATGGCTTTTATATACGTTTCGTCGTCCATCACACAGCAGCCATATTTTGTCAGCATCTTCTCGTAGAGCTTCCGTGCCCGAGTTTTAGCCGTCGATTGTTGCCGCTCATCGCGGTTTGGGAAGTTCTGTACCTTGTATGTATGTAGTCCAGCTCTCTTCTTTGCATTCTGGACGTAGCTCTGCGACATGCCGATCTTTTTAGCCAAATCACGGCTTGAGACGTTGGGATTTGCTTTAATCATCCGCTTCACCTTTCCCTCCGTCTTTTTGTTCTCCGGTCCCGGTTTTCTTCCAGCTCCTTTGCCGTGGTCCAACGTCAACCGCTCCTGGAACCGCTTCAACACTCTGGAGACGGTTGAATGGTGAATGTTCAACATTTTTCCCAACTGCCGGTGCGACAGGTCAGGAAATTCCAGGTGTTTGGAAAGAATTTGTTCTCTCAACTCGCGTTGGTTCACCTCCATTTTCGTTGAATAAAAAAACACGACTTCGAGTTTGACAGCATGTACATAATACACATCAATGAGAAAGTGTGCAAAATTTGGTTGATTTTTACCCAATGGTAAAAAAGTTATGCCCTGTTGAATGTGTCGCAATAATTTCGTGTTCGCCCTTTATTATGGACGACAACGGTTTTCCCAGGAAACTGACGAGACTGATTAAGGCTACGATGGATGGTGTACAGTGCTGCGTCAAGATATCGGGTGCGGTATTCGACCCGTTTGAAAGACGCAAAGGATTTCGACAAGGCTTTCCTGTCTCCTGTTTAACATTGCGCTAGAAGCTGTTATGAAACGTACGGGCTTAAGCATGCGCGACACGATCTTCAATAAGTCCAGCCAGTTCATCTGCTTCGCAGACGACGTGGACATTATCGGAAGAACGTTTCAGGCGGTGGCGGACCAGTACACCAGGCTGAAACGTGAAGTAGAAAAGGTTGGATTAAAGCTGAATACGTCGAAGACAAAGTATCTGTTAACTGGAGGAACCGTGCGCGATAGGGCTCGCATTGGCAGAAGTGTGACAATAGACGGAGATGAGTTCGAGGTGATGGATGAATTTGTGTACCTCGGATCATTGGTGACGTCAAATAACAACTGCAGTAGAGATATTCGTAGACGCATTATTGCCAGAAGTCGTGCCTACTACGGACTTCATAAGACCCTAAGGTCGGGTAAACTTCATCTTCGCACTAAGTGTACCTTGTACAAGACGCTGATGGATGATGCTCGAGGAGGACCTGCCAGCGCTGGGAGTTTTCGAACGACGCGTGCTTAGGACCATCTTTGGTGGGGTATATGAAAACGGTGTTTACCGCAAATCCGGCTGGAACAATACGCAGATCTAGGATGTGTGGGACGCTCGAGAAATTAGAAACAACCAGCCAGGCTCAACCGAATTAACTTTACAGAGCCGAGGATTCTTGTTCACTATACAATACATCTTAAAACTATAGTCAAAAGGTACAACACAATAAACATTTTATCTTCCGCTGTCCAATATGCCTCCTCCACCAGAACGGGAGCCGCTTCCAATGGTTTCATTCTATGGCAGATTCGCCAACGAGGGTTAGAACGCTTCCATTGCACCAATGGACGCGAAACGTGGTCAGTACTCACACATTCATCACGAAACGGTTGCTTTCCAAAGTCGACGACGCATCGACTGAAAGAACTGCTGATGAAGAACAATGAGGAAGACCACACAATGGTTGCTACGCTGAGAGTGGTCTGCTTCTGTCGACAGCCGAGTGAACACTGGATCGAGTTAGTTAACGCAACATTATTCCAACATCCTGAGGGACGTCGGACCAGCAAAAGTAAAGTAAGTTGGTTATGATCAGATCTAAAGATCGCGTGTACACCTAGTCTATCCACATACAAAAAAAAGGAACTCAATCACTAGCGTGCACAGGAATCTTGTTAAGGAGGGGCATTTTTTTTTTTTTTTTGTGCATGTAATCTGGGGATGGAGAGAACTCCAAAGTACGTCGTATATGGTGCTGTCCTCCTCCCACTTTTTCCCTGCTGTTCAATCTAGCTAATTTTACTTATTTTTTGCTCCGGTGGTGGTTCATCTTCTTCAATGCAAACTGCTTTCAGACAGCCAATGGAAATTGGCAATCCCATCGACGATGTTGATGATGATCAGTTCGTCAAATGGTTGCGATAGTAGGACTTTATCCGAAATTATACATTTGCAGCAATGTTGTTGCTGTGGTGGTTGAATTCAGCTGAAGTCACGTCAGATGGTGGTGATAACACCGACAAACCGAGATGAATGACCAATAAGAATCGCATTCTCCTTTCGCATGCACACTGCGTCGACAAGTACAAGGTTCAAACAGTGCACATAGCAGATCAATCCAATCTTGATAAGTGATATTGAGTGCTTGGCACTGATGAAGTCTGTAAGTAGTAGACCAAATACGCGTATCTGTCAAAAGGTAAGCAATTATAACGGAACTAAACCAACACACTCAAAGCTGTTCATTGACATTTTCAGAGAAAATTCTTCGACGATTTTTTAGTAAGACAACAATCGACCAAGGTTCAATGGCAAACTAAAACACTTTTCAATTAGAGAATCCAAAAGCTTTTTTTTAGAACTCTATGAGCTCTTTTGAAATTCTTCTCAGAAGTCCTCTGGAATTATTTTTAGAACTCTCCTTGACTTTTACTCAGAACACCTTAGAACTGAAATTCTCTTAGAGTTTCAGAAGAATTTTCGCAGTATTATTCAGAAATTATTCCCGGAATGAACTAGAAATTATCGGAAATTATAGTCCCTTGAAATTTTCCTCAAAATCCCTTTGGAATTTCACTCAAAATTTAATTTTCTCGGTATTATTTCGGAATTATTTTGGAACTATAACAGGATTCACTAGAAATTATTTGCAGAATTTTCTTGGAATACTTCCCAGAAATTATTTGGGACTGTCCTTAGAATTCAGTATTCTTGGGGATCTTCTCGGATTTTTTAGAACTCTCCTAGGAGCTCTTTTGAAATTCTTCTCAGAAGTCCAAGGAATTATAATTAGAACTCTTTATGAATTTTTCTCAGAACACCTTGGAATGCGCTAGAAATTTTCCAGTAGTTTTCAATATAGCTTAATTTAAATAAAGCTTGTGCCTTCATTTTTCAGACCAGTGCAAGTTTTCCACCAGAAATTTTCTGTTCATTTCATTTATCAGAGCGATACAAATATTGCACCAGAAATTTTCAATAAAGCATGTTCCACCATTCACCAGAACAGTGCACCAAAAATTGCCAGTGAAGTTTGTTTCACCATGCACCTTTGTGGTGCAATTTTCAGGCTTTTCCTCTTCATGCACCAGAATGGTGTATCTGGAGGCAAACCAGCCTCGGGCTGAAAGCCTCCTAAATAAAGATAAATCAATCAATCAATCAATCAGAATGGTGCAAATTTACCACCATAAATTTTAAATGAAGCTTGCATTCATCAGAACGATGCAAATTATGCACCAGAAACATGAATAAACCTTGCTTCTACATTCACTACAGTGTTGCGAACGTTCCACCAGAAATGTTCAGTTAAATGTGCATTTAACATTTGGGTGATTCAATTTTTCCACCAGAATTATTCATTGATGATATTTTTACACCAGAATTATTTTTCTAAAATTTACCACCACGAATGTGAATTTTTTCAACTTTAAATTTACCCTCTTCTTTTAACCCTCCATGAACCACTTTGAAAAAACAAATTTTTTTACCAAAAAATATCATTGAAGTTTGTCCATTCATGCACCTTTGTGGTGCAATTTTCAGACACTATCTCAAAGGAATTCAGTGTCCTTACAGTATGAAATGAAGTGATTTACCTTCAAATCAAGTTATCAAGAAATCAAGTTATTTTATATTATAAAATTATAGGAAATGTGGAAATAAAGGTCTTGTATATAAAAGGAGGGGCAATTGCCCCACCTTGCCCCACTCTGTGCACGCCAGTGAACTCAATATTCTGCGAATTTTTTCTCGATGTTTGGACTAATCCTACAGCTACCGAGTTTCAAAGATTTTTCAAATTTCTGAACTTTGAAAAATGTCGAGAGCTTGAAAAATTTCCTACACCATTTTTGACATCCTAGGCTTGGGAAACATTCAAGATCAAGAAGTAACAACCCAAGCTCGTTAATAGCCCTCTAATCGCCCTTTTTGCAATATAAGGTTGTTATAGGGCTTTAAAATTTTATATCAGTCGTATATCAGCATTATATTGCAAAAAGGACGATTAGCGGGCCTGTTGGTTACTTGGGAAAGTCAAAATATTGGGTCTGGAATTTCGTTTCGCAACCTCAGAA
This sequence comes from Ochlerotatus camptorhynchus, assembly GCF_037179485.1. NCBI lineage: Eukaryota > Metazoa > Arthropoda > Insecta > Diptera > Culicidae > Ochlerotatus > Ochlerotatus camptorhynchus. Next base: position 6,536,590 of record NW_027040918.1, on the reverse strand, counting down.
AATTTGCGACTTCTATGACTATGACAATTTCGAGATCACAGGAAAGGGAAAAGGTTTAAATTTTATAATCTGGTCAAGTTTTGAAGATAACGAACTTGAATGTCTATGTTAACGCTTCCGTCTGTTTACAACTCTTCTTATCAGGCTTTAAACACTGATTTAAATTAATCTGTCTAACACAAATTTGTTACCAAATCAAGCTGTCATATAATGTGAGTTTTTAATGGAAATTTTTTACGTCTCAACATTGGTCATACAAAGTTACTTTAGTGACTAAATTTTAAGAAACAGAGACTTTAGTGATTTTTTGATGAAAAAAGTGACTTTTTAGTGACTGACTTGAAAATAGTAACCTACTACCAGCCTTGTTTCTAGAGACGCCAATTTTGCTTGAACCATGCACCTAATTATGTAAAAGTTTGGTCCAGGAAGTGCCTAACAATTTTGCCTGAGGAAGTATTGTGCTAGAATGTTTCTAAAAAAGTAGTAGGTGATCAAAAATTCATGTTTCGAATTAAATGCCAAAAATCACTTTCCCTGCCAACACTGCCGGTAGTCAGCTTCCAAACTGAAATAATTGGTTTTATTCAAAAACCCATTTCTCTATCTCATAAGCGTAGTTAGAGAGGGGGAAGGGCATACTATACCCTCGCCCCCTCACTAATATCAATGGAAGTTAAGCTTCAAACTGAAATAACTTCGGTGTTTCTCATCTTGTGGAGTTGGTATGCAGATGGAAAGCACACAAAAGAAACTCCGAAATTACTTCAGTTTGGCATCTGACTTCCATTGGTACACCGGCAGTGTTGGCAGGAAAAGTCTTCCGGTTTGCCAGGATTTCCTGGTATTATTGCTACTCTATATCAATGGACAAGGCTTGGTAGGGTTCAAGCGAGAAATGTTCTACTTCAAGTCCACGAGTTTGCTTTTCAGTTTCAGCTCTGCTTACGGTTCCGATTTCGTTTGGACTCCAAATCCAAATATCTGCTACCGAGAACATGGGACGAAAGAGGAAGTTAAACCAATTTGTGTAGACACCGTAACAAATGTTTGTTAATCGTGGAAAAACGCACCTCGGACAAATGTGCGCGGGAAAATACGCGTTCAATGCGCGAGCTGCTGAAGCAGAAATAAATTACCACCCCAAAATTAGGTACTCTCACACCATCACTACTACCCTCAAGCCACAACACGTTACCCAGCGTTTGCTATCATACGATCCGATGTGAATTTTTTAACCACATAATTAACCTTGAACTCCTCGGGTTTGCGAATATTTTCGTGTGTTTCCCTTCCTTGTTTTGTCTTCTATTCGAATCTTGTAAGATTTGCTATTCCCCTACCTTCATTCACACTATAAATTCTAGAACCGGACTGACACCCACCAACTGGCCAGAGCAGCGCAGCTAGATTCCCCTACCAAGCTAGAGCCAACAGCTGGCTACCAGGATTGATGGAGGAGACTGAGACTCGCTGCTGCAGAGAGCACACACCTCCTTCCCTTGCTTGCTGGCCTGTTGCTTGACCATGCAGATGCTGAGGTTGAGTCCGAGTTTGAGTGAGACTACTCGCGGCGGCAGCACACGAACGATACAGCTGTTGATCAACAACCAACTCCGTTTATGCTCTCTCGGGCCGATTGAAGGACAAGAGTTTCTTCACCTGTGCTGCTGCTGATGATGATGATGGTGATGATGGTGATGCTAATAGTATTGGTATATTAATGCTACACGGTTTCGGTTAGGAGCATTTTTACTATTAGTTGGTGCGGCTCGCCACAGTTGGTCCCGTTTAACACATGTGTGAATGAATTATATCATGCCTCGTATACCTACATTGACTGTGACTTGGGAGTAAGCGGTGTTTACTTTTGAATTAAAGAATATAAAGGAATCAAAAGGTGCGGCATACCTTTAGCAAACTATTTCGATACTAAATGTTAACTGAAAAAATCCGGGGAAACTGGGAATCCTCAGGGAATTTTATATTTCCTGGGAAAACCTTCAATTCTCAGGAAATTTTATTATTACTCAGGGAATTTTCAAATTCTTCTACTCAGGATTTTTTTAACCCTTTTAGACCCAATTTTATCTGAAGCATATTTTAAGGAAAAAATTACGCCTTTTGATTGAATGCAGCTAATGAGGTACACATATGTACTTAGAAATTAACGGAAAGATTTTTTTAAGATGATCTAGGACGTCCAAATTATTCAGAATTTTAGATCAAATGATCTACCAGATCAACCATGACTATAGCATGGTTGATCCGGTAGAAATCTATTAAAATTTTTGGGCAGATGTTGTCACTGAGGACATTGTGCAGGCCTTGGTTGATCCAGTAGATCAAATAATCTGAATTCCACCACAGTTTGGAGAACCTAGAACATCCTATACACATACAATTGAAACGTCAATTATGTTCGAAATTGATTAATGAGCGTTCCTTTTAATTCTACTACTATTGGCTAGACACTGAAGAAGTTAGCAAAATAGTAAACGATATATGTATCTTTTACAGTTTTTTTCAAAGTGATAGTGAAAGTGATACAATAGTAGTAGAATTAAAAGGAAAAACAACGTTAATGATGTGCATAATTTCTATGAACCTTTTTGGAGATGTTTCGCTACTAAGGGCTTTATATCAATCATTGTTGATCTGATAGATCCTCAACTCCAGGACAATTTGGAGAACCTTTAGCATCTTATACACATCAAAATACATTATATATCATAGATGCGTAAGTACTCTATGACCATATTTGAGCAGATGTTGGACATCGTGCAGGCCTTGTTTGATCCAGCAGATCAAATGATCTGAACTCCAGAACAATTTGGAGAACCTAGAACACCTATACGCATGAAATTGAAACGTAAATGAAGTGCATAATCTCTATAAGCTTGTTTGGAGATGATTCGTAATTGAGGACCTTGTATCAGTCATGGTTGATTTGGTAGATCATTTGATCTGATTCCCAGGATAATTTGGAGAATTTTGAGCATCGTAAAAAAAAAATTATATATTATGTGCAAACACTCTACGGACATGTTTGAGTTGATTCAGTAGATCAAATAGTCTGAACATCAGGTAAATTTGGAGAACTTAGAACACGTTGCCACGAAGAAAATTTATGTTGAATTGACACATTGGGTATTGTCGCTGTCCAGATTCAAGCGTGTATTCGCAAACATAAAAACTTCATAAGGTTTTGGAGATCTAGGCCTTTGAATATGACTAATGCTTTGATATTATTCCTGTATAGTTTAAACCCATAACTACAAGTTTACTGAAGCAAGTATTTTCGATTTTAAGCAACCAAATGCAAACTTTTAATTTTGCTCGTTATTTTGTTTTACTTAAAAATAAATATACTTGGAGACATTTTAAAGGAAATACAGAATTCACTATGTCGGACACATTGAACGTTTTCCAAGATAACAGAATTCAAAAATCAATATTAAGGACCTTGTATAGTTTTGTTCTTTATCGCAAAATATTAGACCCGTTTTTTTGTTGTTATAAGGGTGACCTATTTCCATTAGGGTGGTCCATAAAATCGATTTTTTTCAAAAATGCCTTTTTCAAAAATTATTTTTTTAAATTCATAACTTTTGAACCACTAGGATCTGCCAAAGATCAAAATATCAAATGAAAGGTAATTACTACTAACTTACTTACTAAGTAATTTTCAGGAAAAATATACAGTCACTATCAATCAATGCTTCTTGGTAGTCTAGTCACATAGGAGTATTGAGTGAAAACCCACACCCCTCACCATCCCTCTCCAAAGGGGGAGTTTGGTAAAGAGAGATGATAAAACTGATTTGTACCTTCCTAAAAGGTGTCTAGCTCGCTTTTTACTCTCTATATGTAATTTTCACACTGCCGTACTCTAAACGGAACTATCAATTCTATCCTTTCATCTCCTTATCTATCGTACAAAAATTACCACTTCAGTCTGTTATTTGAAATTAGCATCTTCACCTATGTAAATCGTTGACTTCACGCAGAAGTAATACCAACAATCAATACGAAACTAACAATTTTAAATTGGCTCACCACTTTAGTAGCCTATTGGTCCCAAGCAAACGATTAACGTACCCTATTCTAGTCGAAATTCTAGTACTACGCAATGTTTGTTTTGATTCGCTATGAAAGTTTGACAGATAAAATGAGGGGTTATTGGTTTTTCCTATGTTTCGAGGGGTGAATCGATTAGCTTGGGACCGAAGAGAGTACCAGAGCTGTGCCAAAAAGTTGAGCACGTTTCTGCGGGACCTTCTAGTCTTAGAGTTACTTCTATGGTAATACTAAACATATAGTCAAAGTATATAATTCATTTTTTTTTTTAAATATCATTATAGTTCTTCTAAAAACTATTTTCAATTACCTTTCATTTGATATTCTGATCTTTAAAATCGGCCATATTATTCAAAAGTTAAAATTTTTTGAAAAAAGTTGTTTTTGAAAAAAAAATTGGTTTTTCGGACCACCTTCACATGGAAATCCACCCTAATATTTTGCGATAGGGAACAAAACTACAATTTTTTACGAAATTCTGAGAACCATGGTTGCACTATATCGTTTTGCTATGGAATGGCTGTATTATGATATTTTTCAAGGAACTCATTGCAAGGTAGTTCTGGGCAGGAAAACATCAAGCGAAATCTGCTTTCAATGAAAATTTCTGAGGAACTCCAGATTCCAAGTGAGGAGAATACAAAGATAGTTCGGAGTAGAATTCCAAGAAAACCGCCATGCTGGATCAAAGTCTAAGGAAATTTCAATGGAACTTCATAGGAAGTTCGGAGGATTTTTCATGATTATTTTGAGAAGAACTCTACGGCAATTCAAAGAGAAATCCAAGGGAATTCTTTCAATGAATCAGATAAGTTCAAGCAGTTTTTGCGAGAAAAATAATCCCGAGCATAATTCCATTCGAATTTTCGGAGATCCATAAATGATGTAGCATTTTAGGGGGAGGGGGAGGTCTACATAAGTTGTGACCGGCCATGTATTAAGTATAGCAAAATACGCAACGAAGGGGTTGATTGAATTGAAAATTGATCAAAAATATACTACGTCATTTATGGATGGTCCCTTAGGGGGTATGCTAAAAGGAGGATTCCAATTAAATCTGAGACTAATTCCAGGAGAACTTCAAAGGAATTCGGAAAATAATTCCAGGAGAGTGCTGACTTGATTGTCAAACAAATTTGGAGGAGAAATGTAACGAATTAGTAACTGCAAGTGCATTCCTTGGTGACTTTCAAAGTGAGTAGAATTCCAGGAGAAGAGTAACATTGAAAAGGAATTCAGAATATGCATTCAATGAAAATTCTGACAATAATTCCAAAAGATTGAGGAGAATTTCAAGGTGATTCCGAGGAACATTCCAAAGAAATTGAATCCCAGGGAGTGTTCCAATGAAACTTGCGAGGAACATTTTATGGAGATTCCGAAAAGTATTTCAAGGATATGTTGATGCTAATTTTTAGATAATCATGGTGACCTGCAAATTTCGATTGGAAATTTCTTGTTTTTTGCCTCGAAATGTTAGAAATTTTCCCGGTTGTGTGATATACATTTAAATTAAATGTAGGATCTTGAGTTTGGTTCTGCGTCGAAGTCTTAAAAATATGTCTCTCAAAACTTAACAAGATTTTATTTTATTGTTCACAAGCATTTAATTAAAAATAATTTCCTATCACAGTCCCATTGTCTCGGGGAACTAAACGGAGCCGAAGGACTAATATTATTTTCGCTAGATCATTCCAATGCTTCTGCCGTTGCTGGACCAGGTCAGTTGAGGTTAGATTTCGATTTCGGTCACCGGGGTCGGTACGTCTTTTATCAGCACTTCTTCATGCAGCACCTCTATCCCTTCGTTTATTTCCTAGCTGCTGCTATCCGACGATGCACCTCCAGCAACTAAAGGCTGACGAAAAGTAAATTGGTACGCCCCTCGCGCGCCGCTAGCACGCCTCAAGTGTTGGGAATCGAATATCTTTGACAGTGACTTGTTTACACTTCTATCGAGAACAACTGGTGCAAGTTTGATCAAAGTAGTCGATTACGTTCAGAAATAACATCAAATGGAACTCGAAAGAAGAAAAAATATTGTGGACCTGGAAAATCCGGAGTGTTCCGGGTCCAAGCTGGCTGTCGAGTGCTCAAAACCTACAAGGAAACCTTGAGTGTAGATAGGAGTCAGCGTACCTACGAAAAAACTGGAACCAAAGATCGTCAGCTGCGCAGCAAGGGGTTGAGGTGCGTTAAAGCCAACACGGGTCTTTCGATCCGAGATGTGGCCAGAAGGTATAACGCCAACTTTCAAACGGTGCGGAACATCCTTGCCAGAGAAGGATACAAGTCGTACAAACCCAGTAAACATCCGACCGGTACATGAAGCAGAATTCCGTGGTCAAAAAGCGTGCACGACTCTTGCACGACCGTGTATTGACGAAACACAAGGGCTGCACTTTGATCGATGCAGAAACATACGTCAAACTCGATTTTAAGCAGCATCCCGGTCAAAAGTTTTACTTCACTTCGCGACTGGACGTGGGGATGTGTCGGGAAGATTCAAGTTCGTGTTTGTCGACAAGTTCGCGAAGAAGGTCATATTTGGCAAGCGATTTTCAGTTGTGGCCTGAAAACGGAACCATTCATCACATCCTCGACGATGACATCCCGAGTTTACATCGAAGAATGCCTGAAAAAACATGTATTGCTGTTCATCCGCAAGCATAGGGGCAAAGTCATCTCGATTTGGCCAGCTGCGACTACTCCATGGTGGTTCTGGAGTTGCAAAGCCATCTTTTGGCCCGATTTGGCCAGCTGCCACTACTCCAAGGTGATTCTGGAGTGGTATGCTGCCAACAAGATCGATTTTGTCCCCAAGTTAATGAATCCTCCGAATTTCCCGAAATTTCGCCCAATCAAAAAAAAACTGGGCAATTTCAAAGCAGCGACTTCGACGAAGCGGTGGGGCAGTCAAGGACATCCAGCAAATGCGGGAAAAATGGAAGAAATGCGCTGATTCCGTGACCGTTTCCACTGTGCGGGCGCTGATGGGCTTCATCAAGAGGAAGGTTCGAGATTTCGTTCGAACGGGAGAAATGTAACCATCTAATGCTGTAACTTTGAAGTTTTAATGAAAGTACTGTAAAGCAATCATTAATGGACATTTTAAACTTATTGAATCACGAATTACAAGTCTTTTTGTGTGTACCAATTTACTTTCAGTCAGCCTTTACACAAGTGTACGAACTGCTGCCTTTATCGTCCTGTTTTTCTTTATCCTGTCTTTTGTGCACATCCTTTCCAAGCTGCTACTGTTGGCCCGATTTGGGCAGAAATTCGCCGCTCCGCCTTACATAGGAAGCATTTATCCTTATTACCGAATAGAATATATTCCCCTTCCAAATTCCAAATTGAGCAAGGAGGGAACCTCCTTTTCCACGTCCATGTAAACACCTCGCACTCCTGTCAACATACCGAGGCCCAATCCAACAATAAATTTTCCCCGAATAACACGCTTCAGTTTTCCGCATTTTGCTAGCACCAACGTTAGATCACAATCTGGTACTTCTGGTGGCAGATTGTACACTCGCACGTATTGCACGTTGCCTCCGGCAAACGACATTCGTACCTCCACTGCCTTTCCATTAGCATATTGGAATGTTAGTTGCTCCGGTTTATGCACCAGGGCATAATGCATACTTGCTTCAGATTTAAGCTTTAAGCTTTTCTCCTCAGCAATTCGATATGTGGCGATTCGCGTCCAATGATCTTACGAAGTTTGCAATCTCTTCCATGTTTGGCCTTGAACTCCCACCTGGATAGGCTTTATTTCGACCATCATTGTGGAAAATTTTGCTCCAAAAGCGACGACAATTAACAAAGCGCATGAAACCAATACCGTGACCGAGTAAACAACTGTCGATAGCGTGATCGATACCGAGAGAAACAAACTGAGATCACAGAGTTCTTTTCAGAATTCTTCTCAAATAAATTTGAGATTCTCTCTGGAATCCCTTTAAAATTTCTTATAACAGTCCAAGCAGAACTAAACGTTTTCGAAGAATTCGTTGAAATTACCTTCTATTTTTAAACTAGCTTAAATTCTTCTTAGAATTCCCATGCAATGCACCTCAGAATTGTCTTAAAACTAAGCTCAGAATTATCTTGAAGATCTCCTCTAAATTCTTCAGAACATTCACTTGAAATTTCCCTTAAAATTATCTAAAAATTCTTTTGCAGATGCCCTTGAAATTATCCTCGGAATTTTCTTAAAACTGCTAGCAGAAATATTTTGGAATTGTGACCATCAAAATTAAAAAAAAATGGTCTGTTATTCGGGCAAAACTTCCTCCGATGAATTTCCACGATCATCCAAAACTTAGTCCGGATTTTAAGATCATCTTCGTGGTCTAGACATATATTTAGCTAAAAAATTTCCAGATTTGCTTTTTAATAGCAGATATGTACTTACTTTTTTTTTTCTAAAAAGGGGCAGTTCGTCCAAGTTTCAAAATTTTCATATGAAGAGGTCCTGTTTAAGATATTTAAAAGAAGAGCTGTCCAGTTTAAGATATTTAGTACACTCCACCGAGAAATGTAAGATTCCATTACAGATTTACATGAAAAGTATGCGAATTTGCAATGTTTTGTGACTTCAACAGATTCTGTAATGGGGTCGGCGGGAGGTTTTTAAAATAATTTTGTAATTATTATGGTAGCTTATTTTTCGAAGAAAGTTTCTTTCCCAAAAGCATTCCGTCTAAAAAAACATCTCGTGAAGTTTTAAATGTTCCAAAAGCTTACATCTTTCATGAGCATATTAAAAAAAAAATAAAAAAAATGAATGTATTCTTTTTGAGACATTTGAGTTTTTAACACTGTTTTTAAATTTATACTCAAAATTACTTTAAAAAAACCATGTATATAGAAAGACTTTCTCAACAACTTTAAAATCACAACACCCAAAAATGCCGAATTTGATCAAAAGTTTAATGCAAATCGAAGAAGCTGGAACTGCTCTATTACATTTGTGGTATGAAACATACGCAGAGGATGTAATCAATCCAACCTTACATTGGATGTAAGAGAAATTTGTTTTGCGTGTAGCCGATGTTTCCTTCTTTGAAGAGCGGTTCTTTCGGGGTATATTGCAGGCAGTAATGGTTTTAGACATCTCGGATGGACTGTGCATCGACATAATTTTACCTAAACTCGCTTCTCGGCAACGGTACAGTCGCTGTGTCAGAGCATCTACACGGATCTTACAGGATTGTTAGTTAGACTGTTAATCTGGCACAGTACAGATGCCTTCTTAAGCTCAGTCGATAAAGGTGCAGCTACAAAGCAAGACCATGCCGGAGGTGACTGGGTTCGAAACCCGGTTCTGTCTAGGAATTTGTCGGCTTGGAAAATTTCACGACTTCCCTGGGCCATATACCGTATGATTGTACATGCCACACAATTATACTAATACAAAAATGATACAGATATAAAAAGCTCTTAATTAGTAACTGTGGAAGTGCATCTAGAACAATAAATTGAGAGCACGCAATAAATTTGAAATGCGAAAAATAATAATAAGAAGAAGATATATACCATATACTGAAAAAAGTTTTCACATAGTTTCTATTAGGAACGCACATAATATTTTTCCAATAATAAAATTAGTGATTTTTATCTGAATATCACTAAACATTATAAATTCTATGTGAGTAATCATATAGATTTCATTGGACACATAAGTTTCATATAATTCAATGGTGCAATTCCCATCATTCACATCACATGAAAGTTATGGGAAATTCACACGGTTATTCTCCACTATACTATATATTTTATAAGTGTACCAAGAAGAATCAAAAATTATTATAATTTTCCATCATCAAAATATCAAACTAAGCAATATTTAACATCGATTTAACAAAATACAGAGGGAAGTCCTATTTAGCATAGCAACACGATCTTGATTAGGAGGCCCATTATACTTAAATTACTGTACTACCCATAATCGCATATCAGTCCCATCTTTGCTTGATTTCCTATCCATATGGGACTGATATGCAATTATGGGCAGTGTAGAAGTCGTTTTTAATATAAACCGAAAAGCAGCTAAACATTCAGAAAATACAACTGATGGAATAGGTTCAATTGTTGAAAACAATTTAATAGAGTAAAAATTATGCGAATTATTCAAATAAATACGTCAAGAACTATTACTGATGCTCGTAAAGACTAATGTCACACTACCTCTTCCGGTCACATCACGAGTACCAGCACTCGTAACAATAGACCAATATGTCGTTTGAAACTTGAAACCATATGTGTGCTGCATATGTTCGGACGTGATAGATTCTTCCGTTATCAGCAAACTCTCTCCTCCAAGAGCCGACGGGCCATAATGAATAGGACCGTACCTGCAACGGCCACTGTGCTCCTGATAGTCGGATATCAAAGTGAGAGAGAAAGTTCAATGTTATCTCCCGAACCCGCACCGGCTGGGGTGGTAAACCACCCGCTTCCCAGCCCAATCAAACCGAAAGAAGAACCGCAAGATTTCATTTAAACCCCACCACGCAACCATAAGCAGCATCCAACCGGGGAAGTGCGTAACGAAATTGAAATTTATTAAAAGGGGAGTCAGCTCCAAATTTCACCGAACCAGGCGAACAGCACGAGACGAGCAACCGGAACGCAGGGTCTATTTAAATGTTTAAAACCTCATCATTAGAGCGCGGCGTCGCGTCGGTCCAAATCACGGCCACCCCAAGTGCGTGTGGGGTATAGAAGATCCTCCTGGTACGTACAACAACACCAGAATTCCAAAGTCAGAAAGTTAACGAGAAAACAAAACAGCCGAAAAACATACGCACCAACACCCGCGCGCTCCGGCCTTCTGTCCCGCGGTCGTGGCCACTGAGTACCATAAAAATCTGGCTGATAATGATGATAGTGACGAACCACCGCGCCAGGGGAATCGTGGAATGAGAGAAGAGATTGCGTGTTTATTGCGTAAGCAACCGGCACGCACCTGAATGGAGGGGGGAGTCGATGAATCGGGATGTTTTGAACGCTTTTCTTGTTGTTGTTCTGGTGCTTCTAAACATTGCCACGCACCACCATCTCTGTACCGAACGGCATTCGTTCGCTTCGAGTTGCCCAAGTTCGAAGAGGAAAAAGTTGATGATTTGAAATGCGTGAAGACAGCTGAGCGCTCTCGATCAACAACTGTGGAAGTGGCCAAAGAATATCAAGTTACCGATAGCTTAAATTGGTATGGATTAGCCTGAGGTAAAATACCTAAAAATAATACTAAAAACATGTTTCCACAATACCATAACCAAATACAATAACAAAACAATACCAGACATGTATTATTTTGGTATCCAAATATATATTTTTGGTTATTTACAAAGTATTTTGCACGATTTTTTTTGGTATTATACTTTGGTATTTTATCTCTTATGTCAGCCTGATCAAGACCAAATTTTGCAGGTCAGAATAAGGTATTCATAAGTTGTTTTCTCCTGCTATATCGATGTATCACAAGTAGATTAATATCAATAAATGTTGTAAGATATAACTGTAGAAATCATAATTGTCTTTGTGATGTTCATAAAGAAATATGAATAATAATAAATAAATATGAATAAGAATATCAAAATATGAATTCAACCGAAATTAAAAAATAGTATATCATAATATGTTATCAACATGATTTCAAAAACATAGTTTGATATCATTTTGATATTTTTTTGATATTAGACTGTGCTTGGGTTAATACACTACCTGGGCAAATTTGGATATCAAAATATTATCAAAATGATAATAAATTATGTTTTTGAAATCATATTGATAACATATTTTGATATTCTTTTTTTTTAATATAGGTTGAATTCATAGTTTTACATTATTTTGATATTTCTAAAAATAATAATTGAAAACAAAATTACATATATAGGGCAGAGCGCTACTTCGTCGTAATTACCCATTTCCGTTCTATCAATCAGAATAGATCAATAATATCGATGATTTCTCTTTGCACAAATCAATAATAGGTTTGTTCCGATACGCTAGTTCATTAGCTACAACATAAATCCTGTTAGAGCGCATTGTATGAATATTTACGCTCTCAAAACAAAAGAAGCGCTCCTAGCGAATCCCCTTTTTCTACGTTTATCCGTAGGATGATGAAAATCTAATGGCGTTTCAATGCGTTAGGATGGAATTGAAACTCGTAGAACGAATTTAGAATCAAGATGCAGTAGGGTAGAGAACTACTTCGGCCTAATCGCCCATTTTTGGCCTATCGAGCAGAAAACTTCAAATAAATCCATGATTTCAGAGTTAACAAGTCAATTATGCGTTTGGTACAATACTTTAGTTAATAAGCTACGGAACGAAGTCAATGAGAACGCGTGATATGAATGTTTGCACCCATTATTCCCAAAAACAAAAGAAGCCCCGATAGGCCGAAGTGAATTCATTGGCGTTTCAATGTGTTGGGCCAAGTTTAGAATCCGTAGGCCGAGTTTGGCGTCAAGAAACAGTGTTAGACTTTAAACAATATCTCAACAATTTGTGACTTTTTATCAAATCCAACTGTACGTATGGAAAGGTGAATAAATTTAGATCTTTGACAGAAATATTCTATTTTTGTTTAAACTCGTTCAGAAAAGAGAGGTAAAGCGCAGGTTGTGCTTAGTAGGACGGAAATGAGATCAAAAACCCTATTCAGGATATTTGATGAAATGAGCATGTACATTTAATTTCGTTTGAGTTAAAATAAACTTGTTATCTAACAAACTCTAGTAGCTAAGAAATAATCCGGTGAATTTTAATATACACTGGAGTCGCTTTTTACGCGGGTGATATGTCCCGCGTAAAAAAAAAGCACGTAAAAAAAACCGCGTAAATTCCGAAATCCGCGTAAAAAAAACCGCGTAAAAAAAACCGCGTAAAAAAAGACCGTGTAAAAAAAAAACCACGTAAAAAGCGACTCTAGTGTATAACGATATACCGCGTCAATTCTGAAATCCGCGTAAAAAAAACCGAAATCCGCGTAAAAAAAACCGCGTAAATTCCGGAATCCGCGTAAAAAAAACCGCGTAAATTCCGAAATCCGCGTGAAAAAAACCGCGTAAAAAAAAACCGTGTAAAAAAAAACCGCGTAAAAAGCGACTCCAGTGTAATCATAACAACTGAGATATAAAGCTTGCTATTTTGATCATGAACACCACAAAGACAATTTTTTATTTTTACAGTTTATTTACATTCCTTATTAGATTTAGCTCTATAGATTTCTCCTTTAGTTTACTTAAATCTTTGGTTTTCATTAGTTAGGTAGGTTCCGATTCTACACATTGTAGTTTCATTTGTATACCTGTGATCTTGAGATTTTTACCTAGGGGATGAGTATTTAAGGGGGTTAGGTTTTTGATAAGCCTTTAGTGGGGATGACACTGATGAAGACTGCACATTGTTGTCGAAATACGTCATGGATACCAAAATTAATTAAGTGGAACGAAATGGCAGATGACCTTTTTTGCTGTTTTATTTATATCTTACAACATTTATTTATTATTGTTGATATGAATCTACCTACGAAATTAATTTGCAAATCGATATAAAATTGATTTCGTCCTGTTCGTATTTAGTACTAATACTAATACATTGTCGAATATTGGTATTTAATTTTAGTCTAACGGATAAGATTCACAATGCAATGTTGACGTAGTGGTACGAACCAGAAAAATGCAAAAAAATAGTAACGAAGATTTCGCATAAATGTATAAGATTAGAGCAGTTTTGTTAAGAGTTGGTGGAAGCTTTAGTGTTATATTTTTTATTAGCTAGAGAATGATCTTAGAAGAGGGTAGGTAGATAGTTCCGTTAAAGTACGGCTTTATGAAAATTGAATAGAAGTTGAAAATGAGCGAAGGGCCATTAATGCGACAGTACAAAGTCAAACGCACACTTCTTTGCCTAGCCCGTACGATGTACGCGGAGATTTGAAGTATGTCTTCAAATCTACAGGCTTGTGTTGTTAAATTAATCGATAAAATGTAAGTAATTTGCATTCATTTTTAGGTATAGATATTCAGCAATCCTTGCATGTTAATCTAGCATGGAAATCAGTTTCAGGAATAACTCATGATGGAACATTTTTAAGTTCATATGTGCATGTATTTGAGAACAATAAATGAGCAGTTCCACGTCAAATGACGAATCGGAAAAACTCGACTTTCTCCCATTTGCATAACACTTTGAATAATTGCGTGTTATACGCAATCATTCACATTTTTACAAAAATTCGACCATTTTGGATTTTCTATTCGTTTTCTAAATCAAAATGGCGTTTTTGTAATTTTTCAATAAATTGTGAAACCGCAAGGGGTTGGTCACTCCACACCAGTGCTGCAAAATATCAATATCAAAACTTACAAAATGCTGAATTTCCCTAGCCACCTGATGTCAGTATCAGTTCACACAGTTAAAATATCAATATCATTCGCCTCAATGTCAGTGCGCAAATGACATTGACATCGTAAAGGGACCACTGATATTCAAAGTTCTGCAGCAAATGTTTCTTATATACGCCAACTAATCGAATACCTATCTTAAGAAAACTAATCAGTAATATTGAAACAATGCAACGGTTATACAAAAAAGTTGATTTATTGTAATAAAAGCAAGATTTTAAACATTTCCCTAGTGATATTCATATGGATAGTAATATCAAATCCGTACCGCCTGATATTATGCTTACCAAGAATATCAGTGTCGGAAGTGAAATTCGATGCTAGGACAATATCTTACGTCAATTGACATTGTTGACAACACGCAGCACTGCTCCGCACACCAATCTTGGGTCATCTTTTTTGTCAGTGTGCCGCAGGTGTCCCGATTGTGCCGGTCATAGAGCAAGCTGCGATTGTTTGTAAAATTGATTGATAAATCGGATTAACGATGACGCGGAAAGTGTTTTGATGTTTTGTGTTCATATGGTAATAAAAGTCCTGTGTTTTAGTGTTTTATAATGCCCCTAAAAGCCAGACCAGAAACCTAGCCTTTCGTGATGTGAAAAGCATCGGTCTATCAGCGGCCGGAAAGAGTTGGAACCGGGTGGGGAGCATTGTTGGAGTTTGTTTTGTGTGATTTGCAGCATTATTTTAATTAAGGGTACTAATGGGGTCTAATTAACTGCCTCTCTTGAGCCCACTCTAGAACCTACATTTCGTATTTAGATCTATAAGTGAACGGCTGCTCTGAGTTCCTCTGGTATATTCAAATTAGAGGATGTTCCTGTCAAACAGCACGTAATGATGTGAACAACTTCAATGACAGTTGTCCAGCAGTGCTCCCATTTTATTTACAACAATCCAATGCCTACGAGATTGTGCCAATGGATGTGCCCAAGCTGTGCCAAATCTAATTTCGGCACAATGTGCTGAGTGGCTTACCCCTTTTGAAAACGTCACTTCAGATTGAAATGACGTCTGAGACAAAGTTGTATAGAAAAATAAAGTATATCTGAGTAAATATACATGATATTCTTTTTAAAGTTATTTTCAGTAAAAATTCAGAAAAAGTGTAATATCTCAAATAGTTAATCTTAATTTTATTTTATTTTTAAAATAGAAAAGATCATAGAAATGCAATATTTTGGAATATTTAAAACCATGGACACTTGAAAATTTACAAAAATCGTTGAACAAGAACTTTTGGTCAAATATTTGAACTTTTAGCTAGTGTGCTTTTAATGTAATTTCTTTCTACACAGGCAACAATATTTGAGATATTCTAAATCGATATCTGTGCAAAAATTACATAAAAAAGCTAGTTAACAAGAAGTTTAAATATATAACCAAAAGTTGATGTTCTACGATTTATGTAAATTTTCAAGTGTCCAAGTATTTAATTCTAAAGTTGGCATTTTTCATGAGCTTTATTTTAAAATAATTATAAATATTGGAGATATACTTTTTGAGACATTGCTCAAAAGTACTATCGTGTATATTTCTCCCAGAATTACTTTACTTTTCTAAACCACTTCCATATCCCAGACGTCATTTCGATCACAATTATAATTATTATTAGAATTTTAATTATAATTGATGTGACCGTGTATTAAGGTTTAAGGTTACTTAATTTTTCCCCGGTTCTCCCGTCCAATTCCCAGGTATTTCCCGGTTTTCCCGGCTAATTTTCATCTTCCTGGTTTCCCGATTTGCTGGCCATCCTGAAAAACGCATATTGACTATTAAATTCATTCGGAGCTACAACGTTTGACCGATAGAGGGTGGAGATGCGGTCTATATTTTGGCGTTTGTATTACAAAACTTACACCCAACCGGGGAATGTAAGATTCTATTACTGATTCGCATGAAAAGTATGCAGAATATGCAATGTTTTGCAACATGAACAGATTCCAGGGTGGCCAGTGAATTTTCATTTTGAAATTCCCGGTTTTTTCCCGGTTTAAATCTTAAAAAATTCCCGGTTGTTAATATTCAACAAAAAAAAAAAAAAAAAAAATTGAACGCATTTTTAAGAACGTGCTGAAAGGAATTTACTGAAGGGATAAATGTGATTTAAGAAGATGCTTTTAAATTTGTGTAGAGTCTGAAACTAGAATTTTTAACAAAATCTGCCACCTTCGTGATGCAAGATTTGGAGAAAAATAATTAAAATGTAAGATTTTGAAAAAATTCAAGATCACAGATTTGAAGGGGCATTTTAAGGGTTATAACAAATTACAGAACAATCTATAAAATCTAGTGGACAATCCCTGGAGTTTTAGGTAAGATTTGAAAGAATTCAAAGTGTTGATTTCAAACATATATTGAGAAGGATTCCCACACAGCTTTCGAATGAGAAGTTCTGAGCAGAATACCAGAATTATTCTGTTAAGATGAATTTGGAGGGATTTCTGTGGAGAAGAATGCATGTTCTAAATTAAATTGTTAGGTAATTTTAGAAGACTTAAAAAGGAGTTTTGAAAAACAAAACTTTGCGGAAAATTCCTACGTGATTCTGAAGAGATTTATATGGGGATCGTGAGGAAAATGACAGATGAATTTTAAGAAATATTCCAAGAGAATTATGATCAGAATTCAACAAGAAACAGAGTTCTAAGAGTGTTCTGGTACTAATTTCAACCCTAGTGCGAAAGATTCATCACAGAACTCCAACAAAATTGATTGCAAAAAATTTGCTGATAATTAGAAACAAATTCTTTAAAATACTCCCAAGAGTTTCTAAATAAAATTTAGAAAGATTTCTGCTGTTTTGAATAAAGTTAAAAGATTTTCAAAGGAATTGAAATCTCCAGATAGGCTCAAGAGAATAGACCTTTTTAATGCACGACCAATGTAGAGTGCGCCAAGCGAATTCGAGAGGAAACGTCAGTCAAACCATTTGTTTACATCAGAATGAGGATTTTTCACAACGCAAATTAGAGCATTTTTCATTCAACATCTTGCCAATTTCCATCAGTAATTGCCATATTTTACGATTTTTCACAGATCTGAACTGATTTGCACTGAACTATTCAAATACAAGAAATCCAGAATATAATAACCACTAAGGCACTTTTATAATTTTCCATTTTTCTCACCAAAAATATTCATGGACACCTTGCAAAAACGATACAGAATTAAATGTTTCAACTGTAAATCAAGTTTTGGAGCATCTCAGATGCACATTTCTGCTCACAACACTCTTTTTGACGTTCTCCTATTTACCACCAGAGGTTGAATCGATCGTTTAGTTTCTATTAAAAGGGCGTATTTTAAGAAGGATTCCAATTAAATTATTAGAAGGGGTTGCAAGGAAATTCCAAAAAGTATTCACTGGTAATTATTACGCAGGGTGTTTTCTGGCTTATTTCAGAACAATTGCAAGATAATTCAGGGCAGAGTTCCAAGTTAATTCTGGAATTCATATCGTGAGAATTTAGAACAACGAAAAATTAAAACCCTGCAAAAGAATAAATCAGTTTCGGTTTTTACAAATTTTTGTTTCCAAAGTCCAGCATCTTCAATATTTTCTTTTAAGGACCAAGCACTTTACATCTGCAATTGAAACGACAAAAATCAATTTGCAATATTACTGAGTGATTAAATTTTAAAAACAATAAGACGGGAAACTGAAGAAAATTATGCGGCAAATAGAGCAAGAAATTCATTTGGGAAAGGATTACTCTGTTTTAATGGTTTATTCTGAAATTCTGATGTAAAAATTTGTTCCTATGGTATGGTTAATTTATTTTTCCCAGTTCTCTCACCGAATTCCCGGGGTTTTCCCAGTTTTGACGGTTACTTTTCAAATTCCCGGATATTTCCCAGTATTCCCGGTTTGCTAGCCACCCTGAGATTCTGAACAGAGGTCACCGGAAATATTTTTGAATAAGTAATTATTCAAGCTATCATTAATTTTCGAAGAAAGTTTGTTTCCTCAAATCTATACAATCATTTCGTGAAGGTTTTATACAAAAATATGCACTCTGGCTACAGCCCATTGCAATAAATGCCATTATATCTCTTGTATGGAACATATGCAGAGGAGGTAATAAATTCAACCTTACATTGGATGTAAGAGAAATTTGTTTTGCGTGTAGGAGTTGCCGATTTTCTTGATATGGTATCTTCGATTAACTAGTTTAGTTGTTTTCAACCAATGAATGGAATCAAATACAATCATGTTATGAAGATTTTGAAAGTGAAAAAAAAAATCAGGAAAAAGTTACTTCTTTGCTTCAGTCTATTGTAATTACATACATTGCTAATAAGAAACAACATGTTCTGATCATGAAAGAAACCAATTTATCTAACTTTCCAAACAAATTAATATGTGTGCACAACGGAGTGTCTTCTCTTGTTTTTCTTATCGTTACATTATTTCTTCTAATGATCACTTCAAATATTGGGGCGAAGAGAGCATGGGTTACGTTTTTCTGTTGAATATTTAGAGGCTCCCCCCCCCCCACAAATTAAGCCTCTAAATGAGCACTAGATAACATCTTAGCTTGTTTTCAACTGTAACTGTAAGAACTTAAGTGTAGTTTCTTATAGATTCCGCGTGTAGATCACATTATTGATAAATTCCTCCTCGAACTGAAGCATTCAGACATAATTGAAGAGGGTTGTCCAAGAAGATCCGGTGGAAAACTTTAAACTCTCTTCAACTCCCGTTTAATGTACACATAGGGCAGAAGACTTTCTTAAATGGAAACAATCAACCATCAAGCCACCACAACGCTTGCCCAGCGGTCGTCAGTCAGTATGGGTGAATAAACATTTCATCCATTGTATAAAATACCGATAATAAGGTGCTAATGCAATTCATGAATTCCGACAGTAAGAGCTGAACCATCACAGTAAAGAAGGTATAAGAAGTAAAAAATTAAACAATATAGTGTTTTGTTACTCTCGTCGCCGTATTGCTGCAGAACGAACAGTAGCCTGCAGTTTCAATTCCCCTGAAGGGGTGAAGCGCCACTCTGAGCTCAATCAGGCTCAATCGAACGTTTTAATGTTTTTCATTACATCATACATATTGATGACGAGCACCATTCCTATCGCTATTAGTTACTACATTGTTTTTTTCCCTAAGTCCTCATCATCCCAAATGTTGCCAACTATTAAAACATACTCTTACCGCCACGTAGTTTGAATTACAATCCCCAAATTGGACAGAAAACTGCCACTTTCTACATTTTAGCAGGGACCACCCCGATCGACGACAAGCCCCCGTTTGTCTATCGTATTCCATTCATATGCTGATGACCGAGCAATTCACTGCGGGAGTTCAACAGAAGTCCAACACGCGTGTCTGAATCCATTATCATTGAATTTACAATTCAATATTTGTTTTTAATTACTGACCAACGACGGCGACGGGTGCCGGTGTCACATGGCGGGGACGGATAGCACAAATGCGGTGACATCGTAACGCAACGCAAATTCAGTACGAACCGTCTGGTTTCGATCCAATCATACTTGGCGGCTTGATTACTGCGAGATTTTTTTTTAATTCAACGTTATGCTATTGATTTTTCATTGCTATGTTTAGTGGTTGCATTTATTACTGTAAATCCAATGTTTGCTTCTTGCATGAATCACAGAGCACGTGCAATCCAGTTTCTGCCAACAGCGCACAGTGGTCCAGAGGTCGTATTTAGGTGGAATAAATTGTGTGTGCCTAAACTATTAGTTTAACGTAAATAATGTCTTCAGCAAAGTTCGTTAATTTATTTTAGTTAATATTTTGAAGTTCAATGCCTTAGGGTGCTTCATGCGGTTAATAAGTTCCAATTATTCACTGTTTAGTTTTTCGACATAGATTGGCATAAAATTCAACAAAGTTGTAGCACAAGTTATTTGAAGCAACACCAAATTTTCTAACTCTAATGGTTCACGATTTGCAATAGCTTTCAATAATTAACTTTGGGTGACCCATAAAAAATCATGTTTTCAACAGCTACTTTTAAAACATCGATTTCTCGTAAATAATTTATTCTATGCACTTTTGCAGCTTCAAATAGCGCACATTTTGGCCAAAACATCCAAGCACCATCTCTTTTTGTAGGAAAGTTGTAATCGATTTTCATTTTTAAAAAATCGTCGTTAAGATCTATAAAAAAACATTACTTTTTGTTATTTTTTTAGAAACTGGAATGCAATCACTTCGAGTTTTCAGTATGCTAAAACAACATTTCAGCTTTATTTTCAAAAAAAATTCAGCCCAAAATATTAATATTAATATAATCCGCTGGTGGCTGCCCTTTTTCCGAAGCCAGCATGCAAGACATGGATCTCGGAACTTTTGAATTTTTTACGCGCATTTGAGTAGTGATTTTTTCAACGAAAAATCGAACTTCTTTTTTTCAGGTGATCGCAGTATGCTGCGATTGAAAATAGACGTTTTAATTTTTCCTGCATGTTTTTTCTCCTCTATCTTAACGTTTTCCATAAAAGTGCTTATAGCAGTGTGTTGAACCTGGGTTCCAAATTGTGCACGAAGTTTAGAGTTGGAGTTGCGGAGGTCAAGAACAAGGGAACTGCTTTGAGGCTCCACAATAAATTCCAATTCCCTGGCCGAGCGGAACGAGCTACTGCAAATTTGCTACCGTGGCAGATGGACAAGTTTTCGCAGGAGAGCACGCAAGTTACAAACAACCAGTACACTGCAGTGCTCAAGAACCTCGCTTCTGAATCGCCACTATTTCAAGAATGGTCAATTAACGAACGATGAAACTTTATCAGAAGTGAAGTAGGGGTATTTCAAATAAATTCTAAAAGAGTCTGGACCAGTTCATGTTGATCCCCGTGGACCATTTACGGCTGGTACTATTGCGTCAAGAACAAGGTTGATTTGAGGACAGTATATGAAAACACTATGAGGCAGCTTGTTGCAGGTTCAATTGATTCCTTCGGTAAGATCTTTCCTTTTTATCTATTTATACTTCATATCCATTAGTGTTCTTGATACGTACGTCATTATCAGCATTCCTTTACCAAAACAATCCCTGCTGCAAACCTTTCCCCACATCCGACATCCTAGTGATTACTCGTGGAAGCGCAGAGGACTTCTCGGTTTCCTTTACATCGAGTATCACGTCAACACATTCCTACCCATTTCCTATTTGACCTGCACTCGGACACGGCCAACGCTGGTATTGCTAAATACTAGATCTCCAGTTTTTACACATGAAGGATGAATGTTAGTCCCAAACATCATCTGTTAGTTATTTGTGCAATTGCAGCTGATCTGGCAATAACAGAGCAGTAACCGTGGGCGGTCAATCATGCTCACGCTCAAAAATCGAACTTTTTTCGAACGCCGCCATTTTGGTAATTATGCAAATTTCTAAAAAATCCTATGTTAGATTTAAAGAAGAACTCAAAACACTAATTATTTCTTTCCTCCGATGTTTCAGTGCTGACAACGCTGACCCGCAAGCGACAAAAACATCGCCTGCATCTGCCTGATTACAAAGCTGCCAACAGCGGAAAAAATAATATTTAGGACTGAACATTTTCGAAAATAAAGCTGAAGTGTTGCTTAATCACATACCAAAAACCCGAAGTGATTACATTTATTCCTAATTTTTATAACAAGAAATACCCATTTTTTGAATCTCAACAGTTGCCCCACCTTAAAATGGCACAAATAGATTAAAATGTTCTTTTTCTTTGGCTTAATTACGTCCCTACTGAAACTTTACGCCCGCCCTCAACTTAGAGTTCTTTGAGCACTTCCACAGTTGTTAATTAAGAGCCTTTTAAGCCTGTTTCATTAGTATAATTGTGTGACAAGTACAATCATACTCCATGCGCAGGGAAGCCAAACAAAAAATCAACTCGAAAACTCCGGGACTCGAACCTAGCCACCTCCAGCATGGTCTTGCTTTATAGCTGCGCCTTTAGCGTCTGAGCTAAGTGAAGCTTCTCTCTTTGTCAACCCAAATACTCTCTGAAGTTAACCTTAAGGTCTTTGAAGAAGTCTTATAAGGCCTCTCGACTCATCAGACCACTGTAATTAATTGATAAGGCTTCCAATATTTTAAATATTGCCATGTATCTGAAGGTGATCCGAGGATATTTGGAGTTGATTCAAAAGGACGGATGACTTTGGCTGTAAGGCTTGTTAAGTCTTTGATCTCAACCCATATGGCCTACGGAATTACGTCTAAGATTATTATTTTTAATCTTTCTGAAGTTTGTATGGATCACCTCTGAAATTTTGATCTCTTTTTAAGTAAAGCTTTTTGATTGATGCTAAAGTTGATCCACAACGGCCCTGGAGTTAATTCATACCGCACTTATTATAAACTTCAATGTGATCTCTAATACCTTGGTACCAGCTGCAGACCTGAAAAAATGGGTCGACAAAGCTTTCTACGACTCGTGGGCGTCCGCCTGGAGCGACGCTAGAGAACTATTCATCCGGAAGGTTAAAGGAGATATCGTCCGATGTGAGGATCCTAAGAACCATCGAATGCAGGTGAAACTCACAAGTTTGAGAACGGGACACACTCGCATATCGAACAATTTCTCTGGCATCGGCTCTTTTTTGAAGATATGCGAGATCTGCCAAGAATATCACTCCGTCGAATATGCCATCTGCCATTGCCCTCAATACTTAACCGCATTGCCGGAAGCAACCGGGATGCCTTTGCGGATGACCCGGCCAGAACTGCGGCCCTCGAAGGTTTCCTCCGAGAAACCGACTCCTTCGATGCAATGTAATCGAACTGATCATGACACTATTGCCAACAGTGGACTCCTTCACGAAGCCTGCTGTCGGTGGTTTCTATATAAAATCTGCAAAGAACCACAAACCACGACCACTGCTACCCACAAGGATTAAGAACCAAAAATTCAAATATACCACGACCAGACAAGAACTCGTACAACCGACAAACGCAACGAAAAGGGCATCCCAAGGCGAATATCGGCGAATACCATCCGAATACCCTGGATGAGGCCCTTCTGGACTCCCCATATCATCAAAAAACTCTGCAACTTGGGGAGTCCCCTTCTGAGGCTTTCAGAGATGAACCAGCCTACGGCTGAAAGTCTCTTAAATAAAGAAAAGCAACCAA
This sequence comes from Ochlerotatus camptorhynchus, assembly GCF_037179485.1. Classification (NCBI taxonomy): domain Eukaryota; kingdom Metazoa; phylum Arthropoda; class Insecta; order Diptera; family Culicidae; genus Ochlerotatus; species Ochlerotatus camptorhynchus. The sequence continues at coordinate 6,512,958 of NW_027040918.1, read as the reverse complement.
ACCAACCTTGGTGTCACTTTAAAAAAAAATCTGTGCAACCTGGAATATGTGAGAATATCTTGAAGATGTGATTTTAATTGTTGGGCGGGTTGAAGATCTTCAGAATGATACCTGATCAAGCTGAAGTCTAAAACAAATGTCTTGAGGATATTTTGGAGATCTATGATCACTTGGAGGTCATTTGCATAATTTTTGTGCAACCTGGTTTCATGAAAAATGCATGGAAGATATGAGTCGTATTGTTGGGCAGGGACATTTTGGTGATCTTTTGAATAATTTCTGAGCAACCTGATATCTTGAAAAAATACCCGGGATATGATTTAAATTGTTATGCAGTTGAAGCTCTTCATGTGAATTGTTGAACAGTTTAAGATCTTCATAATGATGCCTGATCAAACTGAAGTCTTGAACAAATATCCTGAGAACTTGTTGGAGATCTATGACCTCCTGGCTTTGGAATAATTTCTGAGCAATCTAGTATTTGAGAAATTATCTGGAAGATGTGATTAGAATTGTTGGGCAGTTGAAGACCTTCAGAAAGATCCTGATCACGCTGAAGTCTAAAATAAATGTCATGAGAATATTTTGGAGATCTATGTCACTTGGAGGTTATTTGAATAATTTCGGAGCAACCTGGTATCATGAAACATGCATAGAAGATATGATTTGTATTGTTAAGCAGTAAAATTTTAGAGATCTTTGGTCACCTGGATGTCTTTGCAATAATTTCGGGGCAACCTGGAATGATGAGAGAATATCTGGGAGATGTGATTTGAATTGTTGGACAGTTTGATATTTTCAGAATGCTACCTGATCAGGCAGAAGTCTTTAACAGATTTCTTGGAATCATATTTTTTGGAGATCTATGATTACCTGAAGGTCTTTTGAATAATTTCCGAGCAACCTGGTATCTTGAGAGGATATCTGGGAGATATAATTTGAATTAATATGCAGTTTAAGATCTTCAGAATTATTCCTGATCAAACTGAAGTCTAAAACAAATATATTGAAGATTTTTTGGAAATCACATGGAGGTATTTTGAATAATTTCTGAGCATCCTTTTATCTTGGAAAATACCCGGGATATATGATTTGAATTTTTATGCAGTTGAAGATCTTCATGTAAATTTTTGTACAGTTTAAGATCTTCAGAATGATGTCTGATCAAGCTGAAGTCTTGAAAAAATATCCTGAGAACTTGTTGGAGATCTATGACCATCTGGCCTAGGAATAATTTCTGAGCTATCTAGAATTTGAAAGAATATCTGGGAGATGTGATCTGATTTGTTGGGCAGTTGAAGCCCTTCAGAATGATTCCTGATCAAGCTGAAGTCTTGAACAAATATCTTGAGGAGTTTTAGGAGATGTATGAACATCTGGCTTTGAATTAATTTATGAGCAACCTGGTATTTGAGAGAATAACTGGGAAATGTGATTAGAATTGTTGGGCAGTTGAAGATCTTCAGAATAATACCTGATCAAGCTGAAATCTTGAACAAACAACCTGATGACTTCTGTGTTTCTAATCTGATATACACAATTAGTACTGTCTAGCTAGTAGGCTCTCTGGATATGGTATATAAACAAGAAATTGATTTTAATCAGTCCCATTCTGTACACAGTTCATTATCCCTATTGTTAAAAGTTGATTATATTTTTTACACTATCGCTGAATTCAACTGTTTGGGTTAAACATCTCTTATGTGAAAGTCGGTATTGGTGTTGGTATCAACAGGTACAGATACCGTATGCGTGATTATGTTTGCACCATCGTACAAATAAGGTTCCCGTTTCACCTGTGCATACAATGCCTTGGTTTTCTTTGCTTGCACGTAACCTATAGCTCATACCGCAGTAGGCTGTGTATAAAAGAAAATGATTTACTTAGTTTGACAGTTGCACCATGACGAAGTGGCAGCGTATTCGTGATTTGTCCCACGCGCAAATGTCGCAAAAAGACATTTCAATCGCCGTGGGAAAAAAGAAAGGACAACTATCCGCGAAGGTGGCTACAGGTCGTCCGTGGTCAGCTCGGATTCCGAGGGTTATCGCTGCTATCAAAAGGAAGATTCGGGTGAATCCAGTGCGTTTAATAAGGAAAATGGCAAAGGAACACGGGATCAGTGACTTTACGGCACGGAAGATCGTATAGGAAGATTACGGGGTGAAGTCGAGGGCACGGAAAAAAAACTCACATGATAACCAACCACATCCGGGAGCTACAAGTCGAACGATGCAAGAAAATCTTGAACTTCCTGAAGCGAACAAATCCGGTAATCCTGTTCACCGACGAGAGCATGTTTACCGTCGATCCCGTATCAAATTCCAGAACCGACCGGTATATTAGTTCTCTTTCGGTAAAAGACGTGGCCGACGAGCACAAGAACGTGTATCTGACCAAGCATCCTGCTAGCGTTATGGTGTTTGGATTGGTGGCTTCCGATGGCAAAAAAAATGGACCCGGTGTTCATTCCAGAAGGCGACAAGGTCAACACGGAGGTCTACATCGGGATTTTAACTAAGTATGTTCTTCCGTGGATCAAAAAATAGTACGGTCCGAAGCCAAATGTTGTATTTCAACAAGATGGGGCTCCGTGAAACACCTCGAACCGCACTCAGAAGTGGTTGCAGGAACATCTTCCGTTCGGGGCGAAGGATATGTGGCCGCCATCCAGCCCCGATCTTGATCCGCTGGATTACTCAATATGGCGCATCATGAAGGCCAAGTCCTGTTCTAAACGCCACCCGAGTACAGCAAGCCTCAGACAAACATTGACCCGTCCCTGGAGAGAAATGGATCCATACTACATTATTAGAACCTGCCGTGCATTCCATTCCGGCAGCGTGTAGAGACCGTAATTGCAGCAAGAGGAAACTCGATTATCATAGTTTAAGACTCTGAGAAACAACCCCCTTTGAATAAATAAAAAAAAACTTTTCAATTTTGAAATTGCTCAATGGTGCAAACATTATCACGCATACAGTATTGAAAAATGTATGTACTAAGAATTGTTAAAAATTCTAGACCAATTTACGAGGCATCGAAACGCTCTGCAGGCAAGTTCCAGAATTTAAGCTCAGCATCTAAGTATATGCAATCAATATTCTGCGAACGCAGTCTCCGCACATGACCCAAACCAGACGTACGACGCTTCCTGTCTCCTGCCAGCTGAACATCAGCTGTTTCCGGGGGAAAATTTACTATCAACGTAGTATGAGCTCAGCACCGCTCAGCATGCGATAAGATTCCTTCCTACATCCTTTGAAGCCTTCCCATCCCACTCGTCCTTACTGAACGAGATCAATCAGATCGAATCCACGTCTGAACCGTTCGCCCGGCAAAATGTTTACATTTTTTCCCTCGTTCCCTAATTAACCCCAGATTATGCCATCAGTAACAAGTGGCCCGACAACGGTGACCTCAAAAAAAAAGAACCATCCGCATCACGGTGCATCAGCCTACGGGTCACGGGTCAGTTGAGATGCAAAGAATCAAACGTTGAAATTAATTTCATCCCGTGCGCATTCCGTGTACAGCACGTGGAAGCGTCGCGACGACGGCGGTCGGAAAAAACTGGGCGTTGTCTTTTCCGTAATTTTCCTCGGTCTGACGACGACGACGCCGACGACGGCGACAGGAGCCAGCAATTTAAAAGTTCGGCAGCGGTTGAGTGCGCCAATTTCGGGTCGGGTTGGTCCCCGTCGTTCACCGATGCCGGAAAGTTCCAGCCAACCGAATGGCGATGTCTGCAACGGCAGCGAGGAGAAATTGTATGGCGTCATGTCTGTGTCGCAGAGTTACAGCTGTTTCCACATGGGCTGGCTGCTGTTGCTACAGGCTGGCTGGCTGGCTGGCTGGGAAAATCTACCAGCAGACCATACGACGACGATGATGATTGAGTATGGGTGAATCAGCCGACGACGCTCTCAAAAGCTCACCATATTTACTCATTCCATTGATTTTTGTTTTGAATTCGGGATCAGGGAGGTTGTCATCATCGTCATCGTCATCGCCCTGTACTGGGTGCCATTGGCATTAACATTTGCGCCAGTTCTCATTCCACTGCAATTAGGTCTGCACACACACACACATATACACTTAAAATCCGTCATACATAGGCGTGCGTAGACTCCAGTAGAGTAGAATATTGACGAGAATAAGAACTCGACAATTTAGGACAATACGGACCTCGTAGTCTCAAGAGTATGCCGCACTACGATTTTCCCTGGATGATACGCAAAAGCAAAAATGCACATCATTCATAAACGGAGCTTACGCGCATGCATGTCGGTTCGGTCCTCCGGGGAGGGGGGCACTGCAGTGTTTCTCCTGGAGTGGATAGGAAAATGCAGCGAACAGCGCGCCGTTCCCGGATCCGAGAACAGGCACAACACAGTCCTAGCCATAGTATAGCCATCGTAAAATGTCTCGCTATAAGATTCCTCGAACGTGTATAGAACCAGGCGGGAGAAAACAGGAAGTTTTCCAGCTACACCGGTCGGTACGGTACTACTACTACGGAATCATCTGTTCTCGTATAGTGGCAGTGTTGTGCACATAAGAGGCTTCCTTTCGGGATTCACGTTGTCACACGTTGCCTAACCATCCCACCCACCCTCCGGAAACCGGGCGCGTAGTCGTCGTGACCTCCTTCTCCAGTCTGCTAGCTCAGAAAAGAGATCCTTAACACACACAGCCATACAGACAGATACTGTTAGAAGAGTCCCACATGGATCGATATTCCCTCACACTTCCGCTGCCACACAGAGTTTTCCATCCACCCCTGCGTGTGTGAATGCGCGAGAGAACCTTCCCTTGGCGGCACATATGTGTGAGTGAAAGTGGGTGGGAAAATTGACGCGCGCGCTTTTCCTCCCCGGCTGGAAACCAGCTGGTATGTCGGGCACGACGATGGCGGACGGTACAAAAAAAAAACCGCGCCAAAAAGCTCGCCTTCATGCCCCCTCCCTCCCACATGTATGCAGCAGCAGCAGTAGCAGCGCAGCAAATGACGATAGCGCGGGTGAAGGAAAATATCGATCCGTTTCACCGTGGTCGCCGCCGTCGTCGTTGGGTTTGCGTGTCTACAGGGAGATGATGAGATGGGATCGGTTTCAGCGGGTTTTGGATTTCATCATAATCAGTTTACGTCGTCACCGTCGTCGTCGTTGTCGCTGCCCAGGTGATGATAAATGAGATTTGGAGGTGGACAAGCAAGGATTTTGAATTTTTCCTAATTTAGTCAACCCACACGGAATCTATAAATTTTATGTTTTTTTTTGTTAAGTAAAATCACAATAGAGGATAAAACCTTAGAATATCCTAAAGATTACTCCAAAGTAATTCTCAGCAGAATCCCGAGAAGTATTCCTGGGGAAAATAATATTTAAAAATAATGAAAATGATTCCAGCGGAAGAATTAGTTAAATAATGAATTAAAATAATTAATATTAATATTAAATAATATTAATAAAAATTAATAGTTCATCATTACTCTTACACTTGATGTATGGTAAAGTAGAATTAAAATTGCAACCAAAATAATATTCAATTTTGCAAGTCACTAAAATTATATTTCAGTTGAAGTAATTGAATCGTGAAAATTGTTCTTTTTCTGGAGCGGGTTTTCACTGAATTTATGTTGTTTTTTTTCTCTAATCGCAGGTTGTGTAAAAATCTTAAGTTATTATTTTTACTTTGGGTCTTCTTAAAAATTATATGTCTTAGTGTTCTAAGTTTGCAATCTAGGAAATTTTTTGAAGTTTGTGATCATTATCAAATCCGAAAATTTTAAAATCGTTTTCAGTCCTAGATATTGCAAATATTTATATAACAGGTATAAATTTTATTTTCGAAATCCAAGATCGTTAAATATGATTTCCCAAAATCTTGAAAAAAGTTCGAACACTAAGATTTTGCAATTTCTCCTTATTTTAATCTTAATTTAGATATTTTTTCTAAGTACGGTATCGCTGCAATATTTCAAAGTCTCTCAAGAATATAAATTATGTTAATCATACCGAAGAAATCATCTAAATTTTCGCAATTATGAAACTACACAAATTATAAACGCCCCAGAATCTTGAAGGGTGCTCGAAGTCCGGAACATTGAAAAATAGAACATTAAAATTATAAATGCCAGAAATTCAAACCCCGTAATATTTTCCAGAACCATTAGTTCATTTTGAGCCCTTAATAGTTATCAAAATACCACTACATCACGGTTTTTATCCCAAGAGATCAGTTTCAACAAATCTAGCTCCGTTCATTTCTTTATGTCTTCGGAGTATGGAAGCTGGAGCGCAGGTGGACGTTGTATATACAGATCTTAAGGTTGCATTCGACCGGGTTGACCACCCCATACTGCTAGATAAACTTGAAAAACTCGGTGTATCCTCGAGTTTAACTCGTTGGTTCAAGTCCTATCTGACCAATCGGGAACTTTGTGTTAGAATCGGATCAGAGCAAAAGGACTATTTTACAAACAGCTCCGGTGTTCCTCAAGGTAGCAACTTGGGACCATTGCTATTCTCGATTGTTTGTGAATGAGGCCGGACTGATCCTCCTAACTGGTTGCCGATCGTTCTACGCGGATGATGTGAAGATCTATGTGATTGTTCGTAGCTTCGCCGATTGCTTGCGGCTTCAGACCCTAATCGATACTTTCGAAGAGTGGTGCTCAAGAAACTATCTCACGTTGAATGTACAAAAATGTAATATTATCTCATTTCATCGCAAGCTGAAACCAGTGGCATTCAACTATACGATAAATCACCAACTTCTGCAACGTGTGGACAATGTTCGTGACCTAGGAATCACGCTGGACTGCGCCTTAGCATTCAAGCTTCATTACTCGGGCATCGTTGCGAAAGCTAACAGGCAACTCGGGTCCATTTTCAAGATCGCTGACGAGTTTCGCGATCCTGCCTGTATAAAAGCTTTATACTGCTCTCTAGTGCGATCGATCTTGGAATTCAGCTCGGTAGTATGGTGCCCGTATCAAGCAGTTTGGATAGCGAGGATTGAATCTGTTCAAAGGAAATTTGTGCGGTATGCCTTTCGTCACCTTCCTTGGAATGACCCTGTGAACCCTCCGCCTTACGAAGATCGTTGTCAACTCCTGGGTCTTGTAACACTAGAACATAGGCGGACGATTAGTCAGGCCGTGTTCGCAGCGAAAGTACTTATTGGTGATATCAACTCTCCAGGAATCTTGGCTGAATTCGAAATCTACGCACCCGAACGAGTTCTTCGGTCGGGGAGTTTCCACCCAATACGGTTCATGTCTGGGCGTTTCAACGAGTTTTACGAGTTTTTCGACTTTAACTGTGCAGCGGATACCTTTCGTCACCGTATTCAACGCAGACTCCTGAGAAGCACTTCTACCTGATTCACGGACAGCTCTATGCCATAGGAGGATAACTTTTTTTATGCTATATACTTGATTAATGTTCGTTGTAATTGTATTGTATTATTGTGATTCATGTATTTCAAAAAGATATGGGGTTTTTACGTCTTTTCTAGGCTTTTCCCAGGCTTCATTTAGACACGTTAAGTCCGATGAAGAAAAACAAATTAAATAAATAAATTAAATAAAAAAATAATTTAATAATTCCGGCAGATCAAAAATGCTGAGTAAACTCAGGATTTCATCATTATTTTTCTTAGCCTAAGATTTCACAGATTCACCCATGTTCCAAAATGTTAAAAGTTTGTCTAGGTTATAAGCATGTAGAAATTCATTCATGTCCAGAACTCAAATATCAAATATTGTAAAATTCTGACCCTTTTACAGAAGTAATAAATTTTAGATTCAAAACTGCTCATTGAATGAGAATTCTTTAAAATCTGTATTCTATTCTAGGACACTGTGAAAAAAACTATACTGAAATTCAGGGATGATTCTAAGGAGACTCTTAAGAAAATTCAAAACAAATCCTGAAGGGAAATAATATAGAAAATCAGGAACAAAAAATTCTTCAAAATCTGTGCCTAATGTTCACATTTTCAAAAAAAAAAATCGGCACTTTTCAATGACGTAATCTTTTTAAAAAATGGCGTCTTTGTCATTTTACAATAAATTATAGCACGAAAACGTCATTTCTGATCGAAATGACGTCTGAGACAAAGTTGTAGAGAAACATGAACATAACAAACAATTATGCAAAGATCCATGCAAATCGTGGATCGCTATTTGGCCTGAAACTGCTCAATTATGAAAGCTAATTTTAAATGGAATTATGAAAGGAAGCTGTAGTCGATTATTGGAAGTATCACTCAAAATTCGAAGTAGGGGAAAAATCAACTTCGGCATAATCGCCCTTTCCCGGCATATCGAGCACAAAACATCAAATAGGGGAAATGGCTCTAATGTTGGCCTATGTATCTAAGATTGGGCCCATCGCTAAAAATCTGATATTTATCAATTTTACCTAGATGAACGCGTCATTGGGACGGTACTAATGGATATTTTTGGTCGCTATTAAAAATTTAGTGCTGAATTTAAGTATGGGCCCCAATTACGGGCAATTAGGCCGACATTACATCCATTTCCGCTATATCTATGATTTCGGCGTGAACGGGTCAAACAAACGTTTGGTACGATGCTTCTACACTAGTGGAAATTGATATAAGGACACTTAAAAACCATGGCTCCTCCCAAATCTAAGAATCAGAGGAATTCTATATCATGTGTGTTTGGAAGCCACATTATCATGCTACAATATGATCCTAAGAAAGAACCAATTGCATCATGTACGTAGGAGAAATAAATTGAAATTTGATTTTCTCCTTCGGAAATAAATATAAGAACGCCATACAAAAATGTATGGGAAATTGGTCATTTTCGAAACATTATTTAGCATGTCAACAATTATTGTGGCACCAAAATAATCAAAGAATTAGTTCAAATAATCATTAAACTTCATTTCTGAAAAGTTATAAGCAGATCCAATCGCTAGAAGTTCTCGAGCATCACAAAAATCATTGGTTGATTAACGATGTTCAAATATGAGATACCTACATACATTTAGGGATTTTTCGAGTTAGGCCATGCTTTTAAAAGTGTCCTTGTATTAGCTAGTGTATTCAATAGCTGCAAGACGAAGTGTTAAAGAACGCAAAATAAGATCTCGAAAACAAAAGGCGCACGCGAATTCACTTTTCTTTCCGTTCGATAGGCCAAAGAGAAATCCAATGACGTTTCAATGGCTAATAGGTCCAAGAAAACCCGTAGGCCAAGCCACCAGAAGCAGTTTTGCATTTTCAACAATAAACGAATATTTCACGACCCCCTATCAGAACTAACGGTACATTTGTAAAGGTAAATAAATTGGAAGCCATCTGCGATAATAACATTCCGTTTGGTGACTAAACTACGCTAGATTAAGAAAATCTAAGAAACAGGAAACATTTTACAGGGTGATTCAGAATAACTGTCACCGATTTCACAAATATGTAATTCTGAATGGGTAAAATGGGTATCTGTTCAAGTATTTTAAGTTTTAAAGTGTGTACAAATATCAGCTTGTATTGCTGGTTTTGAAATTTAATTCGTTTTCGATTTCAAGCGTGAAAATGTCATAAATCTGTATAAATTCGTGTGTTATCTTTTAGAAACTGAAATCTCTTCGAACGAATGAAACATTTATTTTTCGCATCTTTATAGAGGTAAAAAGGAACCCTGCGTGGAAAATCCGTTCAATATCAAAGTTTAGATGCATCGCCAGGACTCCAAAAGTGCTGGAACTAAAACGTGCGTGCCATTTGTGGTTCATTTTCGTGACAAATGGGGCTGGTAATTAAAGGTAAACAGAGAGGGGCTGTTAATTAACTACGTAGGCAGTTTTTTTTTGTGATTCTTGCCCCCCCCCCCCTAAACTGTTAGTCTATGAACAACCCCAGAGAGATTTGAATTAAGGTATGGAACACCCAAAATTATGGGACTCTTCCATTTGCTGTTATCAAATGGAAGCGTTCCATAACTGTGGGTGTTCCATACTCGTTTTTAGATGCTCCATAATTGAGGGGGGACGTAAAATATAATTCAATTTATACGTTTTACAGTCATTCCACAATTAAGGGTAAGCTACTAATAATATTATGAACGAAAAATTAAATCAATACATACATAAATTGGCATCACTTTTCTAAGCTCGAGTCCATTTATTTTTGCAAAACCCAAGAACTTACTGAGTAACTGAGTCATACAGTATTTGTATGGCCACTAGGCCATGAATGGGTCATTAGACCGAATTGTAAAGAGTGTGAGAGATTGAATTAAGAAATTGTTTTAGAAATCTTTAACTTGATACAAAAGAGATCAAGGGAAGATTGTTGGAGATCTCGGAGTGACAAAATGTTTGAACATAGCCTATTCCAACAGAAAGCTTAAAAAATGGTATTTAGAAAATGTACAAAATTCTGATACCTCAATATTTTTAAGGATCATCAGACTACGACTTTTTTTTACGAGATTTGTGTTCTATAAAAATCTTCAAGATCCTAGGTTTAGAAAAAAACAGATATTGATTTTTTTTTAACTATGGGATTCAAAAAAAAATACTCAAAATGAGAAAATTTGGGAAATTTACAAGATTCCAAACCGATAAAAAAACATGATTTGGGTCCTGGAAAGTTTTCAAACCTGTTGTAAAAATGTTCAGGGATCTCAAAATTAAAAAAAAACTATCCAATTCTAAGCAGAATACCTGTGGATTTTTAAAGAGATTTTTTAAATACTTTATTTAAAAAAAAAGAAAAAAAGAGAATTCAAATAGAATTAAAATATTAATTCAAGTGAAAAGGCGAGGAGATTTACTAGCAAATTCTGGCTCCCATAGGATGAGTTCCGACCAGGATTCCAAAATTATAATGTCCTAATTCTGAGATAATTTCCTAGACATTTCTGGTCAGAAGAAATGAAGGTCCATTCTAAGAATAATTCTATGGTTGTGAAAAGAACTTCAAGGAGAACTCCTATGTGAGATTCAGAGAAAAATAATATGGGAATCATGCGAAGGATAGCAAGTGAATTTTAAATGTAACTCCAGGCAAATTTTGACTAGAATTTAAAAAAGAATTATATACAGAATTTAAAGTGTGTTCTGAGGTTAATTTCAAAAAGAATATACTCAGGAGGATTTCTAAGGAGAGCTTTGAATAAAATTTAGAGAAAATTTTCAATGGAATTGAATTCGCAGGATAGTGTTAAAGGAATTCTACGGAGGATTCCAAGGAAATTCTTAAGGGACTTTCATGGGAATTCCGAAGAGAATTCCAGAGTACGAGTAAAGTTCCAAGGATATATTTCTTCTGAGGTTAAGGAGGATCCCATGATAATTCTGAGCAGTAAAAAAATACAAGATCAGTTATAGTAAGCTTGTTCATTCATGAAAAAAAATCAACTTATAATTTAAGTGACCATATATTAAAGTTTATTGATTTTTCCGGCAAACCCGTCGAATTCCGGGGTTTTTAGCGGTTTTCCCAGTTAATTTTTAAAATTCCTTGTTGTTTCCCGGTTTGCTGGTTGGGAGAGATAAAGATGGTCTAGCTTGATAAAATTACCTGTCTACCGTTTCGATAAAAACCTTAGCGATCAATTTAAAATTACCGAAGAAATTGCAAAAACTTTAAAATGTGTTCCCGGTTTGGGTTTCTGAAGAGTTAAATTATTTACAACTTTAGTCTTTTTTGTTTCTCGTGGCTGTACGTTATCCAACCCTGTGTTACTTACTAGTTCAACCAATTTTGTGATTGTGTCTTTACCTGAAAATAAATCGAAGGAAAGCTTGAATTAGTTGATTTTGTTTGATTGGGTTAATTGAAAATACATTTACAAAAATATTATCTAATCTTAAACCCAATTTTCGTTTTTTTTTTCATAAAGGGTGATACGGTCAAAATTTGGTCAAAGGAAAACGCGTGTAAATCGGTGAAATCGTTTATTTAAAAATTCAAATTAGATTTCTTTTTCAAGTTCAATTAGTATAAAATTCAGGAAAAATATTCAGTTAGGCTTCCGCTTTTCCAAATCCGAATTGCCGGGCCTTACGCTTGACCCCTGCCATCAGATTTTGTACAGCCACCTTGTCCACCTTCTTCGCCGCAGAAAGCCAGTTTGCCTTGAACTGCTGCTCGCCCTTAGTAGTTTTTTTGGTCTTCTTTAGGTTCCGCTTGACAATAGCCCAGTATTTCTCAATTGGGCGGAGCTCTGGCGTGTTGGGAGGGTTCTTGTCCTTGGGAACCACCGGCACGTTGTTGGCGGCGTACCACTCCATTGCCTTTTTACCGTAATGGCAAGATGCCAAATCCGGCCAAAACAGTACGGAACAACCGTGTTTCTTCAGGAAAGGCAGCAGACGTTTATTCAAACACTCTTTCACGTAAATTTCTTGGTTGACAGTCCCGGAAGCTATGAAAATGCTGCTTTTCAAGCCACAGGTACAGATGGCTTGCCAAACCAGATATTTCTTTGCGAACTTTGACAGTTTCATGTGCTTGAAAACATCTGCTACCTTTCCCCTTCCTTTTGCCGTATAAAACTCCTGTCCCGGAAGCTGCTTGTAGTCGGCTTTGACGTAGGTTTCGTCGTCCATTACCACGCAGTCAAACTCGTCAGCATCGTCGTGTACAGCCTCCGGGATCGCGCTTTGGCCGTCGTATTTTGTTTATCATCGCGATTTGGAGTCACTACCTTCTTGTAAGTCGATAGTCCGGCTCGTTTTTTGGCTCGATGCACGGTTGTAGACGATACACCCAGCTTATTTGCGGCATCTCGGAGAGAAAGGTTAGGGTTTCGCTTGAAACTACCGGCAACTCTCTTTGTCGTCTCAGCGGCTTCCGGTTTTCGATTTCCCCCCGATCCAGACTTCCTGGCTGTCGACAAACGTTCCCCAAACACTTTAATTACATTTGTTACGGTTGATTTGGCAACTTTTAGCGATTTTGCCAACTTTGCGTGCGAGTAGCTCGGATTTTCGCGATGCGCGAGCAAAATTTTGATACGCTGCTCTTCTTGCTTGGACGGCATTTTGACAACTGAAGAGTGAATTCCAAAATCAAAATAGGAGCAACATTCTACACACACACACCTTCAAAATGAGGGGTGTTCAGGTTTTTTAAATGCAAAATTGAAAGAAATACGTCAAGTTGATATTGACCAAATTTTGACCGTATCACCCTTTATCTGCATTCCATCAAAATTCCCCACCCTTCCCAACAAAGTTGAAATGTTTACTGGATATTATTTATCTTCTTGTTCGTGGCTTTCACGCTCCTACACTAGCTTATGCCTGCTCTCAATTTAGCGTTCTTCGGAGTACTTCCATATTAGTTGTTAATTGGGTTCTTTAGGGGTATTGAGGTTATTTATTATTCATCCATTTTGGAACACTGAAACTATTTCACAAAAATGCGATTACATTAGCAGAAATCACCATCTTTGCGAACTGTCAATTTTTTAGGTTTGTGTCAACCAGCGATGTGATATTTTGCTTTATAGGGGAAATGGCTCTAATGTTGGCCTATGGATCTAACATTGGGCCCATCGCTAAAAATCTGCTATTGATTTTATCTAGATGAACGCGTCATTGGGACGGTGCTAATGGATATTTTTTGTTGCTATTTAAAATTTAGTCGATTGCTGAATTTATGTATGGGCCCAAATTAGGGACACTTAGGCCGACATTACATACATTTCCCCTATCTTGATTTAAAAATCGAGATTGAAGTCTATGGGATCGCAAAAAATATCATTTTGTTAAGCAAACGAAGCGCTTTCAGATAATGTGTAGTAAAAGATTTTTTTAAATTAAAGAACCCGTATACACTGAGGCAAATGGATGTAAGAATGCTATAAGACCCACTTATGATTTTTAGCCATAAGAAATTGGTATGAATTTCACTTATTTGCATTATGAAAAAAAAAATGATGAAAAAAAAAATAATAAAACGGAGCAGACTGGAACCGAACCATGGATGAAATTACGAGTTCTGTGTGTTGACCATTCTCAACGCTTGGGAAAATTAAATGGTTATAGGCATATAAGAGCTACCTCATGTTAGACAAAAATCATCCATAAGTCACGCTTATGAAATTCATATGTGTTTTTCATATTGAGTTGAGCCTTATGAAATTCTTAAGTTATCCTATATATCTAGATTACTTTTTCGAAGGGACGTATCAGCTTTTGTAAACAATACATTTGTTCATCGATTTGGCGTAACTGGTAGAGCTCGCCAACGCATTTCAACACTACCCTCAGGTAGTGGTTTTAGTATGCGTGGATACTGTGAACGCCCACTCGAGATAATTTCAAACGTAAAAATGTCCAGAAGCAGAAGCAAAACATAAAATTGATTCATTTCGTGCTTCACGCTGCGAAACAGTACCATACCGATTTTATACGACTTCCGAATCCGCGAAACAACTAGAACTAAAGCGACTAGAAAACCACAATCGCGCCCCTTTAAAGTCGATAGGCAAGAGTGAAATAATCATGTGTAAATACGCCGTAAAGGTGATAATTACACCTAATGGCATAAGAGGCTGTTCTCCATATGTAGCAATCTCTGGTTTGACGAGCTCTTGATCATCTCTCTTGATTAATCCGATGGGATTCGACCATCATCCGACGAGAAGTCACGTCCGCTCGTCAGTCCATTCTTGAAAAAAGTTTTTTTTTATGGCTCGCTGGTTCTGGACCGTGTCAGCAGCGTGCCACCAGGGAAATATTCGACAGTCATGAAATTCTCGTTATGGTCTGTGTACCTGTTACCTTAATTTCTGTAGCATTATAAGCTTCGTTCTCTGCTGCCTTCCCTTTACACTATACGCACTTATTCATCCATTCCCTGGTGGTGTGGTGGCTTCTTCGATTGACGTCAGCAGTTTCTCGGAGCAAGTTCACTGTACCCGGAGAACACGAATTCTCCGGTTCGGTGTTTACAGCCTACACTTCTATCAAAAGCCAGGTGATTACCATCAACAACAACTTGATCAAGCTTCGCGCGGTGGTGGTGCGACGGAATCAAAACAGAACGTACGAAGAAAATACGGCCCAAAAAATAACTGGCAGAGTGTGTGACTTTTAAAAAATTCGAAACAAATGTGATTAAGCCGATTAAGAGGCCCACTGCCCGAGAGTCGCTGAACTCTGGGGTTGATGGATGGCATTCCGAGAAACCCGCTCAAAATGCGCGTGTCCATGCACATTTTTTTTTGCTCCAGCCGAAGTGAATGCTAATAAACATGGCGGCGACTGGGACAGTAAACATAAACAAAACCCCACAAACTCGCGGGCTCGCGAATGTGTGGTGCACTTCCTTTCGGTACTCCACCGACACCACCACCACCACCGACCGGTAAACCTGGCTTCTGTCAATTGGTAATAAAATAAAAATTGATGATCATGTCAAAGTAGGGGGGAAATGCACAACGAAATCTTTGCAGTCCCGGCGTCGACGCCGTCGTTCAGATCTCGGTGACGGTACCGTAGAAGGGCTTTGTGAATTAAGGTAGATTTTTTTTTAAATTAGGAACGAATACAATCTTGGAAAGATGCGCAGCAAATCAAAGTTGAACTACTGCATCGTATTGCATATTCGATTGTTCAAGCATGATATTTATATGCGATTCCTGCGGAATGTAATGTGAAAAAGGACTATACAAAGAATGACCTTAAATGTACGTTTGAATTAAAATTGAAAATCGTTTCTAAAGCCGTGATTTAATGTAACTGACGCTTCGGCAAAGTTGTCACAAAAACAACATTGAAAGCACACTCCCCGATATATCGGCATCATTATTACCAGCGATTCGACCGCATTTCTCGCACTAAGTCTGCTACTGCTGCCATTTGATTCATGGGAAAATAAATGCAAACACACATATTCGATTATATGCTTGCCGGCCGCAGATATATCGGTACACTTACTATACAACAACGGGACCAACAGCCACCAACAACGGTTGCTGATGACGACGAGAGAACTCTAGACCAACAATTGAAATAGGTGAAACAATCAGACTTTAAACGTAAATTTCTCGATAATCAAAACCCACCCACGCACTAACAGTGCCATTCGATAAAAGAAGTTGGCTTGGATCAGATCCTGCTGTTAGATTGCTTGGATGTGTTTTTGATACTCGAGAAATTTGCGTGTAAAGCCATGGGCTACGTTTGGTTGTTCCGCCTATTTCAAATGTTGATCTCTCCTGTTGAACTCTCCTATATCTGGATATACAGGTTGGAAAACAAATGAATCAGCTGTTTGAACTGGTTTGCTCCTGCTACCGCAGCAGTTCTTTTTGCGTCGTATCGAAAGTAAATACCGACTAACATAGCTATCAATGACTGACCACTAACTCTAGACTAACATTTGAATATGGCGGAATTTCAAAATCACTATATCAAGAAATTAATCCCATTTCACGGCTTCCCATTTTCTGGATGATTTTATTAGCTTGACATAAAGTTAGTGTGATCTAACATCACTAAAAACTAAAAATAAGGTGTTTTTTTGCCGTTGAATTGAGAAGAAAACATCATATACCCTGCTAATTTCCTTCCTTCCTGATGATCTTCCACCCTTTGAACTGCCAACACTGTAAAAGTATGGACGTCTGGTTCGCGTTTTTTCTAGAGAAGTTCGCGAGTGTAGACTTTTATGGCCGATCTAAGGATAATTCAAGGTCGGTATCATCGATACTGCAGCCGGGGCGGTGTACTTTTACTTTTGAGCGTCTTCACTATTCTACGTGAAGCAGTATTGTGAAATTCGGATTTTTTTTTCATTTTGGGAGTATTTCCCAAGCAATCCAGAATGGGCCAGCACGTGTCTAGGACGGATTTCGAGTGATGTTACACCGAGGAACCGCACGCCAGTCGAAGGAAGATTATCCTGCAAAAGTATCCGCCCATCAAGAAGTTTTTCGGTTATGATCCGCGGTTAAAGTTTGTGGCTATGGTGCTAACGCAGTTTGCGATGTTGTTCATAATGAAGTACCAATCGTAGAAGATGATTTTCCTGGTGGCATATTTCATTGGAGGGGTGATTAATCATGCGCTAGAGTTCGCCTGTCACGAGATTGCTCACAATCTGGCTTTTAGACATGCAAGGCCGATGGAAAACCGGCTGTTTGGATTTTTCTGCAATCTCCCGATCGAAGGAGCGAATGCATCCAACGAAACTTTTAAGCGCAAAAGAATCATTACCAACATAGGAGAAAATTCGGTAAGATCCTTCCATTGCATTATTTTATGATTCTTCAATATTGTATAAATATTTACACATTACACACAACTACACATAGTAAGTCGGAGCGTTTGGTACTATATGTCCACGCATCCTTCCACCCCTGTAGATTCAAGAAATGTTCCCATTCATTTCCAAGAATCATCTTTGCGGCAAATACAACGCAGTAGGCATGGCCGTATTGATGTTTATATCATATCTCAGATATGCTGTAAACATCAATTAAACAAGAAAAATGATTAGACCTCATCTAACCTAATAATTTTCCAGGATGCTTTCTCGTACTGGCTGCGTTTGTATTAGATTAGAACTAAGTAAAAGTATGGACGTCTGTCAAAAGTTGTTCCAATCGAACCGTCAAAATGCACTGCTTTCTCGATTGAAACAATTTTTTTTCAGTTTTGTGGTGATTTTTTGTTCAGCCTTGGTTCGCAAATTTTGTGAGAGCGGACTTACGGCCGGGGTTTTGGTCTTATTTTTGTTCGTTGTTTGCGCGTGAAATATCAATCGGATGCATTTCAAATTAATCGGGCGTGACAGTACTGATTCTGTCGTTTACATATTACAACATTATAATTCGAAGCAAGGTACAGCAATTTGATGCATCATAGAGTTGAAAATTGAAAATACGCCATGTAAAAGGAAATATATTTGATGATTTAAAATGATGTTTCCTTCTACTTGCTCTTGTTGATTGAGTAGTTTGTGAATTGTTCTCTCTATATGTGGAAAAATGTGGTTTGTTTACATTTTGGTTCTTCCACCCTCTTTAAATGTTAGTCTAGAATGGTTCGATGGAATGTGGTCGAAGTATAGTCGCTATATTTATATAGTCTGGCGGATAGAATTTCGATCTATCAAAAAGCGGAACCGATCCAATTTGTATACCAGCAATTGAAAAGGCACTATCAAATTTTATAAACAAAACTTCGATAGTTCTTTCCTCGTCAACCAACCGCAAATTAACAGCATCATCGGATAGGGGAAACTTTCCCCAACCAGATGATGGCGTTGGTTTGCGTAGGCGAGTCTTGAGTCACAAGGAAAGGGTTTCCGAAAAATGTTGTTCCCAAAAGCTGATGGGCTCTTTTCTGATGTTGGTCGTGATATACTCCCGGACTATACATATAGCGACTATAGGTCGAAGCATCGAAACCGCACGATTTTTCAGCAACTCTGCACAGTTGATGACAATTGGTGGTCTAATGAGCTGACTGGTGTGATTCGCGGCTCGGGAAACGCGATTTACACGGATGATGACACACCGATAAATAATTTATAGCATCTCTTTACACACACTGGAACAACTAATAATTCATTCGTGGAAACATTCATGTAAATTTAGATGCTCTGAGACTGTATATGAGTAATGTTTTCATTACCGAGTATAAATATTTCGCGAAAACCGGTTTTTCGGTGTTGAGAAATTTATTATTTAAATTTAAATTTATCATAAATGGAAAATGCTTCTATGCAACCGCACAGTGCTAAACACGAACGGTTTTATAATTTTGTTGCCAAAATCGAACGGGTACTGTACTGTCGAAAATTCGGTTGAAATTCTCTTTAAAATTTTCTTGGAAATTTGTAATCATTCCAATGAGCTTCTTTTCAAAATATTCCTTGAAATGATTCCAGAAGTTTATTGA
Organism: Ochlerotatus camptorhynchus; assembly: GCF_037179485.1. Lineage (NCBI taxonomy): Eukaryota > Metazoa > Arthropoda > Insecta > Diptera > Culicidae > Ochlerotatus > Ochlerotatus camptorhynchus. Next base: position 6,494,049 of record NW_027040918.1, on the reverse strand, counting down.
TATTCCTTATAGAAGCATTGCTAAGAATCGTCATTGTCATTGATAGTTTTTACGCGATATTGTCACTGGAAGATTTGACTCTGTCATCGTCAAAAACTCATTCGTTTTTCCTCAATGACAAAGATTCAACAACTGGTAACGAAAATAGTAGTTTCGTGCCGTCTCTTTCACATTATTATTATCTATAGACAGTTACGAATTTAGATGCAAGTTCCCTTTTAACGGCTCCATGGATGTACTATGCTTAATACATTCAATTTGGTAGAAAATTTAAGTTATAACAAAAACTGCAAATGTTCGTCACTGGCTATTAACATGATTTCCCTTAAAGATGATCTTTAGCTCGAGTGAGTGACGAAATCTGTTTTGTCAATATCGCCGTTCATGATCGATATTTTGCAGCACTGCTTAGAAGTCACTTGGAATCTTTTTCGTGATTGGCAAGAAACTATCGCCCAAATTTGAATTAGCTTTGAATTCATTGGAAATTGTATAATAGCGAAGACAACAAATCAAGAAGACTGGCAACGTTGCCAGAATCCAAGCGACAGATACAGTAGCGCTGCACTTGAGTGAAAGTGGAAGCAACGCATAGAAAAATGAGCAAATACACAAACCCTTCTTCTGAGGATGTAATCTTTGCTATCAAATTCGTTCGAAGCATTTACCTTTGAGCGGCAGATGACGCGATTGTACCTGTCTCATAGCGTATGTATGAGAAAATGGAAGAGTTGCCAGTCTTCTTGATTTGTTGTCTTCGATAATAGGGAAAATTGATTTAATGTCGGCCTAAATGCCCTTAATTTGGGCCCATACATAAATTCAGCAATGGACTAAATTTTCAATATCCATTAGTACCATCCCAATGACGCGTTCATCTAGATAAAATTAATAAATAGCAGATTTTTAGCGATGGGCCCAATCTTAGATCCATAGGCCAACATTAGAGCCATTTTCCCTGTAATAATCATGAGAACTTCTTCTTTGTCAACCTCAGAATTATTATCAGGAAATCCTTCTTAATGTTTCCCAAATTCCACTCGAATTTTTCATAAAATGCTGTTTAAATTTGTATCACAATTCTGTTCGATTTTCATAAAAAAAATCGTTATAAATATTTATTAAGTCTTTTGAATTCTCCTTAAAACTCCCATAGAACTATCCTCGGATGTTGTGAGTTTGAACTTCCATGGAATTTAATTCAAAACTACTAAATTCCTGTCGAATTCTTATCACAATTCCATTGAAATTTTTTTCAGAATTTCTAAAAAGTTCTTGTCAGCATTAATTTAAAACGCTTTTTAGAATTTACTTGAAGTTCGAATTCTCTTTTAATTCTTCTTGAAGATTCTTTGAAATTCTCTTGGACATTTCTTCACAATCCCTTTGGAATTCACTTCAGAATTACCATGTAATTTTACTTTGAAAACTATCTTTAAATTATCCAAGGAATATGCCGGTATCTTTCCTAACAAAACCTTTGAATTTACATTCATAATCATTTTCTAGTCTCATCGGAATTTCTTAAGCATACTTTCCAGAATTCCCTAGGAGTTCTGTTCGGAATAACCTTTGAATTATGCCACTTTGCATCGAAATTTCATTGTTAGTTCATCCAACTTCAACGTAGATCCCCACTAAGATGCTTGGAAAAGTGGTGAATTTCTGATAGGCCACACTCCAGTTCGTGTCATTGCCCCAAAATATGAACCTATGCAAAAAAGGGTAACGATTGATGAAGGTTTAGACGTCGCGCAAATGATTTTACCAGTCGCAAATTATCACCACACGAAGCTACAGTTTTGTTTACTTCGCGCTGTGAATAATATCAAAATTATTGTGTATATAACGTGAATTTTTTCACGAAAATCACTTCAACGGATCAACTAGTGCCTGAAAATTGTGAACCAAGTGTTATTATTTAGACTTATGACGAATCTGGAGTGCTACAAAGCAAACAAATTACCATCATATCTCTATTGATATTAGCAACAAGTAGTGTATAGTAACTAGCTGGGAACCCGTGAAGCTCTCGGTTCTTTGGCATAGAAGTTTTTAAGTGAGTGTGAAACCATAAGCCGCAGTGCCCTTCTCCGGCCCCATGGTCGGCCACAACCGTGCACCCCCCAGTGACCCACCGGATGGGGGAACATTACCTGACTGGTTGCTAGGCGAAGATGAGCTCGGACAGGTTATTGCGCTACAAATGAGAGTACGGCAAACACCTGACGAAAATAGTGACGAAAATGACTCAGCCTCCCATCCGATCCTTTTTTGATCGGTAGCGCAGTAACACTAGCCCTGGGCTCTGTTGATGCTAGAAAAGTCCATTCATCAAAGGAAGCACGAGGTAGCCGATAAATTCTTCGAACAAAGTCACGATCAATCTGCGAAAAACTGAAACAAATCTCCGAACTGCCGGATCACACTCCTGTGGAAGTAATAGAACACCCTGGGTTAAATGTTGTTCAAGGGGTAGTGTATGATCTGGATACTATAGACAAATCTGAAGAGTATATTAAGCAACACCTACAAGAGCAAGGTGTGTGTAGTGTACGTCGTATCACAAAACGTCGTGCAAACACCGTAACCAACACACCACTGCTTGTTGTCACATTCCGTGGATCGATTTTACCAAAGTACATCTATTTTGGTGTACTTCGGATTAATGTACGGCAATATTATAAATCTCCAATGTTCTGCTACCGCTGTGCAAACTTCGGCCACACAAAAAAGAACTGCGACGATAGCAAAAATCAACTCATATGCCAAGACTCCGTATCGAAGCAGAGGATAAGGATCGTACAATTGGGCTACTCAAAGCAGAAATCGAAGCGTTGAAACAAATGGTATCGAATTTGAAGTCTCAGATAGGCAAAAACCGTCGTGACCCTCATCGCTCGACAAATCAGTCAAACAATGACTAGAATGGAAATGATTTCAGTGAGGATGCACCTGATGCTCTGAGAATTTCACCTCTGGCAGCAACTGTGAAAGCAGCTCGCTTAGTGGCACCTAGTCAACCGAGAGAATCGGCTCTGAAAGCAACATCCAAAGCGTTTCACATAAGTCTTGAGAGGATCGACCAGAAGCATACTGACAAGACACCTGATCATATGGACATTGACCCTACTAGAAGTAGCAAGAGAAAAGGTGAAAGACAGCCCACCGGACTCCCCAGAAAGGAAAAAAGGAGGTTCGACTTCGGATTTAGGAAGAACCCACCGAAATCAATCCAAAAGAAATTAATGTACCAACAACCACAACTCTATAATTTTGACCCAGCTATGGACCCTGACACGACCCCCGATATGACTCTGAAACCAACGAATACTCTGGCATAAAAATGGACCATGACCTTGGAAACCGATTGGATAACGACACCATTACCAGCATCAATGTTGGGCCTAAGTCAGGAATGAACACCTGGGGGGATTACGGCAGACACCCAGTGTCCAACAAATCCTCTTGGGGATCAGCCGAAAACAAAGTGCTAAAGCTTCCACTGAATGTCCTCAGTAATGCGGACTTGTATGATCAACTATACCACCAAACACAGAAGCAAAGCGTAAGCAGAGATATCTGCAGTCACAAGACAACATCTCAATTCAACAAAACTCTATTACGTGATTCGCCAAGCGCGTGGCATCCCACGTCAGCCCTGACCAGGGATGTGCCGGGACTACCCGAAGAGCCTCTGGCGGCAGCTGACGTGGGCCGCCTAACTCCACAGGCAAGTATCTTCTACTCTTCTTCTACTTCAAGTGCGTTCGTGCCCTGTTCGTGTACTTGCGTTCTTTCAGAGCACAATAATCCAGCATCCTCATCGGTACCAATACCGTTCAACACCAATGAAAATCCCGAGTTACCATCAAATGACGACGAACATCTCTCAGAATCATCCAGATACGAGAACAACAAGACAACTCTTCAAATCAACAAAACTCTACTGCGGGATTCGCCAAGCGCGAGGCATCCCACGTCGGCCCTGACCAGGGATGTACCGGGTCTACCCGAAGAGCCTATGGCGGCAGCTGACGTGGGCCGCCTAGCTCCACAGTCAAGTACCCTCTCTTGCTCCTCTACTTCAAGTGCATTCGTGCTCTGTTCGTGTACTTGCGTTCTTTCAGAGCACACTAATCCAGCATCCTCATCAACACCAATACGCACCAACACCAATGATTACCGTGAGTCATCACCACTTAACGACGATGTCCTCTCAGAATCATACAGTTCCAATTCGTACAGTGAAGTAGGAAGAGTATCTCGTACTTTTGCTGTACAATGGAATATCAATGGGCTCCGCTCGCATCGTGACGAATTGCTACTTCTCCTTACAAAATATCAACCAACAGTGGTATGTCTTCAAGAAACAAACACCTGGGAACATCAAGTTGCGGCCAACTACCTTGGGGGAAACTATCAGCTTCTACTTAGTCCTTGCTCATTCCACGGTAGGCAAGGAGCCGGTCTGGCAGTAAAAGAAGGTACACCCTTTGAAAGACTTCAACTGCATGCTGATATCCAAGCAGTAGCCATAAGGCTGTATGTACCAATGGAAATGACACTGGTTTCAGTATAACAAACTTCGTAATTTGGTTGAGGAGCTTCCAAAGCCGATTGTTCTTCTAGGCGATTTGAATGCCCACCACTCTGCTTGGGGAAGCCGAATATCGCACAAAACAAACTCGGCTCAGAAAAGAGGCAACAAAATCTTACAACTAGCAATTGATCAAGACATGGTAGTCTTGAACAACGGATCGCACACCCGTATTGACCCTGCTTCAGGATACACACAAGCTCTCGATGTCTCTATCTGCACCGCTTCCATTGCCAATAAATTTACATGGAAAATAATCTCGGATTATGGAGACAACGATCACTTTCCAATTCTGATTGATATCCCCGGCATTCCGACTGAACCCAGATTTCGTAAAAAATGGATCTACGACCATGCAGACTGGAAACGATATGAGGAATTATGTAGAAGATCTCTGAGCCTTCAGGAGTCCTTCACCGTAGAACAATTCACCCACCTCATCACTTCCGCCGCTGAAGCTAGTATCCCTAGAACCAGTGGAAAAGTGGGAGTAAAAGCCGTCCCTTGGTGGAATCCCAAAGTAGAAAAAGCAGTGAAACATCGTAGGAAGAAATTACGTGCACTTTGGCGAATTAGCAACGACGATCCCCGGAAAGTTGAAGCACTCCAAGCTTTTCAAGCTGCCCGCTCAGTATGTCGTAAGATGATCTGTGAAGCAAAGCAGGGAAGTTGGGAAAACTTTGTACAAACCATAAATCCCAATAGTCCTAGCAGTCAAATATGGACCCGAGTCAATCAACTACAGGGGAAAAGAAAAATCAACTCGATAACTCTGAAGCTCCCACGAGGAGTCACCAACGATGCACAAATAGTAGCTGACGCGCTTGCAGACGAATATCAAAGAAAATCATCTGACGAAAATTACACAGAAAAGATTCGAAGGACAAAACTAAAGGAAAAGCATGTAACATCAAAAACATTACGCCCGAAGGACCATAAACGGTACAACGAAGAATTTTCGATAGATGAATTGATGTGGGCCCTAGATCGACGAGGAGGCTCCTCCACTGGGAATGATAACATCGGTTATCCTCTTCTACAACGCCTACCATTCTCAGCGAAGTTGTCGCTTTTGCAGTTGTACAATCAAGTATGGACAAGTGGCACATTCCCAGATGAGTGGAAAGAAGGCATAGTTATTCCAATTCCAAAACCTGATGGAGATCGGAGTAAAGCAGACGGATACAGACCGATTGCCCTTCTAAGCTGTCTAGGAAAAACATTCGAACGCATGGTGAACCGTCGACTCCTCACAGAGCTTGAAAACAACGGCAAACTCGACCCTCGCCAGCACGCTTTCCGTGCTGGCAAAGGCACTGATTCACACCTGGCGCAGTTGGAAGCACTACTCAAGCACAGCGAGAACCAACATGCAGAAGTAGTATCACTCGACATTTCCAAAGCCTATGACACCACCTGGAGAACCGCAATCCTCAAGACTGTTTTTATTTTTTTTGGTTTGTTTTTCCGTCGATCTTGTTTTCCGTGCTGAGCACCAATGCTACCGATGCCAGGGAGGCAACTCCCACATCTGGACCCTACCTATCGACCCATCAAACTCATGAACAGGGGACCAACGGCTTTACTTCCCATCCGAAGGAAGGCATGATCAGAGATGTTATGCCTCAGAACATCCCGGCGGCGCCGTTTGGGATTGAACCCAGGCCTGCTGGGGTGAGAGGTAATCACGCTTACCACTACACCACCGGTGCCGTTTCAGAAGCAAGCTTAGAAGATAACAATACTGACGATTTAAATTAAATTATTGAACAGCTAACAGAAAAGTTTTCGAAAGAAGATACAACGAAAACTGAGATCTTTCAGCTCTTGACGGTATTACCTAGATCATGGATAGTTCAGAAAATTATGGACATATTTAACACATCCAGGTACCGTACTTTACGTAGAAACTTGCAATTTGGCCCACCATGTGCCTTCAGTTGAGCACCACTGCCATAGTGGATTGGAACCCGGCAGAACATCGCAGCAGATGCAGACCCAGGGGGCCATGGCTCCGGAGCATCAACAAGGAAATAAAGGAAGTCGACAGGAATCTGACCTGGGCCCCGGTCAAGGCAAAAGCGAACATCGCCCTAGGATGGAAATCATTCATTTTGGCCCTAGGGGTGTGCACGATACATAAGTGAGTGAAAGTGAGAACAGGAGTTATTGAATTTGATTGAAATTTTTGCATTTTTATCCCCAGTGTGCAACGTTTCAATGTTCTTCTATTGACAGTAACTGAAAAAAAATAAAAGAAACCCCAAAATATTATTGCAGATTTGGAAAGTGCGTTAAATTTCTCATAAGAATTGATCAATAGTTTCTGTTAAGGGTTGCTCAAAATGTTTTGCTGTGTAGTTGGGAAGTGCAAAACAAATCATTTTGAGCTACTCAAATCAAAAACTATTGAAGCATTATCATAGGGAATCAGGGCCGTCTCGATCAGCCGTGGGTCCCCTGGTCTATATTTAATTGGGGGTCCCTATGATTTGAAATCAATTTTCGGACAATCTTCTGTGGCTTTTAGAACTCTTACCATTTCAGCTTTTCTTCGACGTTTTCGCGCGCAAGCGAATTCACCAGGTGGTTTTGTTAAGTAAACATGATCAGCTGGAAGAAGCTTGAGGACAAAGGGGTCAAACGTAAATATCCGAATAAGTGTCATTGACACCGAACGTAAGTACGGTAATAACGAATAGCGTAGGTCGAAAGCAAAATATAAGAAATCACTCGAGTCTAAATGGAGATTATTTCATGTTTCCAACGCTTGAGTGTTCGATACAAATACAAAACTAATCAACGATTAATTTCTTCAGACATATTATTGAGAAGGATATGATGGATGTCTCTGAACCTAGGGCCCCCCCAAAGGACCCCCTGACTTTAGCCCACCATCGCCCTACCGTTAATACGGCACTGTAGGAAGTTTATCACTCTTTCCCAATTTGCAATAATATATGAGTTTTACTTTTAATGTTTTTCAGCTACGGAACAAAAACTGACAAAAAATCAGGCAAAAACGTGGTTACATCCTGGGTAGAATGTGTCTATTACATCTTTTTTTATTGCTGAGCCGAAAAATCTCCTTTCGAATGTGTTGGACGAAGCTGTTCGCCTTTAATCAACTTTTTGTACTGAAGTAACTGAGGATTCCTTCCAAACTTGAGGAATTGCTGATTAACTGATAAGGTCCACTAGACATGAAGCTTCTATCTTGTAATGGTATTAAAATAATAACAGTTCAAGAACTGTCCTAATTCATAGGAAATGTGTTCGGATGAATACTTTGCGAAGCGTTGATTACTTCCATACAAGGGTTACAGATCTATCGTCCCACGTGTGCAAGAGTTTCCCAATCCTCCCACCCCGTGAACCCTCACGAAACCGGACACCAGCTGTGTGTGGCCACATCAATTAGTGTACTGCACCATGCCGTACCGCATCGTACACTGGGCTCCCCTAAAACGGGAAGAAGGCAGAAACCGATCGGCATCGGAACCGGTAGACACCGAACGGAAACGTCCCACGTTTTTCGTTCGAACTTCAACAACGTTTCTGTTCGATGGAGTAGATACGACGCGCTATCTACCTACCAATACTGAATGACAGCTCGGCTGGCTGGTCTCCCCGCAGAGTGGTGGCAGAGTCGTGTGGAGCTGTGCGGACCGCGGCGGCATGTCGCGTGTGTGGATCATTTCCACGAAGGCCGTTGGTTCATTAGCTTCGTTTTTCGTGTGTCTGTCGTTTTCGCATATTTGTACTATGAGCGTCGTCGTCGGTCGGTCGGTACAATCTTGAACGACTGCGGGCCCATCTCCACCAGCAGCACCGTCGTCATCGTCCGTCGCCATAAGCTAATGTTTGAACATTGGGGAGGACCTGGAAGAGCTTTTTTCCTCGTCCCGGTCCCGTGCAATTGTGCGCCGTTGTGGTCTTCGAACGTGTGTATAATTTATGGTCCGAAAGAGAGGTGCGCACACCTTTCCGTGCAGCGTCGAGTGCGTGTGTGTGTGTGTGTGTTTCGAGTTTTCGGGGAGGCTTTCGGGAGTAGGGTGGCAGTGGGGGCCTAGTTGAATCAGCAGGAGGGGTGTGGGGAGGGGGGTTATACCAGTTCAGCTGCTTTATTGCGAACAAGCAACCATGCTGCCAGTGCTGTTTCGCGGTCGCTTGTACGTATCAAATTTTTGCGAACTTTTTTTGTCTGCTGTTATGCTTCATGCTCTTTTTTGGCAAACGAATTCCGAACTTGGTGTGTTTATTCGGTATATGGCACTGTCTTCGTACGGTGCTCGTTCGCGCTTAATTTTTGGGGCCGAATGGAGAGTGGCTCCTTTAGTGCTGCTGCTGCTGCTGTTGTGATTGCTTCAGAGGGATCCGTTGGACGAGGGGGAGGGGATGTTGGAATGAAGCATATTTTTATTTGGCCTCAGTTTTTTTAGACGACGACCCACATAGTTGTATGTGTGAGAGTGAGTATGGAAGCATTTTTTGCAAATTTGCCAGCCGAAGCATGCTTTTAGCACACTCAGTCGAGTGGCTGGGGAGAAGAAAATTACTGCGCAATTTCTTGCGGATCAATCAATTTGTGTGGGATTTGTTCGGGTTGAAGGCAGAGCGTGGCGGAATAGGTAAGGCGCGTAAAGGTAGTTGCGAAAAAAAAACTAACGAAATATAAATGAAGAAAATAGCTGAGTTGAGGCGAAATTGAATAATAGCACTTCCGACAACAGCAAAAAAGCTTTATCTAATGAGATACGGAGTTCTACCACTAGAGTGAAGGGAGTCAGAATTATAGGAATTTTAAAGTAAGAAGTTGAGCTGAATGACACATCACACTGGGATCAAAGGTGATTCCACCTCAATCAACTGTGTATGTACAAAAAATTTAAAGTTGTATCATGGATTTTAACTTTGCCAAGATGTCTGATTTCGGTAATACAGTATCCGTTCGTTTTAGGCATGGGGTTCAATTTTAGCACCGTGCCAAAATCGAACGGATTTAGGAAATAATGTGATTAAAATTTTTAATAATAGATTAATTATTATTAACGTCTACGTCGTAAAGATGACTCACGGTGGTCCAAAATCAACGAATTCAAAAATTAAATTTCAAAATAAAACTGTTCGATTGTGGGTCGGTTCGATTTTGGGAACACTCAATTGCCAGCATCTAACGGGTGATGTACAAGAAAACGTCTTCAAAGTTTTCTACTCGCAAGTGCTTATAGTTCGCTAAGCAAAACAGGATTTCCTAGAAATTTTAGATGTTATTTTACATTTTACCTAAGCACTATGTGTGAGCGAGTTTAATTCCAATAATAATAAACAAAACACACCGCGCTATAATTGGGTTGGACAGGGTCAGAGATTACTTCCTAACCAGTTGAACTAGATGCTGCTCAATCATTTTGAAGGTTGTCCAATGCAACATTTGATAAAAATCAGTGAAAATTTGTTCCTGATTTTTAACCACAGTTGCAGCCACCGATTTAAATTAAAAATGTGCTGTGTTCATTCCGTTCGGTTTATCATTGCTTACTCTAAGATAATTCACTAACACTTGAATAATAGTTATCCCTTTATAAGGCCGAAGAATACTACTTTATATGTTTAACGAACTTTCAGTCATTTTTTTTTATTTATAGAAGATACTGAAAAGCAAAGCACATATATTGCAATCAAATTGCCATTTTACATTTGTTGTAGCTCAGAAAATTTACGAATGTTAACAAATGTCAGAAGTTTCCACCAGTTAAAAAAAGTTGTATTGATGTTGTGAGTGAACATAACAAAAAAAATGTTGATGACCACTGCCATATAAAGTGTTAAACCGACGATCGTTTGGTCCCGACTTCTCGACCTCTGGCGCCAGCAGCTCAAGCCCTGAAATTTAACATAGCCCATGAATAATCAATAGAAACTCCAGAAAAAACAACAATCTTCATCCACAATCACTCGATCGTCTAATTGAACATATCGCCAAAAGAGCTCCACTTTGAAAAGCTCTTCAGCGGATTGTTGGAACTACTCAAGTTAGGCCAGCTTCCAGGCACTGGTGCTTACTGCTTTCACAACAACCCAAGTGCAATTCTCAACCTTCATACCATTAAAGCAACATATTTATCTATACCACCTTCCCACTAATGGTCTCTGCTCCGTAGTAGAGATTTAAATTTTAAAAGCCCGAAAGGAACCCCAGCGAACCCGCAAGCAAAACAATATTCGGACCTTGCTTTCCAAGTTCATTCATTCCCAGGCCATCCACAAGCGCCTTCTTCTTCGCTTTCTTCCACGTTTTTTTTTGTTTATGCTGATGATTCGAGAAGACAACGAAACGCAGCGTGGATGAATGATGATTATCATAAAGGAAGGAAGCGCGAAAATAAAAGCTATCCGAAAAAAAATTGCGATTCGCACGCTGATTGGCAACTTCCGTGCGAAGCATGGTTGAAAAAAAATCGCACAAAATAGGGCCAAGTTTAGGTTGGATTTAACTATTGCAAAAGATAATTTACTTCGCCGGGAAGAGAGCACTGGTGGAAGTTATTTTGAAACGCTGTAATTTAGCCGTTTGGTTTTGGATATGGTTGTGTAACTCTTTAAGTTTAGGCCATTCCACGATCTGTAATGCAAATAATGTTACACTAATCGCAATTTAACTGTGAAGTTGATATGACAAGATTACCTATTCATTGCTGTTAACACAAACGAGGGAAATGGGCTCCATATGACGGTGTAGCGCGGGGTCCCATGTGTTTAAAAAAAAAGGCCTATTAGAAAGCGTAGCAGAATTTGTTTCTTATCATGAATGAATCGCGACTGAATCACGTATCAGTTCTTCCACTTAGTAAGATGTTGAATAGCTGATAAAACCAGGCAAGCTACAGTGGGCTGATAATGAATCAGGGATATCGAAGGACAACAAAAAATCAAAATTTATATTCATGGTAATAAAGCAATAAGTCAAAAGCCTTATGGTTATTTTCAGCCAAAACAGGTAGGGTAGATGTACCAGCTATGGCTATACGTTCCTTTAATATTGTGTTGAAGAAATAGCGGCAGTTTATCTATTCGACATCATCGTGGTCAAATCTTTCGTTTATTTTTCTCTTAACTTTCATTCCATTATTATATGAAAACTTGGGTACAAGAGGGTCCACCAGGGAACCCGATTGAAGCGAAATGGAGGGGAGAGTGGAAATGCTAACTCCCTGTCTTTAACATTTCGTGAATAGAGGGCGGGCTCTTCTCCCCACTCACTGGGGCATGCTCCTGTTGGATGGCCTGTTTTTTGACCGGTTATTGTTGGAAGGAGATTCTTATTTATCACCGTGGATGCACGTGAGCGATGTTGCCCACGAATTCACCCACACCATTTTTGGCCCTTCGTACAATGGCAGGTTGAGTATAATTAGAGGTTATTAAACTTGATCAAGTCGAACAGCGAGGATAGTCCACAGTTGTCTTGCTACAGTGAGTGGTAGTTCCACATCATATCATATGTTCCTTTAATGGTGTGGTCCAATTACCGTCATCTCTCCACATATCGATACTGAAGGGACCTTCAAGATGATGATGATGATTGGCCCACCTCTCTTACTTTTATTTATCTTTAAGATAATTAAATATGACAATTTAGCCAGGTTTGCAAACAAAATTGAACTGGTTTCAGTTACAGATATAAATTCCCTCTAGAGTTTACAGTTGCTTCACAGCGATATAAATGTGGAAAGCTCAGGCGTCCACCTCTTAGTTCACCTTTTTGTCCACCTAAAATATTCATAAGTATTACAAGCAATCAAGAGTTAATGAACAATCAACAAAGCATCCTATTACACTAGTAGCCCCGCAATCTGATGCTATCATAATTTTCAGCAATGTCAGGAATGCTCACGAACCCCCAACGTTTGCCAGAAAACTTACTACTATTTAATTCAAGGTATCTTCCAAATAAGCTTCAAAATTGCATTTTTAATTGTTAAATTCAGTCCTCTATATCCGTAATACGCGCGCGAGGCTCAAACCTTTGCAGACTAGTTTTTGCAGTGCTACAATAATTATTAAAAAAGTCGTTATGACATTACTTTCCATATAAAATAATCCGTTAGAGATAACTTCGTCAAGTTACATAATTTGTCAATTCATAAAAAAAAAATCACGGGATAACTGTTCAAAAGACAGTTTTAACGTGTGAAATGCAGTGTCTTTTAAATTCTGTAAGTGTTGCTGAACGTTTTATATGTCTAGGCATCGAATGGAAAACATTTATTCCTTTATAATATAATGAATTTTGTGAAGATGCATCATTTGTGAAGCATCATCCTCTTTCAATTCGATCACACAAATATCAAGGCAGCAAATCGTTAACTACTTTATAAATGAACACCATAGTCAAATATACAATTCTTTGCTTCACCGACAACCGTGTATAAATCTCAGCAAAATTAGAAGATTCTGTGTATTTCGCAATCAATTTGGATATCAATGTTTCTAGATCGCTAGTGCGGTGCCACTGAAATTATTGCCAGAACTCTCTTAGGATGTTTACCAGATTTGGTGAGTGATTCTTCTCAGCAGTTCTCTTGAATTACCACCTAAGCACAATTTAATAATGAACATTCTTCCAAGTTGCAGAGCCTTGAAAATTTTCCAGGACCGTCATATTTTTAATCTGAGATCTTGTAAATTTTCCGCGTAGAAACGCGCTTTTGAAACAATTTCTAGGCCCTTATTGTTAAGATCGGTCAAGCGCTTTGGAATTACGAGTACTGTATGTAAATGGTTTGAAAGCTATTTGTCTGACACGACTCAATGGACTGTTTTTAATCATTCTGTTTGCAGTCCCGTGGGGAATAAACTTGGAGTGCCCCAGGTAAGTGTTTTAGGGCCCCTTTTATTTATTATGTATATTAATGACATGCAACGTGTTTTACATTTTTGCGACATTAATCTTTTGGCAGATGATACTTTATTGCAGCTAAAGATTTAGATGATGCTGTTTTACACTTGAATGAAGATTTTATTCTCTAACAGATGGTTGAAGTATAAGCAATTGAGATTGAATATAAGCAAAACATAGTAATTTCGCGGAATGGAGTAAATGAGAAAGTCTCCGTTGTAATTGATGATGAGACTATTGATCGCGTTTGGGAGATTGAATATCTTGCCAATTGCCAAGAAGTATGGAATTCTATGACGATTAAAAAATGATTTAACTATTACCATTAAATTTTAACTATACAAATCAATCATCTCTCCTCATCTAGACTTTTGCCCTTCCATTTTATTTTTGGCCAATGAAACAAAAATATCTAGATTACAGACTTTCTAGATTATGATGACTTTCAACAATATGGGCCCAACAAATCCTTCGTAACCTTGGAATAAAATCCAACTGTCGCGTTGCTTTCGATCTGATCACTGAATGGTGTAAATCAAAAGTCAATTTTGAGTCTAGTTGAATCCCCAGATCAATCACACCGGTAACTCTAATGAGAGTATCGCAGTATTTTAGCATCCACCAAAAATATAAAGCTTGCTTCAAATAGAATTGGAACAAAAACAATTGCCTGCATTTCAGTAATTTATTATTGAATTCAAGATCTTTTTTTATACAAATGTAGCGGTCTCTTACGGATACAATTATTCGTCACGGTTTCGAAGGAATTCTCGAATTTTTCCTGTAACACGGCTCATTAGGCGGCGCACACCTTCTTCGTCCATCGTTTTAGCTATCTTATTCCACCAGGTCTTCATCTGATTGATGTCTTTGACAACCTTTCCCTTTGCCTTAAGTCTCCTCTTCATGATTGCCCAGTATTTCTCAATAGGGCGGAACTGGGGGCAGTTGGGTGGGTTAAGGTTTTTCGGAACAAACTGGACCCCTTTCTCTGCATACCATTCTTGAACGACTTTGCTGTAATGACAGCTTGCCAAATCTGGCCAAAACATTACGGGATGGTCGTGGGATCGAATGAACGGCAAAATTCGTTTTTGGAGACACTCTTTTTGGTATAGTTCCGACGTCATTGTCTTATTTGTAACGAAAACTTTCATTTTTTGCCACAGTTGCAAATGCCCTGCCAAATCATAAATTTTCGTGCAAATTTGTCGGCAAAAACAAATTTAAATTTGGCTGGAACATCCCCCCGAGCCGTTGCCAAGTAAAATTTTTGACCTGGGATTTGCCCGAAGTCAGCCTTGACATAGGTTTCATCGTCCATCAGAAGACACCCGTCGAACTTGGTTAGCACCTGGTCGTATAGCTTCCGCGCACGGATTTTGGCCACACTATTCTGTTTTATGGTCCGATTTGGCTGTTTGCTAGCTCGATACGACTTGATTTCTTCCCGGAGTCGAGTTCTCCTCACGGTACTATGGGCAGCACCGAAATTTCTGGCCAAATCACGGTTCGACAGATTGGGATTCCTCTTAATCGTCTTCAAAATCTTACCACGCAGTTTCCGGTCGACAGTTCCACTCCGACGATTGGCTTGAGGCTTCCGAATCGTCGTCAATGTTTCCTTATACCGTTTGATAACGCGCCATACGGTATTTCTGGGCAATTTCAGCTGTTTAGCTAGCCTAGATGCAGACCACAATGGATTTTCCAAATAACTGTGCACATTTTTTTCCCTTCTTTCGGCTTCCATGTTGATTGTTTACAAAGTACAGTCGATTTGCGGAATGTCAAAAATACATACGTGAAGCTGACAAAATTCCCGACACGTGGGCGCCAAGAACTTCCAAATCCGTCCACCAGGAGCACCACAATATGAGCAAAAGTTTGTTCCAATTTCAAATGAAGCAAGCTTTAGTTGAAAATACTGACGAAAAATATTGATGAAATTATTGACAATTATCTACCGTGTGGGGTGCACTTTGCACATCCGACTCTACGTCAATCCTATTCGATGTTTAAAGTGGCAATGTATTATTGTATAAGATGTTATATATGAAAGTGATCATGTGAAATCTTGCTCTAGCATCAATAAGTGAAAGTCTGACCAATTCTAATAATTTCATATGAATTAAAAACGAAGCATAAAACAACGCTGTAACATAAAGCTCTTGCGCAGCATGCAAAAAAAAATGGAACCGAACGCACTCTCGACGACGACTTCGACCGGCTGCATGCATATCAACCTGGGAACTACCAGAAAATCCGGTTTTCTTACAAACGTCTCTTGTCTTGTATTTTAATGTTTGCTCGTTCCATCGCACGGGACCACATGCTGGCCTCTGTGGCACATACGGCTCGATAATCGCGTCGCATCTAACGTCCTTGACCATAAGCAGCTTAGAGCATTAAAACTGCAGCAAGCAAAACCTGCTCCTGCAGCAGCGGCGGAATTCGCAAATTCTCCTTTCCCCTGGTCGGAACGAAACGAGAGCTGCTAAAAGCACATGTGGTGGCACAAAGATGGCGATGGCGTCCTTTCCGGTCACTTGCCGACGACCACTCCGGAGAGCATACCGAACCGAGCGTTAATTGATTTGAGGTTAGGCCATTTGATGGATATTGTTGGCTTTGCCCTTTAAACACAGAACAACAAGGAGGAAATGTAAAAAAAACGAGAATAAAGGCACTAAAGGCATAGTGGCAGTCAGTAGCAACGAGTGGCCATTTAAAAGGCTGACCGCACCGAGACCACGAGGGACCATGACGATGACGGGCGGAGTCGCGGAGTGCAGTCAAAACATGTGGTCTTTCTGCGAGAGTTGTTGTTGTTGTTGTTGTTGTTGAGCTGAGGCACACAACAACGCACCAAATCAACATCATTATCGGCCCCATGGTGTGGTAGGTAGTCGGCGGCGTCGAAAGTCGTTCTCTGCTCTGCAGCATTCTGGTGGTGATGCAGTTTGCTTACTCGCTCTTGCTTGCTTGCTGATGGACGAGGAAGATGCGAAATTGTTTACGGTCTCTTGCACCTGCACATGCACACCACCGATGATGAGTGGTTTTTCGCCACCTCCTGCCGCCGACATCCCTTTGTGAGTTGCTGTTTGAAGAAGTAAACAACATAGGTACTACCTCCATGGCATCAGCAGCAGAAGCAGCATCACCCACCGTGCGTTGGAATTGTATGATTCCTACGTTCTGCGTTGGAAATGATGAAGGTCGTACTATAAGGCAAACCAAAACCAAATCGCTTTCTGCCGGGGGTGCTCAATCAGACTGGGAGCAATGAAAATAAAGTGCACACTTATCTACCTCCAATGGATGTTGTGTGCATTTTCGCTAACTTTGTGCACTTGTTGACATTACCGAAACCTTCTTTATCATCAATATATGAGGTGTAACTTATCAAGTTAGGTTCTGGGTATTTAATAAGACCGCCAATGATCTCGTAAGTTAATTCTCATGTGATTTAATCTGGCGCTTGATGAATTTTATCTCATGTCATAAGCTGGACATTTCTCCTAAGGCACAACGAATAACATGTCTGGATGTGGCTGATTTGGTCTTGTTGTTGGTACAATCAAATCAAGGCCATTGATACTGCTTTTTTTTAAATTCTAGAGTGATTTGAGATGCTACATGATGGGTTTTGACCCCAATTCAGGAACTGGTCATTCCCCGAGGTCATCTCGAGCATGTCCTAGAAAGGCCACTCAAGTAACATACTACAAGTCTAAATCGTGGTCTACAGAACCCTCATAAAACCAAAATTGTTATTTGAGTAATGTAGTACTGGGGGGACTGAATATGACTGCCAAGTGTTTGTTCTTGAATTCTCATGTGATCTGAGGTGTTGCATGTTACATGTCACTTAATATGCCTCCGCCGCCAATGGTCTTATTTTAGAATTCTTCGTATGAGATTTGATGTGCCACGTGATGGGTTTGTCACTTTTCTGGCTATTTAGCCTCCAAGACCCGTACTCATCGGAACTAGTCGACCTATTCCGAAAATACTCCATTGCTTTCAGTGGTACCTTTCATTTGGCGCTTATTGTGACCAATTTGGTGCCGAGAAACACCTTAATTATTTCGTTACATAGCATTCGAAATAAACTCAACCGAGAAACGTAAGATTCTATTGATGATTTGAATAAAAAATCTGCATATTTTGTAATGTTTCATCGCATGAATGAATTCTGTCATGTGGTTGTTCGAACGTTATTTTGAATAATTTTGTAATGATTATGTTTGGCACATTTTGAGCTGTTTTTTTTTCGAATGCACTAAAATTAGATAATCATCTCGCGAAGGTTTATACAAAAACATTATTTACACCGTTATGATTTGTTTTAGGCGGTCTCTTCAAAGTTGTTTATAACTTAATAGTCCTTCTTCTCATGATGCAGTTGATTAGGGTGGTCCTCTAAACTAAATTCATGAATTAACTTACTATAACCACTAGGTTACATTTGTCAGCAAGGAAATATTTCAAGCAACTTTGTTTGTTGACGACACCATTTATCTTGCTCTTTATTTGACCAACTTTTGTGCTTTCAATTTAAATAAAATAAATTTTTAACCTAATATATAATTGGTTTTCAGAGGAGTAATAGAGAAAATGATGAGGAACATTTCGGATCATGCTCTCTTGCCGTTTGCTTATTGCTGAAGAAAGTGTTTCTACTATTTAACGCTACAACAATTTTAAACAGCACTTCTCAGTGCTAAATATTACCTGCAAACATTCGACCTTGTTTGACCCTTTTCGATCCTTGGTTGGACCCTACCTGTGTGGACATCGTTTTGGAAAATTCCTCTTAGATCCTTCGGATTCTTATATTTATCTGCTTGGAAGTCGATTTGGAAAAAAAATATTCTGCCGCCATGACGCCATAGATCCCACTTCTGATGAAATTGAAAGGTCCCCTCTATTGCGATAACCACTTCCAATTTCATCGCTCTTCGCACGGAACTTTTGAACTTCAAAAAACGTTAAATTCATGTTTGTACTTCAAAATCGGCTGCCGTGGCGAATGCCGTGTAATGGCTGAAACCTTGGACAGATTCAAATGACTTCTCCAGTATCTTACTGAGAAGCAACACCAATTTATTTCTTTTCAATATTTTCTATTGTTGAAAATTATTCAATAGATTATAAAATACATTTATGCTTAGAGCAGAGGGTGCTAAAATTCGGTCATATTGGATTTTGTAAAATTTTCAAAATCTCGAAATCGTGAAATCTTTTAAAAAAAAAAAATAGCACGGGAACAGCATTTCTGATCGAAATAACGTCTGAGACAAAGTTCCAAAGAAAAATAATTTGATTCTGGTGGAAAATAAATCAAAAATGTTTTCATTTATTTTAAGTAAAATTAAAAAAAAAATGTCAAAATCTCAAAATGTCCTTGTCGATTTTTGAAACAAAAAAATAAAATAAAAAGTTCATGGACACTTGAAAACTGACAAAAATCGTAGACCAGAACTTTTGGTTAAATGTTTGAACTTTTTTTTTTCATTTGACTGACTTTTAGCCACGGGAATATCTCAAAAAATATATTGGAATGCTGGTGGACACCTTTACTTTTTAGAAATCCTTAGCATGTGGAATTAACACTAAATTTACTCCAAAATTATATAGGTACTGGCAGAATTATATGCAATTTTTTTTAAATTCTTTAAAACCCCAAAAATTCTTGCAAGTTATAAATCTTTGAAATTTTTCAGGGCAAAACCTGAAATCTTGGAGATTTTTCGAAAATCCCATTTTTTTCTAAGAATTTTTTTTTTAAATCAGTTACAAAACTTGAAAAAAATAGGTCATGGTTAGGTCAAATCCTAGGAATTTTGAAAATAATCTTAAATTCACATATTTTTGTAATACGGACTATGGATTGTTGAAATATTCTCTTGCTCCGAAATATCCAATAATTTCACCTACATAGATCTCATTTGTATTTAATTCAAGATTTCTAAACTAATTGCTAACTTCAATGTCTCACTATTTACAATTCGGTCTAATGACCTATTCAATCCGATAGCCTTCGGCCTAAGTGACCGTAAAAATGACTTTCTTGCTCACTTAAAGACTGGAACGCGCAAAAATTGGTCGACAAGAAATCGTTTCTTTCAGTCAAAATTCATATCACAAAAATCTTCTTATTTTTCTTACGGTAGTTCAATTCAAATATTTAAAGGAAAAAATGTTCGTTTATTCGTTCGTTCCATTCCATTTTGCACAGTTGTCTCATCGACCTTATTCGCCGCCGAACGCCAGTTAAATATAGCTGCTGCTCGTTTTCCATGGATTTATTAATTTTTTTTGAGATTCCGTTTGACCAAGGCCCAATCGATAAGGCGGAGTTCTGGGCTGTCGGGAGGGTTGTGGTCTTTGGGTACCACAACCACGTTGTTCGCATCGTACCACTCGATTGCCTTTGTCCCATAGTGGCAGCTCGCCAAGTCCGGCCAGAACAGCACAGGTCTATTATGTTGCTTTAGGAATGGTAGCAGCCGCTTTTCCAGGCACTCCTGGACGTAGATCTCTTGATTGATGATTGCCGTAGTACACAGTCGAACTTTGTGAGCAGATTCGTATACAGCTTTCGGTACCGCTGCTTTGCCGACGTGTTTTGTTTGTACTCTCGGTTCGCCACCTTCACCTTCTTAAACGGGCTCATTTCTCGGCCCACTGCACAGTAGTATGGAAGACATTTAGCTTGCCAGCGACGTCCCGGATGGACAGGTTAGGATTCCGCTTACATTTCGTCGTAGCTGCCACGTCCGGATTACGATTGCCGCCGCTTGCAGGCTTCTTGGCGGTCGACAGACGCTCCCCGAGCACTTTTAAAACGTTTGTCACGGTCGATTTGGCCACATCCAGCAATTTTGCCAACTCTACGTGTGAGAGCGTCGGATTCTCTTGCTGCGCGAGCAAAATTTTGACACGCTGCTCCTCTTGCTTGGACGTCATTTTGAAAACTGGAGCGCAAACGGTGAAAACTCATCATAGCAACCATTGTATATACACTCAACTTCTAAATGCAGCATTTCAGGTTTTTTTAATGCATTTACAGAAATACGCCAATTTGAAGTTGAACATTTTTTGCGCGTTCCAGACTTTAAGACAAATGAAATGTTAGCTGAGATCTCAGTAAAACTTGTTTTGCCGAAATTTGCACAGCCGAACTCGGTAAGTGTGTAGTTTCACTGATTTGTATCGATTTAACGTTATATATTTTGGAATCCAAGATGGCGGACCAAAATCCAATATGGCGGCCTACGGACAGCGAATATCCATATAAACCCATGCAATATCGGCTCGATGAGTAGAAGTGGAAAATCAACATCCACCGCCATTGTAGATTCCAAAATAGCGGCGGATGTCGATTTTCCAATTCTACTCATCGATCCCATTTCATAGATACCCAAATTGTATGAATTTGGATGCATATATGCTGTCTGGAGGCCACCACATTGGATTTTGGTCCACCATCTTGGATTTCAAAATGGCGGCGGATGTCGGTGACTTACTTTGACTGTAGATTTTCCGTTTGGTGATTTTATTGTTCAATAATTTATTTGATAAGGCTCAATCGAATTAACTTTACAGAGCCGAGGATGCTTGTTCACTGTACAAAATATCTTGAAACTATAGTCAAAAGGTACAACACAATAAACACTTTATCTTCCACTATCCAATAAGCCTCCTCCAACAGAACGGGTTCCGCTTCCAGTGGTTTCATTGAATAGCAGATTCGTCACAGCACTTCCATTGCAGCAAAACGTGGTCAGCACTCACACAAAATGGTTGCTTTCCAAAGTCGACGACGCATCGACCGAATGAACTGCCGATGAAGCACAATGTGGAGGACCACACAATGGTGGCTGCCGAGAAAACAGACGATCGCGTGACACACATCGAGAGTGGTCTGCTTCTGTCGACAGCAGAGTGAACACTGTTTGGTGATTTTGTTACCTCAAAATCAGCTAAGATTAAAATCAGCCTTGATTTTCTGCTTTGGGATTTTGCTACTCTCAAGATCAGCTAAGATAAAATCAGCCGTGATTTTCTGCTTGTGATTTTGCTGATCTCAAGATCAACAGAGATTTTCGGCCGTTCCTGATTTTGTTTACTGTTATTTTTTTCTATCACTGCTTGCCACACAATTATACTAATGCAAAATGCTCTCAATTAATAACTGTGGAAGTACATCTAGAACACTAAGTTGATATCACGCAATAAGCAAAAATTCAATATTAGCAATAAGCTTGAAATACAAAAAAGAAGAACAAGAAGAAGGAGAATAAGAAGAAGAAGAGGAAGACAAATAAGGAGCACATGTAAATTAAGGTGACGCCACTATATTATGAGTTGCAAGGAATTTATGGAGAAGAAAAAAAGTTTTGCATTGAATTCCAAGGTAATTCTTAAGGCCCAAGCGCAATGATAGCGGAAGCGGAACGGCAGCGGCATCAGAAAAGCCCGATCTGAGTAAGCCTACTTGTTGGATTGAAAACTTTTTAGAACCAAATTGACATCGGTTAGGCTTCTTGATGTAATTTGTAACAACTATCAATCTTTCTGTTTCCGTTCCGCTTCCGTCCACATTGCGTTTGGGCCCTTAGAAATATTTCATAGGAGATGTGAAAAGATCATGCAGGAGAATTTCTTGGTGATTCTGAGGATCGTGAGGAGAATAGCAAGTCAATTTTAATAATGATTCAAAGTGAATTTTGGTAAGAATTCAAAGATAATTATTAACAGAATTTAAAGGGTGTTCAGTTGATAATTCCAACAGAAACAGACTCAGTAGGATTCCTGCAGAGAGCTTTCTCGGCTAGTCTAGTCTATTCTACAATATTAGGATTCCAGAGGAGATTAAAATTTTGAGAATATTTTCAAATGAATTGAATTCTCAGGATTAAAGGAATCCGAGAAAATTTATAAGCGAGTTTCAAGGGAATTCCGAAGTGAATTCCAAGGTACGGGAAGAGTTTCAAAGGTAATTTGTTGTGAGTTTAAGGCAAATCCACCGATAATTCTGAGCAGCATTAAAAAAAATATTTGTTTGTTTCAATAGATTAATACCAAACCATCTGAAAATGTAACACAAAAGTTTATAAAATTAAATGATTCAGCGATAATGGCGATTAAAAAAAATCGCAAACTTTATAATAAGTTGGTGCACAAAAACACATCACCACACACAACACATAAATTTTTACATAGGGTATACGTCCCTAACCTCGGTCTAATATGCAGCCATAGATTACGTTTTTAATCATAACTCATCAATTAATTTACCTGCAAACGATATTCTACTGCTAAATGGTATGCTTAGATATGCTTATCATGTCGTTTGCTATCAGGAACCGCAAAAAGTTGAAAAACTTACTTTTTTTAAGACAAAAACTCACCAGGGAAATGTATGTAATATCGGTCTATTGTCCCCAAATTGGGTCTATTTATGGATGCAACTTCGTCCTATCCTGTTTGATTCTCAAAAAAAACGCTCTTGGTAACGTTTTCTTATGTATTTTTTTTATCACTATCACTGTTAACTTAATACTCTTCATTCCTCAAAACATTTCTTAGAGAAAATTTTACGAAAACTACATTAAATCACTCAAGTTAAAAATTAAAAATTAAAAATTTCGCTTATCGTCTTTCGACCGCAGAATATCTAAATCAAAACATTGTGATGTTCATTATACAGATTTGGCAGAAAAAATCTCCCTTCCTGTTCGTTCCTTATCATCCAAATGCAAACCACATTGTTGACGTTACTCTTATTGCTATATGCTGTCAAATGAATTTCATGGGCCAAAGTTAGGAACATAGAAAAGAAATGTGTCCCTAAAGTTGGGTCCATGATTTACTTGTGAAAACGTTGTTAAACAATTAAAATAAACATAAAATATTCAAACAGTAACTGTGAGTTTTACGTCTAGTGTGTATTATCAGGTAATTCCATTCAATAAATGCCATAATCAGGCCATTTGATGATCGTCAGTGCAACCTTCCCATCTTAACCTTAGAAGTCATGGCGGCTAAAAACTCCGAACAGAGTGATATTCTCAACCAGTTTTATTACTTACGAGAGCTGAAAATGTATTGAAATGTTGTGATATAAATTGATTTGTGTGTGGTACACATTTATCAATCATCAGTGATCAATATTTTCCTTATTTTTTGTGTAATATTCCTTAATTAATTATTTATTTGCGTGATAGGCCGAATGAAAGGACTAGACCCACATTACATACCGTAACCCTACTTGAACAATAAAAGAAAACTTATAATTCAAGTGACCATATACAAAGGTTTATTGATTTTACCCGGCTCTCCTGTCGTATTTCCGGTTTATCCCGGTTACTTTTCAAATTCCCGGTTTGCTGGCCTCCCTGTGTTATTTGAAGGCTTTTGTTGCGTTTTTGAAACCTACTTAAGCGTTTTTATTAATTTTCGCGTTTCTTTGCTCTTTCAGGCCGCTTTTACATCCCTATTTCGAAGGCCATTTTTAGCGTTTCAAAACCATTTTAAACGATTTTGGCGTTTATAAAGTTTTTTTTGAAGATTTATACTGCTGAACTGAGAGAAAAGTTCAAAACCCAGTGCAGTCATGGGCTTGTAGAACTATCTATTGCAGCATACCATGATTCCTTGATTTATGTGTGAAAAACGATTTGAAATGCTAACCAAAAAAAGCGCAAACAAAAAATGGAAACGCAAAAAAATAAAATCCCCTGAATAGGCATAGGGTAGAGAACTACTTCGGCCTAATCGCCCATTTTGGGCCTATCGAGCAGAAAACTTCAAATAAATCCATGATTTCCTAGTTAACCAGTCAATTATGCGTTTGGTACGATACTTATGCTAATAAGCTTCATCCGATAGGCCAAAGTGAATTCATTGGCGTTTCAATGCGTTTGTGGCCAAGAAGCAGTGTTAGACTTTTGACAATATCTCAACGATTGGTTTCTCTTTATTAAATCTTACGGTACATACGGAAAGGTAAATAAATTTGGAAGCTATCAGTAATAATAACATTCCGTTTGGTTCTAAACTGCGCTAAATTAAGGAAGACTAAGTGCGGGTTGTGCTTAATAGGCCGGAAATGGGGTAGTTAACCCTAATAAACTAAATTTAAAAAAAATTAAACGATAAAAGTACTCTTTGTGTCAAAAACGAAAAACGTTTTAAAATGCCCAAAAGAGAATAAAAAGGTCTTCAAAACTGAGATATCACTTCAGATTGCTAGAAGCTCTCGTCGTTGTTTTCCTTTATTATTTCGCACCAAACAACGATAGCTTTTTCCAAACCGAAGTGATTTCTCAGAAAACAATTTTTGAAATGTTTATTTACTAACTTAGCCACTTTCAGCTTAATATCTTTAAATGCCAAACCCGCCCAACCGCTGTAAAAATTCCATGGTTTTAAAAATTCAAATTTGTAACCAACCACGTGTGTACCGGTGGTAAACAATGCATCGCTGTTCCGATGTCGCCATTTTCCCTCTTATTTGTTTTGTTTTGATTCCGAAACGTTCAGCTGACTGATGATGCAGCATCAAGCAAACGAGGAGAGGGGCATTACGAACAAAGTACAATATGCACAAAAGCCGGTCCGACAGAGCCTATCGTCGTATCTTCCTCGTACACACAGGTGACGCGTACCGAAATCCTACTCCGAAAGTTATTTTTACTGCAACTTACTTACAGAATCGAGCGTGTGTACAACATAACCTATAATAGCAACCATACATTGTAGCGTGTGGAGAGCCTGATGCATTGAATACATTCTTACCCAGCCGAGCCGAGACACACGGTCGTTTGCTGAAAACATCCACCAATCAGCCGGGCTGCGGCGGCGGGGCACAGAAAAGTACAGTCATCACAAAAACAGCCATAAGAATAACGACATTGCCATCGCCAGGAATGAGAAGAGTGTGTAAAATATTCATACACACGCGTTCATCGGTTGTGTATTGGATTTTTACGTCTTCGACGGTGTTCCCTGCTATGTCTGTTCCTGTGAGAGTGTGCCTCCACCTTGCAGCATACCAGCATCATCCATTCTGCCTGGGGGGATGGTTGGTGATATAGGTGGCATGGTGGTAGTGGTGGTGGTTAGAGCGATAAAGTAAATATTGAAAACGAGCGTCTCGAAAGCAAACCCCACACGCATCAATATATTGACGCGAAGGGGAATTATTGACAATAATATTGATGATGTGAATTCATAAATATTGTCAATCTCGATATATTGACGTCAATATAGCATGTATTGACAATACGATTATTGTCAATAAAAGCAGTCGTGTAGGGTTCACTGAAAGGATGGCATGGCTATGGCGCACATGCGAGCACGAATGAGAAGCACGAAAAGCTGAATCAAAAACAATCGAGAACCTCGTTGCTTTGAGCTGTTTCTGTGTCTGTTTCCACCACACGACGACGAGAATGACGGGGAGTCCAAGTCTCAGTACGAACTATAGGTGAATGGAATGGAATTATGGCCTCCCATCAGTTCTAGGTTTACATTTGGGGGGCTGGCTATGGTCGAACCGAGTACCGAGCCATGCACAACGAACGTCCAACAGACCGCGAAGAGCTCCATCACACTGCACATACATGATCTTTCTCCCCCGGTTACGTTCGAAATTTTGGTGGTCATTATCTTGTTCTTGTTCTTTCCGTGATTGTTTACTTCCTCTCCTTGGGTTCCACGCCACACTCAGGTGTTTTGTTTTTATTTGACTAGTAAGAGGCAGCAGCGCAGCGAAACAAAAAATCAGCAGTATGAGCCGCAAATCTAGCGAAATTGAGTAAAACATTTACGAGTCAACAATGATCAATGTACTTTGGCGCCATCTAACGCTAGAGTTTAAAACTAAAGTATGGTAATTAGATGGATAGCTTATTGACCTACAACTTGCTGAACATTTTGAAGCTCTGCGTTGCTGTTTTTCAGAATTATTAAGCTATTTTACTAATCTAATTCACTTTGGAGCCTACAATCGATAGAGATCGGTACTAACGATTGAACATTGGATTGAATGAAATGATCATACAACGCCAATATCGTCCTGAAATAACTCAGTAAACTCAGAAATGGCCACCATACAAAATGACACCATCAATCTGAACTCGGGGTGGGAGGCCAACATTGTCTTCCCTAGAACCTCTTTCTTTCATGTATTTTGTCTTTGATGTGTTAATGGCAAGTCCAATCCGCCTAGCTTCAGTCTTCAATCTGATGTACGTTAACGCCATCGTCTCAAAGTTCCGTGCCATGATTTCGATGTCATCGGCGAAGCCAAGAAGCTGGATGGACTTCCTGAAGATCGTGCCCCTGCTCTTCTGCCGTAATCCCCTTCGAGATTCAAAGGGAGTCGAGAGTGTCCCCGATACTCGAACAACGAACATCACTCTATCCATCGTCACCTTGACCAATCGCGTCAGTTTATCCGGAAATCCGTACTCGTGCATAATTTGCCATAGCTGATGTCGATCGATTGTGTCGTATGTGGATTTGAATTCGATAAATGATGTGTGGGCACGTTGTATTCGCCGCATTTCTGCAGAACCTGCCGAATCGCGAAAATTTGGTGCATGGGCACCCATGAATCCCGGCTGGTATTGTCCCACGAACTCTCTTGCAGCAGTGTGATTGGGCATACGACACTTCCATCCACTCCTCCGGTAATATCTCCTCCTTCCAAATCTTGGCAATTACCAAGTGCAGCGCTCTAGCCAGTGCTTCACCACCGTATTTTAATAGCTCACTTGGTAGTTGATCTACACCAGTTGCTTTGTTGTTCTTCAGCCGACCGATCTCCTCCTCAACTTCTTGAAGATCAGGGGCCGGTAGCCTGTAGTCTTCTGCGCGTGCTCCAAGGTCTGTTGCCGTGCCACCTTCGTTTTCTGCTGCATCACCGTTGAGGTGCTCGTCATAGTACTGCTTCCACCTCTCAATCACCTCACACTGGTTCGTGAGAAGGTTATCGTCCAAGTCCTTGCACACTAGCGGCACGTAGCATTTGCGCGAACTATTTAGCTTTTCGTAGAACTTCCGTGCGATCTCGGTCTTCCTGCTGTCGCTTATTTCTTCGGAAAACCGAGTTTTGTCTGTTCCGCGCTTGTCTGTATCGCCCGTGCTGCATTCTTCTCCTCTACTAACAGTTTGCATTCGCCGTCAAACCAGTCATTTCTTCGGTCCGGTATTGCAGTACCTAGTGCCGCTGCAGCAGTACTACCTATGGCGGAACGGATGTCCCTCCGGTTCGACTTCGACGGCTGTTATGCACCGTCGAGAGTTTTGAGCGCATGCATACTGCAACTAGGTAGTGGTCCGAATCTACGTTCGCACTGCGGTACGTACGGACGTTGATAATGTCGGAGAAGAATTTCCCGTCGATTAGAACGTGATCGATTTGGTTTTCTGTGTGTTGGTCAGGTGATCTCCAGGTGGCTTTGTGGATATCCTTGCGGGGGAAAAAGGTACTTCGATTATTTGAACTAGCTAATTGGTTATTTTGGTTCCACAATAAGTATTGAGCCGATTTGAGTGGAACAAGTTCCAGTTTGTATGTTTTGGGCTCCGCTAAAACCTTATGAAAAGTTAATTCCGATCGGATATGTGATGCCGGATATATGAACAAAAACGAGAATTTTTACAAGAAATTGTGGTTCAATTTTGTTAGCATCGAACTGCCTGTTAAATGTGTTCCCTATCAGACATTTGGTTCCGGAGATATGACCAAAAGAGTGAAATTTTACAATAAACCGGAGAAACTCCTCACTTTTGGCGCAAAGGACTGAACCGATTGTTTGAGGTTCCATTTTGTTGATATATATCACTCATAGAATCCTGATCGGACATTTGGTTCTGGAGATATGAAAAACAGGGCGACCGTTAATGAAAAAAAAAATAGGAAAGTTTAGAAAAAGTTTGCAGATATTTTAGGCTTAACCTTAATAAAACACTCTTTTCCAGAGGTTCTAGAAGAACAAATCTTGAAATATTGCTCCGTTATAAAGTTCGATTGGTAGGAAATGTAATTTTAAACTGTCTGAATGATGTGATTAATTGGCTCAGTTTTGTTCTTATCTGACCCACACAGCAATTCCTTCCAATTTAACAATTTCTGTAGGTCTCTATTACTTTCTTAGGTTATTTCGAGTTTTTTAGATGTGTGCAGATTTCAAGCCAATATGCATTTTGTAGACATTTTTTTAGCATTTTAAGACCATTTAGCCATCTACCAACTTGGGACAGTAATGCGATTGTAGGCAATACGGAGATAATCTATTAAATCTATTACATACAACCCGTTACACCGAGGTTATTCCCCACATATTAATCACTTCGGGATCACCTAATATTCAAATTTTGCAAGCATCCTTTCGGACCACTGCCGATCGTGAGCACTTATTCAACCCAAATCCCGTTCCCTGCTGCCCTGATGATTTATAAGACTTCAAATTTGATTATCATAGCTCGTTTCACTGAACTGCAATCGATCCTATTCAAATAATTCCTCCCATTCCCGCCTTTACTCACAAGCAACAACGTACCAACAATCTATCAAACGCAAATTTATTTCACAAACAACACATTAGCATTCCACCTTACTCGAGAAAGAGCGCGTTCTGGAGGCACCATCATCATCAACATCAGCAACCGAACCAATATGCCATCGCATGAAATATAACAGCACTGCGAAAGATGGTTGGGTGTTTATCGGCGGGGCAGTATTATTGTTATTTAGCGTGCTGTTGTGCACGGAGTGGAGAATTTGCCGCCAAAAATCAATCACGATTTCCGAACGAGCCGAACAAGTGGCCCACCAAAAGCCTAAACGGTTGAAAAATAAAACAACCCATGTTGGGGCACGCACACATGAGGATGGGAACGGGTTGTTGGCTGACGATGGTGGCGACGACGACGACGACGACGACGATGGTGGAATGTTACAAACCGACTTTGGGTTGATTGACATTTTTATGCTTTTCTTTTACTACACGTGCCTACCTACCGTCGCAGCGTTGATGGAGCAAATTTTCGTGTTTGCATGTATTCGCGCTAGCGAAGATCGCACTTTGCGACGTTTAGCGATATTGTTTATTTATCCACCTCTGTTAAAAAAATGAGATATGAAGAAGCAGAATTCTACTGAACCAACACATTAGTGGAAATGAATATAAGAACACTTTAAAAAGTATACCAGAGCAAAGTTAGAGATCAAATTGGAATCAGAATTTGCTGTTATGATGTAACTTATTTTGAATACTCCATTTGATCTCATTTTGGTTGACTTAACGGTTAACACAGCAAAATGAGAGCAACATTTTACACTGTTGAATCAAATGGAAAGCTAATCCTGCTTTCAATGAAATCAATTTGATTACTGATTTTGCATTCATAATGTTTAATTGAATACGGGCCTGGCGTAAATGGTCAGCATCCATGCTTTTCACGCTGAAAGACTTGATCTCAAATCTCACCTCGATTTAGTCGCGACCCGAGCAGAGAATGAAAACAAAATGAAAAATAAGTTATTTTTTTTATATAAGCGTTCGTGATTACATATTTTGCCTACCGTGTGGTCGAGTTAACAGTAATCATAACAAAAATGAGAGAACTGATAATTAATAAAATTCCAGAGATCCAATAGATAGAAGTTTTCGAAATACACGAAAATCATCGGTTGGATAGACCTGGATGTAAACAATTCCCTTTCTGTGCCTTCACAATAAATGTTAATCAATCAATCAATCAATCAATCAAAGGGAGGATAGCTACAAGAGGATATAATTATTCCAGGAGATTCGAATTAAAGGAAAGTCCAGGATGATTCTAAATAAATTATGAACGATTTGCAAATAATTTCAGGGAGGCTTTAAAATAAATTCTTAGCATATTCCCTAAGGAATTCAAACTGAAAAGAGTTCCAAGGGATTTAGAAAGAAATTCTAAGGAGAGAGTCAACGAAGTTTTAAGAAGAATTTCAAGGGAACCTTGAGAAAACTTAATTTAATACCTAAGGAACTTTCATGAAAATCTTGAGGGAATTTTAATGAGAGTTATTGAAAATACCAAGATAATATTAGACTGCAGGGTGGTCACTGGATTTTAAGAAATTAATTTCCCGATTATTCCGCTTTTTCCCGGGCGTCCAACGTATGTCTACCAGTTTCGTATAAACAGATGAATATGGAGCATTTCCAGCCCAAATCGCAAACCAGTTGGATACGATAATGAAACATTACTCATATGTTCTCTGCTACCAATGGTTGCATTTTTCATTTAAATATGATTTTTTTTCCTCCCGAGTAACTTTTGAAAAAGGCGTATTCAAAAAATGGATTATATTTTTTCAAAAAATCAATGATAGATCTGATCAGAATGATATCTGAGAAATGTTGATTTGATGAAACCGACCCCCCCTTATATTTTTTGTAAAGAAAGCTGAACTAATGCCCTAAAATTTGGTGAAGAGTGTAAGCTGGAGACAAAACTGTAATTTTTTTAGTGTTTTAGGCTGGAAATGCTCTACGCTAAGAAAAAAAGTTATACCGGCAAGGCTGTTCTGGCAATAGATGTCACTGGAAATTAAATAACGACATTTTATTTTAAATGCAGAAAACCACAACTCGCATTCTTCGTCTTATAGAGATTTCAGAAAACGAAAAATTTAAAATATTGCGTGGTTGTCAAGATCTCAAATTAAATTAAATTAATTACACTTGGGCTTGGATAAAATTTTAGGATTCTGAAACTAAGAACAATTTTGTCCAGCCTGCACAACATCTGGTTGAAGACTTTGTCAATTTTCCTTTGTTTTTAATATTTCAGAGATTTCCAATTGGAGATTACTACAAATTTCAGGTTGTTTTGAGTTAGAATCGTTAGTAAAATTATTTCTCATAAATATAACATCTAATATGGTTGATAGAGTGATGCAAAATTTGAAATTTTCCCTCCACAATACTTAAACGATTCCAAATCGGATCCTGACTAACCTCTCAAAATTTGATCCCATTTGGTGAGAAACTGAGATGGCACAAACCATTTGAAGTTTGTATGGAAATTACTATGGTAAAACCAAGATTTTTGTTCATGTCTATCTAATAATTCACCATATCGATCTGCTTCAAAAGCTTTCAACTGCACTTGTAGGAAATTTTCCCAGCTACAACTTTGCGGAATGCCACTTTTTGATTAAAGGATCGAAAGTTATCAATGGTTCAATGCGCTGATGTCTTATGATCATTCCCAATCAACTGCTCAGCAGCATTGGTGTTTCTGGGGCGTTGAATAGGACACACAAATCATGGCTACTATGTCACACTGCAAAATACAGTGTTGCCTACAGAGCCGCTGCTTGATCATGTCATAAGTTTACCAGTCTCTTAAATAATTAATAACTTTTTCCTGTCTCGTTTTACATAGAAACAATCTTCAGCAAAGTTGTAGCTTAGAAAATTTTCTATAAGAATGGCTATCGAACTGTTTCGCAGCTCAATATGGAAAAAGACTAGAAGGCAATGAACAAAAAGTTGTTCATGGCTTGTGCGAAGTCTGTTTCTAACCAAATGAGTTGTAATTTTGGGAGGCTAATCAGGACCCGATTTGAAACCATTTAAGCACTGTGGAGCGAAAAAGTCAAATTTTGCATCAGTCTAATGGTTGTTGATCTAATTTCCGTCCTACGCTTTAACGGGTTTTAACAATAAATTAAATGTTTATATCAAAGATGACTTCTAAATTTATTCCCCTTTCCATAAGTACAGTTGAATTTGATAAAGAGCCACACATTGTTGAGATATTGTTAAATATCTAACACTGCTTCTTGATTCCAAATTCGTCCTACGACTTTCCATTCCGTCCAAACGCATAGAAACGCCATTGGATTTTCTTCGTCCTGCGGATGAAGGTAGAAAAAGCAAGTTCACTAGGAGCGCTTCTTTTGTTTTGAGAACGATGAGTGTAAATATTCACAAAATACGCTCTAATAGGCTTTGTGTTGTAGCTTGTGAACTAACGCATCGGAGACGAACCAGCCCAGGGCTGAAAGTCTCATTAATACAGATATAAAAAAAAACTAACGCATCGGTACAAACGTATTATTGATTTGTGAACGGTGAAATCATTGATTATACTGATGTTTTCTGATCGATAGAACGGAAATGGGCAATTACGACGAAGAAGCGCTCTACTCTAGCGCTTTTGGTCCCAAGACAATGAAAATAGAAAATAATCAATGTTTTCAATGTAAAACCACGATTAAAGTCCATATTCATATTTTTACTAAAAACTAAATTTAATAATCTTTTATTTGACATTTCTATCAAAATCAAATAATTTCTATCGTTGAACCACGATAGAAGTTATGATTTATAAAAAAATAAAAATTAGGGAAAATGCTAATTTGTCGGACCACCCTTACGCGGAGGGGACCACTCTATTGGCAAAATAAAAAATAGTAGTCTAGTATTTTTCGATAAGGAACAAAATAACCAAGTGTTTCGGAACTACTATTTTCTATGGAATTGCTTTATACGTACATGTAACCAGGGGCTCCATTCAATGCTGATGTCGTAGTGGAAATATTTACTTCTTAAATTTGCTATCTTTTCTGGCCGTTTAACGCATTACAGTAGCCCCTCCATATATGCGGTGGGTGGTACCGGTCACCCTCCGTTATTTCTCGGTTGTCCTTCAATCAATTGACCTGATTTTCAGCAGATAACTAGTTTATGGTTGGCACTAATCACATACAACAAATAGCGTTTTTGGTAGAAAGGCAGCCGAGAAACAAAAGGGGGGAGAGGTAGCTCATCGATTCTTCCGGTTCGCCTCCTGGCATCGTGCTATAAGGTACCAGGCGATAACCAGGGTAGTTGATCGATAGCTCGAGGACGTCATTTCGTTGGCGTCTGCAATGGGAAATTCTCATAGCAGGCGTTAACGATGGGACGTTGTCGAGTTGTTCAATAGCAACTATCGTGGTAACTCACCGATTACCTGTCGATCTGCCAAATTTGGAAAGACGTCTGCATTGAATTGTCTCATATAATAATATTCCGCCCACTATATCACAAGAAATTACGAGTAGCTGAGTGGAATGGAGATAAGTTAAGCATTGGGTACAGGACCAAGTCTCCCCTGGGTGGTGCCAAAAGATGAGCGCAATAGAATCATCAAGTTGCCATAAGGCACGGAATGAGACTATTGCATGGCTGGGTAGTCAAAGTCTTACATTCGTTAGTCATTTCAGGTGGATTAGAACAGGTTTAGGTGGGCGTTGGCCAGATCTGGATTTTTCAGATGTAATCCTGGATAGGACCCTGTCATTGAACGTCGCGTGAAAGTGGAACTTAATGAAGGCCTAAGTACTTTTTCGTAGTTTTTAGTTTTCGGATTTGAAAGATCGTCGGTTACAGTGGCCTGCTTACTGAGCAGAAAAACGCGGTCCCAGGTCCTTACATATCAAAGAAATTTATGGTAAAATCGCTTGTGTATCGTGTATTTTGCGAAACTCGTTGTTGTCGTTGGTTCCGGGTTTGAATGGATACAAAAATTTGAGCAACGGTATTATGTGATATGAGGGGCTCGGTGGCCTTAGAGGAACCGTTTTTGCTTACTGAGCAGAACATCATGAGTCTAATCTCAGGCCCATCCACATTCAAGATTCAACAATCGTTTTATTTGTTAATATGACTACATGGTAATAACAGCAACTCGGTGATTAAAAAGGAGCTCGTCTGCCTAGTGGCAAACGTTTTTGCTAACTGAGCAGAAGACCGTGGGTTTAGTCCCAAGCTCCTTCGCGTTATATGATCGTTAGAACATCAATTCAGCTTATCGTTTACCAAAACGAACCCTGCTGCAAACCCAACCCTCTTATCCAACATCCCAGTGATTCCTCGTGGAAGTGCAGAGGTGTTCTCGGCTTCCATCAAAGCGAGTGTCATGTCAACACAATCCTTCCCATTCCTTTCTTGACCTGTGTTCGGGCGCGGCCGGCGCTGGTATTGCCTAATTTAAGATCACCAGTTTTTACACATTGAGGATGATTGCTAGTCCCAAGCATCGTCTATTGGTTCTCTGTGTAATTACAGCTGATCTGGCAGTAACAGAGTAGCAACCGTGGGCGGTCAATCAAGCTCAAGCTCAAGCAAGAAAGGCAGCCGAGAAACAAAAGCATATATGGAAGGGTTACTCTATATATGGTTTGTATGTTATTAAGGAATTCGATTTTGATCAAACACTCGCTTTCGTTATGAAATATTGGTCTGAATGTCTATATTAAGTGTATTTTTGGAGCTGGGAGTGAAGGAAACCATTGTTGTGTCTCAAGCAAAAGTAATTTTATCAGTGAAATAATAGTGCAACTGGTTAAGTATGATCAGCAGGTATCTTAAATGAGTGAATTAGTCGGTTAAACGCATGTTTAGAACTCGTTTTGTGAACTTTTTACATACGGTATTTTAAGACGACTGGGACCTTAAAGGGAATTGCTTGGTTTAACAGGTTTCTCAGTCGTAGCTTACTCTAACGACTACGATGTACAACCCATGGCAGAAACGTCGGGCAGGTTACATCTCAATCGTTAGAGTAAACTAAGACTGAGAAAGCCGTTAAACCAAGCAATATTTTAAGATAAATTGTTAGAATGAAGTGGTATGTAGAAGTGAACTTCAAGGTAGTTTTGAAGAGACTTTTATCGGAATTATAAGTTAAATTGCAGGAAATTCTAAAGAAAATCTAGTAAGTAATTTCAAGCAGCATTCGAAGGAAATTCGGAGGAGAATTCAAAATGAATTTTCCCTACGACAAACTTAATGATGATATGGCTACAATTCTTTCGAATCTATGACAAAAGGTCGAATGGACAAAAGATAGAATAGAGTTGAACTTGGAGGGACAAAAGGTTGAATTGAACTCAGAGGAATAAAAGGTCGAAGGGACATAAGACAAAAGGTCTAATTGAACGTAGAGGAACAAAAGGACGAATGGAGAAAAAAAACGTCGGAAGGACAATAGGTCGAAATGGACAAAAAGGTCGAAGTGGACAAACTTTTTAAAAAACCGGCACCAATTTGACAAAATATAGTAACTATTTGTTATTTCAAATTTCAAAACAACTGCTCATGATTTAATCCATTCGACCTTTTGTCCATTTCGACCTTTTTCCAACTTAAGTTCAATTCGACATTTTGTCCATTCGATATGTTGACCCTCTAAGTTAAATTCGATCTTTTGTCCTTCGACCTTTTGCCCTTCGGCCTTTTGTCCTACAACCAATCCTGACACAACCCATAACAACCTACGGCTGAAAATCTCTTAATGAAGAGCTTTGAGTGTGTTGGTTAATTTCCTTTAAATTCCGTTATAATTGCTTATCTTTTGACAGATACGCGTATTTCGTCTACTACTTGCAGATTTCATCAGTGCCAAGTACTCAACACCACTTGGCACTGATGAAGTCTGCAAGTAGTAGACGAAATACGCGTATCTGTCAAATAATAAGCAATTATAACGGAATTTAAATGAAATAAACCAACACAACCAAAGATCTTCATAAAGGGATTCCGTTAAGAGGTTCGACAAATTTAAAAGATTAATCAATCAATCAATCAACCAAAGACAAAGCTGAAGAGAACCCCAAAAGTATAGATAATTATTCTGCAAAATAGCAAGCTAGTTTGAAGATAGTTTCACGAGAGTTCCTGAGAGAATTTATAAAAATGTTGAGGGCATTTCAAGTAATTTCCGGGATGGTTTCAAAGAGGAGAATTTACAGATAATTTTGAGCATATTTTCGAAAAAAAAATCTAAGAAGCGTTTCACGAGATTCTGAAACAAATTCCAAGGGAATCGAAATAATAATTTCAAGAGAATTCTCTCAATGACATTTTGGGCAGAATTTCACAAAATTCCCGTGGGATTCAGAACTGAAATCCAAGGAAATTTATGGAGAATTCTTTCAGCACTGTTATTTTTTTTACTGAATTTCAGCTATTTTTGCCGAGATTTGCATAGCCGAGTGACGTTTGGTTGCCGACATGTTTGCTGAAATCTCAGTAAAATCTATTTCCGAGCACCCATGCAAATCTCGGCAAAAAATAACCGATCTGTCGAAAACATAAAAGACATACAAAAAGGTTTCTGAGAAATATTTCTAGGAAATTTGAAAGAAAATTATGGAGACAAATTACACCAACCTCTCGCGAGAATTATTAAGAATTTCAACAGTTTTCAGAAGGCATTTCCCATCGAGAAAATATCAAGGGAATAGTGGAGAGAATCATCAGATTATTGGGAGGAAACATGAATGTAATTTGGAAACATTTTAGAGTGATCATAAGGAAATTTTTGAAAAAATTCAAAGGATCGTTCATTTAACTGTAAACTCTACCTATTGGCAAAAATTTAATAAAATTCTGAGACCCTTCGGCTAAAACCTGTCCGATAATTTAGAAAAAACTTCCGGTTGCGAACTTCCGGAGATACCACTTTGAGGTTGCCGAGGAAAAATTTCAAGAGAAAGTTCTGATGGAACCCCGCTAGCAATTTCCTAAGATTCCTAATTAATTAGAGGTAAGATTTAATTGAATAAAAAAATACACTGAATTCGTTAAGCCTATTAATTAAAATCTCATTTCAACTGCGGTAGTACACTCGATTAAGATCGCATCGCACGATCCAATTAAATTTCCTACCGACCATGGTGGTACATAGATCATCTGCCTCCTGCCACAGTTCCACCCTTCGGGATATCGTGTCTGACTCACCTGCAATGAAGAGAAGGAAAAAAAAACATAAACAGGTAATTAGCGAAATTTTCCAGCAGCTCGTAATCACTGAAGCACAACACCATCAGCCCACCACAACAGGTCTCTGCTTTAAGCACAGACGGGGACAGACAGACGGTGATGGATTTCAGCAGTAGATAAAAATCACGCAAAAAAAGTAAAAATTGTTAGCGAATCTTTTCCGGTCGTAAATAATTTTATTACAGCAAGCAAACATGTACTACAACAACCGTCACGTCTTTCTGCTGTATTGAGACGTCGTCGCTTTAAAAATCCAAACAACCTACCCCCCAAGATACGATGCAGAAGAGAGCTGCCTGTAAGGGCCCCGACGGGATCCCATAGGAAATGATTGTGGTAGGTCGTAGGGAACAGAACGTTGAAAAACCGCCACACAGGTTCGGTTATAAAGACGTCATCGTCGTCGTCTGTTCCCATCTTTGAGCCCTCGGAGAATGATCTTCCCACAGCAGCAGGCTTGAAATTCGAGTCCGGTGAGAAAAACGCCATTAATCGAATCTCATTAGCCCGAACCCTTGAAAGTAGTAACAGCAACAACACCGTCGAATAGCGCGAAGGAGTCCGATATACAAGCCGCAGATCGTGACACGGAGATGATGTTTTGATTCGTCCAGCGTTGCAGCTTGCCTATTACCGCAAGTAAAGCGGGACGAGTCGAGTTCTTCTCCGATGACATCCAATCGCTGCAAACATTTTTAATCGAGGAAGAGGAAGCTTCGTGGCAATAACTACATTGTGATTGATGTGTCATCGCCGTCGTATCAGCTTATCAGCCCAATCCCTGGAAAAACTTACTCAAACATCGACGTAATGCGTGTCGTCGTGTCCGCCCTGCTTGAATGAGCTGATGATGTAGAGCACGTTGGTGAGTGCGACGCAAACAAAGTTGTACAATGGAACCGTCGTGTGAGTTCAGTGTCTGTGTGGTGCTCAGGAACAGCTGATGTCATTTGTCGCTGGTTCGAGTGGAATGCAGCGCACAGAATTGCTGTTTATTTTCACTGGTGCGAAGATTTCTATTCGAATTTGTGATTGTAGGGAATTTCAAATGAATGTAATGGGATTTCTATGTATTCTGAGAGAAGCGGTTTGGTTTAGCGCTTACAGATGTTGTGCCTCTAAAAAATATAGTTAACATTGCCGCTTAAAATCTATGTTACTTTAATTCAAATAAGTGTTGAAGCTTGTATGCAAGTTGCATACAATATTGTCAAAAAAAATTAAGTTAACTACGCGTGCACTATACATCGTAAGAATTGACATAACCTCAAAAGGGTCTTCAAAATTCCGAAACGTTCAAAGTCGGACGCAATTTGAGCAATTCATCTGAACGTAATTAATCGCTCTTAAAGTTGACTCCTTCTTCAATAGTTCTTCGGAAGATAAAAGCTATTGAATAATTCAACTGGAAATGATTGTCATAACTAAAAATTACTTGATCAGAAATATGTTAATTTGGTAAAACTTGGAAAATTAGATTCTATCATCAATCTATCTTCCGTTAAGTTGTAGCTTCGTCCTTACAGCTCTTGTTGGATATTTTTTCCCTTACACCATTTATACGTTCGACCTTTTATCCCTTCGAACTTTTGTCATTTCGACCTTTTGTCCTCCCATCTATTGTCCGACCTTTTGTCATAGATTAAAGAGTCACGAGTAACCAGAAAAGTGGCAGAATTTTAATAGATTAAAATTACACGCATCAACTCGCATTCTAATTATGAGAAAGTTGATTTTGGCCCCCGGAACCAGTATCATCCCGGAACATCCGGGTTAAGACCAGGCATGGAAAATCATTTGCATTCATTTCGTGCATTCATTTACATTCATTTGCCCCTAACTTTTTTAATCAACAGAATTCCGCAAAATGAAGTATAGAGCTTTTGTAGGTTTTATTATTAGCTACAACTTTTGTTCAAACCCCAAATCCGTATCTCTTATGCATGACGAACCAGAGCAAACAGAATCCACTACTGTTTTTCAGTGAATGTGTTTTACATTCACTGAAAAACAGTAACGAGTTCTGCCCGCTCTAATTCGTGATGCATAAGAGATACAGATTTGAGTTATGAACAAAAGTTGTAGCTAATAACAAAACCTACAAAAGCTTCATACATAATTTTGCGGAATTCTGTTGATGAAAAAAGTTAGGGGTAAATGAATGTAAATGAATGCATGAAAGGAATGTAAATGATTTTCCATGCCTGGTTAAGACACTTGTCACGATCAAATTTTGATTTTATATAATTCCGTGATAAAGACATTCAAATCCGTCATCTTCAAAATTTGTCCAGATTACAAAATTTCAATTTTTTCCTTTTCTTGTGTTCTCGAAATTGTCATGGAAGATTTCACAAAATTTCAGATGTATCGAAAACAAATTTAGACCCAATATTCTGGCTTTTACTTCGTATTATTGAAAGTTTTCCAAGGCTTGATGTCAAAAAGTTGTTTAGAAAATTTTTCAATTCAAACATTTTTTCAAAGAAGTTTATGGAATTGAACAAATTTAACATAAATTTGAAAGCCGGTAGTTTTAGTATTTGTCCAAACATCGAGAAAAAATTCATCTTGCAGAATCTTGAGTTTCTTTTTATGTCCATTAAATTGTATTGTATATTTTTTCGGACTTGTAATCCGGAATAGAAAAAAATCAAAGTGCATGTAGAACAAAAAATTCTATGTCCAAGATCATAAAGTGTTTTCAATGTTTCAGAAACATTTACATGTGGACTTACATTCTATATCTTCAAAAAGCTGAAAATTATTCCAGGTCGCACAATTTTCAGAATTAGTTTGTCTCATAGATCTTCAAAGTCTAGCAATAAAAAAATATATGATATGAAAAGCTCTAAAAGTTATCCATTGTAACGCACGACTCGCAACCTGTGAGATCTCGACCACTGAATACGCTTCCTATAACTAAAACGAGTGGCTTAAGCGCCACCTCCAAAGAGGACCGCTCGTCAAGGTTTAGGGCGGGTTAGGGCAAGGCCAACGTTAGGGCGGGTTTATGAATGGAAGAGACCGAACTTTAGTTCGAGAGCGATTCAGCAGACTGAAAT
Source organism: Ochlerotatus camptorhynchus (assembly GCF_037179485.1). Classification (NCBI taxonomy): domain Eukaryota; kingdom Metazoa; phylum Arthropoda; class Insecta; order Diptera; family Culicidae; genus Ochlerotatus; species Ochlerotatus camptorhynchus. The sequence goes on along the minus strand of NW_027040918.1, from coordinate 6,453,627 downwards.
CCCATGAGGGATTGAGATGCTCACAAACAGAGGCCGCTTCAAACGGTTCTAAGCGAAAGTTGATGCTAACCGTCGTTCTACCGAAATTCAACCATCCCATTCACATTTATCATCACTGGAGGAACTTTCCCTTTCAGATTTCCTCCACAGATCCTGACACGTGAGTGCGGGGACTGTTTTACCAGGCAGTCCAACCTAGAGTTGGATTCAGCTACAATTTTATTGCCACAAAAAAAATAACGCCGAATAGAACGACACCAGAATGTGACTAATCATTCAACCAAAATTAACACGGGGAAAGCTTTTACTTTACGAAACAACATTTATTTCAGGACTAAAATTAATCGTGTTCCTAACCTAGGTTTATTCGTAGTACTTGCTCCTTTCCCATTTGTTTGTTTGTTTGCTAGCTCTCGCTAATCGTGTGTGCGGTTTCCTGACCTAGTTCTAGCGATTGCTAGCCTAACCTGTTAATTTTCTTCGAGCTCATGTGTTTATGTGTGTGGAGATTTGCATGCGTTTCATTTACTCACGGTACCATCATTGTCGTCGCTGCTTTATCCGTATCGGCACAGAAGCATCCTTTTGCCGGAGTGAGGTCGGCAAAGTAGCACCCTATTTAACGGTGGTGGTGTTGCGCATTACACACCGGACTGGTATGGTGCAGAAATTCCCAATCTAACCTTCAAGTTGGTACAGAACTAGCGCCGATTGCCGGTGGCGCAGATGTCAACGCGGAGATCGTCGAAGATGAATAATGTACGTGGCTTCACGGTGGATTTGGCCAACGCTCTGCTGGAGATCAGTTAAACGGTGTCTCCCTTCCGAATTCTCCCACGAACCGGGAACCTTGACGTTGAACCGTGGGGTCTAGAGAGCGCGATTCAATTCCTTTGTTACGGTGTGCCGAGCAAAGCCATCTATCGCTAGAAGCGATGCGGTGCAAACTCAAATCTGCTCAAAAAGTCGTCGAACGGCTGGTTTGACACATTTCAGTCACATCTTCACACAAAAGACATTATTCACCTTACCTTTCTACGAACTTTGCACACACAATATGTTGACCGCACGTAACTTTTAACCTAAAGTTTGAACTCTACAGGCTAACGGAAAGGATCGAGAAATGCAACATTAAATTCAGTCTTCTAGACTCCTTACATTTTTAACTTCACATACCACGAAAAACACACCGCGACACTAAGTACACTTAAGTATTAACTACTCGCACTCCCGCCTCTTCCACGGTTCAAGTCAAAGTGAACGAGTAGAAGTTCCAGAACTCTCAGATAGATGTGAATTCAACGGTCATCGTGGCCGGAAGTACGTCAAATTACCGAAGTAATTGAATGACCTTTCAAACGAAAATTCTCATCATCTTTCTCTGAAACCATTCAATGCTACATCTCTTTCCTTATCATGCAATTTCAATATGCTATCTTGCTCAGATCTATTTTCAGTTACTCTTTTATACGAGAGAACGGTTCGGATTCAAACCCCGGACTTTAACGAACAGGTAGCGTATTCGGGTCAAATGTAATGAATTAGCTGAACGTATTGGGAACTCGTTGGTTTTTGTATGACAAGTGTAAGTCTATATAAGAGGACGTACGTTCCTTGGCGGTGAATACATTTATGAATTTAATTGTAAAAGAAGCGAAACTTCATGCGATATAATTAAATGTGGAAAATTGTATAGTAATGAATTCTGTACAAATAAATAACTAAATAAATAAATGGAAAATCGAACTTGTAACACCATAAGCCCCTAATTTTTCAGTATCAAGATTTTAAGTCCTAGAGCTAGACGTATACAATATTTTATATCCGTGACCTTTCCATTTTGGAACATTTTCGTCGTTACAGAATGATGAGATGTTTTCTTAGAGTGTGATCTAGAGAAGTTGTCTAGGTCTCAGAGTTATGTCAATTTGTCAATGTTACAGAAGTTTCTATATATGTAGTAGATCATTAAAATTGACTGTCTTAAAATTGTGTAAACGTGCCTTTAAAGATTTTTCGCGATGCCTCAAGTTTTCGTTCTAATCACCAATTCGTGATCTGAGTCTAATATCAACTTAGAAAATTGTTCGATTTAAAAAAAATAGGTTGACGAAATAGTGTAGAGTGAGGAAATTGAGGTTAGAATGGGGCCATGCTCTTGCTTATTAAATTCATATCTACTATTTTTTTGAGAAACAAAATATGGGATCAATTTTTTTTTAACAAGCATGAAAATGTGAGGGTTTGTAAGTTTATAAAATTTCTCGAAGTGACATGCAATCGAAGTGCGCAATCAACGAAATATTAAAACCATTTTTTCTGATCAATAAATAGCTGCTTTTTAATTGTCTTAAAGACACTATTTGGTCACTGTTATCGTTATTTTAGTCTCTAAAATCATAACCATTATATCACATACCCACTACCAGCCTTACTATTTTGATGCATCTACCTTGCATTCAATGAAAATAAAAACGATATATGTCGAGTGACCAACGGTTACATCTACCAGAAACTTAAAATTCAAGACTCTGGCAAACAATTTTACTATAAACACATGGAGACTTGTTGATAAAAAAAACCTTATCCAAACACAGTTTGAATTCCCAGGGAAGATTACAACAATTTTGACGGACCGAAAAACACCAAAATATCTTTAAATACTCCAAAATAAGATTACAAACCACACAAAGATCCTTACAACTGTCAAAATTGTAGCAAAAACGCTTAAACGGCATAAAAAATACCAAATGAGCTTTTAAATACACATGCAAAAAAATAATTTTAATATTACATCCAAGAGGATGCACTTCAATCATGTCGAAAATCTCATGTAATTTTTTTGGCCACACAAATAAAAAAATGCAGCGAAAGTAGCGTAATGTCAGTTCATGCATTGTATTAATGATAATTTTGTTCTTTTTGTCATGTAATATTACACCATATTTTTGACACGATTGAAGTGCATCCACTTTGATGTGATTTTTAATATTATTTTTTTGCTGTGTAGGCGAAATAGGCTTACAATTTCAAAAATAGAATTAAAATACCAAATTATCGTTAAATCGGTTGAATAAGAAGAAAAACTAAAACGCCAGAATAGATAGCCGTAGAGCTACACAAAATATGCCTATGCATACATATTATGATGAATTATTCAAAATACAATTTCTCAACCTCATAGGCGTAGTTAGAGAGGGGAGGCTTTTTTTTTCCTCTCGGACCTAACACTATTGCGACCAGTAAATTGATCTATTGTAGTATATCCCGTGTCCTTAGTTTAGTACATGTCGTATTACTTCATCACTATTGAGAAATGATGAAGTATTCGATTTTTTTTACAGTTGCCACTCTTGCATTTATCGCAAGGATCCGACTCTAATTGAAAGGTCCCGCTATTTATACTCTTCGGAGTGTTGAAACACCCTCCAAAGGCGCGCCCCTTTGTCAGTCAAAATTTGATTCCTTAGCAACAAAATCAAGGTATGACACCGATAATGACCATGCATCAGAACCCTAGTCTTAACCACTTCAAACTAGAGAACAACGAATAGAAGATTAGGAATCACATAGATGAAGACAACTAACTCATTTTTTGCCTTGTTTCAAGATGGTAGACAAAGCCGAGTCTTGTCACTATCAACAAGGCATAAAAAGTAACAAAGACTAAGATGTGTTCCTTGGATTACTGAAAAATCCCGTCCCCCTCGTTTGAAGTAGTCAGGACTAGGAATCGGTGGTAGATGTTACATCCCGTAACGTACCACGAAAAGGTGATCTACCCACGTTACGGGGCGAGGGGAGGCTTACTATACGAAGTTTTTGAATCAAAAATTGTTGTAGTGTAAATATTTAATATCCACTTGTCCGTACAGTTGTTAGTTGTTAGGGATGTTGTTTGAATTATTAGAAGTTTGAATTATTAGAAGTAAAATTACAATAGAAAGCTTTAATTTGAAATATTAAACTGCTAATAGAGCCACCCCCATATAGAAAATACAGATGTAGTCGTACGTCAAAAACCACTGCCTTCACGAGATTCGTCTCAGACACAGGTATAGTCGGATTGGACTAGTTTGGCTGTAGCCTAATCAAAGTCAAACGTCATTTCTGACAATGCTGATTCCTTTTCAAAATTTCGACCAACTTCATGCTAAAACCGGCAAACGAGTTCCTTTCTTGACGATTGTGGCTGAACGAGGGGTGAAGCTAATTTCTGACTTTATCAAGAAATCCACCCGAGACCCAGTTCAACAGCAATATTTGCTTCAGGTGATCGAACAGCATCAAAAAAGTACCCTGAGAAATCGTAGAATATATTAAACTGAACTATAATCATCACAATTCAATGAAATTTGTGTGCGTGTGTGTGTGTGTGGGGGGGGGGGGGGATACTCACTTTTAAACTGCTCTTATGAGATTGAGCAAATGTTTTTGAATAACCCATCCGAGCAACTCGAGATATGGGATTTCCGAAGTTATTTCAGTCATCTTTACTTCCATTGATATAAATGAGGGGGTGGAAGGGATACAGTAAGCCCACCTTCATATCCAACTACGCCTATGGAATGAAGCAAATGTTTTTGAATATGTACACCTAAACATAGCAACTTGACATGATCAGATAAAAACCGAAATTATTTCAGTTTGAAGCTTTACTTCCATTTATATGCGTGAGAGGGGCGGGGATATAGTAAGAACCCCTCCACTCTAACCATGCTTATGAGTTTGAAAAATAATTTTTGAATAATTCATCTCAACATAGCAACTCGATGAGATAATCAACTCCGAAATTATTCCAGTTTTAAGTCTGACTTTCATTGCACAGTGGTCCAGATATGTTTTTGAATCTAAAATTGAAACTTTAGACTAAAAGTCTCTTCTACAAAGTTGTTTGTTATAGTTAGGCCTTCATTTTCATGGCAATGAATTCTAGGGTGGTTCTTATTATCATTAAAATAAAAAAATCTACTAATTTCAAATAACAGACTGTAGTGGTAATTTTTATACGATAGATGGAGTAGCTGAAAGCATAGAGTTGATAGTTCCGTTAGAGTACGGCAGTGTGAAGATTGTATAGAGATATTAGAGAAGCGAGCTAGGACAACTTTTAAGGAAGGTACAAATCGGTTTTTTCATCTCTCTTTACCAAACCGATTTGAAAAAACCGATTTGTACCTTCCTTAAAAGTTGTCCTAGCTCGCTTCTCTAATATCTATATACAATCTTCACACTGCCGTACTCTAACGGAACTATCAACTCTATGCTTTCATCTACTCCATCTATCGTATAAAAATTGCCACTACAGTCTGTTATTTGAAATTAGCATCTTCAACTATGTAAATCGTTGACTTCACGTAGAAGTAATACTTAAAACATATAGTCAAAGTAAAAAAATCTAATTTGTTTGTTTGAAGAAATGAAGTAAATTAAATTTACGTATGTACCATTACCATTGATCATCTTAATTATAATTCTGGAAACAGAAGCTTCTTAGAAATTCTGAACATAGTTTTATGAATTGACTGCTTTTACGGATGTTCTGGATTTTCCGTTTATCATATTCTCCTCCCAACTATGGATCGCTTCCAGTTCCCTAACAACCAAGATTCATAATTATTATCAGCTGAACCTCAATTGTAGGATGACATTCGACGTTTTGTCTTTGGACCATTTGTCCCACAACCCTTCAGAGAACTAAAGGAACATTGAGTTTTTGCATGGCAAGTTCAACGGCAGAATCATGGGTCTAATCTATAGGGATCATTTGAAGCAAATCCACTCCCTTTGCCTAATCCCACGCACGTCGGTGGCTACATGCCTCCTGGTTGGAGGTCCAACGGCTATCGGCTTCTGTTTCCATGACCCGGTTTTGTTTACGCTACACGGTATGGGTTATCAAATTGGCGATAATGCTCAGCACATTGTAATATCAGGACAAGCATAATCCGAACAGCCGAGAAGAAGCTGAAAGCACGTGCCGAGATTAAAAAGCAAGCAGCTGTTATAAAATTGCTACGAATCTACTTCCAACCGGGCATTTCATAAAAGACACCCAGATGCTCACAATCAACAGATCTTCGCAAACTAGTTCATCCTGAATTCCAATCCCCCCGGTGCAGTGTTCGGTCGCTTATCACAATTCGATCGCCATAATTTATCTCCCACTCGTAGGCAGTTTATCTTGTTCTCACGTTATTACCATTACCGGAGACACCAACAGAACAGTCCCGGCCGTGATCGGTCGCCAGTACCTAGAGGAAAATGTCAACCCACAGCGAGACCTTCTTCCATTCTCGGTGAGTCAAGAGAAAGATGCAGTACTCTACAAACACAACACATGCACTCCGAAAGCTGCAACGATTCGCTGTCGCTGCGAATCATTATCATCATCATCATCATCATCGCCATCGTTAGTGCATTAGCGCTTGTCGCGCGCTAGACCACGTGGTTCGCCCTAGGCCGCCTAGTTAGACACATAACTCGCAAGTGCACGAGCGACAACTCACGATCGACGACGAGTGTATCAATACAGCACCGCCGCCACCAACACACCGGAGACCGGTGTGTGCAGCACGGAGGAACAGCTGGTCCCGGCTACTCCTCCGAGAGACCTGGCGCGACTTGAAAACAAAAACAAACAAGTCCGGTGAGAGTGCCCGTGGCTCTTATTAAGGTGAAGCTACGGGCGGGGGTGGCCCGGCATGAGGGGCGCAACCTACCCGCAGTTAGGCTCTTCGCCGTAGTCGTCGTCGTCGTGGGGGCAAGATCAAGCCCCGCGGCTGATTCGATCGGAGAATGGAATGCGGTTTTTGCTATTACTCTACGGCGTTGTCGAGAAGGATTTTCTATTGCTGTTTTGACCGCGTCGGTGGCATGGAGGGGACGGGCGATCGGTCGGCGGTAGGTAGGTACTTGCTCTGGTATTTCTCCGACTGGTTGCTTGCACTTCTGCTGGCTGGGGCGAGATGTGATTCGAGTCGGCAGTTCGTTGTCATTGGGTTTGGAATCTCTGCAGGGCAAAATTCGGTGCTTCGTGTGCTACGGTGACATTGATCTTGTCTGTGGAAGTTCATTCAATCAGATCATTGAACCGGTTAGATCGCAACCACACACAACGCTAAATTGAATTGTCCGAGATGGAAGGGAATTATCGAAATCAAACGCCAAGCATACCGGTTGCTGGATTCCCAAGTTATCATCTTAGGAGAAAGGTGACCGACCATTCACCGCTCTGAAGAAAATAACAACTCTGCGCATTTATTAAAAGTCTTTTACCTCCACAATGCCTGCCATCGTCATGTTTCGGGAATGGCGTTATCTGGTTGATCATTCAGATCGGATTTCAGGCTAGAGTTGAGCGCCGGTCGTGTACTGATGCCAAAATGATTAAACAGATTCCCGAGGTTTTCCTAAACTTGCTCTAGAAGCTTTAAGAAACGATCGTAAAAAAAAAGCCTCACTAAGTCAGGATGGGTTTGGACCTTAACAAGCATGCAAAAAGTGTGATAAATGTGCACGTTTACATCAAATCGTTCTGCTGGTTAAAGGAATAAGGAATAAGTGCACCGAAGACAACAAAATGATTTGACGTAAACGTGCACTTTTATCACACTTTTTAATACGTGAAAACGCGCTTTTCTTGTCCAGCTTGGAAGGAAATGCGCAATACAGTAATGCACCGAATACCGGACGGATCCAGATAATAAATATGTGTGATAATTCTAAAAAAAAAGTATCGTTTAGACCATGATAAAATTTACGTGCTATTTTGAGCATAGTAGACAGTTGATAATCAACTTTAAAAAGTGTCTGGGCTTGTGAACAAAGTGTCCGTATTTCGAGCATACACGGTAATGTATTGTGTGGAGGGGAAAGTTTCTTCTCTGGTTTGCAGCCACCAGAGGGCAACTAGAACTATGCGTAGGTTACTGGCACCCGCCACCACGAACAGCGAGCTTGCGGCACGGATGGCCATTGTACCAAGTCGGCGGCTGGTATGGTCACCTCCAGGGAAGAAACATATGCAATTAACGGATATAAGTTATTTGTGTTTAAGAAAAGATGCGTAGAAAAATGAACTCAATGTAACATAAAAACTTATTGTACTCCACACGTTGAAGGATGCGCTTCGGCTTGCATATATTTAAGATGTATTTTTTTGTGTTTGAAAGTATCCTCGAAAAATCATATTTTGGCTTTTTTTACAGATTACTGGCTAATAGCAGTAGTAGGGTTACGGTATGTAATGTGGGTCTAGTCCTTTCATTCGGCCTATCACGCAAATAAATAATTAATTAAGGAATATTACACAAAAAATAAGGAAAATATTGATCACTGATGGTTCATAAATGTGTACCACACACAAATCAATTTATATCACAACATTTCAATACATTTTCAGCTCTCGTAAGTAATAAAACTGGTTGAGAATATCACTCTGTTCGGAGTTTTTAGCCGCCATGACTTATAAGGTTAAGATTGGAAGGTTGACTGACGATCATCAAATGGCCTGATTATGGCATTTATTGAATGGAATTACCTGATAATACACACTAGACGTAAAACTTACAGTTGCTGTTTGAATATTTTATGTTTCTTTTAATTGTTTAACAACGTTTTCACAAGTAAATCATGGACCCAACTTTAGGGACACATTTCTTTTCTATGTTCCTAACTATGGCCCATGAAATTCATTTGACAGCATATAGCAATAAGAGTAACGTCAACAATGTGGTTTGCATTTGGATGATAAGGAACGAACAGGAAGGAAGATTTTTTCTGCCAAACCTGTATAATGAACATCACAATGTTTTGATTTCGCTATTCTGCGGTCGAAAGACGATAAGCGAAATTTTTAATTTTTAATTTTTAATTTGAGTGATTTAATGTAGTTTTCGTAAAATTTTCTCTGTGAAATGTTTTGAGGAATGAAGAGCATTAAGTTAACAGTGATAGTGATAAAAAAATATACATCAGAAAACGTTACCAAGAGCGTTTTTTTGAGGATCAAACAAGATAGGACGAAGTTGCATCCATAAATAGACCCAATTTGGGGACAATAGACCCATATTACATACATTTCCCTGGTGAGTTATTGTCTCAAAAAAAGTAAGTTTTTCAACTTTTCGTGGTTTCTGGTAGCAAACGACATAATAAGCATATCTAAGCATACCATTTAGCAGTAGAATATCGTTTGCAGGTAAATTAATTGATGAGTTATGATTAAAAACGTAATCGATGGCTGCATATTAGACCGAGGTTAGGGACGTATACCCTATGTTACTTATTTCAGTCACAATTAAGCCGTTGCAACTTATGCAATGTGCTACTTTGGGTGATATTTTCAATTTCTGTGAGAATTTTTGTATTTATGGAGAAGGATTTCGATGTAAGTGCTGACTAAGGTTTATTTTTTTATTTGTTTAAACTCAACTTGCATTGTACAAGGCTGGTAGCGGTCAATGCTGTCAAAAATAGTGATTTTAGTGACCATGTTGAAGAAATAAGTGACGAAATAGTGACTTATAGTTGTAAAAAAAAAGTGACTAAAAAGTGACCTAACGGTAGTCGTTCTGATGGCATACAAAATAAATGTTTGATGTTTTGGACTTATTCAATTAGATTATCATAAACACTTAAATATGTACGATAGGAACCTTTAAAGCGAAAGATTCAATAGAAAGTTTATGACTAAACCTCCAAGTTTCTACTACCTGAAAAAACCTGAAAACCGGGAATTCTAAGGGAATATTATTTTTCCTGAAAATACCTGAAAGTCTCAGGGAATCTTATCATCATTCAGGAAATTTAATATGGTCCTTATTAAGAATGCATTTTAAAATAAAAACATTTAAAATTTCTAGTTATTTTATGAAGCCTAAGCCTAAAACAGTAAATTCCAAGCGAATTTTCATGAGAAATCTCCGTTGAATATGGAATGGACTGAGATCGTCAGAACTACTTGAAAGTTCCCAAAATATTCCTGAATTTAATTAATCTTCAAGCAAGTTCTTTTGTAGTTTGAGAAACTAGACTGATGCTCGCAATATTTCTCATCATTTTTTTCAACTTCACTAAACTTTTTCGGACTTCCTAAAGTTTTCACAATTTTCCTAACGATCATGAATCTTCCCTCAATTGTTAATAATTCACTGAATTTCTCGATTTTTTTAAATTTTTTTTGTAATTTCCCTGCTCTGAGGATGTCTGTTCATTCTTGATTTTTTTTGTTAAGAGCTTTATTAGCGAGATCAATATCTTTCTCGAAGTTCTCGAAACTTCTCGAAAGTGTTTTCGGTTCTCATGACGCTTGTTGCACTACCGTGAATTTAATTGAACTGTTCTAAAAATGTTTAAGCTTGCGTGAACGTCTGGACTGACCTGTGTGAAAATCTCAATAATTTTCTTAAAATCGCTAAAGTTCTATGAAAAACTGGTAATTTCATGAAATTTTCCGCTAATTCAGCGAAACTAATGGAACTGAACTCTGAAATTCCCTTTCTTTATGGAGCTTTACTAAACTTATTTGAGATGCTCCCTAAATGTCCATAAAAGTTCCTGAAGTTCTCGTATCTTCCCTTAAGACTTTTATGAAGTTCTCGAAATGTTTCTGAAGATCTCTGTACTCTGTGAAGTTTTCGAAATTATTCTGAAATTTCACGAACTTCTTTTTGCTTCGGCAGCGAAATAATTCTATGATTTTCACTGAAGTTCTCAAGATTTGTCTGAAGTTCAAATTATCGAAACTAATTCATATCTTCTTCATTAACGGCGCCGGTGGTGTAGTGGTAAACGTGATTACCTCTCACCCCAGCAGGCCTGGGTTCAATCCCAGTCGGCGCCGCCGGGATGTTCTGAGGCATAACATCTCTGATCACGCCTTCCTTCGGATGGGAAGTAAAGCCGTTGGTCCCCGGTTCATGAGTTGATGGGTCGATAGGTAGGGTCCAGGTGTGGGAGCTGCCTTCCTGGCACGTCGGTAGCATTGGTGCTCAGCACGGAAAACAAGATCGACGGAAAAAACAAACCAAAGGAAAAAAAAAAAAACATCTTCTTCAAAAGTCTAGAGTTTCCTGATGTTTTTAAAACTGCCCAAAATATTTCTCAATTTCCTTAAAATTCTGTAGACTGCCCTGAATATCTTATTATTTTTAAAAAAGAACCCACCATTTTACTGGAATTGATTTAATTGCCTTTAAGTTACTACAATTTTAAGTTTTATATAGTTTATAAACGCTCACGGAACTTTGCCTTAAATCACTAATTTCCCCTGGAAAACCTGGACATCCCAGCAGTTTTCTATGCTTACCTAAATTTCTCTAAATTGATCAAATGTTCCGGTAAATTTTCTGATATAATTTATAATTCCCTGAAGCTTCTAAAGTTTTCGGATCAATCATAGAATTTTCGGAATATCCCATAATTCTAAGGAACTCCTTGTAAGTCGCTGCCAATTTCCTTAAGTTTATGTGATTTTTCTTATGTTAGCTGATCGTCCTCGAAGTACTCGGAACTTCACTGAATATAATGAAACAATCTAAAAATATCTAAATTTCTTACAAGTGTTCTGGAATTTCTTGAAAATATCGGTGCTTGCTAAAAGTCTCGCCTTTTTTTTTTGTTTTTTTTTCGTTAATGGAGCTTCGTTAATGTTCTTTAATCAACTTAGCAAAATTTGCGATTTTTTTTTAGATTTTGAAATTTCTATGATAGGTATAACACCCTTAAAATACTCTCACATTTTCCGGATGTTCATACAATTTTTATTGCGTTCCAAAAATTTTCTCTGAGCAAACCTAAGTTTCCGGAAATTCCGGTTGCTGCCAATTCCTTGAAATTTTTAGAACTGCCCTTTAATTCTCAGATCTGTCTTGATGTTCTCGGAGCTTCCCTAAAACTCTCAACTCTTATGAAGATCTTTAAAATAAAGGGAATTCTCGTAAACACCTTTAAACTTCCCTGGAATCCTCTGGATTTCTGTGAAGTTCCTGAAATATTTCTGATGTTTTCATAAATTTTCGAAAGGTCTCTGTACTGAATCTTTCGGAACATCTTATGGGTTCTCAATTATTTCAGCACATCAAGGAACTATCCTGAATTTGTCTAAACTCTGGTTCGGATGTGTTGTGCCACAAGGTAGAAACTGAATGCCGTAAATAACAACATTTCGTAGCTTTAATATATCAGGCTTTATCCAAAACATTTGCAGATCTGTAATCAGTATGAATTTGAAGAAGCTTCTGTTTCTAGAATTATAATTAAGATAATCAATGGTAATGGTGCATACGTAAATTTGAGATTCTCTCACTTCGCAGCGCTAGTATACATGTGAACTTCCTGTATCTATAAGCTATGTCTTGAAATCCTCACCATCTACGAAGTTCGGACATCTACGTGAAGTCCACATGCAGACTAGTGTCACGTAGTGAGAGAATTCTGAACTAACAAGCCCACAAATTAGGAGACATTGGTCACCTGAACAACTATCCAGAAGATAGAAATTTTCTATATAGTAAAGATCTCAAGATATATTTTTTGACATTAGCGTCGCATAGTGAGAAAATTGTGTACTACTGTTCTTTAGCCAAAGGATGGGATGGTCAACCTGATTTTTCTTTCATTATTTAGACTTTTTTTGGTTCGTGATAAAACATCATCAAATGAAAAGGAAATTTTCTGAAAATCAATGTAATCAAGATCAACCTTCACTAAATTTATCGCGGTGCAGTTTTGGTTTAATTTTACTTCAAGCTTAGGATGGCCGTCTTACCCCTTCGTCTCCTACAGTATTCTGAAAGATTGAAACGGATCGGGGATCTTTTAATGCTATATTTTGAAGATAATGAAGAACATGTTCATAGAAACAGAATACATACCAGGGTGGGTCATATTTATATGCCGGATCACAACCCCCGGCTCGATTCGTATTGGAATCCCCAGCAACTGTGCCAAATTTGAATGAATTCGGTTACGATTTGAAATTACGGATAACTTTTTCTATAGAAGTCGAATCGATTTGCGGTCTTCGACGAAGTTGTTCTGTGTAGTTTTCTCAACCTAATTCCCAGGTTTGGTAAACAAATAAGCGCTTTTGGAATTTTTACATTCAATTGGAGCGTTTCCTATATATTTTCCCGTACAAATTATAAAGCTCTCCCCCAAATCCAGATCGTAAGCAAAATCTTTCAAATTTAGCACAGTTGTTGAGGACTTCAACACGAATCTAAGGAGCTGTGGGGGTGCTCACAACTCCCTGGAAATTCTTCTGTGAATTCCATAGTCGTTCTTCTCGGAATTCCCTTGAAATTAGCTATAGAAACCACTTGGAACTATCCACAAAATTTTCTAGGAATTTGGTCCTGAATTAATTGGGAACTATCTTCAGAATTCATTAGCCTCAAAGTTCTTCTTGGAATTTCCTAGGAACCCTCATCAGAACTCGCTTGAAATTCTTCTCAGCACTTATTTGGAAACTTCACTAGACTTGCACCAGGAATCTTCCTCACGATCATCTAGAAAAATGCTAAGATTCAACTCAGAACTCTTCTTGAATTGCACCTGGAGCTCTTTTGGAATTCCTTTCACAATTATTTTGGAGATCATGGTATTTTCTCAGTGGTTTCGAATTCCCGACTTTTACCGATTTTCCCGGATCAATGGTCACCCTGTTATTGGATCTTGTTTTACCAAACATGGGGACCATTTCGATGTCAGCTTCGAAAACTCAGCGATCAAGACTTAAATAACATTTTCGCAAGAAATTGATGATGATCAATTCGTGATTTTTAAGACAAAACAGGAATATAATCTGGGGCCTCTCTTAGCTCAGTCGGAAAAGGCGCAGCTACAAAGCAAGACCATGCTGGAGGTGGCTGGGTTCAATTCCCGATCCGGTCTAGGAATTTTTCGGGTTGGAAAATTTCTCGACATCCTTGGGCAATAGAGTATGATTGCACTTGCCACACAATTAAACTAGTGCAAAAATGGTACAGACATCGAAAGCTCTCAATTAAACTAATATGCGATAAGCAATAAGCTTGAAATGTTTCAATCAAACCCACATGATTTAAGTTCTATATTATCCGCATGCTAGAGGTCAACCATGACCAATTTTGGTGTGCTAGGATCCAATCAATCCCGTTGAAGTCATCCATGGTGATCTTGAAAATGAGTTCACCAAAACTAGGAGTCAACCACGGATGCACGCTTAATCGCAATTATGTTTGAGGTCAAACCATGTCTCGTTTCTTCGATTAAAAACCCGGTTAAGTTAGCCCTTACCTTCCAAGAGAGCAGTTCCACGCCAAAAGTCGAATCGGAAAAAAAACTTGACTTTCTTCGCTTTGTATTAAAATTAGCATTGGCATTGTTGATTCCAATTTTTGCTGAAATTCGGCCATGTTGGATCTTGTAAATTTTCAAAATGGCATCTTTGAAATTTTTCAAAAAAATTGTGTAACGGAAACGACACTTCTGATCGAAATGACGCCTGAGACAAAGTAGCAGAGAAAAAATACAAACCAATGTTCTAGTAATTTCAAGCAAAAATTGTTAAAAACCTACATAGGGGAAATGTCTCTAATGTTGGCCTATGGATCTAAGATTTCGCCCATCGCTAAAAATCTGATCAATTTTATCTAGATGAACGCGTTATTGGGACGTTACTAATGGATATTTTTGGTTGCTATTGAAAATTTAGTAGATTGCTGAATGGGCCCAAATTAGGGACACTTAGGCCGACATTACCTGCTTTTCCCCTATTTCAAAATGTTTTTGTCCGATTTATATTTTTTTAAAGCACAAGAAAAATGCAAACTTTTGGAATGTTTACAACTTAGGGCACTTAAAAATTGATCAAATTCGTACAACATGAACTTTTGATCAAATTAGCTCCGATTTGTATTGAACTTTTCATAATTGTTTTTTATTGGGCAATGATTCACTTGATTCACAAAATTCGGCCATGTTGGATCTTGAAAAGTTTTCTAAACGGCGCCTTTGAAATTTTTCAAAAAAATGTTTTACGAAAACCGGAAATTTTGATCGAAATGACGTCTGAGGTAAAACTATAGAGACAAATAATGATTTCCTGGGAAAATTATGCAAAATACTATTTTTAGTAATTTCAAGTAAAATAAAAAAAAAAACAATGGAGGCAACCTGAATATCCGAAAATGTCCTTCCCAATTTTTAATTTGTTTTTAAAAAGAAGTTTAAGAAAAATGCAAACTTTTGGAGTGTTTAAAACTATGGACTCTTAAAAATTGACAAAAATCGTAGAACTAGAACTTTTGGACAAATGTTTAAACTTGTAAAACTTCTTTTTACTCAGAAAATGTTTAAGGCATCTTAAATCATTTTCAGTTAAAAAAATACACAAAAAAAAAACGTACTAACAAAAAGTTCAAAACTTCTTTTTGTCGGTTTTCAAGTGTCCATGGTTTTGAAAATTCCAAAAGTTTGCATTTTCATAAGCTTGTTCTTATAATTTTTTTAATCGGTCAAGGACATTTTGAGATATTTGGGTTTTTATCATATTTTTTGAATTTTTACTTTAAAAAAATAAAACATTTTTGGTTTATTTTTCCCGGAAAGACATTATTTTTCTCTACTACATTGTATCAGACGTTATTTCGATCAGAAATTCCATTTTCATGCTACAATTTATTGAAAAATGTCAAGGACGCAATTTTAGCAAACATGTGAATCATGGACTATAATAAACAATTTCGCCAAGTTTAGTACAAATCAGAGATGGTCGATTCAAAAATCATTTTTTTTTCGCTATTTTGCCTGGAACTGCTCCAAGATTGACGTTCAATTTACCTTCCATTCCATAATTCATAAACGCTTAATTCTATCGCTTCTCCGGTACCGGTCGGTTTGTGCTGTGCCTCAGGCTATGGTTGACTACAATGTAGAATGCACCGTCGTAGGTCTGCGGGATGTCTTATCAGGACAGCGCGCGCCCACCCAAACTAGACGGCTTCGGCTCAGCATAGAGAGGGGAGATCCCAGTTATTTATGGGAACCAATTTCTTCAGCCAGCCCCGCTCGTGGTGCAAATATTGCTGCAGCAAAGAAAGTGCATTCTCTGATTGGCCACCGACCGGCCACCGGGCGGCGGCACTGCTGGCCAAAGGGGGGAAAATTGTTGACTACGGCTAATTAATCTCGATTCGCAATGCCCTGTTTGAAGGCGCTAGCTCGTGGGTAGGTGGTATGACTGTGTGATCGGGCAGGAATAGATTCTCTTCGGCTGCCAGGCCCCAAGATCAGCGAGCGAGGCGTAGTAAACAAGCCGTAGCAAATCTCGTAATGAAAGAGAACGTCTGAGCTCCGGAAAGGTAATTTATACGTGATAATTGCCGGTTGTGTGTGGGTTGTAGTTCTTGAAGAACAGCTGTTCTGCGGAGCGCCGTCCCCCCCCCCCCCAGTCTCCTCAACTTAGTCATCGATGAATCGCAGTTCGAACGAGAAAAGTAATTAGTACGATTATGTGTGTGTGTGATTGTGCATAGCAAAACGAGATAATGGCTTGCGGAAGTTTCCGGCCTGGAATGTGCAGCAATCTGGCCGCGGCTGCCACCTCAAGTGAAATCGAGCTCCTCCAAGAAGAACAAAACGAGAAACGCGCGCGCAAAAGGCAATGAAAGGAGAGTACAACTCCTTGCCATAAATGGTAGTCGCTTTTGGGGCTCTCGAATTTCTGCGCGAAATTTTTGCGCTAAGTGCGCAGTTTCAGCGTTTACGCAAATCCCGGTACACGGTGGGTTTCTCACGGTTGCACGCCAAGTGGCCTGCAGCCATTTTGAGGGAGTTTTTTTTTTTCGCCGGTTGATGACTTCTCTTTCTGCAAATCCATCTGTTCCGGGACGCGCCGGCCGGCCAGCACCAAAAATAGAAGAGAAAATTTGCCAGAAGTGGAGTGACCGTTTGGTCGAACCGTTTTTGACGAAGGACCATCGACGGAAACATAAACAACAATTGGGAAGAGTGGTCCTGAGATAGAAAGCTCGATGGATTGAGGCAAATTTTGCGTTATTTTTAATACTTCTTCGGTGCCCATTTAAGAAGTTTAACAAATATGACGCTGATTAAATTAAATCCTCAAAAAGAGCCACCCTTTCGGACTCTTCCATTCAGCACTGACACCCAAATTCCTGTCCTCAATGAATGGCATTCGAAATGACGTGGACGACGGGAACTCCGGTAAACACACTCTCAGGTGGTGGGAACGAAGTTCTCTGAACTCCGCACAACTGGAATGTAAATTATAAATAAATCATGATTAGTACCTTTTACGTTTCCCTCACGCGGTCCAAGCTCAACGGAGAAAAATAATAATACGTGGGCTTCACGCTCTTGTTGTTGACTTGTCCATCAAATTGACGGGACTGCGGTCCAGGAGACTTCTACCAGAGGTCAGAATTTTGGCTTTCGTAGCATCGATTCCCTGTGCGTCAAGCCCACTGTGACGACGTGGATCAACAACTTTATCCGTCAATGAATCGACCATTCACAAGGATGGGGAACAGGGGAAGAATGGGTCCAAAAATATGCCCGAGTGCCTCCCACCGAAAGCTCTGACTTTACACAAATTTGATGTGACCGACATGGCGTTCGGGTTTCTCCTTTTATGATCTCCCCATACCTCAACCCACCCCAACCGCACGGTGGCATTGGCCGTGTTACTGTGTTGATGTTTTTGTCGGCGTATCTGGCCCCGGAGTGCCGGAGTACAGAGTGAGGTGGTTGCATGATTGATTCCGTTTCTCTTCTATTTTTAGCTCGCACATTTTTGTTTTCGGGTGTGTTTTGGTTGGGAAAGAATTTGGGACGCCACCACGAAAGAGAGGCTTCCCGCTTCTTTCATGTGTTGCTGTACCAAGAGATACACCGGGAGAGTAACGAATGTTCAAAACAAAACAACCACGAGCTAAAATTGAAGCTTTGAGTAGTGCGTCTTTTTTTTTGGGGTCCGTGGTCCATTGACCTATCGAGTGGAGTGTGTGTGTTTTTGTCCAAAACGGGAACCGGTTGACGCTAGATCTAAGAACCGGCTGTGAGTATTTGGTTGAGAATATTACTTTGGATTGGAATTCCATGAAACTTAGTTATCTTTCGGTGATACATGTTCAAATTTTTGTGTTTTGGTCATTTTGCTAAAAATTCCCAGAGTTTTTCAGGTTTTTCCAGGACTTCCACGGAAAGTTTTTTTTTGTAATAGGGGAAATGGCTCCAATGTTGGCATATGGATCTAAGATTGGGGCCATCGCTAATAATCTACTATTTATTAATTTTATCTAGATGAACGCGTCATTGGGACGGTACTAATTGATATTTTTAGACGCTATTGAAAATTGAATCGATTGCTGAATTTATGCATGGGCATTTCGGTCGACATTACATCCATTTCCCCTAGCAAACCGAACAATGCATTAGCTCCTAAGTAACATTGACAGATTCTCTTAATAGATTTTCTCTTTGCATCCCCCACGGCCATGTAAAGACACTTCCAGCTATTTTCAACATATCGTTCGATAAAACAGCCTATTATCTATCATCTAATACGCCAAACATGGCAACAAACGGATTTGTAGCCAAGTTATTAACGAAAGAGAAAGTCGACGAGGAGAATCAATCAATGTTGGTTAGGATCTAATGCATTGTTCGGCTTGATAGTTTTTCGAAGGGCCGGTAAATGAATGACTCATATTTGAATCTCGATCACTCAAATTCACAAAAACGTAAGTCACTCATAGAATGCGTAAATGTTTACTCAAATATGATTAAATATCTATCATATATGAGTAAATGTCACTCAAATATGAGTGACATTTAATCATATTTGATAAAAATTTACTCATTCTACGAGTGATCTACGCTTTTGCAAGTTTGAATGATCGGTACTCAAATATGAGTCAGTCTCATTTGCCGTGAAGTTTGTTTTGATAGGAGGATTGACTGCACGCTATTTCTGAACAACCCAAATTTGAATAGGATCTACTCATATCCGTCAAAAGTAGGGCTACCGAAAATTTAGCAAAGAAAGTCGTTCGGATTCAGGTTTTACAATCCCTGTTTTTAGAAAAACTAATTGTTTTTTTTTTAAATAAAATTTAAGGTGATTCTTCGTTGCATCCTTTTCGCATATAACTCTGCAATTTCACAAGCCAAATAATTAAGTTTTCTGTGCATGTACGTAGCTGAAACCAATACTTGTTGTTTGCTGCGGAGAAGCAAGTAAGATTTCAAATTTACAGATCTATAAACTTCTTACATTATTAGTTGCATGTTCTTAAAATTACTAAGTGTGATATGCAAAGATAAACTCTACAAGGAAACACCTTAATGCTTTAATAATTTGGAAATTCGCTTAAATTTTTCGTAATTCATTAATAATTAATAATTCTTTCCAATTTACCCTTGTTACAACCACAAGGATCTTATTCAAGCACAAAAGCAGCTAATTTTTAAAGATTTTATAATCACTGCTGATCTATTAATTTTCAAGATTACCAAGGAAACTACGTGCCGATGTTGTGAGTAACCTCGCTTCTCGGCAACAGGACCGTCCTGCTGCGTCACAGTTTCGACACGCAGTTTCCACCCTTTGTACTCTGAGAGTTAAGTCTGTCGAACCACGGTAATGTATTGAACTCTCATAAATCAGGGTGTCGACTCAATGAAGTAAACCAAATTCCCTTATATTCCTGTAATTTTCAAAGAAAAATCCAGGTACAGTGCCTACCAGTACCTATTCAATTATTCTCTAAAATCGTCGTGAAGTCAATTTTTTTGTTTCAAAATACATATAAATTGTAGTCACAATGAGGGCAAGATAATCAATGAAAGAATAAATTCATTAGTTCACTCTCAGCTTTTGTCGAAGCCGGTTGTGCCTCTTAGTGTTTGTCACGCGGTCGACGGTATAGTCGATTGTAACTTTTGCTTCGGCGCGCTTTGTTCCTTGCCTGTAGCTCGATCGGTGCCTTTTGTCGTCGGCGTTGGAACAGAAATATCAAAATGGTGGAAATAAAAAACACGATTGGATTTGACTTTCCCCATGGAAGTGCAAAGACCACCATCGGTGAAATTGCTAGTTTTGTGAAGCAACTAGATGCGAATCTCGTTGCGATAGAGGCAACGTACTGAATCGCGGAGGAGAAAGCGGATTTCATTAAGATTGAATTCGGGCAATGCATTGCAACATAACCCCCCGAGCAGTAATTTGTTTGATATGTTGATGGTAAGGCAGTGGAGGTAGCGTAATCCAGGGGCAAATTGATCACCGTGGTAAAATTTATCATTATGGGATGCGTTTTTAGAAGTCACGCAGACAATTTTCGGCGATAGATATCGAGAGAAATGTTGATAGCATTTGAAAAAAAGGGGTTGACAACGTTTTTAAAACGCTCCAAACTTCTCAGGTGAGTGCGAACTATTGTGTGTAGCCTCTTTTTCTGTGGTAACCTATCCAATTCGAAGTTCGACGTGTTAACCAACTGTTCTTTTATCGGCAACTCGAAATCAACCGTGTTTTGTAGAGCGTATGTTTCATTTGAAGAAAAACCTGCCATAACAGGTTTACTCAGTCGTAAAATGTAATAAGATTGAAGCTGAAAGACTAAGGAATCGTGTAAATACATTCTGCGAAGTGTTTTGTTGATAAAATACAATGATAGCTATGGTTAATAGCCATCATTTACTTACTAGTAAAATTTTTAAAAAAGTGTTAAAAACTGAAATGTAAAAAAGTATATCTTCAATATTCTAATTTATTTAAAAATAAAGCTCATAAAAAATGCAAACATTTGGTAATATTTGTAAACTTCTTGTTAACAAGCTTTTTAATGTTCTTGTTCATCGATTTAAATATTCCATGTTGGCATTTGTTATAAGCTTTTAAAAAAATATAAAAAATAAAGATATAGGGTAAATTATGGCTTCGGCACCCATTGACTGTTTTCGGCAACCGAAATAGAATCGTTTATTTCACTGTATTTTCCCATCAAAACTCTTCGCTGAATGTATTAAGCCGATTCCTTACCTTTTCAGCTTCAATCTGATTAGATTTTTACGACTGTGAATTCCTGTTATACCATATATTTTTTTAAATGAAATATACATACTACAAAATACGGCTGATTTCGAGTTGCCGATAATAGAACAGCTGGTTAACACGCAGTTCAAATGGAAAGGGTGCCGAAGAAAAAGAGACTGCCGACAATAGTCACTCTCACCTGAGAAGTTTGGAGCGTTGTAAAAACATGCTCAACCCGTTTTGATCAATTCTGTCGATTGGAATTGGTAGAACAGCAAGCAGCAGATAAATGTCAACAAACAAACCTGTCATGTATGTGTGTGACGCTGAGAAATTGCTAATAGAAGTCCGGACGCTGCTTAGATTGACGAGAATACGTAAATTCCCCTACTTTTAAAAATATTTAATGTATCAAAAATTTACTAAAAATTACTTTAATAAAATCTATATTGAAAGTCTTACAGGGTCATTTCGTGGACATGAGGTCGACTTCAGAGAAAAAACAGTCTTTTTATTCATCATTTTTAGGACGATGCTCAGGGAGCTTCAAATATAACAATAAATGATTGGCCCACGACTGAATGTCTCATTAATAAAGCTAACCTAACCTAACAAATGATTGCAAAGGCAAGAGTCTGGTTGGTCACTGAGTACCTTTCAGAGTACTTTGGAGTCCACAGAATTACGGAACCAAATAATGAATTTATCGAGAGCAGTGGTGAACGAGCCAGCCACTCAAGAATGGATTGTGATTAGTGTCCGTGGGAAATGGCATTTCCACGCAAACTGACAAATCGATCAGATTTTATCCTCTCCGATTTCCATGAAACGTTGCATAATTGTTCGCTATGGGCAAATTTGTGCTGAAATTCGGCCATGTTGATTCGCATCTCATTTTTTTAATGCCTTATTCCATATTTTTAATAAAGCATAGCCAGGGCTGGCAAATGTCATTTTCAATGAAAGATCTCACGCGATATTTACAGCGATACTTCTGTCACTATCATTGATTGTGAAAACGATGATAGAGATTTTCTTCAAAATCTCATCGAATTTTTTTGTCATGAAAGAACGTGACAGTGTTGCCATCATCGTAATTAATAGCTCATGTAATGCTATTAAAGTTACTTGTACCGAGAAAATCTTAATAATATATTCACTCTACCGATTATATACGGTTGTTTACTTAAATTCATCGAAATCAGTTGGAAATGTTGATGGCAAAACCACATAAGAATTATTCTCATGAGTGCTTGATCATTGAAAAATGACAAGAAAGCTTATGAAAGGTAGTTTCGTCTCGTGATGGTTGGTTTAATTCCAGGCCAAGAGAAGTTCTGTGGACCAATGTTAACGTTTTCTGCCTCTCCCTCTTAGAATCAAACCATAAGCTATGCAAGCACGTTAGTGCTTAAACCAGTCACCCAAGTTCCGTCGGACACCTAGTTATCAACATGTTTTGCATTCAAATTCGCTAACAATTAAGCAAAAAATAGTACCTTCAACGGCATCATCCCCGTCTGCATATCGTCAACATACCTGAAAATAGAAGCAAACAAGAAATCAACGTTAGTACATTGACATAAAGTAAACTTGGCTAGGAACTTTTATTGCAACGCAAACCATCCATTTGCATAATATTCTAAAACTAAACAATGGAAGCGATGCTCCCAACAATGTAGCAACGTCCCTGATTGCACTTACAGTATTTACCAACAGCAATTTGTTCAGATTAACTCGCGCTTCTCGGAGATAAGGTCCGGTTTCAATCCTCCTAAACGAAAGGCCACCACGAACCGGAGCAAGGGAGCGAGAGAGCGGAGACTCCCATTAATTCCACTCTGGAATCAAGCGCCGGTTCATTTTTCAACCAGCTCTAGTCGCACGGTACCCGACTGCGATGATGACGCGGCTGCCAAAGGGCACATGAATGTAGCTCCCACGAATTGGCGGCGGCTGCGTTCTGCCCCGTTTGTACTGCCGTATTGTTTATGAACTACGGCGCGTCTCCCTATTCCACATAGCGATAATAGAGTGCTCGTCGGTGTGGTACGCATTCGCCATTATAGAAGTGCAACATTGTTGCACCCAATGCATCGCCGCCGATGCACGAAGCTTCACCACGCTTTTATTGCATGCATTTTCCCGCCCATTTTCGATTAATCTATTTATGGGGGACCGTGCGCGCGGTATACCACGCTGCCTCTCTTCACCGGAACGGAGCTCAACACCGGTTAATGTGCTGACGAAATTTCCAATTAACCTGCTTGGATCCCCGTGACGGACGTGGAAATAAATAATAAAAAAAGAACTTTGAATTCCCATGATATCTTCAGCAAGCGGAGCAATAAAGCCATTGCAAGTAATGCTTTAAATATTCAGATTAATTATCGTGCATTTATTGTAAAAATGCTAATGCCCTAATGCGATAATTGCATGCACTGAATAATGAATCAAACTGCCGCCACCGCCGCCGGCAGCATCCAATATACGCGCTGCTGCTGGAGTAGAGCACATTCCCGTGATCTCTCACGATCAGATCAGCCCCGGCCTCTCCCATCCCTCCCTCGCCTTGGGGCACAAATTCTTCCCCATGATTATCGTCGTCGCCGTCGTCATCATCATCTGCATAATTTAGCATCAGCTGATGTGCAGTATGCAGCAGTAATCGAAAACAGCTGAGACATGGCAGTGTAGTCGCCGTACACTTCCAATTGATGCGGCACTGTGTTGGAGGGAGCGGAGTTGCAACAGTCAATGCCTCAACAAACTGACGTGGAATGGTATTTTTCATTTGAAATTCCAGAATCTTTGAGCTGATGTTGTCAAACGATTGGCTCGTCGGAACGGTAGAAAAGCATACGGCTCACTCAGTCAACGCATGTCAGGATACATCTCCTGGTGCACTGGGCCAACGTGAAAGAATTCTTTTGCTTTGATCTAGGAGGCATGCTTGATTGTATTGTTGGGGCTCCGCCGCCATGAGTTCCTGGGCCTGCCTCTGGTGCGATGTCCTGCCGCGGTTGCTTGCAGATTTCAGGGTGGCCGCTGAGTTTAAGAATTGCCCAACATATTTTTTTCCGGTTTCATTAAAATAGCTAAATATGGTAAAAGAGGAATACCGACATGATTGAGTTCACCAATTGATGACAATGGAAGCATTACAAAATTTTATAAATGCAGAAAACCGGAGGATATATAATTTGAATTTTCAGAATTATGAAAACTTATTAAGGTGATCGCTTCTATAGTTGCGATACGTTAGAAGCGTTAGATTCCTATAAATGTGTATCGAGTCTCCATGCACAACTATAGGAACCTAACGCTTCTAACCGCAACTATAGGAGCGTTTCTTCTTGGTAGATTGCAACTAACAGTGCTTCATAGTTTGGATAATGTTTTGATCGTCGAGATTTGAAATTTTCTTTAACCCTTTAGCCCTTCTAAAATAAAGCTAAGTTCATTGCGAAAATCTTTCAAAATTAGCATTCGCATTAGCATCGAACAAGTTGCACAATATCGTAGGTGTTACGAATTAAAAACTAGTAAGTGCAAGACGGATATCTATCACAGGACAGATAGTAAGTAGGAAATAATTACTATCTCCCAGATAAAGACATATCTCTCTCCAACAGTTAAGGATTGTCCTGGCCACGTCCTTGCAACTGGTAGGGATAGGAAAGGTATGTTAGTTCAACATTTACTGAGAGATGCCCCTCATAAATGTCTCGGATCGGGAATTTAGGAATTATGTTAGTAGGGAAGGTAAGCCATAGCATACACCCAGTCAGTGTTGCTGGCAAATGTAGTTTGTTTTTTATAAATGGTGAAATTGCTGTTCAGAGCGTCTGCTGGAAGATAAGGTTGCTGAAATAAAATGGAGATATAACATGGTGAACTCACCATCGTTGCCACACCCTAATAATAATGAACTTTAGCAGCTATATTTACGGTAGGTGTACACTCACACCACTACAGCATCAATGATAATCATTCACTGACACATAGAAAGAAGAAAAAAAAGCAACAAAAAAAGCGTGACGTATTGCATCACCCTAACGCGGTATTACCGTTTTCCCCCTTTTCTGTGTTGACATATGGCATCCCCAACATTTTCCCTTTTCCCGTTTTTCCACTTATGTCCCATGGATCCTGATTTCTGATACGTCATAGTTATATGAAAATTAGTTATTCCTACATATATCTTTTATTCTGTTAAAATAATGTTGGTTGGTAAGAGTTCTAATATGATGATAAGGAAGGTTTCTGTTCCATGAAATATCTTTCTATCATATTTAAGCACCATTCTTCTTTAACACATGGTAATATTTAAGGGGTTACGCCTACCTGCAAGACCGAAAAAAAAGCGAAAGCTTGGATTTTTTTTTTCCCGAAAACGACGCAACATATTGAAAATCGGTTTTCTGCCGTTTATTGAACACACATTAAATGGTACATTTATCAGTCGATGCTGTAAAAACGAGGTCCTGATGCCCTGCAAGGCTGCTCACCGTGGACGATGTTCTAAAAAACGCTTTTTGCGGTGCCAACTGCGGTTTGTGATGTAATCATATGAAATAAAAAAAATCATGCCAAATCGTTAAGCATGTGTTAAACTAGTCCTTGATAGTTCGTTTTTTTTTTTAATTTTTTTGACAAAATGGCGGCCTTGCAAAGTTGAAGTGCCGATTTTTGATCCTTAAAATTTGTCTTTGATCGGCTGTAAAAAATCGAAATTAAATGATAGACGAAATCCGAACGATCGTGGACTGCACAAAATAGTACTGAACAGAAATCAAAACGAATCGAATGTACACTCAGGTCTTTTTTTACACGGGGGATACGGTCCGTGTAAAAAAAAAACCTACGAGATTTTGATTTTTCGCATGCTTAAATGTTTTAAAAAAATCGGATTTTGATGCCATTTGTAATTAAAGCATGATATGGTCCATATAGACATATTTTAAAAATTTCTGTATTTACACCAAAAATTGTGATTTTTTTTTAGGTATGCCATTCGATTACAAATAGCTTGAAACGGATAATGTGATTGGAATCAAGTCGATAGGTTGTATCGTTGTCGAGAAATCGTTAAAAACGTACCGTGTAAATCGTAGAAAACCGTGTAAAAAAAAACCGCGTAAAAAAAACCGTGTAAAAAAAGATTTCAGTGTATACATTTCGAGAAATTTTTGGCACCGGTTTTGAAAATACGATTCCGAGATAATCGCGTTTAAAGTTTCAAGTTGGGTTTAGTCCACTATAAGTGAATATTTTTGTACGTCGCATAACTTTCACAATTTTCATTGGATCAACTTGATCTTTTGAGGAAATATTCTTGACTTTATATACTTTCGATTAGGACAATACAAAAAAATCGATTTTTTGAAAGTTTGCAGGTAGGCGTAACCCCTTAAATACTAAAAACTGGCAACATTGGTTCTTCCCATGACTCCCTCCTACTTAACGGTCGTTGCCATGGCAGCCATCTGTGCATGGCCTGCTGAGCTCAATGGAAACGGTTGATCAATCCGCTCCTGCAAGCTTTCGACAAGTAACGGTCTGTACCGATCAGCTGTAATTTCGGTCCAGTCAGTATAACTACTACCACTATAAAATTTCATTGCGAAAATCCTTCAAAATGGGTATTAAATAAAATTCGAAATATGTCTCAACTAAGAGGCAGGCATGCAAAATTGTGTTGATGAATAATCAAGATTGCAAAAATAGCCTGGGGCCATATTGACTCGAAGAGACAGAAAAAACCGGTTAAAGTCTAAAAATTGTGAAATGTTTCTTAGGGTAGCATGTAAATTATGTAAGCCTGAATTGATAAATTGAACTTAGAAATTCGCGAAGAAAGCAATGCGGTCTACAAACATTTCAATACTCGGACTAATGAATTGTTTCATGATTGAATGACAAAATTATCAATATTTAGAGGCTATGCCAGTATTTCACATTCTTGAAGTTAACGAAATTTTTGATTTCAAATGATTTCAGATTTAAAGAAAAATCATGACGCTTGGACTCGGACGACACTATAAAGCATTGGCTAGAGAATTTAGCTGAAATGCCAAATGAGTATTGAGGAGAATTGTAGAGGAGTTCTAGGGATAATTTAAAAGGAATTCTAGGGAGAGTTACATTAGAATTTGAGGATATTTTGAGAAGTATCTAATGAAAATTGCAACGTTAAGTAAAAGTTAAATGTAAGATAGTTCTGAAGAGGCTATTATAAGAATTCCAGGGCAAGCAAATCGGAAGAATATTCAGGGAACATTCTAAGGGAATTTGGAGCCTACGGCACGCTTGACTGCGTGATTACAATCCAGAAACTACTTCTGATGATCACCTACGGCTAAACATATCTTAACTCATGGACTGTGAATCAATCAAAGAGACATTCTGAGAGAGCTGTATGGAAGAATGGATAGCAATTAAAAGGGAATCTAATTCTTAAGATGAAAGTTGGCAGAATCCACAAACTGCCTTGCTACTTCGGATTTATGATGGCATGAATCTTGGAATCTATAAAGATTTTGTGCAGGACATTGTAACCACATGTATACTGCAGTATATCAAGCTAGTTTGAAGACAGTTTCAAGAGAATTCCTAAAATAATGCATAAGAATTTTGAGGGAATTTCAAGAAGTTTCCGGGAGGATTTAGCAGGAAATATATGAACAGTGTACCAAGAGATTTTACAAGGGAATACTATGGAGAGATTCAAAATAAGGACAGCATAATTCCAAGAGATTTTCTTAAGGGCATTTTGAGAAGAATTAAAAATAAAAGTTTGAAGAAAATTTCCATGGAATTCTGAGGTTTCTAAATTCTAAATGGAATATCAAGAGATTTCTGAGGAATATTCGATACGAATTCTGATTAAAAATTATACAGAGAAGTTAAACAAAAACTCGCTAGAACTATTAAGAATTCGAAGATAAATTAAGAGTGAATTTCAAGAGTTTTCTAGAAGGGATTTCTGTGTTCTGTGAATTGTGTTCTGCACAGAATTCCGAGACTGATATGGAACTGATTGGTGAAAGTCAATTCTCTTCAACGATTTCCTCTTTTAATGACCATGGCTTCACTAACCTATTTCGCACTATTTCTGCTATGCTCTTCTATCATCCAGAACAACAAACGTATCAATGAGTGTGTTTGCCATCGAGTTATTAACGAAAGAGAAAGTCGATGAAAAGAATCGATCAAAATCACTTCCACCCTTGCTTCCCAGTTTGATTACAAGATTACAACTCTGGAGAGCATTTTGTGTGGTCGTTGGGGGCGTGTGGTTCTGAATATGGCGATAAGTGTGCGAAGATCGGAGGCGAATGCCACTTCGACCTCTTCGTCTACTAACGACTCTCTGATGACAGTGTTGGAGAAGCAGCATATGCATGTACGTAATTGGTGGATTTGTTAGTTATTTCGACGCTTTTGGACAATGATTGATATTTACCACTTTTTCAATAGTTTCTAGTTAAAAAATCAACAGTCGCAACTGCTATTGATGCGTGAAAATATTTCTGATCGATTGGTGATGAAATTATTGAAATTGA
Organism: Ochlerotatus camptorhynchus; assembly: GCF_037179485.1. Lineage (NCBI taxonomy): Eukaryota > Metazoa > Arthropoda > Insecta > Diptera > Culicidae > Ochlerotatus > Ochlerotatus camptorhynchus. Next base: position 6,425,010 of record NW_027040918.1, on the reverse strand, counting down.
ACCAGGGGCAGCTGAGTTATTAACGTTCAGAATCTTTCATAATTTCGTTACACGTTCCATTTTCGGTTTTCACAAAGTGAACCCCCATATAGAAATCACAGACCTACGTCAAAATACGAACTTTAAGAAGATTTTAAGCGTGGTTACTACCCGGTTTTCCCGGATCAGTGGCCACCCTGAACATATGAGGCCATTTGGAATTTAACAAAAAAATCAAAATGGCGTATGGCGGGGATGGCGTGAAAATGGATATACAATGTAAAATCAACTATTGACGATTTTAAGTGCCTAATCATTCAAATATCAATCAATTCAACGCACAGATCTTTCAGCTAATGTATCTTTTGCGTTTTAATTAATTTACGTTAATATAATTTTAATTATTTTACCGTTTTAAAAATCAGTTGATCATTTTACCTAATGTTCTATGAATTATTAGTTTTGAATCGCTGTTTGCTGGAAAAATCATTGTGATAGAAACATTACTTAATTTCCAACAAAATTTATTCTTAGAAAATAAAAAAAAAGTATTACATATTGAAAAACATGCATTTTACATAAAAGTTTTGATAGATTTTAATTTTTCAAGAAATTGTGCTATCGCAAATTCTTGAATTCGACGGAAATAGATGACATCAATCTACCGATGCAGATTGTTTCTGGAACTAATGAGAATATGGTACATATGTAACTACATTTTATAAATAGTTTAAATAAAATTAATCATTCTATTTCCGGGGTTCAAAGGATTGGACATGAGCCGTGACTTTATACGTGTCATGTCGAGGCTCATGTCCAATCACTGCTCGATAGACTCGCATTTCTTTCAAATCGGGCTCGCATGCAGCAATTTGTGCGCTTGTGGTAGTGGTTATCACGAGATCGACCACGTGCTTTGGTCATGCACCCTACATTGTGTTGCTAGATCCGAGTTATCCGCATCCCTCAGGGCTCGAGGAAAACAACCTTTGCGGCCCGTTAGAGACATCTTGGCGAGCCGAGATCTCTACTATTGCAATTTAATTTATGTGTTTTTAAAACGGATAGATCTGAGGATTTAGCAGTCAGTGTCATCTTGTGTTCTCTCAAGTTGCTAAGTCCCCATCGGTGTACCCTCATGTTCGTCGTTTTCTCCAGTATGTCACTTAGTTCTAGATCAAGAGCACATTGCTCGAAAAAACCATGTGTTCTCAATCCCTACCCTGCCACCCGTTTGTTACAATTTGTTACCCCTAACCTCGAGATAGCCGCGAGTAATCGGCCCCCGCTTTACTAACGTAAGTTTTAAGTAATTTTGTAATCCAAACGATAAATATCGGCTCCGCAAAGCTACGGCAAATGAGCCTGGACAAAGAAACGCATAATATAAAAAAAAATCATCCTATCTATGTAAATTTGAGATTCCTTGAGGTACGTTCAACCTGTACCGATACAGGTTAATTCTGTATACTTTAAGATATTTAAACATGTCCTTTTCCATGTTTGTTGGTTTCCTACATTCCTACAATATGCTTAGGTATCTAGGTATCCACAAGTTTTTCGATATACTTTGGTTATAACGAAGCTTAGAATATACTTAAGTAAAATGTTTTGTGTCAAATCAAGCTAACATTTCCCGAAAAATCCAAATCCGTGGTCAGATTTCACATATAATGTATTTTAAAAAGCTTTATATAAGCATGCATGGTAAATTGTGAGGTAGGTTAAAAACGAACCTCCGGCTCGTGACTTACAGTTGTGTTCGATAAAATTACAGCGCATGCCGATTTTCATACAAAATGGTCAACAATTGAACAATTTTACCTAGTGTCTCACTTTCCGGCAGGTGCTTCCAAAAATTTAATATTTTGTAATCGTAAAATTGAACATATTTGTAGTCCTTTGGCGAACGTTTCAGCTCAATTGATCATAAGTTAACAAAGTTACATCATGTCAAAGTTGACCATTTTGTTTGAAAATCGGCATGCGCTGCTATTTTATCGAACGCAGCTGTACGCTATTGGTACACTACATTGGTGAAGGTTTTGGTAAGTTTTATGAATATTTTCAAAAAATCACCGCTGAAAGGACACCCTAAAACAAGGAATTTGAGAGGTACGTAGTACACTATGTACAAGTTCACTGTTGGTAAAGGCTGACTAAAATTAAATTGGCACCCCTCTCGCGGGCCGCTAGCACGCCTCTAGTGTTTGGATTCGAAAATCTTTGACTGTGGTTTGTTTACACTTCTATAAAGCACAACTGGTGCAAGTTTGATCAAAGTAGTCGATCACATTCAGAAATAACGTCAAATGGAAGTCGAAAGAAGAAAAAATATTGTGTACAAAACCTGGACAATCCGGAGTGGTCCGGTTCCAAGCTGGCTAAAGTGCTGAAAATGCCGAAAACAACAGTTTGTCGAGTGCTCAATACCTACAAGCAAACCCTGAAAGTAGAAAGGATCGTCAGCTGCGCAGCAAAGTGTTGTGGTGCGTTAAAGCCAACCCTGGTCTTTCGATCCGAGATGTGGCCAAAAGGTACAACGTCAAATTTCAAACGGTGTGGATCATCCTTTCCAGGGAAGGATCCAAGTCGTACAAAGCCAGTAAACATCCGAACCGGCACATGAAGCAGAATTCCGTGGCCTAAAAGTGTGCAAGGCTCTTGTACGACCGTGAAACATACGTCAAACTCGATTTTAAGCAGCTTCCCGGTCAAAAGTTTAAAATCGCGCGACTGGACGTGGGGATGTGCCGGGAAGATTCAAGTTCGTGTTTGCCGCCAAGTTCGCGAAGAAGGCCATGATTTGGTAAGCGATTTGCAGTTGTGGCCTGAAAACGGAACCATTCGTCACATCCTCGACGATGACATCCCGAGTTTACATCGAAGAATGCCTGGAAAAGCGTGTATTGCCGTTCATCCGCAAGTATAGGGGCAAAGTCATCTTTGGCCCGATTTGGCCAGCTGCCACTACTCCAAGGTGGTTCTGGAGTGGTATGCTGCCAAAAAAGATCGACTTTGTCCCCAAGCTCATGAATCCTCCGAATTGCCCGGAATTTCAACCAATCGAAAAATACTGGGCAATTTCAAAGCAGCGACTTCGACGAAGCGGCGGGGCAGTCAAGGACATCCAGCAAAAAATGTCCGTTTCCACTGTACGGGTGCTGATCGGCTCCATATCAAGAGGAAGGTTCGAGATTTCATTCGAACTGGAGATACGTAACCATCTAATGCTGTAACTTGAAGTTTTAAAAAAGTACTGTAAAGCAACCATTAATGGACTTTTTAAACTTATTGAATCATGAATTACAGGTCTTTTGTGCGTACCAATTTACTTGTAGTCAGTATTTACACTACGAAAAACATAATTTTATCACCTTTTGTGAAAAGTGCCCTGCTGGATAGATTGACATGACGATGAAATTGAAAATTAACACAGATATTTTTCAATGAGTACACAGCGATATGAATGAATTCATGAACCTGGTGAGATTAATCGTGCATTTGACTTCAGTGATTCTTACACACACTCAGTAATTCCATAGCAAAACGATATAGTGGTTCTCGGAATTTCGTAAAAAATTGGTAGTTTTAGTACGCGTTCAATTGAAACAAAACAAGCGGCAACACTTTCGACCCTAAGGAATCTGCTAAAAATATAAAAAAGGTTAGGTTTCACTAGATTTTAAAGAATTGGATATATTTTTTGATACATATAAGTTAAAAAAAAAAATTCTTCAAAAAACTCAAACCTGTAACCTCTAAAGAACATTTCCTAGAGCTGCCGTCATACAAAAGTTTGTTTGAACCACTCTAAGCTATCATTTGGAGGGTGAGCCCCCAGGTTTCATGACAAATATCTATTTTGGGACACCCTAATGTAGAGCCATGAATGAAAGGCCGTGAGATGCTTTGAGTCAACATAACGAGCATGAAGGAATTACATTTCAATCCCTGACGGTTAGATTGGTAGGTACCGGGGGTGCTATTAAATTGAGCAATAAAGGCTGAGCTTAATAAAATCATCACCGGTCGGCACCTTTACGCTTCACGCAAAAAGGAAGCAGCCGTTTGGATGGGAGCTAACCAAATTAACGCTGGCACCAACTTCGTGGTCCCGCTACCCACTCTTACCGGATCAGATCAGATACGTTTCCTCCACTGCTGCTGTTGCTGCTGCTGCTGCTGGAATCACATATGGTCGAGAAACGTGCATTCCACTCCCACACGCTTGGCCATGCAGTGCAGCTCTCTACAGAGGAGACTGGGGTAAGTTAAGACCCGATTTGAATTCACCTGGAACCTAACTTGAACCACCGTGAATTGCAAAAGTGAATCGTTCAAGCATTTAAAATTTGCAAATCGTTTTTAAAACCTCCATGATCTCCACCTCCCAACATAACGGCACGACGCTACGTTGCGGCTTCCATATTCCGGAACGTTACTCGAGGGAAATTTCGAACTTGGGCGCGGGAACGCGCGCGCATTTTCTCGGATCCCAGAGTCCAACCCGACAACAGCTGTTGGTTGCTATATAGAAAGAGTCGAAAGCATTGCCTTGCCAGCAACCAACCAGCCAGACACCTACTCGATGGTTCTGTTCGCCCGGTACGAAATGCAACTCCCGCTCTTTTGCTTCTTCTTGCCATGTGAGGTTTGTGCGCGGGCGCACCAATTTTCCACCTCCCCCACCCACCAGCTCTCGTGTAAACTTTTCGGTTCATTCTTCCATCATTTTTTTTCTCTCAACGGCGGAAACCGGGGAAGAAAGTGCGAATGATTTACACACCCTTGCAAGGCCTTGGTATGATTGTAAGGCGAAATAAATCTCGGCGGCTCTCATTCAAGATTTGAAACCACTGGGCGCGCGTTGCTCGTCGTGACAATTTACACCGTCGTCGTCGATGAAATGAGACAGGAATCAAAGGAAAGTAAATTGTGTGCAACATGTTTATTTTGCTGCTTTTTCTTTTGGAAACCGATGTTTTCCCAAGAGTGGGGAGAAGGGGCTAGAGAGGGTGTGTGCGCTGGTTTTCGGCTATTTATATAGCTTTCTTTTTGGTTGATCGCTCCGGTTTTCGGCCGGACTGTTGCCAACGGACGCCGCATACCCGAAGAACAGGTGGTTGTGGATTTTGACCGGTCAGAAGCGCCGTTTGATGGATCGTGAATTTACTGTTGCAGATGGTCGTCGGAATGTGCGAATGGTTCGCGATGGGAAATGAAGTAACGGATTTCCGGAATTCCACTTTACAGTGAGAATCGGAATTCGGCGGAGGTAACCAGATGTTCTGATTGAATGCAATTTGAATGCTGATGCATACCGATTTCAGGGTTGGGCCTATCATTTTGATAGTGAAAGTCTGTAGCTTGTTATGCTTTTCTCTTGAGTAGTTATGTGCAAGCCGACACCTATTTAGTTAGGGGCCATCCATTAATTATGTCACGCTAAATTGAGGAACATTTTATCTCCTTCCCCCCTTTCGCAACGATTTTACTATTATATTACCTAATGCGTAACTTGTGGAGGGCTGTCAAAAATAGTGATTTTAGTGACCATGTTGTAGAAATAAGCGATCAAATAGTGACTTATAGTTGTAAAAAAGTGACTTTAAAGTGACCTAAGAGATGAAAAGTAGTCGTTCTGATTGCACACCATCAAAATGTTTGATGTTTTAGACTTATTCAATTAGTATCCCATAAAGACTTATGTACTATATGAACCTTGGAAAACGAAAAATTCAATAGAAAGTTTATGACCAAACCCACGGTATTAAAGCACCCGCACCAATGCGTTGCTAAAGCTGTTTTATAAACCTCCACCATAACACAGTAACCGCACTGGGGGTTGCTATTCAAGTGCGGGAAATAACAATCTGCCTCTCGGTGAACAGCGGATTGACAATTATAGCAGCTCCATAGCAACCGGCCCAAGCATTGCTATCTATGAAATGTTTGTTTTGTTTTTCATTTGAAAATTGTGATATATGAATGAATTTGGATCTGGGAAAACAATGTGGACCCAAGGGACAGCAAAGCATTCCTCTGGAGACCCGGAACATCCATAAATGTGGAAAATTAGTAAAAAAGGATCTAGATTGTTTCAATCAACTTGTTGTTATGCTGCATGAATGAATTTGGATTTGAAACCAGTATGTGCACTCTGGTGGCCATGGAACGGTCTTTCGAAAGATCCGGAACATCCGGGGGTCAATTCATAGAAAAGATCCTAGAGCTCCGTATTTTTTAAATCACTTTCTTTGATGCTACATTAATGAATTTGAATCTGGGACCAGCATGCGAACTCTGCTGGCCACAACCCGGTCTTTCGAGAGGTCCGGACCATGCGTCCGGACACGATTCACTTATTCTGAAGCGACATGTATGAATTACAATCAAGGACTAGCATATGCAATCAGGTAGTGTTGTGATTCTCTGGAAGATTTTAAACATCCACAAAAGTAGTCAATTCGCGTAAAAAACCTAGTTTTATTTGGACTTCCCTGAGATTTTCAATCTTTCCTGAAGTTCATTAATTTTTCTATTGTTCCGGAAATTTTAATCATATTTATAAAATTTTCTGAAGACCTCGCAATGTTTCTGAAGCATCGCAAATCTCATGTTACTATTAAAATATACCATAGTTCCTTGAAATATCCTGCAATTTTCCTTAAATAAATGAAACTGATATGAAGATCTCTAATCATCAACGAAGTTCCGGCAACTTCCAAAAATACCGTATGCGTGATAATGTTTGCACCATCGTACAAAGAAGGTTCCCGCCTTGGTATTCTTTGCATGCACGTAACCTATAGCTCATACCGCAGTAGGCTGTGTATAAAAGAAAATGATTTACTTAGTTTGACGGTTGCACCATGACGAAGTGGCAGCGTATTCGTGATTTGTCCCACGCGCAAATGTCGCAAAAAGACATGTCAATCGCCGTGGAAGTGTCCCGGTGGACCGTCAAAAGGGTTTTAGACCGAGAAAAGAAAGGACAACTATCCGCGAAGGTGGCCACAGGTCGTCCGAGGTCAGCTCGGGTTCCGAGGGTTATCGCTGCTATCCAAAGGAAGATTCGGGTGAATTCAGTGCGTTCAATAAGGAAAATGGCAAAGGAACACGGGATCAGTGACTTTACGGCACGGAATATCGTAAACGAAGATTGCGGGGCGAATTCGAGGGAACGGAAAAAAACTCACATGATTACCAACCGCATCCGGGAGCTACGAGTCGAACGATGCAAGAAAATCTTGAACTTCCTTAAGCGAAAAAATCCGGTACTCCTGTTCACCGACGAGGGCATGTTTACCGTCGATCCCGTATCAAATTCCAGAACCAACCGGTATATTAGTTCTCTTCCGGTAAAAGACGTGGCCGACGAACACAAGAACGTGTATCTGACCAAGTATCCTGCTAGCGTTATGGTGTTTGGATTGGTGGCTTCCGATGGCAAAAAAATGGACCCGGTGTTCATTCCAGAAGGCTACAAGGTCGTTCTGGGCGAAGGATATGTGGCTGCCATCCAGCCCTGATCTTAATCCGCTGGATTACTCAATATGGTGCGTCATGAAGGCCAAAGCCTGTTCTAAACGCCACCCGAGTACAGCAAGCCTCAGACAAACATTGACCCGTACCTGAAGAGAAATGGATCCAGACTACATTATTAGAACCTGCCGTGCATTCCAGAAGCGTGTGGAGGCCGTAATTGCAGCAAGTGGAAACTCGATCGATGAATCCGAAAACGAAATTTTTGAGAATTTTTTTTAATTTTGACATTGCTTAATGGTGCAAACATTATCACGCATACGGTATAATGAAACTACCAAAAAATCTATATACTTCTCTGAAGGTCTCTAGACGTTATTGAAGATTTCTGAACATTTTAAAAGATCTCGCCATTTTCTTGAACACTTCCCTTCATGTATGAAATTTCTTGAATTTCTCGAAGTTATGAAGCTATTGGAAGTGCCGTTAATATCTCTGAAATTCGCTAATGCTCTATAGTTTAACTTTTTTGAGGTACTTGGAGGTTCTTTAAAATGTAAATTTTCCTCAAGTTATCTCCATATCTCTGAAATTATTATGACTTCCCTAAAGTTCTCTGGATATCCCTGAATTTCTCAAATTTTCTTAAAAGGTCCTGCAGTTTCCCAAAGCTTTTGGAACCACTTTAAAAATCCTGAAGTTTGCCTGAAGATCACAAAAACTTCCAGAAATTTTGCGGAACTTTTCTTTTGTTCCCGCAGTTTGCCTATGAAACTTCCTGAAATTCTCAGTACTTCTTTTCATTCCTCAGACTCTCCTGAAGATCTCTATAGTTTCCTGAAGTTTACGGAACTTCCCTTATGTTTTCCTGATGATGTTCCTGGAATTGTTCAGAAATTAATGGAACTGCCCAGAAGATCTTTAAACTTCTCTTTAAACATGGATCTTCTGTTTACTATCCTTAAATTTTCCGGAACTTCATGACGGTTTACTCTATTTTACTGAAATAAATGGAACTGCCATAAAGTTCGCGAAACGAACCTTAAGTTTTAGGAACGTCTCTCAAGTTCTCACAGTTTTCCTAATATTCATGGAACTGCCCTAACATTTTCAGAACTTACCCGAAGCTCCCGTAACTTACTCATAGGTCATTAAGCTTAAATTTTCCTGAATTTAATGGAACTGCCCTGAAGCTCTTGATCTTCGCTGAAGTAAAATTTCCTGAAATCTATTAGATTGCCTTGCATTAAGATCTTTTAACTTCCTCACATTTCTATCAATCAGAACTTCTTAAAGGTTTTAATTTTTTTTTGATGTTAATAGATCTACCGTATTAAATTCGACCAACCGAGCTTGATATATTCACAAGCTAAAATATACAATCTAGTAATCCGGATGGGCATCCGAAAATTTTATAAGATGAGTACTTTTATAGATGTTCCGGATCTCCCAGATGACAGTTTCGTGACCACCAGTGTGCGCATGCTGGTTCCAGATTCAAATTCATTCATGTTGCATCAGAACAAGTGAATTAAAAAAATCGCTGGGCTATTCGGATCTTCCGGAGGACCGTTTCTTGCGTACCTGGGTCTGTAGTTGGATCTTAACCTTCAATCTTCAGTATTCGTGGTTAGGTAAAGGGTGATACGGTCAAAATTTGGTCAAGGAAAAACGCGTGTAAATCGGTGAAATCGTTTATTTAAAAAATCAAATTAAATTTCTTTTTCAAGTTCAATTAGTATAAAATTCAGGAAAAATATTCAGTTAGGCTTCCGCTTTTCCAAATCCGAATTGCCGGGCCTTACGCTTGACCATTGCCATCAGATTTTGTACAGCCACCTTGTCCACCTTCTTCGCCGCAGAAAGCCAGTTTGCCTTGAACTGCTGCTCGCCCTTAGCAGTTTTTTTGGTCTTCTTTAGGTTCCGCTTGACAATAGCCCAGTATTTCTCAATTGGGCGGAGCTCTGGCGTGTTGGGAGGGTTCTTGTCCTTGGGAACCACCTGCACGTTGTTGGCGGCGTACCACTCCATGGCCTTTTTACCGTAATGGCAAGATGCCAAATCCGGCCAAAACAGTACGGAACAACCGTGTTTCTTCAGGAAAGGCAGCAGACGTTTATTCAAACACTCTTTCACGTAAATTTCTTGGTTGACAGTCCCGGAAGCTATGAAAATGCTGCTTTTCAAGCCACAGGTACATATGGCTTGCCAAACCAGATATTTCTTTGCGAACTTTGACAGTTTCATGTGCTTGAAAACATCTGCTACCTTTCCCCTTCCTTTTGCCGTATAAAACTCCTGTCCCGGAAGCTGCTTGTAGTCGGCTTTGACGTAGGTTTCGTCGTCCATTACCACGCAGTCAAACTTCGTCAGCATCATCGTGTACAGCCTCCGGGATCGCGCTTTGGCCGTCGTATTTTGTTTATCATCACGATTTGGAGTCACTACCTTCTTGTAAGTCGATAATCCGGCTCGTTTTTTGGCTCGATGCACGGTTGTAGACGATACACCCAGCTTATTTGCGGCATCTCGGAGAGAGAGGTTAGGGTTTCGCTTGAAACTACCGGCAACTCTCTTTGTCGTCTCAGCGGCTTCCGGTTTTCGATTTCCCCCCGATCCAGACTTCCTGGCTGTCGACAAACGTTCCCCAAACACTTTAATTACATTTGTAACGGTTGATTTGGCAACTTTTAGCGATTTTGCCAACTTTGCGTGCGAGTAGCTCGGATTTTCGCGATGCGCGAGCAAAATTTTGATACGCTGCTCTTCTTGCTTGGACGGCATTTTGACAACTGAAGAGTGAATTCCAAAATCAAAATAGGAGCAACATTCTACACACACACAACTTCAAAATGAGGGGTGTTCAGGTTTTTTAAATGCAAAATTGAAAGAAATACGTCAAGTTGATATTGACCAAATTTTGACCGTATAACCCTTTATATCAACATTGTCGATAAAAACAAGCACGAAACTCTGCGATCAATTTCAGTTCGAAGTTCGACGATAAGTTTAGCAACTATCAGTGCGAAACCCGAAAACGTAAATTCACAGTCGTGATAAGGCCTGTACTCGAAAAAAAAATGCACCAGACAGAAGTGTTCGCCAAAAATTTATTTTAAGTAGGATTTTCTTGAAATATGGACTAATACATATGGATTATGTTTCGGCATAATTACTTTATTCAATTTCCTTTCCACCTTGGACGATTTTCGAGCTTTGGCCTTCATTATGGCCCAAAATCTTTCCACCGGACGAATTTCTGGTGAATTTGGGGGGTTGGCGGTTTTTGGTACAAAAACAACGTTATTGTCTCTGTACCAATCCAACGTCGATCGCGCGTAATGGCATGATGCCAAGTCCGGCCAAAATAATGTCTCGTCTTCGTGGGAGCGCAGGAAGGGTAATAGACGCTTCTGGAGGCACTCGGTGCGGTAAATTTCGCTGTTGATGGTACCCATTGTGATGTACGGTTTACTCAGTTTACCGCATTGGCATATGGCCTTCCAGAGCAAGTATTTTTTTGGCGAATTTGTTCACTTTCTTCTTCCTTATGTCTTCCGGAACATCAAACCGTGATTTGGCAACGTACAACTCCAGCCCCGGTATCTGCTTTGCGTCTGCCTTGATGTAGGTTTCGTCATCCATAACCACACACATCGGTTTCGTTTACCGCTAACGATACAGCTTCCTTACGCGGGATTTGGCCGCCGTGTTTTGTTGATCACGCCGGTTCGGTGCCTTCCGGACCTTGAATACACGTAGCCCAGCTCGTTTCATGGTTTGCTGAATGAACCAGGCGGAACACTTTGCCTTCAGAGCCGCGTCGCGAATCGAAAGGTTCGGATTACGCTTGAAATAATCCAACACCTTCCGGACCTTCACAGGGTCAGCTGTCTTCGATTTTCTTCCACTTCCAGCCCGCCGCTCGGTCGTCTGGGACTCCTTAAACTATTTTACCACCCGAGACACAGTTTTATGGGTGATTCCCAGTTGTTTTCCGATCCATCTCATGGTCGCAGTCGGATTTTCCATGACGGCGCGCAAAATTCTCCGGCGAATTTCTTCTTGTTTTGATGACATCTCAATAACCACTGAACCGATTGTTATGAAATTTTGTACTTGTAAACAATTCACTCCAAACTAGTTGTACCCAGATTTTCATAAAAATAAGTTACACACGGATAAAATGGTGCTTTCGAGTACAAGCCTTAGCAACGACCGGTGCGTAAACAAGTTGCTAACTAAAATAACAATGACTAAAGTTGTCAAACTAGCAGCCCGAATAGCAACGCATTGGTGCGGGTGCTCTTAGTCTGGGTGTCTACCACCTAGAAAAAAACTGAAACAAAAAATACAAACATTTAATTTTTCTCGTTATTTTCATTCACACATCGAACTTTATAGGTAGATCCAGTGGATTCATCTTCGATAACAAATAATTTGAAAAAATCAGAGACTTGAAATATTTTTTTTTAACTTGTAAAAATTCAAAAATATTGAACAAGGTATTTTTTTTATTTTTTTTACATCTTTTTGGGAGTTTTTACTCAAAATCACTAAAAAAAATTACCGTATTTAATTTTCCTACAATTAATTTATTAGAAGTGACATTTTCGACATGATTTATTGAAAAATGTCAAATGCATCATTTTAGAAAAAAAAAAATGCTAGACTCAAAATGCTCGAATTTTAGCACAAATGTGATTGATTTCCGATAACAAACAATTATGCAAAGTTTCGTGCAAATCGGAGAAGCTCGAGTCTGATCGATTCGTCATTTGACGTGGAGTTGCTCATTAGCTACAGTTTGTGCTTCTTAAAGTAGAAAGTTACTATCCACAATTTTGAACTTGACTCATCGCATTTTTTCCCAAAATGAGAGCAAACTGTTGACTGAGCCTTTACTCAACAACGGCTCATGAATCATTAAACTCTAGGGACCACTCAGAGTATTTGAATATGTCCCAAAACTGTACGAAGGACAACCTTTCAACATAGAATACAACAAACTGCCAGCACCCCCTCTTCTATACCGACGACTCCCCATCCTGCCAAGTGACCCAATTTTATATTTCTCCATGCTGCGTGCTTGCATAATTTAAACGACTCCCTTTGAATCACACACACACACGCACACATACGCAAAAACGCGCTCCGAAGAGCACAGAAAAACAATTGAACTTCTCGGAAGATGTCACCGATAAATTGAATATGAAACAGAAGGTACACGCATGTTTTGATTGTCTTGCTCGGTTTGTGGTAATGTTGGGTCAATTTATATGACCTAAAAAAAAACATACCGAAAGGGAATATTTTTGCGAAAGCAATTTCAAGTTGGTTCGAAATAAATAGTAATTTTTTTCGGTGAAAACTTGCTAACCATTTCTGTTAACAAGCGGAAAATTCGATTTCCCAGCCAACCATAATAAATCGCCTTAGGTCCACAAACGAAAAAAAAAATGTATCACCACTGTTCGGAACTGACTTCTCTACGACCCCCACACCACAAATGAAATATGGAAATTGTAACGATGCATATTTATACCCTCGCACCGCGTATAAATTCTGTGATCATAAAATTCGGTACGTGATTCGCGGAGTCGATTTAAATTTTTATTATGTTTATTCTCCGCGTCGGACATCAGCTTCCCCCTTCCCCCTTTCCACACAACAAAGTCATTGTTTTGTTTTTTTTTAAGTCGAATGTTGCAGATGTCCTCCTACAGTGCTGATCCGATTTTGTCAGCATCAGTCTTTTATCTTTCAATAGTTTCACATAACCATAATTCTATATCTATCGAATTCAAAGTCAAGATGGATGTTAAGGATATACGTTGGGTGCAATAAGACCACTAAAAAAGCGCATAATTTTCAAAATGGGGGCTGACAAAATCGGCTCATTACTTTGTTGGCAATTTTGTTAATTAAATACAGTTAACTCTCCACAACTCGACATCGAGTTATAGAACCATGGCTAAAAATACGTTTCATGGCTACTGTGATAGCGATTTCGTATGGGATTGCTGTTCTATAACTCGATTATTATATAACTCGATGGTTCCTTCAATATCGAGTTGTAGAGGGTTCACTGTAATACGAGATGATTTTTTTCTCCAAAGACTGAGGATTAAAGTGATTCTTTTATAGGTCACCCGGTAGTTTTATTCATAACCACCAAGTATGAGTATTTACCCAAGTAACCAAAAGTTCCGCATTCAACGATAAAACTCACTTCCAAGTTCCATAAAGTTCAAATAAAGTTCCGACAGAACCTCAAGTTCCATAAAGTTCAAAGAATGTTCCGACAGAACTTCAAAGTTCAATAAAGTTCAAATAAAGTTCCGATAGTACTTTCTTCCCAAACAATCAAAAGTTCTGTATTCAACCATAAAAACCAACTTTCATGTTCCATAAAACGCATATAAAGTTTCAACACAACTTTCTGGCTACTTTAGAAGCTATAGAATGCACACGAAGAACTTCAGGCTCTTGAAGTTCAAAAAAAGTTCCACAAAGCATATATAAGCACTCCTTAGAAACTTCAGGCAAAGTTGAAAACATGGCCACAACAAAGTTCCGAACAAGTTCCCAGTGGAACTTCTTAGCAACTTTAAAGTATCTTCAATGTTCCCTGCGGAACTTCTTAGCATCTTTAAAGTATCTTAAAAGTTCCCTGTGGAACTTCTAAGCAACTTGAAAGTTTCTAAAAAGGTCCGTCCGAACAATGTACGGAAATATGAAATGATCAGTGGCTAAAATAAATCAAAATTCTTTTATTTATGCAGAGCATCAATATTCCAGGCAAAAATAATAATAAAATAGAGATAAATTTCCTGCATTAGAACCCGTGTATTTGGCATGCGATCTACGAATGCTAACCACTGCACCAAAAGTGTGTTGGAATACAATGCGGGCATACACCGATGTAAAATTCATCAAGGTGTTGTGTTTCGTATTCAGGTCAGTCAGAAAGACTGAGTTTCAAACAGCTCCAATACTACTACTAATACTGATAAACCAATAAACTTCATACCTGCCTTTAGAAATAACTTTCATGAAGACCTGGCTTTAGAATTAACATTCATAAAAGTGCGAACTAAATATAAAATTGGTGTACAGGACAAAAACCTTTAATTTTCGTTCAAGTTCCACCAGAAGCTGCTTAGAATGCGCTTCAATTATGGTACCGGAACTTTCAAGTTCTTTCTAACGACTTAAAAATGAGGCTGCTTAGAATTCTATAGACCACCTTCAACCAAGCTGCTTAAGCCACAAATTACCTTTTATCAGAACTTTTGGTTACTTCGGTACACAAAATGGCAAAGATTGATAAAGATTTAGAGGTTGCACAAATGGTTTGAAGTTTATGCGAAGATTATAATGAAATATTACGGAAAAAAATCAATTTCACTTATATCGCATTAACTTTGGTTCTAGTTGTCTAAAGTTGTCGGTGAAAAAATTAAAATCTGTTTGCCATGACAACGATTAACAAGCCTGTTGTTGTCTGGCACATATTCAACTGTACACTTACCCATTTAGATCACAAGACCCAAAGTTAGACCGATAAATGAAATTTGAAATGCTCTCATAGTAATTCCCATAAAAATTTCAAACCATTTGCGCGACCTCTAAACCTTCATCAATCTGTACCAATTTTCGCATATTTTGGGGTTTTGAAAAAAAATGATGCACCCTACTGAAGATACAGCCGCGGTACGCATAAATCGCACCATTTGGACTCGGTAAGGCCCGAAAGGGAAAATGAGGCGACTTTTCAGAGGGATTGGTCTGATCGTGATAAGGCACGAAGTTCATTTCGATTGAATGATTTTCTCGTTTCGTTCTCGCTGAAACCTTGTACCACGACCGGCATCGGGTTTATGCTCTCGGTGAGTCCTTAGAACCCGGATCATCTTCTCCGGTACTTGCAGGATTAGTGTGCCACTTGTTGGGATGATGGCACGTGGATTGAAAGCGGTACGGGAAGCTTGAAAATCAAGGATTATCGAAATCGAGAGTATAAACTGGTGAGTTGTGATTCGATGTCTAGATACCTACTGTATAGCAATTTGGTTGATAGGGTAAATGGCTCTAATGTTGGCCTAAGATTGGGTCCATCGCTAAAAATCTGCTATTTATCAATTTTATCTACATGAACGCGTCATTCGGACGGTACTTATGGATATTTTTGGTCGCTATTGAAAATTTAGTCTATTACTGAATTTATGTATGGGCCCAAAATTAGAAGCATTTAGGCCAACATTACATCCATTACCCCTATCTACCGCTTTGCCAAAAGTTCACCGCATTAGATTGCCGGAGTACGGAGGCTCCATATCCATCTCATTGAATCTAACTTGTTGAATCGAACGAGTAATGAGGACGCCGCGGCTTTTTGCAAAAAGCGCTCAATTTGCATAACTCCCTAGCTACTGTCAACTGCGACTGTCGTTGTGTTGATTCAATAAACCTTGTTTTATAGCACATATCTTCGCCCGACAAACGAACCCAGCCAGCCACTGGCACAGCGAAGGAAGGGGGGTTGAGTTCAAACCCCCCCGTAGAGCTTTGAGGCAAATACAAAATTGTCTCTTTATACAAAATGTGGGTTGACTTTTACTCTTTTTCGTAATTGTGTATTTTCATTTTGGAATTGCAGGGTTTTTCCCCGTTCAAATCTCAAAAATTTCCCGGCTCAACTTATTCAGCGAAAACGGAAGGCTCTATGTTTTCTCTCTTCCTTAGCACAGTCGGTAAAGGCGTAGCTACAAAGCAAGACCATGCTGGAGGCGGCTGGGTTCGATTGCCGGTCCGGTCTAGGATTTTTTTTTGTGTTGGACAATTTCTCTACTTCCCTGGGCATAGAGTATGGTTGTACCTTTTTTGGTTTGTTTTTTCCGTCGATCTTGTTTTCCGTGCTGAGCACCAATGCTACCGACGTGCCAGGAAGGCAGCTCCCACACCTGGACCCTACCTATCAACCCATCAACTCATGAACCGGGGACCAACGGCTTTACTTCCCATCCGAAGGAAGGCATGATCAGAGATGTTATGCCTCAGAACATCCCGGCGGCGCCGACTGGGATTGAACCCAGGCCTGCTGGGGTGAGAGGTAATCACGCTTACCACTACACCACCGGCGCCGTTAGAGTATGGTTGTACGTGCCACATCATTATATTTATGCAAAAATGGTACAGCTCTCAATTAATAACTGTGGAAGTTCTTCTGCTCCAACAATTTAAACAATCTGCTGAATTTTCGAGAATAATACCTATATATTTAAATATAAATAATATATATTTAAATATATAATATACATTTAAATATAAATAATATTTATGAGAATTCAAAAGGAATTAAAATGCTAATTCTTGAGAAAAACCAACATGCATTAATACAACATTTTGGTAAATATCCACATGAAGTTCTACCTAAGATAACTCTGAGATAATGTTCTTAGGAATTCTAAGATATATAGAGATGCACCAGCCTCGGGTTGAAAGTCTCGCTAATAAAGATAACCCAACATCTAAGATAATTTCTAAGGAATTTCTGGGATAAAGAAAGGAAGTTCTGAATTAAATTCCTGGGTAATTCTTAGAATAGTTAATATGCGTTGTTAAAAGAACTTGAAGGATGATTTCTATGTGATTCTGATGAGATTTTTGTTGGGCACCGTGGAAAGGATAGCAAGTGAATTTTAAGAATAAAGCCAAAAGAATTTTGACGAGAATACTTGGAGAATTATAAACAGACTCTAAAATGTGTTCTGCTTTTTTCATCAAGAGAATTCCGTGAAATGATGTCTGAGCTTTTGTAGATTTTGATATTAGCTACAATTTTTGTGAATGCTTCAAATCTGTATCTTTTATCCATGATGAGCCAGAGCGAACAGAACCAACCATTGTTTATCAGTGAATGTACCATACTTCAACTTCATACATCATTTTACGGATTTTTTTGATGAAAAAAGTTAGAGGCAAATTAATGTCAATGAATGCACGAAAAGAATGCAAATGATTGTCCATGAACATAATTTCAAGGTAATTAAAAAAAAAGTTTTTCATTTTAAATCGGTTAAAACATATTTGGAAAAGTAACACATTAGTTGATAAAGTTAAAATATTCATTTATTCATAAAAAATATAAAAACTTAATTTAAGTGACCATATATTAAAGTTCATAAATTTTTCCCGATTCTCCCGTCGAATTCTCGGGTTATTCCCTGTTTTCCCGGTTACTTTTCAAATTCCCGGTTATTTCCAGGTTCGCTGGCCACTCTGAGATTGTGAATCAATTGGAGCGATATTTGCTTGAACATTTTCAGAAATAGTATAACAATGCAAGAAAAGAATTTTCTATAAAACCGTAAATATTTTGGAATGCCGATTTTTAGCATTTAATTAATTGTAACAAGCACACCGTGGAATGATTTAAGCCGACAGGAATTCAATTTATAAACTTCTGTACAACTAAAAAATATCCATAAAAATTTTAATAAATTTTAAAATTTAATTTTAATATTTTGATTTACACCGGAAGATGTATTCGAATTTCCTCAGAAATTTTCTTCTGACTTCTGTGTAAGTTTTTCTTTTCGACTTGCTCAAAAAGTTTCATCCAACTGGTCCAGACAGTGACATCCAACTTCTCCAGATTGTTCATCTGATTTTTGGTTTTCTTCGGCAGTTTCTTCTAACTACCTCCGGACGGTTCTTCCGATTTCCTTTCAAAGATTCTTCAGCCATCCCTCAGAAGTTTTGTTTTAACTTCCTCCGGAAGATTCTTCCAACATATCCTGAAAGTGTTTTCTGTATTCCACTGAAAGTGTCTTAAAAATAATTCCGTAATTTTGTACTGAAGTTTCTTGAAAATTTCTTCCCAATTTTCTTCCACTTTTCCACGGAAGCTTGTTTCAATTTTAATGTTTTTACGACTACCACTGGAAGACTCTTCTGAGTTAAAACCGGAAGATTCCTGGAACTTCTCCTGGAAATTTAATCCGGTTTTTCTTACAGACTTGCTGTGAAAGATTCTTCTGCCTGACACCGGACAATTCTAACGATTTCTTCTGGAAGCTCCTTTCGAGTACCACTAGAGGTGCTGCTGACTTGCCCAGGAAGTGTGTGCCAAATTCTTCGGGAAGTGTCTCCAATCTTTCTCTGAAAGTTTCTTCCGACTTACCCCCCGGAATTCGCTACAGTTTTGGATGTTTTCTCGCGACAGAATCGTTTAACTTCCTATGAAAGTTTCTTTCAGCTTTATCCGGAAGTTTTTCTGACTTCTCTGGAGGTTCTTTCCAAAATTTCCAAAAAGTTTTCACCAGCTTCAATTTTTCAAAGAATTGAGAAACGTAATTTTAGGTGAAATTAGCGAAAAAATAATTCCCAGAATGTCACCGGTATTTCAGTAAATCTCGATTACTTTTTCGAAGAGACGTATCAGCTTTTGTAAACAAAACATTTGATCGTCGGTTTGGCGTAACTGGTAGCTCGCCCACGCATACTAACGCCGCTATCAGGTAGGGTAAAATTTCCCCTATCTGATGGTAGTTCTAGCACGCGTGGTCGAGCTACCGGTTACGCCAAATCGACGACCAAATGCAGTGTTTACAAAAGCTGATACGTCGAAAAAGTAATCGAGAAATATTAAATAACGTAATTTTTACAATCCCCCCCCCCTCTCATAACAGAAATCCTGACTGCACCACTGCAGCCAGCATAGCTCTCGTCCAAACTTGTCACACGGGATCCGCCATTGTTGCTGTTGTTGTTGGAGGTGTTACGCAACAGCAATGTCCCCCGCCCAACCCAATAATGTGTAGGTACCATGTGATCCATGGAACCAGCATTCGGTTCTCCCACATGATGCACGATTCTTCGCTGCTGCTGGCACTCGCTGGACTGGCCTTGGCTTGTTGCTCTGTGAGCGGTATCAGTAGCATTCAGAAAAAAAAAAAAACAGAAAAGTTATGTAATTGAATATCCTTGCTGCCTGCGCGCGAGCCTTGCAGACGGTGGATGGCGAAACAATGCAGAAGGTGGTCGCCGTCGTCGGTTTTATGCAAAACAAATCATGTGGGATAATTATTTTTTTCCTGGGTTCAATGCTAAAAGGTTATAGGTCAGCGTAAACTCTGGTCGAGGGCCAAACCGAAAAACGGATCACTACCACCGTGGGTTGCAGTCACTTGAGAACATTGCTGTCCAATCCATGTGGATGTGCCACACAGGCACACTACAGTAGTGGTGTGCATGTTTTCGTGTGGGAGGATTCAAACAGCTGCTCAGTTGCAGCTTCGGAAAACTGTTATATAGTATACTGGTGAACGAAAAGCTTTTCGTTGTCTGCCATCTGTCTGGATCGACCGGGGTGGATAATATTGAGATTACCATGGTATCCACCATCAGAGCGGTTCAGGTTATCATTCCGCTCCGCTCAGTCGATTCCGGTGATCACTCTTGGGAAAAAATAAGCAATTTTAAAATTTATCAAAATCATACAGAAGTTAAACTTTAGAAACTTAGATCTCAGGATTTCCTGGATATCATTCGTTCGAAATTTAGAAAAATCTTAGTTTGAATCCTTAATTCACCAATGAATTTAGGATCCCCTACCTTAATTCGAAGTGTTGCTGGTTAATTGACAAGGTCATGTGGTATTCGGTCATGGCGAGATTTTTTATGTACCACTTCAATATTGTCACGCATTTGACCACAAACGTTTGGTTGCTGGGTTCATTATCAAAGAGCTTTGGGGGTGATGTGGCTGGCAGCCAGGCGAGCGAACGTTCAATGAAAATTAACTCTTAAACAACAATAATTTATGGTGTTCCTGAGACGAACCGTTTTGTCGTGATGAGTGAGTAATGCTGAGTTATAGGGTGTTCAACACGAATGAGACTGGCGAGCTGTATGTTGTTTGGAACGAGGGTGACACGCTTGGCATAGATGGCCCAAAGCGGCTCACGAACAGCTATTGAACCAGATCAGTAGCGCTGCGGCTTCTTCCTCCTTCTTCGGTGAATGGACGCTCATGTGGGCTGCAGCTCGCTGCTTGCGGGGAGCCTTTCGTTGTGTACTGGAGAACAATGTTCAACGCCACGCGCCGAAAGCACTGCTGCTGCTGCTGATGATGATGATGATGACCGACCGGAGACCACCACACACAATGATTGAATAAGCACCGTTCGGCGAGACCGCATGGAATTCGATTTTGAAATCTGTGTTAGGGAAAGGGCTTTTTGCAGGCAATCGGTGATAATTTTAATCACCTTGCAATAGTTGGGACATTTATGTAATTTTCAAAAGTGACCTATTGAACATTGATAAAGTGTTCATTTTAGAAGATTTGTAGAAACATTTCCAATCGATTGGCTTGTTTAGAATTAAAATACATCCGGTTTTGACCGTGTTATAAGTGGTAAAAACCTGACCACTTTTCGTAACGCGGTCGATTTTAGTTTTTTTGAAACTGCACCACCAATATGTTTCCGAAAGACGTAATCCTACGTCCAAAATGAGTTTCCCCGGACCTCGTCAACTGGCTAAGTTGGTATCTGAAGGATCGAAAGATTGTGGTGAAAATAGCGTCCGCATCTTCAGAGCCGTTTACGTATTTATCTGGTGTACCACAGGGAAGTCACCTAGGTCCACTCCTGTTCTCGCTGTTCATCAGTGATCTATCCCACCTACTACCATCACCGGTTATTCTATGCTGATGACGTCAACATTTATATGTGGTGCCTCGAGGACTGCCTAAATTTACAACAGATCATAGATTGATTTACAGAGTGGTGTACCAATGACTTGTTGACACTAAGTGTCCACAAATGTTGCGTTATTTCGTTTCATCGTAAACAGAAACCGATTACACACGACAGTATCGCAAACGAGCCCCTTGCTCGTATAACTCAAGTGTGTGATTTGGGCGTCACCCTTGATTCTGCGTTCACCTATCGGCATCATTGTAATGATAGGATCAAATCGACAACTTGGGTTTATCTTCAAAATAGCGGACGAATTTCACGATCCTCGTTGTCTTCGGCCGTTATACTGCTCATTGGTCACAAATATCACAGGCTGCATTTGTTGCAAACATCTTTTTATGTGAAACGGTCTCACCAGATATACTGTAGCAGCTGAATTTGCATGCTCCAGAACGATCTCTTCGACAACGTGGTTTCCTGATGCTTCAATCTCGGAATACTGTGTTCACGACCCAGTTCAGTTGAAGTGTACAGCTTGTTTGACTTCTACCGTTGCCTTCAAACAGAGATTTCAAGGTAGAATCTGACAAAGCTACACAAGCTAATTAAAATGACAATCGGCCGTACTTTTTGAGATGGGTTAATCAATTCTATATATGATTTTGTTTGGTAAACTTTTTTCAAACGCTGACTATTCTGTACTTATTATGCTCCAGTATTTATGTTTAATTTGCTTTGTAATTGGTTTTAAAAGATATGGGGTTTTTACGTCAATTTATACATCAAGTCAGATGGAGTAAATAAATAAATAACTTTTGCCCTAGAAAATGCAGTAGTTCAAATACAATTGTTGTATTTGTAATTCAACGGAATTGAGAAGACAAATGCAGTGAAATTCCAATGAGGATTTATGACAAATTTTTAAAAGAATCTTTACGGAATTTAAAGGGATGGTTTGAACATGCTTAGCAAAATTTCAAGGGAAGTTCCTGAAATAAAATAAAAAGCTGAAATATTTCTATATTTCTGTTTAGATTTTCAAGGTAATTCTGAGATGAACTCCAAGGAAATTCTTATATACGAAGCATAGATTTCCAAACGATAACTTTTAAATAGAATTATTAAAGGAAAGCTCGCGAGTATTATTAAGAATACATACCAAGTGCCAAATTTTCAGTATTGAATGTTGATATAATGTTTCGATGGAATGTTCAGGAATACAAGTAATTTCAAGTAATTCCTACCAGAATTGAAGGAAATTATGAAATTTTACAGCACCACAACTCTTACGTCTTCCCAAGAACGGCATAGGTTCAGTTGAAAGGCAACGAAACCAATTCGTACGTAACAGATGTTCACCGTAAGAGGCAATTTTCCCCATCGCCATTGATTCAATCTCGCTCGGTTGGTCATTTCGGAACCACCAGGGCAACGTAAGGAGAAAACCTGCTGCCGGGAGGAGAAGGACTGTGGAGCCACACGAGAATTGCATGCTTTGGGTTATTTTTTCTCGGTGGTAAACTACCCCTTTCGCTGCTAGCAGAGAGCTGCGAAATGAATGATACAACTCAGATGGTGGTGGAAGGCGTGGGGGGGGAGGGAACAGTTGTTCTTGCTTCTTCTGATTTTTTTCGGGCTTCCATTAGCGTACAATTTTCTGGAGGTTGTGTTGTTTTTTATGCAACATCCAGTTTCTTTCCAGTTTGCGCTACTACCTACTCAGACGATGCTTTGCTAGGCTAGGGGCAGATGTAGGGGAGCGGGGGATTACAGGAGAACGCCGTAAAAGAAAATTATTATTTTGGATCTGTACGTCTTTGTTTTCATAGTGGCTACTACACAGTAACAGTCCATCATCAAGGAGGTACAGTTTCGCCAAAAACATAAAAAAAGAGCGCCAAAAATTGGCTCAATGCAACAACACCGCGCGAAAACAACACAACCAAAACCGGTTTGCTCTGTCCGAGGAACGGTTCCTGTGGCACAGCCTCCGTCGCCGTTGATGGGCCTCAAGAATTTAAATTACCTGTGCCGTTTTCCTGAGCCAAAAAGGATACGGCAAAGGCGGTGTGAGTATTATTGCGTGGAGTGGACACCGCGGGAACGACGCTCATTACAGGGTACACTGCAGTGGCAGCAATCTATCTACAAATGGGCAGTGGAAAAATTTCGACTGTGTGGGCCCTTGGCAGATAATTATGGACTGGAAACTGGCGAAGAAGGGCGAGAATGGCTTTAAACCAGTTTTTTTTTTGTTTTACTCAGTGCCACACACGCATGTGATAGCATATAGACAGAGGAGAGGGCAAAAGGACCACGCAGGATTGTTTTGATGCAGTGGTACTGCGGTTGCGAAAACAAAAGCGTAAGTACCTACGGGGGATTTTGCATGATCTTGCAGACCCGATGGAACGGGACATGTAGTCGAAATATGTTTAACGGAAAATTTATGCTGGCACGTCGAAACGACTCTACAAGATTGGCACCTTCCAAATGGATCCTCAGGACTGTGAGTTCCAACAAGTTACATCACACATACATGGAGTACAATCAATACCATGTAACAAGAGTTGGGTTCAACAGATGATTGTTGCCGTTTTCGCCCCGTTCCCTGATGTTACACCTACAGTCACCACCCCCACCGATCACCTTCCACGATATTCTTCCAACATCCTTACAAAACGAACGATTTGAGAGCTCCTGGTAGTTTTCCATTACATCCTCACACACACATACCTACATGGTGGAAGTTGTAAAGTTACATCTAGGAAAAATCATAAATGTCCCATTTCCCAGAATGACGTGCACTTCTAGTGCGGTCCAAGTGCAATCGAATATCCAATTCATCTTCCTAATTGGCAGCAGTCGAATCCCGCAACATCATCAGCAGCAGTATCAAGCTTCTAACAATCGAGTTAATGTTGCCCACCTCGGGCAAACACTTGACACAATAACATGATTCTTTAGTGGCGCGAACGAAAGTCTGCTATTGCTACTCTGTTCTACACCCACCAGCTATTGTTTGTAATGTAAACACAATTTCCCCTTCTCTGCCCAACGACGGCAACACGAACGCGCGTGCATCGATTCCCACCGGCGCTTATGTAATTCCATCTCTCACTCCCTAGATTTCGGTGGTCCCGAATTGCAACAATGTACCTAGTCCGGAAAATCCCCAAGCGACGACTAGGGGGGGTTGCCGAGAAGTATATAACATTCCATCCTTTTTTCGACTACACACACCACACCCATCCGCCCGCGCCGTCCGGAGAAAACAGGAGCCTCGATTGACTGTTTCTGGTTCTCTTGGGCGCGGGTTCTAGCTCTAGCAGAACCATCGCCGACGTTATGGGCTTCTGTTACTGCCGTTCGGGTGTGATGTAATGCTCGGTTGTTGGAATGCTGTAACTCCCGGCCGACACTGCTGATAGCGGGACAGTGTGGTTGTGTTTGTGATTGTGTAAACGGGGCGACAGGAGAGGGGGATAATAACTGGGACACGTTCTAACATTATTTTGGGCGCGAAATTCCGCGGTTCGGAGGCTGTTACATCTCTATTACAGGGAGCTGTAGCGAATTTCTAATACTGATAGAGACGTGTAATCGCGCAACTAGCGACACTGCGACACCTTTTCGCAGGTGTAAAGCGGAAAGAGGTGATAGGATTACTCTCATTTTTGCCAGACGGTCGTAAATCATGCAGGAAACAAGGAATGTTTGTAACTACAGATTGGCAATCAATCTTTTGAGAATTTCACAATTCGCTCTGTACAGGATCTATCTTTTGGTGACACTCCAATTGGGTTCTTTCGGGGTATTGAGATAATCGCATATTCATAATCTGCATTACAAATGGAATTTTGGAGCGCTGAAGCTATTTTAAATATGTGCGATTACATCATGGAGACCAAAAAATCCCGGTTCGAGATACATTTAAATTAAACTTTAAACTGAATACGATGGAGCCGAAGGGATCCCTTGGTTAAATAGGTTTTTACGTAGGATTACGTCTTTTGTCAACATATTGGGGGAGCAATTTCAAAAAACCAAAATCGATCGCGTTACGAAAAGTGGACATGTTTTGACCACTCATAACTCTGTCAATATCGTATGGATTTTAATTCTAAACAAGCCAATCGATTGGAAATCTGCTTTAAAATGAACACTATTAAATTACACAAATGTCCAACTGCAAAAAGAGCTTTCCCTAACACAGATTTCAAAATCGAATACCATCCGGTCTCGCTTATTCAATCACCGTGTGTGATGGTGTCCGGTCGGTCCACATCAGTTGCAACAGCAGTAGTACTTTAGGCGCGTGACGTTGAACATGTGCTCCAGTACACAACGAAAGGCTGCCCGCAAGCAGTGAGCTGCAGCCCACATGAGCATCCATTCACCGAAGAAGGAGGAAGAAGCAACACCGCTACTGATCGGATTCAATAGCTCTTCGTTAGCCGCTGTGGGCCATCTATGCCAAGCGCGTCACCCTCGTTCCAAACAACATACAGCTCGCCAGCCTCATACGTGTTGAACAGACTAATAGCTCTGCACTACTCAACCATCACGACAAAACGGTTCATAAATTATTGTTGTCTAAGAGTTAATTTTCATTGAACGTTCACTCGCCTTGCTGCCAGCCACATCACCCCCAAAGCTCTGCGATAATGTACCCAAAGGTTTGTGGTCAATTGCGTAACAGTATTAAAGTACATAAACATTTTCGCAATGACTGAATACCACATGACCTTTTTAAATGAACCAGAAAGACTTTGAATTAAGGTAAGGATAAGGACGCTAGAAAATTAAAAAAATCTCGAATTTATGATTGATCGCAAAGATCTCGCGATTGGAAAATTTTAGCAAGAAAAAATCCAATCATTTTTCGCTATTTTTATTATCTATTGAATAAACCAAAAATTCCGTGCGCTTTGTGCACGAAAATGCGTCATTTTGTCATCAGAAAACGAAGCGTTTCCGTGATGGGAAAAGTGGTTTCTCTAACACAGTCGCCGAATATACATAGATACCGAGTAAGTAATCGTCAAATCTACGGCCGTGCCTTGGATACAGACATTTTTTTTTAAATCCGCTGTTCGGGAGATAAATTCACTGCGACCTGTAAGTTGATCTATTTTAAATTGCAGGAGTAAATGAGGATTTTTTGTTATGTAATTACACCGTTCCGATCACATAGTCGTGAACCGTGTTTATTGCAGAGTTTTACCAACAATATATCGTTTTCCTTCTAGAGCTAAGCTATTTTGCAATTTTTATTAATTGTGGTAGTCATCGCAAGCGTTCCTGCATACCTAAGAGAGCAGAATCGTGCATCTTGAATTTGTTTCTGCGTTCGAAGTCTTTAAATTTTATCTATGTTTTAACCACCTTGAAAATTCACTCCGAACTCTTTACAGGATTTCATTGGAATGTCATCAATTCCCTTTACCGAATTCTTTTCCGAATTCCTTCAAAATAAATTTCAGATTCACTCTGGGAGTCCTTTGAAAATTTATTTATAACAGTTCATACATTCTCTGTAGAATTCATTTTAAGATTCTCTTTGAATTTTTAATGATTCTTTCAAGTATTCACGGGTGTATTTTTTGATAATTCTTTTTCAAACATGAATTCTCCCTAGAATGCCCATGCAATTCTGAACCTCAAAATTATCTTGAATTTCTGCTCCAAATTTGCTTGATGGTCTCCTCTAAAATCTTCTGAAAATCCGCTGGAATACTTCTCAGAATTCTCGAGAACTTCCACTCGAGATGCCCTTACAGAGTTGGTCCTGGAATGAAATCTAGCTGAACAAAATTAATAACTCCAAAACGGGCCATTTTATTGACTTTGTGTTAGGGGGTGACCCCAGCGTAGAGGTTAGCATCCATACCTCTCACGCCAAAGTCACGAGTTCAAATCTCACCCCCGTACAAGTCACGAATGACCCAAGAGCGTTAAAGTGACTATAATAATAAAAAAAAAGACTTTGTGTTTTCGGAAATGTTTTTTTTTTTTTTTTTATAAAAAGTGCCATATTTTGGCGAGTAGTACTAAACTTGTACTAAACTGCTATTCAAAATGTATCTTTTTAATTATGGTGTATGGTGTCTTTGACAAAGTTGTTTATTAGTCAACAATATGAAATTCTTACCAAGACGTTAAACTTAAAGCTCCTTTAGTTTTAAAGAAATCGCTTTTTTTTTTAGATTTAAGGTCCCAAAAATCAGTTTTTTACACTTAACTATATTTTGTCTCTTAAAAAGTAGTAGTTTTTTTACTGCCGTATTACAACAAAGGTTGGAAATGCTAGCTAACACGAAGCTTTAGTGTGATAATTTATTAGCTAGAGAATGATCTTTAGAAGCGGGTAGGTGGATAGTTCCGTTAGAGTACGGCAGTATGAAAATTGAATAGAAGTTGAATTGAGCGAATGGCCATTAATGGCCATTTTTCAAATTCTATTCAATTTTCATACTGCCGTACTCTAACGGAACTATCCACCTACCCTCTTCTAAAGATCATTCTCTAGCTAATAAATTATCACACTAAAGCTTCATTTTAGCATTTCCAGCCAACTCTGAAAAAAGCTAACTTCGCGTATGAAGTAACATAAAAACATTATGAATCAGGGTGACCAGTGAATTTTCATTTTTAAAATCCTGGTTTTTTCCCGGTTAAAATCTTTAAAAAATCCCGGTTGTAAATATTCAACAACAAAACGAAATTGAACCTCGAATTGAACGCATTTTTAAGAACGTTCTGAAAGGAATTTACTCATCCCCAAGATTCTGGGGCTTTAAAATTTGTTTAGAGTCTGAAACTAGAACTTCTTTTTCAAAATGTGTGATTAATAACAATCGTCGTGATGCAAGAATTCGAGAAAAAATAATTAAAATGTAAGATTTTGTATTTTTTTCAAGATCACAGATTTGAAAAAAAAAACATACTTATGAGTCGTGGAGTCATAATTGTCACGCTCTGAGATTTGGAAGCATTTTAAGGATTGTAACAAATTACATAACAATGTATAGAATCTAGCGGGCAAATTCTGGAATTTTAGTAAAATTTAAAAGAATTCAAGCTTTGATTTCAATCAAATATTGAGAAGGATTCCCACACAGCTTTCGGAGGAGAAGTTCTGAGCAGAATTCCAGAATTATTCTGACTAAAAATCCTTAGAAATTGTTAGATGAATTTGGAGGGAGTTCTGTGGAGAAGAATGCAAGTTCTAAATTAAATTGTTAGGTAATTTAAGAAGGTTTAAAAAGGAGTTGTGAAAAACAAAACTTTGCGGAAAATTATTACGTGATTCTAATAAGATTTGTATGGGGATCTTAAGGAAAATGACAGATGAATTTTAAGAAGAATTCCTAGAGAAATATGATCAGAATTTAACAAGCAACAGAGTTCTAAGAATGTTTTGGCAATAATGTCAACCCTAGTGCGAAAAATTAATCACAGAACTCCAACAAAATTGATTTGCTGATAATTTGAAAGAAATTCTCCAAGGGGTTTCTTAATAAAATTTCAAAAGATTTCTTTTGTTTTGAATACAGTTTTTTTTAAAGAAGAATAATTTTTTGAAAAGATTTGTTACGGATAGGCTCAAGGGAATTCTAAGAAGGATTCCAATTAAATTCTTAGAAGGGGTTGCAAGGAAATTCCAAAAAGGAATTCAATGGTAATTATTACGCAGAGTGCTTACTGGTTTATTTCAGAACAATTTCAA
Organism: Ochlerotatus camptorhynchus; assembly: GCF_037179485.1. Lineage (NCBI taxonomy): Eukaryota > Metazoa > Arthropoda > Insecta > Diptera > Culicidae > Ochlerotatus > Ochlerotatus camptorhynchus. The sequence goes on along the minus strand of NW_027040918.1, from coordinate 6,396,099 downwards.
GATAATTCAGAGCAGAATTGCAAATTCGGTTTTAACAAATATTAGTTTCCAAAGTCCAGCATCTTCATATATTTTTTTAAGGACCATGCACTTTACATCTGAAATTGAAACGACAAAAATTAATTTGCAATATTGCTGAGTGATTAAAATAAAACAATAAGACGGGAAACTGAAGAAAATTTTACAGCAAATAGAGCAAGATATTCATTTGGTGAAGGATCACTCTATTTTAATGGTTTATTATGAAATTCTGGTGTAAAAATTAGCCGAGTTACCGGGTTTTTCCCGGTTTTGCCGGTTACTTTTCAAATTCCAGGATATTTCCCGGTATTCCCGGTTTTCCGGGTTTGCTGGCCACCCTGTTTGAAGTAAAGCTAGAAGGTTTGCTAAAGATACTACCCTGTTTTGACATATCGGTTTAGCCCTGAAAATTTTAGGGTGTGAGTTTGTGCGACATGAATTTTGAAAGTTATGTCAAATTTAATGGTCTTTGTTCAATATCTTTGAAACGATGTGTCAAAACAGCATAGTATCATCTGAAAAGTTTCAATTTCTGTTAAAATACGTCAGTAAAAAATATAAAAACTACTAATTTTGATGACAAAACGAAGTTAAGTGTAAACAACTATAAAAATAAATGTCTTGAAAAATAAGGCAGCTATAATTTTAGCGTCTTGGTAAGAGTTTCATACTTCTGACTAATAAGCAACTTCGTCCAAGACACCATACCTCCAGAATTAATAATTTAAAAAATATAGTATGAATAGCAGTTTAGTACAATTCTTTTGGACCAAAATAGGGTGCTATTTATATCAAAAAACATTTCCGAAACCATAAAGTCACTGAAATGACTCGTTTTGGTGTTATTAATTTTGTTCCGCTAGATTGCATTGCTGGACCACTTAAGTATTATTTAATATTTATTAATATTTATTTTATTACTAGATTCTTGAAAACTTCTGCAAGCCTGATTTTGTTAGTTCCTTAGTTTTTGTCTAAGTTTAAAATCTTTAGAAATTATTCATTTTTCAGAAACCCATCAAGTTTAAGAACTAATGATGTTACAGAAGATCCACTCCAGACTTGTTATGTTCATAGAGTAAAAATGAATAACGAGCAAGATAAAGTTGGTTGTATTTTAAAATGTTTCGAAATTATCGAGAAAGTTCCTTGGCGTACTTTAATCTATTATATTCTTATTTTTAAGAATTACTGTTCGCTTGATACGAGAATTTCAAAAATTCCCTGAAGAATTCCAGGCTTTTCCGAGCAAAATAAAATTTCCTGCGGATTCCCGGTGCTCCAGGTATATCCAGGGTTTTCCAGGTAATAGACACCCTGAGCTCGTAGAACTTACCAGGAGGACATTGAACTTTTCTGAGGCTCGTAAAACGTCTGATGTTTGCAGTGCGTACCTTTCTTAAACTTTGAATTTTTTTCTGATTTTTTTTTATTTGTTTTCCGTCGATTTTGTTTTCCGTGCTGAGCACCAATGCTACCTACGCCAGGGAGGCAGCTCCCACACCTGGACCCTACCTATCGACCCATCGACCCTTCAGAAGTCGATTTTGAAGAACTTCGCTGAAGCTCAATGAACCTCTCTGAAGGTTGTTGAACTTCTCTGTTTCTCTGGAGTTTGCAAGAATTTTCTGGGGTTTGCAGAACTTTATTGAAGCTCATACAAATTTTCTGGAGTTCGGAGATCTTCATTGAATTTCGTAGATATATCCTGGCGTTTGTAGAACTTACATGAAGAACTTCGCAGAAACCTCAAGTTTGCAGAATTTTCTTGGAGTTCGTGAAAATATCCTGCAGTTCGCAAAGCTTTACTGAAGTATAGAATTTTAATAAATTACAAAGAAGTTGCCGAAAAAAATGCAGAACGTCCCCAAAGTTTGAGGCAGTTTCCTAAAATTATTAAAACCTCTTTGAAGTTCGTAAAACTTTCCAGAAGTTTACAGAACTTCATTTAAGTTCTTATACTGTTCCTGAAGCTCGTAGAACTTTTCGGATGTTTACAAAAAAAATGGGAACTGCGTTCAAGAACTTTATAAACATTGTTCAGATTGATTTTGAATTCGATAAGTTGTGCAGATATTAGAAAAATACGTCAAAAAACTGGATGCCTATATACATTTACATAACAAGTTTTTATCAGTCTTTTTTAAAAAGATGTGTTTGGGCTATTTTGGTACTTTACTATCGACTTGTTGCCAGGTGTGGAAGACCGTCATTCGTAGATGGTTATGGTCGGATGGTTATCTTTATTAACGAGACTTTCAGCCAATAGCTGGTTCATCTTGGACATTCGTAGTGAACGAAGGAGCTCGGTGGCTTAGTACTGACCATTTTTGTTTACTGAGCAGAAGATCGTGGGTTAAATTCCCTTAAATTCCAGGTTCGTCCTTAACAGGTTTTTTTTTTGTTTTGCTACATCAAAATCAGCAATTTCCAAAATTATGGTTATTCCTGGATGCAGAACAAAGAAATCCAAAAAGCTTGTCTAAATTTTCCCAATTCGTATATCATTCGAAAAGGGGAAAATAGCGAGTGTATCCCCGATGCCAGCCCGTCACTGGCTGGCCTCCGGAATTCATTAATCATCCACGGGGTCGATCGTTTCCGGGCGCAGAATTTATGCACAACCACAAAACCCGTCCAATTTTCCCCTTTTCCCAATTCTTCAAAGAGCGTCCGTCCTGCTGGCGACGGCTGACTGCAAGAGCCAAAGAGCTAGATTGATTGTTATATAGGTGTAGCTATAGAACTTTTTTTTTTTCTGTGGCCATATTAAAAAAGGATATTTGGGTGCGACCGCGAGTGTATAGTTTCTGAAAGCTTCGGTTCCAAAGGGAAAATGGCAGGGGGAGGTGTTGTTGTTTTTCCGTTTAAGGTGGGTGGCTGGTTTTTGCTACTGTGTGTGTATGTGTGTATTTGTTAGTGCGTAGCACTGAGCACGCGCGTTGTAGAGCAATTTTGCGCGCCTACCTGCCTGCCTTCCTGCCAATTTACCAAGTCTTCAGCTATAGATGCCTAGGTGTGTATTCGATTCGAATGACTACGAAGAGGACGCGCGCAATGATGATTGTCGTCTGGTCTAGAGTGGGTGATGTTGGTGGTGGTGGTGATGGGTGCTACCACAGCCGTGAGTCTCGACATCAGCCGTTCGACTACGTACAACTTCTCTCCTTTTCGTTCTGCTGGTCCATCTCCAGCATCCTAGTTCGGTTACCATGGCGACCCTGCGGCAATGAGATGAGATTTTATCGATCGGTTGGAGGATGGCAACGTAAAACTGCTGCTGCTGTGAGTTCGCAAAAGTTGCGCGGGAATTTTCCGAGCCCACGAACAGATGTGCCGCAGTTTGGCGGGAAAGTATGGCGCATGGTAGGAAGGCCGGAGGAACGTGGTGGGGGGAGAGCGTGAGGCTGGAAAAACATATGCGAAAATTTTACGGTTCACTTGGCCGATGCCTCTAGCTTCGGTGCAGGGATGGTTTTTTATAGGATTTTCGCTCATTTCAGTGTAATGCCGGACAAATGGGTTCAATCACTTTGCACCGGGTGGATATGGTTATGCAACTACTTCCTATGCATGTATGGGGAAAAAGGGTGCATAAAAGCTTTTCGCAGTGGAAGGCTTTTTGGTAAGATTTCTGACTTGTATGCTTTTTTATTATTTAAAAAAATCATCATCAGTCAAGCAATCCAAAATCTTTGCATTCTAAATGCAAATTATCTTCATTCCCGCTGACAGTTGAAATTCCAAAACAAGCAAAGTTTCGTCATTCATCAGTTTATTATCCGTAAATGAGAAGTTGTTAAAATAATTATGAAGTTTTAGTTGATAATGATTTTTCAGTCTCGAAAAAATCAAAATAAATGCTTTTTTGTTTTTCTCCCGTTTCGATTTGTTTGTGCGAATCTTCAGGGTCTCATTAGTTATGTCATTCAGTTTCTATTTAAACTACTATAAAAGTTTTAATTGGTTTCTATTTAAACTACTTTAAAATTTTCAATTGGCACCATCATTCAGCAAGATTATTGCATAGCTATTTAGGTTTATTACTCTGCCCGTGTTTTTTTAAGTTGAAGAAGCGTAACGACGGGTAAGCCAAAAGAGTTACACTCGTCAAAAATTTAAGCTTTCGAGTATTTTACGAGTTCCTGTTGCCTGTTGTTGTCCCAACAAAAAAAAACCTGTGCTGGGTAATAAACCAGAGTAGCTACGCACTCGAATATGATGCTAGTCTTACTAGATGGTATGGTACTGGATAGCAACATCGACTAGTAAAAAGTCGTGTGATTTCGAGCAATATCTGTCAAGAGACAGGTTATGTGCTTTGCACAGATTTTGGGCAAAAGCAGTGTAGGGAGGATGAAGGTTGATCAACTCGTGGAAGCTAATTTAAAGGGGCAAAACTCGACTAGTGCTTTGATGTTATATTGAAATAAATTGAAAACGAGACCCACACGGTCGATCGGACTTTCGACTCAATATTGAATCGAGTCGACTCCATTTCGTCAAAAGTGAGGCGGCTTAAATCACTGAATGACTTCGACAAAAATTTCGAACAACCGGTATAATTTTGGAATTTCAATCTCCGAAAGTTTATTTAAAAATTGTTTTCATTTCGGTAGCACTCTGTCCCATCGGATCCTATTTTCCCAGCCCTCTATATTATAATAAGTAACGAAAAATCACCCTCTCCCCACATACGTTAAGTAATTTGTAATTCAAATCGCAATAGATTATTTTATAGTTCTTTTTCAGTTTTAAAAATGACTGTTCTCGGTACTTACCCAAATGAATCATTTCAACAGTCTCATTCTTATCCATGCACGTGTTTATGGCAAAAATGTGGCGACCCCGACGTGATGCTGAATCTATCTTCAGGTTCAACAGTCAACCCTTTGCACGCTATAAGTAGTTAAATTTCACTTGCCCTTATCTCAACCAGGCTTGAAATATAAGCTCTAGTAAAGGGTACCCCGGCTGCCTGGTATAGAGGTTTGAGAAGAGTTTTGGCACCATTCCAGTCCGGGAATCATTGTGGCAAGCTATGGCATTCAACACTGGCTTTTTTAGCGGCTTACGCTTTGCCATCATCACACGCGCACGAATGCAGTCGAAGATAAAAAAAAAAAAAAAAAAACAAAACGCGCCCAGACACAACTGCTTTACCGAACAGGTAGACTCACTCTGACCCAATTTGTCTCAATCAGCACACTCTGACTCAAACCTCGAGTTAGATTCATGGTGAACCAGCACGACTACGCTCAATGACAATGACTGAAAGAGAGAGAGTCTGGTTAGATGAACACATTCATTCTCAGCATTTGTCTGCTCTCCCACTGAGATGCGTCGGAATATTTTTTTATTGCCTCTGTCCTATTCGTAGAGAGAGCCTGGTATGAAAATTAACATTGTGAGTTGTATCTTTCAAATACTGGTACTGAGTGTTCATTGATGCGAATATTTGTAGCATTGAGTTGAATTTTGCGGGCTTTTGCTTTAAACACTTGTCAAATATGAGGAAAATCGATAGCGGTTTCACATTAGTATACTCCTAGACTGAGTAAAATTGGATTGGATTTTCTGCATATTAGAGATGTCTTTCCAGGGTTTCCACGGCTTTTGCCCAGAAACTTCTACTTACTTTTCAGTAAATTCACATTTGACGAAATTGAGTCCGTCTAAACGATCGTGCAAAGCAAGATAATTCTAATTAGAAGGCAACATTTAAAGGGACAAAGCACGTTTGATTACTAGAGTTTCTAGAGAACAGGATGAAATGACCGCTTAACCGGAATGATCTTAAGCTTGAGAAATGTTGATTTCGAATCGCACTTCTTCTTCGCGAAACGTCTAATCAGAAAGATCTAGAGTAATCATACCAGTTTTATATGAAACCAAATATTGAACGAAGAAACATTCCCGAAAATAAGATCCGATTGATTTGCTCAGTTAGGAGATTTTCAGCCGCAGGCTGGTTCATCTTCGAACCAAATAAGATCCGAGATTTCTTGAGATCTTTGGAGAACTTGTTTTGGCAAACCTTGGCAGCTTTATGGATTAAGTCCAGAATACGTCAGGAACCGTACAAATTTATTTCAGATTTTTTTTCTTCGATTTGTTTTCCGTGCTGAACCCCAATGCTAACAACGCCAGGGAGGCAGCTCCCACACCTGGACCCATCAACTCATGAACTGGGGACCAACGACTTTACTTCCCTGATCAGAGATGTTATGCCTCAGAACATCCCGGTGGCGCCGACTGGGATTGAACCCAGGCCTGCTGGGGTGAGAGGTAATCACGCTTACCACTACACCACCGGTTTTACTGATCAAGTTCAAAGGCAGAGTTTATGAATCAACTACCTTCAGATTACTTTTAAGTTAACGTTGGCTTACGGTATTATAGATAAAGTATGGAAGACTTCCGGATAAACTGTAGAGATCTTATAGATTAAAGGGTGATACGGTCAAAATTTGGTCAAGGGAAAACGCGTGTAAATCGGTGAAATCGTTTATTTAAAAATCAAATTAAATTTCTTTTTCAAGTTCAATTAGTATAAAATTCAAGAAAAATATTCAGTTAGGCTTCCGCTTTTCCAAATCCGAATTGCCGGGCCTTACGCTTGACCCCTGCCATCAGATTTTGTACAGCCACCTTGTCCACCTTCTTCGCCGCAGAAAGCCAGTTTGCCTTGAACTGCTGCTCGCCCTTAGCAGTTTTTTTGGTCTTCTTTAGGTTCCGCTTGACAATAGCCCAGTATTTCTCAATTGGGCGGAGCTCTGGCGTGTTGGGAGGGTTCTTGTCCTTGGGAACCACCTGCACGTTGTTGGCGGCGTACCACTCCATGGCCTTTTTACCGTAATGGCAAGATGCCAAATCCGGCCAAAACAGTACGTAACAACCGTGTTTCTTCAGGAAAGGCAGCAGACGTTTATTCAAACACTCTTTCACGTAAATTTCTTGGTTGACAGTCCCGGAAGCTATGAAAATGCTGCTTTTCAAGCCACAGGTACAGATGGCTTGCCAAACCAGATATTTCTTTGCGAACTTTGACAGTTTCATGTGCTTGAAAACATCTGCTACCTTTCCCCTTCCTTTTACCGTATAAAACTCCTGTCCCGGAAGCTGCTTGTAGTCGGCTTTGACGTAGGTTTCGTCGTCCATTACCACGCAGTCAAACTTCGTCAGCATCGTCGTGTACAGCCTCCGGGATCGCGCTTTGGCCGTCGTATTTTGTTTATCATCGCGATTTGGAGTCACTACCTTCTTGTAAGTCGATAGTCCGGCTCGTTTTTTGGCTCGATGCACGGTTGTAGACGATACACCCAACTTATTTGCGGCATCTCGGAGAGAGAGGTTAGGGTTTCGCTTGAAACTACCGGCAACTCTCTTTGTCGTCTCAGCGGCTTCCGGTTTTCGATTTCCCCCCGATCCAGACTTCCTGGCTGTCGACAAACGTTCCCCAAACACTTTAATTACATTTGTAACGGTTGATTTGACAACTTTTAGCGATTTTGCCATCTTTGCGTGCGAGTAGCTCGGATTTTCGCGATGCGCGAGCAAAATTTTGATACGCTGCTCTTCTTGCTTGGACGGCATTTTGACAACTGAAGAGTGAATTCCAAAATCAAAATAGGAGCAACATTCTACACACACACACCTTCAAAATGAGGGGTGTTCAGGTTTTTTAAATGCAAAATTGAAAGAAATACGTCAAGTTGATATTGACCAAATTTTGACCGTATCACCCTTTAACTCTGCAGGTCTTATGAGTTTACTTCGGATGCCTTACGAGTTAACCATAGAGGCCTTATGGGTATACTCCGATAATCTTTGTGGAATTTACCATAGGTCTTTGTTGGTTTTTAAGTGAACAGAGCTAACTAAAAATAGCACCTTTATATGTAAATAAATACACATACATTGTACTATTAGTTTAACGCTTATTTTGTGATAACCAAATCAGTTATCATTTGGTTGTAATATAAGGCAACAGAAAACAACATGATATCTAGAGATCTTTAAAAGTCTAGACTATTCAGAAGTTTTCGAACTTCCAGCAATTACACAGGGGTACACTTTGTGAAAACCGAAAATGGAACGTGTAACGAAATTATGAAAGATTCTGAACGTTAATAACTCAGCTGCCCCTGGTCCAATTTTAATAATTTTATCATCAATAGATCAGACATATTTTTATGCATCAATAGCAATAACGACTGTTCATTTTCAAAAAGAAACTATTGCAAAAGTGATAAATGTCAATCATTGTCCAAAAGCGTCGAAATAACTAACAAATCCACCAATTACGTACATGCATATGCTGCTTCTCCAACACTGTCATCAGAGAGTCGTTAGTAGATGAAAAAGTCTAAGTGGCATTCGCCTCCGATCTTCGCACACTCATCGTCATATTCAGAACCATACGCCCCCAAAGTCCACTCAAAATGCTCTCCAGAGTTGTAATCTTGTAACCAAACTTGGAAGCAGGGATGCAAGTGATTTTGACCGATTCTTTTCATCGACTTTCTCTTTCGTTAATAACTCGACGGCAAACACATTCATTGATACGTTTGTTGTTCTGGATGATAGAAGAGCATAGCAGAAATAGTGCGAAATAGGTTAGTGAAGCCATGATCATCAAAAGAGGAAATCGATGAAGAGAATTGACTTTCACCCCTCTGTTTCTAAGCCCCTTAATTCAGTCGTTCGACATTTTCGAAGGCCCACCAAAAACATGAGATTACAGTATTTTGTAGACATGCCTAGATTAACGATTAATCGTAAAGATTTTTCCAGCTATTCGATTAAATGTTTATCGAATTTTCAATTATTCGAGCCAACATCCCTTCTTATTTCTAGTCGTTTGATTTAGCACAGTAGAGAAAGTAAATAAAAGTACTAATTTATCTGAACAGGCACAGGGAAGAACCATGACGTGTGCAACAGGATCATAAATTCACCGAAAAAAGTGTTAAGCGTCTTTCTGCTAAAGGCTAAGATTTACCAACTTGTTGAGAAAAGGAGTTTAACGAGAAAAACTTAAAAGGAGAGGTGGACAGTGATATTCTGTGGCCTTACAACCTGTCGCAGACACCAGTTCAACCACTGTCCAGCAGCAGACGGGCTGAACCGAAGAATATGGGATTGTCCGGTCCGATTTTCTGATCCAGTTGCATTCACGTTATCATCATCTTCCAAAGGTTTTAAGCATGTACTACCACACCAGCTCTTTTATGGGCCACCAAGATTTTCCAAAAGAGTTAAATTTCTGAACATGTCCCAACTAAAATTCATATCAAAAGGTTCATATCAGGGCAATCATCATACTAAAGAGTATAAACAGAGAGAACCCCGCTCAAATTCCTATTCCTACACCAAACACAAGCTAACGAATAACATTTATTATATAACACCACGTAGTCCTACGTCACCATTGCGTACAACCCCATAGAGTGCCCCGTAACGTGGGTAGATCACCTTTTCGTGGTACGTTACGGGATGTAGGGTGTCGACTCAAAGTCGAAAATAAAATTCCCTGACTTTCCCTGACTTTCCAGCCGGTTTTCAGAAATATTCCAGTCATCAAAACTTCGTTATTTTAACCTAAGAAGCTACAACGTGATGTGCTTTATTATAACGTACTGTAAATTAAGGTTAGTTTAAAATGAGCAGCAGGGTAAGTTTTCGAAGATATCAAGAATAGCATACTCATGGCACGTACTACAGAACTTGATACTAATACAATTTTTACAGAACATATGACCGACTACCTACGAAGGATGTGAATAGGCCTATAGGGCTATAAATATATATTATAATATAATAATGAATAACTACTGCTCACAACTAGGCTCACTATTCATTACTAAGTAATCACTGTCACCAAGCTCTCAATTTGTGTTCATAATTTCACAGCCAAATAAAAATCAACCCGTAGACGATCCTTTCTCTTAACATAAAGGGTGATACGGTCAAAATTTGGTCAAGGGAAAACGCGTGTAAATCGGTGAAATCGTTTATTTAAAAAATCAAATTAAATTTCTTTTTCAAGTTCAATTAGTATAAAATTCAGGAAAAATATTCAGTTAGGCTTCCGCTTTTCCAAATCTGAATTGCCGGGCCTTACGCTTGACCCCTGCCATCAGATTTTGTACAGCCACCTTGTCCACCTTCTTCGCCGCAGAAAGCCAGTTTGCCTTGAACTGCTGCTCGCCCTTAGCAGTTTTTTGGTCTTCTTTAGGTTCCGCTTGACAATAGCCCAGTACTTCTCAATTGGGCGGAGCTCTGGCGTGTTGGGAGGGTTCTTGTCCTTGGGAACCACCTGCACGTTGTTGGCGGCGTACCACTCCATGGCCTTTTTACCGTAATGGCAAGATGCCAAATCCGGCCAAAACAGTACGGAACAACCGTGTTTCTTCAGGAAAGGCAGCAGACGTTTATTCAAACACTCTTTCACGTAAATTTCTTGGTTGACAGTCCCGGAAGCTATGAAAATGCTGCTTTTCAAGCCACAGGTACAGATGGCTTGCCAAACCAGATATTTCTTTGCGAACTTTGACAGTTTCATGTGCTTGAAAACATCTGCTACCTTTCCCCTTCCTTTTGCCGTATAAAACTCCTGTCCCGGAAGCTGCTTGTAGTCGGCTTTGACGTAGGTTTCGTCGTCCATTACCACGCAGTCAAACTTCGTCAGCATCGTCGTGTACAGCCTCCGGGATCGCGCTTTGGCCGTCGTATTTTGTTTATCATCGCGATTTGGAGTCACTACCTTCTTGTAAGTCGATAGTCCGGCTCGTTTTTTGGCTCGATGCACGGTTGTAGACGATACACCCAACTTATTTGCGGCATCTCGGAGAGAGAGGTTAGGGTTTCGCTTGAAACTACCGGCAACTCTCTTTGTCGTCTCAGCGGCTTCCGGTTTTCGATTTCCCCCCGATCCAGACTTCCTGGCTGTCGACAAACGTTCCCCAAACACTTTAATTACATTTGTAACGGTTTATTTGGCAACTTTTAGCGATTTTGCCAACTTTGCGTGCGAGTAGCTCGGATTTTCGCGATGCGCGAGCAAAATTTTGATACGCTGCTCTTCTTGCTTGGACGGCATTTTGACAACTGAAGAGTGAATTACAAAATCAAAATAGGAGCAACATTCTACACACACACCTTCAAAATGAGGGGTGTTCAGGTTTTTTAAATGCAAAATTGAAAGAAATACGTCAAGTTGATATTGACCAAATTTTGACCGTATCACCCTTTATAAATTATTGTAAAATAGCAGAGCAGTGATTATTCTTGCATTGGCAACCGAACATGAGGATGCACTGCTCATGCATTAGTCAGTTTCGTACTCTCTGTAACTCCATATGACAACCACAGACATGGCAAAATAATGTAAGTTTAATTATCATTAACATTTTATTCTCTCAGTGAGTTCACATTACAACGAGAAATTGCAAGTTGAATATGTGTTTATTTTCATTTTCGGATTTGTTTTAAAAATGTTTATCATTTGAGCAGAACAATTTTCTCCTGCAAACTTTCGGCTTCTTTTTAAGCATCTTGAGTTTTCGGAATCGAGAGCTTCTTTCATACGACGATCCTTGTCTACATGGAAAGCGAATGCGATTTTTCGAACTCACTGAATAAGTTTATTCAAAATTTGTAAGTTTTCCAACCCACCTGCATGAGTAACACCATCATAGATCTGACGTCGCGCTACGACTGAAAGCCCAAACGCAATGTGGGCGGAAGCGGAACGGAAACGGAATGTTTGACAATTGTCACAAATGACATCAAGTTGCCTAACCGCAGTCGATTTGATTCTAACTAGTTTGCAATCCGACAAATAGACTTACGCTGTCATTGCGCTTGGGCCTTGACTCTTCCCTCATGTTTTCAAAAAGATGTTCTGCATTTACTGACAAACCTCTCTCTGCATTGGCGTTTCCATGCGATAAGCAGCAAATCATTTTCACAACCAACAATAGTTCTGAATACGCCGACCAATAACCTGTGCCAAAAAACTTCCTGTCGTTCCTTTTTGCGATCTTATTGATCAAATGTGCATTTACCTGTGCAATATTGTTCAGATAATCAATATGAATGAACCTTTCCAAAATGCCTCTAACAATTGGAGACATCGCGTTGTACAAAAAAGGCACCATAGGGTTTTCCGTCTGAAATTCGCATAGAAATGGCTCAACTTCGACAGCAACTGATTTGAAGAAAGCTAGCTTAATACCACGTTCAGACAACTACAGAGTTATAACATGTTATAACGGTTGTCCAATAATTGCAACACAGAAACCACCATCAAGATAGCGCTATAACATGTTATAAATCTGTAATCTGAACTTACTATTAGCCATAAGCAGCGAGTCATTCAAACCGTTTTTAACATCTTGGTAGGAGCTGACGTTTTGTCTTTCTGGACGCCTTGAATAAATTTTCGTATTTGCGGAGTAATTTTGATTGCCCTCTGCAGGGCTGGTAGCGATCACTGCTGTCAGAAATAGTAATTTTAGTGACCATGTTGAATAAATAAGTGATCAAATAGTGACTTAAAGTTGTAAAAATAGTGTCTAAAAGGTGACCTAAGAGAAGGTACATCAAATAAATGTTTGATGTTTTAGACTTATCAAATTATTATCTCATAAACACTTATGTCCGATATATACTTTAAAGCGACATATTCAATAGAAACTTTATAACCAAACCCACAGTATTAGTCACGGTGTCTATTAATTTCAAAAATCTGGAAAACCGGGAATCTTCAAGAAATTTTTTGTTTCCCTAAAATACCTGGAAGTCCGAAGAATTTAAAAAAATTCTTACTAAGGAAAATTTAAAGAAAATAATGAATTTTAAAATACAACCATTTATTTTTTCTCGATATTTTCATTCACACTTTGAACTTTTAAGATTCGCAGTGGATTAATCTTCAGTAAGAAATAAATTTAAAAAAATAAATATATTTTTTTGGTTTCTGAAGACCACTGTCTTTCTGTAACGTTTCCGAAATTTTTCTAAATTTATGGAACTTTTGTGCTCCCGAAATTTTCATGGAATTAGAACGAAATAATTAATATATTTCTATGATTTTTACTGAAGTTCTCAAGATTTTTCTGAAGTTCATAAAACTTCCCTTAAATTATCGACACTAATTTAAAACTTCTTCAATAGTCTAGACTTTCTTGGTGTCTAAACGATTACTGAATTTCTTTAAAGTTATCTAGACTACCCTGAATTTATCAGTATTTTTTAAGAACCCGGAATTTTACTGAAATTAATTAATATGCCTTGTAGTTTCGACAATGTTCCTTAAGTATTATAACCATTATTAACACTCGCTTTTCCCTGAACTTATCTATGCTTACCTGAAGTTCTCTAAATTTGTTTAATAATCCAGCAAATTTTCTGATACATATTCATAATTCCCTGACGCTTCTGGGCCGGGTAAAGCAGGTGCATAAGAACGCCTATCAATGGTTGTTGGGTTCTGCCCTGACCGGCAATTTGCGACCTCTGTGCACCTGAACTCCGATTCTTACATCCACGCGGTGCCCGGTGGGGTTGCTGGCGGTGATATTTGCCGTCAGTAATGCGAACAAGAACGGAGGATCATCGTTGTCACTAATGCACTATTGTCAATAAATCGGTTTTGCCCGTGATGAGGATGACAGAGCAAAGAGGTTATAGCCAACTCTAAGTAGCCTGTGATTATCGCTACCTGGGGATGCTAACCGGCTGGGTGCTGGAACTCCTTGTAAGTTGCTGCAAATTTGCTGAAGTTAATGGGATTATTCTGAAGCTAACTGATCATCCTCGAAGTACTCGGAACTTCGCTGAATATCATTAAACTATCTAGAAATATCTAAATTTAGTTCTCTGGAATTTCTAGAATATATCACTGCTTGCTTAAAGTTCTCGCTTTTTTATTAATGGAACTTCGTTTATGTTCTCTAACCAACTAAGCTAAATTTTCACATTTTTTAAGTTCTTGAAATCTCCATGATATATCACCCTTAAAATATTTTCACGTTTTCCGGATGTTCATAAAATTTCCAGGAATTCTCTCGAAGCTTTGCTGAAGTTTTCGAAAATGCACTGAGCTTCTCGAAACTTTTTTAAGGTTTCTAATATTTCCTTGAAATTATTTGAACGGCCCTTTGATTCTCTGATCTGTCTTGATGTTCTCGAAGCTTGAATTTGTACATGGAATACGAAACTTCAAGACATTGAATATTTTCAGACTTTGGACATACTTACTTGGAAAACTGAGGTAATTTTATCCAGAAAAATGAATAGACATCCATACATAGAGACAGACGATTAAACGTCACAACGTAAATAATGATTAATCTTGAAATAAATTTACGCTAAAAAAGTTGAAAATAGTTACTTATTGCAAGAAAAAGTGACTTTAGTGACTCGGTCTTAAAAAAGAGACTTTTTAGTAACTGACTTGAAAAAAGTGACCAAGTCACTAAAAATGACTCGCTGCCAGCCCTGCCTCTGAACAGCAGCACTATTTTCCAACCATCGGTGACCGCAAAACTTTAACGGGAATATGGTACATCCAGAATACATCGTGATAAACGCTCGTCTTGCTGGTACATCTTTAAAGATATTTTAGATACCACGCAAATATTGGACAACATCCCAACTGATACTGCGAACACTATCCTTGAATGCATTATGCAAAATAAACAGCCCACAGCTTCCCAGATCTATCAGCTTCTCGCCACCTTTTTTTACCTCTAGCTTCAATTCACATTGGGCCCATCCGCAACCGGCAAGGGCATCCATAAACGCAGCGAGTAGATCTGATGCCCGGGATCTTCCCAAAAACATTGACGTCATGCACTGATAAAATTTCAAATATTGTTTTTATGAGTTCCACACGTGATTTTTTGCGATGTGATCAACATAATTTTTTTCCCTGACCTACACTAAAATTCCCTGACATTCCCTGACTTTCCAGATCATAAATAGAATTCCCTGACATTCCCTGACTTTCCAGGTTTTTCCAGGTAGTCGACACCCTGTGTAAGATCTACCACCGATTCCTAGTCCTAACTTCTTCAAACTAGGGGAACAGGATTTTTCAGTAATCAAAGGAACACATCTTAGTCCTTGTTACTTTTTATGCCTTGTTGATAGTGATAAGTCCTCGGGTTGCCTGGACCGAGGATGATCTTGAAACAATGGAAAAAATGAGTTAGTTAGTCTTCATCTATGTAATTCCTAATCTTCTAATCGTTGTTCCCTAGTTTGAAGTGGTTAAGACTAGGGTTCTGATGCATGGTCATTATCGGTGTCATAGCTTGTTTTTGTTGTTAAGGAATCCAATTTCGACTGACAAAGGGGCGCGCCTTTGGAGGGTGTTCCAACTCCGAAGGGTATAAATAGCGGAACCTTTCAGTTAGAATCGATTCCTTGCGATGAAGGCAAGAATGACAACTGTATCAAAACCGAATACTTCATCATTTCTCAATAGTGATTGAGTAATACGACATGCACTAAACTAAGGACACGGGATATACTACAATAGATCAAATTACTGGTCGCAGTGGTGTTATGTCCCGAACAGAGGAAAAAAAACCCCATAGGGTTGTCCCTTGTAGTTTTTCCTGCTAGATTTCATTCCTGGCCAACTGTGCACTGTATGGTGGGTTCGCAGTGCATTGTATGAGAAAAATAGTCTAGAAAAAGACAACAGTGTGCATAGGAATGTTTTACAAAGTGATATGTCAACAAGATGCCTGTCGAATGGTCAGCCCTTAGTACCGAGTTCCACCACACGTCACAAAGTGCATTAAATGATTCAAAAATCTGAACATCTCTGCAAAAGGATAACAAGGGAAAGTCTCTTAGTAGTACTAAACTACACCGTATGGTGGCGTAAAATTGCATTGCATAAGGGTAGCTCTCTTACTCAGTATTTCCCTACCGATCACCTGAGGACACGGCAATTACAACATCCCTAATCAGTAAGGGATTTTCAAAATTGAACTTTCAACATATGACCGTTCTTCAGAGGTATTGTGCGACTTTCCTCAATTTTAATTAGGGCTTTTTTTCGTCATCCTAAATATGAGTGACTGACACCCATTGTTTTCGCCATCTTTGTCCATCATCAGCCTATTCTAATTGCGTCTGATTCTGCCAACCCAGTCGCCTCGCCAGTCAACTAACATCGAGGCAGCAGCAGCAGCAGCAGCTAGACAGACTGTCGTCGCCTGATGGATTTACGGATGCTTCTGCTTGCTGTTTCGGTAACACCCCACCAACGTCCGCTGACATCGATGATGGTGTTTTTGGTTTGCTAATGAATTCTCAGAAGGAATTAAACCTTTTGTGTTCAATAATTGTTTTTGTATTTTTTTTTATACACTACGCAGAAGGAAATTTCATCCCCACTGGGGTTCGTAGTTCACTGCTCACGACGACGTCAACAGAGAGCGAGCTAGACAGAGTGGCTTTTTCCACGGCCACCACCCACTTGGCTCGCCTGCGGGGAAAACTCCTATTCGGCGCGTGGCATCAATGACGGCGACTAAGACGATGGGTGTTCGATAGGGATCTAATCACTTCTGTCTTGGCGGGGTTCGACCGGCGATGGCAAAAATATTTATGAACTCAAGACTAGACAGGAAATTGAGCGGAAATGGGGTATGGTCAGCATCGGTGGAGGTTTTTTCGTCGACTGGGTGGTTATAGCGAACCAATCGAGCGCAATTGGGATAACACAGTTCAATCGGACGCCGGAAATGAGTCCTAATTAGCCGTTGCCGGTGCGGTTTGGTAGGAGGGATTTTCCAGGCAGCAGCACAAACCAAGGGCATGTCGATTTGGCGAGGAACACCAAATCGACAACTTAGTTCGAAAGCAACGGAATAGTTTAGTGATTGTGCACTTGATGGCGTTTATTTGGCTGGGTCTAAAACGTTTCAAAAACTGTCTACGCAGTTTATGAACAGCCCCTTGGTCACGATGGGTTGACGACCATTACATATAGATTTTGGTAAATATTTGAGATGCTGAACTGTATTAAGTTACACTTGATTTCGTGGTTCCCATATCGGACCTAGGAATGATCCTATTTAATCTCTGATCAGAAACTTTCAAACTACACAATTGACGGGATTCTTCATCGAAGCTCGACATATTTCATCGTACCCGTCCGTTCGAAACAGCAGTCTGGTAGATTGGGGACGGGAATTCGCACCCACCCGTAACAAACTATTGCATACACTCTCTCTCACACACACACACACTGTTCGACGTGGCATGATCCCCGGGCGCAATGGACGAGGAACAACGACGACGGCGATGCCAGCTGATATTTACTACAAAGTTTGAAGCTACATATTTCGCGCGTAGATCCCAGAGTAGGTAGGTATGAGCAGTCGTAAAACTACCAAGATACGAAAGGGTATACCACGACAGCATGCCACCACATGGTTTTCCCCGACCCCTTGACAGTGCAGCAAGCAACAATTCTGCTGCTGGGATGCTGGGAATGGAATTTCATCTTCCTGACCTCTCTGGAATCTTCTCCACACGGCGACGCACTAGCTGTGCAGAGTTTCCCTATGAAGAATGGGGCCTTCGACGACGGTGATGATGATGATGATGATGATGCAGATGATGACGATGACGGGGGTTATGTAAGGGCATTTGGGAGCAAGAATGGAGTGAGAGGAATTGCATCCCCCCCCCCTCCAATGCTCTGCATTTGGGGGAAAATGGTGCAGTATTAGTGTGAGTGCACCAGCAGAAGTACCCTACATAGAGCTCTCCCCGTCTATGTGCATCGCGCGCAGCAGCGATGATGGATCTGGTGGTGCTAGGCTTCTTTTCCCGCTGGTATGTAGTGTACCGGAAATATCGTACGTTTTCGTTTCTGGGATGAAAAATCGATAGGATAATTATCCGTCTGTTACGATGACTGCACCGGAGGACCACCACCATGCGTTCGCATTCGGTTTGGGTCAAGCCGTGTTGTAGGTCAGAACAGACGGAAGGCGTATCCTTTTCTGCAAGTGCAAGGCAACGGGGGACGGCGAGGGTAAATTGTTTAAAAACAATTAAATTTTAATTGAGGTCAGCGAAGGCAATCGGATGATTGGCATGGCATAATTGTAGGCAGTAGTAGTAGTAGTAGTAGCAGTAGTAGCGAGTATAGTGCAGTTCCTAAATCGAGTTAGACTGCAGTAATTACGGTTGAATGGTTATTTTGTTGAATCTACTTTAATCAATTACCGATGCGGAAGAGTTGAGAATTTATGGTTCAATTGTAGGTGGATATGGTTTGGATCAGTGGTTCTCAAACTTTTGCTGATTTCGACACACTTTGGGAAATTCCTCACTGGCGATCCTCCAAACTTTAAGATAGATATCACAAGGCCAGAATGACCGTAAAGCTATACAATAGTATTAAAAGGATTAAATAATTAAAAAAAAAACGAACCAAAGAGCACCACAAAATTATGAAATACTTCAAAAGGTCATCAATAAACACCAACCTTAGAACGATAAAATGGCATTCAAAAGTCAAAATTGCCTAAAAATTCTTAAAAAGAAGTAACAATTAAGGTTTCATGATGCACAACATGATTAAGACTTGAAGAATGCTTTAAAGCATCAATAAAACATGCAATGATGCTTTTTTATCTAGTTCGTTTATTTTTAAGGCTCAATCGCGTTAGCTTTACGGAGCCGATGCAATGATGCTAAATGCTACAAAGTTCTTTAAAATGATAAAATCACAAAAATGCTTGGCGGTCTAGAGGCGACCGTTTTTGCTTACTGAGCAGGATATCGAGGATTTAATCCCATGCTTATTAATATTAAAAAGTAGCAAGTTCCGATTGTTTCTCCCCATGATTTTTCAAATAGTTATGCAAGACGAATCCATAAGTATTCCCTGCCCTCATTAACTCTGCCTGTGAGGCTCAAAGGACATCTCAACTTCCCATAAAGTGAGTATCACACAAGAGCGCAATCCATCAAATTTTTTACCGCTTCCAAAATGACATGCATTCGACCCCCAACAGCAGTATTCCACAAAATATATGAGATAACCAGCATTAGCACATTGGCAAAAAAACACTGCTCCCCCCCAGCGCTATATAACGGGTTTCTGCGCAATTACAGCTAATCATTTCAATAATTGAGTAGAGCAGTTTCACGCCAAATAACGAAAAAAATGTGTTTGACTCGACCTTCTCCAATTTGCATAAACATTTCATTTTATTGTAATTCACATTTTTGCTAAAAATCGGCCAAGTGGATCAAGTGATTTTTTTTCCAAAATAGCGCTTTTTACATTTTTCAATACACAGGTCAGACTCGATTATTCGACGGCTTAAAAAATCACTCCGGATAATCGAATCATCCGAATCATACATTTTTTTTTTCTTTACCGCTTATTAAGGACAGTTTAATAGATAATGAAAATTAATTGCACTGGATTTATGTGCCGAAATTGAACGTTTTAAAATTAATATGATATGAACACTATATGCGCTCATCTGATGCTTTGAAGCCACCCACAATTTTGGGTGGATCCATGAGCTCAACTTAACCAACCCCCTGCTCCCCACAGCTGTGCAAAATTTTATCGAATATGGGTAAGATCTGAATTTGCAGGAGAGCTCTTGAGTTCATATGGGTAATAGAAGAAAAAAAATGCAGATACCTGTCAAACATTTTAAATTTGCTCAATTTTGTCTAAACTTCGGATAAAGATTGAGTATACTAAGCGGGACAACTTTTTCTAAAACTGTACTTCGATTCAACTTCTAGGCAAAAAGTTATTATTATTTCACTTAAGGCTAAGTGTTCCGTACGGAACTGTGTCATGGGTCATTTCGCCGAATTTTAGTCATGAATCAAACTGAAGAAACTGGTCATGTTTAAAAGAAGGAATCATTCCTATAAATTCAAAAAAATGGTTATTTAGAAAATACCGAAATCAGTACAACTTGAATGAACTACTCATGTTTAGTTGAAGAAACCATTTCTACAAATGTAAAACATTGATTTTTAAAAAAAAATCCGAAATTAGAACAACTCGAAAGAAGTGATCATGTTCAAAAGAAGGAAGCATTCCTATAAACCAAAAATATCTATTATTTGAAAATTTCTAAAATCAGTACAACTCAAAAGAACTGCTCATGTTCAAAAGAAGGAAGCCTTACATTTGAATACCCAAGTAACATTACAAGTTTTATAGAGTTTTTAAAGCACGCTACAAGTCTAAATCATGGTCTTCAGAACCCTAATAAAACCAAAATTGTTACTTGGGTAGTTTTCCAGGTTGAAAAAAAACGAACCTTCTTAATCTTTTTTCGATGCTGATAGGGGAAATGGCTCATATGTTGGCCTATGGATCTAATATTGGGCCCATTGCTAAAAATCTGCTATTTATCAATTTATCTAGATGAACATTGGGACGGTACTAATGGATATTTTTGGCCGCTATTGAAAATTTAGTCGATTGCATAATTTATGTATGGGCCCAAATTAGGGGCATTTAGGCCGACATTTCATCCATTTTCCCCTATCAAAATTTACTGAGCTTTGAGACAAACTCAAAAACTGTAGAAAATGGCTTGCACTTCGGCGAAATGACCCATTTGGGGAAATTACCCATTCGGCGAAATGTCTCGCTGCCGCTCTGCACATATCTACAAAAGCTTAACACTTGAGCTAAATTAAAAAATTATAACTTTTTGCGCAGAAGTCAAATTGATTTGCGATCTTAAACAAAGTTGTTCTGCATAGTATTACCAATCAAAGTTCATGGTTTGGTCAAATTTGAGTAATTTTCGAATTTTTAACAAGCAAATGAATTGTTTTGCTCCGTTTTCTCACCCCCCAATTTCCCAAAAAAAAAATTAAAATTCTTCCGCAAATCCAAATCATAACCAAATTTGTTCAAATTTGGCAAATGATTGAGACCTCAAAACACATCTAAAAAGCAATGGGAAGAGGGTTGTGATCATCCATACAAACATGATCCACCCTAATGTTCATCCACTTAAAATTATGGGTTGCTTCAGAGCATCAGCTGAGCGCATAGAGTGTTCATTAGACTGATGCAAAATTTGACATTTTCGCTCCACAGTGCTCAAGCGGTTCCAAATCGGGTCTAGATTAGCCTCTCAAGGTTTGAACTGATTTGGTAAGAAACTGACTGGGCACAAACCATTTGAAGTTTATGTGGGAATTACTATGGGAAAACCAAACTTTTTCTTCGTAGTCTTCTATCCTTCTTCCATATTGCATCGTTAATAATTTCTATAGCTGTTCTTATGGAAAATTTTCTGCGGAATATTGTTTTTCATCCAAACATCAAATTAAATAGTTATTAATTGTTTAAGAGATTGATAATCTTATGGCATGATCAAGCAACTTTTTTGTGGGCAACACTGTATTCTGCAGTGTGACATAGTAGCCATGATGTTTTAGCTCTATTCTACGAACCAGAAACACCAATTTTTGGGCTTCAACAAGTTGTAGCTGTGAAAATTTACTACAAGTACAGCTATCAATTTTTACAGCAGAGTAATAGAGTTAATTATTAGATAGATATGAATACAAAATTTGGTTTTCCCATAGTAATTTTCATATAAACTTGGAATAGTTTGTGCCAAGTCAGTTTCTTACTAATTGACTTCAAATTTTGGAAGGCTAATCAGGAACCAAATTGGAACCGTTTGAACACTGTGGAGCGAAAATTTCAAATTTTGCATCAGTCTACTGTTCATGGATCCCCTCAAAATGTGGGTGGCTTGCATAGGCGTATGCAGGCCCCTTCATGAGGGAGGGCAAGCTAACCAATAGAGGGGCGTCTCATATTCTAAGCAACAGCGGTGACTGCAGTTATGGGCATCGTAATTTTTTAGCAAGGTAGTATTTATCAAAAGTGGATGCTGAATTTGTTGATTTCAAGGGAAAAACAGCTGACAGCATGGAACTCCTAAGAGATCCTGAAGATCTTCAGAACAGTACCTGATGAACCTGAAGTCTTGAACAACCAACCAGAGGATCCAGATCATTGATTACCTGCACACTTAGATTATTTTCCTGGGTTTTTTAATTGCTGAAAAAGACGGTACAAATTCAAATGACCGTTATCCGACGGTCCGATAAAATCGACAAATTTTATTTTCTATCATCCAATGGGGTTAACAGAACTAAATCTGTACAAGTTCGGGATAAATTTTCTCATTTTTGAATTTTCCATAGATTTTTAAATTTCTACCGAACAGTTTTGCAATTCAAAAAACACCTTACTGACTGAATTAGTGTGTGAAGATCTTTAAAAAAATAATTGGCATTATGAGTGAATAAATATCTTAGAAATGTTGTTTGAAATGATGATCTATTGGAGATCTTCAGAAAATACCTCATTAGTCTCTGCAATAATTTCTTATAGCTAGCTATTATGAAAAAAATTGAATTCCTGAACAGATAGCGATCTTCATAAAAATACCTGGTGAACCAAAAATCTTGAACAAATACCTAGAGGGCATAATGAAAATCTTATTCAAATGATTATACAGTAACTTCTTCCTAGTTCGATATTGAAGGGACTATGGAGTTGGCGAGGTGCATTTGAGAAATTTGTATGAGAAGAGTGGTTCAAGTAGCCTGGATTTCCATCGTGTTAGGGAAAAATCGAGTAAGGAGAGTTCAACATCCAGAGGATTTCATGGAGATGTTGGATTACTGATTTTGACTTATTGGACAATTTAAGTACTTCAAAATAAAACCTGATGATGAGTGTCCCTAATTTGGGCCAATACATAAATTGAGCAATTGATTAAATTTTCAACAGCAACCAAAAATATCCATAAGTAACGTCCCAATAACGCATTCATCTAGATAAAATTGTTAAATAGCAGATGTTTAGCGATGGGCCCAATTTTAGATCCATAGGCTAACATTAGAGACATTTCCTCTATTTTCAAAGACCTCCAGGTGATCAGACATCTCCAAGAGCCTTCATTTTTTTTTTCTTTTTGATTTTTTTTCCGTCGATCTTGTTTTCTGTGCTGAGCACCAATGCTACCGACGCCAGGAAGGCAGCTCCCACCTCTGGACCCTACCTATCGACCCATCAACTCATGAACCGGGGACCAACGGCTTTACTTCTCTTCCGAGGGAAGGCGTGATCAGAGATGTTATGCCTCAGAACATCCCGGCGGCGCCAACTGGGCATGAACCCAGGCCTGCTGGGGTGAGAGGTAATCACGCTTACCACTACACCACCGGCGCCCTCTTCAAATATTTGTTCAAGACTTCAGTTCGATCAGGTATCATTCTGAAGATCTTCAACTACACAATAATTCAAATCATATCCACCAGATATCCTCTCAAGATATCTGGTTGCACAGAAATGATTCAAAAGACTTCCAGGTGATCATAGATCTCCAAAAATCGTCAAGATATTTGTTTTAGACTTCAGCTTGGCCAGGCATAATTTTGAATATCTTTAACTGCTCAACAATTCAAATCACGTCTCCCAGATATTCTCTCAAATGCCAAGTTGTTCCGAAATTATTCAAAAGACCTCCAAGTGATCATGGACCTCCAAAATATCCTCAAGATATTTGTTTTAGACTTCAGCTTGATAAGGTATCATTCTAAAGAAGTTCAACTGTCCATCAATTCAACTCACATCTCCAAGATATTTTCAAAGATTCTAGGTTGCTCATAAATTATTTAAAATAACACGAAGGTTTTAATTCAAGATGGATTTGACCACATCCCCGGGGGTACCCGGAACATTTCCGATTGTGACTTATGCTAGGCACTTGGTATGATTGCCATTGATCTTGTTTTCAAATTTCCATGTAATTTTATGCGTCACATGGTGTGTTTGGTTTGTTTCAGGAGATCGGTGGGTTTGGTATGTTTCAGGAGATGCAAAGATTTGTTCCGGCGATATCTTTGGAACCAGTTGACCAATTCCAAAAACATTCAATAGCGTTCTGTGAGACCACGGAGTCCTTGAAATAACAACAAAAAACCACCGAATAATCACTCAATCATCTTAACTGACTGACCAACTAAACTAATAAGCTAATCGTTTGACCATCCAACAATCAAACCTTCCGATTATTTCAGTGGCGTCGCGTAACCTCACTTTTTACCTGTTCAACAACTTTGAAAACGTTATTTAGGGTCATGTTTGCATTCAAATCAGTTTCAAAAGGCATAGGGTTATCTAGTTTCACTGATTTATATCCATTGGAACCAATATTGTTTTGTTTGTTTACGTTTTGAGAGTTGTTGAACAGGTAGATTTAGGTTAGGGTGAAGCCACTGGATTATTTACCAATGAACAAACTGTTCATGTTCTGGCCATTTTCCCGAGTGTATTCGAAACAAGTCCAAATGTGGTTAGTGGATCGATGGAGTAGAACCATGCAGTTTGATGTGCCGCAGGACTGGTTTTGGTAGTGTTCAAGATCTTGCAGAACGCTGCTCAAGAATGCTTCAATGTACCTGGCAAATCGACTAATTATCCTCGGAACTGTGGCACAAAGTTATGAATACAAGCACCACCTAGTGAGATAATTTCTAAATAAACCGTTTGCCATCAAGAAGGTCCCCTGAACAACATTGCCAAAAACAGAGAACTTGTATACAGCCTGGATTTTGAGATGTGTAGAAGATGCTCACATGAACACTAGTGCCTAGTAAGACTATGAGATGAACTGCACACTTAAAAATAACTATTTTTACACGAGACGTAATCCATATTTGACGTAAATTATGGAACGTAAACAATCATGTCATGTAAAATTAAGTGTTCCTAAACCGAAGCATACACAACTCGACGAAATGAACGTTTGATTGAATTGATTTTCTTGTTTCTTTCAACTGATTATTATGTCATTTGGACCGCTTGCCTGTGTCGGTCTCAGGGCACGGAAATTTACATGACATGGATAAAAATCTCAATAATAAAGAAAAAATAACCTAGTGAGACAATTTCGAAAACAACAAAACCAAAATACGACATTCATAATGCATTATGCTCACCTAAACAAACCTTCTCTGCACACTAGCGCCACCTAGTGAGTCAATGAGTCTTGTGTTTCAAGATTTTAAGCTCACAGACCGAACAAAACGGTTCACAAAAGGTACAACGCAGATCTCATCGACAATAATCAGTTAGAAAGTGGTTGCACTGCGAGCCCCGAAGCCCCCTTACTGGAAGTATGCTAATGAGTCATGAAGTCAGTCACTCGTCCTCATCCACCACCGCCACTTTCGGTGGCTTAGAGCACACACACACAAACATGGGAATGCGTGTGATTTATGCTTGCCTTGCAATGCAATGCAACGACCGTGCCACAGATGGGGACCACAGGGCATGGGGAAGTTCCACTAATAGAATAATTGCAATCGTTTTGTACTGTTTTACATCCAGTCAGCCAGCCAACCAGAGCCAACAGAGAGTGGAACGTATGAGGCAGCATATGCACAAGTTCACCAGTGCAGCTGTTTTGTACGACTGTTGTTGATGTCGAGCAGCCATGGGCAGGTACTACCACCAAACAGGTATCGGGGGTGCAATTTTGCGAGCAAAATGTGGGTGGTATCAAAGTTCGATTCCCACAAGTCACGGTCCGTAGACAAAAGGTTACAAATGAGCCTGCTGTTGCTGCGTCTGGTGTAGAGTCAACAGCAGGTCATTCCCGGTGCTCACCGCCTGGTAGCAGACGGATTGCTGCATGTAGATAGATACGTACGGGTCTCGCCAGCACCCTCCACCCTCCATGCCGAGAGCGACATAATAAACACATTAAGGGTCGACAATGGCGACGACGACGACGACGGCGACGAGATATCGAGATCGCGCGAAAGCCATGCTGCTGCATGCATACTGGCCCGGAGCAGGGCAGGTCTACTCTGCGGTGTACCTATAGGTACGGGTAATGCTGATTGTACTATGTAGATGTATGCAGCGAATTCTGCCTATGGCTGGAGTCCGAGTAACGATAATCGATGGCGGGAACGTGGTCTACATGCCAGACTTAACCTGATTGCAATTAGCCCCGGAGGCGTGACAGTATGGTTTGCTGCGGGATTGACGGGAACGTAGGTACAAATGAAGTAAAAAACTTAAAACAAATGAAGCATATGGAAGGATCGTGCACCGCGCTCGGAATTGTCTAATTGTTTGTTTACGCGAATGCGAATGCGTAGACTAAACAATTTTGAGATTCTGGTGACATGGTAATGTATTCCAGGGGCGGCTGGTCTCACAACTGTTGGTTTAGTTCATCCTGTCTAGAGTTACGAACCGTATGGCTGTGCTTTAGATGGCATTAATATAAACTTCCAACAACCAAGAGCTGTTCTGGACGCGCCATTGCGACTGATGAAGATGCATGTAAAGAATTGTTAGTTTTACACTTTCAGAGCGATGTAGACGACTCTATGGCCACTTCTAATGTCACAGGATGGGAAGGGGCACAGTGTTCCATGAGACCCTCTAGGGCACTTCTAATAGTTTGCTTAATAGTTTGCATAGCCTATCAAACATTTATTTGCAAATGCAAATGCAATAAGGTTCATCATCTTTTACTTACACATTATTACATCTCTTGCAGGATTGTATTTTAAAGTTGGTCTGCTTACCTGAAAAAAAGAAAAAATAAGAATTGATTAGTACATTGAAGCTATTTGGAAAATAAATCATCGTTATTTTTATTCATCCCTAACAGTGTTGGCAAAATCATCAATCAAATAATATTTTTCCGCTCTCATATGCTCTCAATATCACGCGTGATATTGGAACAAAATATCATGCTTGATATTGATTTTACAAGCTCCTATGATATTGCGAGACTATTCACAACGCGCATAAAACAAGCTGAGAGCTGACTCGACACAAACATGATTCCATTGCACATCGTTTTCTTAGAAAGAGAAAGCATAGTTTGCTATCTCTTTTCAATCTTCACCAATGGCAGACACGAAGGGCCTGCTGCCAGCCTTATGGAAGATTCGGTTCCATTCGCGTGTAAAGCAAAAATTATTAAACTCAATTTCACCACAGTTTGGTGAGATTTGCAGTTGGTGAGTTTTGTTAGCTTGATATTCCGAGCTGCGGCGATATCACAGCTTGAAAAATCAACCGCAGATGTTTGCTTGTTGATTTTTGCCTACGAAAATCAAGCGTGATCTTGGGCATTGGTGACATTTGATTTGATTGTTCAATCATAACTTGTTGGTAAGAACTAATTACTTACAGCAGCGACAGTGATCAAAAGAGCACTACGTGTTGTTAAAAATATAAGTTCCAGTAGAAAGGTTATAAGCCCTAAGAATTCCCTGTACATAAGCACTGATTTTTTTTATGGTTTTGATAAAATTTTCTCGATTGAAACCCTTTTTCTGTATCATAAAAATAACGCTCGTTTGGGTAATAAATCAAGAGCAAATTTTCATTACGTCGCAAGTAACATTTGCAACGATCCGAGAAAAATAAAGTTTTGTTTTTTTGACCGAAAAGTTGTTCCTATTTACAATTCAACTCATATAATCTCATAGTGATAGCAATGTTTAACATATTTAGCAGGGCTTTAATCATACAAAGCAGATCGCTAGTTTTCATGCTAAAAATACTGGTTTTCGAGTCAAAAGTTATTATGCGTCGTTTGGTGTACTGATTAGAATCAGTACAAAAACAATTTCTATTATACGCTCTTCGTAAATTAGGTTGGACTTCATTTCCTCTTCCATCATATGAAGCACGCTGCATGCTTATAAACATACAAACATTAAAAGAGCGTCGTGAATATGCAATGGTTTCATTTGTAAATGATATCGTTTCGCAGCGAATTGACTCAAAAGAACTTTTATCAAAATTAAATTTCCATGCACCCACTCGGCAACTCCGAAATCGAAATTTATTTGCCATAAAACATCATCGCACAAATTATGCAAAATATGGGCCATTAAACCGCATGATGGCCTCTTACAATAAACACTGCGAAACCATTGACTTTACAATGTCTCGGCATAAACTAAAGCAATATTTTTATTCCATAAGAAATAACAACTCATAAAAGAAAAGACAAGAAAGCTGACACTACTTTTTTTTTATATAAATATATATTTAAGAAAACAAAACTGTATTAGTTGTACTAGTCTACGTTGGTTGACGAAATAAATAAATAAATAAATAATGTTACTTAAGGCAATGTGTTTTTATCAGGATATTCAGGAGAATTATCAATCTCCTTACGTGCAGTCTATGCATCATTTTTGGACCACCGAAATCATCTTAGCAACAAACAGCTCGATTTATTCACTTTAAGAATGAGAAAGCAAAACGACGTACATATACTTTTCCCGGGTTTCTCTGCGCTGTTACTTAAGACAAACGGCATCTCCATAGAAATCAGGTGACTTAAGTAACATCGATAAATATTTTGATCGGAAGGTGATTACGTCAAAATGTAATTTGACTGGTAAATAAATTTAAAAACGGGATGTGATCCTATATTCAGCCAGTATTTTTTTTTGGCACTGATAGCTCGACTTTGTTTACGTTTGTTACTTTCGACGTAATGAAAATTTGCTCTTGAAATAATCGTTCGTTTGGGTATTAAATAAAATTAGAAATATGTTTCAAGTAAGAGGTAGGCACATCAAGAAGAATTAAGCATGCAACAATGTCAAAGATAAAATCGTTTTGATGAACAATCAAGATTGCAAAAATTACCTGGGCCATTTTTACCTCAACAGACAAAGGGTGTAAGCATTTGTTTGCTATTTCAACCATTTCTTCACGTGTAAGATCTCTGCTTAAAACTTACATTTCTGCATTGGGTGTAAGCATTTGTTTGCTATTTCAACCATTTCTTCACGTGTAAGATCTCTGCTTAAAACTTACATTTCTGCATTGAAATCGTTTTATATTTACGTTTCAGAAGGTGTTCAGATTAAGAAATTTTTTTTTAAATATATTTATAAAAGTTCATTTAGCTTCAGTGCTCTAAAAAATAGACTTAAAATATAATTTGCGTAGAAATTCTGGAACTTCAGGGCACTTTGAAGAAATGCAACTAACTTCATTAGAATTATGAGAACTTCGAAGAACATAAGCGAATTACGTTAAAATTCCAGGAACTTCGAAAAGCTTTATGAATGCTCAGCAAACTTTGTAGCAGTTCAAGGAACTTCTTAGAAGCTCAGCGAGTATTGTAGAAGTTTAGAATGCTTTTCAAAACTGCAGATTTTGATTTTGGAACTTATTGGGAGCTTAGGGAACTTTGTTTCGCTCAGATCATTAGAAAAAAAAAATCGTAGAAAACGTTCAAGATCATTCCTGTGGTTTGGAGGTCATGGGTGATTTAACATCTTGATAGAGTTGACAGAACTTGGAAGTGATGGAAGCTTGCAGAAGATGAGAAAATGTTCTGGAAGTAAAGCTGAGGAAATTTGTAGGCCCCTCAGAAATCTCACGCCAATGTCACGAGTTAAAATCTCACCCCCGGACAAGTCACAAGAGTGTTAAAGTGACTATAATTAAAAAAAATATCGTGCAGTGATAAGATTTTCACATTTAGACAAAAAGTTTTGTATTTTAAACATCGCGTAAAATCTCTTCACGCACAATTTTTAGCAATACAGTGCCTTCCCATTTTTGTCAATATGGTCTGATCAGCTATTTCTTTCCTCAAATGTTTGGTAGTGCTGTTTGGGAAATTTTTCATGAGAATCATTGCCCTTTACAGAGCTCTTTTCAGGGCAGATAAACATGAAATTCTCTCTAATAATGTTTTGTTAGTCCCGAATTTCTTTGCAGAGCATTCAATAAATGTCTAGGAATTCACCCTAAGATTCTCCCAAGAATTTTGTGTAGAATTTTTTGACGTAGGACTACGTCTGTGATTTATATACAGGGGTACACTTAGTGAAAACCGAAAATGGAATATGTAACAAAATTATGAAAGATTTTGAACGTTAGTAACTCAACTGCCCCTGGACCAATTTCAATAACTTTATCACCAATCGATCAGAAATATGTCTACGCAGCTGCTAAATTTAAAACTTCATCATTTTTCAAAATATCACTTATGAAAATTGCACGTATGTGCAACTGTGGTTCTGATAATTAAAATTATCACCGATTGCCTGCGAAAAGCGATTTCCCTATCACAGATTTCAAAGTTGAATTCCATCCGGTCTCACCAAACAGTGTTTATTCAATCCCCGCGTATATGAGTGGTGGCTCCCCACAAACAGCTAGCTATCGAGGCTGACCTCAACCGCTGATCGGATTCAGTTCCAATCACCGTGTGTGGTGGTATCCGGTCGTTAGCATCAGCAGAAGAAACAGTGCTTTCGGCGCGTGGCGTTAAACATTGTTCTCCAGTACACAACGAAGCAGCGAGCTGCGTCCCACATGAGCATCCATAGAAGGAGGAAGAAGCCCCACCGCTGTTGATCGGAATCGGTAGCTCTTCGTGAGTCGCTGTGAGCATCTATGCCAAGCGCGTCACCCTCATTTCAAACAACATATAGCTCGCCAGCCTCATCCGTGTGAAGCACCCTAATAGCTCAGCATTACTCCACCATCACGACAAAACGGTCATCACCACCATAACTTTGTAAAAGAGTATTTTTTGGACGTTTTCCAAGGTCATCAATCGGATGTCAGTTTCTATATCAAGATAGAGCTGAAATTAGGGCGTAACAGCTTTTGTAAACAATGACTTCTTTCGATGATGTCTTGAAAGTCAAGGCACGCCCACGCAAATCAACATCACCATCAGGTAGGGTAAGACTAGGGTAGGGTCCCCTACCCGACGGTAATGTTAGTTTGCATTGACGTGCCTTGAGTTCCTAAAAATCATCGAGAGAAGTCATTGTTCGCAAACCCTGTTATGCCTAATTCCAGCTCTATCTAGATATGTTCAAATCTAACATACCATGTACTTTAAGGCAACATTGGGGGTACCATTTCAAAAACCAAAGTCGGTCGTGGTATGAAATTGGTCTGATTTTGATCCAATACGCCAATCGATATTAATTTTTTCTACGAATCTGTTAAATTTAAGACTTTATAATTTTTTAAAATGTCACTATTGAAAATTGCACGAATGGGCAACTGTTGCTATGATCATTAAAATTATTACCGATTGTCTGTGAAAAGCGATTTCCCTAACACAGATTTCAAAGTTGAATTCCATCCGTGGTGGGGTGGTGCTTTCCAGTACACCACGAAAGGCTACCTGCAAGCAGCGAGCTGCAGTCCACATGAGCATCCATAGAAGCAGGAAGAACCGCACCGCTAGTGATCGGAATCAGTAGCTCTTCGTGAGTCGCCATGGGCCATCTATGTCAAGTGCATCATACTAAAGAGTATAAACAGAGAGAACCCCGCTATAATTCCTATTCCTACACAAAATACAGGCTCCTGCTGCAGTTAACAAATAAGATAGTGTAGTCCTACGTCATCATTGCGTACAACCCCATATAGATAGAGCTGGAATTAGGGCGTAACAGCCTTTGTAAACAATGACTTCTTTCGATGATTTCTAGAAACTCAAGGCACGCCAACGCAAACCAACATAACCGTCGGGTAGGGGAAGTCTTCCCTTACCCAATGGCAGGGATGTAGACGGTTGACGTTTTTTGCTACACTCGCTTCTTTGTCGTGCACGACAGTCTGTTTTTATTCGTACTCTCATGCTCTACCGTTGTGTCTCTCTTACACAACACAAACGGTAGAACAACATTCGAGCAAAAAGAAAATTATCAAATAACTATCATATAACATGTGCGATTACATTCTAATACATCAATTTGGTGTAAAGTAAACCATTTCTGATCAGAAATGTTTTACCAGGACATCGTTGCTTGCTATTTTCAGAATTCACACAAGCACAACATTAGCAGCTCTTATTACGAGAAAAACTAAAACACATACATTCGTGACGGTCTTCGGCGACAGTGTCGTATGACAGAGCCTGTCATATGACATTTTAGTTTGGTACTGTAATTTGATAGCTTGTTTTGCAAGTGTCAGAAGCAAAGACAGTCGATTATCACAGAAAATGTGTCAACTACGGTGACCGCTTACAAGACTGCCCAATGGTGTTGTTGATTTTCGTTGGCGAGCATTGTTTACAAAAGCTGTTACGCCCTAATTCCAGCTCTATCTAGAATTCTCTTTAGAGTTCCTCCCGGTTGAAGCGATTTGGATGGGGCCAACATTTCGCGGATAAAGAGCGGTCTCTTTGCCCCACTCATTGAAGCATCCTCATTTTGGGCGGCTCGTTTTTTGACCAATTGTACAATCTTGTTGCTGTAAGGAGATTCCTTTTAATTACGTGGAGTGCATAAGTGATTTTGCATGTTAAATACATTCAGAGGTTATTAAGCTTGATGAAGCCAAACCGAGAGGAGTGCCCAAACTCTCGGACTTAGCTTCCGTGCAGTCCACTATCTCCTTAAAATTCCCATACATCTCACCTCTGAAATATCTTGAACGTCGTCTCAGAGTTCATCTCTGAATTCTTCAAAAAAATCACTTGGAATTCTCTTCAGAATTCCAAAGAAACCCTTCTCGCAACATGAAAAATGACAACATTTAAGTTTTGAACTCACGATAGTTCGTTTAAATGGATTTTATTTGGACGTTTAAAGCCCTTACCTGACATAGGACCGAGAACGTAGACTGAACCGACATTTAATCCGGGGATATTACCGCTTAGAATATGATCATAAAATCTAATAGATAAATTCTACTAGAGGCTTAATGTTCCATGGAGCATTTCTAAACCATTGACTCAATCAGGCTGGTATGCACCATCCCCACTAAATCTTATGCGTATTAAAATTCATACTGGTGCTTACCTTCCACGACATATTTATACTCCGAGCGGTGTTAAATCGCTTGTTGGAGTACCGACCTTATGATCCTAAATTACGGCGTCGAGTGACACCCGCGTGCTAGCACCGAGCGACGACAACAAGCGGAAAAAAGTGCACAGGTGTCTGACTCATAAGTATTTGAGCACTTTGGTGGAACGTGGTGGACGTGGATGCAGTTTGCTGTTGTTTTCCTTCCCAAGAGGAATGGATACGATGCGAAGGCAAACGAACACTCTCATCGACGAGCAACGGCAGGGGCCAGAGTGGGGGCAGTAGAGTGCAATCATAGCAGAAAACTGAGCATTTGAGAGTCGTAAATTGGTGGATAAAAATAGACAGTAAACACACTGGCAAAATGCAGTTTGTTGAGCGTGGATTTTTGTTCGCGTGCAGTGTCGATGTACAGGCAAATTTGCACGACGATCGAACCCGGGCGATAAGTACGGTCTTGACACAGATTTTTTTTCGGGCTTCAAGCGCAGGGTTGCTTCCGAAGATGGCATTTGGAGATGGTGACTGAATGAGTGCTTCCCACGTTTCGTTGGAGTCCGCTGTGAATTTGAACGTGCAGCTTGCGATTGGTGTCATTGCCCCGGGCAATTCGCACACAGGGTGTTGTAGAATTTTTTTTGAAGCTTCACAGGGATCATTAATTCTTTATGTTCGAAAATGCAAGATCTTTAAGGGAGAATTCAGAATGAAACGTTTGATATCAACCCATCTACAGACAACAAGCAAGCGAAATCCAGTATCAGAAGCAAACCCACATTGCAAACTCTTTCCCGTACAACACTGCGAGCAATTTTCAATTCATAAACTTACCACACAAATCAAACACTGCTCAACCCACAGCTCCGCTCTCAGACGTTTTAATACCATCTCGTTGAAGGAGAATGCTTTCTTCTCGACACATCATCCACTTGGCGCGGGCGGAGAGCTAACTAGTGCATCATGCAAACCAACCATCAATGCCACCCCCTCCGACCAATTCCACCACTCAAACGCCCGGGCAGCTTAGCCGAGTTTATCATTGATGTTGTTGTTGTTGCTGTTGTTCGTACCGACGATGTAGGTGAATGGGAAATTTATGAATGAAATTCGTGCTAACCGCCCACGTGAGAACGGAACGGAACGGTACGATATAATGCTTGTAACATAGTTTGCCACCGGCAGGGCTGAGCCGAGTTGTTCCCTGACTGCCCGCAAGTCTCAAAGTCGTCAAAGTCGGTACTGGCTGGATCTAACTACTAGACTTAAACGGCCACACCCGCACCCGTGTGTGTTTGTGGTCAATGGACATTATACAACCCCCGGAGATAGAGAGTGAGAGAGAGAGAGAGAGGCAGAGCTAATGATTGCTTCTAGTAAATGCATTGCACACGGAGATATAGTGCATTTGCGGAACGCAGTAAAATTATAGATGCAAATTGAAAATAAATTGCATTTCCGTTTGCCATCGTCGTCGCTGGTCGCGCGGTGAAGTGCGTCGTCCGTTCGTTCTGGGTTAGGTTTTGAGGACTATTATTTGAATGCGGCGGATCATTGATTTTTGTTCTTATGTCATCTTGATAGAGAGTGGTCCATTTATTCATGGGTCTCGTCCAGCTGAGAAAAAAAAATGATTATCGGTTCGGCGGGACGATGTTTGCGGGAATGTGTCCTTCCTAGTAGGACATGGTAACATCGGCGTCAAAAATGTGGGTCGAGATATTAGACCTTTTAAGTATATTAATTTTCCTTTGTTGAAATGGGTCTACGAGAGAGATGAAAAGGGTGGAAGTTGTTTAAAGGGTGATTAAATTAAAATTCATTCATAATTTTCTCCGAAGCTTACTGTGTTCGACACAACTTCCATCAACAAACAAGACACCAGTGCTACATTTGAAGATAAATGCAAAATTTACCAGTTCCTGAAATGAAAATCCAAAATCTCAATCAATTTCTTGATTGCATACTCAGGGTTAGGAAGTTTTAAAACAATCACATGTATAATGAAACATGAGAAAGGCGTTGTTAGTTTTTAAATTTTTGGTATAGTAAATCTACACTTCATTCCTGCTTGATGCATTTTATATTTATTTAATTTTGCTTGATAGGGTTTTCGAAGCTATTTTTGCTATTTTAAGATTCTTATGCGCTTTTTAGGCTTTTTAAATATAAGCTTCTTGTGCCGTTGTTTTTTCGTCTAAGGCGCTTCAAAGCTTCTTTATCAATTTTTTAAAAATATTTTAAACGTTTTTGAGCTGAGCATTTGTTTTCAGAATTTTCCCCTAAAAATTATAAATAAGCATTATATTGTGGACGCTTTTTAAGGGGGTTTAAATGAGTTTACCGCGCTTTTAAACTTCTTTGCGATTTTTCGCTCTGTTGTTCGCTTACAATTATGTAGGATTCATCATCGGAGGATGTTAGTGGAGACCGCATGAACCGAGCTGCGGTCCAATGCAAGAAAATGGAGAAAGAAAAATGTGGAGTGTTATAATGAGTGAAATTAATCATGTCGAAAAAAAAACTTTGCCGACTGGGGGGAATCGAACCACGAACGTTGTGATTATCAGACCTGTGCTTTCTCCACTGCTCTCTCCATGCTTCGGGATATGGATAGGCATAAAACAAACAAGAAGCGCTCATTTCCATTTCGACTTCATTTGCTTATTCTGCTGGAGAGAATCGAGGCAAGTGTGTTCGTAGTTCTACCATAAAAAGCAAGGCAAACGCTTGCTTGTGTTGTTGAAAAAATATGCAGAACACGGATTAAAAAAGATTAAAAATCATTGCATCGTCTGCAAGGTCAACTTCTAACATTCGCTGCGATGTTCATGAACAGAGGATGTTAGGACATAAAACTAACATTCATTGCAATACATTTTTGGTTTGCGTTTAAGACTTTTTTTTAGAGCAATTCCACGCCAAATGACGAATCGATCTGGCTCGACTTTCTCCGATCTGCATGAATCTTTGCATAATTTTTCGTAATTTGGCTAAAAATTCGGCCATGTCCCAAAAAAAGCTTCTAAAGGCGCATTCGAAATTTTTCATAAAATCATAACTCGAAAACGTTCAATCGGAGTGACGTTTCAGACAAAGTTGCAGGAAATAATAATTTCATTTTAGAAAAAAAATATACAATGTAAAAATTTCAAGAAATTTTAAGTAAATGAAATCAAACAAAATGTTTAAAACTTATATATAAAAAAAACCTCATCAATATTTTTGATAATTTTTCTTTTTACAAACTTATGTAAGATGCAATCTTCTGTGAAATTTTGAACTCTTAAAATTAGTAAAAATCATTGAACAGCGACTTTTGGACAAACTTTTTACTTGAACAATTTTTTGTTTAATTTTTTTTTTACGGAAAACCTATAAGACTTTCAAAATTGTTGTCGGTCCAAAAATCAACAAAAATATACACAATACGTTGTTAAATTTTACCAACTGTTGTTGTTCTATGATTATTGCTTATTTGTAAGTGTCTTACTTGAAATATTCACAGAATATAGCATTTTTATGAGATTTTTATTGAAAAAATATTGAAGAGAGTAATTTTTTCGTAATATAAGTTTCAAACACTTTTCTGGATTGGTTAATCACTTGATTTTTTTTTACCGTGTATGTTTTTTTTCCATAAAAGCAATTATTTTTTCACATGTTTACAAAAATTCGGCCATTTTGGATGTTTTTATTTTTTAATTTATTTTTAAAATGGCGTCTTTGCTATTTAAAAAAATGTAGCACGAAAACGTCACTTTTGACCGAACTGACGTATGAGACAAAGTTGTAGAGAAAAATAAAAAATTTCTGGGAAAAATATACATTGTTTTCTATTTTTTAGTAATTTTGAGAGAAAAAATGAAATAAAAAACCCGTTAAAAACTCATATAACTATTTCATTATATTTTCTATTTTTCTATATACAGCCATTCCATAGCAAAACGATATAGTGGTTCTCCGAATTCCGTCAAAATTGGTAATATCGCAAAATATTAGACCCTTATTTTTTTTTGTCATTAAGGTGACCATTTCCATGTTAGGGTGGTCCAAAAAATCGATTTTTTTCAAAAATAACATTTTTCAAATTAATAACTGGGCCGATTTCAAAAATAAAAATTTCAAATGAAAGGTAATTAAAAATACTTTCAAGGAAAAATTAGATGGGTATAAAATTGGGATTTTGTATTGAAAAACATTGATTCACACTTAGAAAAAATCACCGACTTTGGTAATTCATTTAACGAATTCTCAACAGCTGAACGGTTTGTAATGTTTTCGGTAATCGAGAACATTACCGAAAAATCTGAAAATTGGCTCAGCAAAATTAGCTGTCAAATTTACCGAACGATCGGTAACGTACCGGAGAACTGTAATTTTGAGAGGGATATGCAAATCGAAAATTACCAAGAGATCTGTAGTTTTTTAAAAAGGTAACCGATTCAACTGAAATTTGCTTTAATATTGTTTCAAGGTTGCAACCCATGCAAAAATTTGGCTGCAGTCGTGAACAATGTTTTAGTGTTGTAAATTGCTCCACCAATGAACAAAAACAAGTTTTTGTCGGAAGAATTCGGTGCCACACTGAAAACATGGAAGCATTGGCTGAAGATTCCAAATGCTGTTTTCAGCTCTTTGCCAACGGGAATGTAACTTGGACCAACAGAAAAAAACAAGCAACAATAACGGCCATCTGTAATCGGTATTTATTTAGATAACGAAAATTAATTACTTGGAAAATATCTATGATTCGCGTTGCTCAACATTGTTGCTCACAAACACGAACGTTTTCAAAGTCGATCGAAAATCACAATATGGTGGATTTGACGTTTACCGAGACCGTCACCGAACTCTGTAATGAAATGCTTTGATTACCGAAACTTCAGTAAAATATTTCACCGAAGTCAGTGATGAAGCTGATTTACAGACCTGTCGGTAAAAATGTTTACCGTTTTCGTTAAATAAAAATGAAATTACCGAAGTTCGGTCATTTCATTTACAGTTTTCAGCAATAAAGCGAGAAAATACCGAAACATCTGTAACTTTTAGCATTACCGATTTAAGACTGTTTTTTTTTTACCGAACTCAGGGTATCTGTTTAAGTGTGTTAGATTTGTTTTTTATGGTTTACATGGTTTGTAGACCGAGGGCGCAATATATTTTTATATTTTTCCTTGAAAATTTAGGTTTTTTTTTATCCAACATATAAAAATCAGCGATGTGTTTTTTTTACGTTGTTCAATTATATTTTTTTGACGTTATCATGTTTTGGGTTTTCGCTCAATACTCCTATGCGACTAGACTACAGCCGCTATAAATCGTTTTCGTGTTACAATTTATAGAAAAATGTCAATGATGTCATTTAAAAAAAAATACAAGATCCAAAATGACCAAACTTCTGCAAAACTGTGAATGATTGCCCATAACGCACAATT
Organism: Ochlerotatus camptorhynchus; assembly: GCF_037179485.1. Classification (NCBI taxonomy): domain Eukaryota; kingdom Metazoa; phylum Arthropoda; class Insecta; order Diptera; family Culicidae; genus Ochlerotatus; species Ochlerotatus camptorhynchus. Next base: position 6,357,730 of record NW_027040918.1, on the reverse strand, counting down.
ATGCGAAATTTCATGCAAATCGGAGAAGGGCGAGTCAAAATTGTTACGGTTTTATCCTATTTGGCCTGGAACTGGTCAATGCTAAATCAAATCTCATAACGGAACCTTTTTGCCTTAAGTAGCTTACATATTTTGGCGAATCAAATGTTAAAAATACCAGTTTGACGATCCATGACTGTTTTTCAAGGTTAAGTCGGTTGAGTTTTTAGGGCTATTTTATCACTTTAATTCTGAGCTACAGTACTGGACTTACAAAATAATACGCCGGGCTTTTTTGTCTCTACATAAAAACCAAAGAACTGTTACATTCCAATATGCACATCAAAATTTATGGTTGGCTGCTGATTGATTAAGTATCCAAGATTTAACAGTATAACTACAGATTCGATTGACTAAGTTTGTATGAAGTTACAGCAATTATTTGCTTACCTTTTCTCAATCTGTTATTTCTTGAAGTACATTGAACCAAATTATTTAAAATTATAATCATTTGTAGTCAAAATATGATTCTTTTAAACTGCTCTAAATTAACTTAAATCTACATACTGAAAAGAAACAGCATTTTGAACTTTCATGGAGAGATGAAAAAAATCACTACACGCAAACCAAAAATCTATTACATTGAATGTAACTTGCATTTCTAATAATCCGGCTGCGAATGATAAAAGTTGACCTCGCAGACGATGTAATGGTTTTTGCCTTTTTTATTTCGTGCTCTGACTACGCTTTCGATTATACAACCAAGCTTTTTATGAATAACATTGTAGAACGACGCATACACTAACGTCGATTCTCTCCAATGCTCCAATTTCTCCAGCAGAAAAAGCATGCGAAATCATCGTACTATGAGCGCTTCTTGTTCCCTTTTGGCCTTTCCATATTCCGAAGCATGGATAAAACAGCGGAGAAAGCACAGGTTTGATAATCGCAACGTTTGTGGTTCGAGTCCCAGTCGGCAACGTTTTTTTTTTCGACATGATTCTGTACTGCATTTTGCCAATTTAAAATTCATAAAGTTATTTAAGCCGTTTGGAAAATTTTAGGCCTCTTTGGAGGTTTCAAAGCCATTTGTGGCATTTTGGCGTTTTCAATATTATTATGATGATTTTCATTTCCGTTATGATGATTCAATAAACAATTTTGATGATTTCATATAATCTACGATATATTCTAGATTGATATTAGCAATAAAAATATCGAATACGCCATTTTGAAAAAATTAAGCGTTAGGGAAAATGGCCGAATTCCAACACACACTTGTGCAAACATGCGAAGCTTCATGAAATTATGAGAGGAATGAATAGATTTCCTTTATTTAACGTCGGTCTCTGGTCCGCAATCTAGTGCCAATCAACGAAGGACATCGATTGCAATCCATTGACGGCAATCGAATGTGCAGGAAGGCAGTTTACACACCTGCATCACACCATCGATGAATTTATTCAGGATTCACTTTCAAAATGATGCGACCCTATTAACTCAGTAATATAAATAGTCCTGGGATAGAACCCGTATTCCCATCGTAGAAAATTTGACGGATTTGCTTCATATATGAGTTTTTGAGCTACACTTTCGATCATAAGTTTGAGGTAGCCCTTTAAAAACATGTTAAAGGTAATTGGGAAGGCATTGACTTAAATTGAGTTCGTAGTTAACTTAATATATGTTACAATTTTTGAATACTAAAACTTCTCTTAACCCTTTGTCTGTATCTTGGGGACAATGTGACCCCATGCAATTTTTGCAATCTTGATTATTCATCAATATGATTTTTTCTCTGACATTTTTGCATGTCTTCTTTAACGTAATTTTTTACTGATTTTACTGAAATTTTCGTTTTCTTAGCAAGTGTTAAACACGCAAAAATTAGTAGACAGATTGAGTGAAGTAGCCATTAAAAGTGGAACAACATTGTCTACCCACACAGAGTTTTAAGTGTCCGATCACTTTTCATTAAGAATTTTAAAGCCAAAATTTCAGGACTTTGGAATGGCCAAAAAGCATATTCAAGATGTTCATTGACCGTCTCCTAATACAGTTAGTCGGAACATATCGGCTAGGTCTACATGCTCGAATTCTCAAAAAGTTCACCAACAGAACCACGAGCGTTGAGCCTTATCGAGAAACTCGATCCACACACTAGCCTTTCATCTCCCCCTCACTCTCTTCGCAGTTCCTTGCATTTCGTACAAACCTCTACTAGACATGATTTTAATTAGCAAACTATCCTATCTGTCTCCCTGGGTCCTCCTCACCCGTCATGCATGCATGCATGCATGCAACGAGACCATGAAAATATGTAGCTGGGTGTCCCCCAAAGCAGAACTCAACCGTCGTCCGTTCGTCCGTCCACAAGTCCACAACGCACCACCAACACACACGGTCGGTCAAAGATCGTCGTCGGTGTGTAATGTCATGCTCCATGCATATCGGGTCTCATTTCAGGATAGCGTTTTGGTTTCTGTTTTTGCCAGGTTGCAAGGCGAGTTGATGGGCGGTGGGTGTGTGTGAGGGACGTGAATCTCACCTTGAGTTGTGCATATTTTCTCACCGTCTCTAAAAGCTGATATCAAAAGCAGGTTCCAACGCGACCGTCGTCGCCTGTCGTTGTAGAGACATTTGCAAACTCTACACAGCCTGTGCGCTGTCCTCCTAGCATCTGTAACAAGCAAGCAAGCAGGCAGAAGCAGAAGCAGCAGCACGAGAAGGAAAAATCAGACTTTTTTCATTTGATCGAATTTGCATACTGCAGCCAGCAGCAGCAGCAGAAGCAGCAGAAGCAGCAGTTTTGACGCAAAAGTCATCAACAGGTGCACCAACCATCCACCAACAACCGGCTTCGGGTTTTGAGGTGATGAAGGTTTTATTATTAAATTGTGGAGGTAATTTTGATTGTCGGTAATTTGTTTCACCATAACTAGCCGGGCCCTGCTTGCAATGACGCCTATGACGGAGACGGCGGGTAATTCCATTGTTCTGTCGGTTTGTTGGGGCTGCCTGTATGCGCGGGGGAGTGTGAATGGAGCAATTTTGGTGTCAAGCGCTTCACGCTTCTGGGATTTTTAGTGGTATCCGGGGGTTTTTTTTTCCCCTGACGAACTGGAATGCTGGAACTAATTTCAGCATAGATTCGATAGGAAGCAGGCAAATCTTCCTAGGGGAGCATTCCATGAGCATTCTTCAATGTTGCAAGCATTGCTCTCTACGTAACGCGGTGATATTAACATTGATCATTGAGATTCAAAATCAAGCAGATGGATTTTTGGATTGAATCATATGTGAGTTCTGAAGTTAAGAAATCTGACTAGTGAATTTTCATTTTAAAATTCCCGGTTTTCGCAGTGCAAATCTCAAACATTTCCCAGTATTAAATATTCAGTTAAAAACAACAGTGTTCGAAAACCATTTTTTTTTATCGTGGCAATCTGCTAATTTTCGAAATTATTTATGGGTAAATATTCAACAGTAAAAGTACAGGAATTTTTTTTTAGTTCAAGGTGTACTTATTCCACTAAATGGATCACTTGAAATATTCCAAAATAAACCATTCATTTAACGATAATGCTTCCATCAATGTAAATACGTTGTATAGTCATCCTACAATTAAAGTTTATCTAACAATAATTATGAATCTTGGTTGTCAGCAAACTGGAAGCGATCCATAGCTGAGTAGTGATTATATAAAAATAAATGTTTATAAACTACAGATCCCATGTTTCAAAGCCCCAGAATTTACTGAGAAACAGAGACATTTTTTAAGGACACTAGGCCAAACACTATCGGACTTAATGGGACATTAGACCAAATTGTAAGTAGGGAAATATTGGATTAAAACTTGTTTTCGAAATCTTGAAATTGAATACAACTGAGATCTAGAGAAAATGCATGCGGATCTATGTTTTAACACTCCGTAGTCTGTCTGTAATTATATAAATCACAAACGTTTTCAAGATTATGAGGCTTCGACATTTGATTAGAGTCTTAGACTATATCATTTTTCATCGAGCTTTGTGACTCATATAAATCATTGTGGTGGTAGATTTTGAAAAAAAAAACAAAAAAAAAATAATGGAAATGTTTTCATCAATCTGGGACTAAAAACATACTCAAAATGTGAGGCTTTGAATAATTTCCAGGATTCTAGATTTTGCCCTAAAAAAATGTCAAGGTTTGAGATTTCAAAAATTGAAAGAAAACTTAAAATTCTAATATTTTTTTATTTAATATTACCGAGAATATCTATTGAATTTTTGGGAGGATTTAAATCGAATTTGCGTGTTAATTTCATATAAATGCCGAGGAGGATGTCTAAAAAATAATATGTGAAAAGTTTTAAAGTAGTTGTGACCAGTGTTGGCAAAATCATCAATCAAAATATATTTTTCCGCACTCATACGCTCTCAATATCACAGCTCCTTTGATATTGCGAGACTATTCACAACATGCAAAAATGACGCTGAGACACAACAATGATTCCGTTGCACATCGTCTTCTTAGAAAGGAAAGTATAGTTTGCGATCTTTCTTTACTCTTCACCGATGGCAGACACCGTATTTTCGGGACGCGTTCGTATGTAAAGCAACAATAATTAAACTCAAACTCACCATGGTTTGGTTGGAATTGTAACTGGTGAGTTTTTCTACAGGACCGGTAGCGATCACTGCTGTCAAAAATAGTGCTTTTAGTGATCATGTTGAAACAATAAGTGATCAAATAGTGACTTATAGTTGTAAAAACAGTGACTAAAAAGTGACCTAAGAGAAGAAAAGAAGTCGTTATGATGGCACACCAAATATATGTTTGATGTTTTAGACCTATTCAATTAGTATCTCATAAACACTTATATACAATATGAACCTTTTGATCGAAAGAGTCAAAAGAAAGTTTATGGCCATACACACGGTTTTAGTCAGGGTGTCTACTGCAGAAACCTGGAAAATCGGTAATCCCCAGGAAATTTTATTTTTCCTTAAAATACCTGGAAGTCTCAAATATTTTAATAATATTCTTAGTAAGGATATTTTAAAGAAAAGAATTAATTTTAAAGTATAAGCATTTAATTTTTCTCGTTATTTCCATTCACACTTTGAACTTTATAGACCCACAGTGGAGTCTTCAGAAACAAATAAATTAAAAAAAAAACAGAGGCTTGAAATATGTTTTTTTTATTTGGTTTTGGAACATGCCTATTTTCAGCATTCACTGTTTTAAAAACACGTGGAATTTTATTATAATTTCAAGGACCTCATTCCAAGGGTGTTCTGGGGAATTTTTTTTTTTCAGAAAAACATCAAATGCAATCAAATCTGTTCTCAAGGTAGGTCTGAAGAATTTTAGATTTCGTGTGAAACCCTGAAAAGAATTAAAAGTAAATTTTAATGAAAACTCATAGGAATTTCTGAGGAGCACAAGCCTGTGAACTTCAGAGGAATATTCCAAGAGAATTCTGAGGATAATTTCAGAAAACGAACCCGGAGCATATCGTTGATTTTTTTTTTTTCATATACTAAAAGAAAGATTGCAATTAAATCTGAGCATAAGGACATCTTCAAAGGAATTCGGAAAATAAATTCAGGAGAGATTGTCCAACAATTAGAAGAAATCTTAGGAATTTGTCAGGAGAAATGTCAATGAATTTTCGTGAGACATTAAATGTGATTAGAATTCCAATGGAAGGAGTGAGATTTAAAATGAAATCTGACATGAATTCAATATATATTCGGAGAATCTTTCCAAAGGGTTTCTTGTTGTGGAGAATTTAAAGGTAATTCCAAGGAAAACTAAAAGAAAATTGAATCGGGATAGCTTCATCGAAATTTTGAGGAATATTTCAATGGAACATGGAATGAACTCTTCTGAGGTCTTCAGAACTACTGGAACGTTCCCAATTTTTTCCTGAAGTTAATGAAACTGCCTAGAAGTACTTTTGTAGTTCGAGGAACTAGCCTGATGCTCACAATACTTTTCATCAAATTCTTAAACATCCCTGAACTATATAGCACTTCCTAAAGTTTCCTCAATTTTTCTAACGATCATGGGTCACTTCTAAAGGTTTAACAATTCGCTGAAGTTAACGGAACTGCTCTGAGGTTCTCTGTTCATCTCTGAAATTCTCAAAACTTCTCTAAAAGTTTTGGAGTTCTCAAGAAGCTTGTTGTACTGCACTGAACTTAATTGAACTGCCCTAAAAATGTTTAAGCTTTAGTGAACTTCTGAACTTATGCGAAGACCTCAATTAACTTTTAAACGTCTCTGAAGTTATATGAAAATCTGGGAACTGTTTTAAATTTCCCACTTATTTTCAGAAACTAATGGAACTGAAATCCCTCCAATTTTCGTAGGTACTAAATTTCTTTCAAATGCTCCCGCATTTTTACCGTTCATTAAAAAATCCTGAAGTTCGGGAATCTCCACACTAATCGAGTCAGTACGGTTTTACCGAGTTTTTGAATTGCGGAACTGTTCGGTAAAAGTTTAAAAATCTGTGGAAAATTTATTAATGATAAAATTTGTTCTGAACTTGTACATACATAGTTCTGTTAACCCCATTTAATGATAGAAAATAAAATTGGTCGATTTCATTGATTCCTTACGGATAACGGTCATTTGAATTTTTACCGACTTTTTCAGCAATTCAAAAACCCAGTAAAAAAATACTGACTCCTGTAAAAAAATCTTAGTGTGTCCACTTAAGCTCTATAGATTTCTATGAAGTTCTCGAATTGTTTCTGAAGACCAGTGTCCTTTTGTGAAGTTTTCGACGTTTTTCAATTTTTTTTTTTAATTTTTGTGCTCCCGCAATTTTTTTGGAATAAGAATGAAATAATTAATATAGTTTTATGATTTTCATTGAAGTTTTCAAGAGTTTTCTGAACTTTATAAAACTTGCCTTAAATTATCGACACTAATTTAAAACTTCTTTACAAGTCTAGACTCCCCTTCCTTGTTTACCTGAAGTTCTCTAAACTTGTTTAATAATCCGGCAAATTTTCTGATATATATATTCATAAAACCCTGATGCTTCTGACGTTTTCGGATCAATCATAGAATTCTTGGAACACCCCCTAATTCCAAGGAACTCCTTGTAAGTCGCTGAAAATTTTCTTAAGTCAATGGGATTATACTGAAGCTTTCTAATCGTCCTCGAAGTACTTGGAACTTCGCTGAATATCATGAAACTTATCTTAAAATATCTCAATTGAGAAGTTCTCTGGAATATAACACCCTTGAAATACTCTCACGTTTTCCGGACGTTTATATTATTTTTATCACGTTCCAGAAATTCTATCGGAGCTTTGCTGAAGTTTCCGGAAATTCCCGGAGTTTCTCAAAACTTCTTAGAGGTTTCTACAATTTTCTTGAAATTTTTTAAACTGCCTTTTGATTCCCTGATCTGTCTTTATGTTCTCGAAGCTTCTCTAAAACTCTCAATTCTATTGAAAATCTCGGAAATAAATGGAATTCCCGTAAACACCTTCTGTAGATAGAGAAAGACGATTGAACGTCACAAAGCAAAGAATGATAATTGATAATTCACGCTAAAAAAGTTGAGTGACTTTAGTGACTTGGCCTTAAAAAAGGAGACTTTTTAGTGACTGGCTTGAAAATAGTGACTAAGTCACTAAAACGAGACTCGGTACCAGTCCTGTTGCTAGCTTGATATCCGTAGCTACTACGACATCACAGCTTGTAATATCATCCGCAGTTGCTTGCTTGTTGATTTTGTCTACGAAATCTAGCGTGATCCAGGACATTGGTGAGATTTGATTTTCTTGATATTTTCCCAACACTGGTTCTTACCAACATTCCAATATAGTATTGAGATGAACATAGTTGGAGATGTTTAACGTCAAATATAAGACTAAGATGAAGTTAGCAAGAGAATTCCAAGAAAAATAAGATGAGAGTTCAAAAAGTATTATAAAATTAAAAGGGTGTTCTGAGGATCATTCCAAAGAAATACTGACGAAGCTTCAGAAAATAAATACAAAATAATTATGAAAAAAACATCAAAGGAATTGTATTCTTAAGATAATTTGAAAAAAGTTGGAGGAAAATTTAAAACAAATTCTTAATGATAGTTTAAATAAAATTTAAAAGAGAATTCCAAGGGATTTGTGAGAAGAATTGCGAAGTATTTTTTTATGAGAGTTTGAAGTTCAAAGACATTTTTTAGAATTTAAAAGGAATCTTATTCTCATCGAAATTGCAAAGAAATTTTAAGATGGATTCCAAAGAAATGCTTAGGAGGGTTTCAAGAAAATTTTCATGAAAATTTCAAGGTACTTTCGAGTAGAGTTCTAAAGGGAATTTCCTGTTAAGGTTAATATTAATATTAATATGATAATCAGCCATTCCATAACAAAACGATATATTGGTGCTCAGAATTTCGTAAAAATTGGCAATTTTGTTCCTTATCGCAGAATATTAGGCCCGTATTTTTGTTTATTTTGTCATTAGGGTGACCATTTCCATTTTTAAGAATGATTTTTTTTTCAAAAATTCGCAACCACTGGGCTGATTTTAAAATACAAAATATCAAATGAAAGGTTATTTCAAATACTTATTGATAAAAATATAATGATAATAATTGGGGTTTTGTATTGAAATACATTGACTGTATTTGTTTTGTTTTCATGGTTTTCATGGTTTGTAGGCAGAGGGTGCATTTTCCTTGAAAATTTATCCTTTTTACACAACATACAAAAAAAAAAAAAAAATCAGCGATGTGTTTTCTTAGTATTTGAGTTTTTTTTTTTAAGATATCAAGTTTTGGGTTTTCGCTCAGTACTCCTATGCGACTAGACTACCATGCGTTTCCATTCATTCATAGCGACTGTAACATGGTCACGACGCATGGTAGTCCATTATAATATAAACTTCTAAATTTATCATGAAAATTGGTTTGCAATGACGTTTAGTCTAAAAAGCTGTTACTTGCTACAAGCGGATTTCATTATACAAGAACAATGTAAAGGGTGATACGGTCAAAATTTGGTCAATATCAACTTGACGTATTTCTTTCAATTTTGCATTTAAAAAACCTGAACACCCCTCATTTTGAAGGTGTGTGTGTGTGTAGAATGTTGCTCCTATTTTGATTTTGGAATTCACTCTTCAGTTGTCAAAATGCCGTCCAAGTAAGAAGAGCAGCGTATCAAAATTTTGCTCGCGCATCGCGAAAATCCGAGCTACTCGCACGCAAAGTTGGCAAAATCGCTAAAAGTTGCCAAATCAACCGTTACAAATGTAATTAAAGTGTTTGGGGAACGTTTGTCGACAGCCAGGAAGTCTGGATCGGGGGGAAATCGAAAACCGGAAGCCGCTGAGACGACAAAGAGAGTTGCCGGTAGTTTCAAGCGAAACCCTAACCTCTCTCTCCGAGATGCCGCAAATAAGCTGGGTGTATCGTCTACAACCGTACATCGAGCCAAAAAACGAGCCGGACTATCGACTTACAAGAAGGTAGTGACTCCAAATCGCGATGATAAACAAAATACCACGGCCAAAGCGCGATCCCGGAGGCTGTACACGACGATGCTGACGAAGTTTGACTGCGTGGTAATGGACGACGAAACCTACGTCAAAGCCGACTACAAGCAGCTTCCGGGACAGGAGTTTTATACGGCAAAAGGAAGGGGAAAGGTAGCAGATGTTTTCAAGCACATGAAACTGTCAAAGTTCGCAAAGAAATATCTGGTTTGGCAAGCCATCTGTACCTGTGGCTTGAAAAGCAGCATTTTCATAGCTTCCGGGACTGTCAACCAAGAAATTTACGTGAAAGAGTGTTTGAATAAACGTCTGCTGCCTTTCCTGAAGAAACACGGTTGTTCCGTACTGTTTTGGCCGGATTTGGCATCTTGCCATTACGGTAAAAAGGCCATGGAGTGGTACGCCGCCAACAACGTGTAGGTGGTTCCCAAGGACAAGAACCCTCCCAACACGCCAGAGCTCCGCCCAATTGAGAAATACTGGGCTATTGTCAAGCGGAACCTAAAGAAGACCAAAAAAACTGCTAAGGGCGAGCAGCAGTTCAAGGCAAACTGGCTTTCTGCGGCGAAGAAGGTGGACAAGGTGGCTGTACAAAATCTGATGGCAGGGGTCAAGCGTAAGGCCCGGCAATTCGGATTTGGAAAAGCGGAAGCCTAACTGAATATTTTTCCTGAATTTTATGCTAATTGAACTTGAAAAAGAAATTTAATTTGATTTTTTAAATAAACGATTTCACCGATTTACACGCGTTTTCCCTTGACCAAATTTTGACCGTATCACCCTTTATCACAATTGTTATGTAGCTAGTAAATAGCTTTTAACACATTACAACCCCCTAAATTGAACACCGAAAATGAATCTTAGTTTCGATTAAACAAAAAAAAACATTAAACATTTTGTTTGATGTTTAAAAAAATCGCGAAATTGGGGTCTTGGTGCACGAAATTATGGGACTTTACGGTGGAAACATTCTTAACTGTTCTGTAAAACTCCAGAAATTTTATTCAGAACAATGAGTAGACTTAACCTGAATAAGCTATAACCATCTAGAAAACTGAAATTTTTCATCTTTATTTTTTTTTAATTTCCCACCCTTCCCTTCCCAAGGTAGCACAGCCCAAGCAAGAGAAAATAACTTATAAATAGTTTATTCTGTTCCTGATACCAGCATTTGATGTTGATCAGCCTTACATAAGAGTTAAAATACCAAAAAAAAAAAAATGCATGCAGAATACTTTGCAAATAATAAACATTGATATTTGGATAGCAAAAGGGAGGGAATTTATAGGTTCCCGAGCAGGAGAAAATAACTAATGAATACCCAATTCTGACCTGTTTCCAAAATTTGCTATTGACCAGCATGACATAAGAGGTAAAATACCAAAAAATAATACCAAAAAATTACATGCTTGTAAATAACAAAAAATCAAATAATTGATACCAAAAGAATACCTCTTTGCTCATCAAATTATTAATAATTCTTGCTGTTATTCCCAGGAATTTCCGGCAGAATTGTCCTGGAAATTCATTCGGAGTAAACATGAGCATTCAATCCTAAATTCCCTTTATGAAGAGCTTTGAGTGTGTTGGTTTATTTCATTTAAATTCCGTTATAATTGCTTATCTTTTGACAGATACGCGTATTTCGTCTACTACTTGCAGACTTCATCAGTGCCAAGTGGTGTTGAGTACTTGGCAACTTGGCACTGATGAAATTTGCAAGTAGTAGACGAAATACGCGTATCTGTCAAAAGATAAGCAATTATAACGGAATTTAAAGGAAATAAACTTCATCAGCATTCACTTAATATTCTCCGGAAATTCCCATGGAATATTTTTGACGTAAAACTACGTGTTTGTGGACTATACTGGGGTGCAAATAAAAAAAAATGAAATTATCCTCGGAATGTCCTTAGATTTCTCTTTTGTATTACCTTGGAGTTTTCCTCAGAATTATCATGGTATAACCCTCAATCTCGTCCAAATACTCTCATAGGGTAAACGCACCAATAGTGCAAACGCTACTAATTCCTTAATAATTAACATTAAAAACTTTTGAATCCTATTCAGAGTAGCCTTCGAATTCTACTCAGATCTTCATTTTTGAACCCTGACATGAATTACTATTTTATTCGACGACATGGATTGCTATTTCATTGATGTAATTATTTTTCTAAATTTTTCCAACAATTTTTCACAATAAGGGTTCACTTGCATAGCAAAATTTGGCCGGCCCAATTCTGAGAAAATCAGTCATGATTATATATTATGAATTTTTGGAAAATGTTGTAATTTACGGTAAAGTTTTTGTATACACAATTTGTAAAAAACATATTTAGCAAAATACCTCAAAATAAAATCAAAACCTTTCAAATGACCTTTAAAGAACTAAAATTGGACGTAAAATGACAGAGATATAAAAAAAAAACATTTGCATGTTTTTTGTTTGGGGTGACCCCAAACTTTTGATCGGGGATGTATATCTAAAATCTGTTCAACAGTGGTTTGAGAAAAAAAAACAAAAAATTCTCTTTTAATAGTTCTTCAAAGTGGCAGTAGCCTGAAAATCTAGTCCAGTCCAAAAGTCTAGCTTTTTTTAAAGAAAGGAAGAAGCACAATTTGTTTTCCAATTCTGATTCAGTGCAGTTAAAAAATCTAATGCTCGGATAATTCCTCGAAAACGATTCTGAATTCCCGGACGCACGATTAGACCAAACAATTTTCCCAGAATTTTCCCTAGCTCCATTTCATTAAGCACTTCATTACAAAGGACGGAAAATAACCAGAACAACCCAATTAAGGACAATTTCGTCAATCTGTGCTGTTCAACCCCATTAACGATACAACACTGCCATCATTATATGCCCTTCCCATCGGGTCATATGCCGTATGATTCGATCACGGTGTAGATTCGACCCCGAAAGAGACACAACATGTGCTGTGTATACAAACAACAACCGTCATCGTCGTCATCATCGTCATCATTCATTGATGCCTGAACCGTAATATTACTATGCATGTCCACTCCCGTCTTCCAACTACTACCCCTAACCGTGGAAAAATGCCAACCCCAGTGAGCGGGGGAAGCCGTGATTTTCATTCATTTTTTCCTCCATTTCGTTGACTGCTCCACGACAGACATAGAAATGCAACGACGGCTCCGACAGGGGGGTAGGACAACACGAAATGCAGCAACCTGATGATCGAGCGAGCGGAGGCCGCGGCAGTGGCGAGAGAAAATCGTGTAATGGAATTAATTCAGCTTAATTACTTGGAGATTTTTTTTGCGCTCTCCAGCAGCCAGCAGCAGTGCGCTGTTTGTGGCTGCACCGAGCGTCGCGTCGACGTCGCCGGTGTCGGTTCTAACAGCACGGAGAGTGCGAGAATTGCAAATTGAATTAGATATTCTGCAATTTGAAGAATGTTAATGTCTTAATCATTGGTTTGCGAGTAGAACGAACGAGTTCTACATTCTGATGCTGCTGCTGTATGCTACGAGGTGCGTATTGATTATAAACCCTGTCTGATGGTGAACGAGATTCTCGCGATTCTGAACTAATTGTGCATTCCAGTTGCAATTCGAGCGTCTCGCTGTTCTTGATCTTGATGGGAGCGAGCCTAAGGGAGCATATTTTTCATGCTTCTCATTAGCGCGAAAACAATGCAACATCAATTTCCAAATATATCTAGACGAATATTTCAAAAGGTCATCGATTCTCTCTTACCTTAATAACTCAGCTGTATTCCCTGCTTGACGTTCTGGACGCTAAATGAGAACCTCGTTCCTCAAACTATGTGGCATAAATAGCGCGAAATCTGTTTGTATATCGATCAAAGCATATAGGACATTTTGAAATGTTCATCTAGATATTAAGTAAAATGCCAGCAAGAAACCGGTCACCCGCAGTCAGTAGCGTGAAATTAAACCACCTGACCCGTAAAGCCACGGGACGGCAAGGTCATCACGCAATACGTATAGTTGTATGCCAAGTCAACGTTTAACCTTGCCGCTACTAAACCTGCCAAGCTGCCGTTTTATTTGCAAACTGTTTTTTTTTTATGTTCGAAGGGGTTGTTCTCCCGCGCACGCACTGGAAGGAAGCAGGAAACCCACGAAGCAGCATTTAAACGCTTTACGTCCAAAATCCAAATCGGAAATCGAATGAACCGCGGTAGACCAGCAAACAAACATGCGAACGAAGGTGCGTAAACGCAAATAACAGCTTAACCACAAAAAAAGGTCTGTGCAAAAATCGTCTGATGCTGGTTGACCTTCGTGAGCTGCTTTCATATGGTGGCTGTTTCGGTAGTGGAAACGGTTTGATAGCGAAGCAAAATTTTATGATGATGACGGTGATAGTCCCACCGACACCCAGAGCACGTCAATAGGTCAGTTTCTGCTGAAAACTGGTTCTTCGGACATCAAAGGACTTTTCATAGGCAGAAAATTTTGCTTTTGAAACTGGTGGATGCTTGTTGCCTTGGTAAAATTATACAATTGGAGATTTTTGGTGAAAAGGCAATGTTTAGTACAGCCAAAAGAAATAGAAGCCTAACGATCATGAAATTTAAATGTCAACTCTGATTATAAGTTTCGGCAAGAAATAAATGTTAGTGCTTACGACTGTTCAACTGGAGAAGTTCCAACCAACATTATGGGAACAACAACATTGCTGAATGAATATAATTCACCGACTCTTCACGTTCACCCGTTCACAGCAAATGAAACAGGCGAGAAACTAAGAGATAGCAAAACATAACCTCTGACGAGTGCACCGCAGGGTGCTGCATGTTGAAAAAAAGATTTACGATTGAATAGGTTTGATTCATAACTCCAAAATATGAGTCTGTTCAAAAATGGTAAATGTTGATGCAGGTTTTAAGCGGTTTGAAGTTTGTTTGGGGATTACTATGGAATCAGTTTAATTTTTACAGATATCGCACTGATATTGGTTGTACAGTCCGTCAGTTGTCCGTTCGATTTTGCAACAAGCCTGATTTTTACTTTTTTATATGATTATCTACTCCATCCAGAAATCGTGTTTCATATTTTTTTATAATTTATGACCATTCCAGACATTTATCGGTTGCCCCCAGGAAAGAAGACAACATTAGAATGGAGACAAAATCTGTCGAACGATACTTTTCTTAACACCTCGACCATTGGTGGCCATAACGAAAATCTTTGACAGCACTGGTCACTATGACCATCTCGGGCATGTCTCAGATGTCCACGAGGACTAGTAACATACCCGACTAAATGTAACTAGAACAGGCAATTCACCGTAACTTCCCTCCGAATTTTCTACCAACTTTTTCTGGGAGATTCCGACGCTTTTAGGTATCGCCAGGCCATTCGTATTCTGACATCCTTTCGGAAGATTTATCTGGTTCCTCCTAGAAGTTTCTTCCAACTGCCCCAAAACCTTTCTGGCTGCAAGATTCTCCCAAATTTGTACAGCAGTTTCCTTCAAACTATCTCAGAAGGCTTCTTCTAGGGAAGCTTTTACAGCTTCTACTGGAATTTTCCTTTGTTTTCTCCTAGAAGTAGCATTAGACTTCCTCTGAAAAGTTCTCCAAAGTTGCCCGAAGGTTTTTCCCAACTTATATAAGAAGTTCTTCCCAGGTTCTTCTGGCTTTCCCTGTAATTGTCTTCAGACTTCTAGAGCAGCGTTTAGCCCAAACGCTAAATTTTTCCGACTTTCTACATAAGTTTCCTTCACACTATCTCAGCTTCCAGCTTCCGTCGTCTCCACAAAAAAAAATTTCTGCTTCCACTGGAATTTCAATTTGGGTTCTCGCTAATTCCAAATCGTCCTCTTTCACCTTGAAGGTCATATTTTAGGTATACTTTGGTGCAAAAAGACCAGTGAAAAAGCGCATGGGTTTCGTAGAACATTAGAACAGATCTTAAAAAAAAAAAAAAAAAAACGGGTGACAAAATCGGGTCATTACTGTATTTGACTTTCTCTGAAAGATTCTCCAGACTTGCCCGAAGGTTTATCCTAACTTATAGTGGAAGTTGTTCCGAGGTTCTTCTGGCTTCCTCTGTAACTTTCTTCCGACTTCCCGAAAAGTTTTAACCGATTTATCTGGGAAGTCTTTCCACTTCCCTCGGAGGATTCTTAGAACTTCTTCTGGGACAATCATCCCAATTCCTTAATTGATATTTCTGTTTTCTTTCGTTTCTTTCTTCCGACTGTTCCGGAAGTTCTTTCAGACTTTCCTTGGAATTTTGTATAGGCTTTCCCCGAAAGGTTCCTCCAAAAGAGCATTTGTTTTCTGCCAGAATTATCATTTATCTTCCATCAATAGTTATCTCGAAATTTTATTTCAACTTAAATCGACTTGCTGATCCTATATTCTTCCGGTTCCCATTATCCACCGTAAGCTTCTTGCGACTTGTTCCGAAAAAATAAAGCAAATTTTCTGGAAATATTTTTCCCTTAGATGGGATTTTTTTTCAGGGTTGCCAGTGCGTTTTCATTTTGAAACTCCCAGTTTTTTAAAGCCAAAATAAAAAAAATAGAGTAAATTTTCGTTACTATGATTTATGTGCAGGAGCGTCATATATCATACAAGTTTACATTATAGAAGTCATGAAATATTCCATATATTGCATGCAACTGTCAATTTTTGTGAGCAACATTTCCTGCAAGTTGCTAGTTTTCACTCATTGTTAATAATGAGCATGAAATTCAACGGTTTAAATTTTTATAAACGTGATCAAATGCAAATTTTCGAAGTAATTTGTGGGAATAGTTGCTCTGAAACACAATGTATCCACATGCCAAAATTGAGCTCTCAAGGACGTTGTTTACCCCCTTGACGATAATAGGTTAAGGTATTGCCGAAGCCAACTTTTCCCCTAGCTATTCTTATGATTATCAGCTACATTTTTGCAAAAGACCGTTTTCAGCCAAACGTAAATTTAAATAGTTATTAATTGTTTAAGAGATTGATAACCTTATGGCATGATTAAGCAGATGTTTTGTGGGCAACACTGTATTCTGCAGTATGGCATAGTAGCGATGATTTTTGTGCTCTATTCTACGCGCCAGAAACACCAATGTGGCCTTCTGAACAGTTGATTAGGCAAAGTCATAAGACATCAGTGACTTGAATCATTAATAATATTTGATCCTCACATTTTATCGAAAAGTGGTGTTTGACAAAGTTGTAGCTGAGAGAATTGTTATTTATATATGAACAAAACAATTTTTCCCCATAGTAATCTCCATATAAACTTCAAATGGTTTGTGCCAGGTCAGTTTCTTACTAAATGAGTTCAAACTTTGGGAGGCTATTCAGAACCCGATTTGGAACCGTTTGAGAAATGTGGAGAGCAAATTTGCAATTTTGCATTAGTCTACTGAACTCTATCGGGCTGAATGAGTCATTAGACCGAAATTGTAGCGAACGAGATAATGAATTAACAGCCAAAAGAATCGTATTTTGAGGTTAATTCCAAAAACCTAGAGGAAAATTAAAAAGAAGTCTTAGCAAAGTTTCAAAACAATTTCTGAGGAGAAAGCCGATGTAAGTATTTTGGAAGAGACATCCGAAGGATTTCTGAGGAGAGTTTTGACTAAAAGGTAGGAAAAGCATTTAAAAAAGATCAAAATCTCAGGAGTTTCAAACGAATCTGTGAAAAATGTTACGATAGTTTCAAAATAATTCCAAAGTAAATTCCATTGCATTACGAGAAGATGATTGAAAATGATGATTTGAAAATGCTAAGCTGATTGTCAAGGGAATTTTCTGAAATAGTTCTGTTTTTATTTCTAAGACAAGATAGATCTGTTTTTATTTCCAAAACAATCCAGAGATGAATTCCATGGAAATTCTTAGTAATTTTCGAAAGATAAATTTCCAAACGGTAAATGTTACAGAGAATTATGGATATAAATTTAAGAGAATTTCACGACAACTACTGAGATAATTGTAGAGTGAAACATAAGAGTTTCCTAGAGGGGATTCCCTAAGTGATATGCAAAGAATTTCTAAGGTTGTTATTAGCAAAAATGTCAAGGGAATACCCGAGAGAATCATAAGATTATTCAGGGGAATCCTGATGAATGGGGGCTAGTGGAATACCCGTATAAAGAGAGAGAGAAAGATTTGTAATTTCCATTTGATTCCACTACCTTATTTGCTTATCCTTGACAAATACGCGTATTTCGTCTAGATACAAGACACTGAATAAATCTGCACATTGTAGACGAAATACGCGTATCTGTCAGGGATAAGCAAATAAGGTAGTGGAATTAAATGGAAATTACTAATCAATCTCTCTCTCTCTCTCTCTCTCTTTATATTCAGGAGAGTCCTGAAAGCAACTATGAAGACATCTTAGGTTGACTCTAAGGAAATTTTTGAGAAAATTCCTTACATATCCTTTAAAAGAGATATCTCCTATAAATCTAGAAATATTCTGCATTGGTCGTTTTTTAGACATCGACATGCAGAAACAGGAATTCAAGATTAAGAATTTGATAAACAGTTTTTATTCGATTCCCGATCCGATCGAGGAAATCTTTTGGGTTGGAAATTTTTTCGACTTTCCTGGGCAGAGGGTTTCATTGTGCTTGCAACACAATCTACAAATTCATGCATTTGTTGGCACAACAAAGTTCTCAATTAATAACTGTGGAAGTGCATCTAGAACACTAAGTTGATAGCACTCAAAAGAAGCGTAAAAAGCCTAGAAGAAGAAAGATTTTTTCTTTATCAGAATGACTTTCAGCCAGTGGCTGGTTCGCCACTTATGAGAAGAAAGAATGTCTTTTATAAAAAAATAGCAATTTCCCGGGAAATCGAATCGAAATCCCGGGAATCAGAAAACTTAACTTAGGGCAAATTTCTTAAGAATAGTTTATTGGGATGACCCGGATAGGAAATACTAATAAGAACCTTCAATCAAAGTGTTTTGTCACTTCATATGTGAATTTTACGATTTTCAGAGTTGAGAGTCAACAATATCAACATTAAGTTTTAGTTATTTGTTAGCTAGAGAACGTTGTGAAGAGGATAGATTGATAGTTCCGCTAGAGTAGGGCAGCGTGAATATTGAACAGAAGTTAAAATTGAGCGATAGGCCATTAATGCGACAATACTAATCAAATGCGCACTCCTTTGCCTAACTCATACTTTGATGAATGAGGTTATTTGAGGTATTTCCTCAAATCCACAGACATAGTGCGCATTTGACTTGCTCATATTTTTTTTTCCTTCGGTTTGTTTTTTTCGTTGATCTTGTTTTCCGTGCTGAATACCAATACTACCGACGTGCTAGGAAGGCAGCCCCCAAACCTGGACCCTACCTATCGACCCATCAACTCATGAACCGGGGACCAACGGCTTTACTTCCCATCCGAAGGAAGGCGTGATCAGAGATGTTATGCCTCAGAACATCCCGGCGGCGCCGACTGGGATTGAACCCAGGCCTGCTGGGGTGAGAGGTAATCACGCTTACCACTACACCACCGGCGCCGTAACTTGCTCATATACTGTCATATATCATGCATCATGGTACAGCACGCAACACCATCCTACTGCTTCTCTCTGAGATGACTACGTTGGTAATGACGAGAGAAACAAAACAATAGTTGGCTAAAAAAGAGTTGCATTATACACCACACCGAAATGCTTTCGGCAAAGTGGGGCTTTAGGTAGTCATAAACGTCGCTAGAACTATTCCACAGCCGCAGATAGTATATTTGAGGAAATACCTCAAATCCCCTCATCCATCAAAGTATGAGTTAGCTAAAGGAGTGTTCATTTGATTAGTATTGTCGCATTAATCGCCCTTCGCTCAATTTCAACTTCTGTTCAATTTTCAAAATGCCGTACTCTAGCGGAACTACCAATCTCTTCAGAACTTTCTCTAGCTGATAAATTATCGCACTAAAGCTTCATGTTGATATTATTATAGCATTTCCTCCCACCTCTGACTAATTAGTTAGTTAGTTATCTTTATTAAGGAGACTTTCACCTGAACGCTGGTTTGTCTCCGCCATCTCTGAATACTTGGAAGGTAAACTGATGGTTTACTGGAAATCTGATCACTCCAAACAATGTTGCAGAAAAAATGTAACCGTGCCTTAAAACGAACGAGTGCTGTAGTTGTCCAAACGCTATACAAACTGCCTCTGTTTTTGTTACAATCAGTTGTTTAGTAATTAAAAAAATGCTAAAAATGTGTCGATTATAGTGATTTGATGTGATGTGGGAAACTCGATGGCTTTAGAGCGGCCGATTTTTCTTACTTAAATAGCAAATGATTGTGGACATCTTTACATTGAGTATTATGGCCACATCGCTTGCTCGTCGTTGCGGTATTTGTCACCGGATTCGAATGGTTATGATCTGAGTTGAAGACAAATCGTAGTCATCTTCAGACTGCTGCGATGGATGTCAAATTGATAACCAAACAAATTAATGCGTGACTCTCTCATAACCGCTGTAGTTGTTGAGTTTGATTTTTTTTTTAAGTGATTTGATTTTCATTCTAAATTCAATACTTTTGATTTGTTTCCAAAAACATGACACGATTTTGATAGTTCAAATTGGTTTGAAAATCATTACGTCCCCGCCCGACCCGGATTATGAGAACAACTCGATAACAAATGGAGCGTTGTGATACGGGGGCTCGATGGCCTAGTGGCGATCGTTTTAGCTTACTGGTCAAAATATCGTGGGTTTATCCCCAAGCTACTTCATATTATGAAGTTATCACATTCTTTACCATGGCGAATCCTGACACTCTACCTCTTCTAACTACATACAAAAATTCCTAAGATGCCTATGATAGTGTGGAGAGGCAGAGGCGTTATCGATCTCTACTAGCCATATCTGTCAAACTAACAATCCTTCCCTTCTCCAATAAGGATGTGGTCAGAGCTGGTATTGATCTTGTACATACTGATTCAATAAGATTTGCACACTTTTATTGATTGAGCACATCCACAGTTATTAATTGAGAGCTGTCTATGCCAACCAATGTATGCATTTGTATATTGTTAGGAACAAAAAAAAACAATGATGTCAAGAGAAGTCGAAATTAAAATAAATCAGGAAGATTTTCCAGACCAAACCAGGAATCTACATAGCTTGGACATAGAATTCGAACTTAGTCTTGACTAATTAGGCATCTAAGGCTCTTACACAGAAAAAATCCTAATTTTAACAATCGCGTAAAACCTCCCCTCATATGATTTTGAGATACAATTGGAATTGTATACAACATTGCTGATTTATAAGATATTGCACTTAAATTTAATTGAAATATCTAATATATTTATGCCAAATCAAGCGTTAAAATCGGGTGCGCTATACATTGCAGAAATTTACATGAGTTTTTCTAAACGGTTTATATTCTATAGCTAAGGTAATCAGAAAGTGTAATTCAGGGATGAAAAAAAAAAACATTTGTCGTCAATCAACTAAATTACGCAGGACCCTAACACTTATTTATTTGGGACTTATTTTAGTCACAAACAACTTTTTCGGACGAAAGTGTGTCACTTGGGGACTGCATTACCAAACTATACAAACCCCCATTCGGAATGTGATTCATGACCAAACTTTGAATACATAATTCATTAGGATTAAAATTTCATGATCAAAACGTGTGTGAAAAATTCCCATATAAGCTGGCAACACCGTCTGATACTTATTTACAATGTATTAAAAAAATATCCCTTCATTTATAACTGTCATTCGCAGTAGACGACATCGCGGAAAATGAATGCCCATCCTATGCAAATGCGACACCACATTCAGGGAGTCGTCTGATGGGGATAATGGGATACAAACGAATCGTTTGTTCCAACCATCACCACCACCACCACCACCACCACCACCACCACCACCAGCAATGCAATTGAACTGTCAACGATGTGCAATTTCTTGAAAAATCGTCGCCCTCGCCGGAACCGCTGTTTTCGCATATTGCATTGCTTGCAAACGGTTGCACCGCGAAGGATTTGCATAACCTGTGAAAAAAGCCACCCGGATTCACCTCACTACCCGTGTTGATTAGACATTTCAACGGTCGGACGCTTGCGTTAGTTAGATCATCATCGCCTGACTATGAACACCAGTGACCTAATTCTTGGTCAGGGACGACGCTCTCAACCGACCGATTCGCACATAGGTATCTGATGGGGGGAACGTGATCTCTCGTCGCAGTTGTCGTCGTCGTCGTCGCATTAGATTACTAGGCGACGACTAGGTCAACCATAGCCAAAACTATAAACACTTCTCCGAGAGTCGAGAACGAACTTGCATCGGTAACTAATCGCACAACAATGCACTCTGCCCATATTTGTAGACAGGCAGACCATCAGCAAATCGTGCTCAAGTGTGTGCAATCGGTTGTCCGACTGTCAAGGGAGGGGGGCGCGCTCGCGCTAGAAAGTGATTAATCTCTGTAATGCTTCCAGCCAGTCGCACAGTAGCACAGCCGCAGCTGATTCCGGTCGTCCGAGTGTGGGGAAATCTAGGTCTCCAACCGGTGCGGTGCGGTGTAGAATCACGTCATCCAAACCGTAGGCAAAATGATAGAACAATCTTGGCATTTGGTTTGGAAAATCACGCCAAACGATTGTAAACAAATGTAGTTGCTGCACTGCTACGAGTTCGCAGGAAAGGTAGCATGTGGTCTCGGCGAACGTTTGACCTAATGCTGATTCGGTGTATCGATGACATCAGTCGTCTGTCGACGCCGGTAGCCTCCAAGGCCCAACTGTTTCTTGTGATTTGTCTTCGTTTTTTTTTTGTCGTTGACGTCTGATTGTAGTTTGTTCCTCCAGTAGGTAGGCAGCTATATGGGCATTCAATAAGCAATCAATTTTAAAACTGCTCGGCAGACCCTGCTGCAGTATTGACTGACTGACTGTTATTGAAGTACGCATTGTATGCAAACGGACGGATTGAATATTAATGATCGCGGTCGCTTGTTCAAAGTGCAATACACCTCCCCGCCCTGATCGCCTTCATTGAAAGTTCACACACAGTCTGGCTGCGAGCACGCGTGCCTTCGTGCGATCGTTTGGCGACGTTGACGTTTTGGGATTTTCCGAAAACCAGCTGTTGTGTCATTCGTCGCCGTCTTACTGCGAAATGGAGTTGTTTCGTAACTGGCAAATCCTTGAATCCACGGTGGCAAGTTTCGGGGAAATCTAAGCTTGAAAAAGTATTAAAGCATCAGCTACTAAACTGCCATTAAGAAAAATAGGTCACATCACATTTTGTATCCACTGTTAAGGGACTTCAGATAGAAAATAACTTATGAATACCTAATTCTGTTCCTGATACCAAAATTTAGTGACGATCAGCCTGCCATAACCCGAGCAGGAATGAATATCTTGATGCCTTAAGTTGGTATTGGAATGATATTGTGGGATAATTGTTTTGGTATTTTATCTCTTATGTCAGGCTAATCCATACCAATTTAAAGTATTCAGTTATTGGTTCCTGCTCGGGTAG
Organism: Ochlerotatus camptorhynchus; assembly: GCF_037179485.1. Lineage (NCBI taxonomy): Eukaryota > Metazoa > Arthropoda > Insecta > Diptera > Culicidae > Ochlerotatus > Ochlerotatus camptorhynchus. Next base: position 6,334,747 of record NW_027040918.1, on the reverse strand, counting down.
CTAGTCAGTCTTTAAGGCATGGTTCAATTCCCGGTCCGGTTTAATAAATTTTCTCTACATACCTGGGTATAGAGTATTATTGTGCTTGCCACACATTATACAAATTCATGAATTGGTTGGCATATAAAGATCTTAATTAATAACTGGTTACACTTACGGGTTACTGAGTTCAATCTTTGATGTACATTTATAGTTTCTCTATGAATATTGATCTGAGAAATCACATTTTTTAAGCCCCGTTGTTAAAAAAAACTCTCCGGATAGTGAAGATTTTCTTCATAAAGCATCGTGGAAACATAAGAATGAGATCTCAAAGACAAAAAACTATAACTTTTTTTTTTTATCGAATCTTGGGTTTTGATTTTCTTCAGAGTCAAAATTTACTCAGAGTTCATATCTGATTTCTTTTTGGTATTCAAATATTTTGTTCCATAATACTGTATAAATACTTCGTAGAACACTAATTTAAATTAATCCGAAATTCTCTTCGAACTGGGATTTCTCTGACAAATTATCCTGAAAATTCGCTCATAATTTTTGAAAGCATTCGCTTATAGTATTCTCCCGAAGTTCCCATGGCATTTTTCTCGGAATTTACTTCTGAATTCTGCTCAATTAGTCCCATTAGCTTCTCAAAATTCCATTGAAACTCTTTTCTCCCATAGAACGATATTGAATTTCACCCCGATCGGAAATTTCGTTCTGAAGATATGAACAACAACAAATCCTCGAATCTTTGCTTTTGTGAAAATAGCTGGATCGATCTAAGTGCGACTGGCTACACTATGTTCGTGATTGATTTGCAAAGAACCGCAATAAATTGTATCACTATGTTCTTCATTTGGTTTCGGACACATAAAAAAGATAATGGATTACTAGGTAGACTTAATTTGTTTGGCCACTGCACACTAGACTGATGCCAAATTTTAAATTGTCGCTCCACAGTCCTCAAGCATTTTCAAATCGGGTTCTGATTAGCCTTCCAAAATTTGAACTCACTTGGTTCGAAACTGACTTGGCACAAACTATTTGAAGTTTATATGGAAATTACTATGGGAAAACCAAACTTTTTGTACATTGGCTTCTAGATTTTTTTCCATATTACTCTGTTACTCAGCTAGAACTTTGCAGAAGATCGATTTTAAGCCCAACGTAAATTTAAATAGCTATTAATTGTTTAAGAGACTTATAATCTTATGGCATAATCAAGCAGCTGTTTTGTGGGCAACACTATATTCTGCAGTGTGACATAGTAGCCATGATTTTTGTGATCTATTCTACGCGCCAGAAACACCAATGTTGCCTGCTGGATAGTTGATTGAGCATAATCGTAACCATCAGTGACTTGAATCATTCTTAACCTTTGACTAGAATCATTCATTGCATTTGATCGAAAATGGTTTTCAAAGTTGTAGCTGTGAAAATTTTCTCAAGCACAGCTATCATTTTTTAAAGCAGAGTGGTATGGTGAGTTGTTAGATAGATATAAACAAAAAATTTGCTTTTCCCATAGTGATTTCCATATAGACTTCAAATGGTCTGTGCGAAGTCAGTTTCCTACTAAATAAGTTCAAATTTTTGAAGGCTAGTAAGGACCCAATTTGGAACCGTTTGAGCTCTGTGGAGCGAAAATTTCAAATTTTGTATCAGTTTACTGCACACCAGTGGCTGAGTAAAATTGCATTGCTATTTTTTACGTAGAACTACGTCTGTGATTTCTATATGGGGGTACACTTTGTGAAACCAAAAATGGAACATGTAACAAAATTATGAAAGATTTTGAACGGTAATAACTCAGCTGCCCCTGGACTAATTTCAGCAATTTTATCACCAATCGATCAGAAATATTTCTACACATCTGAAAAATTTAAGATTTTATCATTTTTCAAAATTTCACTATTAAAAATTACACGAATGTGCAACTGTTGCTATGATAATTAAAATTATCACCGATTGCCTGCGAAAAGCAATTTCCCTAACACGGATTTCAAAGATGAATTCCATCCACTCTCACCAAACGGTGTTTATTCAATCACCGCGTTGTGAGTGGTGGTGCTCTCCAGTACACAACGAAAGGCTCCCCGCAAGCAACTAGCTATCAAGGCTGCCCTCAACCGCTGATCGGATTCAGTTCCAATCACCATGTGTGGTGGTGTCCGGTCGTCGGTATCAGCACCAGCAGCAGTGCTGTCGGCGCGTGGCGTTGAACACTGTTCTCCAGTACACAACGAAAGGCTGCCTGCAAGCAACGAGCTGCAGCCCACATGACCATCCAAAGAAGGAGCCGCACAGCTATTGATCGGAATCAGTAGCTCTCGTGAGTCGCTGTGGGCCAGGTCAAGCGCGTCATACTAAAGAGTATAAACAGAGCAGTGTTGGAAAAGTTCGCGATATTTCACGAAGTTCTCCAAGGGAAAAGTTCGCGAGTCATAGAGATTTTTTGCGAACTTTTGCATCACTGAAACAGAGAGAACCCCGCTCAAATTTCTATTCCACTGGGCTGTCCCTTGTAGCTTTTTTTTTCTCTCATGTCAATTTTAATCAGATTCGAAAAAAAAAGTGGTCTACCAGTTGAAGATTGTTGACAAGTGTATTTGTGGTGATGCAAATTATGGTTTAGATGACGCATGGGTTCAAACATTTTGTGTATCCTAATAAAACATATTACATACTAAATACGCACAGGGCATCTTCTGTTGACCATTGCCGCGGGTATATCGTGGGAGTCCCAGGTACCCGGTTCAAGCTTTAGTTGGCAGCGGTGGCTCTTCTTGACCTTCTATCCCCTGAGTAGTTAGTGTGAATAAGGGCGTCTATGTGATGTTTTGCTGTACCTGTTGTGGACATCTAGTGCATCCTGTTCCCTTAACTTGTTGAGGACACCCTGTCTTGCCTCAAAACTTACCCTTTTTGAAGTACTAGTCTTCACAACATAAAGGGCACCATTACGGAGCATGAGATTTGATCAAATTATTCGCAGTTCTACTTGTCCAACGGCCCCGGCTGGGTGAGGGATAGAGGATGACACACACACACACACATTCGAAAAAAAAAGTGGTCTTACTCAGAGACTGAGTAACCCCACATTTTAAAAAATATCACACAACATAGTAAACGTGACTTACTCACTGTCGGTGGCCGTGTTAGACTAATACAATAGAGCTAACTCTAAGACCAGAAAGTCCCGAAGAAACGGGCTCAACTTTTTGGCTCAGCTCTACTATCTTCGGTCGCAAGCTAATCGGGGCACCCCTCGAAACATAGGAAAATCCACGAGTCCCTCATTTTATCTGTCAAACTTTCGTAGCGAATCAAAACAAACATTGTGCAGTACTAGAATATCAACTAGAATGGGGTACGTTAATCGATTTGCTTGGGACCAATAGGCTAGTCCAGTGTGAGCCAATTTAAAATCGTTAGTTTCCACCGGTTGCTAATACCATCGACAGACATACAAAGTACACCGTACAAAGTTGTACCAACAATCAATAAGATTTTAAATTGGCTCTTTACTTGACTAGCCCATTGATCCTAAGTACATCTATAAGCGTACCCCTCTCTTACTAGAATCTGGCGAAGGTTGTGTTTGTTTTTGAGTATGTTTCTACTGTATCCCCTGGTATTATTGTTAGTCTATTGTTGTACTCCTTTAATACAGTGCCTCAAAATGTATAATTTGAGGTATTAGATTAAAGAAGAACAACGGTACTGAGAAAATCTACGCCAAGTAGCCAACAAATAAACGAATTTTACCATCCCATCCCTACCCAATGAATGTACAGTCAACTCTCCATAACTCGATGTTCACTAACTCGATATCGAGTTAAAGAACCATAGTAAAATAATTTGTATGGCTACTGTGATAGCAATTTTGTATGGCCCTTCAATATCGAGTGTAGAGAGTTCACTGTATATGATAATAAGAAAACATGTAGAATATAAGAATATAATACTAGTCATGATTTTCTGCTCAGTGAGCGAAAACGATCCCTCCAGGGTAATCGAGCATTTCAAAACCACAACACTCCATGACAAAATGTGATTAAGTTTTCGCCTGGTCTGTAATGAACAACATAGATACGCGATAATTCATATAGGGGAAAAGTTGGCTTCGACAATACCTTAACCTATTATCGTCAGGGGGGTAAACAAAGTCCTAGAGCACTCAAATTTGGCCAATAGTTGCTCTGAAACACAATGTATCCACATGTTGATGAAGGTTGAATGCCATTAGCCCAAATGCCGTTAGGCCGAATGCCATTACGCCGAATTTCATTTGACCGAATGGGTTATCTGAATTTTTTTCCAAAAGTTTCTTGAAATTTACGCCAAAAATTCTACAATTTTTGTCTTCAAAATTCCCTGAATGTTCTTCCAACTTTTTTTTAGAACTTTCTTCTTCTAACTTCTTCCAACTTTTCTTAGAACTTCCTTTATAAGTGCTACATTATTCACAGCAAAAATATTAATTTTAATATTACATCCAAGAGGATGCACTTCAATCATGTCGAAAATCTCATGTAATGTTTATAGCCACAAAAATAAATAAATGCAGTAAAAGCAGTGTAATTTCAGTTCATGCACTGTATTAATGATTATTTTGTCCTTTTTGGCAAGTAATATTACACCATATTTTCGACACGATTGAAGTGCATCCACTTTGATGTGATTTTAAAATTATTTTTTTGCTGTGTTCTTTCTTTGGGACATTTTCAGCTTGCATCTGAAGCATATACAAACATTCCCCGGAAATTTCTTCCAACCTATCCTCGAAAGAAAATTTTCCGTTCTTAGTCCAATAGTTTGAATGGTCGCCTTCAAAAACGGCAAACATATAACATTAATTAAAATAGTGAATACCGATAAATTCCAACTTTTTAAAACCTAGCAACACTGATGACATGACTTTCATATAACATCCATGTTGATGGAATGTGGTTTAACCTTAAATTTGTCGTAAAAATCACAATTAGAACCATTTTGAAGCAATGCTGGGAATACTCCGTTCACATCTGCTGATGTAAAAGGTTGAAAGGATCCCACAGCATTTTCCACTCTGGCTTTCGTGAAGATTCCAGCAACTAGAGGAAATGGCTCTAATGTTGGCATTTGGATCTATCGATTAGGCCCATCGATAAAAATATGCTGTTTTTAAATCTGGACGACCCAAATGGATATTTTTGGTTGCTTGTGAAGAATTGGCAAAAAATGCTTTCCATCGAAATTTATGTATGAGCCCAATATTAGGGACACTTAGGCTGACATTAGGGACATTAACCCTACTTGTGATGCGGTATTTTCAATTCTGGTAAACGCATATTCCATCTTTTACTTTCAATACCATCAGATTAAGCTGAATGCTGAACACTACCGAGCCTCGAAAAAGCTTTTTCATCATTAAATCTCAAGAAGACTTCCCCTACCTGATAGTTATATTGATCTGCTTGAGGGAGCCTTGAGTTTCTAGTAATCATCGAGAGAAGTCATTGTTTACAAAAGCTGTTACGCCCTAATTCCAGCTCTATCTAGATATAGACACTATTAATTTTTTTTTGTCCATGGATTCGCACTTTTGAATCCAAGATCTCCTTTCAGATTTCCTGATTTAATTGTTCATTTCGGTAAGGGCTCTTCTATACTGAGTTAAAATAGTTTCGCTTTGCTGAATAACTCCGAGATGTTTTACCGAAGGTTTTACAGTTTTTTGTTCTACCACGACATCTTCCTGCTCAATGAGGCAATGAGAACTGGATAGACCAACCGTTGTAGAATTTATTATATTTTTGTTTAAAAGCTTTGAAATTGATTCCAGTTCATAAATTGTCTCAATTTTGGTATAAATTATAGTTATCATATAATTCAGGTCTTTTACATATTAATTAATTAATTTAGCTTTATTTAGGAGGCTTTCAGCCTTAGGCTGGTTCGCCTCCATTTTACATATTATGGATACCTTAGCTCAGTCGGTAAAGGCACAACTATAAAGCAAGTCCATGTACAGGCTTAGAAAGCTCTCAATTAACAACTGTGGAAATGCTCAAAGAACACTAAGTTAATGATCGGAATAAAGCCAAAGATCGCGTTATGTAGCCTGTAGAGATTCACTACCAATCCGTTAAAAAATAATGTGTTGTTGACAGATAGAGAAGTTACTTCAGACCCATGATAAATTAGCAATTTTCTCAGAAACTGCAGGACGGGATAGGGTCAAATCCAAATAATATTTTCTGACTGCGTTTCTAAACGGTGGTAAATATTTATATCATTCAACGAAAGAAACTCCAATTAGAACTCCTATTGATATCCGTGCTTAACCATACTGTATGGTGAGCGTTGGCATCGCAGCCGATAATAAATGCCTAGTTGCTGTCTCTATAGAATTTGAAAAACGACGCGATCTCATAACCATAACAGCTACAATATCAGGAAAGACTGCACGGTATTAAATTGATCCATAAAACATGGAACAAGATTCCAATATTATCAAATCAAAATCAATCCAACCACAACTATGCAGGAAGTGGTCTCTACATTACAACCGGCTTATGTTTCGGAGAGAATGTTCTCCTCGTCAAAACCCACGGTGTTTCTTAGTAAATGCGAAACCCAACAACTTAAATCACTACATCTTCACCGAGCACAAAACAGCAACACGAGAAAACATAATCCGCCAACAATGCAACATTGTTGCAAACTGCTAGCTATATTGGGTTGAGTGCTGCAAAACCACGGAATCACTCATTCATGAGCCCCATTCATGACCATTACGATGATGGTGACGGAGAAGTAGAACCATCAAAGCGGAGCAATTCAAGACTTTCCCGCCAGCTCGATTTCGCCAACTAGAGAGGGAAAGAGGGCAGTCAGATCAAGACTTTCCCGGAGCTTTCCAGTCCATTGCGTTTGCGCTCCAGAATTTTGCATTAAATGAAAGTGATTCTTCATTGCGTCTGACTTCGTAAATCATTCCTCGGTTGCGCCGCTCCAGTTACTTGGCCAGACCGGGACTACGGGTGGGTTAATGCTTGCCGGTTAAATTTATGGCATTTCTTACTTTTGGGTAGAAGAACCCGCATGGTATGCGCATAATCGTTGGCATTATTCCAGACTTGTTCCCGGTAGCAGTCGGCGAGCGACGACTGCAGTTGAACTTTGACTATACTGCAATTGCAGCCAGCAGTTGGTCTCTGAACCGCCAACACCAACCACCAAGAATTTGAGGTTAGACTTGCCCGAAAAACAAAAATCTTCCTGAAGCAAAAATCGATCCCACCCTCTACTTGAGTGACTGACACCATGAATCGATCTATTTGGCCGGTTCAGGAAAATTTCCCGAACCAGTCTACGGAGCTGCAGTGTGATGATTTAATTGTCCGTACATGCTGCTCCGCTGTGAACCGGTCGGTTCCCGGTCCTGACCGGGTGTTACTGGTGCGGAACACGACGACGTGTTGTGCACTGTATGGTTTCTTCCCCGTCCACTATCCCTTACCAGCGCGTCCAGCACTGCCCCTGTCGAAGAAGTGTGATGGTATATTGCCGCGCTCCGCGCTATTTACGAGGTTACATACTAATTTATTTATTTATTCATTAGAGTTCCTCTTTCTTTGGACCAGAGCTTGGAAGGGCAAGGGGACGGGGTGGTGGGGTTTAGGAAGTTTTGCTCATTTGAATGCTATTCAAGAGAAACGAATGCAACATTGTTGCACTCGTCTGCCAGCCAAACCAAGTCGAGTGTGTGCGAAAGAAGAATGTTCAGCAAAGAGGAACGTCCCTGAACCCCGCACGCGTTCCAGTACCCGAACCCCTTGCCAGCCTGATGCCCTGGCATCTTTGGTGCGAATCCCTTTAAAAGTAGTCAACAACAGAAGAAGACGAAGCAGTTGATGCCACTAACTGCTGCATAGCATTGCCCTTTAGTGTGAAACCACCACGCATCGAGTTTTATGGTGAGGCTCGTCTTTGCAGATGAGTTCGAGAAATAAGACTTTGTTGAGGTTCGTGAAGCTCTTCAATAGCTGCCGAGACGGACGTGTAAGAGGGGGAGGCTAAAACAAATGATGCAAAACGCTGCCGCCATTGTAAATGATGTGTTAAAAGCTGTTTCTTAGCCGCGCTGCGGGTGAAGGTCTGCTGGTTGGTACTTTTTCATTGGGATAGGTATCACCGTCTAACAACCGGAATGCGGCGTTGTTGTCGGGGACCAGACCGGAGAGGTATTTGTAAAATCTATGTACCTATGTGATGAATAGAGAGGACTCCTTGGACTTGGACGTATGAAGCAATCAGGTAAAAGCTAGTCTGCATCATAATGCGATAAATCTTCTATAAATACTAATCAACTGACAGGGTTTCACAACTACTGCCAAGATGAGCAATGATGGTAATTAATAAACGATATTGTAGCCAAACAATAGTTCAGCGTTGAAATTCTATGCTTATCGCGAAGTAGTTTTGAAAGTTTGTTTTTTGCGGAATTTACCCGCTAGATGACGCTAGTACGAAAATGAACATATTGCTTCAGACCTGAACATCTGAACATCCTGCTCGTATGGAACGTTCCTGGCTTGCTTTAAGAGATTTTGTAGAAGAATACCCAGACAGTTCCCTAAGGAGAGTCTAACTGCATTTTGTGACAAATATTTAAGGGAATTTCGATTGGGATTGCAATTGCTAATGGGTATACCAAGGGTGCAGAATTATTGAGAATACGAGGATGATTGAATTCCTAAAGTTTGCTACAGAGAATCATGAGATTATAATGGAGACAATTTCATAACGGGACAGAAACTTCACTGATATGACCGCTCTTAAATCATATTAGTTTTACCGACGCACTTGAATTCGTGATTTTATCGATGCAACCATCAGAATATATTAAACTAATTGATGTTCATCGTACTAATAACTGTATGAATAAGCACTCCTGTCCAATCTACCATTGGTTCGGAATTTACAATATAAGTCCACTAATTAACAATCATTAGATCCACTCCATTCCCTCATCAGCTCACCTAAATCACACTTCAAGTGTTACCTACAGCACGTTTGACTGCTCTCTGTGGTTGGATTTTAAAAATCACGGTGGATTTTCATCAGAAGGGTCTTACCTGCAAAAAAACAACGGAAAAAGAGTAATAACATAATTAGAACAATTTTCGGAAGCACGTATCACACATACACAGGGACGACAGGAAGAGCAGAAATTACAATCAAACCCCCCGAAAATTGATTTTCGCTGAATGGTTGCAGTTGGGCACAAGCAAAAGCCGGTCGTCACGGCGGTGGAAACCCCAAAGTTGTGTGAAGCATGGCAGCACGTGTCTAATCAGAAGGCTTTTTCATCCAGAACGTGGAACTCAGTCGCTGCTGCTGGGTTTGAAGCGCACACGCCTCCAGTAAGCTCCACCACACAGGTGCACACACTAATTACAAGAGTTAAAGAGCGTTCCGAACATGGTTTTAATATTCCACTCGACCGTCCGACCGACCGACCTGAGCAGGAGTCCCTTTCGGATCGGATGTGCAGATTAAACCAATAATGTTCGCCCCGGATTCGGACCTCAAAATAGTTATGATTAACTGGAGAGGGACCGGACCACTGATTACTGCGCTGAAGGCAGTCAGAGCCAATGAGCATTTATGCGCTACCGAATGCAGTCAGTAGAACTGCTGCAGGCTGAATGCTGTTGTATATTTGCTTTGGAGGTAATTATAAACATGCGGTAGTTTACCTGCATCCATAGGGCATGGCAGAGCACAGACAGAGCTTGAACAGCTCAACCGAATCATGCTATCATGTCATCTGGTCATAACAATTATTTTTCTGTTTTTCTGATTACCATTATTAAGCATTATTATTATTATGTGTAACGATTATTTGCGATCCGATGGGCGAGGGCAGAAGGGAGGTCGAGGTGGTAGTTTGGACTATTTCACCGTTTCGTCGATGATGCGGTGAATGTTTTGTTTAAAGGTTTAACGCAAAGTTGATGGTTTAAGCTGTGTTTAGTTTTAAACGGCCGGTCCGTAATGGAATAATGGTGTCTGCAATTGTTATAATCGTTTGAACAAGCATAAATAGTGGTTCACGATTTATGCGGCACAACGGTGGTAGAATAAAAGGGCACAGCTCTGCAAGACTATGGCAGACTATGGTGGGCTGGGTATGTAGCATGGATGTCGAAAGTGCGTCACACATGCACAGGGGTTGAAAGAGCAGAAATTACAATCAAACCTGAACGCCTGCTCCCGAAAAAATGATTTTAATTAGATGATCACCTAATATTTCACGTAGGAAAGACGTGAAGTTTTCTTGCAGTGTACATAGATCAGGCGAATCCGTACAACGCTGACATTCTAACTTTCTATTTCTATGTTTACCGTGTTCACACCAAATGATCCGTCGCACGTTTATGAATCTGTCAGTAACTGTCCATCCTCAATGCTCTGACGGGATAAACTCTAGAAGACGCCGATACGGCTAATTACCAATTTGCATTTCCGCGCTCCGCTCGTCTGGCACTCGTCCATCTGCTTAAAGGCGTTTCGGTTAATTTACCGAAATATCTACTTTCTCACACTAGCCACATAATAATGTGTAAGATGTGAAAGATTCCAACCTTCGCATAGCTTCTCACTCACCACACCCTACAGAGAGGTCTAGGCAACGCAACAATGTTGTGCCAACAACAATTCAACCTAGCATCAACAAAAACAACAACAACTAAGTAATGAGAAACGTACCATCATCGTCGTCAAAGTCGTCGGCGACGTTCGATGGGTTGCAGTTTTACAGTTTTACGACAGTTGCCGAGAAGTTACTACAGCATGCAGCTGCATATTGAGTTTGTTGCCAGGCCAGGCGAAAGCACCAGTTTACGCTACTTGTGGCAGGCTAAGCATTTCCCATCAGCAGGGTAGGAAAAGATGGTTATTGTTATTGAACCCGCAACCATCAAACCAGGGGCACCACACCGACGAGACCGGTCGGGATGCTTTTACTGCTGCTGCTTGCCATACTCATCTTCCGGATGACAAGTCTGTGGCGACGAGACTGCTACAGTCGGTTACTCTACGGCGGAGTCGGAGAGTGTCTTTTAAGAACGGATCGTTATCGTGTGCGGATTAGTACTGCCGCCATCCGAGACCGACCCGTCAATGGGTTGCTGTTGGGTGGGTATTTGCATTCCGGTTTCGCTATTTGTACAGATGGCTCCCATTTGGTGTTGGCGCAGTCATTCGGTTTTGTACGACATTGTTGCCCGAGGGAGGAGATTTTCCACAGAAGTTATTTGAAATGTTTGATCTTTGGACTAATTTGCACCAAAGATCAAACATTTGAAATAACTTGTGTGGAGAGTCTCCTAAATACAGCTGTTTAAAATATCGTTAATTGTGACACACTTTGAACAGTGAATGTTAACTCATGTCCATCCATCTTAAAGAAAGGTATTGCATGGCCAAACACTGAGACTTAAAACGCAAAATAACAAATAAAAAATTCCACAATGAAAGCAAAGCTAAGCTAAAACAAAAAACCAAAATGGTCTGGTCATCGGAGCCTGAAAAACGCCAAACCAGGCCATAAATGAACTTAAAATATGGGATAATATTATGCAAATACTAAAACCTATCAAAACGAGTTGGTCCAAAAATACCAAAATAGACCACAATGATCTTAAAACATACCTTAAAATCGAACATTAATACGCTTAAAACAATTTTGAAATGACCTTGAAATAATAATAAAAAACTCAAAAACGGCCAGCAATCGAAATAACATGTTCGGAATCATTAAAATTACCTTAAAAATCGTGAAACGATACCCTTCCAAATTATATTTAAAAAGGCCAAAAAGACATGAAAAGAAACCCTGATCAACCCACCTACCAGTAAAAAGTCCATGTCTCCAATAAAATTATATAATGTTGATATTTGATTCATGTCCAATTTTGATCCCTATCCCAAGGGCATCCGCAATGTGTTCACTGTTCATGAATGGCAAATGAAGGTTCTCAAACTGTTGTTGATTGCAACCCACTTATAAACAATTCCATAAACTTGTTACCCGCCAATATCAAAGACAGATGTTGATTTCAAAAACGCAAAAAAAAAACTTAAGACACCGAAACAGCATAAAACACTCAAAGCAACCATCAGAAACAGAAAAATGCCCATCGAAAGTCTTGAAAACACAAAATGATCATACACCCTTAGCCCTAATCTCGAAATGGCTTTAACCGATTCAGTCCAAATTTATTCTAGGGATTATTTGAAGGAACATTCTATGCTTTTTAGTATAATTCTGCTATAATACACCCAACCGGTGGATGTAAGATTCGCTTACAATTATGTGGGATTCATCATCAGAGGATGTAAGTGGAGACCGCATGAACCGAGGATGCGATATACCTAGCTGCGGTCCGATGTAAGAAAATTGGAGACCGAAAAATGTGGAGTTGTATTAGTGAGTGAAATTAATTATGTCGAAAAAAATAGAAAAAAGGTTGGCGACTGGACTCGAACCACGGACGTTGCGACTATCAGACCTGTGCTTTCTCTACTGCTCTCTCCATGCTTCTGAATATGGTCAGCCTAAAAGCAAACATGAAGCGCTCATTTTCTCGCAAGCTCGACTTCGTATGCTTTTTCTGCTGGAGAGATTCGAGATAAGTGTGTGCGTCGTTCTACAATGTTCTACGATGTGCGTCGTTCTACAAGCTTACTGGTACCTATAGTCGAAAGCGTAGATGCAACACGAAATAAAAATGCTCGACTTCGTATGTTTTTTTCTGCTGGAGAGATTCGAGACAAGTGTGTGCGTCATTCTACAATGTTCTACAATGTGCTTCGTTCTACAAGCTTACTGGTATCGTCGAAAGCGTAGATTGAACCCGAAATAAAAATGCTCAACTTCGTATGCTTTTTCTACTGGAGAGATTCGAGACAAGTGTGTGCGTCGTTCTACAATGTTCTACAATGTACGTCGTTCTACAAGCTTACTGGTATAGTCGAAAGCGCAGATGGAACACGAAATAAAAAAAGACAAAAAACCATTACATCGCCTGCATGGTCAATTTCTAACATTCGTTGCGATGTTCATGAACAGAGGATGATAGGAAACGAAACTAACATTCATTGTAATAGATTTTTGGTTTGCGTGTAGTACAAAGATAATTAAATATCCTAAACACAATTTTATGATCTAGGACAGGCCTGCCCAACCTTTTCAATCTTGCTTTTGACGTAGCACTACGTCTATGATTTCTATAAGGGGGTACACTTTGTGAAAACTGAAAATGAAACATGTAACAAAATTTTGAAAGATTTTGAACATTAATAACTCAGCTGCCCCTGGACCAATTTCAACAATTTTATTTCCAACCGATCAGAAATATGTCTACGCATCAATAACTATGCTTCCGACTGATGATTTTCAACAAGAAACTATTGAAAAAGTGGTAATGTCAATGTATAAATAAAAAGTGATAATTTTATCACTGTTTTCATGAAATAAACGTTCTTCCCAAACCCAGTCGTCATAATTTAACCTGAAAAGATATAAAAGAGCGCTGCTGTCTAGCCTCAACTCTTTTTTGCTTCGGACGGCGTGATGAGCAGGTTAGGAAGACCACTATCCTACCTAACAAGCAACAATGATTGGTCGTGGCAATGGAGGAAAAGGTCTTGGTAAAGAAGACGCCAAGCGTATCGCAAGGCTCTTCGTGATAACCACCATCCGTCGTCAGGGTCACAGTGGCGGTGTCAAACGTATCTCTGGTCTGATCTACGAGGTGTGCTGAAGGTGTTCCTGGAAATGTGATCCGCACCACTGCGACCAGTAATTTGATCTATTGTAGTATATACCGTGTCCTTATTTTAGTGCATATCGTATTACTCCATCACTATTGAGAAATGATGAAGTGTTCGATTTTAGTACAGTTATCATTCTTGCATTTATCGCAAGGATCCGACTCTAATTGAAAGGTCCCGCTATTTATACCCTCTAAAGGCGCGCCCCTTTGTCAGTCAAAATTGGATTCCTAAGCAACAAAATTAAGGAATGACGCTGATAATGACCATGCATCAGAACCCTAGTTTTAACCACTCCAAACTAGAGAACAACGAATAGAAGATTAGGAATCACAGGAATTAGATGAAGACTAACTCATGTTTTCCTTGTTTCAAGATCATCCTCGGTGAACAAAGCCGAGTCTTGTCACTATCAACAAGGCATAAAAAGTAACTAGGACTAAGATGTGTTCCTTGGATTCCTAAAAAATCCTGTTCCCCTGGTTTGAAGTAGTCAGGACTAGGAATCGGTGGTAGATCTTACATCCCGTAACGTACCACGAAAAGGTGATCCACCCACGTTACGGGGCACGCCAAGCGTAAGCGGCCATGGATGTCGTCTACGCTTTGAAGCGACAGACGCACTCTGTACGGTTTCGGAGGTTAAATCATCACCAACTTTGGCAACAAAACAGCCCTTTTCAGGGCCAACAAGCTTATTACAGTAAAGAGTTGGAATACAATTTATCTGTACCTGTTTGTCCATATTCACAACCACACGCCCCCAACGACCACACAAAATGCTCTCCAGAGTTGTAATCTTGTAACCAAACTTGGAAGCAGGGGTGCAAGTGGTTTTGATCGTTTCTCTTCATCAACTTTCTTTGTGAAAAAAATACTGCAAATTAAGTACGCCTGCAATTCAAAAAAACGGAAAGAGTTGAAATAATAGATGATCGATCAATTAAAACAACTAAATGCTCTTCACATTTCTTCCGTCCACTAGCGGTCCTACGTCAAGCTTCCGTTCGTGCCCCTAGGCACAGACCCATCTACTTTATTTTTCCAATGGCTGTATCTCATCATTGTTGAGATCCAGAGACCACCAGCGCTGCATCCAAATTATTCTGAAGTGTAGACCATTTTCCATTTATTTATTTGTATGATGATGATGATTATAAGGAACTACCACTCACTGCAGCAAGACAACTGTCAGTAGATTGTGAACTATCCTCGCTGTTCGTCTTGATAAAGTTCAATAAACTCCAATTGTACTCCACCTGCAATTTTATAAAGGTTCAAAACGGTTTGGGTGAATCCGTGGGCAACATCGCCCACGGGATAAACGAGAATCTCCTTTCAACAACAGGATCATTCAACCGGTAAAAAAAACAGGCTATCCAACAGGAGGATGCCGCAATGAGTGGGGAGAAGAGCCCGCCCTCTATTCACGAAATGTTAAAGACAGAGAGTTGGTATTACCACTCTCCTCATCCATTTCGCTTCAATCGGGTGGACCCTTCTGTACCCAGCATTTAATGATTCATATAATAATGAAATGAATGAGAAGAGAAAATTAAAGGAACGAGTTCACCCGATATGTTGCAAAGGAACCCATCACGATGAATTCGAAGAGCTCCCATAGATATGCTGCCCCTACTTCTTCAACCGGTGTTAAAAACAGCACTCTCGCCTTTTCTTCCTCACACAGCAGCAGAAACCCCCAACAATCAACGCACCCTACGTCTACGACAACGAAACACAACGGCTTCAGTTGACCAGTTTACAGTCTGGAAGACGCAGCACACCTAAGTAACATTGCAAACTTTATAGAGGTTTTATAGCATTCTACAAGCCTAAATCATTATCTACAGAACCCTCATAAAACCAAAATTGCTACTTGGGCATGCCCCTCACCGGCCGAATCAACTTGCAACCAATGCCGAAATCAGAACCGACAACATGCATTTCTGAAACACAACCTCAAAATTTGACAAGCTCCTTTCGTCCGGAAGGCGGAACACCAGCACGCAGCGAGCAAAAGCAAATCATAGCACGAAAACGGCTCGTCTGATCGAAATAACGCCTGAGACAAAGTTGTAGAGAACTGAATTGATTTTGATTTCCTTAAAAAAATTCGTCATAAAATGAAAAAAAATAAACTGTTACAAATTCAATAACAAAAATAGTACATTCTTAAACTGGGTCGATTGACACTTAAAAATTAACCAAAATCAACCAACTTTTAGTAAAAAATTTGAACTGTATGTTCACGTATATATTTAAATGACTTGTGCATTGGAAACCATTTTTTTTTTTGACTAAAATAGCTATTTACAAGGTGGCCAGTGAATTTTCATTTTGAAATTCCCGATTCTCCCGGTTCAAATCTAATATTCAACAAAAAACGAAATTGTATGTATTTTTAAAAACGTGGCAAACTGTTAATTTTTGGAGGTTATATGTGGGAAAAATAAAAGCAAAATTACAGAAAGTATTTGTAAAAGCTGAAAGTATAAATGCCACTCAATGAGTCACTTAATGTATTCAAAACATAATATTGAGATTTTGAGATACTTAAAAAATCAATTTCGATACATCTTATGAATACTTATGAGTTGTTGAATAATACTTGTCAAGGCTCTGAGACTTTGAAGCATTTTAAGGGTCATAACAAATTACAGAACAACCTTTAGAATCTTGCGGACAAACCCTGAAATTTTTAGTAAAATTAAAAAGTATTCAAAGTGTTGATTTCGAACGAATATTGAGGAGGATTCCCACATAATTTTCGAATGAGAAGTTCAGAGTAGAATTCCAGAATTATTCTGACATGCAGTCCTTAGAAATTGTTAGATGAATTTGGAGTGATTTCTGTGGAGAAGAATGTAAGTTCTAAATTAAATTCTTATGTAATTTTAGAAGATTTCAAAAGAAGTTGTGAAAAGATTAATTAAGAAAAATTCCTATGTGATTCTGAGGAAATTTTTATGGGAATCGTGAGGAAAATGAGATTAATTTTATTAAGAATTCCAAGAGAATTATGATGAGTATTCTACAAGAAACAGACTTCCAAGAGTGTTCTGGTGATAGTTTCAACCCTAGTGCGAAAGATTCATCACAGAGCTCCAACAAAATTGATTGCAAAAAATGCTGATAATTAGAAAGAAATTCTTTAAAATACTGTAAGGGGTTTATGGTTTATTCTGAAATTCTGGTGTAAAAATTGTTCCTATAGTATGGTTAATCTATTCTTCCCGGTTATCTCGTCGGCTTCCCGGGTTTTCTCGGTTACTTTTCAAATACCCGTATATTTCCCGGTTTTCCCGGTTCGCTGGCCACCCTGTATGTATGAATAAAGTTGCAGGGACTCTTTTCGACACTGTTTTGAATAACATAATGGCCTACTTTTCCTAAACCAAAATAACTAAATAAACAGCCACTGAGAGACTAAGGTTCGAAATATGTCTGGAATATTTCAAATATTGTATGGAACCACCAGTCGTGCTTTCAATTTGTAAGCAACCTTCTTAACAAGTAGGATTGTTTTTTCCATTCAGATCATTTAGTGATTTTATTAAAAATTCAACATTTCCGTCCGTTCCCGATAGACACTGCGGGCGATTGGTACTTTAACCCTTTCGAGCCCACGTGGTCATATATGACCACGCTCTATGATTGATTGCATAAAATCAAAAGTAATAAATAGCTACATACTTTTATTCATCCGCAAAGTTGTAATTGAAGTGTCAACTATACAGGAAAAATATGAAAGGCCTTTGGAGATCTAGGCCCTGGACCTTATTAAGTTAAAATGTTACAAACACAGGCTATAATCTGGACTGCGATAATATCGTTAGCAACTGATCATGAACTGCCATGTTAATTCAACCCAATTCGACAATTCTAGACGCATTTGCTTGGTTACATACAACAGTAACTAAGTACTCCAAATTGTAACACGATTCAGACTATTTGATCTAATGTATCAACCAAGGCCTGTGCGATCCTCATTGACAAAACCTGTCCAAACATGTTCATTGAGTTGTTGCGCATCACTTGTAATATATTTTGATGTATATAAGACGTTCAAAGTTCTCCAAATTATCCTGGAGTTCGGACCAAATGATCTACCAGATCAACCATGACTTATTCAAGGCCCTTAGTAACGAATCATCTCTAAACAATTTCAAGATTGTGCACATCATTTACGATTCAATTCCGTGTGTATTATTTGGAAGGTAATTTAGAGATCCATAATGACTGACTACCTCGAAATAGATTGTAAATGATGCAGAAAAACTCAATAAACATGTTCGTCAATGAGAACGTCGTACAGGCCTTGGTCGATCCAGTAGATAAAATAACCTGAACTCCTGGACAATTTGGAGAACCTAGAACATCTTATACACATGGAATTGAAACGTAAATGATGTGCATAATCTTGAACTTGTTTGGAGATGATTCGTGACCTTCGTGAGACCCTTAGTGTTTTTTAAGTCATGGTTGATCTGGAAGATCATTTGATCTGAACTCCAGAATAATTTGGACGCCCCAATTCGATTAAAAAGAGTTAGTAGGGGAAATGGATGTAATGTCGGTCTATGTGCCCCTAATTTGGGCCCATATATAAATTCAGCAATTGACTAAATTTTCAATAGCGACCACAAATATCCATTAGTACCGTCCCAATGACGCGTTCATCTAAATAAAAATTGATAAATAGCAGATATGTTTAGCGATGGACCCAATCTTAGAACCATAGGCCAACATTAGAGCCATTTCCCCTATTTCTTTGAAATATGCTTTGAAAAAAATTGGGATTGAAAAGGTTAACCGGCGAAAGCATTGCAAGTCATTCCGCATTCGATTGTGAATCGAATTATCATCAGGCTCTGGACGTATGTGCTGATTAAAATAGTTGTGTGCCATCGTCGTTCGCTCTTGGAGTTGGGCTTTGATCGACCTCCGGTCGGACGATTACAGTAGTAGACACACATACGTGTATAGTCGTAGAGTTATGAATGAAAGTCGAGAGGAACTGGAGGCAAAAACAGGCTACACACAATGTAGACCTTTACTTTCCCCTGTCCATCTATGGCCAGCCAGGCCATCAGGCAGGCGACGGTTATGCGTAAAATTACGCGCAAAAACCGAAAGGTAAATCTCATCCGGTATAGTAACGACGACGAAACTGGTGATCTTGAATGGGAAAAATGTGCACACGTATATTTTATAGCGTATATGAAGAATCGATGACGGACGCATGAAGAGATAGTTTGAAATGCAAGGAACCACTATCGACCGACCGGATCGGTGTGTGCAAGCTTGTTCAATGGAATTCTTTGATTTATGGCACGACAACGCCGCGTCAGCTTGGATCCAGTAGTAGTGAGCTTCATTGTGCCAAAGATGGACATGCTGCAGGGGTGACCCACATTGGGTCCAAATGGAATTTATGATGACTGAATCACTTATTTGTATCCATTTGAAACGTTAATTTGAGCCAGAGCTTCCAGATAGCTCCGGCGGATGGTCCAATCCTGTGTTGAAAATGCAACTGACTACTTTGTGATCCTAAATCTCATAATAAAAATATAAATTTCATGAGAACGTTGAACATGTTTGAGGAAACTAATGTACATTACCAGATATTCAGTAAGTCGTGGAACTTTTCAAGTATTCTAGGAACTTCTGCAAATTCAGGTTTCCTTGCTCTGAAATAAATAGTGGAACACTCGGTACTCCCTGGACTCCTGGATTTCCGGTACACAACATTTTTGAATCCTCAGAACTGTTGTAATATCCGGATCTTTAAGATCACTGGAGGCTCCGAAAATTAACAAAATTTCCGAATGTTCATGACTTCTCAATGCTTTAAGAGCTCGTGGTGCACTGGA
Source organism: Ochlerotatus camptorhynchus (assembly GCF_037179485.1). NCBI lineage: Eukaryota > Metazoa > Arthropoda > Insecta > Diptera > Culicidae > Ochlerotatus > Ochlerotatus camptorhynchus. Next base: position 6,315,053 of record NW_027040918.1, on the reverse strand, counting down.
AGTTCGATGATTCTCTGGAATTAAAGCCTCTTACAGTTACAATTATGCCAATCTTTTGGTAAGAATTCCATTCATGTACTTCGTCGCGCATTTCCTGAATATCCGAGGAACAAATCAAGCAATTAAGTCTGCCGTATCGATTAGCCGTATAGGGAAAAAGTCCACGTGCCGCGGCTGGACAGGAAAATCCACATCCTGCGTACCTCGTTAGTATTGGCAAAGGCACCCCATGTAGCAGCAGCGCAGCATCGGAAATCCGGTTGCATTAGCAGAGATGGTTATGGCAGTGGCCCTTCAAGAAAGAGGTGCAGGCCTTCTTCATGAATTATGCATCTCGCACGCGGCTCGGCGTGAACTACACCGAGCAAAGCGTCAAGTTGCCGATTGCAGTTGCTTCTAGCCGGTCGCGTTAAAATTAATTGGATGCTCTTCTATGCCAGCGAACCTCCTACTACTAGTTGAGTGCCACCAGCAGCACCACATGGGATGGGTGTGAGATGAGAAAACTGGATCATCTGCCCACTTGGCTGCAGCGGTGATGGCGGTGGCCGCCGTGTAAGAGAGCGATGATGAATGGCTGATAATAACAGTCATAATGGTTCATCAGCAAACAGTTTAAATGACGTGTGTACGACGCGCAGAAGGTCGTTTATTACTGTTATTAGAGCCCTTGTCAGTGAGGTGGAGCTGCCCGCCATGTATAGAATCTATAGAACGTATTTGTCAAAATGTGTTCATTCTTCAGTCACACAGAGAGAGTGATGATAGTTATCAACGTACTATTTTTTTCTAGTTAGCTTCCTGAAACACGGCTACTTAAGGATTGTAATAAATCGACCATTAGCTTCGGGGAGAAAGGGAGGGTTGCTCGATAATGGATAATTCGAATAGACTTTGGGGTAATGAAGGAGGTCAACATGATAGTAATTAGCTCAACATTTTCGTTAGAACGGACTGCCCGGAGCAAATGCTAGTACTAAGTACCGTAAGACGGCGTGACATTGTTCCATTGCGAATTATATGATCTTGGTTGCTGGAAGGAGATTCTTCTACTGTTCCCGGTGGATTTCGCGTGAGTATTTCTGCTTACGGGTCCACCCCTCCGTTTTTTGGCCCTTTATACAGCACCAAGCTGAATATGATTTGTCAGTGGGGCTTGATCAAGTCGTCCTGATTAGATTGCCTATTGCTATGTGCAGGCGCCTTGCTTCATGAGTGGTAGCCTCAATCATTATCATCATCAATGTCAACCCTCCATAAGGTTTTACATTGGTCTATTTTTTCAATTAATTTTAGTAAAATGAGATATCAATACATTCACATGCTTATAATTTGTTCATCATGCATAAGAGATGCAGATTTGAGTTATTGGCAAAAGTTATAGCTTGCTCTTTTGATGAAAAAAGACAAATGAATGTAAATGATTTTCCATGCCTACTCATGAGAGATATTTGTGAGAGACAAATTAGCTTACTCTCTTGATATTTAGTAAGGTTGAAAGCAAAGTGAATGGGAATGAACTGTTTCATTGATTTTACAGCTAATTAACGAGTAAATGTTTGAAGTAAAAGTTCCAAACAAGGTAGATACATACTTGACCACGTGAATTCTTGATTACTGCTTGTAATTATTGAAAATAATTCATTTTCTCTCTTCTCCCATACCGAATTTCAACGATACCTACCAAGGAAACAGCGATATCTCTGAGAGTATTCTTTATGGACATCACTTAGTTCTAATCCGATTTTGATGACTCAATTTCAAAATTTGCCTCACCAAATGTTGTGGGCACAAGGCACCTAATTCTACGAATTTTTAATCGACTGAAATTTAAGCTCTATGCTGGTTTTTGAATTTTCTGGAAAGTCTTGCAACACTGTTTTCATAATTTCACTAATAATTTCTGAACTGGGTTAGACCAACAAGCAAGTGCCATTGGATCTAGATTTAATTGGGAACTACGCCGCTATCACATCATATCTCGTGATCATGGCCATATAGAAAGTTGCTATCTTGAGAAAAGTTGTTCAGGTAACCAAGTCCTTTCGGATGGTGGTCATATTAGTTCAGAACTCGCGCGCTACGTGGCGCATGTGTGCCTACGAACTTCTTGCTCCATATTATCTGTTATCGAAATTTGAATTTGTAATGCGCGATGAAATAAGACCGCTGAAAAAGCGCATGGATTTCGTATAGCATAAGAAAATATTTTCAAAAAGAAGGCTGACAAAATTGGGTTATTACTGTACTAACAACCTCCTGAATATCAAGGCATAAATATCAATTAATTTACTTTAACGGTTCTCCTATGGGTGCTAGCGGATTCCGTTCATAGGTTAAACCTAATTTAAATATGAACATGATTGACCGCCCAAGGATGAAACTCCGCTATTGCAAGATCAGCTGTATTTACATCCTCAATGTGTAAATACTAGTGATCTTAAACTAGACAACCAGCGCCAGCCACGTCCGAATGCTGATCAAGAAAGGAATGAATAGGAATATGTTGACGTAATACTCGCTTTAATGAAAGCCGAGCACACCTCTACACTTCCACGAGAAATCACTGGGATGTTGGATAAAAGGGTAGGAATTGCAGCAGAATTCTTGTATGGTAAACGATATGCTGAACTGATTCCCTAAAGACTCAGTAGCGCGAAAGAGCTTGGATTTGAACCCATGGTCTTCTGCTCAGTAAGCAAAATAGGTCACCACTAGGCCACCGAGCTACTTACAAAACAAAACAATTACGATTAATTTGCCGTTCAAATTGTTGTTACTAGATTTCGGTCCCGGCGGTGACCTCACCGACGACGATAACAATTACCTACTCATTTTTTCCATTGGTTTGTTTTTCCGTCGATCTTGTTTTCCCAAACCTGGACCCTACCTATCGACCCATCAACTCATGAGCCGGGGACTAACGGCTTTACTTCCCTTCTGAAGGAAGGCGTGATCAGAGGAATGTTATGCCTAAAAACATCCCGTCGGCACCGACTGGGATTGAACCCAGGCCTGCTGGGGTGGGAGGTAATCACGCTTACCACTACACCACCGACACCGCTAACAATTACTCATGACAAGGATTTGCTATAGATTTCCGATCAACACGTCGTTCCTAGAACTCGATTATTATTTCTTTGACGTGCTTGTTCCTCTAACCGAATTTCAATACGCTTGATCTCATATTACGATGGAATCCGACTTCGGAAAATAATAATTACGATCAAGCTCCCGCTCAACCTGCTGTTACTATTTTTCAGTCCTGACGGCGACGACAATTATTGCCCTTGAGAAGGGTTTGATATATATTTCCGATCAAAACACTTTTTTTTATAGCTCGAATATTAATTCTTTTACGTTCTTTTTCAACCGAATATCATTACGTTTTATCTCATCCTAAGAAAGATACCCAATAACCATGTACAGTATTCTTCCGTTTTTAACCGTAGACTAAACCTAATTTAAATGTTGAACAAAATATAAGAATGTAGTTTTCATATTTATCTATTAGTATGAATAATCACGAACTTTAGTAGGTTACAAGCTAAAATTTCGAAATTTCAAGAACTCTTTAACTCCTGGAGCCAGGAGCCTAGAGAACATTTTTGGGGTTACAGTTTTTCGAATCTGTGAACCGCCCAAAAGCTAAACTTGAAGTTGTGTCTCTTTTCACAACCACAGCATATGACTACCCGACTCGAAAATGACGATGCAAGATAGATCTCTTATGATTCAGAATGATTTCTTTGCATTGCTATGCATGCATCTATCTGCAGCTGCGATCTGCGGAGGCGTTTTGAATATTCCGAGCAAATAAATCATTTCTGACTTGACACGCGCTCTACGGTGCACTATTCTTCAAGTATACACCCCATACAGCCCGGTCTAGTAAAGATACATATCAATCAACGCTCGTCATTTCTCTGTCACAGTCAACCCCATTCAGCCGAGGGAGCTGCTTCTATCTGTCTCTCGTCGTCGTCTCAAGGTTGCGCCTTCAAGTAGACTAAGTCTCAAGGAAACCCCCGATCAGGGCCTGTCAATCTTTTTCGCTCTCTAGATAGACAGACAGAGAACGAGCAGGGGCCAATTAGTGACCCCTTCAGAATCAGATTTGACGAGGTCTCTCCCCCGCATGAAATGCGTCAAACAAAATCGAAACACCACGAATATCACGAAAACTTGAACCTCCGCCCCGCTTCAACTGAGAGATCTATAAAGACAGTAGATACAGCAGCACGGTGGAACAAAAATTACCAGACACGCGGTTCAAAGCGCAACACCAGCCACGAGAAGATAACGGTATTTTTATGAATGAAACCATTTTTGAACGAATGAATGAATGAAAATCAACCCGAGGCGGAGGAGCCGCTGCTATGCCATGGCATGCCGGTTGGTTGGTTAGCTGGCTGGTTGTTTGGCTGGTTAGCGCGCACGGGAAATGTTGTGAATGAAACTGCTAAAAAAGAGCAACGGCGGCGTCGACCGACGAGGCGTTTGTTGTGATGTGTAGTGTTGTTTTGAGCACCGCAGTCCGCGCAAACATGGTGCACACTATACACACAATTAGGGTGGTAAGTGGTGGTTCCGAAGGAGAGCGACTTGTTCAACTAAGTCACAACTAAGTTGCAACGAAGCAGCAGAGACAGTTGTTGGAGGAGTACTTGTTCCATCAATTCGCAATTTATCGCTGAAGCTAAATTAATTCAAATTGGCGAGGAAAAACCGGAACGCATGGCAGCATGTGGGTGGGAACAAGTCTACGCTACAGACAGATGCGAAGGGAAATCTAACGTTGAACCGCTAGGGTCGACTTTTGGCGGGGGCGTCCTCCGATCAGACAGCGACAGCGATGGCGACCGTGGAACTCTATCGGCTTTGTGCGACCTCCAGACACTGTGGAACAGAAGCTGAACCGAGCTCATCTATAGGGAACAGCGTAGTGCCGTTGCATTAATCAGCTAGCACTGACCTATCGCAATGGAATTGTTGGTCAGAAGGTTAGACTCGTTTATTTACACGTTAGTTTAAGCTCAGGAGAAAAGCTGCGTTTTTGTGTTAGCGGTCGTTCAAGTCCAGATAACCAGAATGATTTGTTGTTTAGGTGATATAGGTCATCTATCGATACAAAAATCGTGATTGTCATGATATGATATTTAATTAAGATTAAGCATGCTGTTCGATTTAATTTTCAAATAGAAATGCAGCAAGTCATACGACTATATCCGATTAAAATTGTATTATTGCACGGTAAACAAAATGGTTTAATCGTATGAAAGTTGGAACTTTACATTACATGTGATTTAGAAATTTGAAATAAAATTCACGTCACCCTTGTATCAATATTGCACCAAATTATTTTACTATTATGTCCATGGTTTTGAACATTCCAAAAGTTTGCATTTTCCATAAGCTTTACACATAAAAAAAATGAATTTTACATGAGCTTAAAAAAATGAAAATCGAACAAATTTTTTTTTAAATACATTGTTTTTAACATTTTATTTTTTTATTTTTACTAAGCACATTTCCCAAAAAAAATATAATTTTCCTCCATAACTTTGTCTCATACGCCATTTCGATCAGAAGTGCCGTTTCCGTGCAACATATTTTTTCAAAACGCCATTTTGAAAATTTTACAAGTTCAGAAATGACCGAATTTTAGCAAAAAATGTGAATCATTTCTCATAACAAACGATTAAGCACCTCGGAGAAGGTCGAGTTCTTCCCATTCGTCATTGGGCGTGGAACTGCTCTTATTCTATTTTACCTGGATTTTAGCTTTTATGAGTTTCAAAGATGAGCTTTTCCGGAACTTATTTGAGGATTTCTGAACTACTTCATGTTTTCATAACCTTTCCGAGGTTTCTTTATTTTTTTGATAGATTCTCTGAACAACTCTTAAGTATTCTGAAGTTTTCTGAAGTTACCTTGATTTTCTGGAATTTATACGTTTTTCTTTGAGATTCCCTAATCTTAATGAATGATTTCAAAGCATTTTAAATATTCCCTTAAAATGTGTAAGTCCTTTTAAGTTTTCTGAAGAAGCCTTAACTACTCTGTGGTTCATTCGACCCTATCTAAACCTACCCTAAGCTTCTCTGAGGCTCCCTTATCCGCTTCGTCTCCGAAGAGCCTACTTGAAGTTCCTGAAAGATGTCTGAAGTTCTTCTCTGTGGTGAGTCTTTTTGATATTCCCTTTCTTCACTGTGTTTCTCTGAACAACTGAATGTCTCTGAAATCCACAGATCTTTTCTGAAACTCAGGATGTTTTTTTCTAAAATTTGTAAGACTTCTCTGGAGATTTTATAAACCAGGCTGTCGATTAAATGATAAGCGAAAAATTCTCCGATATTCCCAGATGTTCCAGTCAATTTTTAGGAAAAAATCCAGATATGGTGATGAGCTTTACTAGCTGGAACTACTAGAGTGAAACTTAAAAAATAAACCATCCTGGCTAAAAATTAAAAATGTCCAGCTACAGTTTTGTTACCATACTTTGCATGGAAATTATAGCATTATAGCTCTATTGTAAAGTAAATTAATAGTAGGGATCATGTTCATATATTTAGGTAGTTGCAAATTTTAATAGTGGAAATCCTTGATTTCTTGCCTGATTTCTTGAAGATTCCATAATTTAAAAACATTAACGCAACAATAGAAACGAAGGAGTCATATAGGGGAATTTACGTATTCTCGTCAATCTAAGCAGCGTCCGAACTTCTATTAGCGATTTCTCAGCGTCACACACATACATAACAGGTTTGTTTGTTGACATTTATCTGCTGCTTGCGGTTCTACCAATTCCAATCGACAGAATTGATCAAAACGGGTTGAACATGTTTTTACAACGCTCCAAACTTCTCAGGTGAGAGTGACTATTGTCGGCAGCCTCTTTTTCTTCGGCACCCTTTCCATTTGAACTGCGTGTTAACCAGCTGTTCTATTATCGGCAACTCGAAATCAGCCGTATTTTGTAGTATGTATATTTCATTTAAAGAAAAATATGGTATAACAGGAATTCACAGTCGTAAAAATGTAATCAGATTGAAGCTGAAAAGGTAAGGAATCGGCTTAATACATTCAGCGAAGAGTTTTGATTGGAAAATACAGTGAAATAAACGTTTCAATTTCGGTTGCCGAAAACAGTCAATGGGTGCCGAAGCCATAATTTACCTTATTGGGGAAAATTTATTTTTTTAAATTACACGTTCAGAGGTTTTAGACCGTGCGCCGCGATACATTTAGTGTTCTGTGGTTCTTCTTTGAAATTTGGAGGAAACAAGATTGCAACTATTGACAAGTTGAATAAAATGTATGATATTTAAATAAATTCAAATACCTTTTATTCACTGATAGGGGAAATGGCTCTAATGTTGGCCTATGGATCTAAGATTAGGCCCATCGCTACGAATCTGCTATTTATCAATTTTATCCAGATGAACGCGTCATTGGGACGGTAGTAATGGATATTTGTGGTCGCTATTGAAAATGTAGTCGATTGCTGAATTTATGTATGGGCCCAAATTAGGGGCACTTAGGCCGACATTACATCCATTTCCCCTGGTTGATATGGTTTTGAATTGAATTAGGAAACAATTCAAATTCAAGAACTGTAGAAATTCTCTAAATTCGATTTTTGGGTGAGTTTCAAAGAATTGTAATGCAAACAAATTTTGATTGATCCAGGATCTTCACGTTTAGATACTCACTACTGTCTTACAGTCGAAAAATGTGCAATCTATGTTCACATTTCCCGCAACTCCGAGGATTAAGTGTCGATTTATTTTCTTAGGGCAAGGGACCTTAATCATAGATTTTTTCACAAATCTCAGGATAGATAAATAAATTTTAGCCATATTTTGAATGTTTATATTTAGGACCTCCAAAATGTGTCCCAATCAAGAATCTCTAGAATCATGATATTTTTTCTAAGAGATCATACAAATTTTGACAAATTTGAGATATTTAACTAGTCCCAGTGTTGTGAACTACTATTTTCATGTTATATTGGGATCTTTTCAATATATCAAAGCAAAAGATTATGATTTTTTTTCTAGTTTCATCTAGTAAATATATTGCATCAATATTAAAGATTTTACTCTATATCTTGTGTTTTTTCTATGTTCCAGAATCTTAGAACTATTTCGTAGTCCAAAAGTCAATATATTTCAAATGCAATACTACGAAACCTTGATTTTTGTTAATGTTTATTTATTTATAGATCAGCATTTTTTTCTTTTATCATGTCTTTACATAAATTCGAAACGTAAATTATGTTTTCAATATCACAATATGAATATGTGTGAGAATAATCCTTGGGTTATACCTGGGAAAATAGCGCATTGTCCGAAGGCCAAACACGACTTGAGCGTTAACGGGTTAAACAAGATAAGTGCAGAATCTTAAAAGTTTTCTAAAGCGCAAAATCTAGCAAATCAGAGAAGTTTTCTAAGATTGAGACTTTGAATTTTTTTTAAACATTGAAGAAGAAGAATTGCGAAATATTTCCCTTATCGGAAAGGAAATTCTCTGAGATTCCTTGAGATTTCGGGTCATAACTTTATTTTATTTATTTATTTATTGTAATTCATCTGACAGTAGTTGTCTTAATGAATAAAACTTAGATAATACACAAAAAAAGCAACAGATAAACAGATTACAAAAAATAATCACAATCTTCTCAATCGGTTTCGAAATTAGTTCGATGTTTCTCCGAATTCAAATGATTTTTCCACAGCGGAGAATGCCCGAATCATCGCAGACATTGGCTCATGGTATCCATATGCAGTCCGATGGAATCTTGGTTGTAGTAAGGTTGATGATTGCCGCAACATCCTTTGAGGAACACGGAAGTTTAATTGTGAAAGCAGTTGAGGGCAGTCCACATCGCCATTTAAAAGTTTGACTACAAATAAAGTTTGTTGCATTTTTCTTCTGTGTTCCAATGTGTCCAGGTCCAATAGCATGTATCGGTCTGCATAAGGTGGTAAATTCATTGGATCGCGCCTCGGCAGGCTGCGCAAAGCCAATATAGTGCCTTCAAGCAGTGAGGGTCTTTGAAGTCTCCTGAAATCTTCGAAATAAATCCCAGTTGACGATTCGCCTTTGAGAGGATCGAGCAATAGTGAAGATTGAAGGTCAACCTTGGGTTCAAAAGAACTCCAAGATCAGTCATACGTTCTACTTTGCGAAGCGTTACATTGTCAATGCAGTAGTCGTAAAGGATTGAACTTTTAGAGCGGTGAAACGTCATCACTGCACACTTTGGAACGCTGATGATGAGCTTATTGCGACGGCACCATCCACAAATAAATCTAGCAGGGCTTGAAGACGATGACAATTCTCAATCGAGTGAACTATGACGTATAGCTTAAGAACATCTGCATAAACTAGCTTGCATTTAACTCCCAACAAAGCTGCTCCCTACATCGTTGAAGAATAACGTAAACAAAAATGGACCCAGGTTACATCCCTGAGGTACTCCAGAGACACAAGATAAGATCTGAGGTAGAAGAGACACAAGATCCTAGTCGTACTCGAAGAGTTCGTCCAGTCAAGTAGGAATGTAACCACAACATAAGCTGCTCAGACGCTTCTAGTCGGGAAAGCTTGCATAACATAACCTTCTGGTCTATTTTGTCGAATGTGGCTTTAAGATCAGCATATATGACATCGACTTGTGCCTTATCCTCCATCGCGGTGATGCATGTACTGGTGAAATCCAAAAGGTTAGTAGCTACCGATCTACCGGGAATAAATCCATGCTGGACAGTTGAAATGTTTGGAATTTTCCTTGCTCAAAGGATGCATCAATAAATATGGCTGCTAAAGGTTCTGCTAAGGCAGCTGAGCAACGGCAGAACACCACTGCCGGGATTCCATCTGGACCAGGAGAGAGTGAGGTTTTCAGACTCCTTACTGCTGAAAGTATTGGATTCCCTGAGAATTCCTGATTTTTTAGGTTCCTGTGAACTTCTCTGGAGATTACTAATCTTCTCTGAAGCCCATCCCTAATAAAGATAAATTAATTAATTAATTCTCTGAAGTTCTCTGAACTTCTTAGAGAACTACTGAGAGGATCATGAAGCTAATGAAAATATTCAACGAGCTACAGCGAACTTCAAAGATCTTTTAAGAGCTTAATAGAGGATCTGCGAACTTCAGGCTTTGGAGTGGTTCAGAGAGCTTTGAAGGTGTCCAAAGAGCTCCAGACAGGCATGGAAAATCATTTGCATTCATTTCGTGCATTCATTTACATTCATTTGCCTCTAACTTTTTTCATCAACAGCATTCCACAAAATAATGTATAGAGCTTTTGTAGGTTTTGTTATAAGCTACAAGTTTTGCCCATAACTCAAATCCGTATCTCTTATGCATGACGAAGCAGAGCAAACAGAAGCCACTATTGTTTTTCAGTGAATGTATTTTACATTCACTGAAAAACAGTAAGAAGTTCTGCCCACTCTAGTTCGTGATGCATAAGAGATACGGATTTGAGTTTTGAGCAAAACTTGTAGCTAATAACAAAACCTACAAAAGCTCCATACGTTATTTTGTGGAATGCTGTTGATGAAAAAAGTTAGAGGCAAATGAATGTAAATGAATGTATGAAATGAATGCAAATGATTTTCCATGCCTGGCTCCAGACGAGTACATACAATTAATTAGAGTTCAAGGAACTGATAAGGTCGTGCAAGTTCTGAATGTTTTAGAAGTTTCAGGGTTTCAGAGGCCTTCAAATAGTGAATTGCTTCCTGAAATTCGATTCCATCAAACACTGTGATATTAGAAAATGAGAGCTTGTAATGATGTCAGTATGTGACGTGAGCGAAGCACAAATTGGCAGGCAATGTTTATTTGAAAATGTGTCCTTAAATTGATTGGAATTACGTCTTTAATTAAATAAAATTAAAACTTAGTTGAAAACAGACTAAGTCATCGGTTCTCAAACGTTTGTCGATTGCAACCCACTTTGAGACATTTTATAAGCTGGTGATCCAATAATATTAAACACACAAAATAGGCTTCAAGCTACACGTTTCTCTGAAACCCAAAAAAATAATTTGTGAAAACGCAAAAATTACATTAAAACGCAAAAATTACACTAAAAAAATTGGCATCAAATATGCGAAAAAACATTGAGTAACATATCGGTCTGTATGAGTAGTGTCAAAACGGCAAAGTAGTATCAATTGACATTAATTAGAAAAGCACCTCAAATCGATGAAATGGTAGAAAAACGAAACTCCGGACCAACTTTAAAAGTAAAAAAAAACATATCCTTTTAAACGCAAAAATGGCTTAAAATCTGGAAAATGGTGTTAAATACTGACATGGTTTGTAAAAACTTTCTTAAACCACCTAAGAAAAACTTGAAAACGCCGAAACAACCAAAAATGGACTCACTTTCGATAAACTAGTACCAAAATGCCAATTAAACACAAACAATGGAAAAAGGCGAACCAGCTGTATTTTTCCCAGAAAGCCATTATTTTGTTCTTTGAATTTGTCTCAGACGTCACACTTCGATCAGAAGTGACGTTTTCGTGTTACAATTTATTGAAAAATTACTAAGCCGCCATTTTGAAAAAAAATTACAAGATCCAAAATGGCCTAATTTAAACAATGATTACCCATATCACACAATTATGCAAAGTTTTATGTAAATCGGAGGAGGTCAAGTTTTTCAGATTCGTCATTTGACAAGGAACTGCCCAATAACCCTTTGTAGTGTTCATAAAATTCCGAAAAAGTGCATCATTCTACCACGCGCATATTTCCTGATGTATGCATTAATGCTAATAAGCAGGACTGACGGTACACTAACAAAGATGAAATGGAACTGAATGCTTCCGACGACCTCAATACGGAATCTGAGTTTGCTTTCTTACACATCATTTTGGAATCTTACATTTCCCAACTGGGTTACAAGTATTAAAAAAATTCCATCGCATTTACCGTATCACAATCTAGGAAATTTGTACCACGGTTCATCGTTGATTTCGCAAAAAAAAATCCGTACCTACTTCAACCAATCCAATCAGCTGTGTACCCAACGTTTGTCTGTTGTTGTTCATGTATGAGAAGGCACTTGATAAATTATCATGATAAAATTGCTCTGACACCTATTGGTCGGCCCCCGCCCGGTTCCCTCCTGCCCGGCATATACATATTCAACAGAAAGCTGAGAGCTGCATTGATTATTATTGTGTTGTATGGCAATCATCTCTTTGCTAAGCTGCGACGACGACGATGGCGACGAAGGATCACTATCAGCCCTGTATGTAGCCTACAACAGACACCGGCATCTCAGCTGAGAGTGGTCGCAACATTGTTGCAAATTGAATTACACTCGAACGTGCTGCTGTAGAATACACAAACATACGCACCGCACCGCCCAACCGCTTGCTCACTCACTCGCTGGGGGAGTTATAGATTTTTCTTCACTGGGAAGGAGCAGGGGGGTTAAACGTTGTGTCGGATAATTGCGACGGTTCGAGATCGCGATTGCAAACCCAATCGTTTAATGGGAAAATTTATGATTATTCAAAACTCGTGCACTGCGTTATTAGCTAGCAGATCTGGACAACCTTGGCTCGGATCGAACTGAACTGATCCGATACACGACGGTGTGTGCGTGCATATCAAGGGATCGCGTTCTGGTGAGGGACAAGACGACACAGTTCAAAATTCGAACGACCTGAAGAGAGAGCTCAGCAGCAGAAAAATCGTATCTATATGCAAAATAGTAACACACGAAAGCAATTTACACCCCGGATGGATGGCGGGGAATCGCAATGGTGGCTCCCCCAGGTGTTTGGCGACACGCGCGATCCGGGGGATCATAAATCTTGCAACCTCCTCTGGGGAAGATTGCAGCGTAGCTTCGAACCGCTCTTTCATTATCATTTGCTGGGCGCAAGGTTGGGATTACGGTGGAGGAGAAGCTAAGTCCATATATTTTAATCAAGTGGCCCCGGGTAGTAGATCCTTACGTGTGTAGTGCAAGGGGCTGATAAGACGCCGCTGCTGTTACTGGTGCTACCGGAGGGAACTGGTTCGATGAGTGCAACATTGTTGCAAATGGGTTTCTGCACTGAAAGTTGCAAGCCAAAAGTTGAATAAGCGGTACACAGTAGGTTAGATATTTGAACGGAAAGAAATTACGGTTGAGTAGGGGAGGTGGGGGTGCAGGGTAAAATGAGCATGTACTTGTTTCGTAGGGAAAACGTCAAATATCACAGTTTTGCTACCTTGTTTCAAGATAATCGGAACATTCAGTGATGTTACAATACGATCAAATGATGCAAACATAAAAACACAATTTGACGCCATCCTAAAACCAGTGAGTTTTCATTTTGAAATTCCCGGTGCAAACCTCAAATATATCCCGGTTGTACTTATTCAGCAAGAACCGAACGTATTCAGTAAATTTGGAATTTAAACAAATTTCCAAGATTGGTTCCTATACATGTTTAGAATCTTACACAATTTTAGAAAAAAAAAATCAAACTGATTTGGAAAATATTCAAAATGCGGGATCTTAAAAAAATTCAAGATCCCACATTTCCTCCCTGAAATTTTTTCTAGTCTTTTTAACTTGAAAGAAGTTGCAGGGATCTAACAATTTAACGATTTTCTAAAGAATTCTGTCGAGAAAATACAAATGGAAATGCAGGGTAAATTTTAAATGATTTAAAGTGTCAAGTCAAAGGAAACGCTGTGGACGTTTCCTAAAAAATCCAGAGAAAAAATCTAAACGAACTCTGTCCAGAATTCCATGATAATTTTCAGAGATATATAGTTCTACAAAATTCTGAAGTGAATTGTAAGGTTTATATGGGAATTCCTATGTTATTCTGGAGAGATTTGTATTTGAATCGTGAGGAGGATACTAGATGAATTTTAATTAGGATCAAAGAGATTTATAAACATAATTTTAAAGGTGTTCTGAAGACAATTTCAAATGAATACTGAAGAAAATTCAAAGGAATTCCGGAAAAAATTACAAAAAATCTAAAGATAGTTCAGCAAAAATAGAGCGCAATTTAAATTAAATTCTTAGTAAAGTTTCAGGAAAAATCATAAGGAAATTTCAAGGGATTTCTGAGGAGAATACCGAAGTATTTCTGGAGAGCGTTCTGAGTTAAGACCCAAATGGTGAAGAATTTCAAAGGAATTTAATAATTGAAACATGTAGTTGCAAATGAATTTGAATAAGGATTCCAAGGTAATTCTTAGGAGAATTTCTAGGGCATTCCCAGGGTGGCAAGTGATTTTCCATTTTTAAATTCCTAGTTTTTTCCTGGTTTTCCTGGTCAATGATTTAAAAATTTCCTGGTTTTAAAAACCATGTATTTAAAAAACAATTTTTAATAAAAAAAATAAAGTTAATCCTTGTACCCTCATTCTTCGCGCAATGCGAAATTTCATAAACCAAAATAGGTATTAATCTTTATCTGATTGTTTGCTGTAAAGAAGCTAGTAGGGAGCCGCGCTACTTCGCCATATCATGGCGCCTATTTCCGTTCTATGTGCTAAAACTATAATAGCAAAGCGTTTTCACTCATGATTTTGAAAAAAAAATATCTTCGTTTACCAGATTAATTACGATTGACACTGAAACATTTGCGATAACCCGTAAAATGAGCGATTTTAGGGGTGTATGACGAAGAAAAGATGAGAAACGACGGACTAGCGCGGAGCCCTATCCAATGTCAGAAATTTAGAGATCTATAAGCGATTTTTTTAACTTTATTATTGAGATTTTTAGCCAGTTTAAAGGGTGTCCACGATGAAATTGCCACACACAAAATTGATTCGCAAAATTCGAGTTTTCATCCGATTGCCATCAAATTTTCAGGGATTGAGAAATAACTATTAAACTTCATTTTACCATTTTACTCGTATTTCATTTACAGTCCATACGCAAATGCCCGCACCTTGGCCTTAACCCCGGCCATAAGATTCTGCACAACCTATGAATCAACCGTTTTTTGCATGTAAACCCATACTTTCTTCAGTTCCTCGACTGTCTTCACTACCTTAGGTCGTTTAAGAAAGTGCTGCTTCATAATTGCCCAGTACTTCTCGATGGGGCGGAGCTCCGGAGTGTTGGGAGGGTTGAACATTTTCGGCACGAAATTGACCTTATTGTCCGCATACCACTTCAGCACGTCCTTGGAGTAGTGGCATGAGGCCAAATCCGGCCAGAAGATTGTTGGGACGTTGTGGGCCTTCAGGAGAGCACTCTTTTATGTACACCTGTCCGTTCATCGTGTCCTAGCTCACGAAAGGTGCACTCCGCTTCTCGCACGTGCAGATGGCTTGCCAAACCAGGAATTTCTTCGCAAATTTGGACATCTTCTGAGTGCGGACATGCTCCGGAACGCTGAACTTATCCTTGGCCGTGAAAAACAGGTTGCCGGGGATCTGTTTGAAGTCGGCCTTCACATATGTTTCGTCGTCCATGATGCAGCATTCAACTTTCGTCAGCATGTTTAGGTACAACTTCCTGCCACGGGTTTTGGCGGACTTGTTCTGCTTCTCGTCGCGATTAGGGGCCTTTTGTACCTTGAACGTTCGAAGCCCAGCCTTATTTTTGGCCTTCTGGACAAAACTTCGGCTTAGGTGCAGCTTCTTAGCCACATCCCTAACGGAGGCGTTCGGATTTCGGTTGAAGGCCCCAACTACGCGGTTGTGATTTTTGGTGTTGTACGGAATACTTTTTCCTTCACTTCTGGGCTTCCGATCGGTGGTCAACCGTTCCTCGAACCGCTTAATCACTCGCGACACCGTGGAATTCGCGATTCCCAACGTTTTAGCGATGGAACGATGCGAGAGATCCTTGTTCTCGTGATGAATGCGCAAGATTTTATCACGCACGAGCTGTTCTTTCGACTCCATTTCCGCGAGTTTTGATCACAGGACTTTAAAACTTGCAGGATGTAAATAATGCACTATGAACTAAATCCACCCAAATTTTCATTAAATTCTACCCAACGATTAAAAAGTTAGAGCAATTTCATAGTGTGGTAATTTCATCGTGGACACACTTTATCTTAAGGTGAAATTGCGAAGTGTGATATGAATGAGGACTCTTTAAACAAACCTTTGCTTCTAACAATTTAACCGATTTCCAGTTTGTTTAAATTTTCCGCAAATTTTCAACGATTAAGGATCTTATATAGCGAAATTTTGATTACAACATGATTTCAAAATCACATGATTAAAAGATTTCATAAACAACGCTGGTTTAATAACTCTTATTATTAAAAAGACTGACTGCTGAAGTTCATAGAAACTCCCTAAAGTTCGTAGAACTTCCCTGAACCTTTCCTGAAGGGTTGATTGAAGTTTGTATTGCCTAAATTTCATGGGACTTCCCCGAAGTTCGAATGACTTTTTTTTAAGATCTTAGGACTTCCCTGAAGTTCGGAGTTTTTTTTTAAATTCATAGGAATTTCTTAAATATTGTAGAAGTACCACGAAGTTCGTAAGACTTCCTTCAAGTTCGAAGAACTTTCTCGAAGATCTGAGGACTTCCCTTAAGTTTGAAGGACTTAACTGAGTATATGAGGACCCTAAATTTAGAAGAGCTTCCCTGAAGTTCATAAGGTTTTAAATATCGAAGGGTTTTCCAAAAGTTTGTGGGTCTTTCCTTAATTTCTTGGAAATCCCCTGAAATTTGGAGAGCTCCCATGAATTTTGTAGGACTACCTGTAGTTCAATCGACTTCTCGGAAGTTCTAGGAACTTTTTTGAGCTTGGAGAACTATGCTAAGTTCAGAGGACTTCCCAAGAGTATTGAAGACTTCTCTGAAGCTCGGACAAAATCCATAAGTGTCGTAGGATTATCCTTAAGTTTTAAGCAGTGCCTAAATGTCATAGAAATTACATTAAATCTGTAGAAAATTCTGTAAAATTCGTAGTTATTCCCCAAAGATTAAAGGACTTCTCTGAAGTTCGTAAGACCTCCCTGAAATTTGTAGAACTTCGGAGAGATTTCCTGACCGTCGTAGGTCATCACAGTAGTTCACAGGATTTTCCTGAAACTTGTTAAACTTTCCCGAATTTTGTAGAACTTGCTTGAAGTTCGAAGGCCTTATCTCAAGTTTTTAGAAATAGAACTTTTTTATTGAACATGTTGAACAGGTACTTTAAAGTAGTTACGCATCGGCACGGCATAAGTCTGCTATCAATTAAGCACAAATCATACATGCAATTGATTCGATGTTTAGTTGTGTGAAAGATTTAGCTTGAACAAAATGGTAAGTTTTGACCTGATTATAAAAAGAAACTTTGACATACATAAAATTTAAAACCTATTTAAATTATACAAACAAGATTATTTTGCTGGTGGACTTATGAAATTCCTGGTTTTTACCCGGTTTTTCCTGGTGAAAATAAATTCACGACTTTTTCCCGGTTTTCCTGGTTTTCCTGGTATCACTTGCCACCCTGTCATTCCAAATAAAATTCTAATGTAATTTCGACGTGAATTCACTAGGGAATTTACTGGTAAGATTAAGGAGAAAGGGAACGTTATATTTTTTTCTTTAATTCAAACGCAGTTTTTTCGTTGCATGAGAATCTTAAGTGTGAATTTTGTTTGCTGCATTCGCACGCGAGTTTATTCTCACAAGGAGGCTCAATGAATGAGATTTGAAAATGATTTTCCGAGCAAAATTCAAAGAAATTCAAAAGAGAAATTCAAGGAAATTGCAAGGAGATCCATAGACAAATTAGAAAAAAAATAAAGGAATTTAACAGGGAATTCTGGGAGAATGATCTGAGAATACAACGCGAAATTTCAAGGGAATTTGCTGACAAAAATTCTGAATATTCCCAAATTGTTCTGTTTACATTTCTAAGGCAATTCTGGCATGATGCCCAAGAAAATTCAAGAAAATCCAAACGGTAACTTTCAAAGAGAATTTTGGAGATTAGTTTAAGGGAATTTTCGCGAGAATTATTTAGGATACTAAAATAATAGCAGTGTTTCCTAGGGGGGATGATTCCTGAAGTGGTATGCAGAAAATTACTGTTATGGGGAAAAAATCAAGGTACTTCCAGAGAGAATCATAAGATTATTCACCCACAGTTGTTTGAGAACTTTCTAAGCCTGTACCACTTTTGCATCAGTATAATTGTGTGACAATACCCAGGGAAGTCAAGATTTTTTTCAACCCGAAAAATGTCTGGACCAAACCGGGAATCGAACTCAGCCGACTTCAGCATGGTCTTGCTTTATAGCTGTGCTTTTACCGACAGAGCTAATGTATTATCAGGTTGAAAATTATTCCCGATTATTTCCCGGTTTTTCAGGTTCGGGTTTAAAAAAACATAACACTTATTGGCATCCCTTATTCCCAGTTTTCAAGTATTTCTATGGTTTAGTGGCCACCCCAACCAAACACAATGCAATGTACAATCAAATTTACTCAGTTGCTGGAATAAAATCCCGAACAGAATCGAAACAATGTATACTCCTGATGGTGCAACCAATTTGTATGAATCTAATCAAATTTTCCAACTCTCTTCCTGGTTCTATCCCGGGAACTCATGCTCATTGGAAATTCCACCCGCATGCCGACCGGTACACCGCGCAAGAATGCAGCGAAAGGTGCATTCATTTGTTCGATTCCTTAACGAACAGTCGCGGTACGGTTTCTGGAGTCTCTGGCAGTTCATTAGTCTCTCGGAGAGCAAGTTCCTACGTGCCTTGCCAAGACCTTAGAAATTCCTATCCCTCAATTCATACGCAGCACCGGAGGAATTTCTATTCTCGCTGGCTGCAAATACTTTCTTTCCATGGCTCGCCAAACAACCACGACAATAACAACATTACGGCAACTTGTTCGTTCGCTCGTTCGTTATTCATCGCCGGTTCTCGCGAGGAATTTAAATTTCAATTATTTACATCCAATTAATACTCGGGGGGTCTGGCTCGGGCTCTCTTCATTTTATGCGATGCCAATTTTAAAGAAGCACCGTACCGACGCTCGTGTTTCATCTGCTCTCGCACCCGGCCTACTCGCTCTCACCGTCGTCGTCGTCGTCGTCGTCATGGTTCCGATGTGTGTAATAAGACAGCCCACACTGAATTGAGCTAGGTCAGGGTAGAGGCCTTTGGCGTAACATTCGTCTAAGTATAGCACATTTATTTTAATTTTTAATTACCAATCTATCGCGTCTCCATCGCGGGACTCAGACACGTATCGGGTCCAATGACCACCGCCGGCTGCCGGTTCCAACTTATAACCCCTAGCTCCTATTAATAGCGGATATTTATTGGCAGCAGTCGATTTGAATTCTACCACCATCGTCGTCGTCGTCCCTTCAGGAAGTTCGAACTCCTTCACAACTTCTCACCAACAACGACGGTGTCGTCGTGCAAATCTTTATGAGCACTAATAAATCTATGAAGTAATTAAACAAGATTCCCGCCGTTCCCTATTCCCAATTCCCAACCCCTACCAAGAACAACAACAAACGTGTCTCAAAGCGGATCACACCAAAGAAGGAATTTACTCTACGCTACTACGTGGGGCGCAATTCGAATGACCACCTCCGCCACCGGGACAACTTCTCCGTACTATTACTATCGGGGTTGTAAATCTTTATCTCTCGTCCCGTCCGTCCGTGTGGCGGTTGGTTGTAGATTTAATTTTTTTTATTATTCATTGCCGGCCACGCAGTTCTGCTTTTATCTACAAATTCTCGCGACTGTTATTCGACTACCACTGTCGGCATGATGAGGAGTGCAGGTAAGGACGAAAAATGCAATGCGATTGAAATCAATTGAATTCCACAGTGCTGTTCAGTCTGGTGTTCGGCGGGAAGTTCTGGTTAGGGTTGGTATCATAAGATTTGAGTGAATATGGACATCGCAGAAGAAAAAAAAACAAATTCGGTGATTTGTGCCTCTCTCGACTTGACATAAAATGAGTTGATATAAGGATAATTTATCCAAAAAATTATATAAGGAATAATTATCATTTGACATAAAATAAACACATTGAAGCATGGATATGAATGAAGAACTTCCCGTCCCTTTCGAAGACCAGCGAACAGAACAGTCCACGATTAAAAGAAGACTGAATATCCCATTAATATGTCAAATGACATTTTGTTTCGCAACATAATTGTGTCAAATTATTTTATTTCAAACAAAATTATGCTGCACCTATTACCTTATATCAAACGACTTTATGTCAAAGGGATATCTCCCATATTTTGTTATGCCTTTTACAGGTGAAATGTTACATGTATGCGTATATTTATCAGCTGTTTAGTCGGGATAAATGCAATTGTTAAATTTTCAAGTTGGACCATGAAAATTAACAAGCATTGTTTAACCAAAAAAGGTCAAATTTTTTACTAAAAGTTGTTCTATGATTTTTGTTAATTTTTCAGTGTCAAACTTGAAATTTTTGCAGAGATCTCATTTACCATAAGCTATTTAGTGAAAAATATTAAAAACATATATTAACGAGGGTAATTTTTTGTTCTTTAAGTTTTAAATACTTTTTGAGGGGTTTTTTGCCCCAAATTACTTGAATTTTTTACCGGGTTTATTTTTCTGAAAAGTAATTATTTTTTCCCTACAGCTTTGTGTCATACGTCAGTTGGTTCGAACTGACGTTTTCGAAAAATAAAAATAATTCAGCATTTTAAATATTTTTACGAAAATACAAAAGGCCGAATTTTTTCTCCAATGTGAATGATTGACCACTCTTCCCATTCAAATCGCTTCAATCAGGGAGTGATTGAAGCGATTGGGATAGGGAGAGTGGAATTGCCAACTCCCTGTTGCTAACATTTCGTGAATTAAAGGTGGGCTCTTCTCCCCACTCATTGGGACATCCCCTCGTTTGATGGTTTGCTCTGTATCGGGTTGGACCATTTTTATCATTGGAATAAGATTCTTTCGGCTCCCGTGGATCACGCGTGTCTCTGCGTACGAGTCTACCCTTCGTTTTTGGTCCTTCATACAATTGTAAATTGAATACAACCAGGTATCGTACTTGATCAAGTCATTCGAGGTGGACAGTCCACTGTCTAATGGCTGAGCCCTGACAACAATGAGTGGTCTCCTTTACATACATACATACATACATACAAATGTGAATGATTGACCATAATAAACAATTATGCAAGGTTTCATGCAGATCGGAGAAGGTTGAATCTGAAATTCAATTTTTATTTTGCTATTTGGCTTGGAAATACTGGAGAGTCATATGGATTGTACACAAGAGCGATATATTTTTTGGTAAACAATGTTTTCAATGTCACAGAATTGTATTTTTATTAGAGTAAGAAATATTTTCGAATGCCATAAAGCCAAACGCCATTGGAGGCAGAATCCAATAATAATAATAATAATATTAATAATAAAGTGAGAGATTGAACCTCGAAATTGCTTCAGAAAAATGTTAATCTTGGAAAATCATATCCCAGGACATTATTTCGAGATCTAGGACCAACAATTCGTTTTAAATTGATGGGACATAAAAAAGGTTTTATGATTCTGAGACTGCACATTTTTTTTTCAGATTATGGGTTTTCCATACTGAGTATCAATGCTACCGACGCCAGGGAGGCAGCTGCCACACCTGGACCCTACCTATCGACCCATCAACTCATGAACCGCGGATCGATTACTTCTCTTCCAAAGGAAGGCGTGATCAGAGATTTTATGCCTCAGAAAACCCCGTCGGCGTCGACTGGGTTTGAACCCAGGCCCTTTGGAATGAGAGGCAATCACTTATGGTTTTTTAAGATTTGCAGCAGATGTTTTAAATATTTCAGAGACAAAAAAATCAAGTGCCATACTGGTAACTTAGGCTGTGTTCCATCTAACCTAATTTAACCTAAAGGGAATTAAAAATTACGCGTCAAAAGTTATTGTTCCTATTCGTAAATCCCTGTGTTTACTATCGACCGATTTTCGAGCAGAAATCAGTAACGGTTATCAAAATCATGCATCCTGTCTGTCAAAAATAATAACGCTAGGGTAGTAGGGTTATTTGTTAACTTTTTATCTTTCACTTTTAACTACGAGTTCAATCCATCTCGGCATTAAAGATTTAAGATACGGAAATCTCTGTTGACTGCACTCAATTCTGTTACTACGCGATTTTTTTTTCGACCGTAATTTGATTGTGTGATCTAAATTGCAACAAAATTTATTGCAATTTTTTTCTGAAAAAAATCTAGGAAAAATATGGCGGTATGTATTTGTATGATAACAAAATCGAAAAAAAAAATAAAAAATCGTGTAAAAACAAAATTGACTGTATGCAAGATTCTGGAAAATTTAAGCTGACAAAGAATCAGTAAAGGTCGAAACGATGAAATAACTAAAACATTCTGGTGTTTTCACTGAAGAAAATCGAGGTCCAGCCCATCCTCCAGCCTCAACATAGGAGAAGCACAGTACCAAAAAATGGGTCTGATATCATGAAAAGTTCCAGTTGTTGAGGAAACTCGTTTTGCGTGTGCGTTTTTGCGTTTTTCTAGATCTACCATCTAAGTCCCATATTCTCGATAGTTTATTTAGTAATAATTAATGTTTCTCCATCTTTATCTAATACGTCCCAACTAGAACATACCCACTGTATAATTGAGAGCTTTCTATGCCGGTTCCATTTCGTATATTATAAGGCTATTTCCAATCCGAAAAATCACTCGAACCGAACCAGGAATCAAACCATCCCGCTTTATATCTGCGAATGTTCCAACTGAGCTGAAGGAGGCCCTTTTCGTGTAATCACAAAACCCAAATAACCATCCTCTATTTATCGTTGGCTTAAAGATAGCAGCTGGATCAACGTAAATTCCACCATGCAAGTGATTCTGCACGTAGACTCGGAGTCGAAGCTGCCTGCAGTAGAACGAAACAGGAGAGAAACTGAGATAATGTGAAAAACGTCCAGTGACGAGTGCAACCCCGAATGAAGGCGTACAAAAAGTGAACGATCCAAAATTAGCAAGTTTTGGAGTTTCACAACGCAGACATTCTCGTTTAAACTCAGAAATCTTTGAAAGAGAATCCAAGCATTTCTAAATTGGTTGCTTGTTTTACATATGAAAGTGGATTCTCTGTGGACGAAGGTAGGCATCCTGCAGTAATTGTGCACAGGTGTGAAAAGGAAATTCTAGCTAATTAATTCCGAAAAAAATCGATATCACAAGTTTAAAGAAATTTTTGGAAAACTAAGGAAAAATAATCCACACTTGTTGGACAGCACGGAATAATTTGTCGCATCTCAAACTGATTTTCTTCAATTTTACCGAGTCCCTAACGCCGTTTGATAAAACGCTACTTGACCGAATGGGTCGTTTGGCTAAACACTTGAGAAGAATTAATTTCAACTAATCAATACCCTCATTTTGGAGAAATTTTGAAATACCAGATTCTAAGTTTAGTAGAATTTTACGATCCTGGATTTAGAAGAATTCTCAACAGTTTTGGAAATTATTGACATGATTATTGCTTCTTATTATTTTTTAACAATCCTGCTTTTCGAATTCCAATTTGTTATTTGAGCTTTCTGTTTTTTTAACCAAAATTTGTATTGTTTTTTTTTTCTGGAAAGAACATATATTTTTCTAAATCTTTTTCTCATACGGCCTTTGAATTGAAATAGAAAAGACGCGTTTTCAAGCGATTCAAACTTTTATGGAAACGAGACGGTTGGGTCTAAACTCAAAGTCGATTTGTTTCGCTATTTGACCTGGATATTTAATTTGGGACTTGGAAATGATCTCAACTCCAATTTCTTCTCGTTTAAAATACACTGAAGTCGGGTTCAAGGAGTTTTTTTTCATCACGCGGTTTATTGTTTTAACGTGGATTTCAGAATAAACGCGGTTTTTAAGCGGTTTTAAACGGTTATTGAAATTTACGCAGATTTTTCACTTGTATTAAATCAGAAATGCGTTCTAACATGGTTTTAAGCACGGATTCCGGCATTTAGGTGGTTTTTACATGGATTTCCAAACTTTCATAGTTTTGTAAATGGTTTTCAAAATCTACACAGGTCTTTATTCACTTAGATTCAATCAGAAACGGGGTTAAAACTTTTTTTTTGTATTCTCAGGATTTTTTTTTGCGCGAATTTAAGAAATTACGGGGTTTTCTGCGGGTTTTGAAATTTACGCTGATTTCGAAATAACGGTTTTACGCGGTTTTCGGATTAACGCGGTAGTCTTTTTCTACTTTGATTGAATCTAAAATGCGCTTCGAACATCATTTTTATGTGTTTTTGACGTAGGACTACCTCTGTGATTTCTATATGGGGGTAATTTATCTGAACAGGCAAAGAGAAGAACCATGACGTGAAACAGGATCTTAAATTTGCCGAAAAAGTGTTAAGCGTCTTTCTGCTAAAGGCTAAGATTTACCAACTTGTTGAGAGAAGGAGTTTAACGAGAAAAACTAAAAAGGGGACGAGCTTTAGAAGAATATGGGATTGTTCGGTCCGATCCAGCTGCCTACACGTCATCATCATCTTCCAAAGGCTTTAAGCCTGTACTACTATCAGCCGTTTTATGGGCCACCAAGATTATCTAAAAGAGTTAAATTTAGAAATTTATCTAAAAGAGTATAAACAGAGAGAACCCCGCTCAAATTCCTATTCCTACACAAAACACAAGCTCCTGCTTCAGTTATCAAATAACATTTATTATATAAGACCACGTAGTCCTACGTCAGCATTGCGTACAACCCCATAGGGCTGTGCCTTGTAGTTTTTTAATCAGGGTTTTTACGTGGATTTCAGCAATTCTGAAATAAATTCCAAGATATATCTGGGTAGAAAAAAGGAATTCCTAGATTTTTCTTAGAATAATTCCACAGGAATTGTTAAGAAAACTTCAAGCAGAATTGCTAGCTGCTTCTGAAAAGAATTGTATGATTGTGAGGAGAATAGCAAGTGAATTATAATTAACATTCCGAGAGATCCGATGAAAATTCAACAGCAATTAAAAATATAATTTAAAGTGTATTCAGAAGACAATTTCAAAAGACCACTAAGGAAGATTCATAACGGAACTTTAAGAATTTCAAATGAAAGTTTCAAGTAAAATTCAGAAGTGAATTCAAACGATTTGTGAGGAAAATTTCAAGAGATTTCTGAAGAGAATTTCGAAGGATTTCTGAGAAGAGTTTTGACTGCAGTTCAAAGAAAATTGAAAAAAAAATGAAGGAATCGAATCTTCAGGATAGTTTCAAAGGATTCCAAGGAATGAAGAGCTTTAAGTGGGTTGGTTTATTTCCTTTAAATTCCGTTATAATTGCTTATCTTTTGACAGATTCGCTTATTTCGTCTACTACTTGCAGACTTCATTGGTGCCAAGTACTCAACACCACTTGGCACTGATGAAGTCTGCAAGTAGTAGACGAAATACGCCTATCTGTCAAAAGATTAGCAATTATAACAGAATTTAAAGGAAATAAACCAACCCACTCAAAGCTCTTCATAAAGGGATTCCGTTAAGAGGTTCGACAAATTTAAAGGATTGATTCCAAGGAAATTATTAGGAGAGTTTCAAAGGAATTTCAAGAAGAACTCTAAGGTAAGTATAAGAAGAGCGTCTAGGTAATTTTAAGAAGAATTCCATGATAATTATAAGCAGACATCCAAGGTAATAATTTTGAATGGTAATAAAATTCTGGAAAAAAAAAATTTTAACTTTGATTTCGAATTGTACAAAATTCAAGAATAATGTATAGTTAACTTTAAGAGCAAGTCTTTCTTTTTGTTGAAACTTGCTATTTTTTACTAGTTGATTTTGAAACATTGGCGTGGTTTTCCGATTCACCCATAGAATTCCCAAGCTATCCCCGGTTTTCCCGGTTACTTTTCAAATTCTCGGTTAGTTCCCGGTTCGCTAGTCTGCTAAAAATATGAAACTCTGATATCTTGCGAGTGGCACGAAAAGAGGATTCAATTCGCACAATTGGTGAAACTTTTCTTACATTCCCTTACTGTTGGTGTGGTTGAAATTTTATCAGAAATTGAAAAAAAACTACGATTCAAAAATAATAATTAATTAAAAAAATACAGTAGGGTTAACTAGCGCAGTTTAGCACCAAAAGGAATGTTATTATTACTGATGGCTTCCATTTACCTTTCTTTATGTACCGTAAGATTTGATAAAGAGAAACCAACCGTTGAGATATTGTCAAAAGTCTAACATTGCTTCTTGACACCGAACCCGGCCTACGGATTCTAAACTCGGCCTAACGCATTGAAACGCCATTGAAATGCAAATGAATTCACTTCGGCCTATCGGATGAAGATAAAAATTGATTCGGTCGGAGCGCTTCTTTTGTTTTTGGTAATAATGTCATACCAAACGCATAATTGACTTGCTAACTCTGATATCATGGATTTATTTGAAGTTTTCTGCTCGATAGGCCCAAAATGGGCGATTAGCCCGAAGTAGTTCTCTACCCTATATCAAATTGATCATTTTCCAATCTAAAGAGTCCCATGAAACTTCAGAATTGTTAAAAGTCAAAGATCTTGGAATAGTGCCTCTAATTTACTTTGTCCGAAAAGAACATATTTTTTTTAATTTGATGCCCACTGCCTTTCCTGAAAAGCATAAATCAAAACACAACGCAGGGTCGCATCCTGACCAAACTATCTCAAATATCGAATGGAATTATACCTAAACTTAGGGTCTGCAATCATTAAATATCTCCATTTTCAGTATCATATTTCAAATCAAGCTTCTAATACTGTTAAAAAATGGATGAATTCTTCTCAAGTATTCGGCTAGTTGGCATTCGACAAAATGATCTATTCAACCAAATGTCAATCAGCCAAACGGCGTTCAAGCCAGATATCCGGTAAGGTAAAGTAAATTGAATTACAAAGTGTACCAGAATTAGGAAATCACTATGTTTTTTAACCCTATTGTCTTTTAATCAGTGGCGTCGCCCTAACCTCAATCTACCTGTTCAACAACTGTCAAAACGTCAAAAAATAAAAATATATTGCTTTAAATCGGTACAAATCAGTGAAACTAGAAGACCCTATATAGCCGGCACCGGTGGTGTAGTGATAAGCGTGACTGCTTTCTCACCCCATGGTCCCGGCCCATGTGTGTTGAATTGAATGGGTGCGATACCCTACGCAGGTGTGGAAGCTGTTCTGAAGCTGCACATTCGATTACCGTCAATGGATTGCAATCGATGTCCGTCGGTGATTGGCATTAGAATGCGGAACAGAGACTGACGTTAAATAAAGGAACGAAGTAGAAGACCCTTTACATTTTGAACCAATTTAAATATAGGGGAAATGGATGTAATGTCGGCTCATACATAAATTCAGCAATCGACTAAATTTTTAATAGCGACCAAAAGTATCCATTAGTACCGTCCCAATGACGCGTTTATCTAGATAAAATTGATGAACAGCAGATTTTTAGCGATGAGCCCAATGTTACATCCATAGGCCAACATTAGAGCCATTTCCCCTAGTTATGGCTCTAAATTGTGATGTTACACCACGCCACTGATGACAATACTTCGCTAATTTTCAGATTTTTCTTCTCGCGAAATTGAAGTCCACTGTCAGACATAAAATTGAAGCGGGCCACCCTAGCCCTAGAATGCACATCGCGATCTCCACCATCAGAGATATTCACCGAGCGCCAACACTTAAACAGAGATGAAGTAGGGGCAGAGCACAGACAGGAAAGCAAAAGTAATCAACAGTAGGGGTTGCAGTTTTACGACTGTCAATTATTTTTAATTAGCATGGCGTGCGACCTTGCACCAGTCAAGCTTCATTAGCTCCACATACGGCGCTGAAGGACCTTGAAAGTGTGCACCCAGAGCAATGATTGCCAATTCCCTCTATTCCCTGATATCGATACACTTAACTAGTTACCAACCGACATATGATTGCATACATGGCAAACGAGAGCTCGGAAACAATTATAGTAATCAAACAATTTGCTCCTCGTATAGAGGCAATGGAAGATCGCTCCCGGGGATCGGATTAAATTGATTAATGCTAACTATCTCACAATGCACCGCGAATCGATTCAGCCCGAAGCCGAAGTGGAACCAGGAAGAATGCGTGCGTATTTAATTAGTATCGACACATTCCTTTCTTCCAATACAGCCACAGCCGGTGGATGTGGGTGGCCCCCACGTTTCTTCCTTAGTTGCTATTATTATCAACTTGCTGCCCTGGCTGGTGCAACATTGTTGCAACCAGCCAGTCAGTTGCAACTTTTCCGCTTTATAGAGCTATTTAGAACAAGTTTACGTCCCCACCTCTTCCCCCTGTGCCTTCCGTTCGCATTTTTCTCAGGAACAGGGGAGACTCATAAAAAATGATTGATCTTTTTGATTGAATGGCGCGAAAAGCGTTCGGACGTGACTGCTAGCCTTGATCGCGCGTTGCAACATTTAATCGAAGCTCTTTGATGGCCGGCCGCCGTCGATTGCTGCTCGGCTCTGCTGCCGGGAGAGGTCGTCGTGATGCTTTTCTTTTCGCCTTGGCGCCCCTCATCGCCCTGCATCTGTTCTTTTCGTGGGAGCTCAGCCCAGCTTCATCCCACGCGACCAACATGGATGATGCCCTACCACCAGCACGAGGTGCACGAGTTAATGGCTTTAGCCTCAAACTGTGAGCGCGAATGATTAACGAGCTTTACGGTGGAGTTCAAGTGCAAGCTGTCTGGGGATAGACTGCGGTAAAGTCTCGTGGAATACTGAAAGGTAACATGGTACATGGTACAGTTCCGGCAAATGATTGGAACCTTATCAGAAGTTCGATTCTAATTTGCTCTTCCACCTGCCATCCCAAAATATAACGAAACGAAAGCATCCCTTCTAACGACACTCACCTTGCTCAACTTTTCGCCCTCGTGATGCGGCAGCATCTGTCGAAGACTCTGGAATCCGGCGTTTATGCTCTGCATGCGCCTTCTTTCGTTGCTGTTGGCAATCTCCCGGCGCATCCGCTTTTCGTCCTTGTCCATTACGATGCCGTGGACGGCTGTGTTATTGTTGCTGCCGTTGGAGCCACCACCGCCTCCACCTCCGCCGTCTTCCGAGCTAATCTGGCAGTATCTGTTCAGAAAAAGAGAAGACACAAACAAGAAGGAATCTAGGTTAGTATCTTGACGGTATCGAGATTCGGTTGCTAAATTTAATTCACAACAATGCTACGGGTTGTCGTTCGTTTTCAGTCTGCACGGCCCTGCTCCTCTCCGCCGCCTGACACCAGTTCAACCAAAAAGCTTTCTCAACCCGAAAATAGCTTTCTCGGCTCGATAATCTGTGTCACACCAGTAATGTACTTCGCTAGGAATGGTTAGTCGTTTAGGCAAGGGCTGAGAAAATGCCTTGTCTCTGAAATTCCCTAAAGAAGCCTCTACACGCCCCTGTCACCGTAAACAACAAACTTTAGCTAAAATTCTCCCTTTGGATATTTCTGAACACAATCCCAAAATAGCACTACAAAATCGAAAGGAGGAAAGGATGACGGAAATTCGGTTGGAGCCAGACCAAGCAAGCAAATAAATCCAACTTTTCTGATAGGCACCACACACAAGGGGCTGTCCATAAACTACGTAGACAGTTTAGGAGGGGGGGGGGGGTTGACAATTATCCACGACCCATACAAATTTTAAAAAATTTGTATGGACAATTGTCTACGCAGGGGGAGGGGGGGTCAAGAATCCCAAAAAAAACTGTCTACGTAGTTTATGAACAGGCCCCAACAAAACAACATTGGGAATACTCGGGACGAAATCCTCCAAAGTGCACACGAAATTCCATTGTTCTCAGTGCAGTTCGGAATTTGTCGAGATTAGAGAACAGCAAAGAAAGAGCTTCATATAGATACGAAACGGCGGAATAGCACAGCGGGAAAGGAATTTCAGCAATTCACGCACTATTTAAAAGCACCTCAACGCACACGCACACCAGAGCCAGCCATCAGGTTGTTTTTGTGCGTCTCTTTAAAATACTGCGTGTTTCTTGTTTTGCTCCGGTGGTACTTTCTACTATCCGGTTGTGGTTGTGGTGGTGACTGGTGGTTGTACGCAAGCCATCAGCCGGCGACGGATGCCGCCGACCCGAGACTGTAGTGTAGCGGAATTTGAATTGGTGCGTAGAGCAAAATCGACAATCGACAACGGGTTGATTCATAGATTCATGGATTGGTGCGGAATTCGGGGTGGGAACTCCGCTAGTGAGAGGGACCCGAAACGTTGACTCACCACCACGAGAAGGTTGTTTGAATGGGACTGGGTTCAGGCATGATGGATGGATGATTGGGACTTGGGCAGATCAGACGAATGGAGCGTGAGAAAAAATGTGCGAAGAAGGCTACAATTCAATTTGTGTTGAGTTGAATCATTTATTGAGCAAAATAGGGATCGTAATCTTAAACAAAAATCAAAATGTTTATTTTTCGTTAAAAATCAATCCATCACAGAACCTACAAGCCATTGATCAGCACTATTCAGTAATAATAACCGTTGAAAATAATAAATCCTTAGATCGACAAGGACCGCACAATGCTTTAAATGGAGTGGCAATTGAAACCCTATTCCTCCACCCTCGTAGCATATTTGACTTTACCTAGTAAAGGGTGGAACGAGCAAAAAGTAGTCACACAAAATTAAGTGAAGAAAAATAATGTTAATAAATTAATCATCTGCTTTATATTATTCTGGCTTAATGGAAGAGTAAAACCCTAATATTGTGGAGTTCGCTCTATTCTTTGCCAAATACGAATTCATGGACTTAACAGTTGACCCCTTCCATTAAGTTTTGCACAACCTTATTGTATTGTTAAATTAAGTCATTTGACAATGTACTCCATTTGTTTTTGATTCTTTATCATGTTATCAACTATTTCTGGACCATTCTTGAGGTTTATCGTGCATTAATTAGCATCTTCAACTATCGTGATGATTGTTCAATATTTTTAAAATGGCCGAACAACAACAACGTTTTGGTTTCATATAATTTTCACGTAATTTTACCGCAATGACAAGGTGCGAGATCAGACCAATAGTATCAGTGGTGTCTAATGCAAGGCAATACACATTTGTTCAAACACTCGCTCACGTAAATATTCTGGTTGATGATGACAGTTGACTCAAAGATAATTGCTTCGTCCGCTCACCAGCGTTAATAACCTTGCCCGAACAAATAGCTTTCTTGTCCTAGCTTCGGCTGGACATATACTAAAATAGCTTTCTTAAAAATTTCGACTTAGTCGTTTTGCTTAAGTCTGAGTTATTTCTCTTTGGGTTGCAATATAAAATTCTTGGTCATGAAGCTGTTTAAAATCAGCTTTCACAAAGAAAGATTTTTATTTAACGAATCATCAAAAACTGAATGTGGAGTTTTGAAACCAAAAATCACATGAGATTTCGTAGACAAAGACCTTAGTAAATGAACGCTTTGTATTTTTTTATGCACGCTGAACAGAAATGTACTATATTTGAATTGACTCCTTTTTGCTCCTTCCACCCTTTACATGGCCGATCATACCCAAGTAACACAAATTCATAGAATATTGTTGAGTAAACTGCTTTACAACCAAAACCAGTCAAATAAAGGTTAAATAAACTGTTATAGAACATCTGTGTTGCTCGGGTAGCTTCTGGATCCACCTCCCTTCCCATAAAATACATCTTCGCTTTGAAAATTCCTGGGCTTTTTCCCGATTTTCCTGGTCAATGCTTCGAAAATTTACCGGTGTCAGAAATTAAAGGGTGTCCACAGTTAAATTGCATCAATAAGAATTACTCACCAAAAATAAGTCTCTCAACCTATTGTCATGAAATGTTCAGGGAATGTAACAATATATAT
Source organism: Ochlerotatus camptorhynchus (assembly GCF_037179485.1). Lineage (NCBI taxonomy): Eukaryota > Metazoa > Arthropoda > Insecta > Diptera > Culicidae > Ochlerotatus > Ochlerotatus camptorhynchus. The sequence continues at coordinate 6,283,184 of NW_027040918.1, read as the reverse complement.
ATAAGCTTGGATTACGTATCTTTATTTCACTCTATTTCTTCACTAAATCCAAATGCCACTTTTTTTTAATTCCACCCGTCAGGTTTTGTACAACGGTTGAATCGACATTGCTTTCTGCTTTCAACCATCACATTTTGAAATCACATTTCCTGCTTCGTAATGACAACTTTAGGCTGCCTACGGAATCCGTACTTCATTATAGCCCAGTATCTTTCGATCGGCCGCAACTCCGCTATGTTTTGGGGATTTAGATCCTTCGGCACGAAATTTACCCCATTCATCTTGTACCATTCCATACCGTCCTTGGAGTAGTGAAAAGAGGTTAGATCCGGCCAATTGTAGGAACGTTGTGTGATTTGAGAAACGGAAGCAGTCGTTTCTTCAGGCACTCATTCATGTAGACTTGGCCATTTACGGTTGTAGTTGTTACGAAAGGCTTGCTTCGTTTTCCGCACGAGCAAATCACCTGCCAAATCATGAATTTCTTCGGGAGCTTCGATACTTGCTGTTTCCTGAGGGACTCTGAAACAACGAACTTGTCTTTCGCAGTCACATACTGGATTCCAGGAATTTGATTGAAGTCTGCTTTTACGTATGTTGTATCGTTTTGAGCAACATTTGTGTGTACAGCTTACGTGCCCACGTTCTAGCTGCCTGAACCTTGAATGCACGTAGTCCTGCTCGTTTCTTGGTTTACTGCACGAAGCTTTTTGTCAGGTGCAGTTTTTTCGCGACATCACGAACGGATTAGTTGGATTCGCGTTTGAAGACAGCAACCACTCGCTTGTGTTCTTCAACGCAGTACGGAACACTTTTTCTTGCACTCACTTGCTTCCGATCGACAGTTAAACGTTTTATGACACGAGAAACAGTAGATTGTTGGATTGCCAACATCTTTCCGATGGCTCGGTGCGAAAGATGTGGGTTGGTGAGTGTGTAAAATTTACTCGCGCACGCGCTGTTCCTTCGACTTCATTTTCAAAACTACTAGAAGTTTCACAATGAAACTCAAACAATGTAAACAATACACGCTGAGGCGATCTAACTAAAAATTTCATAAAAAATAACCCAAAGGGGAAAATGTTACAGCCTTTTGAAAGTGATGCAATTTAGCTGTGGACACCCTTTATTTCCGAAATAAAAGCACACTTTTATTATAATCCATCGAAGGATGTTGCCTGATAGGGTATAAGCTTGTTATCACCTTTATGTTCTAATTCTCATCCTCCTAAAAATCAACAAACATAAAATAGCTGTATTTTGATTTCGTCAAAATCAGAACAAAAATATCAAACCACGCTGGCTGCATGGAACAGTTTGTTTCTCTTGAAGATAATGAAACTTAGTATAATTTGAGATAGAACCTTATGAATCATTACATCATGAAAATAAGGGAAAATGGGGCAAATTTCACCAATGGTTTGGCGATTGAAAATCAACTTATTGAACATATTTTACAAACAATTTGTTGCAGATTTAATGATTGAACCCTACTTAAACTATCGATTTAATTTTAGTCGAAAAAATATTTTTTTCTCTAGTGCGAATATTAAAAAAATGCTAGACTAGCAAAAAATGCTAGACTAGACAATTTTATAAAATTTCTGAAAATAAGATCAATTAGTAGTTTCTTATACCATTTCCTTAATATTTCTATAGCAGCTATATAAATGGTAATTGGATTCTTAAATGACACGATGTTTTTCTAGTTTTCAATAAACATTAAAGTTTTTCTTCTGAAAAAAATCACTTAAGTCCATTAGGGGCAATATGAGTTATACGTTATACAAAAAATACTTAAATTCTTAAATTTTGTTTTATTCCTTTAATAAATATGATCACGTTTTGAAGCAGCTGCTTTGATAAAAAAAAAAAGTCAATAAGACTGAAAAAAATTTGGCCTTAAATAGGCAGTATTTCTTAAATGACCAATTATTGCTGAATTTAGTCCATTTTACGTACGAGGAACTCCCATACCAATTTATTTGTACTTATTCAGAAGCTCTAGTTATGAAGCTATAAAAATGATCAGCAAAATTTAAATTTATGGACCCCTCGGTAACTAGGCACTCTAACAGTTTTCAAAATAATGATATCTTTGAAAATTCTCACGAAAACCCCTAATTTTTATACACCATACTAAATAGTAAAGTTTGGACTATCATTTGGTATGTTCATAAATTTCGGCGGCCATATTAAATTTGGATTGGATTTATTCTTAAAAAAGTAATTTTCATGAGCTTACCTCCCACCGATTAAAAAAAAACAAAAAACACCATTAGAAAGCTTAGACTTTTTCCTATAAGATACAGTTCACATTTTGATGGAGCAATTAAAGTTTTTTCATGCAGAAAGAAGAAAACAAAAAGCAAACAAAATATTATTGTATAATTATAATAATTCTACTACTGAAATGACAACTTCAATTCCAAGATTCCAAGCTCAGGGTAGTCCTACTAATGCTCAGGGAAGTCTTGCCGTACTTCAGGGAAGGCCTGCTGAACTTGAGCGAAGTCCTGATGAAGTTAAGGGAAGCCCTGCCGAAAGTCCTGCCGACGTTTAGGAAAGTTCTTCCGAAGTTCAGGGAAGCCTTGCCGAAGTTCAGGGAAGTCTTGCTGAAGTTCAGGGAAATTCTGCGGAAATTTAGAGAAGTTCTGTTGAAGTTCAGGGAAGTTCTTCCGATGTTCAGGGAAGTTTTTTCGAACTATAGGGAAGTCGTACCAATGTTCAGAGAACTCCTGCCGAAGTTCAGAGAAGTTCAGGGAAGTCCTGCTGAATTTCAGGGAAGTCTTGCCGAAGTTCAGAGAAGTTCTGCCGAAGTTCAGGGAAGTTCTGCCGAAGTTCAGGGAAGGGCTGCTGAAGTTCAGGGAAGTCCTGCTAAAGTTCAGGGAAATCCTGCCGAAGTTTAGAGAAGTTCTGCCGAAGTTCAGGGAAGTCCTTTCATTTCAATTCTCGGAAATCACGGAAGTACTGATGAAGTTCAGGGAACTCATGCCGAAGTTGAGGGAAGGCCTGCCGAACCTCAGAGAAGTCCTGCCGTAGTTCAGGAAAGACCTGTCAAAGTTCAGGGAACTCCTGCTGAAGTTAAGCGATGTCCTGCCGAAGTTCAGGGAAGTTCTGCCGAAATTCAGAGAAGTTATGCCGAAGTTCGTGGAATTATCTAATTAACTTTAAAAATAACAAGATATATCAGAATACCTTCATCAAAAAGGCTGAAATTTTTACAAAATATACTCAAATACTTGTGTGATACAACTTGATAAATTTGAAGATCAAATTGGTTTAAAAAATATTTTATTGATCAATGGTAAAGGTGGATGATTTCTACAATATTTGAAGATATAGTTCAATTTATCTACACAATCATGTCGAAAATTTCATGTAATTTTTATGACCACATAAATAAACAAATGCAGTAAAAGCAGCGTAATGTCAGTTCATGCATTGTATTAATGATAATTTTGTCCTTTTTAGCAAGTAATATTACACCATATTTTCGACATGATTGTAGTGCATCCACTGTGACGTGATATCAAAATTATTTTTTTGCTGTGTAATTATCTTTAAAAATACCAAGATATAACCGAATACCTTCATCAAATAGGCTGAAATTTTCGCAGAATATCCTCAAATACTTGTGAAACAACATGTGAAAATTGAAGAACCTTTTGATTTGAAAAATATTTTATTTAGCAATGGCAAAGGTGGGTGATTTCTAAAATAGTTCCATTTATCTTTCAAAATATCCAGATATATCAGAAAACCTCCATCAAATAGGCTGAAATACCAATGGATATCTTACAATATGCATCAATTATTGCGAATAGAAAACGTCAAGCGCGAACTTGATCCTGCTGACGGTGCTGATGGTTTTTCTTGCTAATTCATTCATGGATCGGCTTTTTTTCGCATCTCTGTGTTGTGCGAGGGTTCGAAATCACATTGTTCTTCAACCTGGAGCATGCTTACGCACAGATACATTAAAAAGCCAGTTGATTGCTTAGGAAAACGAAATCTAATGCTTGGAATTGCGTTACAAAAAATGGTTTGCATTGAAATAATGCATTTTACAGGTATGTTGTCTTCGGAGGAAATGTTGTGAAATATGACCTTTCATGCGAAATACTTGTGTAATTGATGAGCAAAGTTAGCGAAGTGAGTCATTCTAAACCAATCCACTTTCACCTTAATGAGCTATTGAATTGAATCATTGTATCTTTGAAACATTTTAAGGAAAATCTTAGTAGCTGCACATCACTGAAAACCATGCATTTTATTATAAAACTTAGGGCTCATATGTGATTCATCAACATTGGACTTCTCCATTGAAATTCGAACAGTATCTTAAGAAAAAGTCTCAGTTTTCTACTTGCGTGCGGTGAGACATAAAAGCACTTAAAATAAAAAAAATCAATATGACCGCCAAAGTTTCTGAACATGCCAACTAGTAGCCCAAACTTCTTGAAGATATAATTATTTTAAGAAACAAAAATACGCAAAAATTGAGCTCTTTTGAAATCTTTTAGAGCCCCTAGTTACCGACCCAAGTAACAATGCAAGTTTTATCGAGGTCTTCAAGCTTTCTACAGATCTAAATCATGGTCTACAGAACCCTCATAAAACAACAATTTTTACTTGGGGAAGTATCCATAAATCTTACCTTTGCGAATCGAATAACTAGAAGTGCTGAATGAGTACTAAAGAATTGGGAGCCTCGTTCTGGTTTTAGCGAGTATTGCTCAAATTTAATTTATTCTACTGAAAATAATTGTATTTTTTTCCATAATATTCAACAGTTTACTTTTAATATTCAATTTGCATTCATTATGTATATAGGGCTTGAAACTATCCATTTAGTTAAAAATCATTTGAATTTGTTATCATTGGTGATGATTTTCTTGAGGTGCCCATACTGCCCCATTTTCCCCTATAACGTTGAATGTTTGAAAAATATGATTTATTGCTACCCATTTTCATTACAATTTAATCTCCAGTTTTGTGAACTTGGGTGTGATTATTCACCTGTAGTTGCTACTCCGTTATTATAGTTGTATAAAGAAAAACAATTGAGCAAATTATCCGTAGGCTCATTTCCTCGTCGATCTTCAAACAAGGTCAACCAATAATGCTTCCCTCATAACATTATACATGAACATTCCACTTTCGAACGACGATTGCTCGATCAGCTGATTGTTCTGATCGTCAATGTTCGAAACCCACCAGTCGCGGCCCTTTAGGGACCATCCACAAATGACGTAGCATAGTTTTGACCAATTTTAGAACCCCCCCCCCCCTCGTCGCGTTTTTTTTATAACATACATGGCCGGTCACAACTTCTGAGACACCCCCTCTTCCCCCTCAAACGCTACGTCAATTATGTATGTTCCCATACGAATCGTTTGTGCGGTGCGTATGTGCACCGACCTGGCATCCGGCTCAAAAGCGAATGTCCGATAATGAATCCGAATGAACCGGGGCCTACAATGAATTTCGGCTGTTTATGTTGAAGTGTTGTAACAAATCACGCGGCGACGGTGGCGGCACCATGCATCCACGACAAACCTTCAGCTCCCCTCGAAGACCCCGACCGGCACAGACCAGTGTGATTATGCGAGACTACGTGTCTAACGGCACGCAAATATACGTCACCGGTCCGTCGCGACGCTCATGTGCGTTGTGGTCGCCATCCATAAGCACCGGAAGGTTCGCGCAGAAGCAGAGCACGGAAAAGGGCACAGAGACAGAACATATGACGCCTAGGAATATTCGAACGAACAGCTGAGACGGAAGCTTTGCCGGCGCGGCGGTCGGCGGTCCCGAAAATAACAGTTTCGAAGTTTTATATTAGTTTGCATTCGTTCTTCGGATGAGGAGGAGGAGGAGGAGGAGGAACATGGGACAAGCGCGGTATTAGTGTAATTATTAGTGCGTTTGTTTCCGCTCCACGCTGGCTGCTAAGCTGCGTCAAAACCATATGATGTGGTGAGGGTCATCGTAATGAAACCGATGATTAATCAGCAGTTCTCGAGTTGAAGCCAAACTGAAGGGCGAACCAAGGTTGGTTGGCGGAGGTTGGCATGGCACGCACTTTTCGACCAAACTTGCTCGACTTGCATCACATGGAGACGCACGGTGATTTATAGAGCCCCAGAATAATGAGTTGGGTCGAGGAGGTGAGTCTCCACTACCTGTGCGAGTGGGTTTTATTTTTGTTTGAACAGTGGAAGGTTGCTCCGCTTTTTATTGCATAGAGGCGATAAAATAATTCACGTTACATCATGCACGAGTTACATAAATGTTAGTTACGCCGTAAATCATGTCGAGAATGGCGGAGCAGCGTGGTTCCGAATCTACATACAGGCCTCACGGTTTCAACTTTGTATGGGAGAATTAATATTAATAAATTTTAGAGGCTATTTTCGCGTTTTTATGGCGATCCGTTTGATTGCATCGTTTTATTTAACACTATATAGTATAACATTGTACCGAAAAAAAAAGGGATGAATACCGCCCGGTGCTGGATATGCAAACAGAATGTCGGTTTCGATTTCTTCGGTTCTGCCCATTTAAACTCTCACTTGTGGGCCAAAGAAAACAACCAAGACCTTCTCGAACTAATTAGCTACCACAGCATTGAGACCAGGGCCTGTGTACGTAAGAACCCTTCACCAAGTCAAAAGAAGCCAAGAAGGGAAAAACCCATCAACAACACAACACGCATAATTAAGTGATGCTAAGATCTCAAGGCTCATCCACCATGTAAAACAACATAATGACGGTGATGAGACTATACCTACACACCATCTCCGGGAGGATGGGGGAAAGGGCCGGACAAAATACATACCTTCTCCTCCAGACGTTACGCTCTAGAAACTTTTGCGCCGATGATGGTCACTGGCCGTTGCATTGCAGTGCGGCTTCTTTCTGGTAGTTGATGTAAACTGATCATTACATTTTCCCCCCGTTTCATTTCGTTGTGTTTACCCGCGCACTTCTGAAGATTCCCTTTCTTTGCAGCCTAGGGATGGTGGAAAGCTTCCCATCCCAATGCACTTGACTACACAATTCAAATTGCAGTTTGTTCGTATTCAAATAAACCGGGAGATGATTGTTGTTTTCAGTGGAAAATTCGATTCATGATTCCCAGAACTCAGACATTTTTGCTCGGTTTGCTTTGAATGATGTTTACGCATGTTCGGTTGTTTATTCCGGGGATATTGCAATTTTAGCTCCGGGAAATGGAATTTGAATCGAACTCCAATTGAATGCAATCACAATTTGTACATAGGAAACAATTTTCTGGACTAAAAAAAATATTTCTACATAAAAAAATTTAAATTATTTGAGAAAAAAAAAGTTCAAAACTTTTAATAAAAGTTGATGTTATTTGATTTTGGTAAATTTTTAAATATCCATTGTGTATCCAATAATTAAATTCCAATTGGATTAGATTTCAAATAAATATAAGTTTAAAAATATTCTTTTTTGTTATTGAAGTTTTTAACAGTTTTTAGGCGTAGGCGTCCAGGCATGGAAAATCATGTACATTCATTTCATGCATTCATTTACATTCATTTACCTCTAACTTTTTTCATCAACAGCATTCCGCAAAATGATGTATAGAGCTTTAGTAGGTTTTGTTATTAACTACAACTTTTGGCCAAAACTGTAAAATACATTCATTGAAAAACAGTAGTGACTTCTGTTTGCTCTGGTTCGTCATGCATAAGAGATACGGATTTGAGTTGTTAACAAAAGTTGCAGCTAATAAGAAAATCTACAAAAGTTTCATATATTATTTTGCGAAATGATGTTTTAAAAAAAAGTTACGGGCAAATGAATGTAAATGAATGCACGAAATGAATGCAAATGATTTTCCATGCCTGATTACGTCTTTCGGCAACATATTGGGGGTGCAATTTCAAAAAAATCAAAATCGACCGCGTTACGAAAAGTGGTCAGATTTCAAACACTTATAACTCTGTCAATAGCGGATGGATTTTAATTCTAAACAAGCCAATCGATTAGAAATTTCTCTACGAATATGCTAAAATGAACACGTTATTAATTTTCAATAGGTCACTATTTAAAACTACACAAACGTCCAACTGTTGCAAAGGTGATCAAAATTACTACCGTTTGCCTGGAAAAAGCGCTTTCCCTAACACAGATTTCAAAATCGAATTCCATCCGGTTTCGCTTATTCAATCACCGTGTGTAATGGTGTCCGGTTGGTCCACATCAGCAGCAGCAGTGCTTTGGGCGCGTGACGTTGAACATTGTTCTCCACTACACAATGAAAGGCTGCCCGCAAGCAGCGAGCTGCAGCCATTCGTCGAAGAAGGAGGCAGAAGCCGCACCACTACTGATCGGATTTAGTAGCTCTTCGTGAGTCGCTGTGGGCCATCTATGTCAAGCGCGTCATCCTCGTTCCAAACAACATACAACTCGCCAGCATCATCTGTCATCACCCTTTTTTTTTTTTTTTTTTTTTTAACTCTTTATTTGTTCCAAATTCAAAATAAATTACATTTCATTTTAACCTAGGTGCTCCAGTTACTGCAGTAACGTACCAGCCTTAATTGTTATGATATATATCTAAGTGTTTTTACATTGTTCATGTTTTGGCAATTCAGTATTTTAAACAGGTTTTTTAACCTGCATGTCAGTATAACAATTGATATCTTAAAACTAAAAACTAAAACTAAATCTTATCTAAGTATAAAGGGAATTAATCGTTGCAATTGAGGATTGCAACGATTTTTGCCTGAAATTATTAATTATTTTGTTGGACATTTGTGCTAAAGTCTCAACATTCGAAATTCTATGTACTTCGGTTGTACTGTACCAGGGAGGCAACTTCAAAATCATTTTCAGAATTTTGTTCTGAATCCTTTGAAGTGCTTTTTTCCTGGTAGTGCAGCAACTAGACCATATTGGTACAGCGTAAAGCATGGCCGGTCTAAAAACTTGTTTAAATATTAGAAGTTTATTCGTCAGGCAAAGTTTGGATTTCCTGTTTATAAGAGGATACAAACATTTTATATATTTGTTACATTTGGCTTGAATGCCCTCAATGTGATCTTTAAAAGTTAATTTTTGGTCAAGTATTAATCCAAGATATTTCACTTGGTTTGACCAGGAAATTGGAACTCCGTTCATAGTGACTATGTGACTACTACTAGGTTTCAAAAACGAAGCTCTAGGCTTATGTGGAAATATTATAAGTTGAGTTTTGGAAGCGTTGGGAGAAATCTTCCATTTTTGTAAATAAGAAGAGAAAATATCTAAACTTTTCTGCAGTCTGCTGCAAATAACACGAAGACTTCTTCCTTTAGCGGAAATGCCTGTGTCATCAGCGAACAAAGATTTGTGGCAACCCTGAGGCAAATCAGGGAGGTCCGAAGTGAAAATGTTATACAATATAGGCCCAAGAATGCTACCCTGAGGAACTCCTGCCCTAACAGGTAGTCGATTAGATTTGGAATTTTGGTAATTTACTTGAAGAGTTCTGTCAGTTAAATAATTTTGAACTAATTTCATAATATAAAGTGGAAAATTAAACTTTTTCAATTTAGCAATCAAACCTTCATGCCAAACACTGTCGAATGCTTTTTCTATGTCTAGAAGAGCAACTCCAGTTGAGTGGCCTTCAGATTTGTTTGAATGAATTAAATTGTTAACTCTTAAGAGTTGATGAGTAGTTGAATGCCCATGGCGAAATCCAAACTGCTCATCTGCAAAAATTGAGTTCGTATTGATGTGAAGCATCATTCTATTCAAAATTATCTTTTCAAAAAGTTTACTTATTGAAGAAAGCAAACTTATTGGGCGGTAGCTAGAAGCTTCAGCTGGATTTTTATCCGGCTTCAAAATTGGAACAACTTTTGCATTTTTCCATTTATCAGGAAAGTATGCCAAATGGAAACATCTGTTAAATAATTTTACCAAGAAAGACAAGGTACTCTCTGGGAGTTTTTTGATGAGGATATAGAAAATTCCATCATCACCTGGAGCTTTCATATTTTGAAAATTTTTAGTTATAGACCTTACTTCGTCCAAATCAGTCCCCCAGGAATCATCAAAAATATTTTCCCGAGAGAAAATATTCAGAAAATCCCGAGCAACCTGATTCTCAATAGGACTAGTAAGACCCAAACTGAAATTATGGGAACTCTCGAATTGCTTAGCAAGTTTCTGAGCTTTTTCCAAATTTGTGATCAAAATTTTACCACCTTCTTTAAGCGCTGGAATAGGCTTTTGAGGTTTTTTCAAAATTTTTGTGAGTTTCCAAAAGGGTTTGGAACTCGGGTCTAATTTAGAAATATTATTTTCAAAAGTTTTGTTCCTCAGGGCAGAGAATCGCTTTTTAATTTGTTTTTGCAAATCCCGCCAGATAACTTTCATGGCAGGATCGCGTGTTCTTTGATATTGTCTCCTACGGACATTTTTAAGACGGATCAAGAGCTGAAGATCATCGTCTATTATAATTGAATCGAATTTAACCTCGCATTTTGGTACTGAGGCAGCTCTTGCTTCAACTATAGAAGTAGTCAGAGATTCAAGAGCATAATTAATTTCATCTTTGGTTTGCAAAGGAATGTTTGGATCGAAGTTATATTCCATAAATGTTCGATACTGCTCCCAATCAGCTCTATGGTAATTGAAAGTAGAGCTGTTGGGATTACAAATTATTTCTTGGGATATTTCAAAAGTTACTGGAAGGTGATCAGAACCGAAGTCAGCATGGGTAACCAATTGGCTACAAAGTTGACATGAATCAGTTAAGACCAAATCAATAGTGGAGGGATTTCTTATAGAAGAAAAGCATGTTGGGCTGTTTGGATATTGAATAGTGTAATAACCTGCAGAACAATCATCAAACAGAATATTACCATTGGAATTGCTTTGAGCATTATTCCATGAGCGGTGTTTTGCATTAAAATCACCAATAATGAAGAATTTAGACCTATGACGGGTAAGTTTCTGGAGGTCACCCTTGAGAAAATTCTTTTGCTGGCCTACGCATTGGAATGGCAAATAGGCAGCTATAAACGTAAGTTGTCCAATTTTTGTTTCAACAGAAACTCCCAAAGTTTCAAAAACTTTGGTTTCAAATGAAGAAAGAATTTTATGTTTGATTCGTCTATGAATAATGATGGCAATGCCACCACAGGGTCCATCAAGACGATCATTTCTATAAATCAAGTAGTTTGCGTCCTTCTTAACCTTATGGGCAGGTTTAAGGAACGTTTCAGTTATAACGGCAATATGCACGTTATGAACTCTTAAAAAGTTAAATAGCTCGTCTTCATTATCTTTAAGAGATCGAGCATTCCAATTTACAATATTTAATGCTTTAAAATCCATTACTAAATTTTAAAGTCATGACAATATTATTTGCAAATTTTACTCCAGTTTGAATAGCATCAAACATGGAGTTAGATTTAAGCATATCAGAAATCATGTCAATTAATGAATTCTGTAAAAATTCCATTTTGGGGGCAGTAATGCTTCCTAAGTCAAAATTGTCAAAATTTCCGTTAGAACGTTGGTTAGTATTTTGATTTCTACCCGCTGCAATAGCAGCATAGGTAGCTTCATTAACTCGCTGAACATTGTTAGCAGCGAGGGGAGTAGGTACAGATGAAACATTTGAAGCAGTGGAGATATTTGTACCTACGGGTACGAATGTAGAATTTGTTCCTCGCTGACCGTTGTTAACAGCAGAGGAATTTGTACCTGGTCGGAAACGTGGAGCGTTTCCTACCTGACGGTTAGAACGAGATTGTAGGATCGCTTTGCGAGTCTTACATTCCCAAAAATTGGATTTGTGGTTTTCACCACAATTTGAACATTTAAATTTCTTAGGATCTTCCTTCACAGGACAGTCGTCCTTTGCGTGAGAGGAATCACCACAATTCATGCATTTAGCTGGCATGTAGCAATTTTTAGTTCCGTGACCCCATCCCTGGCACTTACGGCACTGGGTGAGGTTTTGGAAATTTCCTCCAGTCTTCCTGAAGTGTTCCCACTTCACTCGGACATGGAGCATAAGGCTAGCTTTTTCTAAGGCCTTAAGGTTGTTTAGTTCACGAGACTTGAAGTGAACTAAATAAAAATCATTAGAAATCCCGTTGCGCGAATCGCCAGGACGGGATTTCATTTTCATTTTGATTACTTGGAGTGGCACAACTCCAAGTAATTTTGCCAGTTCATCTTTGATCTGATCCAGGGATTCACCACTGGGCAGTCCTTTCATGACAACCTTGAACACACGTTCAGTTTTGGTGTCGTAAGTAAAAAAATTGTGCTTCTTCTCAGTAAGATACTTGAGAAGACATTTAAATCCGTCCAAGGTTTCAGCCAATACACGGCATTCACCCCGACGTCCAATTTGTAGTGAAAACTTAACTTTCACGAAATTCAAAAGTTCCATGCGAAGAGCATGGAAATCGGTAGTGGTTATCACAATAGGGGGAATCTTTTCCTTCTTGGCATTAAGCCGGGAAAGTTTACTAGAATTTTTCTTGGATGATGGATCATTCTCATCATCCGTGAGCAAATCAAATTGATTACTCAAATTAATTTCATCAGAAGGGGGGTCAAGAGTTTGCCCCTTTCTTTTGCGTTTAGGCGCCATGGCGGCAGTAAATTTTTATCCAATTCGACTTCCAAGCAGATTACTATAAGAATCTGAAGGATCGAAGAGGAATTTTCCAAATCGATATCCAAGAAGGATTACCTCGGGTAGGGTCCAAACAAGGATCGAAGAGGAATAAGAGTTGGAACAAGGTAGAAAATTTTTACAGGTTGAGCACTGAAAAGTGCTGTTTAAATTTGTTGTAGCTTTAGGTAGTAGTAACACTTCCTTCAGCAAAAAGCAAATAGATCCGCACGGCAAGAGAGCACGATGCGGACTGTGTCATCACCCTAATAGCTCAGCATTACTCAACCATCACGACAAAACGGTTCATTTCAGGACCACCATAAATTTGTTAAAGAGTATTTTCTGGATATTTGTCTAGGTCATTAATCGGATGTCAGTTCCCATAAGTTTAAATCAAACATACCATGTATTTTTAAGGCAACAGTGGGGGTGCAATTTGAAAAACGATGAAGCATTCCCAAAATTTAGATTTATGGTTTTCATTGCTATTTGGCCAATTGAATTTTGTTTGGTCATACTTTAAAGAACAGTTGTGCATTGACGTAGCCAGGGGAGGCAAGGATCTTTATATATTTGCAATGTTATACAAAAACGCTCAAGAAATAAGATTCATCTGGAAAAGTAAACAAGTAAATATTTAAAAATAGAGCTTTTCTAAGACTTACAGTGCTCATAAATATCAGTGTTTGTATCAAACTCGTTCAAGATTCCAGCTAATCCTAAGTACCAATATACCAATTTAAAAAAAAGTGAAGGTTTGTGTCCCAAGCATGACCGCATTATTGGCGTGGACTACGAGATTGTTTTAATAATAATTACAAAATTATTGATTTATAGTTTTTTTTTTTCTAAAATGAATAAACATTCCATTCAAAGTTTTGAAACTAGGCGACATTCAATATACTTAATTGAAATAAATTTTCATATTTCAAAATTCCGATCCTATACCATTCAATATTAGGATCCAAACATATACAACCAATATTTAGGTACCTACAGAATAAGGTTTGTTTTCAGAAACCGGAGTGAAACTTTGATAATTAAAATGCATTTCATATAACAAACCGGTTTAAAATACATCAAAGTACGTCACTACATATTATTACATTTTGATGTTGCAGAATTATGAGAGATAATCTGAATCTTATTTGAGTTTGTGCTTTATTTGTGTTCAAACAATAATCTAGCAAATAGCCAACGTTGTAATTCAATAAATTGAAAATGAATTAAATTGATTCATGTTAATATATTTGTGTGAGTTTAAACTGATCTTTCCTCGTTTACACAAGGCATTGGGCTGTATTTAAATTTGCAAATATTATGTAAACATGACCATTTTCATAAGCCATAAAAGTTGCAAATCATATACGGAAAAATCAATACGTTACATACGTGTAATCTCCATTTAACAGATGAAATGAAAGTTGAAGGCAAAAGCAAAGTTTTAGTTGGGACGCAATAACTATGAAAAATAAGAAGAACTCATCAAAATTTCGATCTAATGAATCATTATTTAAAAGGCACACTTACTTCCATGGTGACAGCATTCTGAACTAAACTTTGCACCATCCAATAGGTCTTGTGTATCTGAACAACTCGGCCAAAGGCAGCAAGTCACTTCGTACACTGGTGAAGACATTTTGAACTAATCTGGTCACCATACAATAGGCATTATAAATTTGATCAACTTTGCCAAAAACAGCAACCATCTATCTAGTTGAGCTTTCAAGTTAAAGCAAGTAATTATAACAGGGTGGCCAATGAATTTTCATTTTGAAATTCCCGGTTTTTTCCCGGTTTTCCCGGTTTAAATCTTTAAAAATTCCCGGTTGTTAATATTCAACAACGAAATTGAACAAATTTTTAAGAACGCGCTGAAAGGAATTTACTGAAGGGGTAAATGATTCCCAGGATTGTGAGGCTTTTAAATTTGTGTAGATTCTGAAACTAGAACTTTTTTCAAAATCTGTCACCTTCGTGATGCAAGATTTGGAGAAAAATAATTAAAATGTGAGATTTTGAAAAAAATTCAAGATCACAGATTTGAAGGGGCAAGGGTTATAACAAATTACAGAACAATCTATAGAATCTAGTGGACAAACCCTGGAGTTTTTAGCAAGATTTGAAAGAATTCAAAGTGTTGATTTCAAACAAATATTGAGAAGGATTCCCACACAGCTTTCGAATAAGAAGTTCTGAGCAGAATACTAGAATTATTCTGTTAAGATGTATTTGGAGGGATTTCTGTGGAGAAGAATGCATGTTCTAAATTAAATTGTTAGGTAATTTTAGACGATTTCAAAAGGAGTTGTGAAAAACAAAACTTTGCGGAAAATTCTTACGCGAAGAGATTTGTATGGGGATCGTGAGGAAAAATAACAGATGAATTTTAAGAAGCATTCCAAGAGAATTATGATCAGAATTCAACAAGAAACAGAGTTCTAACAGTGTTCTGGTACTAATTTCAACCCTAGTGTGAAAGATTCATCACAGAACTCCAACAAAATTGATTGCAAAAAATTTGCTGGTAATTAGAAAGAAATTCTTTAAAATACTCCCAAGGGTTTCTAAATAAAATTTAGAAAGATTTCTGCTGTTTTGAATAAAGTTAAAAGATTTTCAAAGGAATCGAAATCTCTAGATAGGCTCAAAAGAATAGACCTTTTTAATGCACTACCAATGTAGAGTGCGCCAAGCGAATTCGAGAGGAAACGTCAGCCAAACCATTTGTTTACATCAGAATGAGGATTTTTCACAACGCAAATTAGAGCATTTTTCATTCAACATCTTGCCAATTAATTGCCATATTTTACGATTTTTCACAGATCTGAACTGATTTGCACTGAACTATTCAAATACATGAAATCCAGAATATAATAGCCACTAAGGCACTTTTATAATTTTCCATTTTTCTCACCAAAAATATTCCTGGACACTTTGCAGGATCCTTGCAAAAACGATACAGAATTAAATGTTTCAACAGTAAATCAAGTTTTGGAGCATCTCAGATGAATCAATTTATCATGAAAAGTAAAAAAGTATTCCGCTTCCTATGTCTCACGACAAACATTTCTGCTCACAACACTCTTTTTGACGTTCTCCTATTTACCACCAGAGGTTGAATCGATCGTTTAGTTTCTATTACAAGGGCGTATTTTAAGAAGGATTCCAATTAAATTGCAAGGGGGGTTGCAAGGAAATTCCAAAAAGAATTCACTGGTAATTATTACGCGGGGTGTTTTCTGGCTTATTTCAGAACAATTTCAAGATAATTCAGGGCAGAGTTCCATGTTAATTCTGGAATTCATATCGTGAAAATTTAGAACAACGAAAAATTAAAACCCTGCAAAAGAATAATTCAGTTTCGGTTTTTACAAATTTTGGTTTTCAAAGTCCAGCATCTTCAATATTTTCTTTTAAGGACCAAGCACTTTACATCTGAAATTGAAACGACAAAAATCAATTTGAAATATTGTTGAGTGATTAAATTCTAAAAACAATAAGACAGGAAACTGAAGAAAATTATGCAGCAAATAGAGCAAGAAATTCATTTGGTAAAGGATTACTCTGTTTTAATGGTTGATTCTGAAATTTTGGTGTAAAAATTTGTTCCTATGGTATGGTTAATTTATTTTTCCCAGTTCTCTCACCGAATTCCCGGGATTTTCTCGGTTTTGACGGTAACTTTTCAAATTCCCGGATATTTCCCGGTTTGCTGGCCACCCTGAGATTCTGAACAGAGGTCGCCGGAAAGATTTTTGAATAAGTAATTATTCAAGCCATCATTAATTTTCGAAGAAAGTTTGTTTCCCCAAATCTATAAATGAGCGCTGTAGCGGTACCGGTTAAACAAATTCAAAGTAAGCGCCATTTAAATGCAATTTTAGCTATTCAAACTTACGGTATTCAAGAAACAAAATTTACTCATTACAGAGGAACCCAATTTTTTTGCATTTTTGAGTTCAATTTTGAGTACCTCACATTGGCAGTGTATACACATAAATATAAAAGACGTTAATTTTTTCTTATAGTTATTCAAGCAGATTTTTGAGGAAAATCGAGGAAAATGTTGCCAACTCAGTGAGTAACCCCACTTTCTACTATTTTGTGCAAAATCCTATTATTTGAGTTAGTATCATCGGCCGTGTACGACGTCTAACGATGTGATAACCGCTACGTCCACAGACAAACTGAAACAATACGTGTAGGTAGGTAAGCTGCTAGCTTCTCTGTTCTCTCGATAGTCATAGCAAGTAAGCAAGTCATTGGTTGATTGCGGCCTAGAAGTTTGATAAATTTTCGATAGTTTACTCATAATAAATAACTATTATCTTACATTAAAGCTAAATCAAATGGTGTGACAATAATTTAAATCCTTCAATAAATGGCCAAGTTATAAGCGCGACACTATTTCGTTACTGAATTTTTTGATTTGCACGATATCAACAATCTTGACGGTCGGAGGAGGCTCTTTTTTGAGGACCTCATACATCCAGTTTAAAACAACATGGGCAGAAGACAAAATAAATGAAATTCTAGAATATTTTATTAATTACGTCACCTTCATCATAGGTTGTGATAAAGCTGTAGACGTTGGCGAGTTAGATTTCCATTTACAAGTTGCTATGTAATTAATTGACATGTAATTAGTTTTTAACATAATCAGCGAAATAAACTAAATTTTACAATAAATAAAAAATGCACCCGCAGTATAGTAAATAGCAGTTCTGCGTCAAAAATGAATCTAATCATTTTCGCCATCAACCAGATTTATTCACAGCCTAAAAGTATACAAAAAATATATACGTAAGTAGATGATCTAGAAATCAATGATTTGGTGGTATTGTTTTCGAGTGCCACCTAACCTATTGGCAATTAATCTGATTTAGCTGTGGGGCGCTAAGAACATTTGTCGAACATTGGCCGAATTTGCTCAACGTTCAATTAGAAGAAATTTGAACCACTTTAAACCTTGTGAGTCATAAAAACTCCATTGATTGGATTTTCATAGACATGAGATAAGTGGTCGTTGCCGATTGTCCCTTAACAGTTGCCAGCACCACAACATCAATCGCAGAACCTCAGATAATGGTGTTCGATTTATTCTCCATAATGATTGCCATCAATAACGCGTTACTTCTGAGTGAAATCACGCCGCGTCGTGCCGTTCTAGTCTCAATGCAACGCTCCTTTTTTTTTTCATCCAGCTCCTTCAATCCTGTTACTTTTCCGAGTTACTTGCGGTACCACTTGGTGTAGTAATCCTTTTGATACCGGTCGGTCGGTTGGTCGTCTGACCCTGGGATCAGACTAAAATCAATTCATGTGGGTAGAATGGCTGGAACGGCGAGTGTGGGGGCTGCAGAAAATTGAAAACGATCCATCATTGTAACATTTCTGCACTTGGTGTCCTTTTATGTTTCGCGCTTGGCTTGGTCCGTACACTTCAAGGTAAACCAATTTCCTCCTTTCGGACGACAAAGGGCTCCACGCTCCGTGCTGTGCGCCGTGGGCAGAGTCTTCGTCTCCCAGTTTCTCGTCTGGGCTTTGCTTTGGTGGAACTAGTTCAGAAAGTGCTTATTTTTAGAGTGTCCATACTTTTTCCACAGCTTGCGGTCATGCCTGTCCTCTGTCTATTTTCAGATAATTGCATTTTGACAAAACTCTTGGAGGTGTGAGGTAGGGTGTAATTCGAGTGTCACAACCAATAAACGAACGAACCAAACCAAAAATCGTAAATCGAAAAAAGAACGTGATCACCGTGTAAGTTGTGCAAGTAACTGTCCAAAGTAGCAGCACTACCTACATAGTAACGACAGACAGCGAGTTGAATGGAAAAATACAATGTAGTCAAAAGTGTTCGATGATAAACCAGGTCCCTGCCACGTGTATTCCGAAAAGGGCAGCAGAACATCTATTTCGAAACTGGCAAAAGTAGCCACCGCAGTCGAATCTGGCTGGGCTGGAGTGTCTCGTAGTGTACGTACGTGTGTTATGTATGTACTACCACAGTCCGTTGCTTAGTAGTATGCAGAAGAGCGCACGGGGGACATCCAGACCGAGAGGACAACTACGAAAGGGGAGGCGGTCCCCTAATTGAAATCGATCCAGTCCATGTCACAGTCGTCGGACACCGACCAGCGACCGACCGACCGACCGGGGTGCCATTGTAGTTGCGCTGTGGAACCGAAGAATGGCGGCAAGTACTAAGAAAGCAGCAGCCGTAAGAGCCGTATGCGCCAAATTGCAGTGCAGCAAGTGTGGTTGGTACCTATATATCGCGTTTGCGTTCACGATGCATCGAGAGTATGAATGCACCACCAGGGAAACAGAGACCGAACGAGATTGAGCGCGGGGCCGTACTTCGGAAGGGACCAACCGAGCTGAGAAAGCCAGACGAAACCGATTTTTGCTGCACCGAAACTAGGTCACACTGCGCATTGAAAACATACAACAGTCAGCCAGCCAGTCAGGGCTCGGGGATACAACAAATCGCATGTCTGCCGCGTCGTCGGTCGTTCCGATCCTCGGTACTATATGCTCCAACGACGACGACGGCGGCGGCGTGCAATTCATCGATGGACGGCGGAAGCGGGGTAGATGGTGTAGGTCAGTAGTAGAAGCGAAGAAGGAATGCAGTCGCAGAGCGGCCGGTGTTTGTGTACCGTTCGACTCTGTATAGCTATACCAAGCACCAGACGGCTGAGTTGGACTCCCGAAAGCATACGCCCTGATAGAGCGAGTGAGCGAACTGCATCATCGAATGTGGCGGCAAGGGATCGACTGCATCAGCAGCACCAGCAGTGCAGTGATTACTACTATACCTACCCGGCGTATCTGAGTACACAAATTTCATGCGGATTTTCTCACTCGGCGAGCACTGACTGGTGGGGCATGCCGGGTTTTTAACGATTGTTAAATGCACCACGTCCAAATCGAGGACGACGACATCTTTCGGAGTTTCGAAGCCTAGTACCTACCACGACTATCTGGGTGTATGTTTGTAGAGGCAGCATAAAATTTAATGGATCGAAAAAATAAATGAAATTCGCATAAATTTAGCGAAGGGCTTTCAGGTACCGTCGTGTAGCTACAATCGTCTCGGTGCTGCTTATCGGGATATACACGTCCTTCGGTGGAGCTGGTGCGATTGGCTACGGCTATTAATAACAGCATACATAAGTTTGTCCACTGCTGCTGGAACACTGCTGCACGGGGTTTGGTGACATGATTTCTCAATGTCGGAGTCCATTTGCTCGGCGATAAATGCGACATGGTGAAATGATATGCACTCTGGGTGGATTTTGATTGTAGCTTTTTTTTTATCTCTGCTGGCATAACGTGGTAATGGGAACGCTGACAGACACGCATTGTTAACGGAAACCAAAGAATTATTTCTGGATCTATGCAATCTACTTCTTCCTAACTGTGACGAGCTACCCGAGTAGAACTGGAGATCAAATTGAAATCAAAATTTGCTGTTATGATGTAACGTATTTTGAATACTTCAGTTAATCTCATGTTACAAAAAAAATGTACACTGTTGAGCATGAGTATGATTGACTGCCCACCGTTGCTACTCTGTTATTCCCAGATCAGCTGTATTTACACAAAGAACCAATAGACGATGCTTGGGACTAGAATTCATCCTCAATGTGTAAAAACTGGTGATCTCAAACTAGGCAATACTACCGCCGGCTGTTGACGTGACACTCGCTTTGATGGAAACCGAAGAATCTTCTGCACTTTCACGAGGAATCACTGAGATATTGGGTTTGAACCCAGCAAAAACTTTTTTCACTAGGCAAACGAGCTAATTAATCATCGAGTTGCTGTCATTACGATGTAGTCATATTAACAAATAAAATCATTGACGAATCTTGAAAGTTGATGGGCCTGAGATTAGGCTCATGATATTTTGCTCAGTAAGCAAAAACGGTTGCTCTAAGGCCACCGAGCCCCTCATATCACATCATATCGTTGTTACTCGTGTTGTTGTAAACCATTCAAACCCGGCACCGACGACGACGACAAGTTTCACAAAATACACGATAAACAAGCGATTTAACCATAAATCTCTATAATATGAAAGGACATGGGACGGCATTTTTTTGATCACTTCAATTACAAGAAACCTCCAGGAATTTGTTGATTGCTCATTAAGTGAAATGGACAAAGGAAACCAAATAAAAGCTCTTTACACTGACAAACAGTGACATTTATCGAGAAATTTTATAAACTCACACCAGGGTTCTCTTCCCAAGGAACATTGTATGTTTTATCGAGGTTTTTAATGTTTCAAGTCTAAATCATGGTCTACAAAACCCTTATAAACCCAAAATTATTACTTGGGATCTGATCCTACAAGGCTAAATATAGTCAAACTCAAAAACTGCTAGCCTTTTTCTATTTGTAATTGTAAAGCAGCGGAGTAGAAAAGAAAAGAGACGCACCAAGGATTAACGCAAACGTAAAGTGTAGCCACCGTATTCCATTTGTTTCCTGCGTGATTTTACCACCACTCTTTGTGCGGATTGTTTCTTTAGAGATAAGTTGGAAAACAGTGCAAAGCAAATGGGAGCACCACATTCTCTGCCGAGTGCTGTACGATGCATGTAAAAAGTTGGTCTGCAAACACTCTGAAACCCATCATGAGCATTTTTCAAAGCAAGTGGTTTTAGGATCCAATTAATTTGTTCTCGAAGATCAGTATTAATTGAATAAGCCAGGTCCAATTCTAACCTCCATTTCCTCGCTCTGGACTCATTTTTCTACCTCGATTTTATGAAAACAGACAATTTACTAAGTTGATTTTAGGTTCCGATCGCGAATTGGTGATTAGAACGAAACATTGAGATACACAGAAAACAGTTGTTTAAGTCCGACAAATGTTGACAATTTTAAGACAATAAATTTTAAAGTTCTAGGATAAAGAAACTTCTGTACTTCTGAGGCAAAGACAACTTTTCAAGATCGTAGTCTCTAAAAAATATCATTATTCTGGAAAGAGCAAAATTTTCCAAAATGGAAAGTTCATGGCCATAGAAAATGTTGCATGCGACTAGGACTTAAAATCTCGATCTTGAAAAGTCATTTTAAGACTTGGGATAAATTTTAGAGATTTTGGATCATTAATTTTTCAATACTGGGACTTGAAAATTCGAGATGTCAAAGATAAACAAATTAAAAAAATTTGTGCCACTATGAGATGTTTTTTCAATACTTTGAATTTGGAGTTCACAGTCCTAGAAAAATTAAAATGCTGCTGAAACGCACAAAACATTTTATGGTCAATTTTTTTTCGATGTTTGAACAAATTTCAAAGCAACCGGGTTTCAAAGATTTGTAGCTTGAAAATTTTCCTATGCCATTTTTCGACACCTTAGGCTTGGACAACTTTCCAGATCACGAAGTAAAATAAAATAAGAAGTTGTATCCAAGACACGACCGTAGATTTGACGTAGGATTACGTACTTGGCGACTGTGTTAAGGAAACCACAGGGATCAAGATCAAGTGCGCTATTTGGCCTGGATTTGCTCAAATTTGTCATTTAAATATTCGATATGGCGTTTTCAAATAATAAGAATTGAAACTTAGTTGAATTCAGACATGAAACTAACCCACAACAGACCAAATCTGAGATGCAAATCCAAGCGAAATTTGCGAAACTCGCGAAATCCAAGTAGCCGCAATGTGTAACTATCAAGGAATCACAAATATCTCTAAATGACAAGCGATCTGAACGAACCGAATGATAAAGCTATGTCAGAAATGGAAAGCAATAATGATATAATCTTCTTCCCTTTTCATCATGATAAACTGCCTTTGCAATATAGCTCACTCGGGCAGGTAGAAGGAAAGGACCAAATTGTTGGCCAGCTGCTTCACGAAGTAACGACGAAGATGAGACACGTATGTTAATGGGAATTATGTTATTATGTCTAATCTCAATTCAGAACAAGCTATGCAGGGCTGGTAGTGGGTATTCGATGCAGAGTAGTGACTAAAATAGCGAAAATAGTGACCAAATAGTGACTCAATCTTTCGTTGATTACGACCCGCTTTGATAAATAACATGAACTCACAACCCACCATGAGCATTTTTCAAGCATTATTCTGTAACGAGGGAAATTTTTCCACTAGGAAAGATCACGGTCATAGAAAATTTTACATGATTTTTAAAATGTCATGATTTAAAATCTTGATCTGGAAAAAAAAACTTGTAAGATTCTGGGATGAAATTTGAGAGATGTTTGATATTTTTTTAACCTGCGACTTCGAAATTCAGCGAGCGAATTTCCGCTACCAGATGTTGAAGCCATTTTTACATTTGTCACATGGGCCCTTTTTAAATGTTGCTTTAGAATTCTGAGATGGACTCCAAGGAAATTGTTAGCCATACTCGAACGATTAATTTCAATACGATATCTTTTAAAGAGAATTATTTAGATATATTTAAGGGAATCTTCGCGAGAATTATTAAGAATACTAAGATAAATTCAGATTCAATTCTAAGAATTTCTTAGAGGGGATTCCAAAAGTGATAGACAGAGGCTCTTAGGTACAAACATTTCAATGGAATGCCAGAGGGAATAATAACATTATTCTGCAACTTTGAACACATCATACAAACATCTACCACTACTACAAGGGAGACGGACCTGCGATCTATGCTGAAATACGAAGCACTAAGAACCCGCTACGACATCCCGGAAAGCATCCGCGAATTACAGCTTTTCTAGCTTTCCTGAGGGAAGTTGGGCTGTTCGATATAATCTGATCACCTTACTCACCATCACCACCATTGTCAGACCAAACGCAACGACAACGGACTTAATTCGGAACTTGAATCTCACAACTCTCAGAATTATCCAACTAACTGACAGTATTAAGACAACCACTAGGGATCCGAACCCTCTTGTCAGAGGTTACCTGAAAAACTCTGGTTCTAAAAACTCTGTTTTTGGGGACCTCCTCCTTTCGGGGCCCCGAGTCCTTTTTGGAAATCCCCCTCAGGGATCCGATTTATGCCATTAGGGGAATTTCCCACTGGAATTCTCAACCCTCTCAACTAGAAGAACCCCCCATGGGGTTCCCAGAGACAAACTGGCCTAAGACTGAAAGTCTATTTAATGAAGAAAAACAAACATTATTCAGAGAATCAAGGGGAAAGCAAATCTCAGCTCAGGCTCCGGGCTTTGAAATTCAAGATTCAGGCTAGGGTAAATAGCTTTTAAAATTCTGATACTTCGAACAGTTGTTAAGATTTCATGCTTTCACTTCATAATTAAGATCCCGGTATAGGAAAATTTTTCAAACGGGAAAGTCTGAGTCACACTAGGAAAATTAAGTCGTTAAGTTAAACGTTTCACCTCTTAAAAGCACACATCAGTTTGCATACATAGATTTTTTAAATTTGATTCGCTAAATCCGTGTTTTCTCAAAAGAAATCCGCGACTTCAAATACTAATCCGCGACAAATAAAAAACAATTTTCTTTGCTTAAAAATACATGCCATTTCAAGCTTATTGCTTATACCATATTCACTTTTTGCCTGCTCTCAACTTAGTGTTCTTTGAAGCACTTCCACATTTTAGTTGAGAGCATTCCCAAGGAAGTTGAGAAATAGTCCAACCCGCAAAATTTATAGACCGGACGGAAATTCAACCCTGCCGCTTCCAGCATGGACTCACTTCGTAGCTGCGCCTTTACCGACTGAGCTAAAGGAGTATCGTTTGTACCCTTTGAAAAAAATAACAGTGAGCATAATAAAACACCCTTACATTATGAGAATCTATTGAATACAATCGGCCTAGATTTTCTAAACACATTTTTTGAAAAAATTAATGCATTTTCATTTGAAATGCAAATTTTCTCGAGGAGGGGGACACATCTAAATCTAAATTCTAGATTCCCAAAAAATCCCCCAGTAGCGAATCAATCTTCGAAAAATCGTCTTTCATTTTTCGCATCTTCGCACAGCATCTTTTTGCAGGAAATCTTCAGGATAGTCACCAATCTTCTTTCTATCTACTCAGCGTGCGCGCAGCTAGCCACAGCAATACACAATCTGTCCTGCATCGTAGATAGAGCCACCCCTGTCGAATTTTCTTGAAAATTAACCTTTGCGTCCCTGATGTATTTTGCTGTCCTAAATTCTGTTGTTAATTTGGCACTAGTTTTTTCAATTTTTCACCGATTCAAACGAAACACTCGCAAATTTTCGAGAATTTATCAGAGATTCATAAGTTATATTTGTTGGTCACGTCGGATTAACGGTTCTGGATTTACATGGATATTCCTTGTTGTCTGTCCGGTCAAGTGAGACATTTTCATGATATTTTTTTTTATTTCTAATAGTCGTAGTCAAATCATAACCGAATCGTATACATGTGACTTACTACCATGTTAGGTTCTCCAAGGAAATATGTTCAATCAGATTCAGAGTGTCTATGTGGATCTTGCATGACTTATTTTCGAGTATTCCAGATGCGCTAGGTTCTCCAAACCGTCCTGGAGTTCAGATAATTGATCTACTAGATCAACCGAGACTGGGACAGTGACTGTAGTATCGAAATACTTCCAGATAGATTCACAGTGACTATGTGGATCATGGATATTGCCATGCATACTAGATGGTTCTCCAAATCGTCCTGGATATCAGTTGATTTGTTCTACTAGATCTACCATGACTGGGACGATGTTTGTAGTATCGAAATATGTTCAAACAGATTCAAAGTGTCTATGTGGATCATACACGAACTATTGCCATGTATACCAGATGCTCAAGGTTCTCAAAATCATCGTGGAGTTCAGATGATTTATTCTACTAGATCAGCCATGACTGGGATAATGTCTGTAGTATCGACATATGTTCAAACAGATTCATAGATTCTCCAAACCGTCTTGCAGTTTAGATGAAATGTTCTACTAGATCAACAAAGACTGGGATAATATCTGTAGCATCGAAATAAAGATTTGGAATTCCGAGAACATCTAGCATACATCATGTATACGTAGCAATAGGTCAGGCATGATCCACATAGACACTATGAATCTGTTTGGACATATTTCGATACTACAGACCTTATTGCAGTCTTGGTTGATCTAGTAGAACAAATCAATTGAACTCCAGGACGATTTGGAGAACGTGGAATATCCGGTATACATGGAAATTAGTCGCATATATACGATTTGTTTATGATTTGGCAACGCAAAATGCTACATTCATATTGGAAAAAAAAACTAAGAAAATGTCTCCCATTCGATAGACCCCAGTTTAGTTTGAACCGGTAAAACATTGAGAAAACTAGAGCCAAATGAACAACACAATCAGTCCCTTCTTGATTTTCACGACATCATTTCATTTTTACGCGATTTTCGCGACTGACACCTCAAATCCGCGCAAATCGCGAAATTCAGAAAACCGTGCCTGTTGTAACAGCCCTATAATTGGACAGTTACCTGTTCTAGTCAGATATTACACGCTGATTTTCAATTAATCTTCCTAACATAAATTTGATACCAAATGAAGCTTACTTAACTTTAAGAAATAATGACTGACATGAACATAGTGACCTAGTCACTAAAAAGTGACCTGCTACCAGCCCTGCTATGCCCTCAACCGCGTACATTGCAACAAAGCAGGCAAGCAATATATCATTATCCTTCTACAACTCCGATCAAGCTATATTACGGATAGAGTTTATAGAGGTAGTAGCAAGCGTTTTGTCTTTATCGTTGGTAGCAGTGATGCAAAATATCATGACACTCACTTGACACTCGTCAACGCATCAACGTTTTATCACGCAGTGAGAGGTAGAGCCATGGCAAACAACAATCACCAGTAATGGTCGCTGCTCACAGGCAACGCGTAACACTCGGTGCTGATGATGTAAAGCACAACGAAAACAGTGAAGACTTCTGCACACTCACATAAGCAAGCAAAGCAGCAACTGCTTCAAAACGAGCACAGATGAGTGTCGTGATTGTCAAGAATGGCCAGATCGGTGACGAAACACCACCGAAGACGACATTCACCAGTTGCTTTTACTTCTTTCGTCAATTGGATGGATGGTCATGGAGAGTGCTTCGACAAGTACATTGATTGGAATGTACCAAGTGTTACTACCATCAGCTGTTTGACGATCGTGATTGTGATAGGTCGTAACTCTGGTTTGTAGCATTAGGGCTTAGATCTTATTTTGGGCCTACTAAGCACAACCCGCACCGTGCCTCTATTTTTCGAACGATTTTTTTTTCACAAAATGGAATGTTTTCACTGCAGATGCCTTCCAAATTTATTTAACCATTGTTGAGATATTGTTAAAAATCTAACACTGCTTCTTGGCCTACGGATTCTAAACTCGGACTAGCGCATTGAAACGCCATTGAATTCACTTCGGTCTATCGAATGAAAATAAAAATTTATTCGGTCAGAGCGCCTCTTTTGTTTTTGACAGGGCTGGTAGTGAGTATGTGATTGAATAGTAGTGACTTTAGTGACTAAAATAACGAAAATAGTGACCAAATAGTGACTTTTAAACAATAAAAAAGTGACCAATAGTGACATTTATTAATTGGAAAGATAAGGTTTCAATTTTCCGTTGATTGCGATTGCCACTTCGAGAAATTTTATAAACTCACAAACTCATCATGCGCATTTTTCATGTTTCTACAAAAAATAAAACAAACAATTTAAGGATCCCATCGTCCTCAAAAAATAAGTATGAATTGAATAAGCTATTTTTTCAAACAAACTATCTACTAAGTTGATATTAGATCCAAATCACACTTTGATGATAAGATCACAAAATTGAGGCACAGACAAAATTGTTCAAATTCAAAGATTTAGACAGATTTTGACAATTTTAGGACAGTCAATTTTAAATATCTAGAATATAGAATAAGCGATGCGATTAGCGATTAGTATTTTAATTTAAAAAAAATCGTTCTCCTCTTTGTAGCCGCTATAGCGCACTGGTCGTCTCTATTCCTTCCAAGAAGAGAATCTTCTGTAACACATAGAAATAAATTCATAACTGTGGGACCTAGACTTGGACCTAGACAACTTTTCTAGATCGCAAAAACATCTCATTTGTATGGAACGAAGAAAATTATCCCAGATGGAAAGATCACGGACATAAAGCAACATTTGAATGCGTCTAGGACTAAAAATCTCGATCGTGAAAAAATAGGGATTTAGGGATGCATTTTAGAGTTTTGGACAAGGGGTAAGTCACTCAACACATTATGCCGAAATTAAATTCGGCACAACTTGGGCACATCCATCGGCACATCTTCGGCACAATTTCGTAAGTATTGGTACATTTTAAATAAAATGGGAGCACTACTGGACAACTGTCATTACGTGCTGTTTGACTGTATATTCAGTAACATCCTCTAATTGAATATACCAGAGGAACTCAGACGAGCAGTTAACTTATAGATCTAAATACGAAATGTAGGTTCTAGAGTGGGCTCAAAAGACAGAGGCAGTTGATCAGACCTCATTAATACCCTTAATTCGAATAATGATGCAGCTCACACCAAACAAACTACAGAAGTCTATTCATCATCATCTATAGTCGATCTTGAATTATGTTCCCAACCGGTTCCAAATCTTTCCGGCCGCTAATAGACCGTTGCTTTTCACATCACGAAAGGCTAGGTTTCTGATCTGCCTTTGAGGGCATTATAAAACCCTAAAACACAGGATTTTTATTGTCCTATGAATACAAAACATCATAATTTCGCACACCCGCCACTTCCCGCGTCATCCTCAATCCGATTTATCCCTGCGATTTCAAACCAAAACATTCAAAGTGTCAGAAATACCCGTTTGCCGGGATGGGTATTCTACAAACAATCACAGCTTGCTCTATGACCGGCACAATCGGCACACCTGTGGTACACTGACAAATAAGATGACCCAAGATTGGTGTGCCGAGTGACCTATCCCTTGGTTTTGGACATTTTTTTTTTGGCTTCAAAATTCGAGATCACCGAATTGAGAAAATTGCAATGCCTGACATAATTTTCCATTTTTTTACATATATAATGTAAGTGTCCTTGAGCAATTTAAATGCTTCTGAAACATATAAAATAATATGTTATTGCCATGGACATATTTTGTTTTTCCAAAACCTGGACCTGGCAATTTGTTTTCGTAGTTCCGGATTATTCGTACGAAAAAATGCAATACAATTTAATGGACTTAAAAAGGAACTCCTGATTCTGTGACATGATATTTTCGGTGTTTGGACAAATACTAAAGCTACCGGGTGTCAGAGATTATTCAAATTCTGACCTTTGAAAATAATGCCGAGAGCACTTTCCTAGACTACTTTTTGACATTTTAGTCTTGGAAAACATGCAAGATTTCGAAGGAAAATAGCCAGACTACTGGGTCTAGAATTTTTTCGGAACCTCTGACAATTTGTCATAGGTCTAAAACCAATTCGAGATCAAACAAATAATCTTTCTAACACACATTTGTTACCAAATAAATCTGTGATTTGATGTAAGTTTTTAAAGTTTGTTTTTACCCTCAAAATGGTAGTAAGAAAGTGACTTTAGTGACTAAATTTTAAGGAATAGTGACTTTAGTGACCTTTTGATGAAAAAAGTGACTTTTTAGTGACTGGCTTGAAAATAGTGACCAAGTCACTAAAAAGTGACCTGCTACCAGCCCTGTTTTGAGAATAATAGGTGTCAACATTGACTTCGATTGGTAGCTTTTGAACAGAAGTATCATACCAAACGCATAATTAACGCCGAAATCATGGTTTTATTTGATGTTTTCTGCTCGATCGGCCCAAAATGGGCGATTAGGCCGAAGTAGCTCCCTACCCTATTGGTTTCGCTGGTAGCTATAATAAAAAAAAAACGTTAAAATTGAGCTCTGTTAGATCAAAAACATAATCATATTGTCATATTGCCAAATCATTTGTTTCTATTTCGATTATTTGGTAAGACTCAACTTTTGTAATAAAACTTTACAGAGCCGAAAGGCTAAAAAAACAAATCTGTAAACAAATTATTAAAAAACACTACTTTGAAGCATTGTAGGGGGCCGTGCGTGAATCGTCAATTCATAACGATTACCAAAATGCAACACCTGGTACTTGCCAATGATAATATCTTAACGCTGAGTGGCTTTTGTGATCCTTACCTGTAAAGATAAAAAATAAACAGAGAAATGTTAAAAACAGAACGTTCTTCAGATAAGCAACAAATTAAGATTAAGATTGACAACAAATATCTAATTAGCATGTTGTTCTGATCTATCGTGAAGCAGCAACTACTAATTTTTTTTTTTTCAATTTCACGTTATTTGAAGATACCTTCAAATCTTTTTTTTTCCCTTAGAAATTGTCTTAAACCCAGTATATAGAGTCGTGAAAGAAGGAAAGTGATCTATGATTGGAAGATGGTGGATTCTATGAGATGTTTCCGAGGGATATCTGTCATAAGTATCTAGTGAAAATTACGAGGACATACATTCAACTTTAATGAACTCGATAATAAAAAGATCATCGTGTAATACAATTATCGAGTTAAAAAGCCAAAAATCCCTTCGAAGACCTTGAGAATTCTCCATTACCATTTACTTTCAAAGTGTTTGTATGTTACTTTATACGTGAAGTTTACGATTTTCAGAGTTGGTTGGAAAATGCTATCTAACATAAAGCTTTAGTGTGACAATTTATTAGCTAGAGAATGGTCTGAAGAGGGTAGGTCGATACGCCTTTTTAATAGAAACTTAGCAATCAATTGAACCTCTGGTGATGAATAGGAGAACGTTGAAAAGAGTGTTGTGAGCAGAATTTGTTGTCGTGAGACATAGGAAGTAGAACACTTTTTAACTTTCCATCATAAATAGATTCATCCGAGATGCTCCAAAACTTCTGTATCGTTTTTGCAAGGATCCTGCTGGTGTTCAGGAATATTTGTGTCGAGAAAAATGTAAAATTAGAATAGTGCCTTTGTAGTTATGATCTTCCGGATTTCTAGTGTGTGAATAGTTGAAGTACAAATCAGTTCAGATCGGGGTAAAATCGTAAAGTTAGACAATTAACGATGGAAATTGGCAAGAAGTTCAATGAAAAATGCTTTAATTTGCGTTGTGAAAAATCCTTATTCTGATGTAAAAAACGGCTTGGTTGACGTTTCCTCTCGAACTCGTCTGTGCCCTCTAATTGGTGGTGCATTAAAAAAGCCTATAGTAATACTAGAGTACTAGAGAGAAAATGGAATAGAAGTTCTTTACCTAACCCATACAATGTATGAGGAGATTTGAAGTATTTCTTCAAATCTACAGACAATTTACATTTACTATTTACTTCTAACTCAATATAGACTCATGGGCATGGCAGATATCCCAGTTCCAGAGAATTGACTGTACTAACTGTCGAAACAAATTTCAACCCGCAAATAAAATCGCAAAACAAAGCTCCACTCCAATCAACCACTCGCCCGAATGTTTATCTGTCCTGATAGCCGCACGCGCGAAGCAACACAGCCAGCACCCCACAGATGATTTCAAGTTGTTCAAAAATATTGTAGTTTCTTTTATTTACACCGGTTTTTGTTGATATTACGCACACTCTGTCCCGGGACCGGTTGACCTCGTTTCAATTTTTGCCATACGAAAAAAATACACGTGTTGGAAGTATGTATAATTGTGGTACCGGAAAACGAGCCGAAAAAAAAATAGAGAATAAATCTCTGCGCAAACACACTTGCCTCAGAAGATTTTTCGAAAAACATTTGGCCCCAAAGGAAGTAAAATAAACACAACTCGAAAGAACTGAAAATCAACAAGCAGCAGCAGCAGACCAAGAACAGGATGAGCGGGAAAAAGAAGCACAAGACATTGCGTGTGCAAAATCGTTTTCGCGAAAGCGAGAGTGGCAGACACACACACTCACTCGTGCGGTTTGCGAATTTTAAATTTAGAACTTTTGGCATGAATCGCTCAAAATACTGTAGGACTTCACTCAGCGTTTTTGCATTCAACGATGATGAACGCATGAGGATGATTCATTTAAAGTTAGAAACGTCGAAGCGATTAAAAACAGACCCAGTTTCGAAATTAGGCAGTCTATTTAGGGGAAATACTCTCCGAGGAGGACATTCTGCAGAGCTGTGACAGTTAATTAGCTCCGTGCTCGGTGTGAATGTGGTGATCGTGGTGGTAAGTCGGTACATATTCGGTTGTCATGCGAGTGGTCATGTCCGGTTGGCCGAAATTCGCTCCGTTCCGGTGGACATCAGCTGCTATGATTGGCAGCTGGCCAGGCGCCACCGATCTTGTTTACCTAGCTCTCGTTCTCTAGAGGAGTTCTCAAGTATAATGATGATGGCCCAGTACAGTAGGTATGACGATTCATATGCGCCAGCGAGTCGATGGTGTGTATCTCTGTAATTGTGTCAACTTTTTGTCAAGTGGGCAGCAATCCTCCTCCGTCAGCTGACTTGCGGCGTAGTAGAGGTTGAGCATTTTTCTTTTAAATATAGAATGCATCGAGCAGGCAAATGGAACCTGTCGCCCGAGAGTGAGATGTTAAGTAACTTTCTTTGGTGTGCCATAACAATAATAATGCGTCGTCTGAGAATTACTGTCTGGGAATGCAAACCAAGTCTGTCCTATATGCTCTCGTATTGTTATCTATAGCGCTGAGTAAGCCATCAAGTATTTTGATGATGATGATTATGAAACAGATGTCCGGTACTTTTTCTATGAAACTTGGTAACAGTCGTGGCTCAACCGGTTTGCAATCGTGGAGAAAAATCGTTCCAACACACACCCGATTAGATGGCCGTATCCATCCTAGGTGATCTAGATCATGTGTTTCAAATTAGCACTTGGGAGTGAAGCGCATTCAGAAACTACTTACTGAGGAGTTTGCCCAGTTGATTAACGACTTCGCTCTGAGGTTGTTCATGGTATGCGGCGTACCCTCATTGGTGGTGTTTTGGCATACTTGGCTAGCTAGGAAGTCGTAGTTCACTCAAATGGCTAGTTCAACCACTCAGCAACGTCACGAGCGATTCATTTACATGTGACTACGTTAAGTAATAGTAACGGAATCGGTTCTGTTCCATGCTTTCCATGTCGTGTGTCGTGACTAGACTAGATAAGTCAATGTACCCAAATCCGAATTTTGAATTCCAACGGGAAATCTCTGTTAAATTCTAGTGAAACATGATCAATTATGGAGAGAAATTTTAGCGAATTCTCACGAGAATGATTGAGAATACAAAGATAATTGTAGAGTGAATTCTAAAAGCTGCCTAGAGGCGATTCCTAAAGTGGTATGCAGAGAATTTATTAGGAGGCTGTTATAACACCAGCGCCGGCCGCGCCCGAACACAGGTCAAGAGAGTAATGGATAGGAATGTGTTGACGTGACACTCGTTTTGATGGAAGCCGAGAATACCTCTGCACTTCCACGAGAAATCACTGGGATGTTGGATAAAAAGGGTTGGTATTGCAGCAGGATTCGTTTTGGTAAACGATATGCTGAATTGATGTCCCGTTAGGTGTTCAATATCGCGAAGGAGCTTGGGTTTGAATCCACAGTCTTCTGATTAGTTAGCAAAAACGTTTGTCACTAGGCAAACGAGCTCCTTTTTAATCATCAAGTTGCTGTCATTACCATGTAGTCATATTAACAAATAAAACAATTGACGAATCTTGAATGTGGATGGACCTGAAATTAGACTCATAATCAGGCATGGCAAATTATTTTCATTCATTTCGTGCATTCATTTACATTCATTTGCCTATAACTTTTTCCATCAACAGAATTCCGAGAAATGATGCATGGAACTTTTGTAGGTTTTTATATTAACTACAACTTTTGGCGATAACTCAAATCTGTTGCTCTTATGCATGACGAACTAGAGCGAGCAGAACTTGTTGCTATTTATCAGTGAATGTAATTTACATTCATTGAAAAACATAGGTAAGTTCTGTTCGCCTCGGATCATCATGCATAAGATATACAGATTTGAGTCATTCAGAAAAGTTGTAGCTAATATCAAAACCTACAAAAGCTTTATACATCATTTCATGGAGTTCTGTTGATGAAACAAGTTAGAGACAAAGGAATATAAATTAATACTCAAAATTAATGTAAATGATTTGCCATGCCTGCTTATAATGTTCTGCTCAGTAAGCAAAAACGGTCGCTCTAAGGCCACCGAGCACCTCATATCACATCATAACGATACTCGAATTGTTGTAACCATCATTCCAACCCGACGACGACAATTTTCGCAAAATACACGATAAACAAGCGATTTGACAATAAATGGGACCTCATTTTTCTGCCCAGTAAGCCACTGCAACCGACGATCTTTCAAATCCGAAAACTTAAAGCTACGAAAAAGCACTTAGGCCTTCATTAAGTTCCACTTTCACGCGACGTTCAATGTTTCGATTTACTCTGTACGCATTGTTCAGGATATCATGCCTCTTACATCATAACAAGCTATGAGTCCGACGGGACTATTGTTTAAGCACTGATTAAACAAGAAATTAAAATGAGCAGAGAATTTATTAGGAGGCTGTTAAGAACAAAAAATTCACGACGCATCGATTGTATTTTTCCCTCTCCGGATGAAACTTCACACTAGGGAAAATGAACCAAGCTTGTGACGGAATTCGGCCATTTATTACACAAAATATATGATAGGCATAATGGACGTTAGGCATAAAAGCTCATGCTGTTAAGTAAGTTTTTCTTATACGTTCTACAACTTCAAACTTGGATCTGTAAATTCAGCTTGCAATGTGATTATCAGAGCCTTCTCGAACTTCTAGCTTATGATATATGTCGGTTGTATAAGTATCGATAGTGGCATCCAATAAGCTAACAGAACAGCATGTAGAATTTAGAAATCCATTGTTAGCAAACACACACGCAAAATACAAACTAAACACAAAGTTAATCAAACTATAATCTAAGCACAATACCATCCGGTTTAATAACTCAAGACTCAATCACATCTGAAAATAAGAAAACTATGAACTTTCATTCGTTCGTACAGCAAAACCATTAGTTGTAGAAGAAGATTATTCTCAAAGAACAGCTCATGAGAAAAAGAATGGTAAATTGTGTGATTCGGCCAAATGACCCATCATACAAATAATTAACCCAGCTAAGCCTTTGACTCTCATCTTAAAACAACAGAAGTCATGAATGTATAAAGAAGATTAAGATTTGCAAAGAACTGCTCATAACTGAAGATTTTTCATATTAATACGGATTTTGCCTATCGTCCGTTATGCCTAACGTCCCTTATGCTAACCATTCATTATGTCTGTCGTACATTGTGCCTATCGTATATATGCCTAACGCATGTATGCCTAACGTCCATATTTTTAACTAGTTCGTTTATTTGGAAGGCTCAATTGCGTTAGCTCTACGGAGCCGATAATTAATTGTTCATTCCCAAGTAACCACCAAGCCCACTAATTACGCGATAATCGTCCTTTTTGGATATAAGGTAAATATACACACTAAGCATTTGTTTCCGTGTTCGGTAAATTTTACCGAAATCAGAAAAGCTGAACGTTCGGTAAAACTTCTGCTATTGAATTTGAAAATAATATCAAAACATGTTCAACCTTGTCTAAATGATCAAATCTTGTCATTTTAGTGGAGATTTAGTTTTAAAGTAGCTGAAAAGCAATTGCATTGAATCGCATAAATTTTACCGATAAGTTTAGCTGTTCAGATTTTGGTAATAATTGCCTAAGTCGGTGCTTATTTCTAAGTGTGTAGGGTTTCCCAACATTATATCTGTCTAATATTGCAAAAAGGGCGATTAGCGGGCTTGTTGGTTACTTGGGTTGTTTGTAACAAATTCACTCATTTCTATGTCTAGTAGGAGTTGAGCTATTAAAAACTTTAATAACAATAAAAGTAAAAGATTTTACAACTTATGTATATTTGAAAGATTATCAAAAATGCTATCGTTTCTGAAATATACACAAAGAACACTTTAAAATAAAACAAAATTGTAGAACATCAACTGCTCGAACAAATTTTGAACTTTTTCAGTGTGAATCTTTTTTTCTGTAAAGGCAATCTAGTTTCCTGCGGCTTTCTCTCAGATGTTATTTCAATTATATAAACCATTTTCTTTCCATTATTTATTGAAAAATATAGAATACGCTATTTTGAAAAACTGTCTGTGTCTGTCTGTCTGTCTGTCTGTCTGACCCTTATAGACTCGGAAACTACTGAACCGATCGGAGTGAAAATTGGTATGCAGGGATTTTTGGGGCCGGGAAAGGTTCTTGTGATGGTTTGAGACCCCTCCACTTCTGTAAGGGGGGCTCCCATACAAATGAAACAGAAATTTCTGCATAACTCGAGAACTAATCAAGCAAATGGAACAAAATTTGGCATAAACTCAAGCTAATATTGAATCACGAGCAAGGCCGGGCACACTCAGCTAATATAAAAGAATATAAAGATTCTGGCACTTTGAAAAGTTATGGAGCTGGCATGGTTACAACAAAAATTCAAGATCCCGGTCTATGTTAGATTCATCGTTAACAGCATTCGGTCTATACAGGAATAAAAATATATTTTGGTTGCAATCAAATTCTCGATTCTTTTCAATTTTCCCGGTTGTTTTCTATCTCAATCCAAAGACACATATCTGGGGGATGGCATGGTTGAATAATTTGAAAATGTATACACTGATTTTTTTTAATCTTCTAAGCTTGCCAGCACGCTACTGACTTTCTAAGCAGTTAATTGAAACCTCTTGCTTCCGAAGTAATTTTTTGATCGACACCCCGTTATAATCGTGTTGGGTCATGAAACTGGTAAATTCGGCTAAATTTCCACTAGAAATTCCGACAAGCCTTTGTTCGCAAAATTCTCATAAATTACATTCAAGCAATCTAAAACCCCTTCAACAGCATGGAAATCATTTTGGAAACCCTCCCAATCCCACGCGACTCGCGTTTTCGCGTGCAGGACAGACAACCAAGCCCTTCGCATCCATTGGCGATCTTTAGCTGCTCTGCTATATATCCCCAACCCTGGTCATCCATCGACGTAATAGAGGAGAAACCCGATTAACAACTGAAGGAGCATAAGGAGAACAACTGAAACTGAAGGAGAGAAAGGATGCGGAGACCGCGCGCCCAATGTTGTAGGCTTATGATACGGTTTCTCATTAAATACTCACCACTCACACATTTCGCACAGCATATCTGCTGCTGCTGCTGCTGCGACGGCCGACGGCGCAGCTGTTGTTCGATAGATACGAATGTTGTTTACTTTCTGTGTGGGCCGGTTACCCATCATGGCACAAGCACAGCTGGGTTAGATGCAAGCGCCATCGAACGCCGTCGTCGCTGCCGCCCCCGCCACCACGCCATCGCCGCTCTGTACAGGAATCCCCCGAACAGCGCGGTCGGTGGTGCAGTCCACCCACCGCTATTTCTCGGCTGCCCTCCAACCAATTGAGCTGATTTTATGTAGGTGGCTGACCCCGCACTATTCGTGGGATTCCTGTAGTTCGAACTTTTCCGAATAACCACGAGCGGGAGCGGAATTTTTTTTCGAATACAATCCGAGTGGTTGGTTATCCGTCGATGCTATAAGGGTTTTGATTCTGATGCGTGGGAAAGCACTCGTGGGTGGGTGTTCTTAATTATTGTGGCTTTAGGAGATTACTATGAAAAGCTTACCATTTTTTTAGGATCATTTTCTTGTACACCATCTAACAATTTTGTATCAAAGATATGCAAAGTCTGCATTAAATTCCTGCATATATTGATTTTTAAAATCTATTTGAACACTTGATAATTTTGCTCAATATTAATCGTTTGGCTCAATATCATCAAACTTGTCGCAGTGGTTTGGTGGTATAACTAATACTTATTGTAGCTGAAATAAGCTGTTTGAGTGGGAGAATTAAGTCCAAGTACGTAACAAATTATCAAGAAGTGTTTTGAAAAGGGTGATTTTGGTTTTTGCTTTCATTCAGCGAT
The DNA here is from genome assembly GCF_037179485.1 of Ochlerotatus camptorhynchus. Taxonomy (NCBI): domain Eukaryota; kingdom Metazoa; phylum Arthropoda; class Insecta; order Diptera; family Culicidae; genus Ochlerotatus; species Ochlerotatus camptorhynchus. Next base: position 6,245,486 of record NW_027040918.1, on the reverse strand, counting down.
TGAACATTTTCAGGTGTAACCAAGTTTGCGGCAGTACATTTTTGGCTGCTAAATTGGCAGTATCAGCATTTGCATATCAATAACTAGACTGTCATTACAAAAACAAAAGTAAAACAACACAAAACTGACGGGAGAACTTATTATGGGCAAAACTCATCAAAACACCCTAAAATCGTAAAAAATGACTGTAAAGGTCGATTTGTTACAGCTGGAAGTAAACAATTAGTGATGAGTGCAAACCAAAGATGATGTTAAGGGGAAGCTCACCGGCCCAAAAATAAAAAAATATTTTCGGTATGTTTTTATTTTTTTTCTAAAAATATTGGGAAAAATTATCAAAAATCCAAGAAAATCAGTTTCTTCCTTAGATTTTTGTCAAAAATTACATGCAAAAAAAAAATTTCTATCCCATCATGAAAAAAAATTGGACTCTCAGAAAAACCGAAAAGTTGATGTTTTGTGGTTTTTTGAGTCCAACTTTATGCCATAATGACTTATAAAACATGTTTTTGCACGTGAATTTTCTTTAAAAAATTAGAAAAAATGTGATTTTTTTAGATTTTTGATACTTTTTTTCAATATTTTTAGAAAAATCAAAACGTAATTTTTTTTTTTCGAAGCGGTCTGCTTCCCCTTAATTATGCTCTTGAATCTTTGATTACTTCTATAGTTAAAGCAAGAGCTGCCTTTGTACCAAAATGCGAGGTTAAATTCGATTCAATCATAATAGACGAAGATCTTTAGCTCTTGATCAGTCTGAAAAATGTACGTAGGAGGCATTATCAAAGAAAAAGCGATCCTGTAATGAAAGTTATCTGGCAGGATTTGCAAAAACAAATTAAAAAGCGATTCGCTGCACTGAGGAACAACCAACTCTACTTCCAAACCCTAAAAGCCTATTCCAGCGCTTTGATCACAAATTTAATTGCTAAGCAATTATAGAGTTCCCATAATTTCAATTTGGGTCTTACTAGTCCTATTGAGAATCAGGTTGCTCGGGATTATCTGAATATTTTCTCTCGGGAAAATATGTTTAATGATTCCTGGGGAAGTAACTAGATCTATAGCTAAAATGTTTCATTATATGAAAGCTCCAGGTGATTTGGAATTTTCTATATCCTCATCGAAAAACTCCCTGAGAGTACCTTGGTAAAACTATTTAACAGATGTTTCCATTTGGCATTCTCTCCTGATAAATGGAAAAACGTAAAAGTTGTAACTACCGTGCAGGTTTAGAAATCCTGTTTAAAATACGGAATTTGCAAGGCAGGAATCATAATCAATTAAGGCTGGTAAGTTACTGTAGTAGCTGGAGCACCTAGGTCTTTTTTTTCCTCTATTCGGGACCTAACACCACTGCGACCAGTAAATTGATCTATTGTAGTATATCCCGTGTCCTTAGTTTAGTGCATGTCGTATTACTCCATCACTATTGAGAAATGATGAAGTATTCGATTTTTTTACAGTTGCCACTCTTGCATTTATCGCAAGGATCCGACTCTAATTGAAAGGTCCCGCTATTTATACCCTTCGGAGTGCTGAAACACCCTCCAAAGGCGCGCCCCTTTGTCAGTCAAAATTGGATTCATTAGCAACAAAATTAAGGTATGACACCGATAATGACCATGCATCAGAACCTTAGTCTTAACCACTTCAAACTAGGAAACAACGAATAGAAGATTAGGAATCACATAGATGAAGACAACTAACTAATTTTTTTCCTTGTTTCAAGATCATCCTCGGTAGACAAAGCCGAGTCTTGTCACCATCAACAAGGCATAAAAAGTAACAAGGACTAAGATGCGTTCCTTGGATTACTGAAAATTCCTGTTCCCCTCGTTTGAAGTAGTCAGGACTAGGAATCGCTGCTTCATCCTGTAACGTACCACGAAAAGGTGATCTACCCACGTTGCTCCGTAACACCTAGGTTAAAATGAAGTGTAATTTATTATGAATTTGGAACAAATAAAGAATTTAAAAAATATATGAGTGATGAAGCAAATCATACGCTTTGCCAGGCCCAATGATTGCAGTAAGCCCACCTGAGGCGCTATTAGTTTAGTAATCAGGTTTCTTTATTATCGGGACTTTCAGCTGTGGGCTGGAGTGGCTATATTGTAAATTTTATGACAACACTGGATGCGGAATGGAAGCAACTTATCAGATTTCAGAGGTTGAAGCGATTTTCGCAAAAATCAAGTCAAAACATTTAACTATCAGTAATGAGGATGGGAGGGCAGCGGAGGTCCGCATATGGCCTGCGGTGGACAAAGTTTAACACGAGCAAGTGTCGGATTTCCCACCCGAAGTCCTCGAAAGTTTTTTTTTTCCTTGATTTGTTTTGGACCCTACCACCTATTGACCCATCAACTCATGAACCGAGGACCAACGGCTTTACTTCCCTTCCGAAGGAAGGCGTGATCAGAGATGTTATACCTCAGAACATCCCGACGGCGCCGACTGGGATTGAACCCAGGCCTGCTGGGGTGAGAGGTAATCACGCTTACCACTACACCACCAGCGCCGATTTTAAAACATTGGTTACACGTAGTCATTAAATTTGAATAGGCTTCAACGCTAGTCCATTGTAGCAAGTTGTGATGTAAGGGGCTCGGCGGTTTTAGAGCGACCGTTTTTGCTTACTGTGCAGAAAATTGTGGGTTAGAACCCAAGCCCCTTTACATAGCTGAGTTGATAAGGTCGCATCATTTGCTAACATCGTATCACTTTCCAAAGTGAATCCAGATCTAATACACCCTGCCCATATGATCGTAAGGACGAGTTCGGCGTCGCTACTGACCTTGAAAGTATTGATTCACCTAATGTGTCACACTGAGAATCGATTGCCAATCCTAAGCCCCATTCAAAAAATCACTGGATCTGGTCAATCACGGAGTAGCAACTACGAAATGTACGGTCGAAAATGTAAACCTCTTAGAAAATCAAACTTTTTGTAATCACAAGACAGTTAAATCCTATGCGTGCATTGAATGAATTTTGACTTCACGTGATAAGTGAACGCCTCTGTTGACGCTCACCATCAAAACAGTACATTGTACAACCTGATAAACACTGATAATCGGTGCAAAAATACCACAAATTTGCTACACTCCCTGGAATCTTCGGGGTGTGCCATGCTTTATCGTTACTCTTAGTTATTTTGGGATTTTTACACCCCTAGATTTGATAAGAACTTTTACATAACAGAACGCTTTTTTGCGAAATCATCGGCCGAACCATAAATAGCTGATTTAGTGCCGACATGAGCCTTGAACTGTATTAAGCTAATCCTACCGCTCAATTGCAGTGACGACCAAAACCGGCCGGCCCAATTCTCGCAAGCACACAAGCATCCCACACACCATCATCACGACCGGCTTTGTGTTTGTTGATGACCAAAATCTCCTATTCAGGTCAAGGAAAAACCTCAATTAGTTTGTACTCCAATACCTTTCGCATGCCGAGAAAACTACATGTGTGTGCCCCCCGAGATGTCAAACGACGGCTGACACGAATGCGTGTGTACACAGAAAATTTAGATCATTCAGTGCGTCGTCCATCGTCAACTACCTCCCCTACCTACCTACCGATCTTGTACGCGGATGTGGAGACCGTCTAAATGACCTAACGACCAACCGACGACGTAGAATGAAACGCAATAGACCAAATGTTTTTCAAGGCATCTCGCCGAAATTTATTTCGCAGATCTGTTCAAATCGACAGCACGTCGGAAGGCAACAGCGCGCGGGAAAATAAGAATAGGAAGAGTTTTTGCACACCGCGCAACCGTCTTCTAACCACCAAACCTCCGTTCTGCCGCCGTCGTCGCCACGACCACCGCATACCAAGCGGCGGTTTCACTATCTATGAAATGTGCGGCGGACGAGCAGTGTGCGTGCACGAGGAGGAGCACCCTTCTTAACACTCGCCCGCGGTGTGCAAACTATTTTTGGCACTCAAAGAGACCAATACAAGCACGATCCGCGGTTTTCGGCAGCGGGCGAGCAAGCGGGCTGCGGCGACGCACAGAGCAGTGACTAGGGCGAAAACCTGGCCAAAATTATTCTCTGCTGGTTTGAGAGATATTAGCCATTGACACAATGTCAGAAGTAGTGAGAATTGATTTTAAGTTAAATTGGAACCAACAGAAAACCATTTTTTTATTATAAATTTGACAAATTTTCTCTAAAATGATGAAAAACATACAGTTTTCAAAACGGCTCGCAAATGCTGATCTCAGTTCTCTAATGGGTTCATAACAACTGGTTTCATTCATCCATAGATTATATGATCGGATCTCGCAAAGTTGGACAATTTTTTTAACAAAGTCACATTTTATTAAATTTCTTTAAAACAAGCTAAATTATCAAAAGTGTTAGATCATTCTCTATTAACTAGTTAGCATTAAATACAAGGTTGTTACTTAATAGTTGATTTTTGAACAAAATAACGCTCTACATTATGTTAATGTTCAAACACCACAATGTTACCACTTAAGAATACAAAAAAGTTGATTTTTTTGGCCAGGTTTTTTCTTAAGTTACTGCACTGTGCGACGGCGGAAATATGCGTAGCGCTCAAAGCGACCGGTTTTTTGGCATGGCGTTTTTTTTTTCTTAGCGGCTCGGATGGACCGACGGACGATTCACTACCATGTGGTTGGATTTAAATTCGAGAAACATTTAGTTTCGGTGTTTACTGAACGAACGAACGGACGGGGTGGGATGGTGAGATGCGTTGATGCGGGGTTGAGGTTAAGTTTGCAAAAATCAGCCGATATGCCGTCGACGTCGTTGCGTGTTCGGTGTGCGTGGTCTCCGATTTTTGTTTTTCGTGTGTGCGTAAAGTGATCATATGATTTCAATGCAGCGCGGATTCATAATAGAAAATAATCGGACGTCAAGTTGAAGCGCGTTTCGAAGGTTTAGCTACGTTTGAGTGTGGTGGATTTGAGCTGTAGAGAGATCCGTTTCGTTGGCCGGCACGTGTTCCGTGAAATGGGATTTTGTATTTCAATTGAATTTTGCCGCCGGCATGGTACACGTGCTTCGGAAGCATTAGGTCACTGGATACGATTTTTTTTTAAGGCTTACGGTACGGTTAATTGAATCGGGTGACAACTGGATTGGATTATGTGTTTCAGCCAATAATCACCATGGCTGAAGGTGATAGTTTCATACCAGGTTGGGATTAACGTTTTCACGGGATAATTCCTCTAGTTACGCAGTGTCTTATGTAAAAGAAACCATGCAACCGACACCGTCATCAACATTTAGAAATTGCATAGACCAGTAGTCCGCAAACCTTCGTTCATTGTGACCCACTTTGAGAAATTTCAAAAGCTCGCAGCTCATCGATATTGAAGATTGATACTGAAAGGTCATAATGAGCTTTAAAACGCTAAAAACGCCAACAATGTCTTCGAAATGCATATACTGACCTGAAACCTCCAAAAATGCCATAAGAACGCCAAATCAGGCCAAAAATATCCTACAAAGGGGTGTTCCCCATTAAGCATAAATGCGTTAGGCATACGGACGTTAGACATACGGACGTTAGACATACGGACGTTAGGCATACGTACGTTAGGCTTAATGGACGTTAGGCATAAATACCATAAAAATAAAGCCTGTTTCGAGCATGGTAAACAATGCTTTAATTAGGCTAAGCATTGAATAAAAGATGATACAAGTTATACAAACATAGTTTATTTAATAAGCGTAGTTTGGATTTAATATTCATAAGTGACGTACTTAGATCCAAGATTAGTAGCAATAGCGGTTAAGTAATCTGGCAATGAAAACTCAGCATAGTTTTGAACTATATCTTGAAATGAATCGCATCTAGAAATAAAAAAAAAAATCACACATTTGTTGTAATATATTCTTACACACATATTGCAATTGTCAAAGAAGAATAGTTGTCCTCAAAGAACGGCTCATGAAATAAAGAATGGTAAATTCTGTTATTTTTCATTCAATAACAAAAAAAAACAGCTAAGGTTGAATAAATGATAATGCCATAGAACAGCTCATCCCGAGCAGTTAAAAATAGCTTATTAATACCAAATTCAGGTATGAAAATAGCATAACTGGCAACCTAAATATGGTATTAGTGAGGCTGACATAAGAGGTAAAATACCAAAAATAATACCTCAAACATGTTCTTCGAATAACGAACTAATAAATAATTTAGTTATTACAATAACAAACGGATAACAGGCGCTTTTACAGATGCCAGAATACCATAATTTGTTATTTTGAAGGTCTTCTAATACCAATTCAATAACTCTTTTAGGTGTTATTGTCTAAAAACTGAAAGATCACATTTTGTTATTTTGGTATTCATTTGATATTTTACAAAATATTTCGATAACTGAATAATATCAAAATAAGGTTTTATACCACAAGCATAGCGAAATCTTTTATCATACCACATTAAGATATTCATTTGTTATCGATTAGCTATTGGTTCCTGCTTGGGATGAAATGAAGAATGGTGAATTCTGTGGTTTTTCATTCAATAATAAAAAACATACCTGCTGCTTCCAGGATTTCCTGCCATACTTTTGGATATAACGATTCTGTTAGTGGAACCGTCTGCTGATGTGAGGGAGCGATATTTCCATGAACAGTGACGATTTTCCGAAACAAACAAGGAACTGTGGCAAACGTACCACCTGCAACCCAATACTTTGCCTGTCCAAGACGTCGCAAGTCCCAAAAATTAAGGCTCTTTCATTGTTGTCACCGATTTCAGCAATCAATAGACGGTCCCTATTATCATCCTTCAGGAATTCATCGGGTAGATTATGCCTAACGTCCATTATGCCTATCGTACATTATGCCTTATGTCCGTATGCCTAACGACCGTATGCCTAACGACCGTATGCCTAACGTTGTGTACCCCCTACAAAGCACATACATGGTATGAAAACACTAAAATGGCTATTTGTGCAAAACTGGCCTAAACATGCCACAAACGCCTAAATGGTTTTAATATGTCAAAGTGCCATAAAATACTCATAAATTGCTTATATGTAAAATGCCACAATGCCCACAACAGCCTTAAATCGGGTCTAAAAACGGTAAAATGAATTTGAACAACTCTAAACTAGCTTACTAAAAATCGTCAATATGGCTATAAAATCTCCAAAATGGCAATATAAACGACATAATAGTCGCACAAAATTTTCCCCAATTTCACATAAATAGCTAAGGTGCATGATTGATTTCTGCATTTGATGTCACTGAAAGCAAAGTATCAGCATTTAATTTAAAATGCATATAACCAGAGGAAAACCCCTTTATAGAAAACATAAAATTAATTTTCAGGATTTTGAAAATTTATTAGGTTTTAAGATCGCAACAAATTGTCAAATATTGGAGCATTAAGATAAATTTATGAAGTCCAAAATTTGAAATATTCCCAAAAGTTTCGGAATTTTGATATGTATCTAAGTTACATGAAAATTATTGGAAGGACACAAAGCTCAATTGATAGATAGAGCTTGAAATTGTTTTATTAGAAAACAATAAGATATACGAACATTTGAACACTTTGATTTAACACAACACAACAACATTTGAACACTCGGATTGAAATTTTGTTCGACGAGATTTTGGGCTTTAAACATAGCGCATTTTGAATATTCAATTTAAAAAAGTAGTCACAGACTCAGATAACATTGGAGGATTCTGACACGGCTTTGGTTGAACTAAGATAAGGATGCCAAATGAGTTTTGAGGATAGAGGAAATCTAGGAAGAATTCTAAAAGAACTCTAGGGAGAATTCTAATGGAATTTAACTATAAATTTCAGTTAATTTTGAGAAGTATCTAATAAACATTGTAAGGAGAAGTAAAGGGTAAATTTTAAGACAGTTCTTAAGAGACTATTAATTATGAGGATCCTGGGGAACTCTAAAGCAAATCTAAATTAAGTATTCTCAAGGAATTCAGAGCCTTGTAAACGAATGTTTTAAGATCTTTGTAAACAGTAGCTTACCCAATTAGAATAGAATTATGTTCATAGAATTATGTTGAGTAAACTGCTATACATAGAATTATGTTGAGTAAACTGCTATACAACCAAAACCAGTCATACGAAGGCTATATAAACTGTTATATAACATGTGTGTTTTTTGGGTAAGCGTCACTCTCCGAATCGAGAGGCTGCTGACGCTGATCAAGAGACCCGGCTTGAGGCTCTCTTCAGGGTGGGTTAACAATGCTCAAACACCGATATCAAACTCTATCACCCAAAGTGAAGGTATCAACTCTCCAAATCGAACTGAGGGAAAATTCAACTACTCTCTAATTAATTGTATTACTGTATTGTACTCTTAAGTAGTGGAATTAAATGGAAATTACTAATCCTTCTCTCTTCACATCAAAGTGGATGCACTTCAATCGTGTCGAAAATATGGTGTAATATTACTTACCAAAAAGGACAAAATTATCATTAAAACAGTGCATGAACTGACATTACGCTGCTTTTACTGCATTTGTTTATTGTTGTGGCCATAAAAATTACATGCGCTTTTGACATGATTGAGGTGCATCCTCTTGGATGTAATATAAAAATTTATTTTTTGCTGTGTATACAGATATTCCACTATAGACGCCTTCATTCATCAGGACTCAGAAAACGGTGCGATCATTTAAGAGAATGTTCGGGGAATTATAAAAAAAAAAGATTTGGAACTTCAGATAACTTTCAGGAAAATGTAGAGAAAATTCGAAGAGACCATAAAAAGGAGGAACATCAGAGACAGTTTAAAAAATCAAGAGAAAGATCAGGGAATTAATGAAAAAGTTGGAGGGAACGGGAACTTCGGAAAGATATCATTGAACTTAAGGCAAAGGAAGACTTCACAGAAACTTCAGGAAATTTATCAAGGACTATACTACCCTTTTCAGCATAGTTGTCCCATTCGTTAAAACCACAAGCTGAGAAAAACGCTGTTGAAGATTTTTTTCTCTATGGGCTCTTATGCATGGGACAACATAGTTTTTGTATTTTTCGCGACATTTTCGGAACAAAGTAGGAAACTTTTCGTGTGCAATGCAAAGTAAAGGTAGGGTAGAGCACAAATCAGTAATAGAGTGTTCACTCGGCTGTCGACAGAAGCAGACCACTCTCAATGTGTGTCACGCGATCGTCTGTTTACTCGGCAGCAACCATTGTGTGGTCCTCCTCATTGTTCTTCATCAACAGTTCTTTCAGCCGATGCGTCGTCGACTTTGGAAAGCAGCCGTTTCGTGATGAATGTGTGAGTACTGACCACATTTTGCGTCCATTGCTGCAATGGAAGCGCTCTGACCCCCGTTGGCGAATCTGCCATACAATAAAACCACTGGAAGCGGCTCCCGTTCTGGTGGAGGAGGCTTATTGGATAGCGGAAGATAAAATGTTTATTGTGTTGTACCTTTTGACTATAGTTTTAAGATGTATTGTATAGTGAACAAGAATCCTCGGCTCTGTAAAGCTAATTCGATTGAGTCTTATCAAATAAATTAACAAACATACAAATCAGTAATACGTTTTTACAGATGCGTTTTAGTTCACAAGCTACAACACAAAGCCTATTAGAGCGCATAGTGTGCATATTTACACTCATTGTTCTCAAAACAAAGGAGCGCTCCTAGCGAACTTGTTTTTTCTACCTTCATCTGTAGGACGAAGGAAATCCAATGGTGTTTGGACGGAATTGAAACTCGTAGGACGAATTTGGAATCAAGAAGCAGTGTTACATTTTTAAGAATATCTCAACAATGTGTGGCTTTATCAAATTCCACGGTACTTATGGAAAGGGGAATGAATTTAGAAGTCATCTTTGGTAGAAACATTTCATTTATTGTTAAAACTCGTTTAATTAAGAGAAGTAAAGCGTGGGTTGTGCTTAGTAGGACGGAAATTAGATCAAAAACCCTACTTGACAATCGCTTCCAATATAAAACTCATTTTCGCCAAAAATGCTAATGCCGCACAGGGCAGGGTAAACGTATTATTAGCTATATAAAACTTTTACTCCTCTCAGAGCCAGCTTCAGTAGTATCATTGAACAACTTGTTGGGCATGTGTTGAACGTAGATCTTGCGGACCATGGGTCAAATTCAAACTATTTTTTGAGACAGAGTTCATATTGGCTTGCTTCTGAAGCAACTCATGAGAGCTCATTGACCAACTTAGCAAATGTTACTGATCAACTTCAAAGATTCTATGGATTAAATCCAGGCACTTTACATGTATCTTATTGGTCAACTCTGGAAACCTCATGTAATATGGTTACAAATCTAATTGGTCAATTTAAGAGTTTATGGATATGGGTCGAAATGTTGGGAAACAATTTCAATGAATTCAATGAATTAATTGAAAAAAAAAACTGATAAAATCCAGAAGCTTTCCTGCGGAAACCATACGGAACAGGTCTTATAAATAAACTCCGGTGTTCTTATGGGTTCACTGCATAGGCTCTTAGAAAATAATGTCGATCAACTCCGGAGGACTTACAGGATTAGTTTGATATGGAATCAATTCATATGCATCTTCTTCTTTTTGTTCTTCTTCTTCTTCTTTCCTTTATTTAACGTCGGTCTCTGTTCCGCAATCTAGTGCCAATCACCGACGGACATCGATTGCCATCCATTGACGGCAATCGAATGTGCAGGAAGGCAGCTTCCACACCTGCGTAGGATATCGCACCATTTCAAACACACATGGGCCGGGACCAACGGCTTTACTTCCCTTCCGAAGGAAGACGTGACCAGAGATTTTTATGCCTCAGAAAAATCCCACCGACCTCGGCTGGGATTGAACCCAGACCCATTTGGGTGAGAAAGCAGTCACGCTTACCACTACACCACAGGCGCCGGCATTCATATGCCTCATGGGTTAACTTCAGAAGCATTTAATTTAAATCCAGACGACTCCAGAAGTCCAATTAGTCAACCCAGAGTCTTTGTAAATGAAGGTCACTAATCTTACAGATCAGCTTGGACTGCTTTACAGGTTAATTTTGTCAAATTATATCCAATTGGCATCTCAGAACGGAAAGTTAAAATCAAATCTAGTGTGATCTGTATTTTTAGTTTAACTATTGAGCTACAGAGATTGAGTATTGGGGACCCAAACAATTCGTGAGTAATCCTCAAAAGATTTCCATTCCCCGAATTTGCCCCATTTTCTGACCTATCACTCTCACCGTTTGGCCCCGATTTTGGCGACCCACTGAGTACGGGGGTGTTGGTACCGAAAACGCATTTGTCACATTTGCCACTATCCGGTTCTGGAAAACGAAAACCAAAATCCGGTCAGTTCCGTTCACCACGCATGACTGTCCCATTAAATTACCCGTAAATGGAATAGTCGCGCGATGTCGCTGTGTCGAAGTCGTGTAGGAAGGTGGCCACTGGCTGTGTTGTCATGCCCAGACTGCGCGTGAGCTGTATTCGCGCTTTCATTTTGGCAACGCAGTGTGACACTTGATTCGATTCGGGCCTGACTCTGTGGGGGCGTGCGTGTGTGTTTTTGCCGCCGGTGATTATTTAATTGTCCACCGCCATCGCCGTCTTGGACGACGACGTGATAGACTACTTAATCGCGTCGTCTCGTTCGTCTTGAGCGGAATCTATTTTTGGGCATCGCGCGCGCGAACCATCTCTTCTTCCAAATGCAGCTGCTGATTGGTAGGTAGGAACGCACCGAAAGGCAAATTCGCTCGACCTACCAATTTAGAGTGACTCAGAGCCAGTGCGCCGTGTCCTTGAAGAACACAGCACGGCAGACCGCAGCGCTGCGACTTTGATTGGGCGGATCATTTGTCGGACAGTGGGTTTAATTAAATTAAATCACCGCTCATTAGCGTGAACGGGAGAAACGGTCCGGTTGAGAAGGCCTGATGCATTAGATCCGGGCATTATACGCGTGTGGCGGGTGGGGTTTGAGGGTAACTGATTTTGCCGCAGAGCAGAGCCATACAAATCGCATCTATTCAATCATAGCCGTCAACGTTAAGTGCAACCCATGTGCTCGGTGGTCGACCATCAGTCTAGTGGCCCTAGTTTTATCGGGAATCCTTGAGTGCTGATTTTCTTGAAACCGGCCAGACATACAGCTGAAAGACGAGTTTTATGAGTCAATATTAAACTCAATTTATCACTACTGGGCACAAGTAGCGAAATATGGGGCTTAGAAGTCGCCGTGCCGTTGGCTTTGAGCACGTTTGATACTGTAGTAAGTTATCAATAAATTATCCTTTCTGTGTTTGAGATGGGAGTTGCATTAGTTTCAGGTTTGTGAAAATTATATTCGTCAAAAATACAATGAATTGGAGTCACAGGATTCTAAAAAAAAACTGATTTGCTATGCTGATGGCACAAATTTCAGCAGCTACAAATTTCCAATATGAATTTTCCCAGAACAACCTCAGAGTACTCTGCAGAATTCCGCTAGAATTCCCATTTTAGAAAATACTTTTGGAAATCAATTTTATAAATTCAATTCTCTGACAACTCTCAAACTCTTCACCATTTCTGAAAATCAAAAAAAAAATTGTATGCTATATGGAGAAAATGTCATGCTGTTTTAAAAACTGTAACACGGCTTGCTTATAATCTGTTATTGTTTAATTGGTATTTAAATTATTAAAGATTATATTATAATTATAAAACTGATTTTAAAGATCATGCATTTTTTCCAAACTCTCCACCGTACTCATCATTACGATCATCGGATTTTGATTGTCATTCATACTTTTCAAAAGTATTTATTTTAGTTTTAACTATTGCAAGCTTTTCCATAGACTTCATTTTCCCGTTAACTGTATAACTGAACGAATTTATTAATTTGAATCCTTTCGTTAAGTCTGCTCATAAAATTTGTGCCATGCTCCTAATGTTGATATCTACAAACTTTGTTTTCAAAAGCTTTCTAAAAAGTATTCCAGGATTTCTTCAGAGTTCTTTTCAAAATTTTCTAGATACATTTTGGGATTATTTCTAGAATTCCCCCGAAATTTTCTCCTCAACATACTAGGATTTCCCTGCAGAACGCTCTAAAGATTGCCATTATGAATATTCTTGGACTTCAGTCCTGCATAAAGCACAATATCTTCTCGATTCTCGATATCGATATCTTTCTCAATTCATAAACCATGTTCTGGAAAATTTAGAAAAATTTGGACAGTTTCCATACAGAGCTTTCCAGCTCTTCATCATTTTACACCTTGCCAAACGTTATATGAAGAGTTGGTATATTTAGAAAGTTTGTAGAAAACATTATCAGAAGCAATTTTGCAGAGGAGTTACTTGCTATTTGCAAAGGCATAGCCAGTTTTCTGCACAGAGTAGAGCAAATTTTTGGACCCTCAGAATTCTCTTCCAAATCTTCGAATTGATCCTACAATTCTCTTCAAAATCTCTATAATTCTGGCAAGAAGTCACGCAAAATATTCTTCCGTAGTTCCGTCCAACATTATCATCGAACAAAATGAACAAAAAAAAATTATGGCAATAATCCATGAAATTCTATTCCGGATTTCCTTTGCATGCTCTACTAAGTTCTCTTGGAACTCATCTCGGAATTTTCTTGAAACTCTCCTTAGATTTGTTTAGGATTTTTTTAACTATCCATGGAATTCCCATACAATACTTCTTAAAATTGTCTGCTGAAATTCCTTGAAACTCTCCTAAAAATTTATTTTCTCTACACATTTTTTTAGCTGCATAATATCGAAGACAACATATCAAGAAGACTGGCAACTCTGTCAGAATCCAAGCGACAAATACAGTAGCGCTCGAGCAAAGGTGGAAGTGCTGCATAGAAAAATGAGCGCCTTTCTTCTGAGGTTGTAATCTTTGCTATCAAATCGTTAGAAGCATTTACCTTTGAGCGGCAGATGACGCGATTGTGTCTATCTCATAGCGCTCGTATGAGATAATGGAAGAGTTGCCAGTCTTCTTGATTTGATGTCTTCGATAATATCCCTTTAATTTATTTTAAACCAAAATGAGCTATATATTCACTCAGGAATCCCTTATTAATTCTCATCAGAAGACCATACACTTCTGCTTAAAATTCACCTGGAATTCTAATCACAACCAAAATTTTCTTCAGAATATTTAAATGTCCAAGATTCAGTCGGGGCCTCCCTTAGCTCAGTTGGTAAAGGCGCAGCTACAAAGCAAGACCATGCTGGAGGTGGATGGGTTCAATTCCCGGTCCGGTCTAGGAATTTTTCGGGTTGGAAAATTTCTTGGCTTCCCTGGGCATAGAAGTATGATTGGACTTGCCACACAATTATACCAATGCAAAAATGGTACAGGCATCGAAAGCTCTCAATTAATAACTGTGGAAGTGCATCTAGAACACTAAGTTGAGAGCACGCAATAAACTAATATGCGACATGCAATAAGCTGGAAATGCGAAGAAGAAGATTCAGTATCTATCCACACCTGAAAATGTTTAAATTTTTCTAAAATCCTAAAATTTTTAAGATTTAAGTATTCCGTATTCCAATTTCAAAATATCTTCTCTCACTTTGCACATTTCAATCCTATGCACAATTCAGTTCGATTGCTTTCGGTAAGTGGCATTCGGGAAAGTTGGTTTCTTTAACTTTGGAAGTGTCCATAACCATGAGGATACCCAGTCGGCGCCGCCGGGATGTTCTGAGGCATCACGCCTTCCTTCGGAAGGGAAGTAAAGCCGTTGGTCCCCGGTTCATGAGCTGATTGGTCGATAGGTAGGGTCCAGGTGTGAGAGCTGCCTTCCTGGCGTCGGTAGCATAGGTGCTCAGCACGGAAAACAAGATCGACGGAAAACAAATCAAAGAAAAAAATAACCATGAGGATAGGTTTAAGAAGAAGAAGCCACGAAAATTTGTGGGGCGCTCTGAGACGCAAGGGAGTCCCTGATAAGATCGTCAACCTCACCGAAGCGCAGTACGAGGATTTCTCATGTAAAGTGTTGCACAGCGGAGTTTTGTCTGACCCGATTCGGGTAATCGCGGGTGTGAGGCAAGGATGTATATTATCACCGCTACTGATCCTCATCGTAATCGACGAGATCATGGTTGGAGCCGTTGACCGTGTACCGAACCATGGGTTGCTGTGGCATCCTATTACCATGGAGCATCTCAACGACTTCGATTTGGCTGATGATGTTGCGTTATTAGCACAACGGCGCTCTGACATGCAGAGTAAGCTCGACGACCTTGTGGAACGCTCCTCTGAAGCAGGTCTAACCATCAACGCCAACAAGATCAAATCGTTGGATGTCAACACGGAAAACTGTTCCAATTTCACGGTAGCTGGGCAGGCAGTGGAGAAAGTCGAAAGCTTCCAATATCTTGGCAGCCAGAAAGCGTCGGACGGCGGCACCAAGAGCGACATAGGTGCACGGATTAAGAAGCCGAGGGCTGCTTTTGCCAGTTTGGGAAATGTGTGGAGAGCGAATCAGATCAGTCCGTCGATCACGATCCGAATTTTCAACTCGAACGTGAAGTCTGTGCTGTTATACGCCAGTGAAACATGGTGTGTATAAGCGGAGAACACTCATAAGCTGCAGGTACATAAGTCGTCCCTGGTGGCCCCACAATTGGATCTCAAATTCCGAGCTTCATCGTTTGTGCCATCAGAAGCCGATAGAGACAGAAATTCGTGAACGGAAGTGGAGGTGGGTCGGCCACACACTACGACGGAGCGGAAACGAAATCTGCAAGCAAGCACTGGACTGGAATCCAGCAGGACATCACAGCAGAGGCAGACCCAGAGGCTCGTGGCGGCGGAGCCTAAACAGTGAAATTAAGAACGTTGACCGAGATTTGACTCGGGCACAGGTCAAGGTCAAAGCTAGTAATCGCCCAAGATGGAAATCTTTCTCAAAGACCCTTTGCACCCCTGGAGGTGCGCAGGATCGTTAAGTAAGTAAGTATGAAATTCCCAGAACTTCTGTGATGCTCCGGGATCTTTTATCAAATATCTCTCACTTCTATGAAATTACCTGAACTTCAATGATACTCTCTGAAACTTTTATAAAATACAAGTTCTCCGATTTTTTTGTGAAGCTTTTCGGGTAACTGGTAAGAAGTTCCCAAAACTTCTGTACAATTCCCAGTTCTATCAAAACCTCTTAACTACTATGAAGTTCTCTGAACATTTACGAGAAACATCTATGAATACATCCATAGAAATTTGAAACAGAGTTCCATTCGTTGCAAATATAGGGTAAAATAGTGCTCGAATAATGAAACTGCACACTCAGCATTGCGAGGGATGTATTTCTGGGTTTTAGTTTTAAATTGAAATGGTCCATATAAAAACAGCATTGCGAATGGTCTAAGAACCACTTTCAGGCTAAATAAAAAAAATGATCGAATTTTCGTAAAGCTGTGAATGCTTGCCCATAACACAATTTCATGCAAATCGGAGAATCTCAAGTTTTTCTGAAATGCATGGAATCGCTCACATTTGGCAGATTCTCCAATTAGGGCCATTATTACCACCATAAAACAGAACAGGAATCCTCTTCATAATCGTCATCAAACTTTTCTCATAACTACACAAAACTTGACTCTGAACGCTTCTTGAAATTCATCTTGAGCTCTCTCTCTCACAATTACAAATGACTTGAAGTTATAATCAAAACTCTCTCAGAGTTCTTTCCATAACTAGTTAAGGATATTCCTCTGACGGCTTCGGCAATACCTTAACTTATAATCGTCAGGGGGTCCTTCAGAACTCATTTTTTGCATGAGGATACATCATGTTTTAGAGCTTCGTTTGTCAAAAATTAAGCGCTGTAGAACCATGTTTACCCTCCTGACGATAGTAGGTATTGCCGTCATTTACCCTACCTTGGTGTTGTCCGTAGAATTCATTGTAAACGCTCGTTAACATTCATTTGAGTTTTTTTTATAAAAATTCTCTGAATAGTTCTTCTGGCTCTGGCTTCTTCTGTAGACTGTATCCTGAAAATCTAGTCCAGTTCAAGAAGCTTGAACATTTTTAAAATACCAGATTGTTTTCGGAGTTTTTTGAAACTCAGTGAAAATTCATATATAAGAAAATGTATTCCAAACTTGTACAGACTTTGTTCAGTTCACCCCATTTAATAATAAAAAATATAATGTGTCGATTACATTGATTTTATTTTACTATAAAATCGTACAAGTTCAAATCATGGTCTATAAAACCCTCATAAAACCAAAATTGTTACTTGGATGGCCATCCTGAATCCTGATGATATTCTGCAAAGTTGGTCGGCTAGGTGAGACCTTTGAGATGGCAGTTAGTTTAGTTCTCAATCGGCTCACTGGGTGGTGCTAGTGAGCAAAACTATCATTCTACTTAATATCTCTTGACCCTGACCACGTAAAGAGTTGATGTCTTTGATGAATTGAGATTGAGACTTTTCAGATTGCAATTAACTTAGTGCAAAAATCATGTCGAAAGTATTAAATCTAAACCTAAGAATTTCTCAGCAAATTGCAAATTTAGGAAATTCCAACTATGATGACCAAACAACCCGGGCGGACGCCAATGACAACATATGGGAGCAAAAACGGTGGTAACAAAACCTTGAACACCAGTTGTGATGCTGTCTCGGATCATACCCTCTGCTTCTGCTCCCGGCTGTTTCTTGTAATGTCTCTACCGTAAGTTTCTTGTGAGCAGAACTCCGGACTGGTTGCCCTAAATTGCTCATAAATCGTTCGCTGCGGATGCCGGTGTTACACAAGAAGGTATGCAGCAAAGCCGTTCGTCTTTTCACAGGAAAATGTATCTGACTGTGGTCTCTGTACACATATCAGTCACCTACTATGGTGAAGATGACGCCGCCACTGCTGGTTGCTGCTATAACAGTGTCGCTGTTGGTTGGGGGCCGCCAGATGAAAACGAAAGTGATGAGATGAAGTTTCGCTCGTTTGTGTTTTGATTCGCCCGCTCGTCGTCGTCTTCGGCGGGGTCTGGCCCTCCCCGAGTCAATCGGACACACACGGCTCTAAGAATAGAAACCGTGCCGAGTCTGTGTGTTACATGTGCGATTTTGTTATCTACTCCGAAGCGCGATTGTTATGGGAGATCGCAGCTGCTGCAGCTGCTTCTGCTGCTACTACTAGTCGGAAAAAGAAGACCGTGACGGAGCAAAAATCCTTGAAAATGTGAAAGCATTTCTCCGATTCGGTTGGGAAGATGGAACGCAAGTGGATCGATCACGCTGCGTATATTTAGATAAGTTGTCACTAACGAAGTGCGAGGGAGAAAAGTCACGCCAAAATCTAGAAAACAGATTGTTATATTTTGAAGAGACTGTTAGAACCGGCCATCTCCCAACGTGGATTCCAGGAAAATTAAGAAGACGTCTTTCCTCATTCCCGCTGTTCGCAGCCCAAATGTGATGACATGCGATATTCAAACAAGCAAGTTCAACTTTGATCTCAGAGACACGCGCCCGTTGACCTACATTTTGCGCCCTCCACCGAGCTCACCAGTTAAGGGAAGCGTTGTTGGATCCGGACGTCATCCGTTTTTTGTCATTTGCTAAGCCCGACAGCATTTCTGGATGTTCACGTCTGCATGTCTGATGCAGATATTGGGGTGACAAAAAAAAGCTCATCGCTCTAAGATCTTTCCGGCAAAACATGACATCGAAAAACAGATGGGTGAAAACACAGCCGAGTTTTTTTTTATTTGGGCGCTGTTTTTCCGAGATTATGCGCAAACTTTCTTTCACACGTTCTCGTGTGTACCGGCGACCACATTTTCCACGCGCATATTGTTTCTGACGTCGACCGGCTCGCCGAAATGAAAGGCAAAAGAAACTAACGACGACGACGACGACGACGACGATGGGATAAATATTTGATGTTTTCTTAACCTTAAATGCTAAACAGTGCTCTCAAGTCGGTTCTGTTCTTCCGTTGTTTCACCGGCTACACCGTTGTGCATATTGATTGTAACAGCTGAATATTTTGAGTAATTAAAACTGTTGCATCTTACAGACATATGAAGCTTCCTTGCCGGAAAATGCCAAGAAAATTTATACTGGAAGTCAGGAGACATTCCTCAATTCGCAGTTTGTCAGACTTTCATAGAAATTGATATTCAGGTATTCAAATATTTATGGATTTGGATGTAACATATGTTTTAAAACTATATTTTTTCCCAATTAGATTTTTAACGAATTTTGGCCAAATGGAATAAATTTGGATGATCAGGCAGATGAGATTTCAACAACCGTTACAATTATTACGCACAAGGGTGTAGAACTGCACAAGAGGGGGAGATACTGCTATGGTGACTCTTCGAATTTCAATTCCGGTTGCTAAAGAAAACATGTGTTTTGACTCCCAACCTAAGTGTCACGAAAAGGAGTTAGTCTCCACTCGTGTGTGCGAATTTCGGCGGGGCGGAGATTCAAGATTACGGCGTGATTTGCCGGCTGTTTATCGTTCTCTGTCAAAAGGTTAATCTTTGTCACATTCTGGAATAAAAATGGGGTACACTTGAGAAAAGTTGGTCGATGCAGATGAAAAATGCTACAAGGCAATGCTAAATCGAAAAACTTTTATCTGGCACATACGTGGTGAGTTCTCACCTTGCCGAACTTTGTTCGCTTGGATAAAAAATACGAAAATGCGTAACGTCTTACCTGAAATGAAATAGGAAAAATATAACATTAGTGTACTGTTTTACGTTGTAATTTTATTATATATATACATCAAATAGATCTTGTATATCAGTCATTCATAAACTATTTTCCCAACGATAAATTGAAACTGAGTAAAATTCGAATAAACGATTTTTTTGTTTTGCTGAAGAAGCATATTTTTTCCTGAATAAGCTCTTATTTAGCTTTTAATGTGTGTTAGGATGCTAAGACAAGGCTAAGAGGTGAACTAAAAGTGATTCCCACATAAGCTAGGATTTCGGAAGAATGATCAGAATTTAGAATCGATTGGGTTGGGTGGAACAAAATCGATATGAACCACCCTAATGCACAATGTATTTATTTTTTTATATGGGTAGCTTGATACTTTCCTGGAAGTAGACCCAAACTAAGCAGAAGCTGGCAATAGCGAGAGGTACCCGAGCAAAGTCGGTTAACAAAATGAAAGCAAATCGATATTAAAGTTTGCAGTTCCTATCATAGTGAAAAGTCATTTTGATTTCAACTGTCGCGACAGAAGCTTCCATTATGGAATCAGCTAACTAACTTAACTTGAAGATCTGCTGTTAATTTCTTGTTTAAAATTTGATTTAAGTTCATCTGTCGTTGAACTAACGATTATTGTTTATTTGTTTTGTTTAACACATTTTAGGTCATTCGTGACTAAGCCGAGGTGAGATTTGAGATCAAGTCTTTCAACGTGAAAAGCATGGATGCTAACCCGAGCAAAGTTGGAAATCAAATTGAAATCAAAATTTGCTGTTATGATGTAACTTATTTTGAATACTCCAGTTGGTCTCATTTTGGTTGACTCAACGGGTGAACACAGCAAAAATAAGAGCAAACTTTTACACTGTTGAATCAAACGGAAAACTAATCTTGCTTTCAAAGAAATCAATTTGATTTCTGATTTTGCATTCATAATGTTTAACTGAATACACCTCCCCTACTTATTTTCCCCAGAAATTACAGGGTGGTACCTAAATTTATTTTTTAATTTCCTGATATTTTCCAGGTTTTCTAAGTTTCCTGCATTTATAATTAAAGTTTTTAACTTAAACAAGTTTAAACTCTCTTCAAACTGTTGACCAATACCCTTTTCCGGATCATTCCTCCCTTTGAATAAACATATAACCGGCGTAGACCCATGAACCCCATGAAGAAGATCCACAAAACCTCTAGACTGACACCAGAGGGTTTATAAAATTGATCCGTAAGGCCTGTCTTTTCCCTAAGGTCTCCATAGTTAACCCTTAAGGCAATCTAAACTGATCCATAAGATCTCTAAGTTAACGCATAAGGCCATTGAAGTTGACCCATATCACCTTGAGACTAGATAAACGAGACATTTACAGTTATCGCATAAGGGTTTGGAAGTTTACAGTAGGAACAAAAGTCATCCGGAGTTGACCCTTAATACCTCCATATGTAATGCGAATTTAACCTGTAACATCTAGGAAGTTAACGCTTATGATTACTGGAGTTGATTAATATGATATTTGAATATCTATCCATTGGGCTTTCGATTTAGTGCAGGCTTGTTCCGATAAATATCTGAAGTTAACCCATAAGACTTCTGGAGTTCACTCATAGCATTGAGGAAAATATATTTCTTCTTCTTATATGCTTTTACGCTTCTATAACGAGCGTTTGGCCGGTTCTCAGCTTTCTATGTATTGGGCATGAATTTGTATATTGTGTGGCAATCACACACTGGCTAAGGGACGTCGAGAAAGTTTCCAACACGAAAGATTTCCTCGACCGAACCGGGAATCGAACCCGCCACCTTGGTAATGCCACGCTTTTACTGACTAGGCTATCTGAATCACTGGAATTAATAAATGTCTGGATAGCCACTGAAGCTGATGAAATTGACTGATACAGCCAGAAGAGTTAGTTCATAAGTTCATAGTCAAGGAATTTAAGATAACCTTCAATATCACTGAAGGTAAGGTTAAGTTCTTTGAAGATGACTTATAAGAACTTTCTAATACTCAGGCATCTGGAGTTGATCCAAGAAATAATGGAAATTCCCTCAAAAGGTAGCGTGAATTGGACCTGATCCCTTGCAGCCGACGGGATAGCTATACATTTTTAAAGTTTACTTAAGCTGATCCACACGGACTTTAGAGATGATCTCTTTAAATATTATATAAAATATATGTTAAGTCCACGCATAACGCCGCAGAGGTTGATTCGAAAGACTTACTATAGACTCAACCCACAGATAATCAAAGGGTCGTCCATGGTTGACTTATAAGAATTTTGAAATTTAATCATATAAATAATGCCTATTGGCAAAGACATCATATCAAGAAGACTGGCAACCTTGCCAGAATCCAAGCGACCGATACAATAGCGCTGCGCTTGAGTGGAGGTGGAAGCAACGCATAGAAAAATGAGCAAAAACACAAACCTTTCTTCTGAGGATGTAATCTTTGCTATCTAATTCGTTCAAAGCATTTACCTTTGAGCGGTAGATGACGCGATTGTACCTGTCTCATAGCGTTCGTATGAGAAAATGGAAGAGTTGCCAGTCTTCTTGATTTGTTGTCTTCACTATTGGCTAACTTTCTAGCCATATAAATATTACTCATGGATCGCCGGGATTGACTTAGCCAGTAAGGTCTTTGAGGTCAATTCATAAGGTTCGTTAGTTGACTAATCAGATCTTTGAGAAAAGGCTTTTGAGATTCAGTAACAAATTCAGAAAGATTTCAGCAAATGGGCTTTTGAATTCCCACAAGAGTTACCAGGAGCTGATTTCCAGCTAAAACACTTCTAAATTTCAACAGGGAATCTCAAAATTACGGAACAATCTTGCATTCTTATCTAATCTAACACCAACACAGCCAGTTCATGAAAGCATCCTGAAAATGATAGTAGGCTCCATCATTTTTCTTGTCTATTTGGTATATTCTGCACAACAGAGATGCGCAAAATATATCAATACGACCAGGCCTACTGTAAAGAATTTAAGGGGCAAGATTATTCAGAAACGTCAAGCCTGTTTAAATAAAAATTCAAACACGCTTCAGAACGTTGTATTGTTATTAATAAATGATTAGTCTTTAGGAGCATCTAGCCTAAAAAGCTTAAGTAAGGCTCCATTTTCCTTTAGCGGTCAAGACTAACTTTTGTACCAGCCATATGTTATGGTCATAACGCCATTACTCGATTTTTGACAAGAGAAGAATGGCAGAAAAGGACATGTGACAAGGGCAATGGAGGAAGTAACCCTAGCTCTAATCTTCCTTGTATGAACATTGCGAAAAAGCGGGTCTCTAATTTACAGAAACAATCTTGCATTGCGACACAACATTTTATGAAAAAAAAACAGTTTTTTTTCAGATTAAGGTAGTAATTTGTTCGAACTCAGAAAGGATTTTTATGACAAGAACTATGATCTAGAATTCTGACAAAAAGACATCTCTGATCACGCCAGGGAAGTAAAGCCGTTGGTCTCCGGTTCATGAGTAGATGGATCGATAGGTAGGGTCCAGGTATGGGAGCTGCCTCCCTGTCGTCGGTAGCATTGGTGCTCGGCACGGAAAACAGAATCGACGGAAAACAAATCAAGGGAAAAAAATCCTTCTAAACTGCCAGCAAGACATATTTTTTCAGATATTTTTGAACTCCGACTTTTCTTCAATTCCGTCGAAGTTTCGCAATTTTTCGTAAGGAATTTAATTCCCTGCAAGAATTGTTCTGAATTTCAATAAAAAAAAATCAATTCCAAAAAGTCTTGCATTATAATAGAAACACAAAACTAACGGGAATGGTTCTGTATTGTTTAATAATTTATTTGATAAGGCTCAATCGAATTAATTTAACAGAGCCGAGGATTCTTGTTCACTATACAAAACTTCGTAAAACTATAGTCAAAAGTAGAAATACTCAGAGGGAAAGATGGACGAAGAGAATGTTCTGAGCCAAATAAACTGTCAAAATCTGAGCCAAAGGAACACTCCCATTAGATTTTTTTCCGACGATTTATTATTCTTACTAGATTAAATTTGAGAGTATTGCAATCGAACAGAAATTCAATCACATTTATGTTTCGTGTGCTTTCAAATTCAACTAGTTTTGTAAATCAAAAGCAATATTCTAACTCTATTGATGAATTGATCTTAGTTGTTTAGTTAATGGCAACAAGAAATGGGCAAAATATTGCGTTGCAATCAGTTATTATTTTGCACGTAAATCGAATCAAACGTAAGTCATGTGAAATGCTAACTTCTAGCAAGGGTTGCAGATAATTTAGGTACAAATCCCTGCTGTCGAATTGTATTTTGTTTTCTACGCCCATCTCTCCCTCTGAGTATTTCTAGTCAAAAGGTACAACACAATAAACGCTTAATCTTCCGCTATCCAATAAGCCTCCTCCATGAGAACGGGATCCGCTCGAAGTGATTTCATTGTATGGCATTATCGCCAACGGGGGGCAGAGTGCTTCCATTGCAGCAATGTACGCAAAACGTGGTCAGCACTCACACACTCATCACGAAACGGTTGCTTTCCAAAGTCGACGACGCATCGACCAAAAGAACTGCCGATGAAGAACAATGAGGACGACCACGCAATATGGTTGCTGCCGAATAAACAGACGGTCGCGCGACACACATCGAGAGTGGTCCGGTGCTGACGTTGACAACCGAGTGAACACTGGGAATTGCTCTGGAGTCCGATAAAAACTTTTTCGCGGGAAGGCGAATTTCGATAGCAATTCGATCCAATTCAGAAAGGAAATTGTTGAACAGAAAAACCCCAGAGGAGATCAGGAGATTATGAGATCAGGAATAATTTTGAATCCGAGGAACCTTCTGACAAACTTCCTTCGCAAATGCCACAAGAATACTCTAAATACGGACAAAAGGTCCTAATTCTGGCAAACATTTAAAAAAGTAATATATTGAAAATGAAATCGATCTAGCATTTTGACGACAACAAAATGAATTCCGGCAAGAAATACTCAAAATTCTGACAAAATTTTCCATGAAGTCTAACAGGAATTCTTAATAATTTGAGCTCTTACTTCTCTATTCCTACAAGAACCATTCTTAATTCTAATAAGGTTCTCCTAAATTTTAACAATGTTTCGCACAGATTTTTAAAATTTCCAACAGGAATTGTTAGCTCACCCTTGCATTCAAACAAAAATGTTGACAATAAATCCTTTAAAATCCACAGACAATATATGAATAGGCTAGTTGCCTCCCTAAGCGGACCCCCCGCATCCTAACTCTTTTGTTAATCTACTTAATGT
The DNA here is from genome assembly GCF_037179485.1 of Ochlerotatus camptorhynchus. Taxonomy (NCBI): domain Eukaryota; kingdom Metazoa; phylum Arthropoda; class Insecta; order Diptera; family Culicidae; genus Ochlerotatus; species Ochlerotatus camptorhynchus. The sequence continues at coordinate 6,220,546 of NW_027040918.1, read as the reverse complement.
TATTAGGCTGTCTAAATTTTCTTATTTAAGTTCGCTTGATGATTATGATATCTCATTAGTCTAAGTTAATAAATAATTGAAATCTCTAATTTACCTAATCAATCATAACTCATGATTTATTAAGTACCTAAACTGCTATATAATTTAACTTTAACTTGTTTGAAGTAATTTTGACTTTGATCTATATTTATTATATCTTAGATCGACCCAGGTGACACCTTCAAGTGACTAAAATGCTTCACTTTGAAATTAGTTTCCTAGCTGATTTTTAAATTATATAAGGTATATGCTCCAACTACACTCACACGTTTCCACTATGTTGTCCCACAAAATTACGTATGGATATATCACAATAGAAGCACGCCACAGTGGAAATCCCGAGCCATAGTTCAAACACTTATCCCAAATCAAAATGAAGCACATATAAGATTAGTTACAATACCATGGTGGTGTTTAATATTGTTCCCTGAGTAATGCTTCAATGAAAACAACAATGAAAGCTTGTCACGCAAATAGAAGGAGCACCGTTGGGCACTTTCTGAAATATTTCAATAGAATAATTCCCTTGCGAACCCAAATAAATCTGTCTGCGTAAAAATAAATAAAATAAGAGTGATTTGCGGCAAAACCCGCCAGTATCGCACCCAACGTCAGTGCCTATACGTAAGCGTACTACAACGCGGCTTTCAAATAAAGGAGTAACAAGTGTGATACTATCACTTCAGGCTAGAACTTTGGTTCTCTTATGCAATGGTTCATCAGAGAGGAGAGGGGAAGCTCAGTAATCCTCACCGCATGCTCATGACGCCATGAGCCAACGATGCCGGACCTAAACCAACCGTCTCCAACGCTCCACTATGAAGCATAAGATTAGGCCCGCCCACCAACGTCCAGGTTAAAAACTAGCCAAGGGGAGGGCTCTCTTGGAATCAGAATTCATATAAAATCAAAGAATCTCACTGCAAAAAACGAACCCATATGTAGTTTTGGTTCGTCGAGACCTGAGCAGGAAAAACGCAGTATTAAAAGTTCTTCAAATCTTCCTGAAGTTTAGATCTCGAAGTTCTATAAGTCAAACAACATTTCAAACAACAGAGATGTGTTAATAATAAATGTATCACTCTCCAAGTTGTCGTGGAGATATTTACAGGTTAACCGAAGTCTTGTGCGATGTCCACTCAGAACTTTTGAGCATTTTGAGTCCCCGTTCAAAAACATCATTTAAAATTATCAATTGTGTTTAAACATAGCATTGTTGGAATACCGAAATCCTTCCGGATACCTGATCTTGAAATGCGGCATACTCAACAAGGTATACGATGGTTCAACTTAATTATATAATGTGTAAACCTTCGTTGAGGCCCCATGGTTTGATTTGGTTTTTTAGGTTTTCTTAGGTTTTTTTTTATTATAGTCACCTTAACACTCTTGGATGTTGGTCAATACTAAAGCAATATTCAGTTTGTAAAAATAAAAAAGACGTATAACAGAGATATTTTATTTGTATCTACTACAATCTGTCAGTATGCTAGAGCTAACTTCAGGCACACGACCGTTTATCATTTGTTCGATTAGTATGCCTACATCCAAGAAAACGACCCTTCCAAAGAGTGTGCGGTGCAACATACATTTGTTACACACTATAATTCATTCAAATGAAAACAAATCTCTCTCCTTCCTCTCGCTCAACAATTGCAAATGCACTCGGCTAGCAGAAAGAAGCCATACAATAGCGACCGACAATCGAACCGCGCACCAAGCCACTGCTGCTGCCAGGCCTATGTGCGCAATTGTAGAGCAAGGTGAAAAAACGTAAACAAACCATCAGGACGTCTAGTTCACTACTATATCTGCCATGGGTACATTCGCCGCCGTCGTCGTCGTAGTCGTAGTACACAAATAGATCGATAATTTAGCAGCTACCATCACTCGTAGTAAGGGGGGTGGGTGGGGGTGATGAAAATCTATCGTGCTATGCTAATGAAATGGATAGCACTTTTTACCATGAGAGGTTTTATTTTTTTTTTCTGGCAAAAAGGGAGGGTGGATATGTTGTAGTTTTTGGGCTCCTATTGCATTGGAAGGTTGTGGTGGTGGTTGTTAGCATTGCACTATTTTCAGGCGCGGGGAGTTCAATCAGGCGAAAGAATAAATCTAGATTAGCTAGTCCAGGCCATTACCATCATGTCGTGTGCCGTCTACTATCGACGAAATGAACTTTCGAGTGAGTGAAAATCCCCGATGGGGAGATTGTTGGGGTAGTATGTTTTCCTCATCAGAGGTGTAGGGCCCTGTGATATCTACGGACTGGAACGAGCGTTTGTTTATGGGCAGAATCAACGACCGAGGATCGAGGAGAGGGCGGTTTGTTTTCATTCTCATGCAATTTAATACGTATTGCGGGGGAAGGTATGCAGCAACATTGCATTGATGTAGTAGGGAGGTGAGCGGTAGAAAATACCATCTGTTTGTAATTGGAGACGAAATGTTGAGGCGTAGTAGACGGAGTGATACACTAGGGTACTGGGAACTTGAGCTGGACTATTATGTGAGTGAACTTGCACAATGGCTGGAAAATTGGGATCCTTTAAATACATTTATTTTGAACTGATTCTCTGGACTTTCGGCTCAGTAGAGTTTTTTTTAAAGCTTAGAACCAATCACATTTGTCCAACGATCAGAATTTTCAAAATTTCCATTTCTTTAGGATTTATTAAATTCCATAAGCTTGATGTTTTGTATTTTGATTTAAAATTTAGTTCTCTAGATCGGATTCTAAAAATGGTTCAAGTGCTTTTAGAAACGATTTCCACATCGTCACACTGATTTGACGAATGAAAACTTATTATTTTGGAAAAAATTGCCAACACCATCGATCTCCAAAACAAAATTCAACAGAGGCAAAGCTTTCCAAGCACTTCTTGGCGCATCGACTCTCTAATCTATGCATCTGAGGGCACCAACCGCAACGTCCAAGACCGTCAGAGAGATCGCTTTCAGCCGGTACGGCTACCGGTGCATGGAACTACACAGCTCACGATGCGGAACAGCGACGAGGCGCCATCAATTTTCGTCTCCGTCGCTTCTAGAATGCATTCACGTTCCACCCCCTCTGCACAGCTCCCCGTAGTCTCTACATGATTCGGTAGTGAGGTCCACCGTGCACCTGAATGCACACTTTCCGCAGTGCACCACAACACGCTAGCAGTGGGGGGGGGGGGCTGGCCGTCACTTGGAGAAGCGGGCAAATCAACACGCGACCCTGTGCAATATTTCAACGACTCACCAAGGGAGACGCCATCCGCGATTGCCTGGATGTGTGTGCCTGTAGGGTTTTTTACGTTTTTGCCCCGGTAACGAGTCTCTCAGCTGTGAATGTGTTTACTATTGTGAATAATTTATCGTGTGTATGCAGTTTTACTCTATCTACGACGACGACGATTTTGTAGTAGACCAGCCGACGAAGGCTTTTTGCGTCGTTGTTTTGTGTATACCTTTGAACTCTTCACAGCCGGATTGAAGCGGCGGCTGGTGCAGTTGCAGTGGAATGGAGGTGTGCAGGTGTGTGGGGATTGTTTTGCTATTGTTGATTACGTCGAATCATATCGCGATGATTGCACTCTCGCCGACGACCGAATGCATCGTTAGAAGAAGAAAAAAGGTTGGCAGAGGAAAGGGTGGCTCTATTATAGTTATTAGGGGGTTCATTGTTATTGTTCGACCGGTACAGGGACAGGGGGTGATGAAGGGGGTATAATTCGAGGAATCACGGCCAGAGGCTAATTAGGGACAGGCCCGCTGGCGCCAATCAGCCGACGACTGTATGGCGATACGCGAAGATACGCAGTCGTCGCACATGTGAATGTTGGTGAGGCCGGCGGTGGAGGCGGTTGAGTTGAAGTCACACAAATTGGATTATGTGAGGTGTGTGAAATGTACATCGGAGATCGCGTGCGCACGTACACTTGGAACAGCTGGCATCGCAAAAGGCTTATCAGCTGGACGCTTCATCCCACATAACCTTGAATGCAGCTTTCCTCATTGGTGGAAGAAGGCGAGTGTAGGTGTCTACTCAGTGGAGTAGCGGGGGGGGGGGGATATAGGGTGGGATCTTTTGCAGGAAGTCAAGGAAGTTTGCAAAGCTCTTTTAAGCTAGCTCCAAACAGCTAGAAACCAACAGATAATGCTTGCGACTAGCATTCATACTCAATGTGTAAACACAGGTGATCCCATACAGTATAATGGGCGAAATCAACGCCGACCGCATCCGAATCCAGTGCAATTTATGATTGGGTAGGAATGTGTTCACGTGATATTCGTTTGGTTGGAAGCCGAGAAACCCTAAATCACTGGGATTTTGGATAAAAGAGATGGGTTTACGTTGGTAAAAGATGCGCAGCAAGCAAAAATGCTCGCTCTAAGGCCACCAAGCTCCTTATATCACAAAACACCACTTGTTATTATTACAATTCAAACCCGGTGACGACGACGACTACGACAGTAACTGTTACTGTTAACGAGCCTGGGATTGAACCCAACTTCTGCTCATTAAGCAGAAACGGTTGCTCTAATATCACAACAAATCATTTCAACCAAAAATTGAGCTTATAATATCACCATTCAAACCCAGTAATTGCGGCGACGACTGCACTAATTTTTCTAAGTAGATTTTATGAAAACAAACTATTTACTAAAATGATTTTAAATTCAGATCGTGAATTGGTGATTAAAACTAAAAATTGAGGCATAGAGAAAATTGTGCAAAGTCTCGAACTTAGATTTTTTTTCCTTGGTTTGGTTTCCGTCGATCTTGTTTTCCGTGCTGAGCACCAATGCTACCGACGCCAGGGAGGCAGCTCCCACACCTGGACCCTACCTATCGACCCATCAACTCATGAACCGGGGACCAACGGCTTTACTTCCCTCCCGAAGGAAGGCGTGATCAGAGATGTTATGCCTCAGAACATCCAGGCGGCGCCGAGTGGGATTGAACCCAGGCCTACTGGGGTGAGAGGCAATCACGCTTACCACTACACTTAAGTCTCGAACTTAGACAAACTATGACAATTTAAACAACAAATTTAAAGATATCGGATATAGGAACTTTTGTAGCACCTCAAATATCGACAAATCATAACTCCGGGACGTTGTATAGATAGCAGTCAAAGAAAAAATCTCATTTTATGGATCGAGGAAAGTTTGCTGCATGCGTCTAGGACTTGAAATATCCATCTCGAAAAAAAAAATGAAATGGATTAAATTTTAAAGATTTTGGAACATTGTTTTAATGCTGTGACTTCAACATTCGAGATCTCTAAGGCCTAGAACAATTTTTGATATTTTGAATAAATAGAATGTACATTAAATGCTTCCGAAACGTAGAAAACATTTTATGATCCTGGACATCGCAATTCTTTTTGAAAAATCTGGATGTTTTTTTTTTTTGATTCCAGGATTCCGGAAAAAATACAATACAATTTAATGGACTAAAAAAAGAATTCAAGCTTCTGTGACATGATTTTTTTTTTCTCGATGTTTGAACAAAAACTAAAGCTAGCGAGCTTCAAAGATTTTTAAGAATTCTTATCTTTGAAAACATGCCTACACAGCAAAAAAATAATTTTGATATCACATCAAAGTGGATGCACTACAATCATGTCGAAAATTTCATGTAATTTTTATGACCACATAAATAAACAAATGCAGTAAAAGCAGCGTAATGTCAGTTCATGCATTGTATTAATGATAATTTTGTCCTTTTTAGCAAGTAATATTACACCATATTTTCGACATGATTGTAGTGCATCCACTTTGACGTGATATCAAAATTATTTTTTCGCTGTGTAGAGCATGAACGTTTTCTTTGATCGTTCTCCGACACCTAAGGCTTGGATAATTTCCAAGATCACAAAGTATTGAAGCCAGGACATTGGGATCTGATTTTTTTTTCTAAAAAATAATGTAATGAGTCAATGACCTGAGGAGTCAGGTTGGCCACTGAATTTAATAAATTAAATTCCCGTTTTTTTCGGGTGGCCAAGATATTTTTCTGAGATTTATATAAAGAAAATACCGGAATGACTAATTTCAACAATAGGTGTCACTGAAAAAAAACAGCTACGAGTCTCGAGATATTATGTTTAAGGCAAAGAACCAAAAAATCACCAAAATTAAAAAAAAAAAAACAGAATTTTGAAAATGTGTGACGCTCCAGGATCGCAACATATTTTCAAATTATGTACCTTAAAACATGACACAATTTGAATGTCTATAATAGTATCTGTTACTGATTGAATGCTTTTGATTTTTGATGAAGGATAGGCTAGGCCAGTTTTTTACATTCTTGTGAACTTTTCGATATTCCGACTTAACAAAACCTAAAACTTAAATATGACACTATTTTCAAGATCTCAGATTAACAAAAAAAAAACTAAATCTTGAACTAAGATGACATTTTAGGATTCTAACACATCAAAGAATTATCTGGAGAATTTGGATAAGAATGTCAAATGAGTTTTGATGAGAACAGTGGTCCTCTAAAATTCACTCTATAGGAATTGACAAGTATTTCAAGAAAATTGTCAGGAGCACTAAAGGTGCAATCCAATAATAGTATTGGAATTATGAGTAGAATTCCAGGAAATTCTTTAGTATCTCTGAAGGAATTCTGAAAAAACATTATGATGATGTGGATACAATTCTGACACTTTCAGTTATTCAATCACTCAAGCAGTCAGAAAATTCTCAGATCTCCAAATGATTATCGATAATAATTTCAAAAGCATTCAATATAATTTTAAAAAAATCTTTACATAATGTAAAGCTAGTATGATAATAATTACATGGAATTTTCGGCGGGGTCCCTAGAGCAGATTTTGAACATTATTTCCAAACAATTATGATTTGAATTCCAGGAAATCCAATAGAAAATCCAAATTCTATCGAGAGTCTCATGAGAATTCCAAAGAGAATTCCAAGAATTCAGAGAATCCCATTCTTCTAACGTCATTTTAAGAAGAATTTCAAAGGAATTATCAGGAAATTTTCCATGCAATTTTTAGGTGGAATTCAAGAAAATTTTGAAAGAATACTTTCAAAATTCTTAAGAGCATACCAACAGATTTCTGAGGAATATTCAAGGGAATTTACAGAAAAACTATGGAGAGAAATTAAATCAAATTTTCGTGAGAATTATAAAGAATACGAAAATAAATGTACAGTGAATTTCCAAAGTATTCTGGAGAAAATTCCTATTCCGAATCAGTTATGGTGAAACTTTCTAGGAAATACATTAACACTCCGAAAACGGTGAGTAAAATACTTTACGCCGACTACGAAGCCTCCGAAAAACGTGTAACAGCAAGTTTGCAATGACATAACTTAGCCATTTCTTGATGAATTTCAAAAATGGTGGTTCCTCTAGAATTCCTAGGCTCTGTAGAATATTTAAAATGGAGAAAGAGTTAATATGGTCGTCTATTTTTTTATTTCAAAAGCGAAAAGAGTCGTTACACGTTTTTTGTTATTTAAGGAGTGTTTATGGGTTTTGCAAGTGGCTTAAGACCCATAATTTAGATTAATCGGCACAAATGCTCATAATTAGCCAGAATACAGTCATGGTTCCTATACGTGGAACCTGGAGATGATGGAACGGTCCTCGAAAGATCCGTAAAAGTGGTCTATCCATAAACCCCTGATCCTAGAACTTCGTGGTTTTTTCGAAAACATTAGGAACTGTGATATAGGAAAGAATTTAGGTTCAGTCTAGTCTAGTCTAGTCTACACATACACAGCCAGTACTTGAAAGAATCCTGGAAAATGATACATCTATCATTTTTCTTGTCATTATTAATGCCTGCTGCACATCAAGGATGTGAAACAAACAATAAAGCGGCCAGGCCTACTGTGTAGCGTTAAGTTAATTTTTGTGGAAGTGAATGTTTACCATGTCTACTTAATAAGTATAGACAGTGGTTAACATTTAATCCACAGGTAATCAAAGAGCGGGGACATACCGTACCAACCGCTCCGTATGCAGGATTTGAAAATAGGCTATATAAATTGTTGGGAGTGACAGAGCTAAGAAAGTTAATGTACACTCCTTGATTGTCCGATCTCCTGGGATGGAACACAGGTATTTACCCCTTGTGTTCGAGCGTACAGACCTCCCTCCGTACAAGCGTGGACGGCACCGCCAACCCACTGCCATACCTCAATCGATCCAGCCGACCTCAGTCGAAGGACAACAGAGAGCGGTGTGCGGACGTAACCTATACGGAGGGAATGCTGTATTCGCCTAGGTTATAGCGCCCTTGCTCGCTACCATTTTCTTCTAGCGGTTGGGACCTAAGCACTAACTCTTGTCCTAGCCCTATATGGCATATGGTTATAGCGCCATTACTCGCTTTCTGAAAAGAGAAGAAGGGAAGGGAAGGAGAGAAAAAGGACTTGGGAAAAGGAAATGCGGAATTCCTTTCCTCATTAGTATTTGTATCGTCAACTTTTATGAAAACTATATAAATAAATCATTCTTCCTTGGTCAGAGGTATTATTACGACATTTGAATAAGATTGTCTTATCATTTCCCTAATAAAAATAACCATAAAAGAGAGCTTAACGACGTGTTCGGGGTATCATCCAAACCCTATGTGGGATGGTTTACCTATCCCAAATACAGTTCGTTTATGGTATTTGTTTATTAGGGTTGTTATTCAAAATTTAATGTTATAATGATCAACATAGCTTTGGATTATCCAATATAAATCGGTAACACTGTCCTGCAACCGATGTAGGAAGCACCAAAGAATATATATAGACAAATCTCAAAAACACAGTTTTAACTGATAGTACTTTATAAACATCAAACTGTCCAATATTGGATCCTGCCAATTATTAGCACCAGAATAAATTGCAACGGACTCACCAAATTGATCCATGAACGATGTCTTGTTACAGTGATCTCCATACTCAACGGTTGGTTGACTGGGCTCGAAAAAAGGTTTTCCTATTCTTAGTATCGGACAAGCGAACCAAAAATCCTGTATGGCCAATCAGTTGATTAGTCAGATGATGAAAGCACAATTGTGGCTGAATGGATTCAGGCTGCTAATCGGAGAATCTGACCCACTTGTAAGGAACACAAAGAGCCACAAAGAACAACCAATGGTGCTAGGTTCCGAGATGATCAGTGGTTTAAGAACTCTGGGGTGGCAAATAGTTGAAGGAACACTAATTACAACTACACAAAAGTCTAGAAAAAACGGAGCAAAAATTGACGGCTGAAAATTTTCTAAGTCTCTCTTCGAGCACAGCTCACTACGATCACGACTACCAATCTAGGAACTGTGATATAGGAAAGAATTTAGGTTCATGACATAAACATGGTCCCGGATGGCCATCGGACCGTTCTCCGAAAGATCCGGAACATCCGTAAAAGTGTTCAATCTATGAAACTGATCCTTGAGCTCCGTAGTTTTAGAAAAAACACTAGGAGCTGTGATGATTGAATGAATCTGGGGTCATGACAAACATGGACCCTGATGCTTTGAGACTGTTCTCCAAAAGATCCGAAATATCCGTAAAAGTGTTCAATCCACGAAACTGATCCTAGATTTCTACGTTTTTTTCGAAAGCATTTGAAACTATGATATAATAAAGAAATTGGGGTCATAACATAAACCTGGACCCAGATGACCATGGGGCCGTCCTCTGGTAGGTCCGGAACATCCGGAAAAGAGGTCAACCAATGAAACTGATCCTAGAGCTCTGCAGTTTTTTCAAAAAAACATTAGGAACTGTGATATAAGAATTTGGGGTCATGGCATAAACATTGGTATGGGATCTTTGTTTGGAAGTTCTTTAACATCCGTAAAATGGTCAATCCATAAAACTGAGCCATGAGTTCCACGGTTTTTTTTCGAAAACACGTTTAACTGTGATATAGGCAATAATTTGGGGTCGTAACATAAACATGAACCCGAATGACCATGAAACCGTTTTCCGGAAGATCCGTAAAAGTGGTGCATCGATGATATTGATTCTAGAACTTCGTGTTTTTCTCGAGAACATTTCGAATCACGGTTTTTTCACAGTTTCATGTATGAAACATGTTCCGGATCTTCCGAATGACGGTCCAATGGCCATCCAGGTTCTTGTTTATGTCACGACCCCAAATTCATTCTTATAATATAGTTCCTAATATTTTTTTTAAATAAACTGCGGAGCTCTAGGATCAGTTTTATGTATTTACCACTTTTAAGGATGCTCTAGATCTTCCAGAGGACGGTCTCATGCCCATCCAGGTCCATGTTTACGACCCAACCTAATTTGTTTTTCTTATATCACAATTCCAAGAGCTTAAAAAAAAACTGCTGAGCTCAGCTTCATGAATTAACCAATTTTACCGATGCTCAGAATCTTCCGAAGGACGGTTCCATACCCATCCGGGTCCGTGTTTATGTCACGACCCCAAATTCTTTCTTATATTACAGTTTCACGTGTTTTCGAAAAAAATGTGGAGCTCTAGGATCAGTTTCGTGGATTGACCAATTTTACGTATGTTCCGAATCTTCCGGAGGGCCGTTCCGTTATCTCCGTACATAGGAACCATGACTGTATTCTAGCTAACTATGAACATTTGTGCCCATTAATCTAATTTATGGATCTTAGACCACTTTCAAAACCCATAAACACTTCTTTAATAACAAAAAAACGTGAAACGACTCTTTTCGCTTTTGAATAAAGTAGACGACCCTATTTTAATCTTTTTACAATCAAAATAATCTACCCTAGGAATTCTAGAATTACCACAATTTTTGAAATTCACCAAGAAATGGCTAAGTTATGCTAGTGCAAACTTGCCGTTACACGTTTTTTCAGAGGCATCGTATTCGGAGTGTTAAGAAACATTTTTCAATCGACAGAATTTAATACAATTTCAGAATTGAGAAAATTCAAGGATCAATTTCATGAAGTAAAAAATTAAACTAAGCTTGGGATCTGGAACCACAAAATGTATCCATTTATCTAATTCGTATATCAAATCATGAATGATGAATCGTAGATGAATTCTTCTCAAGCATTCGGTCAAACGGCATTCCGCTAAATAGACGGACACCTATTGTATTACATAACAACATTATAACTTATAGTTTATGATTTCGCAGTTTTTGGAAATATGTTTTTCAATTTAAGCGAAGACATATTTAGGTGTATCATTTCACAGTGTTTAATATAAACAGACAACATCTGACATCATCGGTGGCAATCTATCGCGAACAAATGTTCCATCGTTATGACCATTTTTAAAAGCGACGAATCACCCTGTATGTATCTACTAATTTTGAAGTTACAGCAAATATCTATCAGTCCAGCCCCATCGCGTTGCTCAGTTTTTGAATGCCACCCTCAACACATGCTTAGACTTGTGTCACAAACAGCGTACTCATTCGGATCTGTTAAGTTGTAGCGCCATCCAGACCGCTCTGACAAGCACTTTTCTCCTGCCTGTCCCCGCCCGGTCGCACTGGTCTGGAATGACGTTGCGCATTCAAGCTGAATAAATTATATCACTCGCACTCAAACAGACGTGCTATCGCCACGTGAGTCTAACGCCACCTGACCCTGACCCCACGTCACCAACAAACGCCACCGTCGTCGTTGTCATCGTCATCACCGTTGACCAGCACCGTGTCCAGTCCATGCACGCTGCTGCTGTTGGCCGCGGCAGCAGTCCATCAGCAGTGCGCCGAACTGCGAACGCTGCTTATATGCCGGCTTCTGCCAGCGACGACGTGCTTCGAGTGGTTGACCTTTTTTATTCTCTCCAGAGTTCGCCTATAGACGCCGAGTATCGAAGAAAATTCTATGGACTAATAAATTATTCAATATGTCTAACCCTTTCCAGCGCTGCTGCCGCCGGGAAGCACCCAAGTGGCGCTATACCTTCTCGCGGTGTTCCAAAAAATGCTACCTCCAAAGCGAAGCAGTTGACGAAATAAAACTTCTTACCCGTACGGTGTGGTGTGTGTGTGGTGAAATGAAGCACTATAAAAGTTCATTAAATTATGCATTATAGTAGCGATTTTGGCTATATGGGAAATCGATTTCGATTTCGAAGGTTGTCTTGGAATGGAGGAACACATTTTACTTGGTAGAAATCGAAGAATGAAATGTGGCTTCCCGGCATAAGACCCGAAGGCACATGTTTGGGGCACGTGTTTCTAATTCACTTGAATTTAACATGTCTTCGAATGTAGGTATCCTGAAACGTGGAAGTGCCAAACGCATACACAGGTAAGACCGCCAGGGCAGGACTGCTGCCATGACAGCTGTTTTCTCAGCCTTGCTTCGGGAAGATTGCACAACTGGCTTCACTCAATTCTTAGTATGTACAGAGAAAGAGCTGTGGAAGCTTGTTATCAGTAAATAGCGATCTACGTCGACATACAAAGTTGCACTGCGCGGTAAAGTACCTGTGTATACGAATGCGATATTTTTTTCCTTCTTCTGCAATAGCGCCAGGGTGCATTACGTAACATCGCTCCATCGCCGCCGCCTGCAAAGATCTTTCTCCTCAAAGAAGAGGGGTGGCGTCGATAGCAGAATTGAATTTAAAAAAAAAAATGCAAGCTGAAAAAACAAACACCGCGCCCGTGTGGTGATAAGCGATAAGAAGCGGAATGAAGCTCAGAGGTGCAGTCAGGGATGGGCTGGAAAAGTGGAAGACTTGGACTCTGATTTTGTTAGTCAGTTTATGTACCAATCGAAGGGTTGAGGAAGGTTTAATATCTGCGGAGTTTTTCCGTGAATATATCATAGGCAAAACATGCCTATGAAGTCGGTAATCAATAACGTAAGGAAAATCAACTTGAACTACATAGGGTAAGTGTGCCAGCGTTTGGATTAAGATTTATGTTTTAGTTCGGTATCTCGAAAAAAAATCTATGTTGCTATCATTTTGATACCCTTGGAACTTTGCACACAGGATATCGGATATCTTCAGTACGCTAAGTTTACCTCTGTTGTATTCCCATTTAATTTTTTTGATACTCTTGAAAATCTTCTGCAGAACACTCTTTGAATTCACTATGCAATGCTCTACAATTTTTTTAATAATTCTTGCAGTAAAGGGTGTCCACGATGAAATTGCCACACTATGAAATTGCTCTAACTTTTTAACCGTTGGGTTGAATTTAATGAAAATTTGGGTGGATTTAGTTCATAGTGCATTATTTACATCCTGCAAGTTTTAAAGTCCTGTGATCAAAACTCGCGGAAATGGAGTCGAAAGAACAGCTCGTGCGTGATAAAATCTTGAGCATTCATCACGAGAACAAGTGTCGCGAGTGATTAAGCGGTTCGAGGAACGGTTGACCACCGATCGGAAGCCCAGAAGTGAAGGAAAAAGTATTCCGTACAACACCAAAAATCACAACCGCGTAGTTGGGGCCTTCAACCGAAATCCGAACGCCTCCGTTAGGGATGTGGCTAAGAAGCTGCACCTAAGCCGATGTTTTGTCCAGAAGGCCAAAACTAAGGCTGGGCTTCGAACGTTCAAGGTACAAAAGGCCCCTAATCGCGACGAGAAGCAGAACAAGTCCGCCAAAACCCGTGCCAGGAAGTTGTACCTCAACATGCTGACGAAAGTTGAATGCTGCATCATGGACGACGAAACATATGTGAAGGCCGACTTCAAACAGATCCCCGGCAATCTGTTTTTCACGGCCAAGGATAAGTTCAGCGTTCCGGAGCATGTCCGCACTCAGAAGATGTCCAAATTTGCGAAGAAATTCCTGGTTTGGCAAGCCATCTGCACGTGCGGGAAGCGGAGTGCACCTTTCGTGACCCAGGACACGATGAACGGACAGGTGTACATAAAAGAGTGCCTCCAGACGCGGCTGCTTCCTCTCCTGAAGGCCCACAACGTCCCAACAATCTTCTGGCCGGATTTGGCCTCATGCCACTACTCCAAGGACGTGCTGAAGTGGTATGCGGACAATAAGGTCAATTTCGTGCCGAAAATGTTCAACCCTCCCAACACTCCGGAGCTCCGCCCCATCGAGAAGTACTGGGCGATTATGAAGCAGCACCTTCTTAAACGACCTAAGGTAGTGAAGACAGCCGAGGAACTGAAAAAAGTATGGGTTTTCCTGCAAAAAACGGTTGATTCACAGGTTGTGCAGAATCTTATGGCCGGGGTTAAGGCCAAGGTGCGGGCATTTGCGTATGGACTGTAAATAAAATACGAGTAAAATGGTAAAATGAAGCTTAATAGTTATTTCTCAATCCCTGAAAATTTGATGGCAATCGGATGAAAACTCGAATTTTGCGAATCAATTTTGTGTGTGGCAATTTCATCGTGGACACCCTTTATTACCTAGAAATTCCCGGAGACATCTCCTGGAAATTCAGTTAGACATTATTCCAGGAATTCTTTTTTAGTTATGCTCAGGGCTCCCATAGATTTTTATGAATACTCCTCAGAAATCCCAATGAACACTCCTTTGAATTCCCTAAAAAATAATCACATTGGAATACTCATCGAAATGTTCCTTAAAATTTCGTTGTAACTATCCTTGGAATTCAATTCTTTTGGAATTTCTTCTCATTAAGAAATGCTTTGGAGTTTAAAGAGACAGTGAAGGATTAGTAATTTCCATTCCATCCCACTACCTCATTTGCTTATCCTTGACAGATACGCGTATTTCGTCTACAATGTGCAGACTTATTCAGTGTCTTGTACTAATACTCAACTGAAGAAAAACATCGCATTTTACCGAATATATATGAACACAGGTACATTTTCACTTAGAAGCTAGGTAAATTTAAATTTAATTTCCTGTAGGAGCAGGTACTCCGCTGCTTACTGGTTGATGTGTCCAAAGTTACTTGAAAAACCACGTGTGTCCGTTTCCTTGATCCCTGTTGAGTAAAGTTGAATTCCGTTATTTGGTGATCTCGAGGCTCTCTGCAACATCCAATTTCCATGGCGTAGATACGGTTCATAAAATCGTGATGTCCTCCATCGATAGTTGGTGGTCCTCTGTGAAGATGTGTTCTGCAACCTTTGATTTGAAATCATACCTATGATAGGCCTTTTTCCTCTTGCTTTTTGGACTTATTAACCTCCGCTATATGTTCTTCAAATCTAGTTGCTAAAGTTCTCTTGGTTTGTACTACGTATATTTTGTTACAATCATTACAGCTTATTTCATATACATCTACTTTACCTAAAACATTAACTGGTTCTTTAGTGGATCCTAACAATGATTTCAACTGGTTATGTCTACTGGTGAAAACTAAATCTAATCCGAATTGTTTTAACTGTGATCTTAGCTTACCAGTAATATCTCGATCAAATGGAACGGACACTCGTTTCAAGGGTTCAGGTGCTGCGGTGAGGGTTGTAAATAATCTCCTTTGTAAAATTCCCGCTTTTTTTTTTTATCAATCCGTTGAGTCTCGCTGTTTCGAAGATGTACTGTAATTCCTTATCCTTTCCTGTATCGCTGAGTGGAAGAGTCTGCATCCGATGAATCATGTGGTGGAAGGCGGCCATTTTATGCTGGAACGAATGGTTGGAAATATAGGGAATAACTTTTTTGGTGCTTGTTGGTTTCCTGTAAATTTCGTATTCAAGCGAAGATTATGATGACGATTTCCTGATGACTAGAATATCGAGAAATGCGAGTTTCCCGCCTCTTTCTACCTCGTGAGTGAATTTGATATCCTTGTGAATTCTGATGATCTCATCTAAAATTTGTGGAAGGGCTTCCCGTTTAACTACGCTGAAGATATCGTCTACAATCCTCCACCAACATCCTCTCGTTGTTTTAATAGCCAGTCCTCTAAATGGTTGATCGCTTCCTTGGCCGGTACGCTGGGAAAATGAGTTGTGACGTTGAAAGATACCATACTCTCGTCCTCGTTGATGTCTCCTGAAGATTGTAGTTGCTGGGTGAACTCCTGGGTGTTACCAACTGCTTTACTCTGGAACTGATTCGGCATACTCTGGAACTCTCTGACTAGCCACTTCGCTAGTTTGCGGGTGGGGAAACCAACTGCAGACACGATCTCTCGCATTTCATTCCCCGGTTTGTGGACTTTGGGGAGACCTTCGATTCTGGGTAGAGGATCTTTGGAGTTGTTTTCAGAATTTCTTTGGAATTCTACTCAGTTTGAATGTCTCATAAGAATTCACTTGCCTTTGACGTTGTCTCTGGAAATATTCTAAGATTTAATTGAAATCTTCCTTTTAGCATATCCCCTATCCTAAAATTCCCTTGAAATTATGGGTGCAGTTTCGAACCCCTTCGGATACGGTGGTGTTTAAAGTTTGCTCTCTGTTTTGTGCGTGCGTTCGTTTCCATAGTTTCCGGCTGCATTTGCCTGATCAGCGCAGACACTCTGCCTCCCGGACGGTTATACGTGTGTGATTGGTGGTCTTCTCGCTTTCCGAGAAGTTTTAGAATCGAGAAAGAAAACATGATTCATCTTGTTTGCAAGCATTTTGGCGCTATCTCCGTTGTTTGATTTTTTCTCCCGGACCAGAAATGTGTGGCATCGCGAGTGATAATTTTAATTTCAATTTTTGAAAAAAAATAAGTGTTTTCGATCGAAAGTGTTCCAGAACTGCTGTTGACATGTTTCGCAGTTGGGTGTGGTGAAATTCATCCAATTCCGTATCACAAAATCGCACACCGATTCCTGTTTTTTTTTGCCGTTCGACGACGACGGGTGCGCTTTCGCGAGAGTGACGTTTATTGGATCCATTTCTTTAAACGGCTGTGTTTTTTTTTTTGTAATCAGCGGTTGTAAGTGTGCCTACGAATTGCATTGCCTCCTGGGAGGCCTGTTCATCGAGAGTCTTTCAGAGACGATAGTTTTTGCTTAACTGCAGAAGGATATAAATCGTCCTCTTACGTATGACAGAATCAGGTAAATCAAGTATCGACCTAAGTGATAAGGTAAGAAGATTTGCAAAAGTTATTTTTATGAACGCTAATTAATTTATTTCATAAGTCACAACAATACACAGGTGTGAATGAACTCGGAGTGAATGATAAGAAGATGCTGTGGCATCCAGATAGGTTGTTCCTCCGCTGAACTATTTTGGTTGATACTGGAGCTTTCGGTGTGCGTGCGTGCGCGCGTGTGTGTGTGTGTGTTTTTTCTTTTTTTTTGTGTTTGTGTGTGTGTTGCGGTCCTTTTTTTTTGGCGATTCGATGCTGGAGGGTAGTGAACATATGTATTATATGGCTTGGTACGTGGTACATCTTTACTACGATGGAAGTGATTCGTATATTTGTTTTCTTTCTTTTCCGGCTTTGGTTCAAATAGCTAAATCTATTGATCTAGACTGAATACTTTCAACCCATCGACTGTGGAATAGCGTAGGATCCACATTGTAAAGATGCCCTATTTTCAGCTTTTCTACAGGCTGGAGTTATTGTTTGAACCATTTAGTTTATCAATTTAAATTATCTGTATAACAAGCATTCTTTCAGGTTAATTCAAGAATAGTTTGATGATGATAAATCTTCCTAATATTCACATTACAGTTATGACCTGATCCTGTCAGCCTCTCCGCGCATCAGACTGTTATTTTTCAGTAACTCCACATAATAATTGTGATTTCATATCTTCCTCCTTCAAGATGGATGTTTAAGATACACATACTTTGCTAGCTGACAAAATGGGGTCATTGCTGTATAATTATTCTCATTTTTCAGCCTTCATTCAGACTGGATCTATTGATTTAAATTATTTAAGTTTTCTTCCAGCTCTTCGATAACGGAACATCATTTAATTTATACTGTAATGATTCACTCTTACAGCTTTCAACCTGGTTTTGTCTGTTGATTTGATTTGTTTGAATTGGTTTTCAGCTCTTTGGTGTTGGCAGTCGCGGGCGGTCAATTTTGCTCATGCTCATGCTCTAAGTTTATTTTCAGCTTTTCGATGATGGAACGTCTTCAGATTTATATTATAATGATCCACCATTTTGTTTAAGCCTCAGGCAAATCCAAGTATAATGCATGATAACACTGATTCATTTAAAACCATGGTCATATAACTTATCAAGGTGAATCCTGATCCAACGAACCCAACTTACTAACAAAATCTCCTTTCCTGTGTCTTTTGTTGGGGTGCAGAGGTAAACACGGCCCACAAACAACAAAGGTCACTCTGATATTCCTTCCCTACCTGATTGCAAGGACGTGGCCGGCGCCGTTATTGATCTACAAAACATGGAGTTACTGAAACTTTTACATAGAGAATGGATGGTAAGTCCCAGCCCCATTCAGTTGATTCATTGTACAATTTAACTGATCCTGATCAATCACGGATTAGCAACCATTGATATGTGCAGTCAGTCTAAGCTAAGCTAAGCTATCCTAAAATTCCCCTGAAATTATGCTCTGGATTATTTTTTGTTGCACAGGAATCCTGTAGTAATGAACATTAGAAATTCCTATGAATAATCATTAAAATTTCCATTGGATCCTATTCAGGGTTTACTTGGAATTATACTCAGAACTACCTTGGCATTCTCCGAGAAGAGGTCATTGCGTGCTCTCAACTCAGTGTTCTAGATGCAGAAAATATGCCATTTTTCAACAAATTGGATACCTGCCGATAATCAGTCTGTTAACTGTAGTTACTATAACAAAAAAACAAATGTGAGTACACCTCTAAGAATTTACATTTAAAAAATCTTCAAATTGACGTTCTAAGATCACGAATAGTTTATTTGGTTGTGAAGTAATCTCTTCTCCTTCTTCTTTCCTTTATTTAACGTCGGTCTCTGTTCCGCAATCTAGTGCCAATCACCGACGGACATCGATTGCCATCCATTGACGGCAATCGAATGTGCAGGAAGGCAGCTTCCACACCTGCGTAGGATATCGCACCCATTCAACAACATACATGGGCCGGGACCAACAGCTTTACTTCCCTTCCGAAGGAAGACGTGACCAGAGACTTTTATGCCTCAGAAAAATCCCACCGACCTCGACTGGGATTGAACCCAGACCCATTAGGGTGAGAAAGCAGTCACGCTTACCACTACACCACCACCGGCGTCGGCTAGTAATCTCTTCTGAAAGATTTAATTTTTTTTTAAATCTCACAAATCCAGGGTTGTAGCCGGGAGGGGTCTAGGCACTTCAGAGCAAAATCAAAAAAGGAGGAATGCCAAAATAAGGGTTTTGGCCAAGTTTGGCTCAAATAAGCGCCCACATTTATACCCCGTTCACATTACAGCCTATATCACGTAATATAGGCTGTCTTGCAATGAGCACTCATACATAGCATTTCCAGTGAAAACTAGATGTATGAGTGCTCATTGCAAGACAGCGTATATCACGTGATATACACTGTAATGTGAACGGGGTATTAAATAGATAAAATTTTAATTTGCATGGTTCAGAAATCATAACGAATTCTTATTTCTATTATTATGGTCAAAGATCATCTTCAACACACTTGAACGACAACACTGTTAGTGGAAGAGTCGAAAGCGCTACCTAAAATTAGCTAGGAGCCATTATCAAAAGGGTCAAAACTACCACATTAATTGCTACGTTTCACCTGCGCAATATAAAACAAAAATGTGCCACAACATGCATCAGTGCATCGAGATCTTCGCCTACTGTACTGCCACAGTAATCACCCAAATGGAACGCGGCGTCGACGTCGTCTTCATCATACAGAAGCATAAATGTCACCTCAGCTGTCTCATATCGCTGCCCACCCACCTCCCTAAAGCAACCCAGAGCGATGCACAGGCAGAGATCCAATCCGGAACATTCTACTGATGACCCTCTTGTCCTCGCTCGCTCCGGTGCACCGCACAAATTGCGACCGTTCAGAGTGAGTGTCTAATTGTTGTCTTCCGTCTGAGTTCTGATCGCGCGGTTGAAGGTTTGAAGGACAGTCCCCACTTATGGCAAACCACAGAAGAAGTAAGTGCGTACCTATGTGTCGTCGTCGTCGTCGGTCGTCGGTCGTCGGTCGCCGTTATCGTCATGTGGGATGACGTTGCCGTCGGTGGTGCGAAGCAATATTGCACCATAGCGACATAATAAATTGTACCGAGAGTGCACAGAGGAGGAGTAATAAAATTTAAGACGCACCACAGTTTGTTATTGCCGGTGGAACGACGACGACGGCGACGGCGAGGACCGCGAGAAAAACGCAGCGCATTGGAAATAATAACAACTGCAACATATGCAACCGTTGCGCTGTGTTGTTGGTGGAGTAGAGTAGGGTAGGAACATAAAAATAAAAATGTACGATATATTTATTTATAAATTTTGTGCCACGAAGAGAGGAAGACTTTGGCGTACGGAGAACGAGGAATATATGGAAGAAAAGTACATACTACGGGAGAAAATCCGAACGACGATGACGTTGATTGTTGACGACGATGACGCGCTCGAAAAATGCTATGATATGGGTGGCAATATGGTTTACCATCCGTCGACCGACGCCCTCCCCCTCTCTACCCGCCCTTTTGGATGCAACTGCAGTCATCTCGGTTCGTTGGGACGAGTCGTATATTGACCTAGAGCAATGCAGCGAGAAGTAATGAACACAAAACTGTGACTGCAATGACGACGACGATGTACCCCCATGTAGGCCCGACGACGACGGTCTCGTGATTAAAAAGCGGCCCGAGATTTGTGTGTATGTGTGGGAAGGAAGTGCAGCCACAATAGTTATTTTTAGTGCTCCGCGATGAGGATTAAAAATGCATTCGGGAAATTATGAATGCAATGCACGGCGGCAGCGGCGGCGGCGGCGACGGCGAATGGCAAGGGGAGAGCTTTCTGCGACTGATTTTGAGGTGTATTTGCATTCATGAGCCTTAGTACCGGATTAAGCGGAAGGTAATTGTTGCTGTTGTGCCGGGATTAACACCGACAGCCAGCGCACCCCCTGCAGTAGGTAAACAACAAGCGTGTGAAATATAGTCAAACTAGCTGGGTTGGGTAATTCCGGAGTGCACAATTGATAGGTAATTTTATGATTTTTATGATTACAACCATGTCGTAAAACTTTCATGTTATGAAAGGAGGGTGTCATGAAGCACTACTGGGTGTAATGTAAGGGGGGAAAATTGCGTAGGAAGAAGTTTGCACCGTTCAGAGAAATGGACAGGATTGGGCTTGGCTTTAACGATGTACTATATTGGAGAAATTTACCATATCCAATTGACAGTATTTGCATTCCATGGAAGTGTCCAAAAAATTACCTGTAAAGATAAGAAAAATGTTTATTAGAAAAAATGCTCCAAATAAGAATAGCAATATTTTATTTATTTATTTGTTATTTGATCTGTGGAGCATGATATCAGCTTCGATGAACTTTGATCCTGATATTAAAACAGGGTGTCGACTAAACGAAGAACACTAAATTCCCTGATTTTCCCTGATTCTTCAGTCGTTTTTTTCAGAAAAATTCCAGGTATAGAAAATCAATCACATTTTTCTAAATTTACAGGTTTAAGACATGTTATGAACCAGGTAATCAGTTAATGCAGCAACCAAGGTGCTACTTTATGATGATGTGTGAATTAAACTATCTTTTAATCTACAAGAACTCAAAGATAAAATTGTCATAAAACGATCGGTTTAATCCCAACAATATGCATTTTCATTACTAGCTTTATCGTCAGAACGTGTTCATATAGTGCATGATCCCGTTTTATCCTCAATTTCCACTCTTTGACATGTAATTTTCCTCACCTTTATTAGTTATTTTTCTGACTGTTTCTGGACTTTCCGCTAGGGATGTTTCCGCATATGAAACACTTGTCTTTAATCCCCCGTTATAAAATATATTCCCCGTGCACACTTCAATGCCCATCCCATCTCCGTTGTTATGGATAACACGTTTAACCAAACACTTGATCGTAGCGAGATACCTCCGAGGTAACCAATAAGCCCGCTAATTTGGATTGATTTTGCTATATAAAGCTAACATACGACTAATACAAGGCACATTATTAGTCGGATTATTATTAAGCAGGCTTGTTGGTTACCTGGGATTGAAACCCCCCCTCACTCTCATTCCATCATCATAAACGAAAATTTGATATTCAGAGTTGTGTTTTAACAAAATTAGAAATTTTGGTTCATATGACCCAGAGTTCAATATTTATTCAATCAATCAATCAGCAATCAAATTTTCCTCCCTCCAAGCAGGATCATTTTTCTGAATTTTCATTGGATAGCTTAATGTCTGAATTTATCCGACTCTTAGGCATACAATGAGGAAACAAGTATTCAAAAATATATCTCTTAACTTTTTGCCATTCTTCATGGCTGGTAGCGATCAATGCTGTCAAAAATAGTGATTTTCGTGACCATGTTGAAGAAATAAGTGACCAAATAGTGACTTTTTGCCATTGTTCATGGCTGGTAGCGATCAATGCTGTCAAAAATAGTGATTTTCGTGACCATGTTGAAGAAATAAGTGACCAAATAGTGACTTATAGTTGTAAAAGAGTCACTAAAAAGTTACCTAAGGGAAGAAAATTAGTCGTTCTGATGGCATACTAAATAAATGTTTGATGTTTTAGACTTATTCAATTAGAACCTCATAAACACTTAAGCATGTACGATAGGAACCTTTAATGGAACTTAAAGAAGTCCGAAAAAGTGGAAAATTTTAAACCAAAAATTCAATAGAAAGTTTATGACTAAACCTCCTAGTGTCTACTGCCTGGAAAAACCCAGAATTCCAAGGGAATCTTATCATTACTCAGGAAATTTAATATTTTATTTACTAAGGATATTCCAAAGAAAATAATGTATTTTAAAATAAAAACATTCAATATTCCTAGTTATTGCCATTCACACATTCGAAATCGGAGCATAAGTCCGCGTGGTGAATACTTCGGGAGTGAAGGGGATACTAAAAGGAGGATTACAATTAAATCTGAGAATAACTTCAGGAGATCTTCAAAGAAATTCGAAAAATAATTCCAGAAGAGATTGCCAAACAAATAAAGCGAAGAAATCTAAGAAATTTATGAGGAGAAATAAAAATGAATTCTTAGGAGGCTTTCAATGTGAGCAGAATTCCAAGGGAAGGAGTGAGATTAAAAAGGAAATCTGAAATAAATTCACTTGAAATTCTTAGAATCTGTCCATAGGATTTCTTACTCAGGAGAATTTCAAGACAATTCCTAGAAAAATGAAAAGAAAATTTGATTCGGAGGATATTTGCAAGAAGTATTCTAACTATATTCTTATGATATATTTTAGAGAATTCAGACAAGCGTTCCATGTGAATTTCTGAAATAATTCCATGAGTTTCCGGAGAATACGAGCGAATGATGAGGAGAACTCTAAGCGAATTTTCATGCTAAATCTCCGTTGCATATGTAATGGACTATTCTGAGGTCTTCAGAACAACTGGAAAATTCCCAAAATATTCCTGAAGCTAATGAAACTGCCTTGAAGTTCTTTTGTAGTTTGAGAAACTAACCTCATGCTCACAATACTTTTCATCATTGTTTTTAACTTCTCTAAACTTTTTCGGACTTCCTAAAGTTTCCACAATTTTCCTAACGATCATGAATCTTTTCTAAAGTTTTAACAATTCACTTAATTTCCCTAAACTTCTTTCAAATTTATGTAATTTCGCTGCTCTGGAATATCTCTGCTCTGAGGATATCTGTTCTTCAGTGAAGTTTTTTTAGCTTTTTAGCGAGATCAATATCTTTCTTGAAGTTCTCAAAACTTCTCTAAAGTGTTTGCAGTTCTCATGAAACTTCTTGTACTACTCTGAATTTAATTGAACTCAATTCTAAAAATCTTTAAGCTTCCGTGAACTTCTGGACTTATGTGAAAACGTCAATAATTTTCTCTAAAGTTCTCTGAAAATTTGGGAACTTTTTGAAACTTTCCGCTAATTTAGTGAAACTAATGGAACTGAACTCCCCTGAAATTCTCTTTGTTTTTGTAAGTTTGAAATTCTCCTGGAATGTCCATATAAGTTCCTGAAGTTCTCGGATCTTCCCTTAAGTTCCATAGACTTGTATGAAGTTCTCGAAATGTTTCTGAAGATCTCTGTACTTATTTGAAGATTTCGAAGTTATTCTGAAATTTCAGGAACTTCTTTAAGCTCCCGCAATGATATAATTAATCTAGTTCTATGACTCTCACTGAAGTTCTCAAGATTTGTCAATTTTCGAAACTAATTCATAGCTTTTTCAATAGTCTAGAGTTTCCTGATGTTTTTAAAACTTCCCAAAATATTTCTCAATTTCCATATAATTCTCTAGACTGCCCTGGATATCTTAGTATTTTTTTAAAAGAACCCACAATTTTACTGGAATTGATTTAATTGCCTTTGAGTTCTACTATTTTCCTTAAGATTTATAAAGTTTACAAACGATCACGGAACTTTGCCTTAAATCACTAATTTTCCCTGGAAAGTCCTGAAGTTTTCAATGCTTACCTTAATTTCTCTAAATTCGAAGTACTCGGAACTGCACTGAATATAACGAAATAATCTTGAAATATCTAAATTTCTTAGAAGTTCTCTGGAATTTCTTGGACATATCGGTGCTTGCTAAAAGTTCTCGCTTTTTTTTTTAATTAATGGAACTTCGTTGATGTTCTCTAATCAATTTAGCTAAATTTTCCAATTTTTTAGATCTCTAAATTTCCATGATATAACACCCTTGAAATACGCTCACATTTTCCGGATGTTCATATAATTTTTATTGCGTTCCAGAAATTTTCTCTGAGCAAACCGAAGTTTCCGAATATTCCCGGAAATTTTCTCGAAATTTCTCTAAGGTTTCTGCAATTTCCTCGAAATTTTTTTAACTGCCCTTTAATTCTATGATCTGTCCTTGATGTTCTCGGAGATTCCCTAAAGCTCTCAATTCTAATGAAGATCTCGGTTCTGCTTTAAAATAAATGGAATTTTCGTGAACACCTTTAAACTTCCCTGGAATTCTCTGGATTTCTGTGAAGTTTCTGAAGTTTTCATAAATTTTCTGAAGGACTCTGTACTGAATCTCTCGGAACATCTTAAGGGTTCTCGATTGTATTTCAGCACATCATGGAATTATCCTGAATTTGTCTAAGCTTACGCTTATAGATTTTTTAACCATTCCAATAGTCTGGGCTAAAATCTCGGGGACTTCCGCTTAAGATCTCTGGAATTACGCATGATCTCTACATCTAGTTTTTCTGAGATAAATAGAACTTCTTAAAAGTTACCACAATTTTGCTAGTAGGAAGCTTCAGGACATTAAAAATGTTGTGATCTTAGACGCATTAACGCATTTCATAAATAGCTTTCTTATTAGTAACGTGGAAATTATACGTCAAAGTTACGGAAAAACCTGGAAAACTCAGGGAACTTTATTTAGCCAAATGAGTGGACACCCTGTAGATAGAGAAGGACGATTAAACGAAAAAAAAACTCTATACAAGGTCGTCAACTTCGAATTGTTAAAAAATTAGAACAAAATGTAGGCCTTTCCTACACACTGCAAGAAAAATGATCAATCTTGAAGTAAATTCACCTTAAAAAAAAAGTTTAAAATAGTGACTGATTACAAGAAAAGGTGACTTTAGTGACTTGGTCTTAACAAAGGAGACTTTTAAGCGACTTGCTTGAAACAAGTGACTCGCTACCAACCCTGCATTCTTGCATTCACACAAAGACGCTTCAGCCCATTTTCAGAGGTTTAATTTTTGTTGGACCGGACTAAAGACAGCGCCACCGAGATACGCGCTAATCCACTTGGAGCATGAATTTTGTCACAACATACAATGTATAGCTCTACTCAAAGATGTAAATGGATTTTTACCAACCCTCTGGATCCCACTTGAACCCAGGAACGGCCCAAAATCATCAAAATTCAGTTTTCCAAGCAGAATCTGACGAATACCCATTCATAGGACTTTGACATTTCTTACAGTAATGCATCTATATTTTTTACAATACATATGCAGCTGGAGAAGACTATGTTCTTTGTTTAAGTAATTAAAATAAATAATTGGATCACCCACAAGCTCACAATTTTATTGAAGATTTTATTAATTTTCAAACATCCTAAAACTACACCGAGTAATTTAATTGTATGAGACTAGCGAGATCAGAAATGCTTTTCAGAGTAGTTAAGAAATATTTCTGTAATTTTTAAAGACATTCCCTGAGATTCACTGATTTTCTAGGACACCCTGTAAAACCTATTTTGCACAGTCACCGATTTCAACCAACCTTTGCCAAAATGCTTATTTTGATATTCTAAGAAAACGCTTTCTCGGATTTTGCTCTGAAGTGCTTGATTCCCTCTGGACTACAACCCTGGATTTTTTTATATCTAGTAACTATATCTTTGAATACAGATTACTCCGCAACCAAACAAGTTATTTGAGTTCTTGATTAACCATTTTGAACGAGTTTTAATGTAAAATTGGATAGATTTATCCAAATTTAATTTGCGTCATTGAAAGTACAATTGAAAGACAGATTATTGAAAGGACTCCAAATGATCAAAAAGGGCGCTTTTCATACCGCGCGGGTTTTGTTGTTTTTCAGATTTTTGGCCAGAAATTACCTCCACATTTTGGAAAACATATCTACTAAATGTGTTCTTAAAATATCTTTTTTTCTGTTGACGAAACTTCTCCGAAATTTACTTTCAATCCTCGTAACTTCTATTAGTGCCCCACCATTTTCGTAAATTTAATGGAACTGCTCTGAAGTTCTAAAAACTTTCCTAAAGTTTTCGGAACCTCGTTTAAGTTTTCACAATTCTTCTGATGATGTTCTTGAAACTGCCATTAAATTGATGGATTGGTAATAAAGATTCCTGAAGTTCTCTGGACTTTCGTCAAATTATTGGAACTTCTGCGATGTCTAGCAATTTTTCTGAAGTTCTTCAAACTAACTTCCTGTACTTGTTTAGGCTTCGCTAAAAAATTTCAAAACTTTCTGAAGGTTTCCACAATTTTCCAAAAAATAGAGGGACCGTCCCAATATTTTTTTAGTTATAGACTTACATTTTAAAAGGGCGTAACTCCTAAATTTAAACAAACCATATTTTGCCAAACATAGATAGAACAGTTCACAAACTACTCGAAAAACAAGAAAAAGTAGAAGAAAATATCACTTCAAATCATCAAAAACGTATTTCCAACTTTCAACTCAATGATGCATCTGGTTGTTGCGCCGTGCACCAGAACTACGAATTATATTGTTTTAATATGCCAAACGTACTGATTCTGTAGTATCTAGTCACGTCCGATTCATTTGAAATGCATCCGATTGATATTTCACGTGTATACAACGAACAAAAAGAAGACAAAAAAAAATCTCCGGGCGTAGTTCCACTCTCACAAAATTTGCGAACGAAGAACCAAGGCGGAACAACAAACAAAAAATCCCGAGTCCACGGCGTATCAGTGTTGACAGTTCAAAGGATGGAAGATCCGGGGGGTAACAACATGTAAGAAATTATCAGGGCGTATGATGTTTGATTCTTAATTTCACGATAAAGAAAACTTTTTTTTTAGTTTTTAGTGACGCATGATGATAGATTACACTATTAACTATATGTCAAGCTTATAAAATCATCCAGAAAACGGAAAGTCGTGAAATAGGATTAATTTTCAGGTCATCTAAATTAGGAAGCGATTTTCCCGATATGGTCATTTTGGCGTTACGCCCTTTTCAAATGTTAGTCTATAGTTGTCCTGATATTCATGGAACTTTCTGCTTTAAAGTTCGCAGAACTAATCCAAATTTTATGAAACTTCCCAAAAGATCTCTGATCTTCCCTGATTATTTCTGGACTTCCCTAATTTTCCAGGAATCGTGCAATTTACCTAAAGTTATTGAAATTGCCCCTGTGATCTCTCCTAAATGTCGGCTGGACGTTTTTAAGTAGAATGGATGAGCCATAGGTACGTTTGGGAACCGTTAATGGCAATTTATCAAAGTTAAAAATTTTACAGGTTGGCGAGACCTGATATTAATTAACTGTTTGTAGTTTTCTGATGGGAGCAAAACATTTTTCATTTGCAGGTCAAAAAATCAAATCTCACCAATGCGCAATGCACAAAATCACGCTTGATTTTCGTAGACAAAAATCAACAAGCAAACAACTGCGGATGATTTTGCAAGCTGTGATATCGCAGCTCGGTATATCGAGCTAACAAAACTCACCAACTGCAAATCTCACCAAACTGTGGTGAGATTGAGTTTAATGATTTTTGCTTTACACCCGAATGCAACCGAAACTTCCATAAAGCTGGGTTTAGACTATTATTATTATTTAACTTTATTAATGAGGCTTTCAGCCTTGGGCTAGTTCGCCTCCACTGGGTTTAGACTAGGCAAGTCAAATTATCAGCTCAGTTGAATTCAATTGGCTTGAAAAGTTGAGCCAGGGTCAACTTCACAGCAAAAAAATAATTTTGATATCACATCAAAGTGGATGCACTACAATCATGTCGAAAATTTCATGTAATTTTTATGACCACATAAATAAACAAATGCAGTAAAAGCAGCGTAATGTCAGTTCATGCATTGTATTAATGATAATTTTGTCCTTTTTAGCAAGTAATATTACACCATATTTTCGACATGATTGTAGTGCATCCACTTTGACGTGATATCAAAATTATTTTTTTTGCTGTGTTTTTTCAATTCAAGTGCGTTGATCAAGTCAGGTGAATGGCATGGTTTACACGTTCAATTTGCGTTCAAGTCAGTTGAATTCAACTGACTTGATCAATTGACTTGCCCTGCCTAAACCCAGCTTAAATGCTGGCAGTAGTCCCTTAGTATCTGCCATCGGTGAAGGGTAAAAAGAGATAGCAAACTATACTTTATCTTTCTAAGAAAACGATGTGTATTGGTCTCCAGAGTTTATGCAAATGGACGCCAATTCGACACCGCAAAGGATCTCAAAAAAAGCATTCGGGAGTGCTGGGAGCAAACCTCTCGCAATACACGTCAAAACCTCGTCAACTCGATGTCGAAGAGAGTTTTCGAAGTGATTAAGAATAAAGGAGGAGCAACTTAATATTAATCAACCATCGGACTCCAGACTTAGAGGACTTAGTTGACAGATATGAATAAAAGTAAATACAACTTATTCCATTTCAATTTGTTCTTACTGAGAAAACAACGAAAAAGATTGTGCGGCTAAACGAACGCACAGCACTGTATAAAGATTCAAAATTTAGAGCACCATTTTATTTTTTCCGTTTGAATAATCCGAAGAATAATCAAGTTTTAAAAGATTGTCCTCGACCACGCGTGATCTATTGTTCGGTTGGTGTGGTTGGATATGTACGATGCCGATGCGTTAAGCGTCTGTTCATGTAGAAACTTGATGCTCTTTGAAGGAAAATAGATACCGCGATCGTGGTTTTTTTTTCGCTGTGTTTAGAAAAGTCGCTCATGATTATATAAAGTACAAAATCGCCTTTGAACGTGTGAGAACCAAGGTTGCACATACTCATTTCAGCTAAAACAAAGTTTTTTTTTTTAATTATGAAATAAGTAGATGCTATCTATGATCATATTTTGAATAGGTAAGATACAAGAAGAGGTTGCAAAGAATGTGTTTGACATATTGAACCTGTTTATTTCACTTCATGAGAGTCACAATCAGCGATTTTTCACACACTCACTCAGCGATCAGCAAATCGCTGATTGTGACTCATAGCAAGCAAAATTTACAAGTTTTTTTTTTTTTTTCAAACGCATACTGTGTAACCTCTTCTTGTAAGTTACAAGTAAAACATGTCATCATGCCATCTTTTGGTTTTATTATTCCGAAAAACATTATTTTAGCTGAAATGAGTATTTGCAACCTTGGTGAGAACTCGGTCGGAGAGGTGTGAAATAAAAAAACGATATTGTTGGTAAATTATGACGTATGCTCAACCCAGGTGCAAAACCATACTTGAGAATTGCGACGACATTTTGGTATGAACAGAACGAAAATCCATGAGACATTTTTAAATATATCTTGAGATAAGTTCCGAAGAAATAATTTAGTTAAATCAGACATAGCAAATACATCGTACATTGAAATTGAAAATTCAGGATATAGAAAATGTTTCAAGATTCTAAGACTTCAATCAAGATTCTGATCCTTAATGGTCTAACGTTTATTAGTGAGAGAGAACGATAGTCTGAAAAGTGTAACAGTGAGATTTGTGAGATCTGAAACTTAAAATAATCGTGTGAACGCCGAATTTTCTAGATTCTGTGACATAAAACATTTTCAAGGATCAAACATTAACAAAAGAATTTCGAATGCCGGATATCGGACATCGAAGAACTTTCTAGATTGTAAAGTTAATAAAACAAAATACGTTTCTAAGACTTAGGAATCGTTGAGAATTCCTGCTAGAATCATATTGACAAATTATACCGCTAATTTGTTGAGATCTCAAACGTTATTTTTGGTATTCCGTATTGAGAAAAAATATAAGAATTCCAAACTAGAAGAAATATTCCAGTTTCTAAGATAAATATTCGGACTTTGAATTGCTATTAACAGAATTTGATTGATATAGGCATAGAAACATATTTCGAGGTTCCAATCAAATTCCTGGTTTTCCCGGTTCAGTGGCCACCCTGATAATTTCTACGACGTTAGGATAAATGTCTTACTGATAGGCATTGTACGCTTTTTTCTGATAAATTAAAGTCAATTATAATGTACTATGCATAACCGATACCTATCTACCGAATAGCATGGATGATTTACTCTAACTTTCTGCTTTCTATTTGGTACCTTTTTTCTCTCTAAATCTATCGTGACTAATACGGCAGTGATGTGTGTTTCCACATTCGTTCCAGTAATCTACTGCTCAACAAGCAACTCATTTGCATACTCCGTTTCCGAGCGGACACTTTGACATCAGCCTCGTCGACGAAAGAGAAGGTTCTTCCCGTATTGGTATAGCTTTTACACATTTACAGATCGATCAGTATCAGTGAATTGTCCCTTCCAGCCGACATCCATATGATTGCTGTTGATGCTGCTGCTGCTGCTGCTGCTGCATATACTGCCTTCAATTATCCAGCTATTATTACAGCTGTCGAGCTGTTGTTTTTTTTTTGCCTTCTCCTCCAGATCACCCTCCACCCACCCTCGACATCATCAGCATCAACTACTACGCGGCGCAAAATTCGTTCTATACTGGAAAGCAGCACTAGAGACTAGAGTGAGCGTAGTTAGTTACTATAGCAGTAGTAAATAGCATGCTACACGAATAGCCCCGGACGGCCCAGAGAGCCGGAGTCTATTTTTAGGCCTGTGCAACACAAATGATAATTATTTACACTGGAAATGCATCATCGCCGGGCCGCGCCACGCCGCAGCCGGCGTCCAATCGGGCAGCCAGCGTCGCAGTTGAAAAGTAAAACCATTCCATCCACGATGCATTTAATCGTATCACGATGATTGTGCCGCTGCTGAGTCGGTCGGTGCACATGCCCATGCTACCACGTTTGCAGGGCGGTTGTTGATGATTGGCTGCGGTGGTGATGCTACGTGGAATCCTCCAGGTTCGCTGTTGTCGTGATATGCATCTCCACACGCTGTGAAACTCAGCTGACTGACTGACTGACTGCAACCGGATGGCGTCGAGTGCACATCGCCGGCGTGATTGAGATAAACAATTCCGGAACTTGGCGCGCAAATATGCGGGACGCTGATCCGGATGCTGACTGAGCCGATCTAGCAAGAGGTCTATAACCCTGGCTACGTCAATGGAAACCGGGAGCTACCAGGAGGAAGCCTGTCCGCAGTGTTGTACGCAACTGTACCTCTTCTGTTGAGCTATTTCCCCTAATTCTTTCGGATTCCTTCCACACACACCGGATTTCACTGCTCCGCCACACCGGACACCTTCCCCAACAGCATTCCCGAGTGGAGAATCTTTTTTTTCGATTCCTTCATTCTTCCAAGGTAGGTTTGCGTCTGACTCTGGCGGCGCGCTCTTCCGTATCAGTGCACCTTGCACAGCGCAGTAGCGCTTTCGTTTTCCACTTGTAATTCTTCGACCCCGGCCCCTCTCTTCAAGGCCCATATGATGCACCCCTCGTCGTCGTCGTCGTCGTCAGTGATGGTGTTTTCGTTTCGAGTGATGCTTCTTCTCCAATAGGAAGAAGAACCCTACTAGTATCAGTACTTGTGTGTGTATGTGTGTTATTATAGCACACAACTCGTTGGTTGTTGAGGAAAGAACGTCGAATGAAATCGAATAATTTTGAGGGGGAAGTGATAATAAGCGAAGATTACCACCAGGCGAAGAAGAACAAGACCCGGGCGCTGCTGTAATGCTAAGCCCTCGGAAAGCAATCAGTGGAACCAACTTCTGGTGGTTGGCGTCAGAAAACGGGGGGCACCTGGGTTTTGGGTTTGAAACCTTCCTGGGCAGCTGTTTCTGATTAGGGTTCTTCCTACACGGCGAATGAGAACGACCTCAAATTTGAGTTTAATTCATTCGTAATCGACAAAAGTGCGAGAACTTAGCGATGAGTAAATTTGCCTGTGGAAAACCTAAAAAATCTGCCTGAAAATGAGGAAAATTGACGAAAATTTTACTCAGTCTAGGAGTAGCACCAATAGACTGAGTGAATCCAATATTTACTTATTTCATATTCGTTCTTGGACAAACCTGGAAAACCTGTAAATCCATGAGGCAAATTTACTCATCGCTGAGTTCCTGCCCATTATGTGACTTATGAGTTTACCTAACGAAAACTTGGGTCGGTCTCATTCGCCGTGTATGAAACTGAATGTTCCTTCAGCTTAATACATGAATAATTATCAGGGTGGCCAGTGAATTTTTATTTTAAAATTCCCGAATTTTAGATTAAGAAATTGTTTTAGAAAACATTAATTTGATTACACATTAACTCTAAGGAAAATTCTTGGAGACCTGGAAGAAGAAATATGTAAGCACTCCGTAGACTATACTAATATGATAACTGGAAAACAACTTTCGATCTGATTTTTGGCGATCAATTTTTGAGTAGATCCATGAGCACTAGGGTGGATGCACTAAACATCCCCCTACCCGCACAGCTTTGCAAAATTTGATCGAATTTGGTTTAGATCTGGATTTGCGGGAGAGTTCTTAAGGTTGTATGGAAAGATGTATGGGAAATAGAATAAAACTGTTCAAATACCTGTCAAAAATTCAAACATATCTCAATTTTGACCAAACCTTGGATATCACTTGAGTATACTAAGTGGAACAACTTTGCAATCTCAAACAACTTTGTTCTGCAGAGTATTACCAATCTAAGTTCAAGGTTAGATCAAATTTGAGCCATTTTTAAATGTTTGACATAAAATTATCCCGAAAATCTAGATCATAACCAAATACGTTTAAATTTGGTAGTTGTTGGGGACCTCAATACACATCTAAAGAGCAGTATGAAGCAGGGGTTTGTGATTCCCCAAACAAAAATAGCCCACCCTAGTGTTCATAGAGCCACTCAAAACTGTGGGTGGCTACCATGGGCGTCTGCAGGCCTTTTCATGAGGGAGGTCAAGGCAACCAATCGAGAAAAATAGTATTTATCAAAAGTGAATCCTAAGGGCGAAATAGCTGACACCATGAAACTGCTAACCGTTAAACATCCAGAGGATTTTTAAAAGATTTTTTAAATAATTCCTGTGCAACTTGATATTATAAGAAAATATATGGCAGATGAGATTAGGAATGCACGACAGATGGTGAACATCAAAATAGTACCTGCTGAACCTGAAGTCTTGAACAAACGACTAGAGGATTTCACGGAGATCTTTGATCACCTGAAAATCTTTTAAAAATTGCTCCCAGATATTCTCTCAAATGCCAGGTTGCCAGAAATTATTCAAAAAACCTCCTGTTCATTATAGGTATACAAAAAATCCTACAGATATCTGTTATTCTCCCAAATACCAAATTGGTCGGAAAATAATCCAAAGATCTCCAAACATTCTCCAATGTGTTCAAGACTTCAGCTTGATCAGGTATCATTCTGAAAATCTTCAACTGTCCGACAATTCAAATCACATCTCCCAAGATACTCTCATCCTACCAGGTTGCTCGGAAAATTCCACTGCCCAACAATTCAAATAATTTCTTCCATGCATTTTTAAGACATCAGTTTGCTCAGAAACTATTCAAAAGAGCTCCAAATGATCATAGATCTACAAAAAATCGGTTATGACTTCTGCTCAATTAGGTATCATTCTGATCTGAAGATCTTGAACTGCCCAACAATTCAAATCACATCTCCAATATATTTTCAAAGATTCCAGGATGCTCAGAAATCATATAGAATAACACGAAGTGATTAGAGATCACCTTGAAAACCTCAGGATGCTTTTACGAGATTTCAGATTGAACAGGTATCATTCTAAAAATACCCATGTATTCCATAATCCATATTGCATCTCTCAGATTTTCTCTCATATGAAACACGGCAGCTAAGAAATTAATCCAAAATACTTCATGCGTTTTAAGATCTCCATAAAGTCGTCTGGATATGTTTTCAAAACTTCAGGTTGATCAGGTACTATTGTACTGAAGATCTCAAACTGTTCGTCAATTCAAATCACGTCTCTCGGATATTCCCTCGTGATGCATGATGGCTCTGAAAATATTCCAGAGACCATCAGGTGATCCGAGATCTTTGTTTTCTAGGTTTCTGGTTGATAAAGTTTTGTTATGCAAATCTTCAACTATGCAACAATTCAAATCAAATTTTCAACTATGCAATACCTTCGTCAGCTTATCTTTCTATATCATTTTTTTATGTCCACCATGGCTCAAAATGGTTAAAATGCATCAATGGTTGTTCCATTGACCCTATGCTTCTTGTTGTTGTCCGGATAATCGAGCCAATTATCGAGTATTATAGGCCATGTTTCAAGGTCATTTTGACGCGTTTGAAGCCATTTGGTCGATTTCAGATAATTTTTGGTGTTCTGAAACCATTTTGGAATAACCAAAGAATTTGAATTCTCTGTAGTCTAACACTGTTTCCCGATTTCAATAAAGGAGCTAAATATAGTAAAATTCCATGTATCATTTCACGTTCTATCGAGGTTTTAAAGCATTCTCCAAGCGTAAATTATGTTCAACAAGAGCATGATCGAACCAAAATTCTTACTTGAGACATTTATTATTTCGGATCACTTTTGACCCTAAGGAATGCAGTCTGTAGTTGAGAGATCAGAATACATTGTTTTCAAGGAACTTCAACAGAGAAGTGAAAAGAAATTCCAAGGATGAACTTTGACACATTTTGAGAAGAATCTCAACGGAAGTTTTAGAAGTACATAATTCAAATTAATGTAGAAAATTTGAACGGGATTTCAGGGGCTAAGTATCGCTGTAGTTAAAAAAATCCTCCGAATTCTTAGATCATACTGTTTACATTTCCAGGCCAATGATGAAACTCAAGGAAATTCTTAGGAATGATCCAAGCGTAAATTTCCAAAGGATAACTTTTGAAGAGAACTCTGGTGGGAAGATTCAGCGAATCTCACGAAAATTATTTAAAATACTAAAATAATTGTAGAGTGATTTCTTTGGTGAATTCTTAAAGTGACATGCAGAGAATGTGTAAGGCTGTTATGGAAAAAAATTTCAATGGAAAATTTCATACAGTCAACTCTCTCTAACTCGATCAGTCTCCAACTCGATATGACCCATAGCTCGAAATCCAGGATACTTTGACCACACAAATTACAAAAATTTACTTCTGAAACTCGATATTCTTCGTAACTTGGTGGTTCATTCAATAACAAGTACGGAAGAGTTAAATGTACAACATTTCTCTCAAATCATCAACTCTTCCGGCTTCCTCCAGAAAATTGTTCTAACTTCTTCCGATTTCATTTGAACGATTCTTTTGACTTCCCTTGAAAGTGTATCTCGACTACTCCCGAAATTGTTGGAAGGCTCTTGCAATTTTCCTCGGAAGTTAATTCCATCGATCCGCGGAAGTGATTTAGGATGTTTCATACGACTTCCATCGGAAGATTCTACCAATTTCTCCTGGAGGTTTCTCCCAGAAGTGCTTCTGGTTTCCTCTGAAAGCTTAGTCCAACATCATCTGTTAGTTTTTTCCAGGCTTCCTCCAGAAGTTTCTTCTGATTTCCCTCGGGAGTCCAGCTAATTTGAGCATGAGCATTAGACTGATGCAAAATTTGACTTTTTCGCTCCACAGTGCTTAAATGGTTTCAAATCGGGTCCTGATAAGCCTTCCAAAGTTACAACTAATTTGGTTAGAAACAGACTTCGCACAAGCCATTTGAAGTTTACATGTAAATTACTATGGGAAATCTCAACTTTTTGTTCATTGCCTTCTAGTCTTTTTCCATATTGAGCTGCGAAACAGTTCGGTAGCTATTCTTATAGAAAATTTTCTCAGCTACATCTTTGCTGAAGATCGTTTCTATGTAAAACGAGACAGGAAAAAGTTATTAATTATTTAAGAGATTAGTAAATTTTATGACATGATCAAGCAGCTGCTCTGTAGGCAACACTGTATTTTGCAGTCTGACATAGTAGCCATGATTTTTGTGTCCTATTCAACGCCCCAGAAACACCAATGTTGCCTGCTGAGCAGTTGATTGAGCATGATCATAAGACATCAGCGCATTGAACCATTGATAACTTTCGATCCTTGCATTTGATCAAAAAGTGGTCTTCAGCAAAGTTGTAGCTGGGAAAATTTTCTACAAGCACAGTTGAAAGCTTTTGAAGCAGACCGATATGGTGAATTATTAGATCGACATGAACAAAAATCTTGGTTTTCCCATAGTAATTCCCATACAAACTTCAAATGGTTTGTGCCATTTCAGTTTCTCACCTAATTGGGTTCAAATTTTGAGAGGTTAGTTAGGATCCGATTTGGAATCGTTTAAGTATTGTGGAGCGAAAATTTCAAATTTTGCATCACTCTAATGAGCATGCGCATGATTGACCCACGTGCTACTCTGTTACTGCCAAATCAGCTGTAATTACACAGAGAACCAATAGACGATGCTTGGGACTAGCAATCATCCTTAATGTGTAAAAACTGGTGATTTCAAATTAGACAATACCAGCGCCGGCCACACCCGAACGCAGGTTTAAGAAAGGAATGAGTAGGAATGTGTTGACATTACACTCGCTTTGATGGAAGCCGAAGAGTACTCTGCACTTCCACGAGGAATCACTGGGATGTTGGGTAAGAGGGTTGGATTTGCAGCAGGGTTCGTTTTCGTAAACGATAAGCTGAATTGATGTCTTAACAATCATATAACGCAAAGGAGCTTGGGATTGAACCCACGATGTTCTGTTCAGTAAGCAAAAACGTTAGTATATAGTAATATTAAAAAATAAAACCGATTGACGAATCTTGAATGTGAATGGGCCTAAGATTCGATTCATGATTTTCTGCTCAGTAAGCAAAGTAAGGCCACCGAGCCTTTCATAGCACAGTTACTTGTTGTCATTCAAACCCGATCTGACGACGATGCCAAGTTTCACAAAATACACGATACTGCTCAGTAAGTAAGTCACTGCAACCGACGATCTTTCAAAACCCGAAATCTAAAAGCTACGAAAAAGCACTTAGGCCTTCAATAAGTTCAACTTTCACACGACGTTCAATGTTTCGATTAGCTCTTTACGCTTGTTCAGGCAATCGTGCCTCTTACTATGACCAATGTGACGATTGTTTAAGCCCTGATTAAACAAGATATTAAAGATTTCCCTCGGATGTCCTGCTCACTTTTCCCGAAAGTGTCTTCCGAATTTCTGTGCAAGGTTCTCTAAACTTTCTCTGAAAGTTTCGTCCAATCGGTCAAAAAACACTTTTACTTATGCTTGATGTTGTTCCCGAAAGTTCTGTCAGTTTCCCTTAAATGTTGCTTCCAACATTTCCACGAAGGGTTTTTTTCTGGAATTTCATTGCAATTCCAATCTACCAACCCAATTTCAATACCAAATTTTTGATTTACAAATTTATACGAATGCAGATTCTAGAATCCAGAGAAGATATCTCCAATCACTCTTGAAACAGATTTGATTTGAAACCTGGGGGAAATTATCAAGTTCTCAGAAAGGCTTCTGAGTTAGAATTTTCAGAATCACTTAAAGATGAAACCTACATATCTTGGAAGATGTAGTGGATTAAATTTCTAGTCATGACATCCCGACTTTCA
The DNA here is from genome assembly GCF_037179485.1 of Ochlerotatus camptorhynchus. Lineage (NCBI taxonomy): Eukaryota > Metazoa > Arthropoda > Insecta > Diptera > Culicidae > Ochlerotatus > Ochlerotatus camptorhynchus. The sequence continues at coordinate 6,182,322 of NW_027040918.1, read as the reverse complement.
AAATTTTATCAACTCTGATTTTCTTGAATCCTCAGCCACTGTCTGAGAAGTTTATTCTGACTCTCAGATTAAGATTTAGGTATCTTTAATATCGATGCACACTGAAAATAAAGGAAAATGGTTTCTCAGATGCAAAGCAAATAACCAGAACCTTAATTTGAAATACCAGGAACCCGATAATTTTCTCCCACAAAATTTATCATTTGGGACTACAAGAATCGAATCCTCCGTCATGATTGGCTTATCATTCATTTTAACTTCAAATCAACGTAATCAAGAACCGTACCGACCGCTTCAAACGATAGAGAAAGAGAGCAAGGATAGATCAAACAATAATTGCAATTACCACACCCCGTGTAATTTCACCCTAATTTTCAGCACACCTTTCCATGCCTTCTTTTCAAGAACATGAAATTTCTCGTCGATTATAACATCGACGTCGACGACGACGATGACGACGAAGGGCTGGCGAATTTCTTCCCATATTTTGCCAATTGGAACCAACATTTGCTCTTTATAAACCATTTCCAAAGGGCAGCTCTGCGCTGGTATAAAATTAGAACTTGCGCACACACCCTTCTCGCAGAGTTTTACCACTTCCACTATTTAGTAATTCGGTTTTATTATTATTATTACCATCGCCGTCAAGAGTGCAGCATAATGCAATTATGCACCGTCGTCGTACGCCAACCATATGTGTGCGCCACACATAAACCAACGGATTGTTGTGCAATCTCGCTCTACTTTCGTATCTTCTTGCTGTAGAACCCTTCCAAAGTATGAATACCGACCAAGTAGCACCGAAGCGCAAACAAAAGCGGGGAATCATTTTACGTCGGATTAAATTAGGGAGATCCGTCGTCGCCGAGGAGAAAGTGTTTTGCCTCCGTTCCGTTGTGTTATCAACATTCGTAATAAATGGTAGGAAGCCACCCGGAAAGAATTTTTCAGGTCACAAAACTCAGAATCTACCTGCACCTTCACTGGACTGGTTTTCCCCCTGCGAGCTTCCAGCGATGTTTTGGGGTGATGAATGGGACACATGGTCGGCGGTCTGTTGTATAATTTGGAGATATAACATAGCACGTTACGAGCGGTGACACATTTTTATCAGCTGTTTTGGAGTGTTGGTTATCTACTTGCACGGTCTGATGAGGTTCGCGAGGTAGGAACAAGTAGGATATCTACGTTTAGTGCAAATAATGCACAAATTGGATTAGAATGGTTTTTGGCAAACAATTTTCAATTGTGATTTAATGGTACATTTTATGAGCAACTCGAACAAACTTTTGAGAACTCTAACTTCAACTTTTAAGTTCTTAGAGGCTTCGAAAAGCATTTCTGATAAGTTGTAGAAGCCGAAAAACTTTTCTAACAAGTTGCCGAAGTCAAAAATCGTGCTTAATCAGTTGCAGAAGTTGAAAATTTTAGCCAAGCCCAGGATTCCAAATTGTTTGTTATATCATTTTTTTTTCGAAAATGATAGTCCAAGATCTAATAGAGTTTGACACTGATGACATTTGTGTTTAGCAAAGCATCAAAATCCTTAAAATTTTAAAACTTCATACACTTTTTTTAGGAAGAACATCTGAATCTCAACATTTTTCGAAGATGCTAGACTTATAAAAAAATTTAGGAATGGCGAATGTTCTTTATTTTTTTCAGCAATTAAATTAAATGTGGAATTAAATGGAAATTACTAATGGAGACCTTTTTGTTTAGTTAGTTTTTTTCGGTCATATCTCAAAACCGGTAAGAGACAAAAATCTGAAATGTTCACCAGTTAACACGATAAGAAGTATTGAAGCTTGAAAAAAATAAATAGCAAAATCCGAAACTCGTACCAAATGTGTTGCAGAAGACTGGGAATTGTTTCTTACAATATGTAGATGACAATATTTTCAAAAATTTCACCGATGCTACCTAACTAACTAACGGACATGGAGAGCCGAATATCTTCCGAGATTTAATAGATGAAAAGTTTGCTAAGCCGGAAAGCATCTGTCGATACTCAATTTATCATCAATTTGAAGAATTTAGCTTTCAGATATTTTAAAAATTATGATCATTTTTCCAACATTAAGTTTAATGCAATTAAATCTTTCCGTAGAATGTTGATTTATATCGATCGCGTTTGGATTGGGAGAGATAATGAACACCTTACAAAACTTCCTTACGAAATTTCAAAAACAGATCCAGGTGAATTGTTACTCATTCACAAACGGGTCGTGGAGTATGTGAAATTTATCAAAGTAAAACGCACCCGACCCGAGAATCGCTGGAGTATGGTTAGTGACCAATTTGGAGGAAAATAAGTGACATGGTGCACTACCTCTCTCTAAAGATGTCTTAAATTATATTGCACGAACACGTTACTACTCATTTTCCTAAATAAAATTCCCCGAGTTTTCCAGGTTAATCCAGAATTTCAACGGAAAATTTCCATTTTTTTTTAAACTTCGATTCCTTGAAATGGTCTTCAGAGTTTCCTAGGTTCTCTTCTTTGATATCTCTAAAGATGATAACAGGGAAAACCTTGAAATTCTCCATAGTATTTCTTTGACGATTACCTCAAAACTTCGTTGAAAATTTCTCTGAAACTTCTATCAAATCTGCTTAGAAATTTTACTAAGACTACTGTTCGTTTCGTCATCATAATTTTCATTGAATTCCCTTTGGATACTCCTTCTTTTCGAGACATGGATCACATCATGCGAGCAGTTTAAAATGACGTTTCTTACCATTCGAACTTTATCGTGGAACAATATTTTCAAAACATATTTATGATAAGCTAGAAAATATGGAATTTCTTGCCTCATTTTCTGAAAATCGCTGGTGAAGGTCGTCTCGAAAATATGTTTAGGGGAACACTCTTTTCCGGTTGTACATTGGAAACCTCCATACAGTGATGGAAAAAATTAAAAAAATCCAAAATCAGGAACGGCCGTAAATCACTGTTGATCTTGAGATCAGCAAAATCACAAACAGAAAAGCACGGCTGATTTAATCTTAGCTGATCTTGAGAGTAGCAAAATCACACAGCAGAAAATCTAGACTGATTTTAACCTTAGCTGATTTTGAGGTAACAAAAAACCAAACGGAAAATCAATAGCTTGGTATGACAGTCAAAGTAAAAAACCGACCTTTTGGAATTCAAGCTGGCGGACCAAAATCCAATATAGCGGGCCCCGGACAGGGAATATGCATCTAAATCCATTCAATATGGGTATCTACGGAATGGGATCGATAAGTGGAAGTGGAAAATTGACTTCCGCTGCCATTTTGGAATCCAAGATGGCGGACCAAAATCCAATATGGCGGCCTCTTGAATTCCAAAATGACGGCGGATGTCAATTTTCCACTTTCACTTATTGAGCCCATTCCGAAGATACCTATATTGCATGGGTTTAGATGCATATTCCATATCCGGGGACCGCCATATGGAATTTGAGTCCGCCATCTTCGATTTGTGGATGCCATCTTGGGTTGAAATCCACCATTTTAATGTTGACTTGAATTTCGGAATGCCTCAAACTCTAGAATCTAATCCTATGATTTTCGATGATTTTGATCTTGGTTGATATTGATGCTGGTTGATTTTGGGAATCGAAAATCGCGGCTGATATTGGTCGAAAATCACGCGTGATTTTCGTGGTGATGATGGCATGTGATATTGGTGCCTGTGATTTTAGGTGATATTGATCTTGAAAGATTGCTGTTTTTGATTTTCTGATCTTGATTTTAGCCAACACTGCCTCCATACACAACAATAGGAACCTAACGCTTCTAGCGTACCGCAACAATAGAAGTGTTTCCTTTAATTCTACTTACAAGTACCATGAATTTCTCCTTAAAATTCACTTTCAGTTCTCCTTTGCAAAAATCCTGGAAAAATCTCCAAAATAAAGAAGAAAAAAATCTCCTTTGCAGTTTTAGTCAGAATTCTCATTGAATTTTCTTTGGAATTTCCTTGTAATGCTCCTCAGAATTCTCATGTAAATCTACTTTGAATCTTTGAATCACTTAAAGATTTCCTTGTAATTCTACTCAGACCTACATTGGTATTTTCCTTACGCTTCACCTGGAGTCTGGAGTTCTTCAAAACTAATTTAAAAGGAATCCTCAGATTTCCCATTCATTAAAAATCATCCTCTGACATTTCACTCTGAATTCCCTTGAAATTGTTCATAGGGATCGTTGGAAATTCTCATCCAACTATAATGAATTATTAAGTTCATAAGCTTTTAATCTTTTGCAAGCCCAAATTTATATGAAATTTGGGTTCTTGGAATTTATGTCTTTAATATTTATTTTCGTTCCAGATTCTTGGAAGTTTAATGTCATTAAGTCCAAGTTTTTAAAAATAGTCTTAGTTTAAAAACTGTTGAAATTATCCATGCTCCAGAACCTAAAAAAACAATTCAAGCCAAAGAATGAAAATGAAGATAAATTTTCTTATAATGTTTAGAATCAAACCAAAATTTTAGGGTAGTTTTATACATATATTTACTACAAAAATCAAAAGAAAAGTTAATCGATGGAGCCTTGAGTGTAAAATTGAACGCATTTTCGCTTGATGCCCTCCATCAAAGTCTTTACACTGTCATCCGGTACCAGTTTCTCAGTTGTTTTTTTTTCCATTTTCTTAACATGTCCTTCTCGTCTTTGACTGTCTTCTTGCTCTTCCGAAGTTCCCGCTTCATTATTGCCCAGTACTGCTCCACCGGGCGCAGCTCCGGACAGTTTGGCGGATTCATGTCCTTTGGAACAAAATGGACAGAATTGGCCTCATACCACTCCAGGACACTTTTAGAATAGTGGCATGATGCCAAATCTGGCCAAAATAGCGGAGCTTCGTCGTGCTGCTGCAAGAACGGCAAAAGGCGCTTCTCAAGGCACTCAGATTTGTAGATCTCGCCATTTACTGTGCCCTTTGTCACGAAAGGCTCACTCCTCAGTCCGCAAGAGCAGATGGCCTGCCAAATGAGATATTTGGAGGCGAACTTCGACATTTTCTTCTTCTTAAATTTGTCGTCCACATCGAACTTGCTCTTGCCGGTGAAAAACTCCAACCCCGGAATTTACTTAAAATCGGCTTTTATATACGTTTCGTCGTCCATCACACAGCAGCCATATTTTGTCAGCATCTTCTCGTAGAGCTTCCGTGCCCGAGTTTTAGCCGTCGATTGTTGCCGCTCATCGCGGTTTGGGAAGTTCTGTACCTTGTATGTATGTAGTCCAGCAGTCTTTGCATTCTGGACGTAGCTCTGCGACATGCCGATCTTTTTAGCCAAATCACAAACGTCTCAATGAGATTTGCTTTAATTATCCGCTTCACCTTTCCCTCCGTCTTTTTGTTCTCTGGTCCTGGTTTTCTTCCAGCTCCTTTGCCGTGGTCCAACGTCAACCGCTCCTGGAACCGCTTCAACACTCTGGAGACGGTTGAATGGTGAATGTTCAACATTTTTCCCAACTGCCGGTGCGACAGGTCAGGAAATTCCAGGTGTTTGGAAAGAATTTGTTCTCTCAACTCGCGTTGGTTCACCTCCATTTTCGTTGAATCGAAAAACACGACTTCGAGTTTGACAGCATGTACACAATACACATCAATGAGAATGTGTGCAAAATTTGGTTGATTTTTACCCAATGGTAAAAAAGTTATGCCCTGTTGAATGTGTCGCAATAATTTCGTGTTCGCCCTTAAGGGTGGATTTATTAATCTGTGACAAGCAATGAATAAGGTATAAGAAATATGTGTCGAGAGGGGGAAGAAGGGGAATTTATTCTCAATTTCAAGTGACGTACTCCATGGATGCTCCTCATCTAACATATCAGAAATTTACACTACTTTTTTCACAATTTTTGAAAGAAAACAAGTAGTGCATCTTATTCATTTCTACCGAAAAGGTCTGAAATCCAGAGACTTAGTCCATAAATCAGGACATTTTTTAAAGTTGCTTATGACCGCCTACTATAATCAACAGAGCACGTACTGTTTAATCATGGTTTTTAAGTATCTCTCAAATCATCACACCTAGTTATTATGTTGCAAAGTAAACGTAAAATGTAATTTTGTCGAACCTCTTAACGGAATCCCTTTATGAAGAGCTTTTCAACACACTCAAAAAGCTCTTAGTAAAATTTAATAAAAAAAATTAAAACCGATTATTTTAAGTGTATCTTGGAAACTTGATTCACTTTTTTTTTTTTCAAAAAATGCCTCTATGACAACGTATGTGGGAAAAATCTATTATATCTACCAGCTCTGGCTGGCAATAGCGGAGTAGCAACTACGGTTGGTTAGTAATGCACATATCTTCCACCGGAAACTGGTAGCGTCGAATAATGTTTTGTATTTGCTGCGCATTCATACTAAAGTAATAATTCGTTCATGCTATTGAAATCCCAATGATTTCTGTTCCTAGTAAATTATTAATGGTTCCTGTTCCTACTTCTCAACCCTCTCCCCAGCAGGAAACCTACGCCCTTTAACATAGACATTTCCAAGTCATAAGATCTTTAACGACCCCAAGAACGCTCAGCAGCGTGCATACTTAAACTTCAATAAAACTCAATAATCGTAAACGGCTTAAATTCCACGCAAAAACAGCTGACTGCCACCAGCCAAGTCGTAAAAATCACAACAAACAACCATGAATCATCCATCATACGGCGGGGAGAGAGGCCGTGCTGTGTGGTTAAACCGAACTGTACTCATCATCGTTTTGGCCGTATTTTGCGCGCTAGCCCTTGGATCCTTCCCTTTACATGCATACTTGTTACACTCACCCTCGACAAACGACAAGCCGACAATGATGATCGCTTCTCTAAGCATGAAAACAACAACCAAATAAAACCTAACCTCACAACGCAGTAGGCTGGGTTGAGTCTAAACCGAGTTTGAGTAAAATGCGCGTCAATTGTAGATGCTGAAGCCATCAGGTGACTTCCCTAATCAGCTGATTGTTTTTTTTTTCCCAGTCAGAATCCAATAGGTTTTGCCACCGGAGGAAATACAAAATGAAAACTAAACACAACAACACACTTTCCCTTAAAATTCAATTCAACAATGTCAATGTTAGTAATGAACGGGTACGGGAGCGGGGGGAAGGCTGCGGAAGAAGAGTAGCGAAAGCGAAAATGAGGAATACGAAAACAAAATCCAGCTGTTCCTGACCGAAGTTTAATGTATGGCAGGAACGAGGAAGCGGGATCAAATTTAATATTTTTATAGGCACTAACGAAACGATGGGATGGGGAAAACGACACCACGCAGTCCCAGTCCCGCAGTAGGCCGTTCTCGTGGCCAGGTACTTGATAGGCTCAAACCAACAACGCTTTTACTACGCAGCCTGCTGTGTTCTTTCGGAACTGAGGCTGTGTTTGTGCGCTATTTAGGGACCACCACCGCCGCCGTCGTAGGGATTGACTAGGGAGAAACAATTACACAAACATATGGTTGTAAACATCTGATTACAATATTTTGTGTATTTTCGGAATGGATGGACGCGATAGTAATGGTGGTGGTGGTGGCGGTGATGGAAAAAGTTACACTAGTTTTTTAACATCATTTAGGTTGAAATGGAACGGATTGTGATGTGAGGAGTGAGACAAGGATGCACGTTGAAAATCCCAACACGAACATGCTTTTACGGATTCGGAGTAAAACAAAAATAAGATTTAATAATAACACGGGGATGGATCCCCGTGGTCCACAACAAGCTAGATGGGTTAGGTGTGTGAGGACCACTCTTTTGCCGTCGGAGTTTTTGTCAAATGCTGTCAAGTAAAATTTGAATGAGTATCTTAGCCAAAATTTCAACCGAATCGGACAGCTGGTTCCAGAGATATCCTTTCGCTAACGGCCTTATATGAACATTTTTCCCATTTGGGTAGTCCAGAATAGCCTTGACTACCAACAGAAACCAATCTTTCCAGATGGGATATCACTGTTTGCAAAAACCAGCGCTTATCAGAAATATCAACGATAAAAAAATCTGTTTCACAACATTTCCTCGTCTATCAGGCTGACTGAGCCCGTGTGTTATTTAAACAAATACACACACACATTCACATACGGGAGTGATGTGTACCCAAACCATTCATGCCTCTTTCCAGTCTCGCGTGCAAGAACGAGATCGACACGCGATTTAAAAATCCTCTCAATGAGACAGAACGAGAGCCACGAACTAACACACTCATACATCGATAAGCTCTCGTGTTGTATTCGCCGTTGAAGGGTACGTGCGGGGAAGGCATAAACCGAGCCCAATATCGCAATCATGCGCCTCTATAGAAGTCATGTACACGCCGTGTGTAGCACACAACAGGCGAAGAAGAAGGACGAGGAAAGGATAATATGAAAAAGCATACTCTCTCCGCACTGAGGACAGACACTGGTTCTTTTCGTAACACACAGCTACAAGCACAAAACTCGTTCATGGCCCCATTCCAACAGGAGAGCCGCAGCCGATCGAGGCTCGCCACCGGCAGGCAAGCAGGAGAGAGAGGCAGGTACAGCTGGAACATTTCAAGTGCTGAACTTTGCGTAAAATTTGATGATGGACGACGACGACGACGACGTCGACGTCGATGATGCCTATGTACACACGAATGATGCCAAAATGTGGTGTCGGCAAGCTATATGTAGCATAAAGCAGGTTCACGGCGGCGGCTACGGGATATTCGAAAGGATGGGATTGACTGCGCTGGCTGGGACAACCAGCCAGTTGTAGGCATCACTGCATCAGAGCGTGGTAAAAACTTGCACTCTTGTGGAAAGCGCCAAAATATGCCACTGGGATGGCGCGATGGAGCTGAGCGAAAAGATGTAGGCCTCCCATATCTCCTCCGGTAGCCATGGCGCAAAGCTCTCGAAGACTAGTTAGGCTTACGTAACTGGATTTTGAACGGAATAAAACCCAACAAAACGTAATTTCTGTTCAGAAAAGATAAGAATGATAATCGATGCTCATTGTATTCTTAGTGGTTACTGCTAGCTGCATCCAGAGATGCTTTTCTTAAAGGTCGTCCCGAACCACTAATGCGGACATTGCTCAAAGACTGCCCTTCCTTTCCATGTGGGCGTCCAGTAAGGCCTTATAGGCAATCCGACTGTAATAACTAATTCCAAAACTTATTCCGATTAAAAAAATGATAGAGCTTGTCATAATCCGTGAAGCTATTTACAGTGGTCGTCCCGAAACATCTTTGTGGAAAACTCTCAGCGACTATTTAAAATGCAGTACAGCATTTATGGACATTTCACGGTCGTCCCAAATACCGGAGATTGTTATGCCACAATAATTTTCATCCATGAAGCTATTTACAGCGGTCGTCCCGAAGTTCCCTGCGGAAACCGCAAAGCGACTATTGAGCAGTTCCACACCAAATAACGAATCGATACAACTTGACCTTTCCCGATTTGCTTGAAACTGTGCACTTGTTGGTAATGAGCAATAATTAAAATTTATCATAAAACTCTGCCATTTTTGATCTAGTATTTTTTTTTTAAATGGCGTCTTTGACAATTTTCAATAAATTGTAGCACGAAAAAGCCATTTTTGATCGAAACGAGGTCCGATAAAAAGTTGTATAGAACAATGTGTTTTTAGAAAAAAATATACACGGTTATTTATTTTTAACGACAGCAGGAGCCTGTATTTTATGTAGGAATAGGAATTATAGCAGGGTTCTGACATAGATGGCCCATAGCGACTCACGAAGAGCTACTGATTCCGATCAATAGCGGTGCGGCTTCTTTCTCCTTCTATGGACATGGTCATTAGACTGATGCAAAATTTGACTTTTTCGCTCCACAGTGCTTAAATGGTTTCAAATCGGGTCCTGATTAGCCCCTCCCAAAGTTACAACTCATTTGGTTGGAAGCAGACTTCGCACAAGCCATTTGAAGTTTACATGTAAATTACTATAGGAAATCTCAACTTTTTGTTCATTGCCTTCTAGTCTTTTTCCATATTGAGCTACGAAACAGTTCGATAGCCATTCTTATAGAAAATTTTCTCAGCTACAACTGTGCTCAAGATCGTTTCTATGTAAAACGAGACAGGAAAAAGTTATTATTTTTTTAAGAGATTGGTAAAATTATGACATGATCAAGCAGCTGCTCTGTAGGCAACACTGTATTTTGCAGTGTGACATAGTAGCCATTATAGCAGGGTTCTGACATAGATGGCCCATAGCGACTCACGAAGAGCTACTGATTCCGATCAATAGCGGTGCGGCTTCTTTCTCCTTCTATGGACATGGTCATTAGACTGATGCAAAATTTGACTTTTTCGCTCCACAGTGCTTAAATGGTTTCAAATCGGGTCCTGATTAGCCCCTCCCAAAGTTACAACTCATTTGGTTGGAAGCAGACTTCGCACAAGCCATTTGAAGTTTACATGTAAATTACTATAGGAAATCTCAACTTTTTGTTCATTGCCTTCTAGTCTTTTTCCATATTGAGCTACGAAACAGTTCGATAGCCATTCTTATAGAAAATTTTCTCAGCTACAACTGTGCTCAAGATCGTTTCTATGTAAAACGAGACAGGAAAAAGTTATTATTTTTTTAAGAGATTGGTAAAATTATGACATGATCAAGCAGCTGCTCTGTAGGCAACACTGTATTTTGCAGTGTGACATAGTAGCCATGATTTTTGTGTCATATTCAACGCCCCAGAAACACCAATGTTGCCTGCTGAGCAGTTGATCAGCGCATTGAACTATTTATAACTTTTTATAACTTTAATCCTTGCATTTAATCAAAAAATGGTCTTCAGCAAAGTTATAGCTGGGAAAATTTCCTACAAGTAAAGTTGAGAGTTTTTGAAGCAGACCGATATGGTGAATTATCAGATAGACATGAACTAAAATCTTTGTTTTACCATTGTAATTCCCATACAAACTTCAAATCGTTTGTGCCATCTCAGTTTCTCACAAAATGGGTTCAAATTTTGAGAGGTTAGTCAGGATCCGATTTCGAATCGTTTAAGTATTGTGGAGCGAAAATTTCAAATTTTCAAAATTCCATTTTGAAATCTGTGTTAGGGAAATCGCCTTCCAAAGGAAATCGGTGATCATTTTGATTATCATAGCAACAGTTACACATCCGTCCAATTTTCAACAGTAGCATGTTGACAAATGATAAAGTCTTAAATTGAATAGATGCGTAGCAATATTTCTGATTGGTGATCAAATTATTAAAATTGGTCCGGAGGCAGCTGAGTTATAAACGTTCTCGCAACTAATTTCAAAATGGCGTATTTGTTATTTTTCAACAAATCGCAACTTCACTTCCAATCGAAATGACAGCTTCCGGAAAATATAAAGATTAAAAATGTCAAGTAATTTCGACACTTACTTGACATTCAATATTTTTTTTAATATTTTTCATTCAAAATCCTTATGAAAAATGTTACTTTCTATGCAATTTTTTTTTTTTTTTTTTTTTGTAAATTTATGCACAGAAAACGATTTTTAAAGTTTAGTAAATGATTTGCTGTGCAAAATATCGCCAAACATTATTTAAAGAAAAAGTTCAAAAATTTATCCAAAAGTTGTTGTTCTATGATTTTTGTTATTTTTAAGTGTCCAACTTAAAAATTTAAAAGGAGGTAGCTTTTTTTATTTATGTTTTAAACACTTTTTTAAATCTTAAACCCAACAAATAACTTGAATTTTTTTATCGTGAATATTTTTCCTGAACTTTCAATGATAACTCATACGGTAGCCTTAACCTGTAAGCCTCTAAAATTGACTCTTATGGTTAATGCAGTTAGAACTACGTTTCCTATAGCTATGCCGTAAAGGCCTTCATAGTTAACTCATAAGATCTCCAGAAACTACTCCTAAGATCGTTCAAGTTAACGCTCTGGAGTTAACTTGTGTGGACTTTAAACCCCCTGAAGTTCTATGGAAAGTATTTAAGAACTATCTGTTCAGCGATTTCCCGATTCTTAATTTATTTTTTCCGAGATTTTTGATTAATTTCCCCGGATGTGCGATATGCTTTTAAATTAAGCATAAAGCCGATTAGATTGAGCCGGATTGCCTATGTTTTATCTACCGTAAAAGGTGGTCAAATGAAACACTGAGGTTTCCTATTGAATTTTTCATATATAACACTTTTCATGTCAAATTATGTTGAAAAATGATTCATTTTTACGGTTTGAAACAACAAAACTAGTGCACATGAAGGAAAATAATGAGAAATATCAGTGATAAAATTTACCACTTTTTTATGGTACCTTGAAAATTCGCTGAAATCTCTTTACAGGGTTTCTTTGAAATACACGCAAGAATTTCCTTTGAAATAATTTCCCTTAACAGATTTCTTTTCGGAATTACTCACAAAATAAATTTGAAATTATCTTTGGGAATCTCTTGAAAATTCTTTTTCTCCAGAAACAGTACAGATATTTTCTGCCAAACACTCATGGAACTCATCCTAAAATTCTCTTCGCATATTTAAAAATTCTTCCAAGAATTCACTGAAGCTTCCTCCCATAAATTTTATCATGAGTTTACTTGAATTCTCCTTAGAATTTCCTCAGCATTGTCTTGGAATCATGCTCAGAGTTCTCCTTTCAATTTTTCTTGAAATTCACTTAGCATTCTCCTTAGAACTCTACAGAAGGCTTTTTTGAAAAGCCCTTAGAATTATCCTCGGAATTCCCTTAACCCTTTGTATCTGTATCTTGGGGTCAATATGACCCCAGGCAATTTTTGCTATCTTGATTATTCATCAAAACGAGCATGACATTTGTGCATGCTTAAGTCTTCTTGATATGCCTGCCTCTAAGTTGAGACATATTTCAATTTTTTTTTTCGTTTTGAAGGATTTTTAACTCTTTTAAGAACATTCATAAATGACGTAATATTTTAAAGAGAGGGAGTGGTTGCAGAATTTGTTACAGGCCATGTATTATGTATAGAAAAATACTCTATGAGGGCGATGGAGAGGATCTAAAATTGGTCAAAAATATACTTTCATTTATGGATGGTCCCCTAAATTCTTCCTCAGAACATATTTGGGGTATTCATTAAAAATAGGCCTAGAAACCTCTACACAACCGTTATGGAATGTTACACGGAACTGCCTCAATATTTTACTTTATGAAAACAATCCAGATCCAAAATGTAAGAATTTTAGCAAAAATGTGGATGATTGCCGAAAACAAACAATTGTGCAAAGTTTCAAGCAAAGCGGTGAAGGTCGAGTTCTATCGATTCGTTGCTTAGCGTGTAACTGTACTTTTGGATAGTATTGGAGTAGTTCCAAGTTAAATAGCGAAAAAAATAAACTAATTCTAGATCTTACCTTTCAGAAGTTCATGAAAAATCGCATAATTATTTGCTAGGGGTAATGAACCCTCTAAGTTAATTCTTGCCAGTAAACTGAACTAGAATTTACATCTAGAGCAAGTTGTCAACAAGGTAACCAACGCTCTTTGGATAAGTAAAAACACTTTTGGTATGAAATGGGGCCTAAAACCAAAAATGATTCACTGGATATATTTGACGATTGTAAGACCCAGAATATCCTGGTTTGATGGCTAAAAAACTAATGAAAAATCGACTCAGAAGAAACTGGCTGGTGCAATGAACAGCACACCGACTATGTCACTAGATGCTCTACTTTATCTGCTTTCGTTGCATCAATTCATCCAATTAGAAGCTAAAAGAAGCGCTTTAAGGATTCAAGGAATGATGGTGATTGTTGATCTTGATTCTCTTGTATTAAAAAATGAAGACTGAATTTAGAAAACATATAATTTCGATTATACAATGCAACAGAATTCGATCATAATTTTTGGGAAAGAGGAGGGCCAAATATCCGTCCAGCTTCAACTGTTTTTTTTTTATACAGACGGTTCAAGATAGAACAATCGTGTGGGAGCAGGGGTAACTGGTCCAGGGATAGATATCTCAAAATCTATGGGTTACTGACCAACCGTGTTCCAAGCAGAAATTCAAGCAATTCTTGAATGCTCTATAATAGGCTTGTGCAAAAATTATTAACATTAGAATATCTGCATTATGTCTGATAGTCAAGCAGCATTAAATGGTTTAAAGTCAGCAACATGCAATTCAAAACTAGTATGATAATGTGCAATGTCACTTCAGAAATTGGACTGTCGAAACCAAGTGAACCTATATTGGGTTCCTGGCCGCTGTCGAATTGAAGGGAATGAAAAGCCGACACGTTAGCCAGGCTAGGATCATCTCAACCAGGGCTCTACAATTTCGAAGCTCTAAAATGAACTCGTGTTTTGTTTCTCTCATACATACGTGTTCGACGCTTCATTTCTATAACGCCTAGCTAGACTATCAGCAAGAAACAAAAATAAAAAAGAAGGACGCTTAGAAGGAAAGGCTGGCTGTGGAACTTCTCGTCGTTGCTTTGCTCATAGCTTTCAATGTAACTAACGTCGATTTTCTAGTTAAACGAACTTCATTATGGCTTTCAATCCCCTTTCACGAACACTCTATCACCGCTCTTTCAATTTGTTTAAAATGCGTTAGGTCCCGTTTACGATCATTTTTTTTAGATAAATATATGGATGGAAGATAAATTAGAAATATGACGTGTAATCTTCAAGTGTTTTGACGTGAGAAATGCTTTAAATGTGTTATTTCATTTTCCGTCATATACGTCATGAAACCTCTGTTGATGTGTTTCATGAAAGAGAAAACTATCAAACTCGAGCGTTCTTTCGCTCATCCATTTCGACGAAGCTTGAAAGGAAGACCAATGGAGCGACGGGAGAAAGAGAGACAAGCGATTGAAGATTTGTTTGTGCACGCCGACTGAGGTTCTAGAATGCTGCGAAGCTGTTCGACTTTAACAGAAAAAGAAAGCCAGCAGTCTCTTCGTCGCATCTATTTGGTCGATTGAAGCTGATATTGTGACGCCCTGATCTCAACAATGAATAGGACCAGAACCATTCTGTGGACTTTCTGCTTGTTCTCTTAAAATGGAGATCAAGAAATGGAAAAATAAATAAAGTGGAGACCAACTGGAACAACACTTCTATCGGTAGACTGTCGAAACGGTTCATAACTCCGAACATTTCAATGACTAGCAGAATTTTTGAATTATCAAAGAAAAAGCTCAGTGTCTATACTGGTTTGATAACAGGGCATTGTCCATGTAAATATCACTTGAAGTTAATAGGAAAACTTCAAGAGGATATGTGTCGATTATGTGGCATAGTAAAGAAAGATTCTGAACACCTGCTATGCTCTTGTTGAAATTGTTAATGGTAAAAGTTTTGAATTCATAAATCTTCTTTAAATTCCTTTGGAATTTACATCAAAAATGTCTTACTAGTTCTTCAAAGTTTCTGAAAATCTAGTCCAGGTCTTGCATTTTTGTCAAGGTCTAGAAGCAAATTTTTTTTTTAGGAAGAGAGGACGAAGTATATTTCTTCCCCAGTTGGTAATAGAAATTATCGGGCTTTTCCCGGTGATTTGGAATTCCCGGATTTTACTCGGTTTTTCCGATTTCTCAGTTCACTAAGATTCATATGGCTTGTATAGACATTATTTAAAGCCTTCGAAGTTAATCCATAAGTCATCCTGAGTTGAGTACTAAGGCTCTACAGTCCTGACGAACTCTCAAGACGTCTGAACTTAACCTATAAAGCTTTTGGAGTTGACCCTTACGGCTGTTGGAGTTAGTTAGTTAATCGTATTAAAGAGTTCATGCGGTATCGAGAATTAACTTATAAGTCTTCTGTAACCATCCCGACCGATTTTCAAAATTAGTGATCGATAGATTGTAGTTAAATCATCTTTGAAGTTAAGCTTAAGGCCTCCAAAGGTGAATAATAATCTTTGGTTACGCTTCATTATTCAACTTTGAAGATCTTAAAGTTTTATTTTGAAGTTGATTGATAAGACTAATAAACTAATAGACTTCACCATTAAGATATTTAAAGTTGAGCCATAAGACTGTAAGTACTTTGGAGTTGACTTGTAAGGGCTTTAAACTAATCCCGTAAGGTTTCCAAGATAGAATTGACAAAGGTCTCTGGAGACGGCTGGTGATGAACAATAACACTTCTGGAGTTGATCCACGAGACCTCTGAACATGACCCGTAAGACCTCTGGAGAAAGCTTACCCAACCATTCAGGCTAAGGCCTGGTCAGAGCTGGTAAATATCACGGCCGTCATGTGAGAATGAGAAAACAGGTCCTCTCACTATCACGAGACGAAACTACCTATCATTAGATTTCTTGTCATTTTCCAATGATCAAGCACTCATGAGAATAATTCCAAACTGTTTTAGATTAATTCAAGCAAGTAACCGTATGTAATCGGTAGGGTCAATATATTTTTACGATTTTCTCGGTACAAGTAACTTTAAAAGCAATAAATGAGCTAGTAATTACGATGATCACAACACTGTCACATTTTGTCATGACGAAAAATTCGATGAGATTTTGAAGACAATCTCTATCATCGTTTTCTCATCCGATGATAGTGACAGAAGTATCCCTATAAATATCGCGTGAGATCTTTCATTGAAAATGAAATTTGCCAGCCCTGGGCCTGGTTGTCCTTTAATGACATAAGAGTCATCTCCATTCCAATCGACCTATGTCGCCAGCCAACACCAATCACCTTATCGTAACGAGATTCGGACCACCCTAGCACTACAGATAATCCTGATTGAGTGTTAATTTGGCTTAATCACGTTAACTGTTCTGAAATCCAGCAGTTTGTCTTTTTACCATGAAAATAATATTTTGGTGGTTGTCATATAGTGGTCATACCCTGGTTCTTCTGATGATCCAGATTGACCGTAAAAATGGTCATATTATGCAAACATTCCTAGAATCACAAGGTTTTTTATGGCCAAACTGGATTATCCGGAGAATCAGAGACAGTAGCAATTTTCCTGGATAGTGCTTTTGTCTGCATCTAAAATCATCAACAATTTTATTTGTTTTAACTAACTTTATATTCATGCAGAACTCTTTACAGCATTTCTTTAAAATGTTCTCAAAAATTTTCTGAGAATCATTCCTCTTAGCTCTTTTCGGAATTCCCGTATAATGAACATGCGATTCTCTCTGATATCCCGTTATAATTTTCTTTGTAACAGTCCAAAAATTCCCTGCAGAACAATCCGAAAATTCTTAGAATTTAAAGATTTTGGAGATATTTTTAAAATTTTTTAGGATTCTCAAAATAAATGATTCTATATAAACAAAAATGGTATAAATTCTCCTTAGAATTCTCATGCAATTTCCCTCCAAAATGTATTGAAATTCAGCTCTGAGTTATCTTAGAGTTCACATCTGAATTTTCTAAAAAACTCACTTAGATTCTCCTCAGAATTCCCTATAAATTCGACTCCGAATGCCTTTGACATTCTTCTCTAAATTCCCGTAAAATTCTCAATATAATCCACTTGGAACTATTCTTAAAATTTCCTAGGCATTAGGCTCTGAATCATTTAGGAAGTATCTTCAGAATTCAATAACCTCAAAGTTCTTCTTGTAATTTCAGAACTCTTTTGCAATTCTTCTCAGTACTTAGTTGGAAAATTTATTAGAATTCAACCTAGAATCTTCCTCATAATCATCTATAATTCTCCTCAGGGTCTTAAAAAGAATTCTTCTTAATTTGCACCTGGAACTCTTCTCACAATCACTTTGAAATTTTTTCACGATTGCCTTGGGGATCAAGTGAAAATTTTATTGTCGCAAATCATGATACTTTAGTGTTGTTATTCCGGGAATTCTTTTAAATGTTCCTAAGTGCAAGAATCATGAAAATTCAGGGCAATGAAAACATTACAAGAACCACTATTTCAAATTTTTCATGAGGGAGGACGAAATCTTTTCTACCGATTTATCATCGAAATTCACGGTATTTTCCAGGTTTTTCCCCGGTGACTTCGAATTTCCGGCTTTTTCTAGTTCCTGGTACAATGGTTAATAAGTAATAATTCTAATTGTCCAATGTTTGCCCACTGTGCGTTGTTTCATGAATGTTGTTCCGGGATAGCCAGGTTCAAGCCAGATCAATTATATGTTTTCAAAGAATCCATCACATCCACTTTGCTCTTGCTACGGTCTACCAAAAGAGCAGTATTTTAACCAGCTATTTCAGTGTGCATTATATCAGCGCTGACATATAGTGCATGATAGGCATTAAACTACTGTTTCATATGGGAATACAAAGCAAGAGCCCCGTTTTAGTGCTTACTGGAATAGTTGCTTAAAAACTTTGAATTATGGTATCACTCTGAAATTCCACTCGTATTCATTCAACCGAAAATGTGTATGTGCCCTAATTAGATTTCTCAGAAGTATCGTCCCTCTCGACATACAAACCTAGGTTATGCAGAATGAAACTACACGCCGCGGTGGTGGGCCGATTAGCAAAAAACGTGATCAAAATTAGGAATCCTTCTCACATAACCAATATCCACAAACGAAGACGCAGCCCGAATGCAGAGAAACATGTTTCTCGTGCTGCTCTGCTCTGAGCAGGAGGCAAACCGCGTGTTTCTTGGCCCGGTGTTTTCCGAATTTGCAAAACTCTCCCAAAACTCGGAAGACTTTGTGCGCGCCATACCAATTCGATACCAACATTTCATTAGGACGAAACTGCTTTTGTTAACAATGCGTTCAATCGTCGATTTCCTTCACTCCTGAAATTTAACAATACCGGCTAGTAGAGGAAACAATAGTTTGCACGTGCGAGCTTTTATTCGCGAAAAATCACCATTGTTAAAAAAACAGTTTCGCCCTTTTGAAATGTTGATGAAGATTTCATCTGTTTTTGCAAAAAAAAAATCACACACACACACGCGGGCACACACCTTTTCGTCCTTTGCTTCTTATCTTGGCTTGAAGTTTGGAGCGGAAAAATACCTTCATCGTCGTCGTCGTCGTCGTCGTCGCGAAACATGATACTCGTCGGTCGTTGGCTGTGTTGTTCCTATACTGCTGGCTACACACAAGAAAGAGGAAGATAGTTTCGTCCGTTTTGTCGTCGTCCATCGCGCACTGGCACCCCAAACACCGGTGGTGCGGCCACTGATGACGATGGTGGTCAGCAGTTTGTTGTGCAGTAGTTTATTGACGGAAAAGTTGGAGAAGAGGCAAAAATCGATAGTTTTGTTTTTCGAGATTCTTGGCTCGGGTGGCCGGTGTGTGGGTTTGTGGGATCACATGGAGGTTTATAGTTGGAGGTAGTCGCAATTCGGAATTGTTGGTAATTGAGAATCAGACATTTGTCAGTTTATAAAATTTGAATATTTAGACATAGGGGAATTTACGTATTCTCGGCAACCTAAGCAGCGACCTTCTTTCTATAGCCTTTTTCTCTAAGGAACGCACACATATACAGTATTGGTTTGTTTACAATCTTTTGCTGCCAGCTGCTCTAACAATTTCAGTCGAAAGAATTGTCAAAAACTGTTTTGAAACGCTTTTACAAAGCTCCAATCTTCTCTAGTGAGAGCGAGTATTGTCGGCAACCAGTTTTTCTTCGGCATCCGTTCCATTTGAACTGCATGTAAATCTGCTGTTCTATTATCGGCAACTCGTAATCAGCTACAATTTGTAGTGCGTGTGTTGCATTTCAAGAAAACCTTGCTAGATTGCTTTTTCTCAGTGGTAAAAATGTAGTCAAATTGAAGCTGAAAGCATAAAGAATCATTTGCATGCATTCAGCGAAGTGTTTTCGTAGAAAATCCAGTGAAAATAGTGTTTCAATTTGGGTTGCCGAAAATAGTCTGTCATGCCGAAGCCGTCATTTCCCCTATTAAAATCATGGAGTTTAGAAATTTCCTGAGGTTAAGTTGACCCATTAATGCACGAATTAATTCACATTGAGAGTAAACACGTAAACCCCGTAACGTGGGTAGATCACCTTTTCGTGGTACGTTACGGGATGTAAGATCTACCACCGATTCCTAGTCTTGACTACTTCAAACTAGGGGAACAGGATTTTACAGTAATCAAAGGAACACATCTTAGTCCTTGTTACTTTTTATGCCTTGTTGATAGTGATAAGTCCTCGGGTTGCGTGAACCGAGGATGATCTTGAAACAAGGAAAAAATGAGTTAGTTAGTCTTCACCTATGTGATTCCTAATCTTCTATTCGTTGTTTCCTAGTTTGAAGTGGTTAAGACTAGGGTTCTGATGCATGGTCATTATCGGTGTCATGTCTTGTTTTTTTTGCTAAGGAATCCAATTTTGACTGACAAAGGGGCGCGCCTTTGGAGGGTGTTTCAACACTCCGAAGGGTATAAATAGCGGGACCTTTCAATTAGAATCGATTCCTTGCGATAAAGGCAAGAATGACAACTGTATCAAAACCGAATACTTCATCATTTCTCAATAGTGATGGAGTAATACGACATGCACTAAACTAAGGACACGGGATATACTACAATAGATCAAATTACTGGTCGCAGTGGTTTTATGTCCCGAACAGAGAAAAAAAAAAACACGTAAACCAAAATTGGTCGCTACTGGGCCATCGAGCCCCTTATATCACAACATACCATTACGACTGACAATCGTCTAAGCCTGGCGACATGATGATATTATCCATCTGCTCTGGAAATGCCATAAGAATATCTAAACAAAACGAAGTATACCCGAGAAAAGTTTTATACCAAACTGATAACAAGTTCTGATACCCGGTTATCGAGGTTTGATAGCTGAATATGTTATCATTGTGGTTGAATAAACAACCAACATAACACAAATTATAACAGAAAATGCTCGTTGGATATCACAAAAATAATTAATTTTGTTATTTTGTTTGATTTATGCAAAGTTTTTCAAGCTATTTCAAATCATGCTATCTATTTGATTTTAAAGTCTTACGCTGATAACTTAAATATGATTAGTGGTGTAAAGCAACATTTTACCATCTAGATAATATGTTGAGCTTTGAACCAGCAAAAAGTCCTTTTTTTTTTCCTGATTACAACTGAAAAAAAAATCAATGTTGATAACTGAATAAGTAATGCGATAACAACTGAAAATAAAATGAAATCTGGGATAGCAAAACTTGTTATCTAGTTGATATCAGGTTGTTATTTTACTTTAAGCTTTAATAATGGAATTGATACTCTCTTTTACTTTGTGATTGATTAAATCGGCAGCTCGAGACGGATTTACTCTACTAGTCTTGAACTCACTCTGGATGTTATTTGAAGCTATTCAAAGTCAAAGTCCTAAAAATTTTCCTATACTATCCTTAAACATTATTTAAGGATAACAAAACTCTGCAGCTTCTTAAGTTGTCCATATATCTTGCAATCTAATCGACAATTGAATGCAATATTTTTTCAGTTGTCTATCTCTTTTGAGAGCATTATTGACAACATGGTAAAATATGTCAAGATGTTGAAAATGTTAAGGTTTTTTAGCGATTTAATTCTGGAACAGAAGTGTGGCACGTTGAGAGAATTAAGACCGCAGCTATCAGTATTTGTTCTAGCAGTCCTTTAGACGAACATCAACCAAGCTTAATTTTTATGATTTGCCATACTGTCATACTGGTCTCATCTGGAAGTAGAAATTGTTTTCAATTTCACACGCTAGTTCTTTCGGAAAACTCCACTGACTTCGCTTGGAACTTTCTACCAACTTCCCCAGAAGATCTAGTTTTTTTTTCAGAAATCTTACTGGAATTTGTTCCTACTTTCCAACTTCCTACTTCAATTACTCTCACGTTGCCCCGGAAGTTTCCTTTGGAAGTTTCTTCTAGCTTCTACGGAAACGTTTATTTGATTTTACCCAGAAGCTTTTCCTCACTTCGCACGAAAGTTTATTCCATAATAATCTCGGATATTTATTTAAACTTTCCCCGGTTGCTTCTAAAGGGTGACTTTTCATTTTGAAATTCTCGGTTTTCTCGGTTCAAATCTTAAAAATTTCCCGATTGTTGATATTCAACAAAAAACGAAGTTGTACGCATAATAACCACTGTAAATTTTCAGTGGTTATTTGTGGGAAAAGTAAAAGCCAAATTACAGAAAGTATTTTCTAAACCTATAGGAAAAATTCCACTCCATGAGCCACTTAATGAATTCAAAACAATTTATTGATCTTTCGAGATACTTTGATAAATCGAATTCTACCACTTTTTATGCTCGATACATCTTATGATTTCAAAGCCCTAGAATTTACTGAGTGACAGAGATTGAGGTCACTGGGCCAAATGCTATCTGGATCAATAAGGTTATTAGACAGAATTATGAAGAATAAGAAATTTAATTAAAAAAATGTTTAAGAAAAATGAACTTGATACAAATGAGAATTGTAGCAAATTGATAGTGATATCGGAAAAAGAAAATGTGTATTCACTCCATTGTCTATACTAACATTAACATTAACCTTTCAGTACTCGCGCTGATGTACAAAGTTAAACTCTAAAAAAATATGCGAAACCTACTGAGCTCGCTCAACGTGAAACAAAACATGGTTCATGAAATTTAATACCCACGATCAATAGACCAATACTTGAAAAAAAATTACTGAAAGATTATTTGCTAAAAGCATAGATTCCCAAGATTCTGGGGCTTTGCAATTTGTGTAGAGTCTGAAAAAAGAACTTTTCTTCAAAATTTGGGATTAATAACAATCTTCGTGATACAAGATTTGGAGAAAAAATAGTAAAAAAGTGTGAGATTTTAAAAAATTTCCAAGATCACAGATTTGAAACAAAATAATATCATATTTATTAGTAACAATTGTCAAGGCTCTAAGACTTGGAAGCATTTTAAAAGTTAAAACAAATTACAGAACAATCGATAGAATCTTGCGGACAAACCCTGGTATTTTCAGTAAAATTTAAAAGTATTCAAAGTGTTGATTTCAAACAACTATTGAGCAGGATCCCACATAGTTTTCGAAGGAGAAGTTCGGAGCGGAATTCCAGAATAATTCTGACATGAAGTCCTTAGAAATTGTTTGAAGAGATGTGGAGAAGATTGAATTATTAGGTAATTTTTAAAGAATTCCAAGAGAATTATGATGAGAATTCAACAAGACACAGAGTTCTAGCGATCATTTCAACCCTAGTGTGAAAGATTCATCAAAGAGCTCCAACAAAATTCATTGTGAAAAATTTCTAATAATTAGAAAGAAATTCTTTAAAATACTTCAAGGGGTTTCTAAAAAAGCTTATGAAAACCATCCAACTTTTCAAAAATCTCCCATTATAAAAATGGCACGGGCCAGGTAATCAGTTCGAGCAGTTATCACGTTTCCGGATTCCCGAGAAATAAGTTTCTTTTCCCGGGAAACCACTATCATTTTAATGAAGAGATGAACTAGCCTCAGGCTAAAAATCTCTAAAATAAAGACAATAAAAAAAAAAAAAAAAAAAAATATCATTTTAATGTTGATATATGGATATATAGTGCTAATCATAAATTTTCACTTAAAACACATCGGGTGTTAAACTATTCCACGGATATTTACACTCTGCAATATAGAACTATTACTAAATTTATAAAAACTTCCACATGAAGCCGATAAAACCTTCCTGAAGAAGAAAAAATACAGAGAAGTCGGAAGAAAGTTCTAAGGAGAAGCCGAATAAACCTTCCGGGACACCTGAAAGTATTCTGGTAGAAGTTGGGAGGAAGTTCTAGCAGAATTTAGAATAATCTTTCAGTGCAATTCAGAAGACAATATTTCTAGAAGGTTTCGTAAGAAGAAATTAGTGCAAATTAAAAAAAAAACTTCTAAGGAAATTGAGTTGAAATATACTTCTGATAAAAATTAGAAAAACCTTTCGGGATAAGACAGTAGAAACATCCAATAGTAGTTGGAATACACTTACAGGGGAAGCCAGAATAATCTGCAAGTAGAAGATGGAAGAAAATTCTGAGGAAAGTAAGAAGAAATTCCCGAGAAAAATCAGAAGAAACCGAAAGAAGGTGGATAAATCTAAATCTAAAATAAATCGTCCATTATATAAACTTAATTGAATCCAAAAATCTTCTATTTGAGCAACACTGAGAAGCTAACAATCTAAGCTAACCAGGTTTTTAAGCATACAATAAAGAACTAGAACACTCAATAATAGGTACCACTCTAGGCAGTCAAGGCGCTGCTTGCCTAATAGCCTTTGACTCAATATTCAATCATACCCGAGCAGGAAAAAATAACTAATCAATACCAAATTCAGATATGAATATAGCATAACTGGCAACCTAAATATGGTAATAGTAAAGCTGAAATAAGTAGTAAAATACTAAAAATAATACCTCAAAAATATTCTACGAATAACGAACTAATAAATAATTTAGTTATTACAATAACAGACGGATAACAGACGCTTTTTAAGATGTCAGAATACCATAGTTTGTTATTTTGAAGGTCTTCTAATACCAATTCAATAACTCTTTTAGGTGTTATTGTCTAAAAATTGAAAGATCACATTTTGATATTTTGGTATTCATTTGATATTTTAGAAAATATTTCGATAACTGAACAATATCAAAACAAGGTTTTATACCACAAGCATACCAAAATCTGTTATACTACATTAAGATATTCATTTGTTATCGATTAGCTATCGGATCCTGCTCGGGTAGCCATGCTTCTCCAAGCAAACAACAGTTAAGATCATATTCCTAGATTCTCATTGATAGAGTGGTTAATTTAAGCATATAATGAAGAATTTTTCCCTTAGCTCTTTACCATTCTTGCATTTACACAAACACGTTCCAACCCCGAGGTCCAGTATTCACCCAGAGATGCACCAATCCACGTGGAGGTTCATTGTGTTGGAACTCAACTAGGTTTAGTATCCATTAAGAGACACACTAGCCCACTAGGGCGGTTAAGGTTGGTTGGTATTTAAGAGGCTTTCAGCCGTAGAACCTTGGAGGTTAAGTTTTGATACAACCAAAACGTCTACCGTCTTATCAAAGACGCAAATACATTTTTACTGACCCTCTGGATCCCACTGCAACTCAGGAACGTGCCAGCCCAGTGTGAGTTTGATTTTTGTGGATATTCAATGTCCAAAAAATAAAAATAACCTTTACTTGAGCAACCACATGCTCGCCACTCTATTGATTTGATTTATTTACATACATCCTCAAACATTGCCGAGCGATAATATTGTGTGAGCCTGGTGTGATCAGTCATACTGTTAAGTAATGAGAGACGATTAAGAAATATTTCCCTAGATTTTAATGGAATTCCCTGAGATTCCAGGTCCAAAATTGAATTTCCTGAAAATTCCTGATTTTCAAAGTTTCTCCAGCTTTTCGACACCCTATTTCAAATATGATGTCCATTCTTGAGGGGGTCCTTGAATTACGTGACATTACGTATAGTAAGTATTCGTTACACAGGGGGGGGGGATAAAAAATCGAATAAATTAATTGTTTAAAAACTACATCAGGTGAAAGATCAGGGCCAAACAATATATATCTGGATTCCCGATTTAACAATGGATTCCTGACTTTTCCCGAACGAGTGGGGTGTGTAATTTTGATTTCTCAGTCATTGGAGAAGTAATAAATCGAGCCAAACGTGGATTATGTATATCCTAAATTACATAATCAGATTCCCTTTGTCAATGTTCTATTCGCATCCCCACGGCCATGTAAAGATATTTAGAGCTATGTTTAACAAATTGTTCCATGAAAGAAGCTATTATCTAGCAATTAATACTGCACACACGACAATAAACAGTTTTGTAGCTAAGTTATAAACCAAGGAGAAAGTCGATCAACGTTACTCAGGACCTAATCCATTGTTCGTCTTGAAATGTTTGATTTTTTTTCATCGTCGGAGAGTCCAAAATTCCCATTTCCCAAAAAAAAAATATATCAAAACCATCACCATTCTCAAAACAACGTAAAATTTACAACTTCTTCATCTCAACTCACCTGGCAGGGTCTTCCTCGACAATCATGTCCTCACCGGACTTCCAAACATCCACCATGATGATCGAGATCTTCGCTAGAGTTGGTCGAACGACACCACTGAACTTTTCAATAAAACAATGATCTTAGAATTTCACACCAATCCCGCTCTCTTACTTCACAACCTCACCAAACTGTGGTCACTTTAGTAATTCACTTGATTTTTTTTTTCCTTCCTTAACTCTTCAGAATCACTTTTTGATTGCCTCCAATTTGGGCAACGCACTTTTGCTGCTGCTGCTGCTGTTGGTAATACTTTCCTCTTCACAATCGACACGAGCTGGAGGAATGAAGTAGAAAATCATCACAATTTGTTGGTTAAAACTTTGCTTAAACTGGATTTTGAACAATTTTTTTTTTCGAAAGCACTCTTGATTAAATTTTATTGTGATTCAACAACTCCAACTATTTTTGTTTGCCGCTTGCCTTCCCTTCACGTGTGTTATTGTTATTGTTTTCTTCTTGAACTTCTCGTCTTCAGCAGTGCGTGATTCCTGTGGATGATGATGATGATGATGTTGATACTCATTCACTTTCCATGCATCACTTTTCTTGCTCCTGCACAATGCTATTTTGTTGTTATCAGTTGTTGTTGCTGTCGTCGTTGTCACTATTGAACCCGTCTCACTCGCTCTTTCCTCCGCTCACTGCTTTCGGGTTGTTGCTGCTGCTGCCCTACCGACCGATACCGATCGAAAGGTGCGGGGGAGGCAGCAGACGGGGAAACACCGCACGAACGAGCGACACACACACAGGATGCCACGCCGCGAGCACAAGGACGGAGCGTAAAAACAATTGGGGCTACTCAAATCACTCACTCGCACTCACCCTCTCACGCTCACCTTGCTTCACTCCGAGCACGCTACATGTGTGGAGGCAGGGTACACGGAATATAGTAGTAACGTAGAGGCTAATATAATGTCGCACAAAATCACTTTTTTTTTTCCTGCTCTTCTAATAACATCCGTCGTACTGCCGGAGCTGATGGAACACGTTTTTCTTTTTCACCGTGACGACCATGCAGCAATATTTGTATCCGATTCGGCCCTGAAATTCGGGCACTGTAGAGAAGACTCTCCTCCTTAAACACTAGACGATGCGAATTCTACTCTCACAGCACACTTCGATATGCGCATTCCACTTTTCTTGGTGCACTACTTTCCGCCTGCTTCGACCCGTTATATCCTTTTCTTCGTCTAGAAAATCCCGCGATACGCACAGGTTCTTCGTTCGATTTTTGGGTAGGTTAGGCACCTAATTACTCCTCTTGTGCCTCTCCTTTCTATACGTCGTCGACGACGTGTTCCGAAGAAAAAAAACAATGTTGATGATGATCGAAAGCAAACACTCCGAAAAAACGATATCACTCTTCAAAAAACAGGGGGAACACGCACTGGTTCGAGACTCGCCGGATAACCCCTCTATAGTAGGCGCTGCTCTGTGTAGAAGGTACACACGAGTAGAGAGACCGAGAGCGAAAAATCCGCACAACACACTTTGCCGACTTTCAGCCGATTTCTGGTGGCGGGAAACAGCTGAGTCCGTAGGTGACGCTATGTTGTTGTATTGCTACGCGTTTGGGCGGTAACGGTCGAAAACGCTCAAATCGAGCTCCGACCCCGCCGAACCAAACCGGAAACGGTACTTTCACCTCAAAACACCCGAAATTACCGCACCTTTGTCACAACAGCACCGGGAAAACATCGTTCCTAGTGTAAAATCACACTGGATCTAGATTCGTCTCGCGTAGTAAAAAATGCGCTACGGTCGCAGAGACGCGTCCGCTCGTGGGCGAAACAACGAGAAACCGAAATGGAAACGAGGCACAGCGAACGAACGAGTGAGGGGAACAACGACGACGACGACGACGGTAGCAGCGGTAGCGAGTGGCTGTGAGTGTAGTGGTACCCTATAGGAACGGATGCCGCGGCGACTGCAAGTGTGTTGGGATAAATTACGTCTTTTCTTTGCGGCCACCAACACACGTCCAACCAACAGCCGAATCATTAAATTTTGGTTTGTTGTGTTGCGCGATCATCGGCCGTCAGTAGTGTTCGTCACTAATCATCGACGTCCGCCGACCCGGCGAGAGCTAGCGGTGTGAGCGAGAAGGCATTTTTTATGCCTGCCGGAGCTTTTCCGTTCGGGTAAATAAGCGGCTGATGGGTTGTACAAACAAGAGAGGGGCAAAGCTTTCGTTTGGGGTGGTGTGCATGCGGTGGGAAATGTTCGCATCGACGCATACAGATGCATCGGATTACCGTGCAGCAGTCGGTTGGTGCGGGGCGCGTTTAGTAGTGCCGCTGATGCAAGCGAAAACCACGCGGTTGATAATAAAGGGCAGTTCACAAATTATGGAACGCCAAAAATGGCACGGAACGCTATTTTCCCTAAAGCAAGAAAAGACATAAATGGCAATTATATTGCTGATTGCATCTGAAACTGGACGGTCCTAAAAATGCAAAAAGTGTGATAGAAGTGCACATTTCCGTCAAATCGTGTTGTCTTGGGAGCACTTATTGTTTGCATCATAAGGAACAAGTGCAAAGAAGACACCAAGACGATTAGATGTAAACTTGCAATTTTATCACACTTTTTAATAAGTGAAAACGCGCTTATTAGTCCAATTTGGTGAGAAATGCGCAATAATTGCTATCATAAAATGTATGCCTTGAGGAAAGTAGTCAAGGAGGCAAAATAACATGAGAATTCCATAAGAACCACTTAGGAATTTTAGCCACAAGATATCAGAATGAATTTCAATGATTTGCCTTAGACGTTGAAATTACGGGGCCCGCATGTTGACCACTCGTCCTTCAACGCTTGGGAAAATGAAATGGCTACAGGCGTACCCTAATAAAAATTGTATGGTTAATTTGCTTAACGACGTGTTCTGGGTATCATCCAAACCATTTGTGGAATAGTTCAATGATTTGGGTTATCGTTCGTTTATGGTTATTTTTTATTAGGGTACACGCAGGCAAAAGAACGTAAGAATTCCATAAGAAACATTTCAAGAGCCACATGTGAAAAGGGCATACAAGCTTTTTGTAAACAAACCTTTGTAGGCCCTTTTCTCACCAACCGAGAGTTGCTCACGCAAACTAACAACATCATCGGGAAGGGTAAAGATTCCCCTACCCGATGATGATAATGGTTTGCGTTGGTGTCATATGGGTGGCGAGAAAAGGGCATAAGAAGGTTTGTTTACAAAAAGCTTGTATGCCCCTTTCACATGTTGTTCTTGATTTGTGAATTTTAGCCATAAGAAATGAGTGTGAATTTCATTGATTTGCCTTATGAAAAATAATGTTGACGAAAAAATAATAAATCGGAGCAGACTGGAACCGAACAATGGACGTTGAGATTTCACTTAAAAAATTGCACACGTCATTATCATGTGTTCTTAATTTTGCGCTTATTGTGAAACACATCTATTTCATGTGTGAATCTTATGCTATGTACCATGCCTGAACATTATGGATTTGAATTGTGACATACTTGGATTCTATGTGCCTCATATGGTGATATCAATAGCTTTGCACATCATAGTTCAATATTCTACCACAGACAAAATTCTACTTTATCGACTTCTATTTTACCGACTCTAAAAATGAATCGACAAATATATAAACAAATTTCAGAGGCCAGAGCTTTCACATATCTTTTTAATGGGTCTGATTTGGGATTCGATCATGAACTGTTGGGGTGTGCTGCTTTCGGAGTCTTCGTTCGATCTCACTGTGCCACGGTTGTTCTCATATATGAGGTGGGTTGATAGGATAAAGTCACAACTCTTGTTTTCGATGTTTACCTTTCTGAGCAAGCAATTCACATCGTATTGAAATGCAAAACACTTTAAATCCATCTGTTTTGAACAGTAGTGTGATTCAATGTGCAATACACTTGAATAGATAGTGAAAGATTTTCAACTTTTCAAAGTTTGAAACACTAGAAATTAACGTGTATAACACATTGAACTAAGGTGAAATACACTTAAAGTAAATGTGATGGTGCATTTAAAAAATCAAGTGTTTAAACACTTCGATCAAACGTGTGGATTTTTTTGAGTGTACGGAGTTTATGTGTTGACCACTCGTCTTTCAACGCTTAAGAAAATGGAATGGCTAAAGGCGTATAAGAGCTTCGTTATTTTAGACGAAAATCTTTCATATGTCGCGCTTATGAAATTCATATTTGTCGTTCATAAGTCGAGCCTTATGAAATTCTTAGTTCTACTTCCCTTTGTCGATGCACTACGAACAAACCCTCGACTTAATTCGAATGGTGTAGTTGACTTAAAAATAGTTTCAGGCGGATTGATTGTAATCTAATTTAGTTACAGCCAGAAATGTAATGGTATTTTTTTGTCTCATTGTCTTGAGTCTTGAACATTAAGACACATGTTTAAATATGGTTATATTCATAAAATTATTGTTCGACCGCATCTTAAATTATATTTGCCACGTCGTGTGGTTTATCGAGTTAGGTAATGATCATAAATTACGATATTCGTTTTTTGGCCCGTATTCCTTTATTCGAATTCCTAGATGCTTCAGCTTCGGCAGGTAGAATGCTCACCAGATATGCCGTCCTTTTCAGCAAACTAGCGGCGTCCAAGTTGGAAAAACTAATACGAAATCTGGGAACAAGGATTCCTCACTGCACAGTGGTCGCAGAAGGGCGAATTTCAGGAGAAAAAAAATGCATGAAAATGAAGTTTGATTGATTTGGAGTCTGCAGAAAAGTTATTAGTTAAAATAAGTTAAAGAAGTTTTACTCATTGGGACTCCACTTGAAAATTCTAACTTTTTTGACCGACGATTTTCAATATTGCAATGTTCTAGAACTTATCATTTCCTTAAAATTTGTGGAAGACACAAATTTGCTAGCATGTCATCTTATTTGAAAAATAAAGCATTCTTTATGGAAGCCCCCTTAAAATAGATTTTTATGGCTTTAACTTTTTTGTTTGATTTTTTCCAAGACATACTATGGCATAGTATGGACCGTTCCACAGCTGTAGTCAGAGGGTGGCCATAACTCAGAATTTTTTTTTTTAGTTCTTGAAAAAAAATTCAAGCGTCAAGTCCGTCTATGCTCATAATTTTAACGGAAAAAAACAAAATCAACCGCGTTACGAAAATTGGTCAGGTTTCGACCACTTATAGCTCTGTCAATAGGGATGGATTTTAATTCTAAACAAGCCAATCTATTGGAAATTTTTCTACGAATCTGCTAAAATGAACACCTTTTCAATTTTAAATAGGCCCAACTTGGGATCTAAGTCTCTACCATGGTGGTCCCCAGAGACCAAAGCAGCAGTTAAAGTCAGAAGGAAGGCTCTTCGGGCTACCAAGTGACTACCTACTGACTATCCGTCGAAAGAAGCGGCCATGGCCACCTATAGAGCAAAACGCAACGAGTGCCGGCAAACTATCCGGTCTGCCAAGAGTTGAACTCTGGGAGCAATTTCTGGACAGCATTAATTGCCATCCGGGTAGATGGCAGCACCACTAGAGACCCTGATAAGATCGCCCACGCTATTGGCTAACATTTTGCATCTCTCTTGGCAATTGACGGGTACGATGATCGCTTTCGTCGTGTAAAAAACCTTTCGACGCACTCTTTGGACAGCATCTACATCCCAGAGGATGAACTGCCGTTGGAGATTAATCGACCTTTCATGCCACGGGAACTCAACCTAGCTCTACCCAAGGCTACCGGGAAATCGGCTGGCCCAGATGACGTCGCTAAAAAAGATATCACTGAAATGCAAGACCACACACTTAGAAAAAATCACCGACTTCGGTAATTCATTTACCGAATTCTTAACAGCTGAACGGTCGGTCATCGAGAACATTACCGAAACATCTGTAAACTGGATCAGCAAAATTAGCTATCAAATTTACCGAACGATCGGTAACGTTTACCGATGTGCATTGCTTGATTTGTAGTCGACTTTACCGGAGAACTGTAATTTTGAGGACGATATGCAAATCGAAAATTACCGAAAGATCTGTAATTTTTTGAAAAGGTAACCGACTCAACTGTAATTTGCTTTAATATTGTTTCAAGGTGGTGGTCACTGCGACCCATGCAACAATTTTGCTGCAGTCGTGATCAATGTGTTAAGGCCCAAGCGCAATGTGGGCGGAAGCGGAACGGAAACGGAAAGTTTGACAGTTGTCACAAATGGCATCAAGATGCCTAACCGAAGTCGATTTGATTCTAACTAGTTTTCACTCCGACAAGTAGGCTTACTCAGCTCGGGCTTTTCCGCTGCCGCTGCCGTTCCGCTTCCGCTGTCATTACGCTTGGGCCTTTAGTGTAGCAAATTGCGAAAACAAGTTTTCATCGGAAGGATTCGGCGCTACACTGAAAACAGGGAAGCATTGGATGAAGATTCCAAATGCTGTTTTCAGATCGTCGTCAACGAGAATGGAACTTGGACCGACAGAAAAAAAAACAAGTAACAACATCGGCCATCTGTAATCAGTATTTATTTAGATAACGAAAATAAATTACTCACGGAAAATATCTACGAATCGCTCATCTTTGTGTAGCATAACAGCCTCCATAATTTCACCTTTTTATTTTTCACAAGCACGAACGTTTTCAAAGTCGATCGAAAATCACAATATGGTGGATTTGACGTTTACCGAGACCGTTACCGAAATCAGTAATGGAACGCTTTGTTTACCGAAACTTCTGTAAAATGTCAGTGATGAAGCTGATTTACAGACCTGCTGGTAAAAATGTTTACCGTTTTCGTTAAATGAATATGAAATTACAAAATTCTGTCATTTCATTTACAGTTTTCAGCAATAATGCGAGAAAATACCGAAACATCTGTAATTTTTAGCATTATCGATCTAAGACGGTATTTTTTTTACCGAACTCAGGGTCTCTGTTTGAGTGTGCACACCCTCAGCCTTCTCAATAGAGAAGTCTAAGAATTCCATTCCAGAAGACTGAAGACACAGCATAGTCGTCCCGATCCCGAAGCAGGTCGGGTCGCGAGCCGAAGGACATCCGACCGATATCTTTGACATGCTGCGTTATTAAGGTGCTGGCGAGAAAATTGCCGATATTCGGCAAATAAAATGAAGTGTGTAGACTCGTGCTCTATTTGAGGGTAACGGCTACGCTTTCCGTGCTGGACACGGCACTGGAACCTACTTCGCCACTCTGAACCAGGTACTTCGAGACGTGAGGGATTCTGACCAGCATGCTGAACTCGTTACGCTAGACATCTCTAAGGCTTATAACAGGACATGGACACCCGACATTCTTGCTCAACTCACGGACTGAGGTCTGTCGGGCCACGTTCTTCATTTTATGAGGTTTATTCAAAGAAATTTTAATTCCTATTTGTTAATGAATGTGCGACTGCTTTGATCAATTTTGAGTAATTATGAGTTACTCATATTTACTCATTGCAAAAATATTAACTCTGAGCTCAGCTGGCTTGCCCCTCAAGTGTTCATCTGAGCAGAATTGTAGGAAAATTTCCAATCGATTGACTTGTTTATAATTAAAATCCATCCGCTATGGACAGAGTTATAAGAGGTTAAAACCTGACCACTTTTCGTAACGCGGTCGATTTTTGTTTTTTTGAAATTGCATTTCAATGTGTTGCCGAAAGAGGTAATCCTACGTCAAAACTGGTGCATAAACGTCGCGTTTCTCATCATCTTTGGTGGTCAGCATGGCTTTATGAAGTATTGTTCTATAACAACGAACTTCATGTGTTACGTCACCGCACTGTCCCGCCAAATAGAAGAGAGGCGGCAAGTTGACGCGGTGTATGCTGACTTTGCGAAAGCCTTCGACACTGCACCGCACATTCTAGTCGTGGAGAAACTGAAGCACATAGGTTTTTCAGATTAGATTACAGAGTGGATATATTCGTACTTGTGCGATCGTACCGCATATGTTACGGTCAACTCGGCTCGATCCCGCACTATCAACATCACGTATGGTGTACCCCAAGGAAGCGTTCTGGGACCAGTAATATTGAACATTTTTATCAATGACCTGTGTTTGCTACTTTCCTCGTTCAAGCATTCATTCGCTGGTGACCCGTAAGGTTCGGTGATCGCAGTCACACTGTTTCTAATACGGAAGAACGGAGTGTTCCTCAGCTTACCCAAAGAAATATATATCTTCGTGTATGCAGACGATATCGTCTTGGTGGCGGTCGGCTCCAGAGTGAAGGCCTTTCGCAGAAAACTAAACGAGGCCACAAACGCAGTTCTAACAACAGTTCTAATGAAACTAATGATTTTAAATTGGCTCACTACTTGACTAGCCTGAGTCTGAGACTTTTAGTACTACACTATGTTTGTTTTGATTCGCTATGAAAGTTTGACAGATAAAATTAGAAGTTCTTGTATTTTCCTATGTTTCGAGGGGTGCATCGATTAGCTTGGGACCGAAGAGAGTACCAGAGCTGAGCCAAAAAGTTGAGCACGTTTCTTCGGGACCTTCTAGCCTTAGAGTTAGCTCTATGGTTCTACGCTGGACCAAATCCGCATATACCCACATTTGCCCGTTCAATCACCAGGTGCTCCGCTCTCCTATCAGTGTCGACGGAAGGATCATGCCGTTTAAGAAGTCTATCCGCGTCTTCGGCATACGCTTGGATCGGTCTTTAAACTTTCAACGAAGTGAAAGGTAATTGCCAAACGAGAATCGGCCTGCTTAGCCAGGAACAACCATGCAACCATGATTAACATACGGTACAGAACTGACTTGCCTAGCTGCCAACAGGATGATTTTCCAACTGTCCCCAGTATACTATCAGGCCATTAGAATCACATCAGGTATCCTTCCCTCCACCCCCAGGCTGGCAGCTTGTGTGGAGAGCGGAAGGTTACCCTTTGACAAATTCATCCTTGCTACCGTTTGCAAGAGGGCAGTTGGCTTCGACAACTGGAAAAAGTGATGGAGCGTCCCTCCTTATGGAGGCGAACAAACTCCTGAAGGACGCCGTCGACCTGAAGCTCCCCCCGTTAGCCAGAGTTCACTGGTTTGGAGCCACGGGTTGGAACTCACCCGGACTTTCTATTGATTTGGCGATAACGAACAGATTCCAACTCCCCCGCAATAGTGAGATCGGAGGCCGAACTACAACTACTAAAAGTACCTAAATCACCTAACACGATACACTGACGGATCCCGAACTGGCAGATGGGTAGGTATTGGGATATCCGATCCAGAGTTACGCACCTTCTACCGACTTCCGGACCCCTGCAGCGTTCTCTCTGCTGGAGCTACCGCCATACTAGTAGCCGCTACCTCGCCCACCAACAAACCTGTCGCCATATTTTCTGATTCGGCCAGCGTATAAACAGCTCTTCCAGGCTATCCAGGAGCTCGCTCATAAAGGAACAACTTTCATCTGGATCCCAGGACACTGCGGGATCAGAGGAAATTAACAAGCCGACCAACAAACATTGAATGTTGAATAAGTGCTTATTCGGGCAAAAACAAGCTTCTTCAGCTAAAAAATAGCTTATTCAGCTTTCAGCTGTTGATCAACTCAAATTGTTTCTTGGGCGATCATCTGGCGGCATCCGGAAGACAGGAAAACCTCTATATCCAAAAGGTCCCGGCTCAAGACATCAAGCGGTGAATCGTGACTACAGTATGGAATTGCTGGACAAATGAATGGTTACGATCTCGAGATCTTTTTATCTGGAAGATTATAGGGGACACCAGAAGATGGGATGATCAGCCTGAACACCGATCTCAAGTAATTCTATCGCGGCTGACAACCGGTCATACCAAAGCCTCTCACAACATGGGAGGCGGAGGTCCATTTAGGAAGCAATGCAAGACATGCAATGTGCCACATACAGTGGAGCATTTCCTATGCAACTGCCCCCAGTACTATGGACCAAGCATCCATTACCTGGACGGAATTCCCCCTGTTGAAAACTATCATCAGGTAGGGATGATTGTGCACTTGGTTTGCATATATAAGGGGGTTAGAAGAAAAGGGGTGTAAGTGACTTTGATTGATTCTCTTCATCGACTTTCTCTTTCGTTAATAATTCACCTGCTAACACATTCCTTGATTCGTGTGCCATTCTGGATGCCAGATGAGAACCTCCTTTATCAAACTATGTGGCAGAAATAGCGCAAAATCTGTTTATAAAGTTGTGGCTATCAAAAGAGAAAGTCGATGAAAAGAATCGATCAAAGTCACTTACACACCTTTCCTTCTCACCCCCTCAGATGAGCTCCGATTCACAATGAAAGGCCGCAAAACGTTTTGTTTACAAAAGCTGATGAGGCCTTTTCAATTGTTGATCTCAATTTTTTCAAAGAATTTACGTCGTTTTAAATTTTGCATTCGAAGCTAAAATCTATCTGCGTAGCTGAAAAAAAAACGTTAAAAATAAAAATTCATGAAAAACACATCACCCACTACTGATCACAACAAAAACAGGCTTGTTGGCCATTGTCATAGCAACCACATAATAAATTTGTTTATCGATTGGACCACTAGAACCAAAGTTAGAGCGATATAAGTGAAATTAAGAATGCTTCTATAGCAATTTCCATACATCCAATATGGCCCCGCGCATATATATATGGAATATATGGAAACGAAACACTTTTTGTACGAATACTTTTTTTTTCCTTGATTTGTTTTCCGTCGATCTTGTTTTCCGTGCTGAGCACCAAGGCTACCGACGTCAGGGAGGCAGCTCCCACACCTAGACCCTACATATCGACCCTTCAACTCATGAACCGGGGACCAACGGCTTTATAAAATTTCGTTTCAAGATGCGCAATGTGGCCCTAGACTTGAAAGCTTTTGTACGACCTCTAAACCTTCATAAATCATTACCATTGTTTGCACAGGCTCATACAGTGAACTCTCTCTTACTCGTTCTCTTTCTAACTCGATATTCTCCCTGACTCAATGGAAATCCAGGCTACTTCGACCACATTTCCCGTACAGATTACTAACAAGATGTTCCCATCAATATCGATTTAGGGACAGTTTACTGTATTTTGGGGATATCAATCAAACTGGAGGGTGGTGGCCTTTTAGATGGCAACTACTTTTTTGTAAAATGAAGCACCCTAATGTGTACCGTCATAATTACTTTTATGATATAAGACAATGAAAAGTATCAGTCAATTCTAATTAGCTTACAGGCGGTAGGTGTGAACATAATCTCTCTCTTCACTCTGAAAAATCGTCACGTCCGATTTACGTGAGCACATAGGTGGTTTAAGTCCATCCTATTTTTCACGTAACTTTTACCGGAATTGCACGTAGCCGATCAAAATTTAGCTTCGATTATCTACGTAATTATGCAGGTAAATAAAACCTGATTTCCACGTACTGCTTACGTGAAATCGGGGTGAAAACTACTGGAAAACTGGTAACTTTTAGGTGATATTCTTTTTTTGTTTAAACTGCTTTTCACGTAATTTGTGCGTGAATCTTGAATGAGAATAATGGAACTTATATGTAGAAACAGTGAATATTATGCAATTTCATCGGGCAGATATAAATTCCACGGGTTTAAATTTGTGGAAGGTGGAAATGTTAGAGATTTTATTTCTGTCAAAATATTAACAACTGTTTGCAGACTCAAAATGAGTAATATTTGATATAAGCTACTGGGAGATTTTTAATTTTTGAGTTGTTCTTCCATCACGCTTGGTGACACCATATTGACTTTTTTGTGTACCGTAAACTATCTTTGATAATGCGGGTAACTTTGATAGTATAATGTAAAGATTAAATTTACTTGCTGCGATTTTTCCAAATTAGAAACAATGGTTCCATATTGTAGCTTAGCATCTTTCCATTGATATCGTATATAGTTTTTATATAGTATGTGGTACATATTTTACAAATATAAAAATCAATTTTCGTGTTTTTCGCCTGTTTGAAAAAGCACTCAAACCATCACTTATGAAATGTATTTCCGATACAGCCATCACAAATTCAATGTTGTATTCTTATTGCTTATGATGTTTTCTGATTATATACTCATTCAAAGTTTCATATTTAAAGAACTAAATTGTTTGAGTTTCACCCATTTTTTTCTACATTCATCGAGCATTATCAAAGTAACTCCAAATCAAAATACTGAAGTTCGGTCACAAAACTAAAAAAATAGTGCAAATGCCTTAATTTCCGATGAAAAAATGAAATTGGGTTGTTAACGGAATGCTTAAATAAAAAAAAAATTAATATTCACTTAATTTTCGTTCAACATACTACTAACGAATCAACTCTTGGATCCTCAGTACTTGTTTTAAAAACATAAAATTTGAAAAACATTCACTACTGTAAAAAATATTTAGAATATACTTTAAATACTATCAATGTTACCCAGTTTACGGTGCCTGAAAATCACGTAAATCTCGTTTCGCAAAAATATCGAAGTCCCAAGCACACAAACCTAAATACACAAAATCTGTTTACGTGAATATACGGTCGATTCCACAAACTTATACAAACTTTAGTGGACATATCGTGTAATGCAGGTAACATAACATTTGAGATTTTCTAAATACAGTTCAGTTACGTGATATTTCACGTAAATCGGACGTGAGGATTTTTTGTGTACTTTTCACACGAAACACCAACACTAACATCAGCACCTTCGAAGTGCAGAATGAGATAAATACTGCTTGCGATGTCCGTCTTACCCCGAATTCCCTCGTGGTTCCTGGTCGTCTACTTTCAATTCACACTATAAAATGGATGCGAACTGCTCGGAGGCCGTATAACTACTAGAAATTATTAGCTAGGGGGAAGCTGT
Source organism: Ochlerotatus camptorhynchus (assembly GCF_037179485.1). Lineage (NCBI taxonomy): Eukaryota > Metazoa > Arthropoda > Insecta > Diptera > Culicidae > Ochlerotatus > Ochlerotatus camptorhynchus. The sequence goes on along the minus strand of NW_027040918.1, from coordinate 6,143,579 downwards.
TTTATTCTACAGATGCACTGATGGGCCCTGCTTTGTAGAATGTTCCAGAACGTCTCTTAACGGATAGGTCAAGGAGTGGTGTAGAAAATTCCAGAAACGATTAACATTCACAGGTAGCCAAATTCTAGATTCTAGAACATTTCTCGCGTCACTTTTCAAAAGGTCCTAAGTAACAAATGTAAACAAATCGAGCTAAGCGATACAAACTATTGCTCTTTTAACATGATGCAAAAACACCAGCCCAGTGGCAGGCGCGTAGGCAACATGTTATACCGTGACCGCGGGCCCAAAACAGCAAAATAAACGATTTGCGACCGGGACATGGCCCGAGACAGTTTGAAATGATCGGTACATGATTGTTACTTCAGTCATTCGGACTGCCTAACACGTTTAGAGCAACCGTACCAATGAGTAAATAAGGCACATTTATCCAATGACATTTATATAAGGTCTGGGCCAACAGGCAGCTTGCTGGTATTAAGCGAACCCCACACGTATCAATATATTGACGCGAAGGGGAATTATTGACAATAATATTGATGATGTGAATACAGAAATATTGTCAATACCGATGTATTGACGTCAATATTGAATGTATTGACAATACGATTATTGTCAATAAAAGCAATCGTGTAGGGTCCACTTTAGAAGCAAAAATGTTGTAAACATTGCTGAACATCTGCGAACAGATAGAAATACGTCACTGCCAACAGCTGTTTCGTGTAAAAAGATAAACATTGCAATAAAATACGAACACCACTAAACAATTGCACATTTCACTAACAACAATAACCCCTTTGGCCCAGACCTTATATAACCGTCATTGACATTTATCAACCTCTACCATAACGCTATTTGCGTACCGGGGGTTGCTATTCAGGTTGGGGAAATAGCAATCCGCACCTTGGGAAGTAGTGAGTTGATTAATTTAGCAACCCGGTAGCAACGCATCAGACGGTTGCTATTTTGAATAAACGCCAAAAGATTGTTTTGCCGGTGTGGAAAACGGTAATTTAAATTATGACTCTGATAGCAACGACCGGTGTGGAGAGGAGTGATTAAGCCAAAATGGAAACGCTGTGCGTAAGTAAAATAGTGCCGCAAATGGCAACGAGTGGTACGGTTGCTCTTATAGTCGTACGCAGTACCGTCGCGTAACCTCACTTTTACCTGAGCCCCAACTTTGAAAACGTGATATCTATCAATAATTGCATACAAATCGATTGCAAGATGTACATAACATTATAGTTTTACTAATATTTCCATTAAGATTTGTGATCGTTTTAAGAGCTGGTGCACTGGTAGATTGAGATTAGGGCAACGCCACTGGTGGTACGAAATAGCAAAATGAGTAATTTTTGTTTTGCTAGCGCCTGACCTTTTCATTTTATCCATACAGTGCTTTCGGAAAATTTGTTCATTAAATATCCTACAGCAACTTAGCTACTGAAAGAGTTCAGACAAACTATTGTTGGGTCATTTTTCTAGAAATTTCATAAAATGGCGCTTCGAGTTAGAAAGTCACTTTTTGTTTAATTATTCAATTGTGTAAACTTCTACAGTAAAACATTCGAACATCAACAGGTATTTATCATATTATCACTTATACTTGAATACGTGGTCCCTATTCACACTTTGACGGGGTGAATAGAAACAATGGCGCAGAACTAAATCAAAAACAAATTCGCTAAAAGAGTATTTGGATAGAACGGGAAAGAAAATTTTAACCTTCAAGAGAAACCTGCCAGGACCAGATTTTGTATATTCTTTTTTGCAAAGGCATAAGAAGGAGTTGTCATACAGGATGTACCAGAATATTAAGAGGAATCGGTCGGCTGTATCTCACAAAATCATCAACGACTTCTTCAACGGGTTATGTAAGGAACTCCTAGATGTACCACCTTCTAATGCTGTAAACTATGATGAAACGAACTTGTGTGATGACCCGGGAAAAAGGGAGGTTATAACATGGCTGCAAATATCCGGAACGGGTAATGAACAGTACAAAAGCGTCTGTATCGGTGATGTTTAGTGCTGCAGGAGATGGTACCATATCACCCCTATTCTGTATTTCGTTTCGAACGAAATTCTCATACAAAAAAATATTTTTTTGTATGAGAATTTCGTTCGAAACGAAATACAGAATAGGGGTGATTACCATAGAGGTAACTCTAAGACCAGAAAGTCCCGAAGAAACGTGCTCAACTTTTTGGCTCAGCTCTGGTACTATCTTCGGTCCCAAGCTAATCGTTGCATCCCTCGAAACATAAGAAAATCCACGACCCTTCATTTTATCTGTCAAACTTTCATAGAGAATCAAAACAAACATAGTGTAGTACTAGAATTCAAACTAGAATGGGAAACGTTAATCGTTTGCTTGGGGCCAATAGGCTAGTCAAGTAGTGAGCCAATTTCAAATCGATAGTTTCGTATTGATTGTTGATACTACTGTCTGTATATGCCCAAGTGGTTTAGTGCTAGCATTATCGATTTCATCAGTGTTGGCAATAAAACTGCTGCGTTCAGTTCCAATCTTGGCAGGGACACTTGTTCCACCCTGGTTTTGGCTGCCAAAAGATTCACAATAAGGTCCCCAGCTTCATTCCTTCCTCTTGCATACACCACCGCTGCGTACACCAGTTCCGACTATAGATACTATAGATTCCATAGATAAGCGGAGGCACAAAAAGTTGTTTTGGCAACCATGAAAAATAAATGATCTTACTGGCATCCGTGAAAAAAGTTCATGCCATCATAGAGCTCTTCGTTGTGGTGTTTTGTTTTGTTTCGTGCGCAAAATTTCAAAATGAAGTGCAAAGCAAATCTTTGCAACAATGAACCGAGGAATGGGTTACTTTATCTTTTGTTCTTCCGTTGACCACGAAATAAATCGGAATGTAGAGTGTGGAAAGCGTTTTGTGCTCATTATATTACAATACTTCTCCCTCAAACAACACCATGATGACGTCATGCTCGTTTGGCTACACTAACTGACAGTTCGTTTGGCTACATTATACTTTGCCTCCGCTTATCTATGGAATCTATAGTATCTATTGGCAAATCAAATTTGGCACTCGTGGAGAATAGAAGAACTATGAAAGTGATGATGGTTTCAAAATTTTCCACGGCGAGGTATACGAATTCAATCTTAAAATGCTGCTTTATTTAATTCTGGTTGCTGCAACAGTGGTAGAAAAGCTAAAATCTATGTAAACACCTAAAAATCTGAAAAGATATTATTTTTTCTATATTATATGTCTTTTGAGTAGTCCTACTAACGTAGCATTAACCAGATTAAAAGAAGATGCTTCATTTGCAAAATAAAAGCATTTTAAGATTGCACTCGTATACCTCACCGTGTAAAATTTGGAAACCATCATCACACTCATAGTTCATCTATTCTCCACGAGTGCCAACTTTGATTTGCCAATAGTTCCGACGCATCCGAAAACCCATGTAACTCGATCTTTCCATTGTAGTTGGGTGCAAATCGAGGAATGCGTATCTGCTCCACCTGGTGTAGTGTTTCCTTGATCTCAATCCACGCTGGTTCGACTGTTGGAGGTAACCGATCGTCCCACGAGAGATCGCATAGCCATAGCTGCTGGAATAAAATCTTGATCTTGACGGTCACGGGTGGCAACCATCCAAAAGGATCGAACAACTTGCAGGAATCCGAAAGTAATTGTCGCTTGGTGTTCACGCTGTTCAAAATGAGGCTAACCTTGAACGAGAATGAGTCCTCAATGGGTAGCCACTGAATGCCGAGTGCCTTGACTACGTTTGGTTGCTCTGTTAGCTTCACATCGACCGGTGCTTGATCGTCCTCCGACGCTTCCTGTAGTAGTTCCGAGCATTTCGTGGTCCATTTCCGCAGGTGGAAACCAGCGGACTCCAATATCACCCCAACCTGCTCCTTCAGTTTCCTTGCTAGCTGAACGCTCTGCTCACCTGAAAAGAAAATCATCGACGTAGGTGTCGATTTCAATCCTCTGAGCGGCTTCTGGGTACACTTGATTGGACTCGCGGGCTGCCTGCTTCATGGCTTCGATTGCTAAGTACGGAGCGCACTTGGTTCCGTAAGTCACGGTGCACAATCGATAGTGTTTGATTGCTTGATCCTCAGCTTCACGAAACACGATCCTCAGGTAGTCACAATCCGCCGAGTGTACCATTACCTGGCGATACATCTTCTCTACGCTTACTGAAAACGCCACCGGGTGGGTTAGGAAACGTAGAAACACCGAGAAAAGATCCTGGTTGACGTTGGGTCCCGCCAGGAGTCTGTCATTGAGCGACACGCCGGTCGACGACGACGCACGAGGCGTCGAAGACCACCCTAAGTTTCTTAGTCGTGCTCTCGGTCTTGACAACGGCATGGTGTGGAAGGTAAAAACACTTGCTAGTCTCTACTTCCAGTTCACTTGCTGGTATTTTCTCCATGTGTCCCAATGCCAGGTATTGAGAAACTCCGAGTACAGCTTATGAAAATCCTTGTCCTGCCGAAAGCGTCTCTCCATTGATCGCAATCGACTGATGGCCGTAGTGAGAGACTCACCCAGCGCTTGCTTCGAATCGTTGAACGGTAATTGCTTGATAAAGCGTCAATTTTCGTCCCGTGTGAGAGTATACCTAAAGAGCTCAGTGACTGCTTGTTCAGAAGGGGTAAACTGTGGTGGCTTCGGAACCTCCTCCTGCTCCCAAAACATCCGCAAGATGCGGTTAACTTCTACCTCTGCATGAAGATTGATGATCGAAACGTTGGCTTGAATACTCGCCGGGTAGATGGCTTGATTCCCCGACACAATCGCCGTTGTCCTTGACTTACCCTGAAAGGCCTTGTGCAGCATGGACAGTGATGTTTCAGTGGAGACCTGGCCCTATGTGTTTCTATTCGCCCCATTTTACGGTAATCCAACACCCCACGAACGATTCACCGTCCAAGGATTTCGGATAACATTCGAATAAGCGAATCGCATCACCATCGTTTTCAAGAAACATCACTTCTTTGATTTGTATTTCTTTCCATTTCTTCACTATGCTAAATATACTTGTTTACTTTCTCTTTTCTCGTAAAAAAAGATATTCTAATAAATTCTGAACCATCATACTACTATTATACGTTAGCTTTTTAGACTTTTTGTTTTTCTTTATACAGTTTCGCGTGTATACTTCCTATGCGGAGTTTGTATTGTTACTGTTATTTTAGCAATTCGAGCAAGAATTCGCTGCACACATCATCGTCGACCACATTTGCCCCCGTTTAGACTTTCGAACGAATGGTGTTCTCTTCTATTGTTTTGTCGTTTGGTTTTTGGTAAATTGCTTTCTCCATTTCCCTTCTTGCTCACTGAAAAATGCGGCTCTCATTCGCGCTAATCACTGACTTCATCTACGACACAAAAGCTTTGGAATCCTCTCCTGGACACTATTTAAAAAAAAATTATTCGCTTCATCACAACAGAAAGAGTACTTGATATTTTTAAAAAAAAAAAGAATGGGCTACACGAAAAAAACCACTAATAAAAAACGAAAAAAAAAATCCTAAATAAACCAGCAGGTGGCGCGCAAATGAAGAACAGGAAATAAATTAATACTCTTGAATAGTTTGTTCCTTTCCCTCGCGACCCCCATCCCATCCATCGCTCCTGCTCCTCATTCTCTTCATTGCTACAGATACTTCTTCCCCAGGCTGGACTTGAGAAGCCGCGATTTGCTGGGATCGATTTTGCATTTCAACTGCTGGATGAGATCATAGATTTTCAACGAGGGTCCCACCTTCATGTTCAGCAGGGTGATGATGTCATCCTTGCTGAGCTGCAGGAGCCGCTTGCCGTCGATGCCATTCGCCACGAACGGTTCGCAGTGCAGCGTGCAATCGTTGGCCGTCAGAAACATGGCCACGTCCTTCACGTCCCAACTGTCCGGATTGATCTGACCGTTTCCGGGCTCGGGCGAACTACTCCCGTTGTCATTGATCAGCCTTGGAATGATTTTCTCCATCTCGATGTCGGTGATTTCCGACGGTGCCGACGAGGGATTTCCGGTAGCACTATTCGATTCGCCATCTTCGTCTTCCGTTTTGAGTTCACCCATGTCGTCATCGCCGACGCCGATGCTTTCGGTGGACTGGTCGAAGATTGGTCCCAGCATCGGATCGTGCGTCGGTTCGTGTTTAATCGACAGGAGCGATGAACTTGAACTTCCGCCGGTGGTGGTGCCACTGCCACTGTGCGACGATTCCAACGAAACCGCCGTCGTGTTGGCGTATTGAATTTGGTCCAAGTTACTCTGCAGCTGGGCTATCGAGTAGGGGATGGTGGTCGGAGCGGTACTCAGAAGCTTTTGCTGTTCAAACTGTTCCTGCTCTTTCTTGACGGAGGCTGTGCGGGTCGTGGGAACGGGGTGCACTGAAAATGTAAATGCAATTTAAAAAAAACTTTCCTAACTTTACCTGACGCTCAGAAAACTTACTATCGCCACTTGGAGTCATCTCAAACTTCATCACTTTTTTCTTCCGTTTACCTTTCTTGGTGATTTTGGGGGAAACTTTCTGCGCCGGCGGAATCTTCGGCAGTACGCGGGGTCCTTCCAGCTTGTGGCCAACCAGCACGCACCAACCGATCGGGTAGATGTCCGGACTTTCGCTATCCAACCACTGATCGTACTCGTCGTCCCAGCCGTCAAAATGCACCTTCAGGAGACGGCCGACGACGCGGGAAATCGTCGCCACGCAGATCAGTCTTGGGTCCATCAGGTCGGCCGATTCCAGCTTCATTCCGATCTGGTGTTGTTGGGCGAAAGGAAAGTGGCAATGTTTAATTAAGTGAACATTTGTGGGGTTTTTTAATAAAATAAATTAGTTTCCTTAGCTCATCTTGAACTTGAAATGCTAGCGAGCTGTGTAACAAGGCTCTAGGTAGTGAGCAAGGGGTTTCTTCCATACTCCACTGTCTTATATCAATTGATAGTTGACGATGTGGTTCGTTTGAGAAACTGGCTCTTCAAACGATGGGCATGAGAAAATTCGTTTTCGCAGAATTGATTGAATGGTTGTATTAGTTCATCTTCAATCGAATGATATGAAAATTAACAGCACTGATTCTACGGATATGCTGATTCAAAGTGTTTTTATGTTATTTCATACGCGAAGTTTGCGATTTTCAGAGTTGGTTGGAAATGCTATCTATCATGAAGCTTTAGTGGGATAATATATCAGCTGGAGAATGGTCTTAGAAGAGGGTAGGTAGATAGTTCCGTTAGAGTACGGCAGTATGAAAATTGAATAGAAGTTGAAAATGAGCGAAGGGCCATTAATGCGACAGTACAAAGTCAAACGCACACTTCCTTGCCTGTAGATTTGAAGACATGCTTCAAATCTCCGCGTACATCGTACGGGTTAGGCAAAGAAGTGGGCGTTTGACTTTGTACTGTCGCATTAATGACCCTTCTCTTATTTTCAACTTCTATTCAATTTTCATACTGCCGTACTCTAACGGAACTATCTACCTACCCTCTTCTAAGACCATTCTCTAGCTAATAAATTATCATACTAAAACTTCATGTTAGATAGCATTTCCAACCAACTATATTCTGATGATATTTTTTAGAGAATTCAGAGAAGCGTTCCAAGTGAATTTCTAGAATAATTCCATAAGAGTTTCGAGAGGAAGAAGGTATGCGAATGCTGAGGAGAACTGAAAGAGAATTTTCATGAGAAATCTCCGTTGAATTGGGAATAAACTATTTTGAGGTCCAAAATGTTCGAGAAGTTAATGAAACTGCCTTGAAGTTCTTTTGTAGTTTGAGAAACTAGCCTAATGATCACAATGCTTCTCAACAAATTTTTAAAACTATCTCGGACTTTCTAAAGTTTCCGCGATCTTCCTAACCATCATCTCTAAAGTTTTAACAATTATCTGAAGTTCTCGAAACTTTTTAAAAATTTATGTAATTTCTCTAATGTTAACGCAGCTGCTCTGAGGTTCTCTGTTCTTTCCTGAAATTTCGAAACTTCTTTAAATTTTTTGCAGTTCTCATGAAACTTGCTGTACCTGTAGCGTTTCCTTAATCTCAATCATCCTGTGCACCAACTCTCAAAACATAAACAATTATCAAAATATTGCTTGCAATGGAATAGCTATCGAGTTGAATATGGCATTAAATCTGGTTTTGAAAGTTGGTGCACAGGTGAAAAGTGAGGTTACGGTACGCCACTGTGCTGTACTGCCCTGAATTTATTTGAACTGTTCTAAAAATGATTAAAAGTTTTTTGAGAATCTGGGAGCTTCTTCAAATTTCCCGCTAATTTTCTGTAACTATTATTATTATTATTTATCTTTATTAGGGAGGCTTTCAGCCTTGGGCTGGTTCGCCTCCAATTTCTGTAACTAATGGAAATGCACTCCCTCTGAAATTCCCCATAGTTCTGGAGTTTACTAAACTTCTTTCAGGGGCTCATAGCCTAGTCAGTAAAGGCACGGCATTACCAAGCCTGAGGCGACGGGTTCGATTCCGGTCGAGGGAATCTTTCGGGTTGCCTGGGCATAGAGTATCATTGTGCTTGCCACACAATATAAAAATTCATGCATCTGGGGCAACACCGGCGTAGTGGTTAACATCCATACCTCTCACGCCAAAGTCACGAGTTCAAATCTCACCCCCGAACAAGTCACGAACGACCCAAGAGTGTGTGACTATAATAAAAAAAAATCATGTATCGATAATTGGCATCGAAAGCTCTCAATTCATAACTGTGGAAAGTCATTTAGAACACTAAGTTGAGAGCACGCAATAAGCTGATATGCGATAAGAAATAAGCTTGAAATCCGAAGAAGAAGAAGAAATTTCTTCGAAATGCTTCCGCATTTTGCTAGTGTTCATGAAATTTCATGAAGTTCCCTTAAGTTTCATAGACTCCTATGTAGTCTGGAAATGTTTCTGAAGATGACCGGACATTAGCCATAATTTTGTTGTATTGGATTTTTTGAATCCAATTGCAATGCAGTACCCGTTATATGTATTTTGTCAACAAGCACGAAAATGTAGTTTTGCCAAAAACGAACGGTTTTATTTTGAAATTTCTATTATGATTCCGATGATTTTCGACCACCGAGAAGTAAAGAGGAATCATCTTCATGACTAAGGCTTTAATAATTTAAATTTTATCAAAAATTGTGACCATGGAGCGAAAATACATAAACTTCAAAATCCGTTTAATCGAACCCCGTCCGAAAATCGAACGGCTTTGTGGTTTTGTTGCCAAAATCGAACCATGGCAAGTCGAACGGGTACTGTTCTCAAAAATATAGAAGAAAAATGCAATGGAAATGCACAAATCATTGCTTGCTTTGAGTTGACTCCTTCTTTATACTTTAAGTTGTTCTTTAACGGATACATGCTTTTTAAAATTCTATCATAAATACTCATAAATCATGTTGCTCTTGGACAGGGTTGCTTCCACTCACTTGCTATAAAAAAAAAATGAATTTTGAAAACATTAGATGTTATAGGATGGCCGACATTACATCCATTTCCCCTAATTTGGGCCCATACATAAATTCAGCAATCGACTAAATTTTCAATAGCGACCAAAAATATCGGCGGCCATCTAGATAAAATTGATAGATAGCAGATTTTTAGCGATGGGCCCAATCTTAGATCCATTTCTCCTAGTAAAATTTGTACTTGTTAGAAACAAGAAGAGCTTTGAAAGGCAAGAGGTTGACACATAAAACCTGTAAATTTCGCTTTTAGAGTGTCACAATCAGCGATTTTATGATTCGTGAGCGTTCACTCAGATAGAGCGCTCGCGAATCGTAAAATCACTCATTGGGACTATTTGCAAGCAAATTTGACAGGTTTTATGTGTTCATGCTCTTCTTGTATCTAACATGTACAAAATATCATTATAGGGGAAATGTAAAGGGTGATACGGTCAAAATTAGGTCAATATCAACTTGACGTATTTCTTTCAATTTTGCATTTAAAAAACCTGAACACCCCTCATTTTGAAGGTGTGTGTGTGTAGAATGTTGCTCCTATTTTGATTTTGGAATTCACTCTTCAGTTGTCAAAATGCCGTCCAAGCAAGAAGAGCAGCGTATCAAAATTTTGCTCACGCATCGCGAAAATACGAGCTACTCGCACGCAAAGTTGGCAAAATCGCTAAAAGTTGCCAAATCAACCGTTACAAATGTAATTAAAGTGTTTGGGGAACGTTTGTCGACAGCCAGGAAGTCTGGATCGGGGGGAAATCGAAAACCGGAAGCCGCTGAGACGACAAAGAGAGTTGCCGGTAGTTTCAAGCGAAACCCTAACCTCTCTCTCCGAGATGCCGCAAATAAGCTGGGTGTATCGTCTACAACCGTGCATCGAGCCAAAAAACGAGCCGGACTATCGACTTACAAGAAGGTAATGACTCCAAATCGCGATGATAAACAAAATAAGACGGCCAAAGCGCGATCCCGGAGGCTGTACACGGCGATGCTGACGAAGTTTGACTGCGTGGTAATGGACGACGAAGCCTACGTCAAAGCCGACTACAAGCAGCTTCCGGGACAGGAGTTTTATACAGCAAAAGGAAGGGGAAAGGTAGCAGATGTTTTCAAGCACATGAAACTGTCAAAGTTCGCAAAGAAATATCTGGTTTGGCAAGCCATCTGTACCTGTGGCTTGAAAAGCAGCATTTTCATAGCTTCCGGGACTGTCAACCAAGAAATTTACGTGAAAGAGTGTTTGAATAAACGTCTGCTGCCTTTCCCGAAGAAACACGGTTGTTCCGTACTGTTTTGGCCGGATTTGGCATCTTGGCATTACGGTAAAAAGGCCATGGAGTGGTACGCCGCCAACAACGTGCAGGTGGTTCCCAAGGACAAGAACCCTCCCAACACGCCAGAGCTCCGCCCAATTGAGAAATACTGCGCTATTGTCAAGCGGAACCTAAAGAAGACCAAAAAAACTGCTAAGGGCGAGCAGCAGTTCAAGGCAAACTGGCTTTCTGCGGCGAAGAAGGTGGACAAGGTGGCTGTACAAAATCTGATGGCAGGGGTCAAGCGTAAGGCCCGGCAATGCGGATTTGGAAAAGCGGAAGCCTAACTGAATATTTTTCCTGAATTTTATACTAATTGAACTTGAAAAAGAAATTTAATTTGATTTTTTAAATAAACGATTTCACCGATTTACACGCGTTTTCCCTTGACCAAATTTTGACCGTATCAGCCTTTATGTAATGTCGGGCGCTAAATGCCCCTAATTTGGGTCCATAAATAAATTCAGCAATCGACTAAATTTTCAATAGCAACCAAAAATATCCATTAGTACCGTCCCAATGACGCGTTAATCTAGATACAATTTATAAATAGCAGATTTTTAGCGATGGGCCCAATCTTAGATCCATAGGCCAAAATTAGAGACATTTCCCCTAACATCTAATGATTTCAAAATTTCGAAAATCACTTTTTATTGCAAGTGAGTGGAAGCGCAAGTCTGCTCTTGGAGTTGATTCCTTCTTTGTATCTTGAACTGTTCTTTGACAAATAAAAGCATTTGAAAATTCCATCGGAAAATTCTCAAAAGTAACATCTTTCTTGGATTTCCCGCGTTACTTTTCAAATAGACCAATGTAACATATCCACCATTTTGAGAAAATCGAAGTTGAAGTTCGACGGATTATTATTTTAACTGTTTAGAAACAATACATTTTGCAATACTATTTTTAATGTAGTCAGTGAATAATAACGTTGAAAATTTAGTAGAAACGATAAAATCACAATTTTACTTAGAATTTCATGCTACAATATAGAAAAAAAAAACTCATTGGCCGTTTTGACTAGTCAAGTTGTACATCGGACTTGTTACATTGGAAGATTTTTCTCAATGACATAATCAATGAGTGTTACACTGGACGTTTTGTTCTACATGATACTAGATTCCCTTTCACATATTTCAGAGTAGAGACCCTAACTTTAGATTGACCCCGCCTTTAGAAGATGAGCACCAATCATGTTAGGCAGTCCACATGACCGACGCAATAATCATGTACCCATCATTTCAAATTGTACATCGGACAATGTTTGACCTATGGTTATCTTAATTAAATGAAAGTAAATTTGGGTGGGTGTTTTGTATCATATACAGTGATAGAAGAGTAATAGTTTGTATCGCTTAATTCGATTTGTTTACATTTGTTACTTAGGACCTTTTGAAAAGTGACGCGAGATTTGACTCCTTTATAGCATGAGCTGTTCTTTGGCAGATAAAATCCTGCCTGAAAATTCTCATAAGCAACATCTCTCTTGGAGTTGATTCCTTATTTACAGAATGAACTGTTATTTGAAATATCACTAGTTGTAAAATGTGAATTAACCAATGGGTATTCAACTTTGCACACCCTAATCTGTGGTGCAATTTTCAGCTGTGCCGAAAGCTGTGCGAAGCGCTGTACCGAACGTGCCGAAGTAGGCCGAAGTGTACCAATCAAGGTGTCAATATTTCATGAGTTTGGGTTTTCATTAAAAATTTCTGGCAAATATTAAGCTGCATTTTCATTAGAACGTGAGCGAAGTGGGCAGTGCAAAAGGAACTCGATGCCATCCAACCTATACGGTGTTGCAACAAATTCGACCCGTCCAAAAGAAACGGGTGCATAAACGAAGGTGTAACCTTATTGGTGGACGAAATTACTTCCAGCTGCCGGTTAAATGCTCCCACTCTAGAAACAACATCCTCGAACCAGGTCATCTGATCGACTCAAAATACGTTACCTCGAAGATAAGCCTCTCGTGTCGCTGATTGTCTTCCGCAATGTACTACTTGTGCTTCACAAAATTCATTATAAGTATTATAAAGGAATAAATGTTTTCAATTCGATGCCTAGACCAGGCATACCAAAAGTACCGCCTCATGACAGTAGTCCAACGACTGTCGCTTTCTTTTTCCTACGACAGCCTTGAGATTTGAGCTATAAGCGACAGCCCACAGTGAGGCTGTCATACTACATGCAACGTTGCCGTCTTGTGTAGCACATGACAACTCGTTCTTATCCATGTATTTTGTTCGTTCGGCTATGACAGCCTCGGATGGTCATTCGTAACGTTCCTCGTACATACAACAAGCAGTCCGTCAAACTGCCGATTCGTTGCTGCTGTCTTTGTAATTTTGTTCGTATGTCGTGACACTGCTACTACACTGTCAGTGTGACGCCAAGCTCGTTCGGTTGCTATCACGTTCGTGTTACCCATTGCAAAATTTTCATCCGATATTTTTTTAAAACGCACGGTCTTGAGCAGATCAAACATTCCGACATTCAGGAATATAAGCCTATCCGACACCAACCTGACTTCTACCAAACCCCAACCCGATGTTGGCCCGACATTGACCCTACATAAACACATAATTGACATTTGACCGACGTCGATAATAAATTGACCTTACATTGATCCGACATCGGGCCGACATGTCTGTTCGGGATCATTTTTCTAGGTTTCTTCCATACTCCACAGCCGTATATCAATTGTATATCATGTCTCGTGACAGACACTTGGGTAAGCTGAGGGATGTCGTCGGTTTGTGAAGGCTGTCATGACGACAGAAGCATTGAAAACCTGGTCATAAAGAAATGTATAAATACAGCCCATTCGGTTCACTACGTTCCAAGCACAATGATTTCAGCAAAGCGGTATATATGCGACTGTTCTAATACAGCTTTCATTCGTTCGTGCGTGCGCTCTTGCCAAAACACTTCGAATGCAGATCTGAACGTACGGTAGCAAGCGATAGTAAAGCACACAAAGAAACAGTCAACTCAGGTATAAACCAACTGTCGCGAGAAGGCTGTACTATTTGGAAGCCTGGCCTAGACATATCAAACATTCAGCAACACTTACAGAATTTAAAAGACACTGCATTTCACACGTTAAAACTGTCTTTTGAACAGTTATCCAGTGATTTTTTTTTATGAATTGACAAATTATGTATCATGACGAAGTTATCTCTAACGGATTATTTTATATGGATAGCTGTCATAACGACTTTTTTTTAATAATTATTGTAGCACTGCAAAAACTATTTCTGTTCGCCACGATGGTGATGATGGAATTTTAATATTTGATTTAATAGTAGATTATTTAAAAAAAAAAAAGTAGTCTACAAAGGTTTGAGCCTCGCGCGCGTATTACGGATATAGAGGACTGAATTTAACATTTGATAAAAAAATGAAATTTTGAAGCTTATTTGGAAGATACCTTGAGTTAGTAGTAAGTTTCTGGCAAATGTTGGGGGTTCGTGAGCATTCCTGACATTGCTGAAAATTATGATAGCATCAGATTGCGGGGTTGCTAGTGTAACAGGATGCTTTGTTGATTGTTCATTAACTCTTGATTACTTGTAACTACAAAATGGTGAGTTGACAACCTGGAAGGAGCGGAATACCTAGCCCTGGTCCTCACAAGTTCCTACTTCACGCCTCCTCGAGTCATATGATAACAAAAGACTACCAGCTGAAACATGGACACAGCTGGTTGGCGTAGCCTGGGCAATGTTGCCAGTCCGGCAATAGCAAAGTGAAGAGGTGCGACGCGAACACTGGCGCGGTAACCATAGTACGGTGATAGAGGAAATGCTTCACCAAACCTGAGCGTCTGCTCACCATGGATGTGCGGCTCAAAACGGCGTCTGTTCTCCATGTTAGGAGCGGCTGATCACCGTCCTAGTGCCAGCGTGGGACTCTAAACAGAGCTGTGCACGATGGTCCCCCGGCGAGACAGGGGGTTGGGGCAGGCCCAACAAGCCGCCCTGGAAAAAAAAAACAAAGTTGCAAATACCGAAGAAAGAAATACGGATCGGAACAATCGGCACAGACCTACGCGACGAAATAAGGACTACGATTGGAAACTCGGAACATGGAACTGCAAATCGCTCGGCTTCCCGGGTTGCGATAGGTTAATCTATGACGAACTTCAACCACGCAACTTCGAAGTCGTAGCACTGCAGGAACTTTGCTGGACGGGACAAAAGGTATGGAAAAGCGGGCATCGAGCGGCTACTTTCTACCAGAGCTGTGGCACCACCAACGAGCTGGGAACCGGCTTTGTAGTGCTGGGTAAGATGCGCCAACGCGTGATTGGTTGGCAGCCGATCAACGCGAGGATGTGCAAGTTGAGGATTAAGGGCCGTTTCTTCAACTACAGCATCATCAACGTGCACTGCCCACACGAAGGGAGACCCGACGACGAGAAAGAAGCGTTCTATGCGCAGCTGGAGCAGGTGTACGACGGCTGTTCGCAACGGGACGTCAAAATCGTCATCGGCGACATGAACGCTCAGGTAGGACGGGAGGCAATGTATAGACCGGCAATCGGGCCAAACAGCCTGCATGCCGTATCGAACGACAACGGCCAACAATGCGTGAACTTTGCAGCCTCCCGGGGTATGGTAGTTCGAAGTACCTTTTTTCCCCGCAAGGATATCCACAAAGCCACCTGGAGATCACCTGACCAACACACAGAAAACCAAATCGATCACGTTCTAATCGACGGGAAATTCTTCTCCGACATTATCAACGTCCGCACGTACCGCAGTGCGAACATAGATTCGGACCACTACCTAGTTGCAGTATGCATGCGCTCAAAACTCTCGACGGTGCATAACACACGTCGAAGTCGAACGCCACGACCCAACATTGAGCAACTACGGGACACCGGAGTTCCCCAGGACTACGCGCAGCAGCTGGAAGTTGCACTACCCACGGAAGAGCAGCTTGGCGCAGCTTCTCTTGAAGATGGCTGGAGGGACATCCGTTCAGCCATAGGTAGTACTGCTGTAGCGGCACTAGGTACTGCAATCCCGGACCGAAGAAATGACTGGTTTGACGGCGAATGCAAACTGTTAGTAGAGGAGAAGAATGCAGCACGGGCGAGAATGCTGCAACACCGCACGAGATTGAATGTGGAGCGATACAGACAAGCGCGGAACAGACAAAACTCGGTTTTCCGAAGGAAGAAGCGTCAGCAGAAAGATCGAGATCGCGAGGCGATGGAAAATCTGTACCGCGTAAACGACACACGGAAGTTCTACGAGAAGCTAAATAGTTCGCGCAAAGGCTACGTGCCGCAAGCCGATATGTGCAAGGACTTGGACGGTAACCTTCTCACGAACGAGTGTGAGGTGATTGAGAGATGGAAGCAGTACTATGACGAGCACCTCAACGGTGAAGCAGCAGAAAACGAAGGTGGCACGGCAACAGACCTTGGAGCACGCGCAGAAGACGACAGGCTACCGGCCCCTGATCTTCAAGAAGTTGAGGAGGAGATCGGTCGGCTGAAGAACAACAAAGCAACTGGTGTAGATCAACTACCAAGTGAGCTATTGAAATACGGTGGTGAAGCACTGGCTAGAGCGCTGCACTGGGTAATTGCCAAGATTTGGGAGGAGGAGATATTACCGGAGGAGTGGATGGAAGGTGTCGTATGCCCAATCTACAAAAAGGGCGACAAGTTGGATTGCTGCAACTACCGCGCGATCACACTGCTGAGCGCCGCCTACAAGGTACTCTCCCAAATTCTATGCCGCCGTCTGTCACCATATGCAAGAGAGTTCGTGGGGCAATACCAGGCGGGATTCATGGGTGCCCGCGCTACCACGGACCAAATTTTCGCGATTCGGCAGGTTCTGCAGAAATGCCGCGAATACAACGTGCCCACACATCATTTGTTCATCGATTTCAAATCCGCATACGACACAATCGATCGAGATCAGCTATGGCAGATTATGCACGAGTACGGATTTCCGGATAAACTGACGCGATTGGTCAAGGCGACGATGGATCGAGTGACGTGCGTTGTTCGAGTATCGGGGACACTCTCGAGTCCCTTTGAATCTCGAAGGGGGTTACGGCAGGGTGATGGACTTTCGTGTCTGCTGTTCAACATCGCGTTAGAAGGTGTGATCAGAAGAGCTGGGATAGACACGAGTGGCACGATATTCAGGAAGTCATTCAGCTCCTTGGTTTCGCCGATGACATTGACATTATGGCACGGAACTTTGAGATGATGGCGGAAACGTACATCAGACTGAAGGCTGAAGCTAGACGGATTGGACTTGCCATCAACGCATCAAAGACAAAATATATGAAAGCAAGAGGTTCAAGGGAAGACAATGTTAGCCTCCCACCCCGAGTTCAGATTGACGGTGACGAAATCGAGGTGGTCGATGAGTTCGTGTATTTGGGCTCACTGGTGACCGCCGAAAATGATACCAGCAGAGAAATTCAAAGACGCATTATGGCAGGGAATCGTGCCTACTTTGGACTCCGGAGGACGCTCCGGTCGAATAAAATTCGCCGCCGCACGAAGTTGACTGTCTACAAGACGCTGATTAGACCGGTGGTCCTTTACGGCCACGAGACCTGGACTATGCTCGTGGAGGACCAACGCGCCCTTGGTGTTTTCGAACGGAAGGTGTTGCGTACCATCTACGGTGGAGTGCAGATGGATGACGGAACGTGGAGGAGGCGAATGAACCACGAATTGCACCAGCTGCTGGGAGAACCATCCATCGTCCACATTGCAAAAATTGGGCGACTACGGTGGGCTGGGCACGTCGTAAGAATGCCGCACGACGACCCAGTGAAAATGGTTCTAGAAAGCGACCCAACAGGAACAAGAAGAAGAGGCGCGCAGCGGGCAAGGTGGATCGACCAAGTAGAAGGTGACCTGCGGACCCTTCGCAGACTACGAGGCTGGCGAACTGTGGCCATGGATCGAGTAGAGTGGAGACGACTTCTTCGGACAGCAGAGGACAACAAGGCCTTAGCCTGATTGGTAAGGTTAATACTTGTAATACTTATGAATATTTTAGGTGGACAAAAAGGCGAACTAAGGGGTGGACGCCTGAGCTTTTCCACATTTATATCGCTGTGAAGCAACTGTAAACTCTAGAGGGAATTTATATCTGTAACTGAAACCAGTTCGATTTTGTTTGCTAACCTGGTTAAAATGTCATATTTAATTATCTTAAACATAAATCGTCCAGCTCAAACCTTTGTAGGGGTAAGAGGTGCGACCAACCGGTGAACACTCGTGTTTATTTCGGTTACCGTGTGGACGTAATTTGTGATGAGCCCCGGTCCCTTTCAAATTGTATCATTATTTATGTACGGTCCATATATTTGAAACGACGTTTCACATACATCTAGTGATGGCCGATTTTCATTCGAATAATCGATTAATCGATTAACGAACCGAAAAGTAAAATATTTGTAATCGGTTATATCATGCCGATATAAGCATTAACTTCTCCAGAGGATCATCATCGATCGTTTCAAACATGTGCTGCACTCTCATTGGTGGAAAAATGTCAGCACAGCGAACAAAAAAAATCGATTAGTTGTTAATCGAGTAATTAAAAAATGGGACACCTCTGATTTTGGTGTTTGTTTTGATCAAAATGAGCGCAAAATTTCATTTCTACCGAGGGGGCAGCAATACCACAAAATTACATTGAATACGGGGGGTATTCATTGGATGAAAGGGACCGTGAAAGAGGACACTCAAATAGAAAGTTTTTCTTCCGACAGTTTCATCTTAGTATTTATCTTTGGTGGGACCATCATCATCATCATCACCAATGAAAACCAATGGCCAATGTACTACCGATGAAAACCATCAAATATCCCTCCACTCCAGATCAGTCATACTTCGGAAATGGTTTGAGATCCAGATAAGCTTCGGATTTGCAGTTCTACAGCAGGCAGAACCCTGTAGTTGTTGTTGCTCATCTGCATGGGCATGGGCTCTTGCCGAACAGCAAGTTACTTAGTGTCGTCATGCGGGAACCGTTGACCACACCGAAACCCCCTCTGGCGCGAATCAAATTTTAATATTGAGACTAGACTCTCCTGATGTTATTAAAACTGCCCAAAAGATTTTTGAATTTCCCTAAAGTTCTCTAGACTGTCCTGAATTTCTCAGTATTTTTTAATAAGAATCCGAAATTTTATTGAAATTAATTGAATTGCCTTGAAGTTTCCACAAATTTCCTTAAGTTTTATAAACTTTATAAACGCTCACGGAACTTTGCCTTAAATCACTCAATTTCTTTGTAATTATCAGGACATCCCTAAAGTTTTTCCTGCTACCTCCTGAACTGCCGGTAACCGCAAAACAGTCCCATATGTATTTTTTTTTATCAATTTTGAGTTAGCATCATTATTTAGTTTATCTTTCTGTTTTTTGAGCTGTGCTATTGCAAAAAGCGAAAAGTAACCGCAAGTCAGTCCCATTAAAAAAAATAAGATTTTATTATATAAACTATAAATAAACGTCACAGTTATGTTTTTAGGCTTGCTACTATTTGAATCAATACATATTCTGCCCATATCCACTATTGTAAAATTTTCTGATCTTTCCGAAAAAAATATTGCCGGTAATGGAGAACCACGAAATACATTTAAAAATGGCCAAAAACTACCAACATTTTAAAAATATTTACTTTTAAACCGCTACATCTCGAAAACGGTGCGATCAAGAAAAAATTACTTCAGTGCTTTTTTATTGTAAATTTGGTGTACTTTCGTTAAAAAGTAATTTGACCATGTTTTGGATATTTAAAAAAAAAACTTGAGTTTTTTTTTTAAATCATAACTTTTTTGTCCATCATTTCTCCATCTTGACCTATAGTGCAATAGAATACACTTCAGATCATCGTTGGCAAAGCTACTACGTTAAATTTTAGGTAGTCTACCTCTATGCTGCATCTATCGTGCATCTTGCCGCTCGTAACCAACAGCATAGAATGAATGAGCCTGTCCGCGCCAAGGCCAATGCGTTCAACGATGCTTATACTATATTGGATGTTAATGTTCCGCTAAATGTGCTTGCTAGAAGAATTTCTTGTCTTGTTTTAATAGATCAATAATTGTCAGATGAATCAAGGTAGTGGAACTAGGGGCAACGATAGCGCGTTTTTATATGTGATTCCGTGAATATTTATAGGAGTTTGTGAATCGAATTGTAAGTTTATAACCTTGTCTCCATGTATCATCATTGAAATTAAAATTAAACCCCATCAAAAAATGTTAATGATTTTTTTCAAAATGTCATGTCGAACCTGCTCTAAAAAATGCTACGGGGCAGAGGGCCACTCTTATGGGGCAAAAAGACCATATGTCTAAAATGAAGTGAAACTGATAAATGTTCATTTCCAAACAACAAATTACTATTCTTAGGTATAACAGCATCTGCTTTTATTGTTTATTCCACTAAAATATTGACTTAACGATATATTTTTTTATATCTAAAACATATAAACCATGTGCGTCAAAGATTCAAATGGAAACTATTTTTGATACTATTTTATACAGTTTGTTTTCCAAAATTTCACGAAAACAATGTATATTGGAAACATAAATGCCCAATTGTGTTAATTTCTGAACATTTTTGTACAATTTAATACATAAATGTAGGGGTGGCACTCTTGCCCCGTATAAAGTTTATTTTTAGGAACATAATTTTTGATTAATTAAACAAAATATTTAATAATTTATTGTTATTAATGTATCAAACAACCATCAAATGATTTTTTGCTTTTTTTTTTACGACTTCGATTCGGACATAACTTTTTAGAATGCTTCATAGCAATACCGTGCATAGGTTCATCGTGAGATAAATTTGAAATGATTTCATTTTCAAAATATATCGAGGGTGGCACTCTTGCCCGGGTGACCTTCTTGCCCCTAGTTCCCCTAATACTAAATTAATAAATAAACAATTGCACGATTTTTTCGCGCATCGTTTTCAAATATTTCCTTCCCACTCACCTTAAATTTCTGCCTCATCAGGTCCCGATAGAACAGATCTTCCGTCGCCGGTTTGCTATTGGTGTCCACCAGATACTGGTCCCACGTAAAAGTTGTCAAATCGTATCCCTTCGGAGGCGTGAGCGTAATCTGATTGCTGGAACAGAACCCGACCGGGAAAATGCACGGCGACTTCTCGTGATAGCAGAACCAGTCCGCTCCGCTGACGTCCGGATCGTACGAATCGATGCGGATCATAATGTAGCCGAACTTCAGCACCGACATCACTGTGGCCACGCAGATAGACGACAGGTTCAGCGGATCGATGGCTTCCAGTTTCATGCCTTCCTCGAAACCGGTCTGTTTTCCCTCCAGGTAGTATTCCTCAAAGTGGAAGTTGGTCTTGAACAGATCCATCGTGGCATCGTCCTCGTTCGGCTCGAGGATCTGATCGCGGGCGGCTAGAATCAAGGGAAAATGAAAATTATTTGTTTTGTAATTGAACAGCTTTCTAAAAAAAATCAAAGTTACCATTCATTCGATCCATGTACTCATCGGGTGCGGCAAGATTATGTCCAACGGTGGTGGCCCATCCGACGGGGTGGATCAATGGGGAATCTTCGTGACACCAGAATCCATTATCGTCCGGAGGACTGTCGTAGTACCGGACGTACAATCGCTTCCCCACAATCTTATTGATTGAGGCGACCTTGACCTGACTGATACGATTCTTGTCCACCACTTCCAGATTCAAACCCACACGGAAGCGTGACTTAAAACTGTCGCTGATTTTATTGTAGAACGTCGACGGGAGCGTCCTCGCGTTCGATAAACGCTTCACCAGGAATTCCTTCCAATCTTTGTACGGTTTGGCTATACTTTTCGGCGGAATCAGTGGCTTACCGCGCGTTGCACACCACCCGACCGGATGGACCTCAGACGAGCAAAGATTCACCCAGAAATCCTTGGACGAGTCCGTATCGAACCCTTCGTAGCGTAGGAGAGCTTTGTAGCCGCAGATTCGGAGCACGGTCGCCACCCAGAACGAGTGCGGCGTTCCGCTGATGAGCGATTGCTGGACGTCAATGTCGGTATTCTCGACCTCCACCTTCATTCCGATGACCACGTTGGGCCACATTTCGTAGCCCGGCGCATGCCGGAAGCACGTCACCGGCGCGGCGAAAAAGATCGGATCCGACAGCGATGAGGTCCAGTCGAACGAATTGATGAACTCCGACGGTTTCCTCCGGATGCTGATGATTCGTTCGTCCTGAATACAGGGCGAAGGCAATCTAGTTCCCCGCGGGAGCTGCGGGATCTCGTCCTGGGGAACTATTTCGTGGCTGATTGTTTTGTCGCTATGTACACCGTGGTTGCTGTTGTCGCTTCTGTGAGGGGGGGAGGGGAAGATGGGAAGATTAGATCTGTAGCCAGTCGATTGTTGGATGAGTTTTCTAGCCCAAGTCGACACAGGAACGGTAAACGGCGGAACGGGGGATTTCGATGTCAGGTTAGATTTTCAATAAAATTTCAACTATAGGAGTTGCGCGGACTTCTCTAGGGAGTCCAATAAGGAAAGCGGGTAGCGAGCTATTCTGAGAGGATAATTGGAAGTTCTAACACGGAAAGCTCTGTAGACTTTCAAGAGGTAGTTTAAAGGGCTGGGTTCGAATAGTTTTTAGAATTCCTAGACAAAGTAAGAGGAGTTTATAATTCATCCAACTCATTTTCACATGAGCTATTGCGAGTCAGGAGTTCAATGGAGGCTTTCTTATAGTGAAAGAGAAGTCTCGAGAACAGGACTGTAAGCATGACATCAGTCTTTAAGTTTTGCAGGGAAGTTCCCGTTTCTAAGAGTTTCAAGCATGTCAGTAAAAGTTTCTAGAACATCCTGAGAAGTCACTCAGCGTTCTAGAAAAGTTTTTAGGATATCCAGGGAAGTCTCGAAGATACGAATGCTTGTCAGGCATCCAAGAAAAGAGCAATTCCACGCCAAATGACGAATCGGAAATCTCGAACTTCTCCGGTTTCGATAAAACATTGCATAATCATTCATATTTTAACAAAATTCGGCCATTTTGGATCTTGCGATTTTTTTTTTAAAATGGCGTCTTTGTCATTTTTCATAAAGAGGCTGAATTTATGAAGAGACGACATGTCAAAATTTGAATAATAATCGATTAGGG
Source organism: Ochlerotatus camptorhynchus (assembly GCF_037179485.1). NCBI lineage: Eukaryota > Metazoa > Arthropoda > Insecta > Diptera > Culicidae > Ochlerotatus > Ochlerotatus camptorhynchus. The sequence goes on along the minus strand of NW_027040918.1, from coordinate 6,120,599 downwards.
GCCGTTCATTAACTACGTAGACAGTTTTTTGAGATTCTTGACCCTGCGTAGACAATTATGCATATTTTTTTTAAATTTGTAAGGGCCGTGGATAATTGTCAACCCCCCCCCCCCCCCAAACTGTCTACGTAGTTTATGAACAGTCCCTTATCTGTCAAAGTCATGGGCAGGGCTGAAAGCACCTAAAAGCGTTAGCAAAGCAACTTTGTGCATGCATCTCACAACACTCAACAAGAGTGTGTGGTTCTCCCATTTACTTCGCACACTCTTTTCCAACTAATCTGTGAGAAAGCGATCCACACTATGAGCGGTACACACCGTGCGGCGCACGAATTCTTTGCAGACTTTGCTGACCACGACTGCATGCATAGGAGATGAAGAAGAGCACAACGAAGATTTGGTAAACGATAAGCTGAATTGATGTCCTAAATATCATATAACGCGAAGGAGCTTGGGATTGAACCCACGGTCTTCTGCTCAGTAAGCAAAAACGTTTGCCACTAGGCAGACGAGCTCTTTTTTCAATCATCGAGTTGCTCTTATACCATGTAGTCAAGTTAACATAAAACGATTAACAAATCTTGAATGTGAATGGGCTTGAGATTAGACTCATGATGTTCTGCTCAGTAAGCAAAAACGGTTGCTCTAAGGCCACCGAGCCCCTCATATCACATTATACCGTTACTCAAGTTGGTGCCGACGACAACGAGAAGTTTTACAAAATACATGATAAACAAGCGATCTTACCATACATTTTTAATATGAAAGGACCTGGGACCGCATTTCAGCAAACTATTTTGCCGGACAGCGATTTCAGAATATGGTGTGTATAACACGATAATTCTATAACTCGATGGTCTTTTCAATGTCGAGTTGTAGATAGTTCAATGTACTTTATATCCGCGGTCCCTCGGATACAAGGTTTACCTCGTCTAATTTAACATTGCAATGCAAAATTAGACGAGTAAAGGGTGTCCCACATCAAATTGCATCACGGAAAAAAAAACATTGGGTATTTTCTCTTGAAAATTTGGGTAGAAGTAGTTTTGAGTGTATTGTTTACACTGTATTTTTATTGCTGTCAGTTTTTCGAAAGTTGGAAAAAATGGTGTCACCCGAAAAGCAACGTTGCGAATTGATTTTGCGCAAGCACCTGGAAAATCCCCAACTCTCTCATCGGGACATCGGAAAACAACTCGGAATCGTGCAGTCAACGGTGAGTCGTGTGATTAAACGTTGCTACGAAACTCTGAGCATCGAACGGAAGGAGAGATGCGGTCAGAATGGATGTTCTATTAGTGATCAGGATCACACGCGTGTCGAGAAAGCGTTTAAGCGGAATCCCAATGCTTCGGTCAGGGATGTGACCAAAAAGTTGAATCTGTCCAAATCTTTCGTTCAGAGATCCAAGGTCCGCGAGGGACTGCATACGTACAAAGTGCAGAAGGCTCCAATCGTGACGAACGGCAAAATGCGGTGGGAAAGTCACGGGCCCGGAAACTGTACACCCAGATGCCGACGAAGCCTCATTACGTCAAGGCGGACTTCCGTTTGCCAAGAAATACATGATTTGGAAAGCGATCTGCTCATGTGGAAAATGGATGCACCGTTCGTGACTACCGGGATTGTAAACGGGGAGATCTACCTCAACGAGTGTCTACAGAAGCTCTGCTCGTAAAAATCGTTGAAACGCCCAGACATGAACCGTATTGGGTCATGCAAGCTGTAGTTCGCAGCAGATGCAGGAAACTCCTCGCCCGAAGAACTCGTTCGGGTGCGTAGATTTCGAATTCAGCCAAGATTCCTGGAGATATCACCAATAAGTACTTTCGCTGCGAACACGGCCTGACTAATCGTCCGCCTATGTTCTAATGTTTCAAGACCCAGGAGTTGACAACGATCTTCGTACCGCGGAAGGTTCACAGGGTCATTCCAAGGAAGGTGACGAAAGGAATACCGAACAAATTTTCTTTGAACAGATTCAATCCTCGCTATCCAAACTGTTTGATACGGGCACCATACTACCGAGCTGAATTCCAATAACGATCGCACTAGAGAGCAGTATAGAGCTTTTAGACAGGCAGGATCGCGAAACTCGTCAGCGATCTTGAAAATGAACCCGAGTTGCCTGTTAGCTTTCGCAACGATGCCCGAGTAATGAAGCTTGAATGTTAAGGCGCAGTCCAGCGTGATCCCTAGATCACGAACATTGTCCACACGTTGCAGAAGTTGATGATTTATCGTATAAAGGGTGATACGGTCAAAATTTGGTCAATATCAACTTGACGTATTTCTTTCAATTTTGCATTTAAAAAACCTGAACACCTTTCATTTTGAAGGTGTGTGTGTGTAGAATGTTGCTCCTATTTTGATTTTGGAATTCACTCTTCAGTTGTCAAAATGCCGTTCAAGCAAGAAGAGCAGCGTATCAAAATTTTGCTCGCGCATCGCGAAAATCCGAGCTACTCGCACGCAAAGTTGGCAAAATCGCTAAAAGTTGCCAAATCAACCGTTACAAATGTTATTAAAGTGTTTGGGGAACGTTTGTCGACAGCCAGGAAGTCTGGATCGGGGGGAAATCGAAAACCGGAAGCCGCTGAGACGACAATGAGAGTTGCCGGTAGTTTCAAGCGAAACCCTAACCTCTCTCTCCGAGATGCCGCAAATAAGCTGGGTGTATCGTCTACAACCGTACATAGAGCCAAAAAACGAGCCGGACTATCGACTTACAAGAAGGTAGTGACTCCAAATCGCGATGATAAACAAAATACGACGGCCAAAGCGCGATCCCGGAGGCTGTACACGACGATGCTGACGAAGTTTGACTGCGTGGTAATGGACGACGAAACCTACGTCAAAGCCGACTACAAGCAGCTTCCGGGACAGGAGTTTTATACGGCAAAAGGAAGGGGAAAGGTAGCAGATGTTTTCAAGCACATGAAACTGTCAAAGTTCGCAAAGAAATATCTGGTTTGGCAAGCCATCTGTACCTGTGGCTTGAAAAGCAGCATTTTCATAGCTTCCGGGACTGTCAACCAAGAAATTTACGTGAAAGAGTGTTTGAATAAACGTCTGCTGCCTTTCCTGAAGAAACACGGTTGTTCCGTACTGTTTTGGCCGGATTTGGCATCTTGCCATTACGGTAAAAAGGCCATGGAGTGGTACGCCGCCAACAACGTGCAGGTGGTTCCCAAGGACAAGAACCCTCCCAACACGCCAGAGCTCCACCCAATTGAGAAATACTGGGCTATTGTCAAGCGGAACCTAAAGAAGACCAAAAAAACTGCTAAGGGCGAGCAGCAGTTCAAGGCAAACTGGCTTTCTGCGGCGAAGAAGGTGGACAAGGTGGCTGTACAAAATCTGATGGCAGGGGTCAAGCGTAAGGCCCGGCAATTCGGATTTGGAAAAGCGGAAGCCTAACTGAATATTTTTCCTGAATTTTATACTAATTGAACTTGAAAAAGAAATTTAATTTGATTTTTTAAATATACGATTTCACCGATGTACACGCGTTTTCCCTTGACCAAATTTTGATCGTATCACCCTTTAGTTGAATGCCACTGGTTTCAGCTTGCAATGAAATGAGATAATATTACATTTTTTGTACATTCAACGTGAGATAGTTTCTTGAGCACCACTCTTCGAAAATATCGATTAGGTGCTGAAGCCGCAAGCAATCGGCGAAGCTACGAACAATCACATAGATCTTCACATCATCCGCGTAGAATGATCGGCAGCCAGTTGGGAGGATCAGTCCAGCCTCTTTCACAACAATCGAGAATAGCAATGGTCCCAAGTTGCTACCTTGAGGAAAACCGGGGCTGTTTGTAAAATAGTCCGATTGCTCTGATCCGATTCTAACACAAAGTTCCCGATTGGTCAGATAGGACTTGAACCAACGATTTAAGCCCGAGGATACACCGAGTTTTTCAAGTCTAGCTAGCAGTATGGAGTGGTCAACCCGGTCGAATGCAGCCTTAAGATTTGTATATACAACGTCCACCTGCGCTCCAGGTTCCATACTTCGAAGACATAAAGAAATGAACGGAGCTAGATTTGTTGAAACTTATCTCTTGGGATAAAAACCGTGTTGGTCAGGAGAAATGTAATTTCTGCAACTAGAGAATAATGCGTCGTTGACGATGATTTCGAAAACTTTAGAGTAATCACTGAGTGATGTGATCCCTCGGTAATTTTCGACGTTTCTCTTGTCTCCTTTCTTGTAGATCGGGAACATGAATGACATGTATTGAAGTTGAATGAAATAAATAGACCAAAAGCTTACTAATGGGTTATATTTTATTGCCTGAAAGTTTGAAAATGATCGGTCAACTATGTAATTTTCTACAGCGCTTTTTCCGTGATGCAATTTGATGTGGGACACCCTTTACATGTTCCCCAGGATACAACGTATATTCGTTATGAGTCTGGTAGGACTTCCAGTCAGGATATCCAGGAATTAAAATTAAAATTTCCAGAGAAGTGCCACAAGAACTTCCTAGTAAGTCTAAAGGATTCCTAGAACTCCCAAAGATGTTACTATTCTAGAACTTCTTGCGTTAAAGCAACAAGGTTCAAGAGAGTCAATAAATTCAAAGGCAATAATCAGATCACTCGGGAAAGTTACTGAGAGTTCCAGAAAGTTTACTATAGGACAGCGCTGCCAAACGTGGTCTCTGGATCTCAGCCCAAGTAACATTACAATTTTTATCGAGGTTTTATAGCATTTTACTAAGTAATGGTCTACAGCACCCTCATAAATCCAAAATTGTTACTTAGGAGCAGTGATAGCATTATATCCTAATTTTATTCATCATTATGAATTTTAGCCCAGAATGAATGAGAAATAAACAAAATGCAGATTTAAACATGTTTATCAAACATACATACGACCAATAAAAAATCATGTTTAGAAAGGTTGGGCAGGCCTGCTATAGGACATCCAGTGAAGTCTCGTGAACTCGATGTCGATGTTTGAAAACTGTATAATTTGAATTCCAATCGAGCATCTAGAAGTTCTTTCTATGGGCCTATCTTAGCTCAGCAGCTAGACAAAAAACTATGCTTAGGGCAGCGGGTTCAAGTCTCGGTCAGATAGAGGCCGTTTAGGTCTAGACAATTTTCAATTAACAACAAACTGGAAGTGCTTAAAGAACGGTAAGTTCAAGGCAGACATTATAGTTATGAAGAAGGACTACGAGGACACCTAGAAAAATAATTAAACTTTCCAGTAAAATCTCTAGGACTTCTAGAAAATTAACTAGGACCTTCAAGGAAAACGCTAGGGTAGGACTCCCATGGAAGATTCAAGAAATTCCAAAAAAGCCTCCAGGACATTTAGAAAAGTCAGTAAGTTTCCATCCGGGAAGTATAGAGGGAAAGATCACCTGGAAAGTCTCAATGACTACGATACGTCTAGAAAGAGCGCTTTTGGCCTGAAACTAGCTAGGTAGCTCTACATAAAGGACGTGTTTGCCAATTTCAACCCGCACAATGCATTAGATCCTAAGTAACATTGATCATTTTTTCTCTCCGACTTTCTTTTTCGTTAATAACGTGACTTCAAAACCATTTCTTGTCATGTTCGTCGTATTATGTGCTAGATATTTTTTTCAACTGTGAAAATAGCTGGATGAGCCTTTACACGACCGTGGGGATACGAAGAGGAAATCGACGAAAAGAATTGTTACTTAGAACCTTATCCATTATTCGGCTTGATTTAATCGTTCGAATTTTCCTCAAAGTGCGTATGCTAGACTTGCTTGTTAACACTTCAAACCCGATGCCTCCGGTAAAATGTAATAGATTTTAAATTTATTTAATTGAATTGAGATTTTAAATTTATAGAGTTATAATTTTTCAAACATTGCAAGTTTGCCATTACACATTTTACCGGAGGCATCGTGTTCGGATTACAAGATCTAACCCTGATAACTTTAGACACCACAACTTAGTTTGGTATGTCTACTGAACCTATCTTGAAATTTTCATGAGACTTGAAATACGTCCCCCTTTCTGGATTAAATCATTCAAAGTTACCCCTAATTGTCTCTGAGAGTTGCATAAGAGTCCCGAATGTTTTCTAAATAATCCCAGAAATCCCCGAATTTTCCGTGTAACCGTATGCGTTGTAAATTAGGTACCAGTCTGAGGTTTTTTTTTATCAATATCTAAGTGTCGATTTGGACTGTAACCCATCGGAGAACCTACCCAGTTTGAGACATCTTGAATCTATAGCTGATGTTTTGTACTTGCTGTTGTTGTTGTTGTTGTTGTTGTTGTTGTTGTTGCTGCTGCTGTTGTAGTTGTTGGTGGTGTTGAATTTGCTGTAGCTGATGTTGCTGATGTTGTTGTTGAGCCTGCTGTAGAGCTAGTTGCTGGTGTAGGAGATGTTTGCTGTCGATGTCGACTTCGTTCGCGGCACCACTGGCCGCTGCCGTATTGGAAGATTCTTCGTCCGCCGAGTCGTCTATCAGTTGCTCAGGAGGTAGTGCCGATGGTGTAGCCAGCGAGGGAAGGCTATCCTCCAGACTGGCTATCGTCGCTTTGCTGCTGGCCAGCGTTGCCGATGAAGAGCTGCTGTTGGTACTGCCGTACAAACGTAACGCGTCGAAGGAACGGGCGCAGGTCATGCTACAGAACCGACGCTGCTTGGTGTAGAACGAGTGCTTCACTCCTATTGCACCACACTTTTCACAAATGGCTGTGCGAGAAAAATGAGAAAAAAGAAGAAGCGGAAAGCAAGAGTAAACGGAATCGTTCGCATGTGGGAAAAGCTCGTCAGTGATCAAGTGCTTGTGAACAGTTACAGTATGGATCGATTAACAACCCACCCTATCAGGAGGAGAATCCTCGAACTCAAGCCGGAAGCAAACACCCGAAAAAAAAGGATATACAACAAAACCTACCCATTCCATCACGCTGGATCGGTATCACTGACGGATCGATATCGCCCTTGTACGCAATCGGTGTCTTCAGTACCAGCCCGGGTCGTTTTACAGGTTTAATTTTTTTATTCGTAAATCGTACCGATGGCCCACTCGTGTCGCCCATCCCGTGCCCTCTTCCCGACGCTCCAGGCGCCATCGCATTGGCAACCGCAGCCATCTGTTCTACCATTCCGCCCATCTTCATTCCTTCGTGGATAGGACTCGACGAACCGTCCCCATTGGCACCTCCATCATAGTCCAGGAAGCTTCCCTGGGGCTGCAGCAGCTGAGCTTCGTTCATCAGTTTGTACCCGAGCAGGTTCTCCTGTCCAGTGACGGTCAGGTACTCATTACCAGCTTCCACCATCCGTTGGTAGTGTTCGTACGTTTCCATCGCATGCTCTTCATCGTTGAGATGATCGTCTTCCTCGTCGTCGTCGATTATTCGCGTGGCTCCGGTCGAATCATCACCATCGCCACCAACTACACCGCAGGAACCGCCAGCCACCCCAGATAACTGACCAGCTAGTCCACTCTGCTCCAGGAAGCTATAATTCCCTAGGCTCAGTTGTTGCTGCAGCTGCAACTGCTGCTGTTGGAGATTGAACAGTTCCGGATTAGTGATGGCCAGATCGGGATTCGGCATCGTCGTGAGGCCACCCGTGGGCGTTGGGATTGCCGTCACATGGCCACTGTAGTCACCGATCAACGATCCAATCGCTGGGTTCATATCCTACGAAGTTCGCCAATCCACAAGCACAGGGGTATCGTTTTTTTATCATTCAAAAAAATTCAAGACGGTTGTTTACCGGAATGTGTGTAAGTGTAGTGAAATGTTGGTATTTCCGGACGAAAATGGGCGAAAAACGAAACCAAAAAAGAAAAGAGAAAAAAAGGAAAACAAAATTAGACAAAATAAATCAAAATCTAAGCAAACTTAGGCAGGCACTTGAAGGTAAAAAGCGAATGGAAAAGTGTACTAAATGAAACCCTCGTTTTTTTTTATTTCTAAGGTAATTGTGGGATGGAAATCTTAAGGTTAAGGATACGTACCATAGAGGGAGCTGGCTGTGACATGTCGTCCATAACGGCTGGAACTGGCTGCCCGTACAGATTGGCAAGGTTTTCATCCAGTGGCGAGGCGAACTGTCCCATCCAAACCATAGTACTAAGTTCTTGCGGATTCATACTAGGTATCACGTGGTTGAAAACTGTAAGGGTGAAAGCGGAAACGAAGGAGTAGATTTAGTGAAACATTTCGTTTTGTATAATTCCATATCAAGAAGTTACACTTTTCGAAGACAACATATCAAGCAGACTACCCGAGCAAAGTCGGTTAACAAAATGAAAGCATATCGATATTAAAGTTTGCAGTTCCTATCATAATGAAAACTAATTTTGATTTCAATTCCCGCGACAGAAGTCTGATATCATATTGTGATTTCATTATGCAGTCAAGACTTTTTAAATAAAAACAACTTAACTTGAAGTTCTTCAGTTAACGTCTTGTTTAAAATTTAATTTATGTTCATCTGTTGTTGAACTAACGATTATTGTTTATGTGAGATTTGAGCTCAAGTCTTTCAGCGTGAGAAGCATGGATGCTAACCTTTTACACCAAGCCCGTATTCAGTTAAACAACATGAATGCAAAATCAGTAATCAAATTGATTTAATCGATAGCAGGATTAGTTTGATTCAACAGTGTAACATTTTGCTCTCATTTTTGCTGTGTTAACCGTTAAGTCAACCAAAATGAGACAAATGGAGTATTCAAAAGAAGTAACATCATAACAGCAAATTTTGATTTCAATTTGATCTTCAGCTTTGCTCGGGTAACCACTCTTATACAAAGATAAAAAAGGAGGAAAGTTGACAGTTTTCTTGATATGTTAATGTTGACTTCGATTTTTTAGACACTCCTGAAAATATTAACGCATACAATTAATTTAATATATAATATAAGATTGATTTCTTTGCACTGGTACGGAATGTTCTTGGCAATAGAGATTATCACGCTCGGTTTTTTTGGAGTGCTGTGTGTGAGTGTGACAATGCTAATCCGAGGAAAATACATAAGTCGCTGACAAACTCATTTTGACAGATGAAATTTCATACACTTTAAGGTCCCTAACCTCATTTTTTGCTTACTATCATTTTGGCTCTGAGTAAAAGAGATGGCAACAAACCACCCAATACTGTCAAAATTTACGGATGGGCGAAGAGTGCGGCAAATCTTCGTGGATTTATCAGTCTCGAGGTTAGTAATTCAAGCTTAATAATGGATTAGGTCCTCTTCGTAGATTTCTTCTTTGTATTCCCACGGCCATGTATAGTCCTCTCCAGGCGGGTTCGTATTGGTGAGATTTGCGTGTGTTAGTGAGTTTTTTGTTAGCTGTGAGAATTTTTTTTGTTTGCTGTAAGAACTGTCATTTTAAAGTAAAAATAAACAACAAAACGAAAACAAACCGTACGCTTTTTAATAAATGTGGCTTTTCTCATTAATGAGTAAATTATTTTAACAACAATGAGTTTCTGCTAACAGTAGCTAACAGTTAGTACTTACAGTATGCAAAAAAAGTTTATCCACCCCCTACCAATTTACATATTTTTTTTATTTTTCTGGTGAAAATCAGTTCAATTTTATGAGTGTTCCTCCATGATTTATCAATTTATGTTTATTTATCACATTGCCATTGAAAATACGGCATTTATATCTTTTCTTGAGATTCCATGTGATAAATTATGAAAAATGGTAAAAAATTACGCAAAAAAAGTTTATCCACCCCCAAACGGATACTATGACTTAAGTGTGTTTCACAGAGTTATAGTGTGTATTCTGCAACTTTATCGAATGTAAACATTGTGTCTATCTGTCATTTAGTGCTCTTGAAGTTTTCGTGCTCAAAATTTCAGTTTTGTGATCAAAATTGGAAGTTATTTGTTTCAAAATGCCCAAAAAAGACCAAATTTCGATCAGTATCCGAAATTTGAGTATTGAACGTTACAAAACTGGTAAAAGCTACCGTGATATTGCCGATATTGTCCAGATTCACAAAGATACGGTCGCTAGAATTGTGCAGATGTACAAAAAGCGTGGTTCTATATCACCAGCTAAGCGATAAATCATGGAGGAACACTCATAAAATTGAACTGATTTTCACCAGAAAAACAAACAAAAAATGTAAATTGGTAGGGGGTGGATAAACTTTTTTTGCATACTGTAATTGGTATAATAAATTACTCATTTATTAACAGTGCCAATTTTATTGACAATGGGTTCACTTTTACTCATAAATGCATGTTTGATTCTTACCGTGCACATGACAGTATACGCTAGTGTGTGTAAAATTATATTAGTAGTGTAGTGTTCGTGAGATCCTGCTTGGAGAACTCAATAGCTATTTTCAACAGACAGTTCGATAAATGAAACAATAAAATTATTGTCTGGCATTTGGGGATTTACTACTATTATCGGACAGGTTTAGGCCGAAGGGTCTCAGAATCAGGGCTGGTAGCGGCTGTCAAAAATAGTGATTGTGGTTACCATGTTGAAGAAAGTGACCAAATAGTGGCTTATAATTGTAAAAAAATACTACCTGACCGAAGAGAAGAAAACTAGTCGTTCTAATGATGGCACACCAAATAAATGTTTGATGTTTTAGACTTATTCATAAACACTTATGTACGATATGAACCTTTAAAACCAAAGATTCAATAGAAAGTTTATGACCAAACCCCTCGGCATTACTACTACCTGTCAAAACTGGAAAACCGGGAATCCTCAGGGAATTTTATTTTCCTGAAAATACCTGGAAGTCTCAGAGAATTTAACAATTTTCTTACTAAAGATATTTTAAAGAAAAGGATGCATTTTAAAATACAAACTTTTAATTCCCTTGTTATTTTCATTCACACATTGAACTTAACTTCAGTAACAAATACATTTTAAAAATTCAAAGGACTGAAAAGTTTTTATTTTTTGGTTCTGGAAAATGTATATTTTCCACATATTTTTGAAATTCTGGACCTAAAACCTATAATGCTTCAAGAAATTTTCAAGAACCTGGAGTAAACTTCCTGCACAGTTTTAAAGGCTCATGGAATTATATTATAATTTCAAAGGACCTTATTCCAAGGGAGTTCTGGAAAAAATGTCTTTGAGAAAAACATCAAGTGCAATCTGCTTTCAAGGTATTTCTGAGGAATTTTAGGTTTCATGTAAAGCCTGAGATAGTTTTGAGTAGAATTTAAAAAAAACCCCTGAATTGAATTCAAAGTAAAACCAAACCCGAGCGTCTGTTCACCATGAAGGTGCGGCTGATCACCGTCCTAGTGCCAGCGTGGGACTCTAAACAGAGCTGTGCACGATGGTCCCCCGGCAAGACAGGGGGTTGGTGCAGCCCAACAAGCCGCCCTGAAAAAAAATGAATTTGCGAATACTGAAGAAAGAAATACGGATCGGAACAATCGACACAGACCTACGCGACGAAATAAGGACTACGATTGGAAACATGGAACTGCTCGGCTTCCCGGGCTGCGATAGGTTAGTCTATGACGAACTTCAACCTCGCAACTTCGAAGTCGTAGCACTGCAGGAACTTTGCTGGACGGGACAAAAGGTATGGAAAAACGGGCATCGAGCGACTACTTTCTACCAGAGCTGTGGCACCACCAACGAGCTGGGAGCCGGCTTTGTAGTGCTGGGTAAGATGCGCCAACGCGTGATTGGTTGGCAGCCGTGCAAGTTGAGGATTAAGGGTCGTTTCTTCAACTACAGCATCATCAACTGCCCACACGAAGCGAGACCCGACGACGAGAAAGAAGCGTTCTATGCGCTGCTGGATCACGATGGCTGTTCGCAATGGGACGTCAAAATCATCATCGGCGACATGAACGCTCAGGTAGGACGGGAGGCAATGTATAGACCGGCAATCGGGCCAAACAGCCTGCATGCCGCATCGAACGACAACGGCCAATGATGCGTGAACTGTGCAGCTTCTCGGGGTATGGTAGTTTTTTTTTATGTTATAGTCACTTGAACGCTCTTGGGTCATTCGTGACTTGTCTGGGGGTGAGATTTGAACTCGTGACTTTAGCGTGAGAGGTATGGATGCTAACCACTACGCCGGGGTCGCCCCCTTATATGGTAGTTCAAAATACCTTTTTCCATCGCAAGGATATCCACAAAGCCACCTGACAAACACACAGAAAACCAAATTGATCACGTTCTAATCGACGGGAAATTCTTCTCCGACATTATCAACGTCCGCATGTACCGTAGTGCGAATATAGATTTGGACCACTACCTAGTTGCAGTATGCATGCGCTCAAAACTCTCGACGGTGCATAACACACGTCGAAGTCGAACGCCACGACCCAACATTGAGCAACTACGGGACGCCGGAGTTGCCCAGGACTACGGGCAGCAGCTGGAAGTTGCACTACCCACGGAAGAGCAGCTTGGCGCAGCTTCTCTTGAAGATGGCTGGAGTAACATCCGTTCAGCCATAGGTAGTACTGCTGCAGCGGCACTAGGTACTGCAATCCCGGACCGAAGAAATGACTGGTTTGACGGCGAATGCAAACTGTTAGTAGAGGAGAAGAATGCAGCACGGGCGAGAATGCTGCAACACCGCACGAGATTGAATGTGGAGCGATACAGACAAGCGCGGAACAGACAAAACTCGGTTTTCCGAAGGAAGAAGCGTCAGCAGGAAGATCGAGATCGCGAGGCGATGGAAAATCTGTACCGCGTAAACGACACACGGAAGTTCTACGAGAAGCTAAATAGTTCGCGCAAAGGCTACGTGCCGCAAGCCGATATGTGCAAGGACTTGGACGGTAACCTTCTCACGAACGAGTGTGAGGTGATTGAGAGGTGGAAGCAGTACTATGACGAGCACCTCAACGGTGAAGCAACAGAAAACGGTGAAGCAACAGACCTTGGAGCACATGCAGAAGACGACAGGCTACCGGTCCGTGATCTTCAAGAAGTTGAGGAGGAGATCGGTCGGCTGAAGAACCACAAAACAACTGGTGTAGATCAACTACCAAGTGAGTTATTAAAATACGGTGGTGAAGCACTGGCTAGAGCGCTGCGATGGGAGGAGAAGATATTACCGGAGGAGTAGATGGAAGGTGTCGTATGCCCAATCTACAAAAAGGGCGACCAGTTGGATTGCTGCAACTACCGCGCGATCACACTGCTGAGCGCTGCCTTTAAGGCACTCTCCCAAATTCTATGCCGCTGCCTGTCACCATTTGCAAGAGAGTTCGTGGGGCAATACCAGGCGGGATTCATGGGTGCCCGCGCTACCACGGACCAAATTTTCGCGATTCGGCAGGTTCTGCAGAAATGCCGTGAATACAACGTGCCCACACATCATTTGTTCATCGATTTCAAATCCGCATACGACACAATCGATCGAGATCAGCTATGGCAGATTATGCACGAGTACGGATTTCCGGATAAACTGACGCGATTGGTCGAGTCGCTTTGAATCTCGAAGGAAGTTACGGCAAGGTGATGGACTTTCGTGTCTGCTGTTCAACATCGCGTTAGAAGGTGTGATCAGAAGAGCAGGGATAGACACGAGTGGCACGATCTTGAGGAATTTCATCCAGCTTCTTGGCTTCGCCGATGACATTGACATCATGGCACGGAACTTTGAGACGATGGCGGAAACGTACATCAGACTGAAGGCTGAAGCTAGGCGGATTGGACTTGCCATCAACGCATCAAAGACAAAATACATGAAAGAAAGAGGTTCTATTTTTTTCCTTTGGTTTGTTTTTTTCCGTCGATCTTGTTCCCGATGCTACCGACGTGCCAGGAAGGCAGCTCCCACACCTGGACCCTACCTATCGACCCATCAACTCATAAACCGGGGATCAACGGCTTTACTTCCCATCCGAAGGAAGGCGTGATCAGAGATGTTATGCCTCAGAACATCCCGGCGTCGCCGACTGGGATTGAACCCAGGCCTACTGGGGTGAGAGGTAATCACGCTTACCACTACACCACCGGCGCCGTTAAAGAGATTCTAGGGAAGACAATGTTAGTCTCCCACCCCGAGTTCAGATTAACGGTGGCGAAATCGAGGTGGTCGATGAGTTCCTGTATTTGGGTGGTGACCGCCGAAAATGATACCAGCAGAGAAATTCAAAGACGCATTATGCATTGGGCTCCAGAGGACGCTCCGGTAAAAAAAAATTCGCCGCCGCATGAAGTTGACTATCTACAGACGCTGATTATACCGGCGATCCTCTACGGCCACGGGATCTGGACTATACTCATGGAGAACCAACGCGCTCTTGGTGTTTTCGAACGGAAGGTGTTGCGTACCATCTACGGTGGAGATGGATGACGGAACGTGGAGGAGGCGAATGAACCACGGATTGCACGAGCTGCTGGGAGAACCATCCATCGTCCACATTGCAAAAATTGGGCGAATACGGTGGGCTGGGCACGTCTTAAGAATGCCGCACGATGACCAAGTGAAATGGTTCTAGAAAGCGACCCAACAGGAACAAGAACAAGAGGCGCGCAGCAGGCAAGGTGGATCGACCAAGTAGAAGGCGACCTGCGGACCCTTTGCAGACTACGAGGCTGGCGAAGTGTGGCCATGAATCGAGTAGAGTGGAGACAGTAGAGGACAACAAGGCCTTAGGTAAGGTAAGGTTAGGTAAGGTAAGGTTAGGTAAGGCTGTGCCTAGTAGTTTGTAGTTGAAAATAATCGGTTGTTTCTTGCGTGAGAAAGTAATGATTGTACACTTAACTGGGTTGACCACCAGTCGGTTTAGACTACACCAGTCAGTAAAGATGTCAAACTTTCAGATCGTCTGCAAACGATAATCGTGGCCTTGTGATAACATGGTGAACGTCGTCGTTGTAAAGGAGAAATACCAAAGGTCCCAGATGGTTACCCTGAGGTATACCGGACTTTGCGCAGAAGCTTGCTGAGCGAAAAGTACCCAAAGTTACTGTCAGTTGCCGCTCCGTGAGGTATGAACGAAACCATCTCAAAAGATTTCCACTGATCCCTAGCCTATCAAGCTTAGCGATCGCAATTTCGTGGTTCAGCTTATCGAAGGCTGCCGTAAGATCTGTGTAGATAACGTCCGTTTGGGTCCGAGCAATCAAACTGTCTGTGGTGTAAGACGTTAGGCACAGCAGGTTCGTAGTTGTGGAACGCCCAGTTATGAATCCGTGTTGATCTATACTTAGATATTGCTTGAATTGCGAATTTAGGGACTCTATGACAACCAATTCAAAAAGTTTTGATACAGCACTCAGCGACGTGATTCCCCGGTAGTTGTTTACGTCGCGTTTGCTTACCTTTTTATGAACAGGAAACATATCTGCAGTCTTCCAGCAAGACGGAAAGATGCCGCTGGAAAGAGAGAGCTGGAATATGCGGCGCAGTGGATCTAAAAGACAAGTGATGTTCTTTTTAAGAATAATCGACGGAATAACATCGGGTCCAGTCTTAGCTGAAGTCTTAAGTTTAGATGCTGCTCTAGAAATCGTATCCGTAGTGGCTTCGACCATGCTGAGTGTTTGGTTAACCAAAGGAACATTACTGGCCGCGGAAGTAATGAGATTGG
The DNA here is from genome assembly GCF_037179485.1 of Ochlerotatus camptorhynchus. Classification (NCBI taxonomy): domain Eukaryota; kingdom Metazoa; phylum Arthropoda; class Insecta; order Diptera; family Culicidae; genus Ochlerotatus; species Ochlerotatus camptorhynchus. The sequence goes on along the minus strand of NW_027040918.1, from coordinate 6,105,061 downwards.
CGGGTGAGTTGCTCGTCTTCAAACACACTAGCAAATTTGGCTGAGAACAGGTTGCAAATGTCTTGTTGATTGCCAGCAGTTTCACCATTAAAAATCATGGCAGAGGGTAAGCCGACTTCCCTGCGTTGCTCATTTACGAAGTTCCAGAAGGATTTCGGGTGTGATTTTAGCCGCCGTTGAATCCTCCTTTGATAGCGTTGAAAACAGAGACGACTTAACCGCTTATACTCGTGGTTGAGTCTGACATAGTAGCATTTCAGCGGCAGTGTGCGGAGTTTAGTAAATCTTCTGAGAGCAGCCTTCTTAGCTCTTTTCAACGAGCGAAGATCTTTCGTCATCCACGGGACGCGATATGGATGATCTTTTTGGAAACGTGTCTGTCAATGACATATGCCAAGACGTGAGAAAAGGTTTGTGCAGCAATGTTGACGTCTACAGGATCTAGAATATGCTCCCAATCCAGGTTAGACAGCACATGGACAATACTGCGATGTTCAGCTCTACGGAAGTCATATGACACAGCGTTTGGAGTGCTGGTGAAACCATGGACAATATTATTTTCGATCACGATAACTAAAGCAGGGTGATGATGGACTTCCTTGACTAAAGGTTCGGGTGCCGTGGAGAAGAAAGGAGCTGTAGGTTTGTTTACATAATGGCTCTTCCACCCCTTTCAAATGTTAGTCTAGATTAGTAAGATTGTTACGGACGTCACGAGAATGCCAGAAGGAATTATAAGATGATTCTGGGGAATCCTGAAAGCAACTCTGAAGACATCTTAGGGTGATTCTAAGGAAATTTTAGAGAAAATTCTTTAGATATCCTATGAAGAATTACATCTTATATAAATAAATCTTGAAATTATCTAGGTAATTCAAACATTTAAGTTTAAGTTTTAATTAAGTTTTCAAGACCCCGGGCACAATTATGGAGCCTCAAACAGTTGGAAAGATTTCATGTTAACAAAAAAAAAAAAAAATATTTCGGTCTAAGAAAACTCTTCAAAGGGGAGTTATATGTAAGTCTAATTGGCAAACCACCTCAGGACATAAATAATAAGGGGTAAGAGGGGCATAATAATCATCCCGCCCTCCAGTTCCAAACTTCTAAATGTTCAAATTAAATGAATTGGCAGTAAGTTCAATATCACCATAATTATTGACCAATTAATTCGTTTCAAACCATAAGAAATCCAATACTAAACCAGAGGAAGCTTACTATGCCCCTCCTTTCCCTATGAGACACTGAAATGCCTGATACTAAGGACTTTGTTTTTTTTTCTATCCCAGGCTAAGGAAAATCAAGCTGAACATTGCATTAGGTCCTAAGTAACATTGACAGATTCTCTTCGTCCACTTTCTATTTTTATTCCCACGGCCATGTAAAGACATTCCCAGGTATTTTCAGCACACAGATCGATAAAAGAAGCTTTTATCTAGCATCTTGTCAACAAGATCAACATCAAGCATAAAAAAGAAACGGTTATGTGCTCAAGTTATTAGTGAAAGAGAAAGTCGACGAAGAGAATCGATCAATGGTACTTAGGACCTAATGCAATATTCAGCTTGAAATAAAAAACAGAGGAAAAACTACAACTTGTTAACAAGTTAACAGACTTCGATCAAAATATAAACAAACATATTTTGAGATTGCAATCGAATTCCCGGTCATTTCCCTAATGGTTCCGATTCCCGGCTCCCTGTTTTCCCGATTGAGTAACCACCATGAACTAGGTAGGGATTTCATTGAAAGATACCTAGTTATGGGACGAATTGCAACCTTGCTTGCCGGATCCTACTTGCGATTCCTGTTGCCGTTGTTTCAGTTCCTCCATTGGTGGTAAGGGTTGTTTCAAATAGTTTTTTTTTTCATCAACGTAGTTGCGGCGTTGATTGTCCGTCATGTCATTCATAAGAATTTATTCTTTATTAAATCTTATCTTAATTCAATGTTCACTAATCATTCCAACGACAGCAAAACAAAGTCTTCCCTGCTTTTTCGATAGAGTCGCCCACCCCCTCGGTTTCTCCTTAGAATTTCACAAATCAATTTGGAATTCCAGTCAGAACAAACTCCAATTCCATTGAAGTGCTAGTGGATTTTTTCTCATTGTAATCCTTTTTTCTGAAGGAGTTCTGAAAGTATCCGTAGAATTATGTTTAGGGACTTTCAAGAGTTCCAAAATTTTCTCGCAACCGCAAGTTCTCATCGTTCAGAGAATACCGGAAGGTTCAGAAATTCTCGATTATTTTTTCGAAGGGACGTATCAGCTTTTGTAAACAATGTATTTGGTTGTTGATTTGGTGAAACTGGTAGCTCGCCTACACATGCTAATACTACCATCAGATAGGGGGAATTTTCCCCGACGATCAAATGCATTGTTTTCAAAAGCTGATACTTCCCTTCGAAAAAGTAATCGAGAATTACTTCAATTCTAAGAGCTGCCGGGAATTTTAAGAGAGTTTAAGATAATCCCTAAGAAAATTTCAAGATATTTCAGACCAGAACCAGAAAGCTTTGAATGGGAATTTGAAGATAATTCAGAGAAGAAATCCAAGGGAAAGTTCTATCGAAAATTATCTAGAGGTTTCTCTTGGAATTCGATTCGACATTAGCGAAAAGTGGATGTCATTTAGAGACCTACACTATCTAATTTACTACCCATAAACGCAGATAATCCGACACAATAAAAAGGGCGGCTAATCGATCATTGCGTAATTATTGATGACCATGGGTTGCACAATGTAACATCCAGCAACGGTCGCTGTTGCTTTTCCTAACCTACGTGAAATATGTTCTGTAAACAATCATATCAATACATAATACAAAACATTGTAAAAAGATAATTGTTTTGCCGATCTGGAGTAATCAATTTCTGCTCGCTACCGCGGTGCTACTGATGGTTGCTTCTGGTGGCCGCCAGCAAACGGTATCCTTCCGTTTCCTGCTGGATTCCAAGCACGGCAGCAGCCTCTCAATCCACCAGGAAAGAAAGAAAAGAAAAAAAAAACCTGTCGCAATCGTCCAGTCCCTACGAAAAACACCACAAACACATAAAGGAACACACAACACAGCGGCGCAGACCAAGCAGCAAAAAGTAGTGATGAGAACGCGAAACTACGGAGGAGGAGCGACAGAAGCGTGATGATGCTTTCCCCTTCCATCAATTAGCGCTTCGATTTTCCGGACGGGAAAAATCCTCCGACCGCAGCAGGAAAGTTTACTCCTCCATCGGGAAAACACTGCCGGGGCTATGCTCTTTCGGATTCGGTCTATTTTCACCCGGTCCAATCGCCCCAAACGGGACGAAATCCATCAATCCGGAAAACCACACCACCGCCGTCGTTCCGTGAAAAAAAAAATCGTCGGCAGAGGAGCCCCAAATAAACCGCATACAAATTCCGGGCTGCTAACTCACCGTTCATATTATTCAACTAGCTGCACATAGCTGGCAGGAACGGGTGCTGCCCTGATCGCTGAAGAGGAGTCCTTTTGCTCAAAAATTGCACCGAAATAAATTCACACACAAAATTCACTCCCGCGGGGGAAACAACAATAATTTCCTAAAAGCAGACACACACGCACCAAGAAGAGTTTTCGAATCGACGGGATCTTTTTTTTTTGTTTCTTCCTGCGAGACTCGCGTTCCAACTATAGGTCTTCTTCTTCTTCTCGTTCTGCGGGGAAGGTTCCTTTCCTTCCCAAGAACCACAGCAGCGGAGCAGACGGCAGACGTATTTTCTTTTCCTATAAACACGGTACGTGCGAAGCGCGAGGCCGATTTTGTACACTGACTGACGGACGAAAAGCGAACGAGAAGAGCAGAAAAGCAGCAGTTTGATAGTTCGAAAACTGAAACAACTGCGTTTGGTGGTGTGCGTGTGTTTTAGTCGGGAAACGCGCCAATGTTGCCCGATCGGAGAGTACAGCCGGGGGTTTGGAGTTCGAAATCGAATTCGAACGATCCATAGTTGGGTAGCAATTCTCGCGTAACTTTTCAAATAGACCAATGTAACATATCCACCATTTTGAGAAAATCGAAGTTGAAGTTAGACAGATTATTATTTTAACTGTTTAAAAACAATACATTTTGCAATACTCGCGTCACTTTTCAAATAGACAAATCAAACTATTGCTCTTCAATCATTGTACGTGATACAAAAACATCCATCCAAATTAACTTTCAATTATTTAAAATAATCATTGATCAAAAATTGTCCAATGTACAGTTTGAAATGATGGGTATATGATTGTTACTTCGGTCATTTGGACTGCCTAACATGATTGGTGCTCATTTTCCAAAGGCGGGGCCAATCTAAAGTTAGGTACCATACTCTGAAATCTATGAAAGGGAATCTAGTATCATGTAGACAAAACGTCCAATGTAACACTGATTGATTATGTCATTGAGAAAAATCGTCCAATGCAACATTTCCGATGTACAACTTGACTTGTCAAAACGTCTTATGTGGTTTTTTCTATGTTGTAGCATGAAATTCAAAGTAAAATTGTGATTTTACCGTTTCTTCTGAATTTTCAACGTTATTATACACTGACTACATTAAAAATAGTATTGCAAAATGTATTGTTTTTAAACAGTTAAAATAATAATCTGTCTAACTTCAACTTCGATTTTCTCAAAATGGTGGATATGTTACATTGGTCTATTTGAAAAGTGACGCGAGAATACTATTTTTAATGTAGTCAGTGTATAATAACGTTGAAAATTCAGAAGAAACGGTAAAATCACAATTTTACCATAGAGGTAACTCTAAGACTAGAAGGTTCCGAAATAACGTGCTCAACTTTTTGGCTCAGCTCTGGTACTCTTTTCGGTCCCAATCTAATCGATTCACCCCTCGAAACATAGGAAAAACCAATAACCCCTCATTTTATCTGTCAAACTTTCATAGCGAATCAAAACAAACATTGCGTAGTACTAGAATTTCGACTAGAATGGGGTACGTTAATCGTTTACTTGGGACCAATAGGCTAGTCAAGAAGTGAACCAATTTCAAATCGATAGTTTCATATTGATTGTTGATTTTACTTTGAATTTCATGCTACAACATAGAAAAAAAACCACATAGGACGTTTTGACAAGTCGAGTTGTACATCGAACATGTTACATTGGACGATTTTTCTCAATGAAATAATCAATCAGTGTTACATTGGACGTTTTGTCTACATGATACTAGATTCCCTTTCACATATTTCAGAGTATAGTACCTAACTTTAGATTGGCCCCGCCTTTGAAAAATGAGCACCAATCATGTTAGGCCCGAATGACCGAAGTAACAATCATATACCCATCATTTCAAACTGTACATTGGACAATTTTTGATTAATGATTATTTTAAATAAATGAAAGTAAATTTGGATGGATGTTTTTGTATCACGTACAATGATTGAAGAGCAATAGTTTGTATCGCTTAACTCGATTTGTTAACATTTGTTACATTGGTCTATTTGAATAGTGACACGAGAATTAATGTAAACAGGTTTAACAGGTTCTAATATGTCAAATTCATGATTCAGTCATGTTGGATTTTTGTATGGGACAGCGACCGAGTTTGTTTGCAATTTGCTCTAAAACTGCACTTTTCCTCCCCGCGACCGAGGGGGACGACTCTATCTACGATGCAGGAAAGATTGTGATTTGCTGTGGCTAGCTGTGTGCACACTGAGTAGATAGAAAGAAGATTGACGACGATTCTGAAGATTTCCTGCAAAAAGATGATGCGCGATGCAAGTAGATGCGAGAAAATGAAAGAAGATTTTTCGAAGATTGATTCGCAAGTGGGAGATTTGTTGAGCATCTAGACTTGAGATTTAGATGTGTCGCCCCCCTCGCCCAGGACCTCCTCGCCTGAATAGTGACAAAGCTGTATCACCATTTATATACCCACCATGGTTTTTTTTTTCTTTGTGTTGTCCTTATTTTGGACGGCTAAGACCGCTCACGGTCCATCTCGCCACCACCATGGTTTAACGTTAACCTAGTGAATTTAGCGTCTCTTTCCGTTGTTAAAATCGTTTAAGTGGATGACGGAGCTTGACGTCACACTTCGTCAACTATTTTAGGCTGTGAACCAATTATGTTGTATAAATTTCGAAAAGCATACTTGTTTTTATAAATCATCTGCACGGTGTTTCACAAAAACCCATTAATGGGTATAAAAACACCCATTTCCGCTAAAAGTGCCCCTCCTCATCTAATGGGTAAAGGCATATTTAGCGGTGGTCTGATCTAGATCCAAATTTATGTCACATTTTAACCAGCTAAAATTAAAAAGATCAAGCCAAAGTAGATCAAACTGTGTGCGTACACAGCAAAAAAAGTTGTTGAATATTACATCGAAACTGCTGCAACCAGGTCAATCCATCGGTTGCGTAATATCACATTGTACGATGTACATCGATTCTGCGAACAAAATTACATCGATTGATGTAATATTGTTTCTGCTTTTTGCTATTACATCATTATTTCATACATCAGCTTGAATTACGTTGATCGATATTACATTTTTTTTTGCTGTGTACGCACCGGTTAGTCTATTTTTGGCCGTTCTATTTCAAACGTCAAAACCCGAGTCAAAACCAACTCACACCCTGATTTCGCGGTCAGCCATTTTTTAATCTCGTGCGCATTCGTACACGGTTTTTATCCGGAAATTACCGTGAAATTGACCTCCGATGGCAGTGTCCGGGATTGATGTGCGGCTTTAACAAAAAACCTTGAACTGCTCGTCCTCCTGCTCCTCTTGCTTCCCAGTGAAATAATAATAAAAGCCTGTATTTATTGAAATTTGTCGGGTATGATGTTGCGCAGGGGGTAAGTCACTCTGCCACATTGTGCTAACACCCACAGAAACACACTTCGACACACTTCAAACACCCACAAACACCCTTCCACCGTATGATAAGCATTTTTTATTCAATTCTGGCACCACTGCAAATAATGTTTACATTCGATTATTATTTTGTTATTGTTGTTGTTGCTTACAGTTACAACGATTCGACCCCAGATTGGTACGATTCATTACGAGGATTATCGGCAAATCTCGATACCGTCGGAAGTGATATAGTAATGGATTTTCGGGACACCACAGGACAACACTTGAATGTGGATTTGTTCTTTCCTTTATTTAACGTCGGTCTCTGTTCCGCAATCTAGTGCCAATCACCGACGGACATCGATTGCCATCCATTGACGGCAATCGAATGTGCAGGAAGGCAGCTTCCACACCTGCGTAGGATATCGCACCCATTCAATTCAACACACATGGGCCGGGACCAACAGCTTTACTTCCCTTCCGAAGGAAGACGTGACCAGAGATTTTTATGCCTCAGAAAAATCCCACCGACCTGAATGTGAATTTGTCCCAAAGGTCTCTGCTCGTAATGTCCGGCGAAAGTCGATACGGATGGAGTCTTGGAATAACGCTGAGAAAGATGGATACGGTAAGGTTGAATGACAGCCTAACAATTAGGAAAGTGAATAATGAGTATCGTTTACGTTCAGAAAGTTGAATGATGGCCCTTGCCGTTGTCAGTTTAGTTCTCTGTGTGAAACGTATCAACAAGAAGATAGAGTTGATCGTATCAAAGAGAACACTGCCCAATTGGAGCTGGAGGCACTCGTCGTGGCCACGAATTACAGGGTTCTTGGAATCGCTTAGTCCCGGGTCCGTCCTGCTGAACATTGGATGCGGTAATGGTAAATACCTGGTGTTGAATCTTCAGATCATCGGCTCGGGCTGCGCTCGGAGCGACGGATTATTGAAAGTTTGCACCGCCCGTGGCTTCATTTGTGGTACAATTCGACTGCCTAGCGTTACCTTTTAAAGCGGCATGTGCGGATGCTTGTATTTGCATAGCCGTTATGCATCACCTGGCATCGCGGGAACGTCATAGGCAAGCGATTGGGGAAATGTGTCGAGTACTTCGCCCAGGAGGACGGGCACTGATTTAAGAAAGACAATCAGGCTATATACGGTAGAACAAGCACAACAATAAACCACCGCGGAATGGAGAGCCGGAGAAGGTGGTTTCGATTGAAAATGGCGACGGGGAATCGGTGCTGCCGATTCCCACCAAAAGGACGCAGTTCCAGCATCAGGATTTGCTGGTTCCTTGGAAGTTGCGTGACATAGAACGGCAGCAGCAGGAAGCGAAGGTAACTTTTCTCAGGTATTACCATGCGTCCGAATTGTGTTTGGTGGTGGATTGGATTAGCGTGGAAGGTAGTTACTATGACCAGGGGAATTGTTGTGTTATTTTTAGAAAAGAATGAATATTTAGACCATTAATCGACTTTACTTCATCCGAAATGTGTCCCCGAAATGTGGATTTATTTAAAATACCAATTTATTTACTCATCATCAACCGCTTTCACGACACTGTAGAAATTGACCAACTCGGCATAGTTATAATTCTCCAGCAGGTCTGTCAACTGTGGCAGTTTCGTATTCACATTGACCCTTTTGAACTTTAAATTATCGATGTACATATCGGTCAGAATCTCGAAGATACGGTTCATCGTTTCGAATGTCCAAATCAATCAGTGCCTGCAGCATCTGGTGGTCCTTCGTCAGCTTGTTGTAGTGAACGATCTTTGGCTCGATCAACTTGATTAATCCGGAAAAGGTTTGCTCGTTGATATCTGAAAATGGGTGCTACGCTGTTATCAATCAAATCGAATTTGTTGAAAGTTGTTACTTACTGGTTGAAATTTCCAACTTGATCCGTTTCTTGGTGGCTTCCTTCATAATAAAATCCTTCAGAATCTAAATGGTAGAAATGTTGTCGCTTCTGAAATTCGCTTCCGCCTTGCCGTATTCACAAATCAGAAGACGTGATAGGAAGAGCCTATTCCTTTCGTTTCCATAAATATTTTTCGGCGGTATTTCCGGGATACTGTTCATAAACCGTATAAACCAGTTGTGCTTTTCAGCCTGACTGAAGGCGCCCTTGAGAGTGAGCACTTCATCAGGAGCCAGGTTAGGCGCCCATTTCGTCATCCTCCTCAAGTGAGAGGGTCAATGCTCGTTCCATGAATTAATCTGCACACAAACAACAACAAAGGAGTCACAGGAGGATCTGTCATTATCAGCGTTATGTTGTTATGGTTGAGGATATGGTTGCCAATAAATATATTTTTTCGGTTGAAGTTTTGACAGATCGGTCAAAACGATGAAACACCTTCCGACACCCAAAAACACACTGGAAACACAATAAGCACAGACACAAGGTGGCAGAGTGACTTACCCCCTGGCTGTGGCACTGTTTTTTCGCGGCCAATTTTGTTGACATTCATAAATCATCATTACAAGTGATTTTTTAACAATTTTTAAATAACAAACAAAAATTACACTTAACAAATAGCAACGCTTGGGTCGGTCACTATCGCGTCACCAAATTAGATAACCCGCTGTTCACCGAGAGGCACATTGTTATTTCCCGCACATGAAGAGCAACCCCCGGTGTGGTTGCTGCGTTATGGTGGAGGTTGCTAAATTAGCTTTAGCAACGCATTGATGCGGGTGGTATATGAAATATCGCCCCTTCGCCCCTCGTGAAATTCATCATTTGGTCTAAAGATGATGCCATTGAGTTCTCCAAGCAGGATCTCACGAACACTACACTAAAAACATAATTTTTCACACACTAGCGTATACTGTCTTGTGCACGGTAAGAATCAAACATCCATTTATGAGTAAAAGTGAACCCATTGTCAATAAAAGTGGCACCACTAATTAATGAGTAGTTCATTATGCCAATTAAGTAGTAACTGTTAGCTACTGTTAGCAGAAACTCATTGTTGTTAAAATAATTTATTCATTAGTGAGTAAAACCACCTTTATCAAAAATGGGTTAACCTTTACTCACAAAAGGGTACTTGACTGTTACCGCGCAAGCGTAGGCTTTGTTTTCGTTTTGTTGTTTATGTTTACTTTAGAATGACAGTTCTTACAGCAAACAAAAAATTTCTCACAGCTAACAAAAAAATTCATCTCACTAACACACGCAAATCGCACCAATACGAACCCGCCTGGAGAGGACTATTAGTTTGTGTGGACCGAGGCGTGCGTGGACGGCCTTCGGTTTGCGAGGCAAGGGCTTTACAATGTTTTGTTAAAAAATTTGCTAGTCCCTTTTCAATTGATGGTCGAGACCTGTGCGAAACGGGTTGAGTTTTTCGAAAGAAAATAGTTGTTCGAAAAGCTTTCGACCAACCGCCTGAATCCACGTTCTCTGTTGACAAACTGGCGTCCGCGACCTTGAAATTGATGACAGATCATCTTCTCTCACTCTCCCGTGGTCTTGGCTCGACGCCCGGCTGCTCCCCGCGCACGCACAGGATGCACAAAACGCACCAACCAACGAGACGAGATTCAAAAATCGATTTTTCTGTTTTCCGGGACAATTTATTGGTGTCGAATGTAAAACAGCGTCTGCAGTTAATAGTGTGAGAAAAAGTCGCCTTCCACAAATGGATCGCTAGACCAAGCCAAATCGAACCGTTATTCGGTGCTGTCGAAGAAAAGTTCATTGTTTTATCAATCACACATCCTTACGAGACGGGAGGCCCCGGTTTACGTTTTGAGAAAGGGAAGATGAGCAGTGATGAGGAAATTCTGGTAGGAGAACTGAAAGTGGTGTACGATTTTGTAACCCGCGCCAAGTTTCGCAAGGCTTTCGGTGCTCTGCAGAAGATTCTGCAGAAAAAGACACCGGAACTGGCGGAAGCACCCAGGGCACCCACCGAGGACAAGGACTCGCTGGAGGAATTGCTCCTGTTCGTGGTCAGCAAGTACGCTGACCAGCTGGAGCTGGAGGAAAAGTTCCAGCAGGTGTTCGAGGTCATCGAACAGGGCTTGGAGCTGTTCCCGGAACATCCGGAGCTACTGAACGAAACCGGAGTGCGGCTGCAACGGTAAGTGCTGTTGTTTTTTTGTTGGTCTTGTTGATTTTTTTTTCGTTTTTCTTAAAACACGAAACATTTTTTTAGTTTATGACATGGAAGCATTACGAAGTTTTCTGAAGGGGACACTTTCTAGGAGATTGTGGACTGGGCATAGAATAGAGAAGCTGGCACAGCAGCTGCTTTTCATTGGCAAAGGGATGAAAACGGGATTCGTATGGGATATCGGGCTGTTGCAGGCGGAAACAGTAAATGATTTGCTTGATAAGCTGAAAGAAGCTAAGTTAGTACAACAATCGCTGATTGTATTTAAAATTGGCGATGATTTTGGTATCCTCGATGCCACAGCGATTGGTAGTCTTAAATTTGAACGTTTCTGTTTCGTTAATATATCTAAATGTTTGTCGGCGCCGAGTGTTGTATCTAAATCGTGTGAGGAATCTTTATTGATTCAAAATATGTTTGATGAAGTATGTCAACAAATTGAGTTTACTCAGCCGGGTCAAATTTGGACCATACACCTGGCGCCTAGTTCAGCGTGTTTTCCAACCGTTTTCGGTATTCTAATTGGCTATCCGATCGTTTATTGGTATGATGTCGCTGAATCGGACGAGAATTGCCTTGCAGGATTGCCCTTGGAGGTGTTTCAAGTTGGGTTGACTTCTGGCGGGATGAGCGACGGTGATGTTATACCAACGATTTCATTCAGTATTCCCAGTTGTGTTGTATTGGACGGATTTGTTCAGGACCGTCTGGAGGCGTGGAATAAGACTGTTACCGATTGTGGGTTCAAATGTATACATTTTGTCAAGTGTTTGGACAGCGTTGTACTCTAAGTTAGGTATTTTTTTGTTGTTGTATAAAACTATATTTTGAGATGAATAAAAATGGAAGAGCATATTCCTATAAATATGGAAAATCAAAACACATGGACAGATTTCTAGGAAAGTTTTTGGATTTATTTCGCAGAAAGAAAAATCCAACATTGTTCGGAGAAAATTTTGAGTTCCTTGGATTTCCTGAAGTATTAGTAAAATTCTGTTCAAAATTACCCGAACTACAAAAATCCCATTAAAAGTTCTTTGGGGAAATATCAACTATTACTAATTTCCTTGAAACAAAAAAAATCTTGGACAATCTCAAAATTCCTGGAGAAATTTCAAAAAGGCCTGATTTTTTTTTAGCATTAAAAAAATACATTTCTCATAAGAATTTTTAAGACACTTACATTTGCAACAAACTTCAAACAAACACTATCATGGTCATGACCAGATTTGAGGGGCGCAATTGCCCAGGGCCGCCCGGCAATGTATCTGAGCATATATTTGTTGTATTTTTTTTTAATTTATCTTATTTTTCCAGCTAAAGCAAATAATTTTAATTTTACGTTCAATCATAAAGTTTAGTTCGGAACTTCTGATTTAGTTTTATAAGTTGGTCTGCCAAAATATTTGAGCTTGTTCATCACCAATTGTTGAGTTTATGTAAAAGATCTTTCAGCAAATAAGCTTTGCTTAATTGCAAATTAAGGTCATTGAGAAAATTGCTTGTGTCATACGCGAAGTTTGCGATTTTCAGAGTTGGTTGGAAATGCTATCTAACACGAAGCTTTAGAGTGATAATAATAATAATTCTCTAGCTAATAAATTATCACACTAAAGCTTCATGTTAGATATAGCATTTCCAACCAACTCTGATGTGTATTGTTTTGATTGACATTGAAACAATGAGAATAACTTATCTTACAATCAGGATAAGGGCCCGGATCCTAAATCTGGCTCTGGTCACGGTAACAGCAAAATACTCAATAATTTTGACTTTTGATATTTTGAACCACCCTATTGCTGAAGATGAAGCGACTGAAGACTCCAGCAAGCCATGAATTAGCTGCTAAGTGTTTTGTTTAATTGGTTCTTGACGGTTGATGAAACAAGTTCATTTCATACACTGAAAAAATAAATCACATTTCCGATGGAAAATATCCATTAGAATTTCACATAACTTTCATGTGATCTCATAATTGGGAATCGCACCACGAAATCACATAAACCTTATGTGTCCATTGAAGTTTATGTGAGTTATCACATAGAGTTCATGTGATCATGTGAATGTTATGTGAATTTCAGATCATGATTAATTTTGTTATTGGAAATATATCATGTGCGTTCCCAATGGAAACTATATGAACACTTTTTCCAGTGTACTTCGGTCCGACCTAGGGGCTGGTTATACACACTTAATTTTTTTCGCCGAGATTCCAACAGCCGAGTGATTCTGCAATTTATTTTGCTGAGATTCAGTAAAACAATTGCCGAGACTCTGCTAACAAATAACATTTTGCTGAGATACCTATCAGCTAACAAACAGATATTTTGCAGAGATAATCGGCTGTTGGAGATGTACCGAGCTAGATTAAGTGTGTAGACCATAATGACACATGTGAAAAGGGCATACAAGCTTTTTGAAAACAAACTTTTGTAGGCTCTTTTCGTATCAACCGAGGTCCCCCACGCAAACCAAGAACAACATCAGGAAGGGGAAAATTTTCCCTACCCGGTAACGTTGATGGGTTGCGTTGGTGGCATATGGGTGGCAAGAAAAGGGCATGAGAAGGTTTGTTTACAAAAAGTTTGTGTGCTCTTTTCACATGTTGTTATTGCATAGTGAAGAAAATTCAAGAAGTTATTCAAGTCAATGTTTTTTTTTTTCGCTGTATAATGAACATTTTTTCACGATCCCGGTATGGACGGAATCACGTTTTGCGTGGAAAAGCGGATACGAATGTTTGGTAATTCAAGGTGAAAATACTGTTGGTGAGAGAAAATCTTTGGAGCACGTTACGGAGGCCGATCCAGAACCTCTAACGAACGTGTGGAAAGAAGAAGATGCCAAAGCACGGATCACCATCGTTTTGCTCGTAGACTACAGGCAGTACCTGCTGATCCCCATGGGCCTGGGAAGAATTTGAAGAAATGTCACCAGAAAACGACGATGTCCACCGGTGTGTCGTACCTAAAGAAGCCAAGTTTTCCGACAACGGGGACATGGAAGGCCATCTATTCCGGATGCTGGAATTGTTTGCGAGGCTCGCGAGTGCGGATCAAGATCTCGACTAAAGGTAGAGCACAACGCTAATCGCCCGTTTCAATAATCTAAAGATTCGGTCCGGTAATCCCTAGAAATTTTCTCCGTAAAAGTCGGAATTTTGTGCAGAACACTTTAGGGATTCCCTCCAAAAAAAAAACTCTTGAAATTTAATCTACAATTCAAGCTAAACTTTTCAAAAGGACGTATGTAACATTGGATAGGAAATTCGATACATACACGCAGAAAAATGCATATAAGATATTCATTAAAATACCTTTTGAAATTTAGCCACAAGGAATTTTCATGATGTTCAATGTCACACATTATGAAATCAAATTTCTTGGGCAAATCAATTCGTATGTATTTCATAAGGATTTAGTCATAAAATCATAATAATACATTTTAGTTCATAATGATGCATTAAGAATTTTGAAAATTGAAACATACATATAGGACAGCAATGTCCATATGAGATTATTAAATCCTATTTAAAAGCTAATGCTATTGTTTAAACCTGTTTCTACTATAAGTTGGATAAAGGGATGACGTTTAAGGGAAATATGAAAAATCTTGGAGTTTCGCAAACTTTAGATAAAACAAAATGATACACCTTGATTGATTCGTCGGTACCACCTCTTGATTGTTACATACACCCTGCATGATTCGTCGATTTGACAGATCGTTTTGCACATGCGTCAGATCAGATACACCGGTTTTAGTTTTGCAGTGAAGGTACGTCGATAACTCGGAAAGGAATAAGGATACTGCAAGGGATACTGTCTGTTGCGCTGGGAATATGTGCAGAAGCAAACTGCTGTGACTCATCAAGCTGGGTGGCTGCATCTAAAAAAATATTTATAATATTTATGTTCTTAAACCCTAGTAGCTGAATCCCGTTAACATCCATTTTGTATCTACTTAGGCTCTGAACCATCTGGCGGATTTTTTTTGGTTAAAATTTGACAGATGGAAACTTATCGATTATATATCGATCGGTTATAACCAGCGAATTCAAATACATAAAGCAACCAACGATACAGACAAAACGGTTGCTACGACTACCATGACAAACTCGCTCTGTAACAAAGCTCGATCCGAGTGGTAGAAGGATAATGATATATTGCTTGCCTGCTTTGTTGCAATATACACGGATGAGGACATAGCTTGATATGAATCGAGAAAAGACATAACAAAAAAATTCCCATTAACACACGTGTATCATCTTCGGCTTTACTTCGTGAAGCAGCTTGCCAATAATTTGCTCGTTTCCTTCTACCGCCCCGAATGAGTTGGGTCGCACGAGCTGCTTGTCATGACAAAGAACGGTGAAGATTATATCATTATTGTTTTCCACTTCTGACATTGCGTTATTATTCGGTTCGTTGATCGCTTGTTATTTTGTCATTTGGAGATATTTTTGATTCCTTGGTTATAACCCTGCTATCGGAGCGTGGTTATTTCTGACAGACAAGAAGTTAAATTTTGACAACCGTCGCTTAGTTCTGCTCGAAAACCGATTGATCGGTAACACAGAAATAACTTTCGAAATGTCACTTTTAACCAAGAGTTAACTTTTACTCGGCAAATGGTTCACAGGCTAGTTCACAGCCTTAGGCTCTGAGCCATTTGGCGAATTCTTCGAGATTTTTTAACTTTTGGTTAAAATTTGTCAGATTTTTTCCCTTGATTTGTTTTCCGTCAATCTTGTTTTTCGTGCTGAGCACCAATGCCAGGAAGGCAGCTCCCACACCTGGGCCTTACCTATCGACCCATCAACTCATGAACCGGGACCAACGGCTTTACTTCCCTTCCGAAGGAAGGCGTGATCATAGATATTATGCCTCAGAACATCCCTGCGGCGCCGACTGGGATTGAACCCAGGGCTGCTGGGTGGAGAGGAAAATTTGACAGATGGAAAGTTATCGATTAACTCTGCTATCCGAGCGTGGTTATTTCTGACAGACAAGAAGTTAAATTTTGACAACCGTGGCAAAACAGGTCGATCGACAGCACGGGGATTTTCGAACATTTTTTTTTGTTCATTAATTTGATACGGCTACACCGAATTACTTTTACAGAGCCGAGGATTCTTGGTCACTATACAATACATCTTAAAACTATAGTCAAAAGGTACAACACAATAAACACTTCGACAGTGAGCATGCATAAGGGCCTATACGCGATGATCGATTCTCTTCATCGATTTTCTCTTTGCATTGCTACAGCTAAGCGAAACAATTTTGTAGAATTTATTCAATGTAGAGTTGTAACAGGTTGCATTGGCTATCAAAAGCAACAGCAAACGCACCGACAAACGTTAAATCTAGCGAGTTATTAACAAAAGAGAAAATCGATTAAGAGAATCGATCATCGCGTATACGCCCTTATGAATGCTCACTGTCGACTTTATCTTCCGCTATCCAAAAAGCCTCTTCCATCAGAACTGGAGCCGCTTCCAGTGGTTTCATGGTATGGCATTTACGCCATCGTGGGGCAAAGCGCTTCCATTGCAGCACTCAAACACTCATCACGAAACGGTTGCTTTCCTAAGTCGACGTCCCATCGACCGAAAGAACTGCTGATGAAGAACAATGAGGAGGTCCACACAATGGTTGCTGCCGAGAAAACAGACGATCGCGTGGCAAGTGGTCTGCTTTTGTCGACAGCCGAGTGAACACCTGATTTTCGAACATAGAAAATAACTTTCGAAATGTCACTTTTAATCACGAGATAAATTTAACTCTGCGATGCGAATGGTTCACAGCCTTCTAGCTGATTTGTTTATTATCGGGGTTGGAATCGATTTTTTTTTGTCAGTGCGAACCTCAACCTAAACGGCACCGGTGGTGTAGTGGTAAGCGTGATTTCCTCTCACCCCAGCAGGCCTGGGTTCAATCCCAGTCGGCGCCGCCGGGATGTTCTGAGGCATAACATCTCTGATCACGCCTTCCTTCGGATGGGAAGTAAAGCCGTTGGTCCCCGGTTCATGAGTTGATTGGTCGATAGGTAGGGTCTAGGTGTGGGAGCTGCCTTCCTAGCACGTCGGTAGCATTGGTGCTCAGCACGGAAAACAAGATCGACGGAAAAAACAAACCAAAGGAAAAAAAAAAGTAGGTTTTAAAATCAAACGATCAAACTTACATTTTTTGTCAGAAAACAAGCAGAGCCGATCTTGATACCCGATCCAGGTTGGAACTGGATAATAAACAAATTCACTATTAGAAACTTGACGCATCTGCTTGATTGAAAATGATTTCTTTGTTTTTTTTTTACATATCTTGATAGAGCTGGAATAAGGGCGTAACAGCTTTTGTAAACAACAATGACTTTTCTCGATGATTTTTAGGAATTCAAGTCACGCCCACGCAAACCATTATTTCCGTCGGGTAGGGGAAATCTTACCCTACCTGATGGTGTTGTTGATTAGTGTGGGCGAGCATTGACTTTCAAGACATTACGCCCTAATTCTGGTTGTATCTTGATATGACGATTCACTGTGAGCGTATCTGCATAATGGACTCTTCAAAATTAATCAAAATTGTAGACTATGCATACAAAGGCGTATCCAGGTTTCGAGCTAGGGAGGGGCGAAAAAAATACTATGGAAAATGTGGCCAAATGCCATTTCACCGAAAGCCTGTCCCCTATGGCTACGCCTATGTATGCCGAATATGAGGGTACACACTTAGAAAAAATCACCGACTTCGGTAATTCATTTACCGAATTCTCAACAGCTGAACGGTCGGTAATGTTTTCGGTAATCGAGAACATTACCGAAAAATCCGTAAACTGGATCAGCAAAATTAGCTGTCAAATTTACCGATGTTCATTGTTTGATTTATAGTCGACTTTACCGGAGAACTGTAATGTTTCAAAAAGGTAACCGACTCAACTGTAATTTGCTTTAATATTGTTTAAAGGTGGCGGTACCAATTGCAACCCTGCAAAAATTTGACTGCAGTCGTGATCAATGTGTTAAGGTATTAGTACACGAGACAAATATTTGTCTTAATTTGACTGATACATTTAATGTATCTGTCAAATTAAGACAAATATTTGTCTCGTGTACTTATACCTTTAGTGTTGCAGTTGTCGGAAGGATTCGGCGCTACACTGAAAACAGGGAAGCATTGGATGAAGATTCCAAATGTTGTTTTCAGATCGTCGCCAACGGGAATGGAACTTGGACCGACAGAAAAAAAAGCAACAACATCAGCCATCTGTAATCGATATTTATTTAGATAACGAAAATTAATTACTTACGGAAAATATGCCGGTCTACCGGTTTACCGGTTTCCGGTTTGCGAAATTCGGTCATTTCAGCAATAAAGCGAGAAATACCGAAACATCTGTAATTTTTAGCATTACCGATCTAAGACGGTAATTTTTTTACCGAACTCAGGGTCTCTGTTTAAGTGTGTATATACATGAACATATGCTTTTAAAACTTTCAATTTTCAAATAATGCGCCAAACATTCTCACTCTAAATTCGTCACGGCCTTAGTAAAAAAGCAATCAGCAATTTGGGGCATTCGTTTTACCACGTTACCACATTTTCTTGTTCCTTTGCTACCGGATCACATGTTCGTAGGTGCGCGTGTCCTTGTTCGCTTGTTTGAATTATCAGAAATTATATCGAAGACCTTTGACTGATCGGAAAGTGAAATCGAGTTCTCCATATATTTCCGTGTCATATCAAATTGATCAGAAATTCTTCTGATGCTCTTCGGTTAGTTAGAATGTGTTTTCAAAATATAGGGTTGATGAGGAATCATGTCGAAGATCTTCAAATTATCAGATATTGAAATTAAATCCTTTGAATATTATTCCACAATATCAGGTTCATTAGGAATTCTTCCGAATTATCAGAAATTATATAGAAGACCTTCGACTAATAGGAAACTGTAATCGAGCTCTCCGTATATTCCCTCATCATGACAACGTGATCAAAAATTCTTCTAAAGAACTTCGATCCGTTAGAATGTATTTTAAAAATATAGGGTTGATGAGGAATCATGTCGAAGATCTTCAAATGCCTAGAAATTGAAATTAAATTCTTTTGAATATTCTCTCATCATATCAGGTAGACCCGAAATTCTCCAGAATTATCAGAAATTATATCGAAGACCTTCGACTAATAGAAAATTGAACTCGAGTTCTCCTTATATTCCCTCATCATATCAAATTGTGCAGGACTTGTTCAGTAGAATTTTTAATCAATTTGATTTGATAAGGAAATATATGGAGAACTCGATTTCAATTTCCGATCAGTCGTAGGGTTTCTATATTTTTTCTGATGTTTCGGAAGAATTCCTGGTCTACCTGATACGATAAGAGAATATTCATAGTATTTATTTTCATTATCTGTCATTTGAAGATCTTCCACGTGATTCCTGATCAACGCTATATTTTGAAAATGCATTCTAACTGACCGAATATCATCGAAAAAAATCCTGATCTATTTGATTTGTCAAGGAAATATATGGAGAACTGGATTTAAATTTCTGATCAGTCGCAGGTCTTCGATACAATTCCTGATAATTCGGAAGAATTCCTGATCATGGTGGGATAATTTTTTTTTCCCTGATTTGTTTTCCGTCAATCTTGTTTTCCGTACTGAGTACCAATGCTATCGACGCCAAGAAGGCAGCTTCCACACCTGCACCCTACCTATCGACCCATTAACTCATAGACCGGGGGCCACCGGCTTTACTTCCCTTCCGAATATCAGAGATGTTATACCTCAGAAAATCCCGACGGCGCTGACTGGATTGAACCCAGGCCTTCTGGATTGAGAGGCAATCACGCTTACCACTACAAAACCATCCCCACTATTTGGTGGATACTATCCCAAGTACTAAATTTCAATATCTGATCATTTGAAGATCTTCCACGTGATTCCTGATCAACGCTATATTTTGAAAATACATTCTAACTGACCGAAGATCGTCAAATGAATTTCTGGTCAATTTGATAATTGCCGAATGATTGGGAAGTAAATAAGTCACTGAAAGCAGAGCACTCAGCCAGTAGCTGAGTCAGTGCGTTTATTCTTTCGTGATGGTACCCAGTCCTTATTTTGAATGACTGAGCGTATATATTTTCTATGGAAAAAGGCCTCAATTACATGCTGTGTGAGCGAAGGCAAACGGTGTTAGTCGCCTGTTCGTTAGTGACTGAATAGTTTTTTGGCTCTTTCACTGCTTCTTCTTCTACTGTTGGGTAGTCTGGATAGAGAAATGAATTGAAAAGCCTAAGCAGTCAATAATTTTACACCCTGCTTGGAAGTCAAAATTCTTAAAAACTTCTTCAGCCATTCTTGGAAAAAATCTGAATTTCTGGAATAATTTTTGTTGTTTTTTGTTTGCCTAAGTTCGATCGATTATTAATTTCGTATATTTTAATAATGAAAACCCATTTTCTTGATCATTAATATTTTCCATTTTCCGCACGGACGCCCATTTCGCGCACTCCACTAGCTATGGTCGCTCATTGGAAGCATCGATCTGCTTCGAGCGGGTCCTGTTGCAGGAGCCCAAGTATCTAAAGGCATATCAAAACCTCCAGAACACCAAGTGTGAGCTGGTCGAGCGATGGCATTTTCGGATGCTGAACGACGAGGTGCGGAATGCTGCCTACCGGGCAGCGATCCAGAACCAGATCAAAGCCGGCCACGGCGAGGTGCTGGATATTGGAACCGGAACCGGGCTGCTGTCGCTGTATGCGCTGAACTGCGACGGTATCCGGAAGGTGGCCGCTTGCGATGGATCGGAGATCATGGTGCAGATAGCTCGGGATGTTTTCGGAGCGAATGGGTTGAGCGATAAGATTTGTCTGTTTCAGAGCTTCTCGCAGGATTTAAAGATCGGAGACAAGTTTTCGCTGATCGTGACCGAGACGCTGGATTCGGGTGCATTTGGGGAGGGTATTTTGGAGACCTTGATCCATGCGAAGAAGAGTCTGCTGCTGCCGGAAGGGCAGATCATACCTAGTCAAGTAATTTTGCACGTGTCCGGTTACAGGTCACGTGCACTAACCGCAAGCAATATTCTGATCAACGAAGCTTTTAGCAGTGATTTTAATCTACCGAGCAATTGTTTGATTTCGCGCGAAGGAATCAAGGGCTACGACGCCGAGGATGTTAGTAGAATTAAGGCAAACGACGATTTTGACTTCGTTACGGATACCGTCTGTACGATGACGGTCGATTTTAATGATCTCGAGTGTTTGGAGCGCTGCCAGGAAGGGCTGGAGGAGTGTAAGTTCGAGCTAACTTGTTCGGAAGATGGCATTTTGGATGGCTTCGTTGTTTGGTTCGATCTCATGTTGGATGATGAAAATAAGATAAGCACAGATCCAACAGCCAACACTTGCTGGAATCAAGCGATATTTAAGCTGAATCAAAGGCTCCCGGTAACCAAAGATCAACGACTGCCGCTGGCTATGTCGTGCAAGGATGGATCCCTTGCAATCACCCACAATCTTAATTCCATGGATAATCAAATTTGCATTGACGAACACGTGTTGGAGTTTCTAAATGACTCTGAATATTATACTAAATTGACCACTGATACCGAACCGTTGGATGACCTAGAGAAAGTTCTTGATTTATCACTCTTCCCTTATGCGGGACTGAAACTACTCAAAGAGGGAAAAACCTCCATGCTTTTCTGTTTGGATCGAGCTGAAGATCTGATTGAATTTCTCGCCAATCAAAACGACATTCCAATGTCTGCCATTATGCTGCTAAGTTCTCTGCCCGAAGCATTCCTCCTGAACGATTACACACTGGATCTAATCATCCTCCAGCCAGTTGATGTATTCGGTCAAATCAATAGCGAACACTTTTGCCAGTACCAATCACTCTTCCCAAAACTCAAACCCATCGGATCCATCGTCCCCTCGCAGGTGGAACTGCACGGCAGCATTATCCATTCCGATTGGATCGTAAAGTGCTGCCGCGTGGAGAACCCGGAACTGCACCAGTTCCACATCGACCGGTATCTTTCCACGTTGGAAACGGAGAATCACCTCGATCTTGGCCCATTCACCTACGGGAACCTTTCCGAACCGACAAAGCTGGCCGAGGTGTACTTTGATGGGAAGCTCCACGAAGCGACAATGGAATTGACTCTCAATGAACCAACGAATCCGAAACATATCCATGCCATATTGTATTACTATCAGATCGAATTTCTGCCGCAGAAGGATTTCCTCAGCACCCAACGGGTGCAGAGCTTCGCTAAGCGGTCAGCGTTCATCATTCCGAAGGATGCATTCCAGCGCCCGGTTGCGGCAGAAGGAGCAGAAGGATCAGAAGAAGACGATCAGAACCAACCCAAAGTGGACAAAGTCAATATGAACATTGTGCAAAATCATGGCGTTATCAAGTGCAATCTGCTCGGCTGTCAGTAGGAACAATATTCTATTATTATAAACAGTATACAGCATCGCGTAGATATTATTACTAGACTCGCACACTTCTTTGTAAAAGAGGAAAACCTAAAATCTATTATGAGAAGAAGAGAATTGAAATACACATTAAGCATACCCAACACATACACTTTCCGAGGACCCTACCTAGAGTACCTGTAGTATTGCAGAATAGACGAGCCTTGTTTGCCGAGAGTGGTGGAGATATCACAGCCCTTAGTTAGTCGTTAACATTATGATATTACAGCCCATGTAGGTTTACTTCCCAAGCTATCCCTTCAACGTCACTATGACAGGATCAATCACGAATACAAACAAGTTGCGTAACGGTGCTTTCTTCAGTATCGACCTGGATTGCAGAGAAACTTAAGTCACGTCCCAAGCAGTTTTGGAAGTCTGTCGACGAACAACGTCATGAAGCTGGATCATCTATGATACATAATGGAAACGTGGCCTTATCCACGCCTGATATAATTTTTTCCAAGGCTAATCGTCAACTTGGCTTCATCTCTAAGATTGCCAAGAATTTCCATGAGCAGAATTGATATCAATCCCGAGATGTTTTCCAGGGCTTCCTCGAAACGCAATTCGTCGTACAATGTGGGTCCTGACGGAATTCCATCGGCATTCCTCAAAACGCACTTGGTCAGTTTGTTGTCTCCACTGCTACACGTTTTTCAACGGTCCGTGGACGTCAAGGTTCCTTTCCTGTTGGATGGTAGCGCACATGTTTCCAGTATACAAGAAGGGCAACAAACAAGACGTTGGCAACTACCGTTGGATCAACTCGCTTAGCGCTGTTGCTAAATTGTTCGAACTCGTTGTTATGGAACCGTTGCTTCCTCACTGTAAGGCCGCGTTCAGAGTAGACGTGACACGCAACGCGTCACCCGTAAGTAGCTTTCCAGCGAACATAGCTTAAGAGACCGTTCATCTCACTTCTAATGGTTCGATTCCCAGGAGACGGCAACGCTCCTCGTACGGTGGCAAGTTTGTTGGGTTACGCCAGTTGAGGAAACGTTGAACGGATTCAATTCAATTGTGATCCAGCTAGCATGGAAAGGGCACCAAACAACTAAAGTTGACTCCAATAAGGATCGCACAAGCAAGCAGTAGAGTGACCTGAGGCATAGCGGTTCACGGAACTCGGCGGCAATTTTGAAAATAAAGCCCAATTGTCGATTAGCTCTGGAGATGATGTCATTGTAGTGGATTCTGAAAGTGAGTCTGCAGTCCAAGGTAACGCCGAGATCCTTTATGTGCTCTACACCAGCAAGACAGCGTCCGTAGAGAACATAGTCAAACATGATTGGTTCGATTTTTCGGTGATAGGAAATAATGTTACATTTTTCGATGCTTAGACTCATCAAATTTCTTGAGCACCAGTCAGCAAATATACCTAACATATTCTGGAGATCCCAACAGTCCAAGAGACTTTTAATAATTTTGTAGATTTTTGTATCGTCTGCATAGGAAACGCGGCATCCTGATGGTATCAGAAAGGCGACGTCGTTTAAAAAGATCGAAAACAGTAGCGGTCCTAGGTTACTGCCTTGCGGAACTCCCGAGTTGTTTGAGAAAACATCCGATTCCGACGCGCCAATCTTCACCAAGTAAGATCTGAACCAATCCACGGCCGTTGACGAGACGCTAAGTATCTCCAGATTGGCAAGCAAGATATTAAGGTGCCATGCCATCCTGAATCCATGCATCGCAAACAGTTAGAAGTAAACTGCACCAGGTTCGTGGACACGGAGCGCTTCGGGTAACAGCCGTGTTGCTCTATATCGATATAATTTTTGAACATGTGAACAGAGCATCATTTATGATAATCTCGAACAGTTTTGAGCAGGCACATAGGGAGGTGAGTCTACGATAATTTGCAACATTCCGTTCATCTTCTTGACAATAGCCCAGTATTTCTCAATTGGGCGGAGCTCTGGCGTGTTGGGAGGGTTCTTGTCCTTGGGAACCACCTGCACGTTGTTGGCGGCGTACCACTCCATGGCCTTTTTACCGTAATGGCAAGATGCCAAATCCGGCCAAAACAGTACGGAACAACCGTGTTTCTTCAGGAAAGGCAGCAGACGTTTATTCAAACACTCTTTCACGTAAATTTCTTGGTTGACAGTCCCGGAAGCTATGAAAATGCTGCTTTTCAAGCCACAGGTACAGATGGCTTGCCAAACCAGATATTTCTTTGCGAACTTTGACAGTTTCATGTGCTTGAAAACATCTGCTACCTTTCCCCTTCCTTTTGCCGTATAAAACTCCTGTCCCGGAAGCTGCTTGTAGTCGGCTTTGACGTAGGTTTCGTCGTCCATTACCACGCAGTCAAACTTCGTCAGCATCGTCGTGTACAGCCTCCGGGATCGCGCTTTGGCCGTCGTATTTTGTTTATCATCGCGATTTGGAGTCACTACCTTCTTGTAAGTCGATAGTCCGGCTCGTTTTTTGGCTCGATGCACGGTTGTAGACGATACACCCAGCTTATTTGCGGCATCTCGGAGAGAGAGGTTAGGGTTTCGCTTGAAACTACCGGCAACTCTCTTTGTCGTCTCAGCGGCTTCCGGTTTTCGATTTCCCCCGATCCAGACTTCCTGGCTGTCGACAAACGTTCCCCAAACACTTTAATTACATTTGTAACGGTTGATTTGGCAACTTTTAGCGATTTTGCCAACTTTGCGTGCGAGTAGCTCGGATTTTCGCGATGCGCGAGCAAAATTTTGATACGCTGCTCTTCTTGCTTGGACGGCATTTTGACAACTGAAGAGTGAATTCCAAAATCAAAATAGGAGCAACATTCTACACACACACACACCTTGAAAATGAGGGGTGTTCAGGTTTTTTAAATGCAAAATTGAAAGAAATACGTCAAGTTGATATTGACCAAATTTTGACCGTATCACCCTTTAAATGCGAAATTTTAGGGTATTTTCATTCAACTTCATTTTACTTTACTTTAAAGTTAATAAATAGTGTAATAGAAATTAAGTAATTGCACGAGAAAACTCAAAGTTAAAACATTAAATGACTCACTCATTAGGATCAAATATAAAATATGCCTGGTCAGTGAAATAGGTATGTTGCATAAAACTATAGTATAGAAGCTTGAAAATAATCGTATAAGTTTTATTAAGCTAATGACGCTTAGTAACCGCTGTGCCCTCCATTGTTAAGTAGAACCTTGTTCAAACTTCTAGGCATTGACTCAACCAAGATCTGAAAAGTTTCCTTTGGTATAGCATACCACTCTTTTTGAACTGTGGTCCATAGTTGATCCGTATTTGAAAATGCTTGTCCAGATAACTTTCTTTTAAGCTCGTTCCATAAATTTTCGATGGGGTTCATGTCAGAAAATTAGCTAGGCCATGAAATAACCGACACTTTGTTTGCACAAAACCACTCCTTTACATACTTAGAAGTGTGTTTCGGATCGTTGTCGTGCTGTAAATGCCATACAAGAGGCATGTTCTCTTCTGCATAAGGGAGTATAACCTCCGCCATGATTTCTTTGTATTCAAATCTGGTCATGATGGAATTAATACGGAAAATGGGACCCACTCCATACAAAAAAACAGCCCTAAACCATGATGCTACCACCTCCATGATTTACGGTCTTTACCGTATACCGCGGATCAAACTCTTTATCGGATGGTGTACGTGAGAATATAGTAAATGATTATTTTGATTTCATTTGACATGTGTAAGGATTCTTGATTAGGTAAATGATTTTCGAAACAAAGAAAAGAAAATGAACTCTCCGCAGAATCGTTTCATTTCGAGGAATATCATTTTCGTTTAAGTCATAGTGTTTCTTGTTATCGAGTCACGATGAACATTCCTCTTTTCAAACATGACTGGACTATCACTTGTTTCGTTCGTCAAGTGCTTCAGTTCATTTCATTTGAAGCAAAGACTTGTTTCAATTGACGCAATGAATGACTCGAAAACTGTTTCCTTCATTTTTTTCACTTTCACTTCAATTCGGAGCTCATTCGACTTGTCACGACCTGACAACGCAGGCATCAAAATATAGTATCCGGATAGTATCCACACAATATCGGTTGCCGATAGGAATGGCATCCGGATTATATGTAGTAATAATATATTATTTCATATTAAACGAAAACTAAATTAACGGGACCATTCTGGAGTCCAAGATGGCAGCCATCAAGGTCAGGGAAAGTCTCAAATACCCTACAATATGGGTATTTTCGGATCGATATTCGACGTTATTTTGGAATCCAATATTGCGGCCATCGGGTTTTCGGAACGGGGATGCTGCGTAGATGCTGAAAATCGATACCCGACGCCATTTTGGAATTCAAATCGATATTCCACGCTATGTTGGAATCCAAGATGGTGGCCATCAAGTTTCATAAAACGTGTCAAATACCCTAAGATATGGGTATTTTCGGAATGGAGACAACGCGTGGCTGCGGAAAATCGATACCCGATATCCAATATGGCGGCCATTGGGTGTCAAATACCCTACAATATGGTTGTTTTCGGAACAGGGACAACGCGTAGATGCCGAAAATCGATATCCGACGCTATGTTGGAATCCAATATGGCGGCCATCAGGGATCAGAAAGTGTCAAATACCCTAAAATATGGTTGTTTTCGGAACAGGGACAACGTGTGGATGCCGAAAATCAATATCCGATGCCATTTTGGAATCCAATATGGCGGGCATCGGGTTTAACAAAAAGTGTCAGATACTCTAAGATCTGGGTATTTTTGGACCAAGGATGATGCGTAGATGCTGAAAATTGATATTCGATACCATTTGCAGGCTATTAGACATTTCTACTGAAATCGGAAGCCTCCATCTTGTATTTCAAGATGGCGTCGGACATCGATTTCCGGCTTCTAGATGTCAGCCCGATTTCAAAAAACCCACATTGATCGGTATTTGACAGTATTTCACAAACCAAAGCCGTCATCTTTGATTTAAAGACGGCGTGACATCAATTTTCGGCAAATCGGAATCAATTTTCCCCAAATCGGAAGCTGCCGTCTTGGATTACAAAATTGCGTCGAATATCGATTTCCGGCTTCTAGACGTAACCCTGATTCTATAAAAAAAAAAACCGTTTGTATGGGTATTTGATAGAATTTACAACTTTTTCTCAAACGTCACCCCGATTCCAAAAATACCCATATTGATGGGACGGCATCAGCATTTACCATTTACCATTTACCATTTACTTTCTGAAATAGGAAACCGCCATATTGGATTTCAAAATAGCGTCGGATATCGATTTCCGGCCTCTAGACGCCATCCCCATTCCAAAAATACCTATATATATATGGGTATTTGACAGTATTTCCCACTTTTTCTTAAACTGGAAGCCACCATCTTGGATTTCAAAATGGCGTCGCATATCAATTTTCGATCTCTAGACGTCACTCTGATTAAAAAAATACCCATATTGTTGGGTAAACAAACCACGTGCACAGATTTATGCGCATACGCTTAAAAGAACCGAGTGAACCATCAACAAAATTAAAAAAAAACTGCGCGAATTTGGATCGAACAGCTTCGCTTCAATGCAAAAGTAAGTTCATTTGACATTGAAAAAAGAAATGAACACGAGTCAAGCCAAAACAAACAGCACTAAAACTGATCGTAAGTGGTTATGTTGATGTTGACGGGGATCTGCTCGAAGAGAAGACAGAATGACTTTCAATTGAAAGTGATGGTTGACAGCTTCATCGCCGCTTGACGATTTTCCATTGAAAGTGACTTTGTGGGGCCCTGTTCCACAGGCTTCCGTTTGGTTTTGGTGGGGGAAGAGTTGTGTGCAATCATCGTATACTCTTTCGGTACTATAGATCTGCTCAAACACAATTTTAACTGCCCGAACGTGAGCTGAAGACTCCAGGTACAGGTCAATATTAAATTGTAAATGCAAATGCACTGAAATTTTGTTGTTGTTGGATCGAAACAAAAATCAAATGAAAAGGATCGATCCAGTCGATTTTTGTCGTGTTTGAGATCATTAAAAAAATCGATTAATCGAACCAAAAGAATCGATCTTTTGTTTTTCGATCCAAAATCGTCCATTGCTACTCAGAATGCACGAAATTTCCCCTTTTTAACAGGTCATTGACCAACACAAATGAATGAGATTTTGAAGGTTTTTTGAAGATCAAGTCTAGCAGTGACTATGTGAAACACAATTTGGTCAATATTGCACGAAAGTCTATCAATGACAATGACAAATCTCAGCACTGGTTATAATATCTTCACTATCGCAACTTCTGGCAATCCGCGAAAGTACTTGCATTTTCCTCAGGCACTTTGACCAAACTGCAATCACTCTATCATACTTGTATATACGCTCTATCACCAAAGCGCAAGAAAAAGCAAATAAACTTCCTTTATACGTTAACTAGCAACTTGCAACAAATGTTGCTTACAAATACAAATGTTGCATACAATTTATGAACTATTTCATGAAATGTCTCATAAATTTACACGATCTATAATGTGAACTTGTATTATATATGACGCTCCATCATAGTAACATAAATTTGCACTACTTTTCGAACTGTGTAACTTTTCGTGCTTTTTCTGTATTTTTTTTCGTCTGTTCGGGACCTAACACTACTGGGATCAGTAAATTGATCTATTGTAGTATATCCCGTGTCCTTAGTTTAGTGCATTACGTATTACTCCATCACTATTGAGAAATGATGAAGTATTCGATTTTTTTACAGTTGCCACTCTTGCATTTATCGCAAGGATCCGACTCTAATTGAAAGGTCCCGCTATTTATACCATTCGGAGTGTTGAAACACCCTCCAAAGGTGTTAGAGTATCCGAATCGAAGCAACCAGTGATTCCCTGTTCTAGTATATAAGTGATACCTGTAATAAAGAAAATTTAGTCATTTGTCTACCGCTAAACCGTTCAGTCGAACTTCTTTGCCCTTCCGAATAGTCCAATAGGTTATGGGCCCAGGACAACCGTCGCATAGCAACGTTTGAATTTGTTTGAAGATTTTTTTTCACTTCAGTGTGAAAATTCTGGAAGTTCCATGGAAGGCAACAAAGTGTCGGTTGTTAAACTGAACAATTCCAACTATTCGGTTTGGAAGTTCAAGGCGGAGATGCTGCTGACCAGGGAGGACCTGTGGCGGTACATCGAAGACGCGGCTCCAGAACCGGTGACGGAAGGCTGGAAATCCGGTGACCGGAAGGCAAGAGCGACGATTGCGCTGCTTGTCGAAGACCAACAACACATGCTGATTCGCGAAACGAAGAACGCCAAGGAAGCCTGGGAAAGCCTCAAGAAACACCACGAAAAAACATCCCTTTGTTCCAAGGTTGCGCTGCTGAAACGGATTTGCAACATATCATTCAACGACGGGGACGACATGCAGAATCATCTTTTCGAGCTGGAAGAGTTGTTCACGAAGCTGTCGTGCGCTGGACTGAACCTGGGTGAAGCGTTAATGGTCGCCCTCGTTCTTAGGAGCCTGCCTGATTCGTTCGATACGTTGACCACGGCCCTGGAAAGCCGGTCCGATGAGGAGCTGAAACTGGAGCTGGTGAAAGGGAAGCTGTTAGATGAAGTGGCGAAGAGACGAAGTCAAGGTTCTTCAAGTTCAGCGATGAAAGCAGGATTCCAGAAGAAGAAGAAGAAGCCGTTAACGTGCCATTTCTGCAAGAAACCTGGACACAAGCAATCGGAATGCAGGCTGTATGCGAAGGAATCGGTTGACGGTAAGGAAAAATCCCCGAAGGTGAAAAGCGTGCGCAGTGAAAACGAAACCGTTACGTTTGCTTTGGGAGTGCATGAGCAATCGGACCATGCGGAATGGATTGTGGATTCAGGTGCGTCCGCGCACATGTGCTGTGACTCCGATTTTTTCGAGGAAATCCAGAAGAGCCAAGTGAAAACCGTTACTCTGGCTGATGGAAAAGTTGCGAAGGTCGAAGGTGCTGGTAGCGGAAAAATTTCGTGTTACCATGGAGACGGAAAAACAACCGATGTGTCTCTAAGCAACGTGTTGTTTGTTCCAAGCTTGGAAATGAACCTGATGTCAGTGCCAAAGCTCACAGAGAAGGGAGCTGCTGTGATGTTCGACGCTGGAGGATGTCGTGTTCTTGTTGGTGGTACCGTGGCAATTGTCGCCGAGAAAACAAGTGGCCTTTATAAGGTGAAAACGACTTGTGAAGTTTCGATGGCTGTGAACGACCACCACGAAGTTGATTGTCAGCACGTCTGGCACCGAAGATTTGGACATCGGGATCCTGAAGCTCTAAGCGTGATGCTGAAGAAGAATCTGGTGACCGGCTTGAAGGTGTACGACTGCGGAGTCAAGCAAGGATGCGAATGTTGTCAGCGAGCGAAGCTATGCAGAAAGTCATTCCCTAAATCGGTCGAACGCAAATCTCGTGCAATGCTGGACATTGTGCACACAGACGTTTGTGGCCCGATCGACAATGCATCAGTGTCTGGTTATCGGTACTTCATGACCGTCATTGATGACTACAGTCGATTCTGTGTGCTGTATCTGCTGCGGAAGAAGGAGGAGGTTCCAGAGAAGCTGAAGGAATATGTGGCATACGTGAAAACCCAGTTCGGACGAAAGCCGAAAGCCATCCGATCCGACCAGGGTGGTGAGTACACCGGAAACGAGCTGATGAAATTCTACAAGCAAGAAGGAATCAAGCCACAGTTTACCGCCAGCTACTCTCCCCAGCAAAATGGAGTCGCCGAGAGGAAGAACCGGTACCTGGTCGAGATGAGTCGCTGCATGTTATTCGATGCAAAGCTTCCGGAGTGCTACTGGGCAGAAGCCGTAAGTACTGCTGTCTATTTACAGAACAGGTTACCATCGAAGTCAATTCCCAAAACACCGTTCGAGTTTTGGACTGGAACAATGCCGGACGTAGCGCATTTGAAAGCATTTGGATGTGCTGCATTCGTTCACGTCCCCAAACAAAAGCGCAAGAAAATGAATCCGACAGCAAAGAAGCTAACGTTTGTTGGATATTCGTTGGACCATAAGGCGTATCGTTTTTTGGATCGATCTACAAGGAAAGTAATCGTCAGCCGAGATGCCAATTTCGTTGAGGAGGAGCACACCGCGTCGGAAGTGTCCGAGCGTTCCTTGGACCGGGCAGTGGAATCGCTACCAGTGGAAGAGGTGATTGAATTCGAATTCAGCAAACCAATCAACACTGATGTCAATCCAGTCGGTGAGATCGAGGAAGAAAATTCGAACGATGAGAGCTCAAGTATCTCGTCGGACGATTCAGAATACGATGACAAATCGGATGATGGAGATGCCACATTGATCGAGGACGACGACGATGAAACATGTCAAGTCAGGAGATCGAGCCGAACCACGAAAGGTATCCGACCAGCTCGATATAGTGAGACAGTCCAAGCAGCATCTAGTGGCGAACGAGAGCCACGAAACTACCGTGAAGCAATCAATGGGATCAATCGTGAGTATTGGATGGCAGCGATGGATGAGGAATTCCGGTCGTTGATGGAGAATGACACTTGGGAGATTGTTGATCTGCCCGAGAACCGCAAGCCCGTTGGATGCAAGTGGGCGTATAAGCAGAAGGAAGACACCACAGGAAACGTTGTCCGGTATAAAGCCAGGCTGGTTGCGCAAGGCTTTTCACAGAAGTATGGGACCGACTTCGATGAAGTTTTTGCACCTGTAGCTCGTCAAGTTACGTTTCGGACGTTATTGACCATCGCAGCAGAACGTAAGCTTCTGGTGAAGCACCTGGACATCAAGACGGCGTACTTGTATGGAGCTTTAAAAGAAGAGGTCTACATGAAGCAGCCGCCAGGATACGAAACCAAGGGTCCGAATGGAACGGGCGTGTGCCGGCTCAATCGCAGTCTATATGGGTTGAAACAAGCGGCAAGAGTATGGAATCGGACGATTGACGATGTCTTTAAGAAAGCTGGATTTTGTCAGTCGGTGGCAGATGCGTGCCTCTACGTCCGGACAACGAAGGGACAGAAATCGTTCATCCTGATCTATGTATTCGATATTCTTGTCGTGTGCCACAGCGAAATAGAGTTCCGTGAAGTAGTTCACGATTTGCAACGATGCTTCAAATTGACAGTCTTGGGCGACATTCAAGTGTTCCTTGGAATTCAGGTAACTAAATCCGCCAACGGTTACCGTTTAAATCAACAGGCATACATATTGAAACTTGCTGGCCAGTTTGGTCTCTCGGAAGCCAAGGGCTCGAAAATTCCAATGGATCCCGGATATCAGCAAAAGGAGGAGAATTCGGCGGAGCTACCAAAAGGCGACCTTTATCAAAGTCTGGTAGGAGGTTTGCTATATATCGCGGTAAACTCACGGCCGGATATTTCCATCAGCGCTTCAATTCTGGGACGGTCCGTTAGTAAACCGAGGACCAAGGATTGGATTGAAGCCAAAAGGGTGCTGCGGTACCTTGTCCACACACGAAATTTCGCGGTGCAGCTTGGATCATCGAACGCTGCATTGATGGTCTATTGCGATGCTGACTGGGCCGGGGACACCCGAGATAGAAAATCAACGTCTGGATTTCTAATCTTCCTCGGTAATGGCGTTGTGAGTTGGGCATCAAGAAAGCAGTCATGTGTGGCGCTTTCGTCCACTGAGTCTGAATTCATCGCCCTGGCTGAGGCTTGTCAGGAAGTGCAATGGTTGCTGAAATTGCTGAAGGACCTAGGGAAGCAAGTCAATCATCCCATCTGCATACGTGAGGACAATCAAAGCTGCATTCGGCAGGTAGAGAACGAGAAAGTGGATCAGCAATCGAAACACGTGGATACGAAGTACTGTTTCGTCAAGGATCTGAAGAACAAGAACATCATTAGTTTGCTGTACTGCCCCACAGAAGACATGTTGGCAGACATGATGACGAAGCCGTTAACCAGTGTGAAGTTGGATAAACTGCGAAGCGACAGGAATTCTAGCATTCGATGTCGAGGAGGAGTGTTAGAGTATCCGAATCGAAGCAACCAGTGATTCCCTGTTCTAGTATATAAGTGATACCTGTAATAAAGAAAATTTAGTCATCTGTCTACCGCTAAACCGTTCAGTCGAACTTCTTTGCCCTTCCGAATAGTCCAATAAAAGGCGCGTTCCTTTGCCAGTCAAAATTGGATTCCTTAGCAACAAAATTAAGGTAAGACACATGAGTCTTAACCACTTCAAACTAGGGAACAACGAATAGAAGATTAGAAATCACATAGATGAAGACAACTAACTCATTTTTTTCTTGTTTGAAGATCATCCTCGGTAGACAAAGCCGAGTTTTGTCACTATCAATAAGGCATAAAAAGTAACAAGGACTAAGATGAGTTCCTTGGATAATTGAAAAATCCTGTTCCCCTAGTTTGAAGTAGTCAGAACTAGGAATCGGTGGTAGATCTTACATCCCGTAACGTACCACGAAAAAGTGATCTACCCACGTCACGGGGGTATTTTCTTTATAAATTCACTTGCGATCTCAAATTCTTTCCATAAATATGCCAACAGTCTGTGTATTACCGAAAGATAGACTCACAATTTATTCAAATGGGATAAGTCTGGACAAATCAGCTCCAGCTTGATACCATACGAAAATAAAATATGTAAGCAAACATAATCGAATCGTACATGGGGAAATTGATGGAACTGTGAATATACGTGCGTCAGAGCAATATTTTCGACCGATCTCAATTGATATTAGCTGTCGTCACAATCAATTTTCAAAACTACGACGCCGCCGAACCAGCACACATCGACACACACAATACCTATCAAGCATTCACTGTTGTTATAGGAGCCTGTTCGCATACGGTGCCGCCGCCGCCTTCGCCACCGTCGTTGTGCGATCAGCGGCAATCACTCACATTTTATTTCTGCCCGTCGTGCGGTCAAGAATTATTTTTAATCTTCTCCTTCTGTGTCCCGTCGTCGCCGTCTGTATTTTGTACGGAGTTCAGTTGCAAGTCGCAGCAGTGGTGCGCTCTAGATTTTAAATTATTTGCGAATCCTAAGAGTCCGGGCCCCTCTCACAGCAATCAGAATCAGTTCAGTTCTGTCTGCCTGTGCCTTCGTATCGTGGTGTTCGAGTGCCGAGCGTCGTCGTCGTCGTCGTAGTCGGAGCCGAGAATCGTTTCTTAAACTTACCGTTAAGCGAGAGTTATTAAGCTGGCTCAGAAGAATCCGCCCCAGGCTGGCTACCCCGGAGTCCCGATCAGTTCCCGTGTTATAGCCCATGGCATGACGGATGTCCGCAAGCTGATCGAACATACCTCATCGAATCATTTCAGTGAAGAGACGAGAAAGTGTTTCAAAACCACCGTGCTCTAGGGGCGTGCAATTTCCAAGAAGTTTTACATAACGTTTGTGTGTGCTTTCTGTGGGCCGAAATTTGTTGGTGCTAGAAAATTGGCGAAATAGTAGTTTGTATCGGTTACTACTACCTACTCGTACAACTAACACCTTGGAACGGTACACTCATCGTATTTTGGTTTCGAGTCGAGTATTGGCCGACGTGGTTGAATTAACCCGGCACGATTAGGTGATTTAGTTCTGTTTTGAATCTGCTGTTTGTAAACACAAAACGGCTAACTGTTGCATCTGTGAGTGGAAAGTTACCTACCGCTTTAAGTAAAAAAAAAGTACTAGTTTATTGATAATAAATCTGTACAGCAAGTCGATCCTGCACCATCGTCGGACAGTTAATTCAGAGTTCGGCATACTACCGAAGAAGAGAGAGCACCCGGGTTTAACAACCTGTTTCACGGTCAACCTGCCCAGCTGCCTATAGTGCTGTTGTCTTGTCTGTCATCAAGCGTATAGCAACGATCGAGCGCTAGTAGTTTGTGGTAGTTTCAAAACGCGCCCGCGTACAAAGTGCAACTGCAGCAATTGGACAAGTGCATTCTCGCGTGCCACCGTGTTGTTGTGGGTGCATTCGTTCTGTATCCTTTGAGTTTGTTTTGGTTCGATTTGAAGAAAATTGAGCACATTTTTCCCGGTTGACTCGTTCGGTAAAAACGCCAATTAGTTGCAATTAGAAATCAACCGCGAAACTTGCAGCAGTCGATTCCGCGCGAAGCAGCAGCAGTTATTTGCACAGTTTGGAAGAATCTACTTAATTGTGTTAGAATCAGGGTGTAAAATTGCGTGATACCAGCACACGTTGATTAGTGAAAGTCCCAAGAATCACCTATAGTAGAAATCATAACAAACATCGCCGTGCATTTTCTCGAGAACAAAAATCAATAAATTGCATCGCCACACAAGGGAAGTGCAGCAGAACAAAAAAGTGTCAAGGCGGAAACAGCAAACAGCTGAGAGCACTTACCTAGCATAACAAACGGCATCAAGTGACGGGTAACAGAAGGAGATGGCCCCCATTGCGACAACAAACGATCCCAAGCTGGCTCAGGCTGGCGAGGATGACCTCAATCATCGATCCGATGCCAGCTATTACAGGAATCGTAAGTATCAGCGTCATTGTTACGTTGCTAGGGGGGAAATCCTTGGAATCTGATCGGAAACCCATGGGGGGACAGGATGCAAGCACCCTGCCAAGGTCGATGCTCGAGAGAAAAGCACTTTGTATCCGTGTCCGTATGATTCTCATTTAGCGCGCGCAGGTCACGTGTGTTGGTGTGTCACAGTTAGTGGTTGCAAAAATAGCTTGCGGGTGGAGGCTGTTTGCTAAATTCCTGACCTAGTTTCGAATAGTTGCAAAAGTGTGAGCGCTGTGTCCCTCGACATGTGTAAGGGAAATGCGGGTAGAATGAATACCTAGTTAAGTTTATCAAAATATCAATTAAATCAGAATAGAGACAATTCAATCGATGCGTCTTCTGTTCCATCAATTATTTGCATTTACAGAATTTCGATGATTTTACCGTTAAAAAAGTCAAGTGTTAATTTGACCTGCTATGCTAATTTTTCCCGCATTTCCCCTATACTATATAAAAGAAACATGTGTAAAACAAGTCGGTCAGATTTATCTGATTGGAGAGATGCAAAATTTTAATGTGAATTTGCTGGTTCTGGGGTATGGAAATTGTCAGGTATCAAGCGTCTCCATGAATTGGAGACAATCCATGTAAATGTAGGGTTTTTTTTGTAGAAGACAGGAAGAGAATCGATTTTAGTTTTGAATCCAATAAAAATATGGTTGAAACTGAAAACCCTGTTGATTTAAAGGTAGTATCGATTATTTTTAATCCGCTATTTTGTTTGCAAACTTAAACTTTAGTTAATTCAAACCATCACACAATGGTCGGAAAAATATGGAACGGTGCCAAAATTATTGTGGTAGATGAGCAATTCTCGCTGAAACCAGGCCACTTTTTGCACTAGGTTCTCAAATACATTGCTTTGTACTCGTTAAGTAGTTCTAGTTATGAAACTAGAAAAAAAGTTCGGTAAAGGTAAAATCTATGGGCCCCTCGGTAACTAGGGGCTCAAGCAGTTTTCAAATGTGCTCAATTTTTGCGTATTCTTGATTAATTTAAATCATTATATCTTTGGAAATTCTCACGAAAACCCCTTATGTTTGTATGTATACATATGTTTGTATGTAACATTTTAATTTTAAATTTTCCATCAACTTGACCTTAACCGACCGTTTTTTTTTTCTAGTTTCATAACTAGAATTAAAAATAGTTTTTGAGAACCTCGTGCAAAAAGTGATCTGGCTTCAGCGAGCACTGCTCAGATCCATATGAATTATTACGGGATTATCCACAAATTATGTAAGGGAATAGGATGAGAAAGGAGAGGAGAGGGGGATTTTCATCATTTCACAGGGACAGGTGGGTTTGATATTTTCTTACATAAGATTTTTTTTTCCTCTGTTCGGGACCTAACACTACTGTGACCAGTAAATTGATCTATTATAGTATATCCCGTGTCCTTAGTTTAGTGCATGTCGTATTACTCCATCACTATTGAGAAATGATGAAGTATTCGATTTTTTTACAGTTGTCACTCTTGCATTTATCGCAAGGATCCGACTCTAATTGAAAGGTCCCGCTATTTATACCCTTCGGAGTGTTGAAACACCCTCCAAAGGCGCGCCCCTTTGTCAATCAAAATTGGATTCCTTAGCAACAAAATTAAAGTATGACACCGATAATGACCATGCATCAGAACCCTAGTCTTAACCACTTCAAACTAGGGAACAACGAATAGAAGATTAGGAATCACATAGATGAAGACAACTAACTCATTTTTTCCTTCTTTCGAGATCATCCTCGGTAGACAAAGCCGAGTCTTGTCATTATCAACAAGGCATAAAAAGTAACAAGGACTAAGATGTGTTCCTTGGATTACTGAAAAATCCTGTTCCCCTAGTCAGGAACTAGGGAACAATGAATAGAAGACTAGGAATCACATATATGAAGACAACTAACTCATTTTTTCCTTGTTTAAAGATCATCCTCGGTAGACAAAGCCGGGTCTTGTCACTATCAACAAGGTATAAAAAGTAACAAGGACTAAGATGTGTTCCTTGGATTACTGAAAAATCCTGTTCCCCTAGTTTGAAGTAGTCGGGACTAGGAATCGTTGGTAGATCTTACATGCCGTAACGTACCACGAAAAGGTGATCTACCCACACTACGGGGCTACATAAGATTTAAAAGTGATGAAAATATTTGGACCTGGATCTATTTAAGTCAACCGACTCTCCTTAATTTCGACTAGAGCTTCCATTTCCCGGTGGCATCCACCATCCCGGGATTTGGTAAATATTTATTTGATAACCCGGGAGATCCCGGTATCCCGGGAAGTAAATAAAATTAGTAAATTGTTTTAATATTCGTATGTTTCATCTCCTTCGAAGAAAAATTAAAAAAAGGAGATTTCTTCAATAGTAGGGACACCACATTTAAAGACATATCTTCATTTTGAAGACATTTAAAATTCTGTGAAGGTATTTTTTTCATGCAGACATTTTGAAGACATCTCTTGATTTGTGAAGTTGTTTCAAGACATGCGGAAGCTGAAGAAGACTTCCGATGGATTTTTTAAATTTTAACCTGGCATATGAAGAGTTTTTGATTTCATATTTTAAACTTCTTCCTGAATATGTTGAATATGAATAATGTAACCAAAATCGGATATTTCAGAATAAAACTAGATCAAATTGAATATTCACAGGACTTAACTGAAATATTCGATTAGCTGGAGATCGTTTGAATACTTCCTAATCAACGTTCAGTTTTGGGAGAATATCTTCGCAATAATACTTGATCAACCTGAAGCCTTGAAAAATATCCAGAGAACTTTATTGAAATCTTCGATCAGCTAGAGATCTTTCAAGTACTTCCTAACTGATCTGCCATATTGAGAAAGCCAATTGAATGTTTTACCAGTGTAAGATCTTCAGATTCCCTAATTTGAACTTTACGAACAGTTGAATATCTTAATTAATCAACCTGAAGTATTGAAAAATATCCAGTCGGCTTTAAATCTCCGACCAGCTATATATCCTTTAAATACTCTTTAATTAAACTTCCGTCTTGGAAGGATGTCTAAAAGATGTTTTTTTGAATTTTTGAACACTTGCAGATCTTCAGAACATTACTTGATTAAGTTGGAAAGTCTTGAATAATATCCATAGATATCATCGCAAATTCGTGAATATCAGTTATACGAAGATTCCATGAACTCAAAGTCTATATAAAGTTCCCTGAATATGTAGAATATTTGACGAAATCCTGGGATTTTCCGTCAACTTCTTTGAAGTTCCCAGTACTTCAAAGATTTTTCCATAGCTTACATCTTTTAATTTTTCGATAGGTACAACTGCCCATCTTGCTGAACTTGTACAAATTTCAAATAATTCATGCGATGTTCCGTAATCATCGTCCACGAAGTTGTTTAACATTCTACTATCTTGAAGATCTATGATGGTCCCTGAGGTTTTACGAAGTTCCACGAACTTCTATGAAGTTCTCTGAAATCAAATGAATGTCTCTTGATATCTAAGAAATTCCCTAATGTGACGTGATGTTATGTTTGTTCGACAAATTTCACAATAGTCCGTGCAGATCATGATGATTATGCTTTAGGATTACATAGCTTACATACTAACGGGTAAAGGTGATGCATACCTTTGTGCGTAACAAATGACAGCGATGGAGAGCTATGGAAGCGAAGATAGAAAACGGTGATATATAGAAGTTCCTCCAGAAGGAGTCAGCATTTTACAAGATTCAGCTCGCTAATCTAAGGAAGGACATTATCAGTTGAGACTAGTACTACGTACTTCCAGCCATCTTAACAATGCATTTTAATGGTTTTTCGATCAACTATGAATGATGGACATCTTACAACGCTCAACCTGATTTTCGTCTATGTACCATCTAGATAGGCGATTATAAAATTTTATCAAAATGTTCACGGTTTGTTTCACTGCTAGATCGTATTTTTCACGAGTGCTTCTTGTACAACGATGATATCTGTGTGCAATACTTTCGATAAATCAGAATGAATGACAAACGAAGGGAAGAGATATATTTCATAAGATGTGAAAGTTCTGGATTCAGCTACAGCTACACGCGATCCCGGGATTTATAAATTTATTTCCCGGGAAATGCCACAATACCTGGATTTTCATCCCGGGATGGAAGCTCTCATTTCGACTCTGATTCTAACTACAATAAAATTGTTTTTCACCGAATTTCGGTTGAATTTAAGAAAAGATTATAAAATTTAATCAAAAATATTTCATGGGAAATCCGACAAAAAAAAAAAAAAAAAAATATCTACCGACTATTATACAGGCAAGCATTTTCTATATAAGCGAATTTTTGGCTGTTTAAGCTGAAGGGAATTGATTGGTGGATTATTTTAAAAGGTAATTCGGATAGTTTTCCAAGAGATCCTTGTTCAAATACTTGCTTTATGGAAATAAATTAATTAAACAAATTGAATATCAATACATTGAATCATACTACGTATTTAAGAAAATCATGAGAATACATTAGAATAAACATCAGACTGATGAACAATTTGAAATTTTCGCTCAACAGAGTTTAAAAAGTTTCAAATTGGGTTCTGATTAGACTCCCAAAATGTGAACTCGTTTGGTAAAAAAAACTGATTTGGCACAAACAATTTGAAGTTTATATGGAAACTACTATGGGAAAACCAAACTTTTTGTTCATTGTCTTCTAGCCTTTTTCCATATAACACTGTTAAAAAGTTTTATATACCATAATAATGGGAAATTTTTCAAGCTACAACTTTGCAGAAAATCGTTTTTCAGCCAAACGTATATTGAAATAGTTATTAATTGTTTAAGAGATAGATAATCTTATGGTATGATCAAACAGCTGGTTTTTGGGCAACACTGTATTCTGCAGTGTGACATAGTAGCCATGATTTTGTGCTCTATTCTTCGTGCCAGAAACACCAATGTTGCCTGCTGAGCAGTTGATTGAGCCTAATCATAAGACACCAGTGACTTGAATCATAAACAACTTTTGTTCTTTACATTTTATTGAAAAGTGGTTTTGAGCAAAGTTGTAGCTGAGGAAATTTGCTACAAGCACAGCTGTCATTTTTTGAAGCAGAGCGATAAAGGGTGTCCCACATCAAATTACATCACGGAAAAACGCTGTAGAAAATTACCTAGCTAACCGATCCTTTTCAAACTTTCAGACAATAAAATATAACCCATTAGTAAGCTTTTGGCATATATATTTCATTGAACTTCAATTCAAATTCAATAGCCGTACGCTCGCACCTTACGCTTAACTCCACTCATTAGTGTAGTAGTTAGAGTTAGTGTGGAATAGAAATGAGTAGAATCGAGTGAGCGTGAAGTGTGATAGACCGTATGTAAACAGAATCTGATTGGTTCGGAAATCTTGATATAGCTAGAGGCATAAATATGAGGTACCGTAGCTCGTTGACGGCTTTCTTATGACGGACTATGGAGAGAGCAGACGACTAGCAAAGGACCACCAGCAGAAGGGATAGCGGTACTAGCGGACCAACAGAGGGAGCAGCAGATTCGTGGAACCGTGACTTAGGCTGGAAACCTCGGTCCAGTCACGACAATTAGGTTCTGTACAACAGCAGCTTCTTCTGTACGGAAACCCACTTCTTCTTCATGTCTTCTTCAGATTTGACCTCACAGGGATGCTTCCGTAGTGCCTGCTTCATAATAGCCTAGTATTTTTCGATGGGCCTTAGTTCCGGTGCGTTGGAGGGGTTCATGTCCTTAGGTACGAAAGTGACCCTGTTGGCTTCGTGCCACTCCAGGACAACATTTGAATAGTGGCACGAAGCTAGATCCGGCCAGAATATCGTAGGGCCCTCGTGTTGCTTCAACTGAGGAAGCAGACGCTTCTGTAGACACTCCTTGAGGTAGATCTCTTCGTTTACAGTCACGGTAGTCACGAACGGCGCACTCCGTTTGCCACATGAGCATTTCGCTTGCCAAATCATGTATTCCTTGGCAAACTTTGAAAGTTTCTGCTCTCTTACTTCCTTCGGAACATCAAACTTGTGCTGGATGGTGAAGAACAGTAGCCCCGGAAGCTGCCGGAGGTCCGCCTTGTCTCATCATCCATGATGGGACAATGAGGCTTCGTCAGCATCTGGGTTTACAGTTTCCGGGTCCGTGACTTTCCCACCGTATTTTGCCGTTGGTCACGATTTGCAGCCTTCTGCACTTTGTACGTATGCAGTCCCGTAGTAACGTTTAATCACACGACTCATGATTTCGACTCCACGACTCCGATTCCACGACTCCGACTCCACGACTCCGATTCCATGACTCGGACTCCATGGCTCCGACTTCACGACTCCGACTCAACGGCAGACCACGCCAAATTTCCGATCAAATTGTGCCAAATAAATTTTCTTTTCTCGGCTTCCATCTGGCAAAACTTTATACAATTGGCACGAATCGTGATGAAACTTTCAGCACTTCAAGAGGAGCACTTTCAAAGAAAAAATGCTGTCAAAACATTCCAGTACCGATCACTAGTGGCGCTGCCGTAAAATTGAGTCTGCCTCCAGATTCTAGCTGGACCAAGTTTTACACTGGAAGAAATTCGTAACTGTAGAGAAAGATCGAAGTGTGCCCTGCTTCTACACGGACGTGAAAATTTTCCGGTTGTCAAATTGTTCGTCTATGTTTTTTCGTCGCGTTTTTTTCTAGAGAAGTTCGCGAGTGCAGACTTTTATGGCCGAGCTAAGGATAATTCCAGGTCGGTATCATCGATACTGCAGCCGGGGCGGTGTACTTTTACTTTTGAGCGTCTTCACTATTCTACGTGAAGCAGTGTTGTGAAATTCGGATTTTTTTTTTCATTTTGGGAGTATTTCCCAAGCATTCAAGAAGTGACCGCAATGGGCCAGCACGTGTCCAGGACGGATTTCGAGTGGTTTTACGTATTGCAAGTATCCGCAGATCAAGAAGTTTTTCGGATATGATCCGTGGTTCAAGTTTGTGGCTGGTGCCATGGTGCTAACGCAGTTTGCGATGTTGTTCATAATGAAGGACCAATCGTGGAAGATGATTTTCCTGGTGGCATATTTCTTTGGAGGGGTGATTAATCATTCGCTAGAGCTCCCCTGTCACGAGATTGCTCACAATCTGGCTTTTGGACATGCACGGCCGATGGCAAACCGGCTGTTTAGATTTTTCTGCAACCTCCCGATCGGAGGAGCGGATGCATCGAACGAAACTTTTAAGCGCAAAACAATCATTACCAACATAGGAGAAAATTCGGTAAGATCCTTCCATTGCATTATTTTATGATTCTTCAATATTGTAAAAATATTTACACATTACACACAACTACACATAGTAACTCGGAGCGTTTGGTACGGTATGTCCACGCATCCTTTCACCCCTGTAGATTCAAGAAATGTTCCCATTCATTTCCAAGAATCATCTTTGCGGCAAATACAACGCAGTAGGCCTGGCCGTATTGATGTTTATATCATATCTCAGGTATGCTGTAAACATCAATTAGACAAGAAAAATGATTAGAGCTCATCTAACCTAATCATTTTCCACTATGCTTTCTCGTACTGGCTTCGTAACTGTAGACAGGAAAAAAAATATGGTTATGTATCAACATCATTACATTATTGAAGCTCTTCTCCATATCAAAATGCCCGCACATTTCCTGAGCAGGAGAAAATAACTAATGAATACCTAATTCTGAACTGAAACGAAAATTTGGTGTTGATCAGCATGACATAATAGGTAAAATACCAAAAAATTACATGCAAAATACTTTGTAAATAACAAAAATTGTTATTTGGATACCAAAATAATACCTTTGTGGTATTGTTTTGGTATTGCATTTAGTATAATTTGGTATTGGAATGGTATTGATATAATTTTTTTTGTATTATTTTTTGGTATTTAACCTCTTATGTCAGACTCATCCATACCAATTTAATGTATCGAGATATTCGTTCCTGATCGGGTTTCCTTGACACTGCTCTTTAGATGTTGGGAAATGGAGGAGGCAACTTGTTTCAACAATTTCAACCA
Source organism: Ochlerotatus camptorhynchus (assembly GCF_037179485.1). NCBI lineage: Eukaryota > Metazoa > Arthropoda > Insecta > Diptera > Culicidae > Ochlerotatus > Ochlerotatus camptorhynchus. The sequence goes on along the minus strand of NW_027040918.1, from coordinate 6,061,082 downwards.
CTCTTTCTTCAAATCCAGTTATTTTCCAGCACCTCAGGGGTTTTTCGAACTTTTGCCTTCATGATAGCCCAATATTTCTCGATTAGGCGAAGTTCCGGCGTGTTCGGAGGGTTGAACTCTTCAGGTACAAAAACAACATTGTTGTTTTTTACCAGTCTAAGACTGGTCGGGCCTAATGGCAAGATGCCAAAACCGGCCAAAACAGCGTCTGGCCCCCGTGGGACTTCAGGAAGGGCAGGAGGCGCTTCTGGAGGCATTGATCCTTGTAAATTTGCCCGTTAATGGTGCCAGATGTGCACTGCAAAAAATAAATTTTAATATTACATCCAAGAGGATGCACTTCAATCATGTCGAAAATCTTATGTAATTTTTATGGCCACAAAAATAAACAAATGCAGTAAAAGCAGCGTAATGTCAGTTACGTTAGCTGTATTAAGGTGTCTCCTCGTAGAGTCCGTTTTTCCATCACACTTCGCAATTTAAAGAGCACACATCTCAAGATCTACGAGGTGTATACACCTAAAAATTTCAGACATTCCTGGCTTCTCCGCAGCAAACAACAAATAGTAGTTTCAGCTACGTGCATTCACAGAAACCTTATTATTTTTACATGTGAAATTGCGAAGTGTAACACGAAAAAGGACGCTACAGGGAATCACCACCACTGCCGACACAACTTTCTTACACGGGTTTTAGCCACCGTGTTCTGCTTATTGCTCCGATTCGGAGCTTTCCGAACTTTGTATACGTGTAGTTTAGCACGTGTAGTTTGCACAAAACATTGAAACATTTGCCATCTTTGCTGCATTCCGAACCGTTGGGTCGACACTTGAAGAGGTTCAATATCTTCCTAGTCTGCACGGTTGAATGATGAATTCCGAGATATTTTCCGATGCATATATGAGTCGCGTTGTAATTTTCGAAATGAGTGCACAACATATTTTTGCGCTTCTGTTCTTGTTCCGACGCCATCACTGTAACCACTTGAACGATTTTGATGAAACACTGCCGGCGTAAACATTACGCTGTAAGCTAGTTTCAGGCAAATTCCAGCATTTTTTTTACCAACACGCAAAACAGTTACAAACAAATGGGTGTGTCTATTTTTTTATCGAATACAGTCTTCACAGACAAACAGTCATAAAACTCGCAAGTTGTTCATCGAACACGCATTTAACGGTCAATTTAAATGTTTTTTTTTAGTTTGTAGTACCGCCACCTGTGGCGTGTATAGTCAATTCGCTTACGTTTGACGTTTACATACTACCGCCATCCAACCTTTTTTGCTGTTTTAATTTACAAGTGTTTTCAGGCCAAAAAGTAGCCCAAAGCACTAGGAAAGTTAAAATGTCCATTGCGTCTAATACCAGAAAAGGTAGAATTTTTGAAAAGCTTTAAACAAACATAAGTTAAAAAATCTTAAAAATTCGAGTTTTTAAAAGTTTTATTTTTTAAAATTTTTGTCAAACATTTGTGATTTTTTTCAGTGTGTATTATTTTCTGAAAAGGCAATCCAGTTTCCTATGCAACTTTGTCTCAGCAGTCATTTAGATAAGATGAGCCGCTTTCGTGCTTTCGTTTTATAGAATATTGAATACGCCATTTTGAAAAATTAGGCGGGAGTCGAAATTGCCTTATGTAGATGGGGGCAGACATATTCCATACGACTAAGAAGCAAATAATGCTAAACCTCGACAGACAAATGTAGCTCACTGACCAGAAGATCGATACTTTTCTCTTGCAATCTATTCCCGGTTAGAACCGGTCTCGAGCGAGAATCATTACATTGCACCTAGCAGTTAGCAGCGCACAGACGAGAGACGCCAATGTGAAACAACAAAGCAATTTATATATTGTGCAGATAGAACAAAGTCCAACTACACGCCATAGTCTGTCTCGTGTGTCTTATAGCTCACTCGATTAACCACGATGAATGCATGCATGCATGTGGCAAATGTCACTTGCTGCGACACGGAACCAACCGACCGACGACGGACGGCCGGCCGGACGGGTTGTAAAGATTGACGACGACTTGCGAGATGCTCTTGTACGTGCCCTCTGGGACTTTTGATGTGTGGAACGTGCGCGCGCGTTGTTGCTGGACGAGATAAAACGCGTGGAATGCGCTATAGTTTCATAATGTATAGATATTTAGGAAGGTTTGGGCGGTCTTACAGCCCTTGCCAACAGGAAACTAATTGACAATCTGTCTTATTATTTGAATGTAAGCAAAAAGTCATGTCAACAGGAAGAAACTTGAACGTTATAAAATGACGGAAGTAAAAAAATACGAGAGTCAATATCTACTATAATACGAAATGGCAACAGCTGACTGGCACTGAACGAGTGAACGTCTTATGGTGAATGTCGCCTTCTCCTATAAACAATCAAAGGAGGCGGACACTATAGTTGATCACACCTACATATGGCAATGCAACAAATCCAACAAAGATCAAAACATGCTCAAACCAGTATGCATGCTACACTACGAGTATATAAGATGGCAGGAAGGAAACGCCAATGACCTAACATAACAGTTGTATCTTACAACTTGTATGCCAAACGGTTTTATGTCAAATGATCACTCCCTTTGCCACACTTCCAGCAATCACTTGATTCATCCGCCGAACAGCTTCGATCTGGTTCACATTTTGCGCCCACCCACTTCTCGCCACTGTAAATATGATAATACATTCACAAAGTAATCAACTCAACGAGATAACAGAGTTCTCTTCCATTCCGTAGAATGGGAACTCCGGACTACATTTAACTCAATTCTAGGCTCGTGTGGCTTGCAGTTGCTATTCACGCTGAGTTGACTTTTACCTGTCTGTGTTTGTGTGTGCTTTGAGTTTGATTGAATCAAACTATTTGCAAAATTTATTTGTTCCCATCAAATAAGTCGTATGGCTGTTACACGTGATACGTCTGAATGGTTGATAAGGACAGCGACTAACAAAACACAAACAAAAGTCATAATTAGCTTTTCCAAGATCCGGGGATCCCTGATTAGGACAACGAGATTGCTTCATATAACGGTAGTTGTTTCCCTGAACTCTTGTACGATCCTAGGTTCAAGTTTGCGATGTCTTGTCCGGGAGAGGATCCTGGTGATAACGACTGTGTGCGTCGTTGTTTTCTAATGAGAATGAATTCGGTTTCAGTTCTAATGAATAAACTGATTCAGCGACAACATTGCCTATAGAAATGTTGTCGCTGAATCAGTTGATTCACTAGAACTGAAACCGAATTCATTCTCATTAGGAAACAACGACGCACACAGTCGTTATCACCAGGATCCTCTCCCGGACAAGAAATGGATGTAATGTCGGCCTAAATGCCTCTAATTTGGGCCCATACATAAATTCAGCAATCGACTTAATTTTCAAGGGCGACCAAAAATATCAATTAGTACCGTCTCAATGACGCGTTCATCTAGATAAAATTGATGAATAGCAGATTTTTAGCGATGGGCCCAATCTTAGATCCATAGGCCAACATTAGAGCCATTTCCCCTAGTTATTCCAATGTTTGATTCGTGACGACAATCACAGCGATCGACTGTTTATGAATGTAGTTAGAATGTAGCCCATGGAGAACCACCAGGCATCGATCTGTAGATCGAAGTTCGCTATTAGTAACTTGATTTGCGGTTACCAAGTGGGTATCTTGTTTGCCTTAATGGTTTTGTTTACCCCACGGTTTATCATTCGAGAAGGCAAAGCAGAGAGTTGATAAATATTATTATTTGCGAAGAAAATTTCCATAACAGCTTACAAATGTAACGAGAAGAGGAAATGCGATAGGATACTTCTATTCATTAAAATCAATGCAAGTTCATTTGTTGTTGGTGTCGTATAACTGTGGATTTGTATTTATTTTGTGTTTTGAGATGTTTGGCCTATATCAACTGATTAAATGTGATAGAGTTAATTATAACTACACCAGTCAGAACCAAGATTACTTTAGTAAAGTGTGTGAATGCTCATAAAAAATACGTACAAATACGGATTAACATTGCAAAGAAGTTTGGAAATGTTACATACTTCCTTCATCAATCAAAACCTAACAAATTACCAGATTGTTGGCTTATGTAGATTTAATGTCTGCATTTTTTTGCTCCTAAACATATTCTAAATTTATCAACCATTCTCAATTCATAGCCAAGTTATGGTTGAAAAGATCTCTTTTGCTGATAATCACATGACGTAATATTGCCTAAATATTCTGGAGTTAACTTCACCATTGCATACTTTAACGTTATCGACGGTGATCGATTAACAACCTTGTTTTAGTCAACTATTTTGTATGTCACCTAATCTCAATTCTTTGAGGAATCCTTCGTCGGCAGATACCAGACTGGATTTTAAGAGAGATGATCAATGATCAAACCAAAATCAAATCAACCCAAAGGTCTAATGTTTAGCCAGCGTTAAGAAATTTCAAAAAAGATGCCTCGCTGGATACGCCCAAGACTGGACGGGTGGCAGTTGGTGACCGCGAACTGTTCCTGAGGAAAGCACTAGACGTGAACCTCCCGGATGACCAATGGATGGCAATGCAAGAAAAATAGTGTTCGTTGAAGGAAGTATTACGACAAAGGTGCATCACGAAATGAGATCCAAAGGTTAGAGAAAATCAAAATTACGGAACCCATGGATTTTAGGATCAAATTAACATGGTAAGACCACACCGAAAATAGTTTTCATGTAGCTTCCATTGGAATCGCAAATGATTTTCAACCATAAACAAAATTAATGGAATTCATCTGAATTTCACATAACATTATGAGATCACGTTAATTTTATATGATTTTTCATATGAATTTCATCGGCCTCATAATATTCATGTGATTTTGTGGTGAGATTTTTAGCTATGTGATCACATGAAAGCTAAGTGAAATTCATATGGTTTTCATCCATTAGATATGTGATAAATGTTTTAAGTGCAGTCCAAATACATATTACAATTTAAAAAACATAAATTATATACGTGCCAGGTTTGAAAAGAATATTTTCGAACCTGGAAGCGTGTATGTAATACCAATATCCATTTGATAACGGTGATGTATACATGAGGGGTTTATTGTAAGTGAAAATAACCTCGGAATTTATTCGAAGGTCATTAGACTGATGCGGATAATTGGTAGGGATTATCATTAAAATATTATTTAGGGGAATCTTGATGGTAACTCTTTTTTTAGCACCTTTTTGGAATGATCCTAAGGAAATCGTATAGAAATTTTCAAAGATATAGCTAGATAGATTAGATTAGATTAGATAGAGAGATTCTCTATACAAAGATAGAGAAAAGTTCCAAATAAATAAGTTAGTTAATTCGGACATCGGAAATTTCTCAAGATGCTGATCTAAGATAACTGATTAAGATTATGAGAATACGTGACTGCCACTCATTCAATCCCAGTCGGAGGTTTCTGAAGCATAAAATCTTTGATCAAGCCTTCCTTCACAAGGGAGTAAAGACGTTGGTCCCCGGTCCATGAGTTGATGGGTCGATAGAGAGGGTCCAGGTGTGGGAGCTGCCTCCCTGGCGTTGGTAGCATTAGTGCTCAGCACGGAAAACAAGATCGGTGGAAAACAAATCAAACGAAAAAAAAGTATGAAGTTCTGTTCTAGAAATGCAATATATTATAATTTATGAATAATAAATTCGAAGCAGCACGTAATGTTTACGAAATTTCAAACAACTTGTATAATTTGTTGCTCATTTCGCATTCTAACATGATATGTAAGATTTAAACTTATGAAAACTGACATCCGATTGATGACCTTGACAAATGTCCAGAAAATACTCTAACAAATTAATGGTGGTCCTGAAATGGATCGTTATGTCGTGATGGTTGAGTAATGCAGAGCTATTAGGGTGTTCAACACAGATGAGACTGGCGAGCAATATGTTGTTTGGAACAAGGGTGACGCGCTTGGCATAGATGGCCGACAGCAACTCACGAAGAGCTACTGAATCCGATCAGTAGCGGTGCGGCTTCTTCCTCCTTCTTCGGTGAATAGACGCTCATGTGGGCTGCAGCACGCTGCTTGCGGGCAGCCTTTCGTTGTACTGGAGAACAATGTTCAACACCACGCGCCAAAAACACTGCTGCTGCAGCTGCTGGTGACGACCAATCGGACACGGTGATTGAATAAGAAATCTGTGTTAGGGAATGCACTTTTTGCAGGCAATCTGTTCTGCAAACTGGATAGCCTTTTCATAGATATTTTTAATTTGGGTGTGGATCGAACGAGTGTGGAGTCAAAACCAACCAAAAAGCATTAACTTTCACTTTAAAGGGTAATATTTTTTTAAACTTCATTGTACGTATTCATAAATTTAAATATGTATGTCTTTATTCTCCATATTGCCTGTGGAAAACACTAAAGCCAATAAAATGTTTTCTTATTAGATATTGATCATTGTTGGGTAAATATAAAAAAAAAATCAAATCCCTCCAAAGATCAAGAACTAACAAAATTCACCAGCTGCAAATCTCATCAAACTGTGGTGAGATTGAGTTTCATGACTTTTGCTTTACACCCGAACGTAATCGAAATTCCATAACGGCTGGCAGCAGTCGCTTCGTGTCTACCATCGGTGAAGAGACACCATCACTGATAATGATAATTACAAAGATGCATAGGCATAGCCAGAGGGGGCGGGGGGGGGGGTGGACAACTGCCCCCCTAAACTCAGCAACACAAAGGTTTTCGGTGAAACGGCGTTCGGTGAAATGGCATTCGGTCAAATTTTCCATAGTATTTTTTTTCGCTCCTTCCTAGTTCGAAACCTGGCTACACCCGTGCAAGATGGCAACTGTAGACAAATGTGAAAGAGTTAGGGATTTAGGAATTATCTTAGACTCTAAGCTAACTTTTATAGACCATTACAATACAATTATTCACAGGGCAAATAACATGCTAGGCTTTATCAAGCGCTTTTGCTATAACTTTCAGGACCCTTACACAATTAAAACACTATATATTGCCTATGTGAGGTCAATACTGGAATATTGCAGCATTGTATGGTCTCCATTTTCAATCACGCACGAAGAAAGATTAGAATCAGTACAAAAACAATTTCTATTATACGCTCTTCGTAAATTAGGTTGGACTTCATTTCCTCTTCCATCATATGAAGCACGCTGCATGCTTATAAACATACAAACATTAAAAGAGCGTCGTGAATATGCAATGGTTTCATTTGTAAATGATATCGTTTCGCAGCGAATTGACTCAACAGAACTTTTATCAAAATTAAATTTCCATGCACCCACTCGGCAACTCCGAAATCGAAATTTATTTGCCATAAAACATCATCGCACAAATTATGCAAAATATGGGCCATTAAACCGCGTGATGGCCTCTTACAATAAACACTGCGAAACCATTGACTTTACAATGTCTCGGCATAAAGTAAAGCAATATTTTTATTCCATAAGAAATAACAACTCATAAAAGAAAAGACAAGAAAGCTGACACTACTTTTTTTTATATAAATATATATTTAAGAAAACCAAAACTGTATTAGTTGTACTAGTCTACGTTGGTTGACGAAATAAATAAATAAATAAATAAATAGATGACACCAGCAGTTCCTTTTAATATACATTGCCATATCGCCTCTCGTGAAGCATTGCCATCATCAAAAGAAACTAACGATACAAGCTCTATATTAACCTTATACCCTGGACAGACTATGGCTTATATCATGTAATATAGGCTGTCTTGCAATGAGCACTCATACATAGGATTTCCATTGAAAACTAGATGTATGAGTGCTCATTGCAAGACATCCTACAGGGTGCGTGACGAATTTTTGCAGTAAATGGCATATTTGAGAAAAAAATACACCAGTTAGTTATTCTAGCAATGAATTTTGTGCGATTTATTTTCTTTCGCAACATATGGAAGTTGTAAGTAAATTTATTCAAAAAAATTGCCTTCCCTTTCGACGACTGTAGTTAGACGCTTCCGGAAACTGCAGTATGCACGTTTTAAAATGTTTAGATCCATAGATGTCATCACTGCCTTGATATCGGGACTGCTTGGGGGCCAAATTTCTTCCTCCCAAATTTACGAAATATTTTCCGTAAGCCATTTCTGTGCTTTATTAGCAGTATGAGCAGGTGCTCCGTCTTATCACTTTCCCAAGCCTTTTTTAATATTATACACTGTTCTTTCAGACACATTTACCGACCGAATTATTTCTTTCATGCATACTCCGGCGCGCAACAAAGCGACAACGGCTGACAGATTGCTCTCTTGTTTCAACATCTTTACGTTTACTCAACATTGTTTGTTTAAATCTTACACCTAACAGTAAATATAAGCTATCCAGTGCTGCCAAATATATCTAAATCATGATGCACAAGCATAAGAAATTACTATTTGAAATTTACTGCAAAAATTTGTCACGCACCCTGTATATTACATGATATAAGCCATAGTCTGTACGGGGTATTATATTATTAAAAGGGTGGTTATGAGGCGGGGCTTGATGGTTATTTGAGTAATTATTCCTATTTATGAATATAATGTAGTTTTTAATAATTATTGAATATTATCAAATTTTACCCTCAGAAGTTTTGGGCATTGAAAACTCAGGGGACACTATACTGACCTTCCCTTGTTAGATCCCGGATTCAGCACGATTCGTAGTTTTTCCAACGTTGAAAATTAATAATTTTTATTTTTTGTATTCGTATTAACTGGAGAACGACTGGACTTAGGAAAAAAGTTTATATGTGCAAATTTATCAAAAGTGATGCAAATAAATTATTATTTTTGTATGAAATATGCAATTTAATTAAATTTTAAAAATCAACAAAATTAAACAAAATATACTATAGATTGAAGCAAATTACTAGCTACACTCTTCACCAGATTTTAGTGCATTACTCAGAAATCTTCCGACAAGAAGTCCAGAGAACTTCCGACAAGTAGGTCTTAGTACTTCTAACAAGATTTCATAGTACGTTCAGAGAACTTCCGAGGAGAAGTTCCGACATCCGAACTTCCGACAAGAAGTTCAGAGGACTTCCGATGATCCGTTTAGAGAACTGTCAGGAAGGGTTTCAGATAAGAAGTTCAAAGCTTCCGAGGAGAAGTTCAGAGAGGTTCTGAGAACATCCGACAGAAAATTCAGAGAACTTTCGATGTGAAATTTCTGACGAGAAGTTCAGAGAACTCCCGAATAGAAATGCAGAGAACTTCCAACGAGAAATTCTGAGAACTACTAACGATTAATTCCGAGATCTTCCTACGAGAAGTTTATCCAGAAGAGCAGCATAATCAGAAGCAATATCCATCCCGAATAGGCAACAAGTTTCTTGGGAAACATATATGACATAGGGGAATTTACGTATTCTCGTCAATCTAAGCAGCGTCCGAACTTCTATTAGCGATTTCTCAGCGTCACACACATATATGACAGTTTGTTTGTTGACATTTATCTGCTGCTTGCTGTTCTACCAATTCCAATCGCCAGAATTGATCAAAACGGGTTGAACATGTTTTTACAACGCTCCAAACTTCTCAGGTGAGTGTGACTATTGTCGGCAGTCTCTTTTTCTTCGGCACCCTTTCCATTTGAACTGCGTGTTAACCAGCTGTTCTATTATCGGCAACTCGAAATCAGCCGTATTTTGTAGTGTGTATATTTCATTTAAAGAAAAATATGGCAGAACAGGATTGCACAGTCGTAAAAATGTAATCAGATTGAAGCTGAAAAGGTAAGGAATCGGCTTAATACATTCAGCGAAGAGTTTTGATGGGAAAATACAGTGAAATTAACGTTTCAATTTCGGTTGCCGAAAACAGTCAATGGGTGCCGAAGCCATAATTTACCCTATGTTGCGGAAAAGCCTGTTGTTGGCTTCTATATTCTTGTCGATACTTTCAATCACTTGCTGTTTCCTCCCGAATAAGAATGTTATTCCGAAATTATTTGTGGTACCCGATCGGATTATACAGTAAGATGATGAAGATGATGAAAAACAATGCAACCCGCGGAAGAACGTTCCGATTGGAAGCAAGCCGTAACAAACTTTCTGGTAGCTGCGGTCGGAACAGCTGCGGCGATCAGCAAATTGGATTCCGCAAACATAAACAGAAAAATTACATTTGATACTCGTGCATATTAGTGTGTGAGAGCGGTGAGAGCAGATTTTGTTTTGAATGAGTTCTTTTGAAAATCCGAGATTTTCTCTAATATACCGGACTCTTATGCTAATATGCCGAAATGCTTAGGAAAATCGAGGATAATTCGAGATTGCCGTATTATCTCGAGCTTATACAGATATAAACTCGTCATCTATCGCTCAACGGAAAATGCTTGCAACGAATTTTTAATACCAAAAATGCCAACCTCAAAAGAATGATTGAATGAGGTAAAATGCTACGTAATTTCCGGATGGTTCCTTAGCATAAGTAAATGTGATATTAACTGATTCTCTCCTGGTGCACCTGACAGCGAATCACTTTTTCATTACCATTTTATTTAATTTCATATCGCTTAAACACTAGGATAAAAATAAATTACATAAACAGGCAAAACCAATTTGGAATCTACGCTTTGTTGTTTATGCTCCGTTGCTGTTTTTGTGTGTGTGTGGTTTGAGGTCCTCCTGGAATTCAATTGAAAAAATAAGGGAAATAAAAAGTTCGGTTCCGGTCGCTGTTCCGCGGTTTGGCACTTCATCCAAACCCCTTTTAGCGCTCCTCTTGATAACTGAATAGTTTTATGCTTTCTACACCATTAACACCGATCTTTGCGCTAGTGTAGTGTGTATGAAAGCGGTTTCGTTTATGTTGGGTTTAAATTTATTTCCTTTTTCTAACAGTTTTTAACTGCTTTACGTTGGTTCGCACTTCTGCTGGCTACACAGTAGAGAAGACTCTAGCTTGATCAAGCTGTTTTGGCAATGTCCGTAGATTAGAAATTTGAAAACAAATGAAACGAGCTCGTTCTCGGTAGGCTGTCTAGTTGGCTCCACCAGTCTTCATTCTTGCGTGTTTAACTACCTGCGTATCGCGAAATACAAAGTGAAATGAAGACAACAGACTGTGTGGTTTTGTTTGTATAATAAATATCACCATATTTTAATGAATTCCTTACGGAGCACCTTTTGCTACTACTTCCACTACCCACCCGTGCATTTGCGCGTTCCATAGGGAATTCATTTCGTTCTGGTAGAGCTGGCACATTATCTTTCAAGTATTTTCTCTCCTGATGTTTGTTCTTCGACTTTTTTGAGATTATTTCTTATCGTCAATCGCGAAGTAGAGATGGGTGAGGCCCCTCTAAAACGAGCCGGTAATCATCATTTGTACAATTGCTTCAATTTAGATATACAAATTGCATTAAGGTTAAATGTCTATTATCGCTGCTATCTACACGCTCACGATCTCCTATTGTATTGTATAATGATTCTATTTAAAGATACGTCATATCATCCTTTCAGATCGACTTTTTCTGTAAAAGTTGTCAGTTTTCACGTGGTAGACTTGTAGAGTGCGCACAGTTCAACACTTTGCTTGGGAATCAGACTTAGATGCTAGGTTGTAGAGTTTTTTCTTCGTCTTAAAACTTTTGTTTCTTTTTGTTTTCTAAAATAAGTGGGATCACACGGCTGGCTGGTTGGCTCGAAAAGGTGGAAAAGGCTTTCCCGAGGTGGCTTTAGTTGGGATAACGGTAGAAGATGGGATTGTACGGTCTCTTGGAGAATCGTTCCGGTTGGACATCGGCGCGGAGGATCACAACACCGGATGGGTTGACCTTAACCTTGATCTTGGTCTGTGGGCTCAGTATTCCGTAGTCGACTTCCTCGTAGAGGTCCTGCGGAGGATTTGATTATGAGTAAGAATTGTTTTTAAAATGAATCATTGATTTCAAACATACCTCCACTCTGTATCCAGTGGGCGAGATCAGACCCAGTTCACGCAGCGTGACGGCAACGTCCGAAGGTGTTCCGTCGGTTCTTCGGTTCACGAAGGCAATGGCGTACGAGTAAAACGTCTGGTAGATGGGTGTAATCGGACGGGACCAGATTTCGATGCCCTTGTGCTGTGAAGGAAAGGAAAATCAAACTCGTGAGAATGATATTATAAATGGTCATATCAAACATCCGAAAAATTCCTCCGATTGCGTGGACAATCAACCATACACTTTTTTTCCACGATATTTGTGGACACCCTCAAAGAGAGGTCCCAAATCCTCCAAGGATATTTGTTTCTCAAACATTTCATAGATACGATTTAAGATGATCCTATCATTTGTGAATTGTTCCGCAATCTCTGACTCAAGAATGTGAAATTATTTGGATTTCAGTGCGGCGAGTTTGAAGACCATTATTTGGTTAACATGTTCGAAAATGAAGACGTTCACAGAAACTGATAGCGTTTGTTGTACAATTAGCTAAACCTCAATTTTGTTCAAAAATGTTATCTTTTTTTAAGGAGATTTTTAGCCACAAAAATCAATCGATGTTCTAGGAATGTTAAATTGCGCAGGGAGCAACAAGCAACTTAGAAACCTTTGCTTCTCTGTTTGGGTGACTTTTTGATGAAAATCAAAGTAGTTATCCAATGATTTTTCGATCTTTACAAACGTAAGTAAGCATTTGGCGATCATTTTACTGGTTGTAGCTTATCGAGGGCAATATATCATGATATGATTTGATGTCTTCGAGTTTATCCAATTGTATACACGTCCTAATCAGTGTTCAACATTGATGGACGGTGGCCCTCGGGTAATTTCTTCAGCAGCTTTATCCTTATTTTTCCAGGATTTTAAAACAAAAAAATACCGAATTTGCCAAACGGATTAACTAACAGTCAAGGTATAAAACCCTATAGGTGTGTTTGTATTTCAGTCGGAAATTGTAATACTTTTTAAAACTGTTCGCATGAGAACGTAGTACTACGTATAGTACGCAGTGTACTGGACAGTTTTAATTCACACTCCACCAACAGCAGTATTCACAATTTAAAATTAAAATATTTTTTGAGTGACACCTAGAGCATCATGAGCTTGGTATGTATATCCATAAGACGTGTCCGATGCGAAAAAAATGTAAGAACACATGAAAGGTAACCTGCTATGAATTACCATGAAATTGAGTGCTATGCAAACTTAGAAATTTTAGCCGACTTCGGTCATTTTTACCGAAATCTGAACAGCTGAACCATTTGGTAAAATTTATGCTATTCTATTCAATTGCTTTTCAGCTACGTTGATAATAAATCTCCACTAAAATGACAAGATTTGATCATTTAAGCAAGGTTGAACATGTTTTGAAATTATTTTCAAATTAAATAGCCTTTAAAATGAAGGTCAAAGTTTTACCGAACGTTCAGCTGTTCTGATTTCGGTAAAATTGACCGAAAACGAAAACAAAATATTAGTGTGCGGATATCTTATACATATCATCTCATATGGCCTCCTACTCTCTAGTGCTCTTTTTTAAATTTAAACTTGTATGAATGTGATTTTAAATGCAAAAATGCCTGTCAAAAGTTGACACATTGCTTAATATTTTCATCATTCCTGAAATGCAGATTGGGGAAAACATTCTGAAAAAAAAACTTTGCCGAGTCGAAAATTGTCGATTCGACATCTGTGCAGAAAGCTATTAACCACTAATAACCATTTAGCACAGCGGTTCGCAAGCCTTTATCAATTGCGAAATTCCATAAGCTCGTGACCCTTCAATATTGGATACAAGGTGAACCAGATCAAGGCTTAAAGCCTCTTTAATGAAGAAAACTAAATTAAACTACCCCTCACCCAACTGGGAACGTTGGACAAATAGATCTGCAAATAATTTGATCAAATGTAATGCTCCGTAATGGTACCCTTTATGTTCGAAAGATGAAGTTGAAGATCAGTACTTTAAGAAGATAACTTGCCTCAAGCAAGACAATGCATCCTCAACAAGTTTAAGGAAAAGGATGTACCAATGTCCACAACAGGTACAGCAAAACTTCACATAGACGCCTTTATTTGCACTATCTATTCAGGGGTAGAAGAAAAAGAAGAGCCATCGCAACCAACTGAAGCTTGAACCCGGTACCTGGACAATCCAAAATACCCGCGGCAACATCAGCAAAAGATGCCTGACAACTCTTATAATAATCTTTATAACGAAAGCTCTTACATCAGTCTACACACTTAGTCGACTTCGGTAATTTATACCGAAATCTCAACAGCTGAATTATTCGGTAAAATTTAAGCAATTCAATTTAATTGTTTTAAGCTACTTTAAAACAAAATATTTACTTCAATATATCATATCGTCTGACCATTTTCCACAGAGATGGCGCTGTTCCGTTGGTAGGAAGTGATAAAAATCCTCATATAGAATTTGAGAGAAGTGGGAATAATTCGCTTTCGGTGTATTCAGGTCAAAAAAAGTGAACGGCAACCTAAATAAATTAGTCAGGGACTTTGTCATACAGTTTTTTCCGGAAATTATTGTTAAACAAGCTACAGTTAAATAAAAATGATTTTCCCCATACAGCTTTACCTGTTTTACTACCAGTCCCCAGGGAGCCAAAAAATTCAAATTTGTGAAAGAAAATTAGCTCTCACGAGTCACGAGCTCAATCTCTCAACATACCATGTATTTTTATAACACTAGATTTGTGATTTCCCTTTCACAGATTACAAAATAGAGTACCTGACACTACAAAACATGCCTGGTACTTCTATATAAGCATTTAGATTAACATTCGAAGTCCCTGCTTTTTTTTACATATTCTGCACAAACGATACTTTCTGCCCGCCCCATTCATATAATTTGGCTGGAGGGGTGAGCTATTTTGAGTGCAGAATGTGTAAAGAAGGACGGACTGCAGTGTCCTTTGTGAACAATTATCCGAAAACAGATTATGTGTAGTTTCCGATAGATGCCACCACCAACAACAGCAGTGACATCTGATGAAACATGAATGTAGAAGCTTGACAAAATGATTAATTTGTTTGATCATTTGAACAAGATTGAAAGTGTTTTGAAATTATTTTTTAGCAAAATATGCTTTAAAATGAAGGTTAAAGTTTTACCGAACATTCAGCTGTTGAGACTTTGGTAAAAAAATATCGAAAACGTTGAAATGGTCCCATTATGCCTAAAATGGCCCAAATAGGTCGAAATGGCCAAAGCTTTCCAAACTGGCTTGAAAATGCCAAAATGGCCTTGACATGGACAAAAAATAAAAATCAATAGGATACTATTGTATCTTAATTTGTATTATGATTATTTTGAGCCCAAATACATTTTATACGGCATTATAAAAACAGAATTTCTGCGACCTACCAGGAAGCAGCCCTTTACCTACCGGTGGGTCGTGACCCATAGATTGATCGTTTGATTTCAAATTTGAACCAACTGTAACTTGTTTAAAAAAAATTTAAAAAAATCAGAGAAAAATATAGCGGGGTATTGAAATCATCGAAAAAAAATCAAAATTGCGCAAAAACAGAATTGAGTGTAACTTTTTGCAAACAAGTCGAATCTATTTAATATATGAGTTGTCGAGTTACAATTTCATCTAAGTTTGTTGCTAAGTAACTCCTAGATAATGCTCAATGCAGAAAACTAGGCATGAGGAAGCGGGAATAAATAATTAGTGATACAATAAGCAAAAACGGTCGCCACTTGGCCAGCGAGCCCCTTACATCACAGCAAATTACGGCAGAGTCAATCTTATCTATTTCTATCGGTAACGATTTTTTTTCGTTCTGTGGTAGATACAATTGGTAATTGAACATAATAATAGTTATAATAATAATGAAAATGAATACATTACATTTTTTTTCCTTTGTTCGGGACCTAACACTACTGTGACCAGTAAATTGATCTATTGTAGTATATCCCGTGTCCTTAGTTTAGTGCATGTCGTATTACTCCATCACTATTGAGAAATGATGAAGTATTCGATTTTTTTACAGTTGCCACTCTTGCATTTATCGCAAGGATCCGACTCTAATTGAAAGGTCCCGCTATTTATACCATTCGGAGTGTTGAAACACCCTCCAAAGGCGCGTTCCTTTGCCAGTCAAAATTGGATTAGGAATCACATAGATGAAGACAACTAACTCGTTTTTTCCTTGTTTCAAGATCATCCTCGGTAGACAAAGCCGAGTCTCGTCACTTTCAAACAAGGCATAAAAAGTAACAAGGACTAAGATGTGTTCCTTGGATTACTAAAAAATCCTGTTCCCCTAGTTTGAAGTAGTCAGGACTAGGAATCGGTGGTAGATCTTACATCCCGTAACGTACCACGAAAAGGTGATCTACTCACGTTACGGGGCACATTTAAATTAGAAGGTTGGGTCGTCTAACACACAGTTTGGGTGAAAATAAGGTAGCGCGTGTCGGAGTCGGATTCGGAATCGGAGTCGGAATCGGAGTCGGAATCGGAGTCGGAATCGGAGTCGGAATCGGAGTCGGAATCGGAGTCGGAATCGGAGTTGGAATCGGAGTCGGAATCGGAGTCGGAATCGGAGTCGGAATCGGAGTCGGAATCGTTGATTTGATGATTCAAAGAAACTCACACATGCACACTTGCATGCGTGATCGTACCTAGGTTTGAATGCCTCGGCTTTTACATACTTGTGTCAATCAAACACTTGGGATGTAAACATCTATGCACGCAAACATTGCTGCATGTAAACTAGCAACTTGTAAGAAATGTACTTACAAACATGGACGGTTGCATGCAATATTTGGAATTTTTCATGGAATGTCTCATAACTTTACACGATCTAAAATGAAAACTTGTATGATATAGGTATACAGGGTTTACTCAAAATAACTAGGATAGGCAAATTTTTGGTCAACTTTGGAGTGTTGTAACTTCGTCAAATATGATCCGATTTTAAATCTTCCAAGAGCATTTGACTGGAAAACTAATATTGTTCTACGGTGTAGCCACGAAAATAAACCTGGTCACCGGATACTGGAGATATTCCGGGTTTCCGGAGGGCTTGTCTAACTTGCTAAATTTTCGGTGAAATTTTATATATGATGCTGGTTAAATATATATATTTTTAGTGAATACAACAAAAGACAGAACCATTTCTAAAGCGAATCATATGCCAAGAACTAAAATCGGCCTATAATCAACCGAGATATGGCCATTCCCATGGAATCGGTTCTGGTGAAGGGTTCTGAATGCGGGCATTTAATCACTCAAAACATGACGTGCGACAGCTCTTTCTTCATGGTTTCTCGTCAATAGACTTTCGATAAACTTTAAATGCATCACATTGGTCACTCTCGGAACATCCAGTATGTCCCCGGGGAAACCTGGAGCAGAGGACAATTGCATATTTACACCAAAACATGCAGTGCGACAGCTCATTCTTCATGGTTTTTGATGAATAGGCATTCATTAAACTTCAAATCGATCAGTGACCACATTGGCAGCTCTCGGAATCACGGGATATCCCCGGGGGGAACCTGTAGTAAGGGGCAATTGCTATTTTACTCAAAAATATGCCGTGCGACAGCTCTTTCTTCATGGATTTTCATGAATATGCTTTCTATAGACTTAAAGTGAATCATTGACCACATTGGCCGCTCTCGGAACCACTGGATACCCCCGGGGGAACCTGTAGCACGAGAAAATTGCGTTTTTACTCAAAAACATGCCTTGCGACAGCTCTTTCTTCATGGATTTTCAAGAATATGCTTTCTATAGAATTTAAGTGGATCATTTCGACACTTGAAAACTGACAAAAATCGTACAACCAAAACTACTTGTAAGTTTTCTGAACTTTTTGTAGGTACACTATTTCGTTTTTTTTTTCACAGAAAACAATTTAAATGTGTCAAATATTATTTTATGAGTATATATAATATGAAAAAACGTTTTATCAAATTAAAAAAAAAATCAAGTGTTCTTCATGTCATGTCATTCTTCATTCAAGTGTTCTAACAAAAAAAAAAATCGAACAAGGACATTTTGAAATATTTATGCTCTGATAAGTTATTTTAGAATTATTACTTAAAATTACTAAAACATTTTGTTTGCATATTTTTCCTAAATAGACATAATTTTTCTCTACAACTTTATCTCTGGCATCAATTTGATTAGAAGTGTCGTTTTCATGCTACAGTTTTTTGGAAAAAATCCAAGGATGCCATTTTTTAAATTTTACAAGAATTAAGCAAAAATGTCAATATTTTCCCATAACAAACAATTACGCAAAGTTTCATACAAATCGGAGAAGCACTTATTTTTTATGTTTTGTGCTAACGTAAGAACTATTGGATGAAATTTATATAGGAAATGTGGCCAGCTAAGCTATCGATCGAGTTAGGAAGTTTCAGAAAATATCGAGTAAGAGAGGTATGGTTTTGATTTTTTTCTTTGTACTAGATATAAACTATGTTTGAACCTGTACTAAAACCCAAAATATTTTGTTTGCGAATATCAATATCATTATTTTTTTGTTCGTTATCTCGTATATTCTTCTTAGTGCTGACGTCTTTTAATGTTCTTTTAATGTTTTTTATGTTCTTTAATTATTTTGATTTATGAAGATTTTCATGAGTTAATAAGTTCAGCTCATGTTTTTCAAGTTCAACATTTGTAATGTATCATCATCTTCATCATCATCGATCTATCAGTTTCCTAAAATTCGACTCAATTCTCAATAGGATTGGTCAACATTACAACCCCTGCTCCCCTACAGCTCATTTCGTTTGTGTGCCCCAAAAACTGTGCCAAATTTGAACGAATTTGATTGTGATCTAGATTAGCGGGAGATCCTTAAAGTTCGCATGGTAAATGGAGTGAAACTTTGTCTGTGTTGAAACGATTCATTTGCTTATCAAATTTTACACATTCTCCATTCCCATTCCTGAAACTAAGATTGAAAAAAAACAATGAAAAACATCTTTGTCGAGGACCACAAATTTGTTCGACGCTCACACTAACAGGCGCATATATAACTGAATTGGACCGTTTATATTGTTCTGATTGAATTGTTTGTTTATGAAACAGTTAACACTCCCTATATCGACATTGAAAGCGCGGTGTTACGGAAAATATCGAGTTGTTGATATAGTGATGGTAGTATGGATTTCGTTTATACCCAGGATCGCTCTTCCCCGCACTCACCTTATATATCCTCCTTCCCTGGATGCCAAGCGGATCCTGATCAACGGCAATGATCTTCTTGTTCTGCAGGATTGCCTTGAACTCCGGTCGGATCGTTCGCAAATCCACCGACATCATCAACGGGGCCGCCATGATGGCCCACAGAGCCATCTGCGTCTTGGACTGTTCGTAGCTCAGGCCAAAGTTTCCGATGATCAACTAAAACGTGAGAAGCGTGACGATGATGTTTCTTGTTCTGGGTGTTATATTCCGGGTGAAAAAGAAAGAAAAAACCTACCATATCTGGATCGTTCCAGTGCCCTGGACCGGCATTGGGAATGATCGCGTCCTGGTTGTTTCCGTAGTAATCGATGATACTCT
The DNA here is from genome assembly GCF_037179485.1 of Ochlerotatus camptorhynchus. Classification (NCBI taxonomy): domain Eukaryota; kingdom Metazoa; phylum Arthropoda; class Insecta; order Diptera; family Culicidae; genus Ochlerotatus; species Ochlerotatus camptorhynchus. Next base: position 6,041,580 of record NW_027040918.1, on the reverse strand, counting down.
CCAGCGAAGCCCACGAATCCTGAATATCGTCGTAGTTTCTCCACAGATTGCAATGTTGAATGATGGACGAGTAGTTTGGCTGTAAGAAAAATATTGAAAATTCACATCAAGGTTGAATTGTGTCATTTGATAACCCGACTCACATTCATTCCGGCGTAGATCTGATACACGGGCCAACTGCAGGAGTACACCATTGCTCGACCGGTGGCATTCAGATGTCGTCCAAACTCCGGATAACCGTGATCCATATCGATCGGTAGTGAGTAGCATCCATCCAGTTTGACGTAGTCCACGTCCCACGAGGCAAACTGGGCGGCATCGTTCTGAGAGAAGCCCAGAATACCGGGATATCCGGCACAGGTGTAGTTACCATAATCTTCGTAGATGCCGAACTTGAGCCCCTTGGCGTGCACGTAATCTGCGAGAGCTTTCATTCCGCTGGGAAACCGGCGTCGATCGGCGACGAGTTCGCCGCGAGGTCCTCGCGACTTCTCCAACCAGCAATCGTCGACGTTGATGTATTCGTAGCCCAGGGCGGAGTACCCTTCGCTCACCACCAGGTCGGACATCGTGCGGAACAAGTTTTCACTGTTGATAAAGGAGAAAGATCGTTAGCAGTTACTGTTGATTGATGCGCTCGGGGCTATTTTGAGAGTGTAAATTCGCTCTGATTGAACATTAGTCTAATGATGGGGGAGGCAATCACAGTTCAGGAAGAGCTGATTTGATTAATAATCCTTCAATTACACATGCTAGAGGGATCATCTCTCGGAGATGATCGTGACTCATGTTTGGCACGCGTACGTTGCCACTTGATCAGTTGTTGACTGAATCTATACTATTAACACCCAATAGCAATTTATGGGTTCTTATTAAAAAAAAAATCTATTCCATGTATTAAGCTTTGAAATTTCATAGAAACAGATTATTTCAAACACCCACAGATTATTTCATTTCGCCCTCAGCTCAAAAGCCACGAGCAACGTTCTCATGCAGTTGATCGTGATTTCCGGGATACTTGACAAGCTGATAATCTCCGTCCTCGCACTGCGGATGATTTGAATCCAATCTTTGAAAAACTGTCTCTCAGTCTTGCTGAGTAGATTACAATCCCATTGTAGTTGATTGTTCAATCGTTACCGCGAGTTCGTTCTCAGTATAGTGCCCACTCAAGCTGTGTGTCAAAAGTTAGCTCGGACAGCTCGCTGGTCCAGTTTGGGTCTTGGGTCCTCAAGGTTCCATGGCGTCATCAGCGCAAACGAGCCAGACAAGACTTGATTTTTGTCGGTTTTGATTTAAACGTTGATTTGCAGTTTCAAATCGGTCAGTCCAATGTCACGACGGACGCGCGTTTTGGTCCACAGGGGATGGAACCCATGCGTGCATTGCGGGAACCTTCGCAAACTGTCGTATTTAATGACTTATCTGCCGTGGAGAGGTGCGAATATAGAGCTGCGCTGTCCAATTGGAAGCCCTGATGAGATTGATGGTACTGACGAGACGAGCACACGGGATGATCGATGTGAGATGATTAGGCCATTCCGCACGCCTTGCGTTGTCGCCCCGGTCGTGATCTTTCCCTTTTTCCAACTACTAACCGTACAATTGGATGGAAACAATCCAATCTTGTGTAGCAGATCTGTCGAGTGGTTCGTTGGAGATTGTGATCGCCGTAATGTGCCAAGGGTTATGGCGCTTCTTAGAAATTCGAATCATGCGCTGAGTGCACTTGAATTTCAATTTGCCGTACAGCTGATTTTGATCGGTGTTTTACGACTTGGGTTTACTAGGCTTAGCTTGATCGCGCGCTGATGGTGGTTCGTTGATCTATGGTAAGAAATAGTTAGGTGTGTCACGCAGTACCAGATGATCTAAGGCGTGCTTTGCGAAGGAACGGTGGAGATTGTTTTCAGTTGCGAGCGAGTGCCTACCCAGCGCCGACCTTGCCATTCACGATCCGGATGGTGAACCGATCGGGGTGGATTGAGATGGATTTGTTTGTTCGGCAAAGGTTATTGGTATAGCGTTGGTCGTTTATTGCTATCCTTAATAATTGCAGTTTGCAGGATGTATTGGAATTGGGGTTGCATGACAATTGCTTAATTTACGAAGCTAAAGAGCGTTACGATAATTATAAATACACTAACGATGAACCGTCATTTTAAAATGCGTGGAATATTTCTCAAAATTCATGCTACATCCTACTCTAAAACGTGTTGTCAGTTTTTTTTTAATATTTTGCGATGAAATGTGAAAATGCGTGGCCTTACTGCTGAACAAACAAAACGTATTGTTCACAAATTCTGTACCGTGAGTGGACTTTCCTTAGGAAAGCTGGCTAAGGAGGAGGGTGTGAGCGTTGCACTTTCGAAGATGCTGTAATGGCGTGGAAGAAAACCTGGCCCCGTTGACCCTGCAATCGACCGGAAGATAAGAGATCGTTTTAAGGTGATTCCTTGTAGAGTCCACAAATGGCCACCACGTAGGCTATACATGTACTTTCATTTCGAATTTTCAATCACACACATATCGGAAATCAATGCCCTATTTCACCTGAAATAGCTACTTCATGTATGCTGCAGTACAGCAAACGTGGAGTAACAGTTTCATTGTGGTACGTGTCGTGGAAGCTGATATTTGTGCACTTAAAGTTTCGAAATGGCTACGAGAATAAGGATCTCACAGCGAAACACCTTAAGCAGCATCCATCAGTTGTGGCGAAGAAGATCGGTACTTTGGCAACAAATGTCCTGAGGGCCAAGAAAAGATTGGGATTGGAAACCCATCGGAAGCAGAAGCAACCAAAACGAAGATTAGTGAAGACGAAAGCTGTCAGACTCAATGCTGGGGAAAAATAGGGTTGTATAATCATGGATGATGAGACATACGGGAAACTCGGTTATCAGACTCTGTCAGGACCGTAGATCTACACTTCGCCCAAGGGAAAGATGTTCCTGAATCGGTCAAAGCCGATTTACACCGAAAGATTCGGCAAGAATGTCATAGTTTGGCAGCCTTTATGCCAGTGTGGAAACAATTCTCTTATAACGACAGACACAATGAATGGTAAAGTTTACGTGAAGGAATGTCTGCAAAACAGATTACTACCCTTCATTAGGCAACATGACAAACCTTTAATCTTTTGAGCTGATATTGCTTCCTGCCACTATTCAAAAGATTCGCTAGAGTTGTACAAGAATTATAAAGTCACATATGAACCAAAAGAGATGAATCCGCCAAATTGGCCTGAGGCTCGCCCTATATAAACTTTCTGGGCTTTGACAAAGACAAAGATTAGGAAACATGTTAAGCCAGCGGATACAGTTGAAAAATTCGAGAAAGATTGATCTAAAGTGGTAAAAACGGTAGGCGAAGGTACTGTGCAAAAGCTGCAAAGTCAATGGAAAATAAAAAAAAAAAAACTCGACTACTCTCAATAAAATCCTGCAAATTATGTGTGAAAGAAAACATGATAATAAACATCATTTGATAATAAAATGTCCTAAAACTTTACCCTAGTTTTATTTAATTCACTGGGAAAGTATATTTATAATTTACGGAACAGTCTATACTACAGCTCGATTTCCTTCTAGAGATTTATATTTTGGAGTACTAATTCCATGATCCTAATAAGCATCGAACATGACTTTTGCAGTAAATTCAGCTAAGGGACCATATAATAATAACGTAAGAAAATGAAGAGAAATTATCTTACATTTTCTTACAAGGGAGGGTGGGAATCTCAGAAATACCTTACGTAAACATGAAAAATAACATGAAAAATACAGAACATGCAAAGATCTTACGAAGGAGGAGCTAGGAATGAAAAATCTCAAAATTTCTTCTTACGTAATTACTGCATGGTCCCTAAATCTGGAAAGGCATGAAAAATACCTGGTTTCGACGGTACAATTCCACAGGAATTCTGTAAAGTACATCTCGAAAAGAATTTCCAGATGAATTTTAAAAAGAATTTAGAGAAGAACGCCAACAGCCAAATTTGAAGACAATTCTCGACGGCAGTATTGCTCCTGTCCGATGGTGTTGTTGGTTTGCATAGGCGAGCTTATGTTCGGGCGAAAAGCGAATTGCAAGTTTAGTTTCCAAAAGCTGATAGGCCCTTTTGAATTGTTGTTTGAGAATTCTGAGCTGAATTACATGGGAATTCGAAAGAGGATTCAATCGAATTAAATACAATTGACGCTTTAGTTAATTATTAGAAAAAGTTTTCAATTAAAATAGAATCTAAGGATGAATTTTGAGAATTTTTTGGAGTGTTCTGCAGAGAATTTCTGGACTTGAATAATCAAATTTTCCAGTGACTCCCAGAGATAATTTAAAATTTATTTTATTTTATAAGAATTCCGAGATGAACTCTATGAAAGGAAATTATTATAAAAGAAATGCTTGAATAAAATCAAATATTTAAGTGAGTCAACCCTGTTAAAATGTTCAGGGGAAGGGAACACGATGGTGCCATCAAATAGAAAATTGAAATACATTCATTTTGAGAAAAAATCGTTTCAAGTTTTCAAACGGGTATTAAACATATTTGGCAACACTGTACGAAAATAAGAGTTTCAGATTTCGATTTCAGTAAATTTTAACAAATGAAGGTGGTGTTTCTTGAACATCACGAATAAAATAAAATACTACCTTGGACCGAGGTGCTCTGATCGGCACTGTTTAACTGACATCAGAGCGATTCCAGACGAATTCGCAAATCCATTAATATTCTGATTTTTTTATTTGGCTGAAAAGTTCCAGAATCGTTCCTCATGACCAAAATCTTTCTGATCTTTCAGAAAACAATATTGTTGGTACTTAAGAAGCGAAATACATTCGAAAATACCCAAAAACTACCAACATTAAAAACCAACATCTCGAAAACGGTGCAACTTAGCAAAAATGATGTAAGAGGTTTTTTTATTGTAAATTTGATGTACTTTCAATACATTAAGTCGAACAAATAATTTTTCCAAAAACTTGAGTTTTTTTTCAAAAATCATAACTTTTGTGTCCATCATTTTTCCATCTTGACCTTTAATGTAATAGGTAGCATTCATTATGCTCTAAAACATTTAAAAAAATAAAAACAATACAAACAATTTTTAAGTTTTTATTTTAAATAAAAAAAATTAGTGATTTTTTTTAGAGTACAATTTTTTTTCTTCAAGTTGTTCCCGATGTTCCGTACAACATTTTCCAAACTACCTAACTCATTGGACAAACATTTTTCGAGCAACAGTTTTCTAAAGATAAGCTTAACATTTTTCTATAGGCCCCTTTTGAAAATTAAGGCTTGATATAAAATGGTGATCTGAAGATGCAAAATTGAAAAATCAATGTGACGATTATCTCACAGATGGCGAGTGGGTGAAAATGGTAATAACGTTTTGATATCTTTCAAATTGCATGAAATTTTATTTTATTACATCATCATTTTTGTAATTGCGGGTCTAAAAACTAGACGTCGCATGACCAACTTTAGCTTTGCTTTGATTCGCCAATGGCATTTTTGGTCATGAGGGACGTTTCTGAAAACTTTCAGCCAAATAAAAAAATACGAAAATTAATGGATTTGCGAATTCGTCTTGAATCGCTCATAAGTAACTCCTCCACAAATCGGAAAAGGTAATTTTCAATTTTGTAATTTTTCTCGGTCACTTGGCGCAGAATGACCCATACATAAGTATAGTTTCAAAAAAGACAAATCTGTGCACAACAAAAATGAGCTTCTTTATGTTAAATAACCGCTCAATTATTCATATTTTTGAGCAATTTTGGGACGACCTTCTAACAGCGATTTTAAGGAAATGGAGAAATAAAGTTCAAATCTTAAAGCTAAGCATAAATAAGACCCTATTTTCTCGAGGTTTTAGAAGAAAAATTATCAAAATATTGTTCCACGGTTAAGTTCGAGGAGGACAAAGGACAATTTTGAGGAAGGTACGAATCGGGTAGAGCATCTCCTTTACCAAGCTCATCCATTAATGAGAGATGGTGAGGGGTTTTTCCCCCTGCCACCACTGGCAAAAGGGATGATCGCCGATTTGCTCATGTACCTCCAATGTGCGGAAACAGTTCTATCGATTGTTCCACACTCAAGTCGCCATTTGACGTAAACATCTACCCCCTTCCTCAAAATTATGTACAATTTTTGTACAATTTTCACACTGCCGTACTATAACGGAGCTATCAACTCTATAATTTAATGTCCTCATCTATCGTATAAAATCTGCACTTCAAGTCTGATATTTGACGTTAAGTATCTTCGACTATGTACATCGTTAAATTCACGCATGAAGTAATAACACATGATTAGTTAAAGTAGATTATTTTCTATTTTTTATTGATTCTTCTAGGAACTCCCTGAAGGATCCTTCCATAAATCTGTTTTAAATTTTAAGCAAAATTTCAGAAATTATTTAGAATTCTTATTAAAATTCTTATTCATCATCATAGAATTCTTCTCAGAACTCTCGTTAAAATGCACTCTCGATTATATTGGAATTATTGTCAAAATTGTTTCGGAGCTGAATTTTGCGTCTCTAATAATTAAAACAATAATCAAAAGCGACGCTCGTAACTATACAGGTAAACCTGGCTTAAGATTTAAGCGGAGATGAAGAAATCGGTTCTCAGAGCACTTAATTTTACATTAGACTTTCGTAGTCTGTACTTTGGTATTCTTCTCTGATATATCTTGGTGTCATCACTAGAATCCTTTCAAATTTACTTTGGATTTTTTAAAGTTCTTAATCATCCTTGAAATACTGTTGAAAATTTATCACAGATAAATACCTTTGGAAAGTTTCCAAGGTTTACAGCTTATTTTCTGGGAAAGGAGGTATATTTTCTCCAATTTTTAATTTTTTAAGCATTTCCCAATAGTTTTCCTGGTGCTCTAAAGTTTTGCGGTTTACTGGTCACTCTGGTTAAAATTTTCAATTTTCAACAGATATGTATATTTTGTTAAAACTACTGTAGACTTTCTTAGTGCCAAGCAGGCATGGAAAATCATTTGTATTCATTTCATACATTCATTTACATTCATTTGCCTCTAACTTTTTTCATCAACAGCATTCCGCAAAATGATGTATAGAGCTTTTGTAGGTTTTGTTATTAGCTACAACTTTTGATTATTACTCAAATCTGTGTCTTTTAGGCATCACGAACTAGAGCGGGCAGAACTTGTTACTGTTTTTCAGTGAATGTAAAATACATTCACTAAAAAACAGTAGTGGCTTCTGTTCGCTCTGGTTCGTCGTGCATAAGAGATACGAATTTAAGTTACTAACAAAAGTTGTAGGTAATAACAAAACCTACAAAAGCTCTATACATCAATTTGCGGAATGCTGTTCATGAAAAAAGTTAAAGGCAAATGAATGTAAATGAATGCACGAAATGAATGCAAATGATTTTCCATGCCTGGTGCCAAGTACTAAATTTCCACATTTTGTTGATATTTTTAAATTTCACTCTATTTTAGTAGTGAAAAAGTGACTTTAAGGACTTTTTTTTAAAAGGAATTAGTGACTTTAGTGACTTTAGTGACTTTTTGGTGTTAAAAGTGACTTTTTAGTGACTGGCTTCAAAATAGTGACCAAGTCACTAAAAAGGGACCTGTTACCAGCCCTGATAGCTAACTTCTGTAGCCTTTGTGGGTTATGTAGAATATTATGATCCATTAGCAAAGTGTGCTCTTCACACATTCCAAGAATTGGTAATAATTTGGTGGGTAAATCGATGTATAATTGAACTTATGGGTATAATAATGGTAATTTATAACTTTTCAAGGCATCATTTTTGCACAGTTTGGAGTTTTTTTTTTCAATTTAGACTTACCAGCTCTGCCCCAATAAACGATCAAACAACTCAAATAAGAATGCATATGTGCAAAATAGAAAACTATTAACACATCTCAAAATTCCACGCATGGAAGAAACTTTACTTGCTACCTTTGTTTATGTGATAATCCCAAGATAAGGTAGAATCTTGATAGATTCCCAGATATTTGTAGGAGTTGACTTTCTAGATAATGTCAGCGTTTATAACTAAAATTGGAGCTTATGGAAGAATTCTTCTTGGTGATCGAAAGATCGTATACTTTGTTTTTTTGCAAGTTTAATAATGACCTCTAATTAAAGTTGCAAAAAACAAAGTATACGGTATTTCGATCACCAAGAAGAATTCTTCCATAAGCTCCAATTTTAGTTATAAACGCTGACATTATCTAGAAAGTCTGAGAATTTATTATATTTATTTTTTAATTAAAGCTCATAAAATCCAATCTTTTGGAGAATTCAAAACCATGCACACTTGAAAATTGACAAAAATCGTAGAACATCAACATTTGGTCTTCTTGTTAACAAGCTGTTTTATGTACTGTTTGCATAGATATCGATTTAAACGGTCTCAAATATTATTTCCTGTGTAGAAATTACATAAAATCTTGTACATGGAAAAAGTTCAAAAAATGGTCGAAATGTTTTTGTTCATCGATTTTTGGCCATTTTCAAGTGTCCACAGGCAGTGTTCACTCGGCTGTCGACAAAAGCAGGCCTTTCTCGATGTGTGCCACGCGATCGTCTGTTTTCTCGGCTGCAACCATTGTGTGGTCCTCCTCATTGTTCTTCATCAGCAGTTCTTTCGGTCGATGTGTCGTCGACTTTGGAAAGCAACCGTTTCGTGATGAGTGTGTGAGTGCTGACCTCCTTTTGCCTCCATTGCGCAAAGGAAACGCTCTGACCCCCGTTGGCGTAACTGCCATACAATGAAACCACTGAAAGCGGCTCCCGTTCTGATGGAGGAGGCTTTTTGGATAGCGGAAGATAAAGTATTTATTGTGTTGTACCTTTTGACTATAGTTTTAAGATATATTGTGTAGTGACCAAGAATCCTCGGCTCTGTAAAGTTAATTCGTGTCAGTCTTATCAAATTAATTAATTAACAACAAGTGTCCACAGTTTAAATATCCCAAAATTTTGCATTTTTTATGGGCTTTAAAAAAAATTAGATTTTCTGTTTGAGACATTTCAGTTTTTAACACCTTTTACTCAAAATAAAATACAACAAACAAATACAATTTATTGAAAAAAGGCATAGATGCCATTTTGAAAAAAAAAACAACATCACAAAACAAAAATGGCCGAATTTTTTTCCCTGAATTTGTGCTACCGACGCCATGGGGGCAGCTCCCACACCTGTATCCTACTTATCGACCCATAAACTTATGGCGTGATCAGAGATTTTATCCCTAAAAAATCCCGATGACACCGACTGGGATTGAACCCAGACCCTTTGGATGGCCTAATTTTTGTAAAAATGTGAATGATTGCTCATAACACACATTTATGCAAAGTTTTATGCAAATCGGAGTATGTCGAATTTTTCCGATTCGTTGTTTGGCGTGGAACTGCTCGTGTTTGACATCAATAGTCAATTAGTCACACTATTTGTATGCTATTTCTGGTAGTCTAATGTTATTACCTGACCAAAGTGAACGAAAGCAATTGGGTGGCTACTTCAATCACTTTCTTCATTATTTAGTTATATATTTTTTTGAATTTATCTCCGTAACTCGATTCTTTCGATATTGAACTCCGGAGATTTGATTGTATCTCAAATTCTCAACTTTTTACTTTAACTCAACTGCAACCTTGAATTTTATAACTTCAAATCCACCTAAACAAACACAGCTAATTTATTAGTTGCATAACTTACTTCATTTGGGATTTCATTCTCGCAAACCACATCGATTTCCTTATGTGAACATCACAACAGGTGATAACCATGCTAAATGGCTTCACAACTATTAGCCGGGTAATTTGCGTTCGAAGCTACCGCACCCGCACCGAACAGAAGATCTCCGACAGATTGGTGGGTGTGCCGTCACTGTAGCTCTTTCTTCAGCTGGACTTATCTTATGAAACTTGGATACTTTTCGCTTCTCGGTTGATTGAACCTGTACGCGACCCTGACTGCTGCATTACAGCCAGCCAGCGTTAGAGGAAAGCTTCCAATTAACGCTCGGATGCAATCTTTCAAGTACGGGCCTACACACAGCTGCCGCGGTTAGAACCGAGGGTTTTTCTCGATTCAATTCAAATTTCAACACACATTTGTGCATCTTGGCAGTTCAGCAAATGGCACTGGTGATTCATGATGTTGCGATTGAGACGGACGACGACTTGCAATTGTACGCTTGTTGGTAAAAGGCAAATGAGCGCGACGAATAACGACGCGTGATTTATGTATCGAACAAATTCGTTACTCGTGTAAATTTGCTACATGGCGTCTGACGGGCAATTTACGAGCATCGTAATTATTGCAATATAATCATAATTACGGGTTGAAATCATAAAACTGTATGCAAACAAAATGAAAATTATTGCCGGCTGTACGTAATGCTAGTCGGTTGGTGCGGGATGTATATAATTGCACGGAGTTTATTTGAAACTACATTAGTTCATCCAGGATGTGACGTCTACGATCACCAGTCGTAAGTCATCCATCTAGTTAAAAATCAATTAACCTTCACCTTTTTAATTACACCTACATTCCCCGGAGTTATTTGAATGAAAGAATTTCATTACTATTCTGGAGTGCTTTCTAGCAACGCGAATTCGTGACTGAGCTAGCGTTTTACGACTCACAGATTTATCAGAAACGTTTCGAAGCCAGCTGCCATCTTTACGACGACAGTTCATCAACGTGTGACGTGACGCGTTCGGGGTCAATCGAGCGAAGTCCTAATGAGATCATGAAACCACACGCACGCCTCTCGTTTGCCCCCGTTGATGTCTCCGGTGGACTCATCAAGCGACGAACCTCCGCCTGGTGAGCGAGCGAACGCGTGTTGACCGATGAGGTCAGAGCACTTCTTCCGAAGGTCCGTTCTATTTAGCGCGTATTGTGATGCAATCCACCAACTAGCGCATATGGTTACCCGTTAAAATGCTCTCTCTCCAGTTCGTGCATAATTTATTTCGAAACAGTTAGAAGAACACATATGGAGATGCTCAAATATGCTCGAAGGCTCCCGTTTTAGGCACCGTCGTCGCGGCGGTCGATCGATGGGTGCTTGTTCTGCATCAACTAAAAAGCAATCATCAGTAACAACCAGTAAATCATGACTCGGCGAGCGGTCATCCGAAGTTGAAAATTGGACGTGCGAAGGCCGCACACACTAAACTTTTTGACGCCTCCGCATAAAACCGAATTATTACGATCTGTCTAGCGATTGAGACGAGAAGCAATTTGATACGCTTACTAATTAAAACATTTCATCTGCCGGAGAAGATTGTAAGACATGTATGTCCAGGAGGTCTCGGTTTTACACGGTTGGTTGGAATAGGCGCATCGCAAATCAGCTGGAAAAGCAGTGAAGATGGCCGCGTGGGAACCGTCTGCTATAAACACTTCCATTATTGGCCCTATTATGAGTGGCAAATCATCTTTATTAACATCAGACCAAGATTTACGGTGGCATGGTGCAGCATATGGTATGGCAGGCTGAATGGTGAATGGTGCCCCACAGCATCATAAAACGGTTGATTTTATATTGCCTACCTACCATACTAGTAAACCACCCGCATAGGTTAATCGATTGGAGGGTGTGACGAAAAAGGTCACTCTGCTGTGAAGTTGCACCTAGATGGGTTTTCTACCGTTACCGAAGTGACGACGATCGAACGAGCGCGTACAGTGGTTTAGCACCTGAAGCATTTAAGTGTTTCTGGTTTTGTTTGCGGAGGTTGTGGTTTATTCTCGGTGATCGATATTCCTTCTGGCGTTGGATCCGAAGGAGATTTATATCGGTAAACGATGGAAACGAGTTGCTCAAGTTATTTGACAACAGTTTGGATGACAATGTCTAAAGAAGTGATGGCGAGTTTGGTTAGAAACTACATGCATCATTACACGGACAAGATCGAGAGCTGGAGTCGGAATGGGAATCGCTGGTGACATTTCCCCAACGAGTAGAAGTCTGCCAAAACAATGTTCGGTGTTCTCGGCAGAAGCAGCGGCTATTCTTCATGCCGTCACGGTTCCTGTTGATCGCCCAATCCTGATCCTGTCGGACTTCCACAGTGTTATTCATGCTTGTGTTTCAAAAAACTTCTTAGAATTTGTATGATATTTCCTAAATTACAAGAAGTTATCTAAATAAACCGTTTAAAATAGGTACAACAAGGAACTTATGTAGTCTATGAAGTTCAAAAATGGTAAAAGTTATGGAAAATCAGATTGTCGGGAATCTGCCAAAAGTTTCTGTAATAAGAAACAAATCTAGCTCCGTTTGTCTGGAGGTTAGAATCAATTGATATTTTTTTTTCTTGGATTTGTTTTCCGTCGATCTTGTTTTCCGTGCTGAGCACCAATGCTACCGACGCCAGGGAGACAGCTCCCACACCTGGACCCTACCTATCGACTCATCAACTCATGAACCGGGGGCCAACGGCTTCACTTCCCTTCCGAAGGAAGGCGTGATCAGAGATGTTATGCCTCAGAACATCCCGGCGGCGCCGACAGGGATTGCACCCAGGCCTGCTAGGGTGGGAGGTAATCACGCTTGCCTACATCACCAGTGCCGCTATCAATTGAATTATTTCAAGCGTTTCTCAATTTAAGATGATCCATGGTTTCGTAAATAAATCATCGATTGGAATGAGGTACAGTTGATAGTGGATTGATGCTATATTCATCAGTGGCGACGCGTAACTATTTTAGATACCCGTTCAACATGTTTAATAAAACAAAATTAGGGGAAGTGGCTCTAATGTTGGTCTACGGATCTAAGATTGGGCCCATCGCTAAAAATCTGCTATTTATCTATTTTATCTAGCTAAATGCGTCATTGGGGCGGTACTAATGGATATTTTTGGTCGCTATTGAAAATTTATTCGAATTCTGAATTCATGTATGGGCCCAAATTAGGGGCATTTAGGCCGACATTACATCCATTTCCCTTATCTATTTATAATAAATTTCAAGCTACAAGTATTCCTTCCTCCTTAACTGAATATTGAAGTGATTATGTGTAGAGTTATATAGGATACCGAGCTACGGAAGTAAATTTTGGAAATTTTGTGTGAGAAAAATAGTTGAAGTAGCTTGGATTTCTATCGTGTCAAGGAGAATATCGAGTTCTGGAGAGATCGGCTAATGGACATAGTATTTTTTGTAAAGATTTCTCTGCAATCTCACGTTTGAGTAAAACGTAAAACTTTCTCTGCAATCTCACGTCTGAAATATTGAAAATGAAATAGTCATCTTCATGCGAACAGGGTGAACAGGCGAACAAGATGTCACTTATTTTCATGTTTGTTAAAAATTTACAATTGAATAATTTTCAAATTCACTGCACTGGACAAAACTGTTGTTTCAATGTGCCAATGTTTTTCTTATTAACTGAAAATAAATCGACCTCAAATATTGAATTTATTTAAACAAATATTATCCCTCTATAACTATTAAAAACAAACTCATTATCTAAACATTACTCAAACATGCCGGGATGCTAGGAGAGCTCCTCAAGGATGCCAAGGATAACGGTCTCCATACGGAGTTGGTTTCCTTGGACATTGCGAAAGCCTTCAACCATACATGGACGCCCGCGGTACTGAAGCAACTCGTCAGCTGGGGCCTTAGCGGCCATATCATCCATTTCGTCCAAAATTTCCTGACTGGCAGATCCTTCCGAGTCTCGGTAGGTAATCGCTCAGTGGTTCAGTGATCGCTGTCACCTTGTTCCTGGTAGCCATGAACAGTGTCTTCGAGCGATTACCAGCGAACATCTACATTTACGTGTACGCAGACGACGTGCTAATCGTAGCCACAGGTTAAACTCCGGGACGAACGAGGATTAGAGCCCAAGCAGGGGTTTCCGCCGTAGCCAGATGGACCGCTTCGAAAGGTTTTCAGCTGTCTGCTGGAAAGAGCGCTAGGTGCCACCTTTGCCAGTACCGACATCGGGTCTGCGGAGCTTCCATAAAGATCGGTAATCAAGCTATCCCATTGAAGAAAACTGTGAAACTGATGGGGGTTGTCATTGACCGGTCGCTGAGTTTTGACCAGCACCTTCAAGGGTTCAAGGCTAGCGGTCACAGCAGGATCAACCTCATCCGCACAATCTCCCGTCCCCACCGGTCCAACAAGAGAGAAGTACGTCACCGTGTTGCCCGGGTCATCGTAGACAGCCGGCTGATGTATGGACTCGAACTGACCTGCATCGCCACCGACAAGGCAATACAAATACTCGCTCCGGTGTACAATAGCTGCACGCGCATCATCTCCGGTCTCCTACCCTCGACGCCAGCTGATGCCAGCTGTGTCGAAGCCGGCACTGTCCCTTTCCGGTACCGCATCTACGCAGCCATTGCCAACAAAGCCGCTGCATTTTCAGCAAATACCGCCGGAAACGACAGAATCTGCCTCCTCAAAGAGGGGGACAGATTTCTCCGGACAATCGCCAACGCAGAGCTCCCGCCTTAGTGGCCAAGATTCACTGGTACGGAGATAAGAGTTGGCAATCTCCCGCACCAAACATCGACAGCCGGATAAAGGAGACGTTCAGAGCCGGGGACAATTCCGTAGCCCTTAGTAGATCGGTTGCAGAGCTGACCGGATTGTACCCAAACTACATGCATCATTACACGGACAAGATCGAGATCTGGAGTCGGAATGGGAATCGCTGGTGACATTTCCCCAACGAGTAGAAGTCAAAAAACAAACAATGTTCGGTGTTCTCGGCAGAAGCAGCGGCTATTCTTCATGCCGTCACGGTTCCTGCGGATCGCTCAATCCTGATCCTGTCGGACTCCCACAGTGTTATTCAGGCCTTTTGAGTGTGTTGATTTATTTCCTTTTAATTCCGTTATAATTGCTTATCTTTTGGCAGATACGCGTATTTTGTCTACTACTTGCGGACTTCATTAAAGCTAAGTGGTGTTGCGTACTTGGCACTGATGGCACAAATAGTTGACGAAATACGCGTATCTGCAGTGAGTCACTTTTTAGTGACTTGGTCACTTTTTTCAAGCCAGTCACTAAAAAGTCTATTTTTTAAGGTCAAGTCACTAAAGTCACTTTTTCTTGTAATCAGTCACTTTTTTCAACTTTTTTAGCTTGAATTTATTTCAATATTCATCATTCTTTGCTTTGTGACGTTTAATCTTACAGGGTGTCTACTCAATTTTCGAAATCAAATTTCTTGAGTTTTCCAGTTTTTTTTTCAGAACTTTTAACGGATAAATTCAAGGCTATTTTTAAAATGCATTCAAAATATGCTTTTTCTGGAAGATCTAAAACAACAGTAATTAACCAAAACGTTTTTAAGACATGGCAATCCGTTTTGAAGAAACAACATTACATTGGATTTGATTACATGGAATGTGGAAATTTAGCACTTACTTCATTTCTCACTTTAATAAATTAAAAAAAAACCAACTTAATTTGAATAAATCCAAGATCTAAATATATTCAAAGTTTTGTAGTTTCGTATTCCATGTGCAAGTTCAAGATATTGAAAGTTTTTTAAAGTGCCTGAATTAAGGAAAACATTAAATGATTTATTTCAAGTTCGTAATAAACTTTATGAAAGATTAGAGACCTTCATTGCAGTCCCATTAACTCCACAACAATTGTAAGGACTTTGAAGAAGTTTTGAGGAATAAAAGGAAATGCTGTGAATTTTAGTAAAGCTCCATAAACAAACAACCATAACATAATGTAAGTTAACACACTGAAATTATGAGGAGCTTACTGGAAGCTTTAAGATCCTCAAATCGGTTCTTTTAACATCCGAAAATTTTCAGGAACTTTTATGAAGCTCATAGAATTTCAGAGCACATCACAGGTTTTAAGCGACCTTGAGAAATATAGAAACCTTGAGGGGTATTGTGCAATTTGTTTAGAAGTCTTAAGCATCTCAGAAAAGCTAGATCTAGAGATCTTTGGGGGATTTCAGATCTTAAGAGCAGTTCCCATGACTTTATGGAGCAGTTTAAATATTTATAATAAAAATAAATAAATATAAATTTATTTTTGCCTTAAGGTGATAATCTAAGGAAGCCTTCGCGTGAAACTTCAAAGGCACAAATGTCAGATTCCACAAAACATACAAATTTGAAATTGCTACTCTCTGTTTGTAGTAGCACAGCAAACAAGGAGTAACAATTTCAGATTTGTATGTTTTGTGGAAGCTGAAATTTGTGCCTTTAAAGTTTCACGCTAAGGCTTCCTTAGAGTATCACATTAAGATGTTTCGAGAAATTCAGGGATGTATAGAATTTATGAAAACTTCTGAAATATTTCAGGAACTTCACAGAAGTCCAAAGAAGTTCAGGGAAATTTACCTTCAATAGAATTGAGAGCTTTAGGTAAGCTTCGAGAACATCAAGACAGATCGGAGATTCAAAGGGCAGTTCAAATTATTTCAAAAAACTTGTAGAAACCTTACGGAAGTTCCGGAAACTTCAGCAAAGCTCCGATAGAGTTTCTGGAACGTGATAAAAAATAAAATGAATATCCGGAAAACGTGAGAGTATTTTATGGGTGTTATATCATGGAGATATCAAGAACTTTAAAAAGTATGAAAATTTAGCTAAGTTGATTAGAAAATATTAACGAAGTTCCATTAATCTAAAAAAAAAATGCGATATCTTCAAGAAACTCCAGAGAACGTAGAATTTAGATAGTTTCATTCAGTTTCAGCGAAGTTCCGAGTACTTCGAGGACGATCAGAAAGCTTCAGAATAAACCCATTATCTTAAGCAAATTATAAGGTATTCTGTGGAATTATGAGGTATTCCAAGAATTCTAAGATTCATCCAAAAACGTCAGGGAACTATGAATATATATCAGAAAATTTGCCGGATTATTAAACAAATTTAGAGAACTTCAGGTAAGCATAGTTCAGGGAAAATAAGTGAGTGTTTTTAATGGTTAGAATACTTCAGGAAAGTTGTAGAAACTTCAAGGTACATCGCTTAATTTCAGTAAAATTGCAGGTTCTTAAAATATACTGATCAATTCAGTACAGAGAACTTAAAAGAAATGCAATAATCGTTAAGGTAGTTTTAATAACACCAGGAAAGTCTAGACTATTGAAGGAGTTTTAATTAGTGTCGATAATTCAATGAAAGTTTCAGGAATGTCAGACAAAATCATGAGAACTTAAGTGAAAATCATAAAACTATATTAATTATTTCGTTCTAATTCCATGAAAACTGCGAAAGTACAAAAATTCCAGAAATTTTGAAAAACTTCGAAAACTTCACAGAAGGACAGTGGTCTTCAGAAACATTTCGAGACCTGCATAGAAATCTATGGAGCTTAAGAGGAGATCCGCGAACTTCAGGAATTTTTATGAACATTAGCAAAATGCGGGAGCATTTGAAAGAAGTTTTGTAAGCTCCGAAAATTGGAGGGATTTCGGGGAGAGGTCAGTCATTAGTTTCAGAAAATTAGTTGGAAATTTAAAGCAGTTCCCATATTTTCATATAACTTCAGAGACGTTAAAAAATTAATTGAGATCTTCGCATAAGTTCAGAAGTTCACTGAAGCTTAAACATTTTAAGGACGGTACAATTAAATTCAGCGCAGTACAACAAGCTTCATGAGAACTGCAAACACGTTAGAGCCGTTGTGGGAATTTCAGAATAGAACAGAGAACCTCAGAGCAGTTCCGTTATCATAAGAGAAGTCACATAAAGTTTAAAGAATTTAGAGAACTTCAGCGAATTGATAAACATTTAGAAGAGATTCATGATCGTTAGAGAAATTAAGGAAAAAAATTTGATGAGTAGTATTATGAGCATCAGGCTAATTTCTCAAACTACAAAAGAACTTCAAAGCAGATTCATTAACTTCAGGAAAAATTTGGAAAGTTCTCAGAATAGTCCATTCCGTATTCAATGGAAATGTCGATGAAGCTTTCCTCCGAATTCAATTTTCTTTTCCACAATAAGACACACATTTGGAAAGATTATCGGAATATTCATTGAATTCATTTCAGATTTCCTTTTGAATATCACACTTTCCCTTGGAATTCTACTCACATTGAAAGTCTCCTAAGAATTCATTGGCATTTCTACTCACAAATTCCTTAGATTTCGCCTCATAATTTGTTTGACAATTGAATTGACTGAATTCCTTTGAAGATGTCCTGGAGTTATTCTCAAATTTAATTGCAACCCTCCTTTGAGTATTTTCAAAAATATTCCAAGGACTTATGCTCCGGATTCGTTTTCTCCCATTAACTTTATGAAATGATCCTCAGAATGTCCTTGAAATTTTCCACTAAAATTCACAGGGTTTGTGCTCATCAGAAATTCCTAAGAGTTTTCCATGGAATCCACTTTTAATTCAATTCAGGGTCACGTTTTAGTCACTATTTTTACATCTCTAAGTCACTATTTAGTCACTTATTTCTTCAACATGGTCACCAAAATCACTATTTTTGACAGCAGTGATGTAGCCATCAGTCCTGTATCTGTCAAAAGATAATCAATTTTAACGGAATTAAAAGGAAATAAATCAACACACTCAAAAAGCTCTTCATAAATAAGAATATCAAAATACAACATGGTTTACAAAAAATTTAATATCTCGATTACTTTTTCGAAGGGACGTATCGGCTTTTTTAAACCATGCGTGTTTGGCGTAACTGGTAGCTCGCCCACGAATACTAACACCACTATCAGATAGGGGAAAAGTATGCGTGGGCGAGCTACCAGTTTGCGCCATATCGACGGTCAACTGCATTGTTTACAAAAGCTGATACGTCCCTTCGAAAAAGTAATTGAGATTTGATATCATTTTGATATCCGATTTTGCTCGGGAACCAACCAACCTAACACATAATTGTTTTTATTTCCATAAGACTGACGAACTTAAACTTCCTTTATGGTTTCATTATACCTACGTATAAAACACATTTTTTTCTATGTTAGCTGTGTCGTCAATGTTCCACTTATTCTCTTCTTAATTAGCAGAACTCACTCATCGATCATTATTAAGATTGATGGATACGTCGTGTGAATGATAAATTGGCGGCTTAAATTGGAATTCCTATTGACGTCATTATTCGTTATCCCGTCGCAGCCCTTTTTTTGGCTGCAAATTTTACGCAGTTACGTCAATTTCAATTTCAGCTTCCATCCGTTACGGTAGCACTCAGTAATCTTACAACTCAAACAACACGTGCCATTACAAGTGACATAAATAAAACATAATTCGCACCATCGTTCACGCCACGGTTGACCATCATAATCGTTTGAGGCAGCAGTCACGTGTTGCTGTCTGATAATGGTTTCCTTCATCTTTCACTCTCGACTCAACCGAACTGGAAAGTGGAAGGCTACTCAAGTCAGTGGCGGTGGTCCATAAATTAGTTTGAACGACTCCCTATAAAAATCACTTTTTTTCGGTTGCTGTTTATGAAGCCTTCAACAGTCCAGCGGTTTCCACTGACTGGATACAGCTGAGCATTTAACCGTCAAGAGAAATTTGAATAAATTTTCCACCTGGGTGACTTACCTGATGCAATTCTCCGGGTCCCCTTCGCAGTCCGTGTTGCAGCGGAACCGTTCCCAAGAAAGCCAACCCATCGGCGGTGTCCGTGCGAGGCCATTCTCGAGGCTGGAAATTTCCGCTGGCAGGAGGAACACGGCTAGCACTATCGATACTATCACAGCTTGGAAAATGCAAATAGTCTGCAGGGGTGCGTTACTGCTTCGGGTTGGGCGGGTGGACTGTGTCCCACCCTTCGACTGCCTTTGCAATATCATTTTGTTGCGGGTGGTGGGGAGTGAGGTGCTGTGGATGATAGAAACAGAATTGGAATATTTAGTGAAAATGTCGTAAGGCTGAAGAAATATGAAATAAATAGTCGTGACATTTCCTGAAATAAATGTAATAAAATATGAAGTAATAAAAATGTAGACATTCCTACACAAACACAATAAACGTAGCATCTTATTATTCCCGTGCTTGCCTTTTAACAGTTCGCTGTCAAATTTATAACCTACACACGTTAGCGCATGCCTTGGCGCCCTCGCGATAACAACCCACGCTTCACCCTGTGTATAATAAAGAGCTCTTAGCAGCGAGCCACGATTATAATCAAGATTAGATCGCTGATAATCACTATTGTTACACTCTCCAACTAACACCGGCCTTTCTACTGTGGAAAGGCTCTTACCCGCAGCGCAGTCTCTCGAACGTGACAGACAAAACCAACCTGGTTACGTTCCGACACGGTCAGTTCGGTCTCCACTGCGTGATGTTAACAATTTCATACATTCAACTCTATTTTGACAGTTTCGCCATCGCAAACTACTGTGAATAGAAATTATGCAATCCTATGCAGGTCTTGGGTTCCCAAAAAAATTAAGCTATTCAAATTTACAAATATTCCCCGTTAGCTTGTCGCTGGCTTGTCGGCTTCCTTCTATCTCTCCATCAAAGCACAAATTGAATTAATAACAACAATGACGAATTTTGCCCCATGCTCCATTGAGCAATAAAACTCTATGACATTGCAACTTTGGAGACGGCGGAAAGTCGGGTGTCTCCCAGGCAGGGGATGATATGCAAACTATGCCCCCCCGCAGATAATAGCCCAATAAACATTGCAAGCATAGTTTGGCATAGTATGTTTCAGATTGGGCTACTGCGGCGTCGTCGTTGCCGCGTGCCACCACCGAAACCAACTGATCCGGACCCGGTGCTAATTTGAATACAATGGAAATTTTTAGAAAAGTCAGCTCCACCCGGGAGGAGGGTGTTACAAAGTTTTCCCACACAGTCACTTTGGCGTTGGTAAACATCAAACATCAAACATCCAAGGGACCGTAAATCTGCGGTTTAGGTACGCGTTTGTGTTAATTAGAAGAAAAAAAGGTGCCGTCACTTAAGTGCATCACTGGTTGCCGTTAGGGTGTGCATTTATATTGACAGCAATTAATTTGCTTTGTTTGATTTTTATGAGCTGTCGAAGAGTTTGTTTTTCTTATCGCCATGCAGTTTGGAACGATCGCTAAATGACCACATATATGTTTGTTTTTCACTTGACGTGTGGCATTGGTTGATGCTTATTGAATTGGTGGTTATCGGTGTTGGAAGTGAATTGAAATGAATGTACTAATCAGAACCAAGTTTCAATTTGAGATAAATTTTTTAAAAAATTCTACAAATGTTTGTTATTTTTGCCCATAATGCATAATTCTGTGTCTTAACAATCTCATTGAAGGTAACCAAACTTTTCCTTATTTGAAGATTGCCAACACTAGTGTGCACAGGAATCTTGTTAAGGGGGTGTAATTTTTTTTCTATGGTGCATTTAATCTGGGGATGGGGAGTACTCCAAAGTGCGTGGGAGATGGTGCTGTCCACCCACCACTGTTTCCCTACGATTTAATTTAACTAATTTTATTTCTTTTTTGCTCCGGTGGTGGTTCATCTTCTTCAATGTAAACTGTTTTCAGACAGCCAATGGAAATTGGCAATTTAATCCCATCGATGATGTCGATGATGAACCGTCCCAAAGTACCGCCAGTAATGCCGAACATTCAACATGTTTTAAAGATGATATAAAGGACAAACCCGCATTTATTGCAACGCACATAAACAGCTGTAACTTTTTAACCACGTTAACAAATGACTTGAAATTTTCAGAGAAGATTCTTAGACGCTTTTTTAGTAAGATAACAATAGACCACGGTACAATGGCAACCTAATACCCACACAAAAAAGCTGTCTTTAAGCTTTGTACAGTTGCGAAAAAATACATCCTCAGAATTCCTTGAGGTTCTTTTCGAAATTTTTAGAACTCTATGAGCTCTTTTGAAATTCTTCTCAGAAGTTCTCTGGAATTATTTTTAGAACTCTTCTTGACGATTACTCAGAACACCTTGGAACTTAAATTCCCTTAGAGTTTCAGAAGAATTTCCTCCAAAAAATTATTCCCGGAATGAGCCAGAAACTACCGGTACTCTCTTGAAATTTTCCTCAAAATCCCTTTGGAATTTCGCTCAAAATTAAATTTTAACGGTATGCTTTTCGGAATTATCTTGGAATCATCTGCAGGATTCACTAGAAATTATATGCAGAATTTTTTTGGAATGCTCCCCAGAAATCCTTTGGTACTGTCCTCAGAATTCAATATCCTTGAGGTTCTTCTCGGATTTTTTTAAAACTCTCCTAACAGCTCTTTTGAAATTCTTCTCAGAAAGTCCACTGGAATTATATTTAGAGCTCGTTATGATTTTTTATCAGAACACATTGGAACTGAATGAGCTAGAAATTATCCTCGGAATTCGCTTGAAATTTTGATTAAAATTCCTTTGGAGTTTCACTCAAAATTTGATTTTCTCGGTATTCTTTTTGAAATTATCTTGGAACTATCTGTAAGATGCACTAGAAATTATCCACAGGATTTTTTTTAATTATCCCCAGAGATATTTGGGAACTGTCATAAGAATTGAATATCCTTCAGGTTCTTCTCGGAATATTTTGGACCTTTTTTTTCGCAACACCTTGAAACTGAAATTCCCCTAAAGTTTCAGAAAAATTTCTTCTGCATTCTCCAGAAATTCTTCCCAGAATGAGCTTGAAATTATCCTAGGAATTCCCTTGAAATTGTTCACAACATCCCTTTGGAATTTCATTCAAAATTTGATTCTCTCGATATTCTTTTCGAAATTATCTTGGAACTATCTGCACGATTCACTAGTAATTATTCGCAGAATTTTCATGGAATCATCCCCAAAAATCTTTTCTTTTATAATTGTCCTCAGAATCCAATAGCCTTGAGGTTCTCCTCGGAAGTCAAGTTTAAGTTGCCCGCCCATTCACCAAAACGTTGTAGTTTTTCTACCAGAAATGTTCGATTAAGCTTGCCCTTTCCATTCACCAGAACTGTGCAATTTTGACATCAGGAATTTTCAATTCAGCTTGCCTCTCCATGTAGCAGATTGTTGCAAATTTTACACCAGAAAATTTAAATTGATCAGAACGATGCAAATTTTCCACCGTTAATGTTCAATAAAAATTGCTTCTCCAATCTTCTGATTAGTGCAGATTCCCTTTTTTTCCATTTTCCACCAGACATTTTCAATATAGCTTGCTTCTCCCATCATCAGAATGTTGCAGGTTTTCCACCAAATAAAGCTTGCACCTACTTTCATATTTTTCATCATACATTTTCAGTAAAGCAGCTTCCCTCCAATAATCAGAATGGTGCAATTTTTACACCAGAAATTATTATTAAAGTTTGTTTCTCTATTCAGCAGAAGCAGTGTTGGAAAAGTTCGCGATATTTCACGAAGTTCACCAAGGGAAAAGTTCACGAGTCATAGTGAGTTTACGCGAACTTTTCCATCACTGAGCAGAAGGATGCAAATTTAAGACCAAAAAGCTTGCCCATCCGTTCCCTAGAACGGTGCAGATTTTCCACCAGAAATTTTCCATATAGCTTAACTTTAGATAAAGCTTGTGCCTTCATTTGCCAGACCAGTGCAAGTTTTCCACCAGAAATTTTCCGTTCATTTCATTTATCAGAGCGATGCCAATTTTTCACCAGAAATTTTCAATAAAGCATGCTCCTTCATTCACCAGAACGGTGTGTGTGTACAAGCTAACCCCCACTGTCCGCCAGTGTTATTATGGAAGAAAACTGATTTTTACTATCCTTAAGTTAAAGCAGGTTTTGTCCGGGAGTTATTAGGTGTTAGCTCTATTGTGACCCATTTCAGAATGCCTGGTAATTCACGACCACTCCGAGGTCACTTTTACTTACAAAAGCCCCGCATGTTCACTTGTTCATCAAATGGATAATGGTATCATAAACACACTTCCAGATTCAAAAAATAAAGGGTGTCCACGATGAAATTGCCACACTATGAAATTGCTCTAACTTTTTAACCGTTGGGTAGAATTTAATGAAAATTTGGGTGGATTTAGTTCATAGTGCATTATTTACATCCTGCAAGTTTTAAAGTCCTGTGATCAAAACTCGCGGAAATGGAGTCGAAAGAACAGCTCGTGCGTGATAAAATCTTGCGCATTCATCACGAGAACAAGGATCTCTCGCTTCGTTCCATCGCTAAAACGTTAGGAATCGCGAATTCCACGATGTCGCGAGTGATTAAGCGGTTCGAGGAACGGTTAACCACCGATCGGAAGCCCAGAAGTGAAGGAAAAAGTATTCCGTACAACACCAAAAATCACAACCGCGTAGTTGGGGCCTTCAACCGAAATCCGAACGCCTCCGTTAGGGATGTGGCTAAGAAGCTGCACCTAAGCCGAAGTTTTGTCCAGAAGGCCAAAACTAAGACTGGGCTTCGAACGTTCAAGGTACAAAAGGCCCCTAATCGCGACGAGAAGCAGAACAAGTCCGCCAAAACCCGTGCCAGGAAGTTGTACCTCAACATGCTGACGAAAGTTGAATGCTGCATCATGGACGACGAAACATATGTGAAGGCCGACTTCAAACAGATCCCCGGCAACCTGTTTTTCACGGCCAAGGATAAGTTCAGCGTTCCGGAGCATGTCCGCACTCAGAAGATGTCCAAATTTGCGAAGAAATTCCTGGTTTGGCAAGCCATCTGCACGTGCAGGAAGCCGAGTGAACCTTTCGTGACCCAGGACACGATGAACGGACAGGTGTACATTAAAGAGTGCCTCCAGAAGCGGCTGCTTCCTCTCCTGAAGGCCCACAACGTCCCAACAATCTTCTGGCCGGATTTGGCCTCATGCCACTACTCCAAGGACGTGCTGAAGTGGTATGCGGACAATAAGGTCAATTTCGTGCCGAAAATGTTCAACCCTCCCAACACTTCGGAGCTCCGCCCCATCGAGAAGTACTGGGCGATTATGAAGCAGCACCTTCTTAAACGACCTAAGGTAGTGAAGACAGTCGAGGAACTGAAGAAAGTATGGGTACATGCAAAAAACGGTTGATTCACAGGTTGTGCAGAATCTTATGGCCGGGGTTAAGGCCAAGGTGCGGGCATTTGCGTATGGACTGTAAATAAAATACGAGTAAAATGGTAAAATGAAGTTTAATAGTTATTTCTCAATCCCTGAAAATTTGATGGCAATGGGATGAAAACTCGAATTTTGCGAATCAATTTTGTGTGTGGCAATTTCATCGTGGACACCCTTTATTATTTTCAAATCTGGTACGTATACAGGTTTGAAATTTGTTCAACTGTATTAAGGGGAGGTTTACTTGGATTTTTTCAAAAAAATTGTTTTTTTTTTTTTATTTTTGGATAAAATGAAAGCTACAAGTGTGTAGAATATGTGGCCAAAAGGATTTTACGATCCGAAACATATTTAGCGAGTTATGGCGCTTTGAGTGAACCTTTGTCATGCGCGCTGAGGGACGCTACAAAAACTTTAAACACGTTTTTCTCGAAACCATATTTTTTATAACAACTTAGAGCATAGGGCTTGAACAAATGATCCGATTTACAATCGGAAAATTGCGCTTTGAAGGATACTATTTTTTGTATGATGATTTTTTAAAATGAAAAAAAAATAATTGTTAGTTACTATTTTTTAAGCAAGGTCAAAGTGAGAAAAAAAGGGGTAAAAAAAGCACTAAATTTTCAAAATAATTTGTTCAATTTTTGTCGGATTTCGGGAGTATAATAAAGTATATATATATAAATAAGCCATAGGGAATATTATCAACTTTAACCACAATAAAAAAAATTCATTTCAGTTCACCACCAGAGGGTGTGCACTCGAAGTTCTGCAGCAAAACCTGACTGACACTCCTCCACGCGAGCCGCCATTTTGAGCCGCTATTTTGAGCCGCCATTTTGTTTTTTTACCTTCAAAAAATTTCCAAGTATTCAGGAATAGTGGACAAATATAATTATCGAAACCGGAAGTTCGTATGTCTTTTCATTCTCCTGAAAAAAATTCCAAAGTTCAACTGTTTTTCAGCCAAATCCAAGTAAACCTCCCCTTAAATCGATTTGAATGGACATTTCTTACCAATTTTGTTTCGAATACCTCTTCATCTGCTGGCAGCCCTTACTGGCCCTTACGGCAATCAACGCGTCTGCCCGCAAAAGCAACAACGCCCAAATCTCAAAGCTCTCCGGACGTCCCCTCGAAAATGCAATCGAGAAATGTATAAGAACAATCTTCAACTGGAACGTACTCACCAAATCAATACATCCGGGAGCACATTCCCGATGCTGCTTCTCCATTCACCAGAGCGGTGCTTTAAAAAATTTTAGGGAAGTTTGTTTCACCATGCACCTTTGTGGTGCAATTTTCAGGCTTTGCCTCTTCATGCACCAGAATGCTGTAAATTTTCCACCATGAATTTTCAATGAAGCTTGCATTCATCAGATCGATGCAAATTATGCTCCAGAAAAATGATTAAACCTTGCTTCTACATTCACCACAGCGAACTTTCCACCAGAAATTTTCAGTTAAATGCGCACCTCCAAATTTTTAGCGTGATTCACTTTTTTCTTCCAATTTTCATTTTGATTAGTCCCTCCATGCACCACCTTGATGTTATTTTTACACCAGAAATATTCAATAAAAAGCTTTTTCTTCTATTTACCACAACGAAGGTGAATTTTTACAACCTTAAATTTACCCTCTTCTTTTAACCCTCCATGAACCTTGAAAAAAAAAAAAATTACACCATTGTGGTGCAATTTTTTTGTTAAAAAAATTTCATTGAAGTTTCATACACCTTAGTGGTGCAATTTTCAGGCACCATCTCAAAGGAATTGACACAATAAAAGGTTTTCAGTGCCCTTATTTTATGAAATGAAGTTATTTTACCTTCAAATCAAGTTATCAAGAAATCAAGTTATTTATATCATAATTTTGTAAATGTTGAAAAAAAATCTTATTTATAAAGGGGGGGGGGGGTAATTTCCCCCACCTTGCCCTACCTTGCCCCACCTTGTGCAGGCCAGTGATTGCCAATTTGGAGAACAAGAACATAGGAAAAATGTGAAGATCACTTGAAGTTCTACTTGAGAAATCTCACAAAAAGAGATCTCTCAAACAGTTTCCAATGTCTTAGTTCTTAAAACATATTATTTACCTATGATGTTCACAATTTTTCTAGGTTCTTGTACTCCAAATTGGAAATCGTAAAATAGTGAAAACAGAACATTTTCAGAGGAGGAATTTTTAACCTTTGATATTTAATAGTAGATTTATTCTTCTACTCTCGAATATGAACAATACTTTCGAGTTTTCAACTAATGTCATTTCTTTTTTTAAGGTCATTAAAACATCATCTCTTAAGGCCTTATTTCTAACGAATCCTTTCTTCCCGTAGAAAAATTTATTGTACAAATATCAACTTCGATAGTATTTGACCTAGGCCCTCGTTAAAGCAAACTGTACAATTTTAGGTGATAGTGCAAGTCCGTTATCATGTGAGCCGTATGTGGACTCCATCGAGTATGCCCTCAAATTAAAGCAACGCAGATGTCATATGACGAAAAGTGAACAACTGTAAAAAAATGTCGGCTCAATGACCCATTCTGACCAGCGACTCATTCGGTCTAATGGCGTTCGGCCTAATGACTATGATCAATTTTGTATATCTAGAGCAATTTTGGTTGAAGACATTTATCAATTTTTCCACGAAAAATTGGTTTAAGCAAATTTGACCAGCTAAAACTGGAATTCAAGAGCAAATTTTAACCTAAATTTCAGCCAAAAATATCAACTTTGAGGTTGATTACGGTGTATTTAACTTCATATTTTTATTATGTGCAAGCAGTGGTGTGGTTGTCTACGATAAGTTGGTATTATGGCACTAAACGGAAATGGCATTGATTTTTGTTTGTTTGTTTCTATATAAATATGGTTTTCAGCCTTAAGGTTTGGTCACCTTTGTGAAGGCATTAATTTTATTTAAATTCCTCCAGTTTGGTAGCAAAAACTCGGAAAATTCATAACTCGATAAAACAATTTTATTGGTGAGTTTTAAGACTTTCCAGGTTGCATTTGGTCTGCCCGCTGCCGCTGCATTGGTGGGTTGGCTTAAACATTGATCGGATAGTGTCGGTAATTTTTATCAACTCATCTCATAAGTTTGGTTTACTAACAGAGTTGATTAGTCAACATCAGTCTTTTGAAGATCCGCTCGAGTGGATTGCACCATAGTTGAATGATCAACCAACCAACTAGCCGATCTTCTATTAGCTACAGCCTTCGATAAATTGATGCACATTTCTTTTATTTTTGAATCCCACAGAGTTTATTTACATCAGGGGGCAAGCAAATTTATGCAAAATATTGAGTAACAAACATGCATGCAATTTGCTAACATTTTTATTAAGCATGCCGAGCTTTGCACAAAATATTTGCTTTATGATAGCTTGTTTCTAATTGAATTGTTGAAAAATATTGAATGTTTTGAATATTTAAAAAATGCATTGTTTTATTTTTTGTGACAGTTAGTAAACGACCGACGATAAATTGAAAAGTTTCAATAGAAAAGTTTAAAAATTACAACGGAGATAAAATATATTATGCCATTATTAATATTAAATTTCCATAAATAACTTAAAAATTTCCTATTTTAATCTTAAATTATCCCTAAAATATCTGCCTATTCAAAATAGGCCTATTAAAAATCTAAATTTAACACTGGAAATAATATGTATGGCGTTTGATATTAAGATACTCTATATCATGCTGCAGAATTGAATTCTCGATATAGGGTCTCAGGAGGAGTGGGACCAGGTCGGACAAAATCTCTAAAACCGATTTTGAATTTTCATGCCTTTTATGCCTTCAATCCACTATATTTGATGATGTAGGGGAAATGGCTCTTAAGCTTAGGCCCATCGATAAAAATCTCCAATTCTTCAATTTATTTTAAAACAATGCGCCATATGAACATAAGAAATAGAAATTTTAGCTTGCTTGTTAAAAATTGTTAAACAATTCTTTCCATTGAAATTTGTGTATGGACATTAACCCTATTTACCAAATTTTGAATTAAATCAATCGAATAAGGCCATTCGCAATGCTGAGTTTCAAAATTGTTTCAAACTACTCGACAGTTCTAAAATTTGAGACTGTCAGAAATGAAACTGCAACGCGATCAGCGCTACGCACAGTGCAAATTTACTTCGGTGATTTTAGCACGAATATGAACCTGATGGCTTTTGAAATAATTTCTGACCAACCTGGTGTCATAAGAAAATATATGAGAGACGTGATTTGTATTATTGGACAGTAGAAGATCTTCAGAATAATTTATCCACTAGAAGTAAAGTTTTGAAGATCTCTGATCACCTGAAGATCTTTGGAAACATTAGGAGTCATCTGGTTTGCTGAGGAATATCTGAGAGGCATTAATTGGATTGTTGGAAAGTTTGGGATCTTCCAAATAGTACCTGATTAACCAGATATCTTCTGAATAGTATCTAAACAACATGAAGATTGGAAAAAAAAATCTCTGATCACATGAAGGGATATGAAATAATGGACGCTTGGGATCACATGAGAAAATATCTTAGGGATGTTATTTTGATTGTTGATTATTTATGGAGATCGCTGATCACCTGATGGTCTTTGAAACATCTTCTAAGCAAACTTGGTATCGTGAGTGAATATCTGAGAGACGTGATTTTGGTGGACAGTTGAAGATCTTCAGAATTATACTTGATCAACCTGAAGACTTAATCTGATATATCTGATCAGCTGAAGGTCTTTTGAATCTATACTGAGTCACCTAGTATCATGGGAGAATATTTGCGAGATGAAGTCTTGAAAAATTATCCAGACTTTATGGAAATCTTAAAACACATGAAGGCTTTGGAATTATTTCTGAGCTGAGAGAATATCAGAGAGATATGATTTGGATTGTTGGATAGTTGGATATTTTCAGAATGATACCTGGTCAATCTTAAGTCTTGAAAAAGTAATTTATATGACCTCTGATCACCTGATCGTCTACTGAATAATTTCTGAGCAACCTGGTATCATGAGAGAACATCTAATAAATGTAATAAATAAAAATAATGTGATTTGAATTGATGGATAGTTGAAGATCTCTAGAATAATACCTTATCAACCTCAAGTCTTGAAATAATATCAAGCGGACTTCATGGAGATCTTAGAACACTTGAAGATCACTACCTTATTTGCTTATTCTTGACAGATACGCTTATTTCGTCTACAATGTGCAGATCGTTGGAATGATTTCTTAGCAGCTTGGCATCATATGAGAGAATATCTGTTTGATGTAAAAGACATGACATAATAAACTATAAAATTTCCAGAACTTGTATGATGTTCCGCGATCTTTTATAAAATACCTCACACTTCTTTGAAACTACTTGATCTTCAATGATAATTCTGAATGTCTTCTACCTGAAACTTAAAAAAAAATACAAGTTCCGTAAAGAATAATTTTCTCTATGAAGTTCTCCGATTTGTGTGTGAAACTCTTCGTAATTTTCCGAACTTCTATGAAATAACCCCAAACTTCTCAGAAGTTCCCAGAAGTTCAGTAAAATCTCAAATGTCTATTAAATCCTCTTAACTACTATGAAGATCTCTCAACATTTTCGAGAAACATCTATAAATACATCCAAAGAAATTTGAAGCAGAGTTCGATTCGTGTTTCACACCTGCTCAGAAATAAAACAGAATAGTCGAGCAGTTGCAAATTGTTGAAAAATAGTGCTCGAATAATGAAACTGCTATCAAATTGAAACAGTCCATATAAAATACAACAGCATTGCACAGCTTGTTGGAGACGGTAGGTTTACGGTCGGCGTTGCTGGCTCATGCCGCGATAGAATGGCGTCATGGGTAGGCAATGGGGATTAATAAGCTTCCCCTCTCTGATAAACCACTGCATGAGAGAACCAAAGATCTAGTCCAGCAGTGATAGTATCACACTTGTTACTCCTTTAATTGAGAGCCGCGTCGTAGTACGCTTACGTATAGGCACTGACGTTGGGTGTGATACTGGCGGGTAGAATATTTATTGAGGAAACCAAAATTAATCAACTTGCCAACATAGGCTATCACATTTATTTTGGTGGCACTCTTTAAGTGATAATAAGTTGTTTTTCTCTCTACGGTTGTTTCGCGTGGCGTTCACAATTTGCGCGATTTTCGTATCTTACGTAATTTAGATGTTTAGCTATAAACGGTTTCACTGACTCGAGGTCGTTCCTTAAGCGGTGTTGGTACAGGTTAAACCTTTGCCGACTGTCGGATTCAACGCGCCTACGTCTACGGAGCTTACGCAGAAGTGATACGCAATTCGGTAGAGCTTGTCAGCTCAAAAGCTTATAGAATTTGGTTGGTGCGGTCGCGAAATCTTGAAATGATTGATACGTTCTTTAAATTAACTAATTTGATACAAATCTCAGTAGTAAATAAGTAGAATATCTAGGGAGGAAACCAAAATTAATCAACTTGCCAACATAGGCTATCACATTTATTTTGGTGGCACTCTTTAAATGATAATAAGCCTTTTTTCTCGCTTCGGTTGTCTCGCACGGCTTTCGGAATTCGCGCGGTTTTCGTAACTTACATAATTTAGATATTTCGTTCGAAACGGATTTACTTATTCAATCGGTTTACTACGCGGATGTATCTACGCGCACACGTCACAGCATTTTTTCTATAACTATCTTGAAACAATACATACGGAATTCAGTGATCAAGCGGCCAACATAGGCTAGTCCTTCTGCTGTACTGTCAAAGATAGAAGCAAAATTTATTCAAATGGATCAAGTATTGAAAACTAAGCTGTCACGCAGCTCCATCTTGATACGCAATAAAAAAAAAAGAAAAAAAATTGTTAAGCCTGGCAAGGTTTATGAAATAAGTGAACACTTTAATGGCCAAATGTGTATTCGCTTTGGGATTTATCTAGTATTAATGAGTATTAAATATCAAACATTTGAATACATTTAAATGCTTTCTAATAGAAAATTGTCTCAGGAATCCAAAAAAAAAAGTAACAGTCAAAAAAGAGTGTGATTAAAAATTAGTTGATATAACAATTCTTATATAATTGCTATTTCTCTTATCAATTTACATAGCCCAATACACATTAATCAGTAAAAACTAGTAAATGAACCGTACTATGTTACGTAGAAATTTGTCTAGTTTTCGGAAATCATAGTTGTATTTAGTGCCCTTTTTTTGAACGTTTTTTATTTTCTGAAGATATTGGCTTTTACCATATCCTGAATTTAAAAAAATCAGTTTTTCCACAGATTCTTGATAAAATTTAAATGTAAAAACATTTTGTCTATCTCGTCATGAAAAAAGTTGAACCCTAAACAAAACAGAAAGGTTGATTTTTGCGGTTTTTTAAGTCCAAGTTTGTGCCATGACAGAGAAAAAGGTTTTAAGGGAATCGGCCTCACGATTCTGATGGTTTTGGGTTCGATACTGATAATGGGTATTTTATTTTGTTACAATGCATTACAAAAAGTGCAATACGTTCTTGCGGATATTTAATAAAATCAAATTTCATATTGCCGTACTCTAGCGGAGCTATCAACCTGCCCTTTTCAGACTTTTCTCTAGCTAATAAATTATCACACTAAAGCTTCATGTTAGTTAGCATTTCCAACCAACTCTGAAAATAAAATCGTTCATTTTTGTTTTACGTGTATCACTTAAAAAAACTGCATCCACTCTACTACCACGTAGTCATCAATATTAATTTTACCGTCATCAATGTTTAATGCATAGAACAATAATGTAAAGAAAAAAAATGTTAATTACAATTAACCCGTGTAAAACCACAACCCATTGAAAGCAGTCACCGCTTCACGCTTTTAAACACGATTCAATTTCCCAGTAAAACGACCTCTTCAAACGCCGCCCCTGTAAATTAGTCATTGAAATCGATCCGGGTGTTCTGCTCTTCGAGTCTATCTTAGCCGCATCGTGCACAAGCACAGCATCAGTCAGCGCGCGATCGATCGATGGAAAAATAGTGTAAATCCAATAACGATAGGTGACATTGAACGTCCGATGATGACCATTGTCTTGCAGAGACGCTCATTGTCGGCCCGCGCGGCGAGCGCACTTGAATCAGTTTCATGATCAGGTCCATTAACCGTTTTTGCCCACTCGCCATTCTGTCCGCGAGCGTCGTTCCCGTGTGTTCTACATGTGATTGTGGTGCAGAACTTGACCCCAATTGATTTTCGGTGTGCACGCCGTCGTCGGTCGTCAGCTCAGCTTGAGGGACCTCAGTGGGAAATCGCTTGGCGCCTCTCTCTATGTTTTTTTTTGCTGTAGTGCAATTAGCAATCAAGAATCGTTAACGATTTGTTTGCTGTTTTTCTCGCTAAAGTGTAATCTGCTTCGAACACATAATAATTATGCTCTTTCTGTTACTTTGCTTTCAGATAAAAATGGCCTAAATGAAGGTGAGTAACTTTCGGTTTGGGCGTCCTCGTGTGCAGAGACGCGTGCGCGCGCCCAGACAAGGTTCAATCATCGGAAAATCGAGATTCGAGAACGGCTCAGGCCATCAATTATGTTTCCGAGCGTGGAGACGGCGAATGGTGTTGGACGGCGTTTAGTGAGAATTGCCCTTTAGCGCTTCGAATGGGGAATGATTTAGTGGCGTGGATATAGACAATAGATCTTGTCAGCTGGCCGGTACGGGTGATCTATGGCGACGGGGTTGGGCTTTTGCCTCATATAACTGGCGGCGTTTGCTGTCATTATGGAGATTGTTTTGTTTCGCTTCGATGATGAATCGGTTCGCACATCTAAATCAGAAGGCTCGTCAAATAGATTTATTGGATTTGGGTTATGCGGTCCAAAATGTCTCATTTCAACTGGCGATGCGTGTCAAGTTGAAAATGTTTCAACAAACAATTTCTCATGATTTTTCTAAACTGTCTTATTTATGTATCGTGAATGTGGGTTAGTCTGTGTAGGTATCCACGCAATTGACAATCCTCTTCTTGAACAAGTGAATCGAACGATTTAAACTTCAAGATGATAGGATTTCAAAGAAGACAAAGGAAATTAATCTTAGCTGATACGCTTGGACTACATTAATCTTTCAAACATGTTCAAGTTTCGTTGCTAAGGGAATTGTTGCAGTCGTAGTTGATAGTAGATCATTTGATCTTAACTTCAAGACAATGTGCAGAATCTGTATTATCTGATATAGAGCATTTTCATGCCAAATGACGAATTGATCTGACGCGTCCTTCTCCGATTTGTAGGAAACTTTACTTAATTGTTTTTTTATGACCAACCATCCACGTTTGAACTAAAATGCGTCCATTTTTAATCTTTAACAAATTCAAAATGGCGTATTCAATATTTTTTTAATAAATCTTAACTCGAAAACGTCACTTCCAATCGAAATGACGCCTGAGACAAAATAATTACTCTTCGGAAAAAATAATACATATAAATTTTTTTAGAAAAAGTGTGCTCAATATAATAGCAACGCATGCCGATTTCCATACAAAATGGTCAACTTTGACAAGTTGTAACTTTGTTCTCTTATGATCAATTGAGCTGAAACGTCCGCCAAAGAACTAAAAATATGTTCAATTTTACTATTACAAAATACCAAATTTTTGGAAGCACCTGCTGGAACGTGAGACAGTAGGTAAAATTGTTCAAAATAATAACAGTTTTTGATTTCAATTGATTTACAGATTTACACTCAAGATCACTGGTACAGTGAAACGGAGTCGAGTTGTTCAGTGGGGTGTACTAGGTCACTGGGATCGACTGTTGTATGAGAATTAAGGGGGTGGTTTTCGGCTCTCAAAGTCTACAATAATCAGCTAAATCGATATTTTGCAGCTCAGTGGTAGGTGCATCGGTATCATATTATACCGTGACATTGGGCCCGTCAAACGTTTCAAACGCTGCTGTTCGTATAGGCTTTGTCACTGACCTGATATTATGTGTCTACTTCCCTACATTTCGATGGTTTATTCCCTGAAGAATACGGAATAAAGCACCGAAAAGCAAAATATCGTTTTAGCTGCTTATTCTTGAATGTGTTTGCCGAAAAACACCTCCTTATTTCTTGATCACGACTATGTCTCATCAGTTTTCTTCAAGATCAATAGTTTTTTTTCCAGGGCGTAAGAATGAATCTTATATCTATAGTATCATATTTGAACAAAAATAATGAAAAACTTGTGTGATCAAGTACAGCACCCCACTGGTTAACTCGATCCCGTTTTACGGTACTAGAACTGGAAATATACTTATTTCAATTTTTAACTTTCGCAAAAATATAAAATAGGGAAATATCTGTGGGTCTTTTTATATTGTATTTGTTAGGATCTTTTGTATTTTTAGAAATATCTTAGAAAATCGTTAAATATTGAGTAAAGAACATTTTTACATAAATAATTCAGTTAATCTTATGCTTATTTAATGTATGTACATGTCATAAAATCGGTAGCGATCAATTTATATTTTTCTAACTATTAAATCTATTAAAACTATTGAATGTTAGCACCCGATTGTAATAAACTGTATGAAATGTTGAGAGAACTCTCTCTACCCGCTTACATAATGTGTGGATGACCCCTCATGTACCTTTTTAAATACTCTAATGCTTTCAAAGTGATATTTAAATTAATATATGAACGTTTTTTTTCAGAGCGTTGTCCAAACACGCATTTTGAAAAAAATCGTTAGGCGATTGGGCTTATGAAACTTTTTAAATACTCTCGAGACTCTAACATGATATATACATTACCAAAAATACGTTTTCCTTAAAGTTGCCAAGAATCGCCTTTTTAGAAATGGAGGGGGCTTGATCTCCTATTATTTTATTATTTTTACAGGCATTCTTGGATAACTGGTGGCCAAATTATATATTTTTTCAAACACATACCTCAGAATTAAGTGGGTTTCCTGGGGAGATCAAGTCTTCCCAAATTGTGTTTCCAGCTTCAAATCCAACTGAACAAACGATTAATAGAAACTGCACCAATACAATGATTATAATAAACCCTACTTATTCAAAAATTTGAGCTGGGAAACCTTTATACGTTTTGGTTAATATCCAAAAAGTTATCAAATATGTTCATGGAGGCTA
Source organism: Ochlerotatus camptorhynchus (assembly GCF_037179485.1). Taxonomy (NCBI): domain Eukaryota; kingdom Metazoa; phylum Arthropoda; class Insecta; order Diptera; family Culicidae; genus Ochlerotatus; species Ochlerotatus camptorhynchus. The sequence continues at coordinate 6,005,489 of NW_027040918.1, read as the reverse complement.
TGCAAGAGTCGTAGAGAGTGAAAACAAATCATATTAAGTATTGTTTATAACTTCAAAGAAACTCAAACTAAATCTCATAACATAAAAAATTTCAACTAAAGCTAACTTTGAACAGTGCAATCTTCAAATGGGTAAAAATGGGTGTATAAAAAAGTGATTTCTTTAGCTCAGTTGGTAAAGGCGCAGCTATAGATAGAATGGCCAGCGAACGGGGAAAATCTGGAAAACCGGGAAATAACCGAGAATTTAAAAAGTAAACGGGAAAACCGGGAAAAACCAATAATACTAATAGGGGAAATAGCTCTAATGTTGGCCTATGGATCTAAGATTGGTCCCATCGCTAAAAATCTGCTATTTATCAATTTTAACTAGATGAACGCGTTGTTGGGACGTTACTAGTGGATATTTTTGGTTGCTATTGAAAATTTAGTCGATTGCTGAATTTATGTATGGGCTCAAATTAGGGACACTTAGGCCGACACTACCTGCATTTCCCCTATATGGTCACTCAAATTGTTCGCTGTATTTTTGTAATGGATTTAAAAGTTTTTCATTATGAATAATGTTTTGTTTTGCATAAAGTTATTATTGAGTATATGAAAATTAAACTTTAGAATTCGGTATTATTTCTTTATCTAATAATATTAAACTTTTTCAAATTAGTTTAATATGAACCTATGTTAAATTAAAGAAAAATGTTTAATAGAAACATAGAATAATGATCGGTGACTCTCATTCATTATTCAAACTAGAGAGGAATTTGATATAACCAGTTTACAAGATATACTAAACGTTCGCTAACTGAAAGGAACTTTTTGATTTTTGTAAACATCGCAACTGTTTTTAATAATTGTCGAAAATAAGGCGTCGGCTGATTTTTTCGACAGTGGTCAGCCTTGGCCAAAGCAAATTAGAGTTTTTTTTTTAATATTTAAAGTAAGTTAGTGCAGTTAGCGAAAGTTTAGTGTACAAGAACAATTGTGATACATTGTTCAACATTCATTCAACATTGCGAATAGTAACAGGTAGTTTTACATGACATCTCAAAAATATATCTTAAAATCTGGTTGAAAGTAAATCTGGACGCAGGTTCCACCACCGACAATCCGACGTGACAGCTCATAGAAGCTACATTGAAATTCTTTCCCAAGATGCCACTCATCCGTCAGTCTCAGCTCGTTTGACAGATCACTCATTTGACAAATCGATATGGGGACAAACGAAATGTTCCAGTGGCATGTCGGTTCGTCGGTGGTTTCACTGTACCATTGCGCCCCTAGTGATCGAAACAAAACAAAAAACTTTTAAATAAATAGGAGAGGGATTCTCCTGGTAGTTGTGCAGAATTAATTTCCCTATTGAACTTAAACATTGAAACGCGTTTATCAATTTTCCATCAATTCACCAATATAGAAAATTTTCAAAGTATAGTAAACAAAATGCTGTCAACATTGTTGCTTTGGACTGTTATCCAGCAAGCATTGAACGCTGAATAAGAGCTTATTCAGCTTTTAACCTGCTGGAGCAGTGCGTTCAAAACACACACTATTGAAACATGATTTTGATCAACAATTTCTTTGCATATTTTTGAATGTTTATACATCACTAGAAAGAGGAATAATACAATTAAAACCCGGATCAATTAGATAATTTTTTTTTTATTTTTCGCCTGCAAAAGTACTGCTCTTTTTGGGACGCAACGGCTCTTGGCTTAACCAGCGTCCAGATTTTCATTCATGGGGTGTTTACATCTGCGCAGATTTGCTGGCACTAGTGTACTAGCCAACTAGCACGAATTTCAGATGCTCCTGAAATATCATACTGGTAGAGGCTGATGCTCTGTTTACATTATGCTGGTGAGCTTTTTGCTAGCAGCTGGCTCATTAGCGCTAGTACAGTAGCATAAGTGTAAACACCCCATTAACCAGGTTTTATTCAGAAAAATCACAGAATTCTCCTTAAAAATACAAGAAAATCCTCTTGAATTTTTCTTAGTAATTACCATGCAACTGATCTGCGTTGTTTGATTTTTTCTCCCGGTCCATAAATTTGTGGCATCGCGAGTGATAATTTTAATTTTAGATTATTTAGGGGAGAATGGTATACAACGCACCCCCTGGGCAGAACGCACCAGCTGACTTTCATTTGTGTTTTTCATAGCTTTTACGCAACTTTTTTGTTGTCTTATCAAGCAGCACTTCTAGCATAGCATCTGTACTCAAAATCCTGCATGATAAATCCTAGAATTGGATTGAAAATTCCAAGAAAAACTCAAAATAAAACGAAAAAGTGCGTCTTACCCCGGGGGTACGTTATGTACTGTTCTCCCCTACACTATGATGATGTTGGTTCACTCGCAACTATTTTTGAAAAAATTAAGTGTTTTCGAACGAAAGTGTACCATAAGTGCTTCTGAACGTGTTTCGCAGTTGGGTGTGGTGAAATTCGTGCATTCCCGTTTGATTTTGGAAATCCGTATCACAAAATTGCCTACCGATTCCTTTTTTTGCCGTTCAACGACGACGGGTGTGCTTTCGTAAGAGTAACGTTTATTGGATCCGTTTCTTTGCACGGGAGTGTTTTTTTGTAACTAGCGTAAGTGTGCCTGCGATTTGCATCGAGTGACGGAAATTGTGAGTAAGCTGAAGGATGTCTCGCTGGATACGCCCAAGACTGGACGGGCGGTAGCTGGTGGCCGTGAACGGTTCCTGGGGAAAGCACTAGATGCGAACCTCCTCCCAGATCACCATGGCAATACAGGAAGTATCACAACAAAGGTAATTGCTATTAGATATTTTGAAAACAGTGACAGATAGCGGACATGAAGAATCAGTGGAGGTGCCGGGCAAAGGTGTTTATCCTAGACAAATGGTAAGTTAGAAATTCTCTGTTGTCGTTGTCGTAGGCGCCGTCATAGTCGCTGTCGTAATCGCCGTTGTAGTCGTAGGCAGTACCGTTGGTATATTTAAAATTAAACATCAACCGCTGAAAATATTAATTATCGCGTATTTCTGTTGTTCATTACATTCCAAGTGAAATTCGAGAACGTAATTTCATTTGAATAGCTTGTTTAACCAGGTCTTAAACAATCGTCACGTCGGTCATAGCTTGTTATGATTGTCTGAACCATGCGTAAAGAGAAAATCGAAACATTGAACGTCGCGTGAAAGTGGATCTTAATGAAGGCCTAAGTACTCTTTCGTAGCTTTTAGTTTTAGGATTTCAAAGATCATCGGTTGCAGTGGCTTGCATACTGAGGAGAAAAACGCGGTCCCAGATCCTTTCATATTAAAAATGCATGGTAAGATCGCTTGTTTATCATGTATTTTGTAAAACTTTTTGTTGTCGTCGGTGCCGGGTTTGAATAGTTATAAAAACTTGAGTAACGTTATAATGTGATATGAGAGGCTCGGTGGCCTTAGAGCAACCGTTTTTGCTTACTGAGCAGAACATCATGAGTCTAATCTCAAGCCCATCCACATTCAAGATTCGTCAATGATTAAAAAGGAGCTCGTCTGCCTAGTGGCAAACGTTTTTGCTTACTGAGCAGAAGACGGTGGGTTCAATCCCAAGCTCCTTCGCGTTATACGATCGTTAGGACATCAATTCAGCTTATCGTTTACCAAAACGAACCCTGCTGCTAACCCAACCCTCTTACCCAACATCCCTGTGATTCCTCGTGGAAGTGCAGAGGACTCCTCGGCTTCCATAAAAGCGAGTGTCACGTCAACACATTCCTACCCATTCCTTTCTTGACCTGCGTTCAGGCGCGGCTGGCGCTGGTATTGCCTAATTCGAGATCACCAGTTTTTACACATTGAGGATGATTGCTAGTCCCAAGCATCGTCTATTGGTTATCTGTGTAATTACAGCTGGTCTGGCAATAACAGTGTAGCAACCGTGGGCGGTCAATCATGCTCATGCTCATGCTCATGCGTAATTACCATGCAACTACTTTAAAAATCTCCTTAGTATTTCCTTGGATACTTCTTAAAATTCCTTTGCAACTTTTATGAGATACAAATTTTCCCAATATTTTCGTTGAATTCCAACCTCTCCTGAGAAATCGCTTGGAATTATGTATTTTCTTTTCTCTTCTTCTTCTCCTCCATTTTTTTAAATTGAAATGATGCACGATGAACATTTCAAAAGGTCCTGTCTGCATTGATCGATTCTCTTATTCGATTATCTCTTTTGATAACCACGGCTATACAAACGGATTTCATGCTATTTTTACAACATAGTTTGATAAAAGGAGATTCTCATCTAGCATCCAGAGCTACAAATTCAACAGGGAATGTTTTTGCAGTCATTAACGAAAGAGAAAGTCGATGAAGGGAATCAATCAAAGCAGATAGGACCTTTTGCATTGTTCGTCTAGAATTATCCTCGGAATGCTATTTTCCACGGAATTCCCTTGAAGTTATTTACTGAACCTTTCCCAGTATTCTTTTGAAATTGTCATCAGAACACCCTTTAAATTCTGCTTATATTTTTTTTTGAATCCCCATCATAGTTCTCTTGGAATCCTCCTTTAAATCCACCTTTTATTCTTCATCTCGATTCCCATTAATTCTCCACAAAATCACTTAAGATTTCATTTCAGAACATCCATTGCTTTTCACAGAAATTCAATGGAATTCATCTCAGAATTTCTTTGGATTTTATTTTGAAATCATCTTGGAATTTTAGAAATCCTCCTCAGAATTTCATTGGGATATACACTTTAATTTAATTCAAATTTTCCCTAAAATCATATAAATATTATTATGAAAAGAATTCCGTAAAAACAAGTCTTTATATTTTTGAAAATATTAGGTCTGGAGCTTAAAAAAATTAAAATTGATTTTTCGCAATGCCTTGAAAATATAGCATGGTTTTCGTATCTTTTATCAAAGACATCATATCAAAAAGACTGGAAATTTTCATATTTTCTCATTCGACCGCTATGAGATAGGCACAATCGCATCATTTACCGCTGAAAGGATTGTACGAACGAATTTGATATCAAAGAATCCGACCTCAGAAGACAGGTTTGCGCATTTGCGTTGCTTCCACTATAGCTCAAGCGCCACTGTATCTTTCCCTTGAATTCTGGAAAAGTTGCCAGTCTTCTTGATATGATGTCTTCACTTTTGTATAATCACTCCACAGCTATTGATCGCGTGCAGTTCGCTAACACACTTGGCTGACTTTTATCAAAAATGTGAATCACCGCCCAAACAATTATGCAACGTTTCATGCAAATTAAAGAAGGTTTTTTTTTAACTTCATTGAATTTTTTTTTTCAAGGTCCAAAATGGCTGAATTTTAGCAAACATGTTTGGGGAAAACGTTTATTTAACAGTGTTAAAATTATCAGTAGTACATTTTTCAACAGTTTTTTTTTATGAAAAATTGGAAAAATATTTATAAGATTTGTAAAGTAATATCCTATAGATTGGCGTACTTGGATTTCAATTGCAGCTATAAATGACAAAGTTACAAGCGTTCAAAACCTAACACTATTTCACCACACATATTGTTTTGATTTGCACCCCAATATATTTGAAAAAGACGTAGTTCTACGTCAAAAACAGTTAGTAACTCAAGATGGCAGGCAAGCATGGGAAAAATCGTTCCATTTTGCATTCATTACTTACTCACACGCATACAACATCAGAAACGAACAGCAGCTTGTGCGAGCCGCACTGATTTATTTCGTATTTGCATTGCTTCTATCTCGCCTAACTTTTCAAAAGGTCCTAAGTAACAAATGTAAACAAATCGAGTTTATAAATGTACATTGTAACATTTGTACCTAAGAACATTATGCACACACACACATTCAGATTAATGTCAATTGAATTGAGAAAAGTCTAAATTAGCAAAACGTCTGAAGTCCAACTTTGCATTAACGATGATTCACTGTTACATAAGACGTTTGACTATGTTCATCAAGACAAACGTCTGAAGTATCAGAAAAACCAAAACAGTGCAGATATGTACTTCGGTCCTTTGTGTTTATACGAGTAAAACGTCTAAAATATTCAAACAAACCAAAACAATGTGATTTTGCACATCGGAATTTTCATGTCAAGCATTTTTCTACTATTTCCGCGTGGGGGGGGGGGGGGGGGGGGGTTGACAATTATCCACGGGCCATACAAATTTTAAATTTTTTATATGGACAATTGTCTACGCATGGGGTGGGGGGAGGGGTCAAGAATACCGAAAAGCTGTCGACGTAGTTAATGAACAGCCCCTAAAATAACACTGTTATCAAATAAAAAGCAGCTCACGCGACCACCAACGATCGACCAAAACAATCTGTGGGCAGTGTTGCGATATACCGTTAAAAAAAAAAGTTGATGCATTGTCCAATACTCATATTGTTCGTTTAACTCGTAGAATTTAAATTATGCACTCATAATGCTTAAAAACAAACAAATAGTGTTGAAAACATAAATGACCTATGTAACTGTGATTATAACAAAACGTCCTATATAACATGTCCAATGTACACCTGACAAGAGCAAAATGTCCTATGTAACAGTTTTCACGTTTTCATAGAAAAAAAAATGTATGAAACGGGTAGATTATGATTTCAATTTCAATTTTACTATCGCATTTTACTATTAAAGGTCTTAAAAATGTCAAAACTTGATTTGGTTTAAAATAGTATTAAAAAAGATTTTGTCAATCTTCAACCTCGTTTTTCTCGAAAAGAGTGAAATGTTAGATAGGACCTTTTGAAAAGTTAGGCAAGCTATGTTCTTCGATGAACGCAGAATTGAGCAAAACAGACAGCTGAGCGTAACATGAATGATTCTGAGTGTAGTAGTGTGGATGATTCCTCTCTTATTATTTTTTCCATGCTGAGCCTTTTACGATTGCATTGTGCTGAGTGAGCTGAATGAGAATTTTGCAGAAAGAATCACTTTTTATTTTCTAGCTTTAAACATACATTAACACATTTAAATCGCTATTAATAGAGAGAAAACTGTCATACTGTAGCACAGAAACATAAGCGTTGCGCAAATTACATAAAACTGCTGTGGCCAATTCAACTGATTTAAATCAGTGAGCCAAAAATTATCTGAATCGGCTATTTAAATCGTTAGCATTCGGATTTTACGCATTCAATTATGTGTATGCCTTTCAGTTTATCCTTCTTTCCTTCTACTGCTGTCAGTTCTGAGTCGAGCTGCAGGGTCACTTGGTTGGAAGAATTTACACTCGTTCGGCAATCTGTTTGTAGGTGAGGATGGCTATTTTGATTCTGTGGTGCTCGCGCGAGTGAATGAATTTTCCCATGCTTGATGGCAGGTGACTGAAAAATTCCTGTAAAAAGCAACAATTTAAGACAAATGTTTCGCCGTGTAAAAACCCCATACCAAAATAACCTATTTCATCATAAGATTGACACGATCTCCGTAAGAGAAGAGGTAGCGTAACATACTTGATTTTATGTCATCATGATATTCAGTTTCGTCAATCATGTTTTGCTGTCAATTACCTTAACCGATACCAGCTACTTAGTTTCACGTACATATTTGCATATGGGTCAAAATTGCTCAACATTCACATTAAATCGAGCAAAGGTGGCTTAGTGAATGTCTTCCATCATGGTAATCCTTTCAGATGTTACATTGGACAGGTGTATCGCGTATTACATGACAGTTTTAACTTCCATCGCTGATTTCTAGCAAACAGCAACTCAATAGAGCAGGGCATGACTTCTCTGTCCTGTGGTGCTACTGGTTTGCATAGCTATCATGGTATCATGTTACACATTAGTAGATACTTTGTAAATGTTTCCCAACGTGACTTTGACAGGGCCCATCCTTGGACCCTTTCGAGAGTAAGGCCCCATTCACTGTGTTTATTAGATATAATTATCGCGCTCCTGTGGCGTTTGGGCGTATGAAAAACAGCAAAACTTCAAACAGCCGCCGAACCACTCTGGCTCTCAGTGTGACTCCCCCTCAAAAGATCACCAGCACAACCAGTAATGGCACAGAATACGCCCCCCTTGAGGCTGTTCCCGGCTGATTATTGCAGAGTGTGCTGTATTAATTTGAAACAGTTTGTTGCATTACTGTGAGAGGTCGTCCCCGGTTCTCCGCAGTTACATTCCCAGCCGTACAGCCTGGGTGGCTTGAGGCGATATGATGCTAAAGAGAGAGAGAGAGCAGTTCCACACCAAATGACGAATCGTTCAGACTCGACCGGCTCGGGTTTTGCATGAACTTTTACATAATTGTTTGCTAAGGGCTATCATTGACATTTGTGCTATAGACCGGGCCATTTTGAATCTTGCAAATTTTGACAAAATGGCGTATTTTACATGGTTCAATAAAACGTAGCACGGAAACGTCACTTCAAATCGAAATGACGTCTTAGATAAAGATGGCCGGAAAAATATACATGGTGATTTTTTTAAGAAATTTTAAGTAAATTTTTAAAAATGTCCATGTTCAATATATTTGATATTAAAAAAAAATGTGCAAAGCTTTGAAATACTCAAAACCGCGGATACTTAAAAGTTGACAAACATAATAGAAAAAACAACTTTTGGCCAAATGTTTAACTCTTTTATTTGTCATATTTTTGTAATTTTTGCACAGACAACAAGAGGTTGCCAATATTGTTTCTTGGGCAAAAGTTATAAAAAAAGCATACAAACAAAAGTTCAAAAATTTGATGGAAAGTTTTTGTTTTACGATTGTGTTTAATTTTTAAGTGTCCATGGGTTTCGATTTTGCAAAAGTTTTAATTTTTCTTAAGTTGAAAAAAATATATTAAACAAGACCATTTTATGGCATTTAAATGTTTAAACCTTTTTTCTTTTTTTAAGTTTTTGTCATAATTTACAATACAAACTTTACCGTATATATTTTTTTAGAATGACTTTCATTTCGATTAGAAGTGACGTTTTCGGCTACAATTTATTAAAAAAATTCGAATATGTGAGTTTGCAAAATTTTGTCACACCCAAAATGGCCAAACAATTGTGCAAAATTTCAGACAAATCGGATAATATCGAGTCAATTTTATTTTTTATTTTGGCCTGGAACTGCTCTTTATAGTAAACTACATGAAGTGATGAAGTGTGGCTGACTTTTGATGACTGATGAAAAAAAAAGAAGTTAGGTGATAAATAGGGTGCTCCCTTAGCGGGAACGGCGAAAGGTTAGCTTTGATGTGGATGATGGGGCGGAAATTACCAACTGGTCAACATGTTAGTATACCGTGAATAACTCCATTAATATTTTGCTCAAGGGTGCAACGACGTGCATTGCCGTTCACTTTTTTTTCTCCTTGGAAACAGGAAATAGGCTAATATTTACATTCAAGGAAATCCTATGAAGCAACAAGACTTATGCTGCGCTGCTCCATAACAATAACGCAGATCCTCCACGCAGGAGCAAAAAAGCTCCAACGTGTTTCTATTTATAGGTCATCTGTTCAGGAAATTACCGTGTAGCAAATAAATTGCACCGAATGAATTGCTTGGCTCTGTGCCATTTAGCGATCATAATTTAGCCAAATGGTACATAGGTAGCTTTTTGCAACACTCTTTTCTCGATTGGCACTTGCTTGCAACCGTGAGTAGGACGTTGAGGCAGGAAAGACAATTTTATTGTCTATTATTTTAGGAGTACTTTTTGCCGGAATCTCGCGCTTGGCTTTCTTCCACTACTGTCGTTCACCTCGCTTCGCCGTATTAAACGGTATTAAATTTAATAAGTAATCAAATGCTCACGATTTTTTTTGTGTCACACCCGTTCGTCCGTATGCAAGCCTGTTGACTGCACCGCTGTCTCCGAAATGGCAGTTTGGCAAATGACGAATCGTAAATATTCCACGCCAAATCGTCAATTACGCTCTATTAGTCGGAATTTCATTTCTCAATTACTTTCCATGTCCCTAGTGGAAGCACAAAAAAAAAGACTCGTTATTAATTCATTTTCGCCGACAATTTGATCGAGGAGCAATTACGGGATCCGGACGTCAACATACGGCTAACTTCGTGCAGCATTGAAATGTAATGGTCGTTTTGGTTTTTATTGGTATGTTCAATTGAAGGCTTGCTTGTAGCGAAATGTTTGCTACCGTGTCGATCGTTCGAAACAGATGCAAAATGTTACCGATCATGTAACCCGATCGTTTTCTAACTACTGTTTGTTGTGCGATCGAAGGTACGCCCCCGGAGAAGCATTAGTCACGATGCCACGGGCTGGATGTACATTTCAATACGATGCCGATTGTTTTTTGATCTGTTGTCGGGACTGGTAGCAGGTCATTTTTTTTGTGATTTGGTAGCTTTTGTTTGAGCTCGTCACCTAAAACTTATAATAGCCGCCGTAGTGAAGTATTATACTTTTCATATTTAGTCATTGCATCATCACGATATTATGACTATCGTTTTACCAAGAAATGATGGCATAACGTACATTATTTATCAGTGTAAACCAATCACATTGATTCCTCACTCACACACTTCGGTTTTGATTTTTGCATAAAAATCGGTCAATTCACAGCGCATCAAATGGTGCATGATAAACGAAAACAAAAATCACAACCGACAGCTAAGCCGACGAAAATGACTGCAAAAATCGTAGCCACAAACCAGCGGCGGAATAAATTATCATACTTATAACTTTACACATGCTTTGATACCACCCGCCAGACACACGCCCATCTTCACAAGCGGAAAATAGCCCGTCGAACAGTCGTTAGTGCAGAGCGTCTTCCTCTACCGGTCAGTAGTCGGTAGGTACCTCCTAGGGTTAAGATCCTATTTCCGTCATACTACTAAACACAACCGTAATTTAGCTTTGTTTTTCCGAACGAGTTTGAACTAAAAATGGAATGTTTCTATCAGATATGGCTTCTAAATTTGTTTGCCTTGCTATACGTATCGTTAGATTTGCTAAAGAGTCACTAACGAGTTTCAATTTTGTCCAAACGCCTTGAATCGTCATTGGATTCACTTCGGCACACGGATGAAGGCAAAAAAAATTCGCTAAAAGCTCTTCATTTGTTTCCGAGAAGAATGGATGTAAGTGTTCGTATTATGCGGTCTTACAGACTTTGTTTTGTAGCTTTTGAACTAAACTAACGTAACAAACGTATGATTGATTTGTGCACATCGAAGCCAGTTTGATGTTTCTGCTCGATATGACGGAAATGTAGTTCTGTACCCTAATAGGTAGTAGGTACAAGATTGATGATGGTGGTCAGTCAGCTAAACGATTGACGATCAATTTGTTGTCGCTTCCGCCTGCAGCTGCTGTTGTTGTTTTCCGCAATCGATTTCGGTCTCCTGCGCACATGGAGGATTAAATATTGGTCAAGTTGAGCCCCAAGACGCGAACAATCGAGTAACAAACAGTGAGCGACTGGTTGGAGTTGGGGTCTCAGGCAGGGAGGTGTGTCATTTTTGTAGGTCTCTTAACTAGACCTACTGGCAGTCCGACCGTACGCCCGCCCGCCTGGCTTGCAAATGCGACGGACGAAATTGAAATGTGTGACGAATGGCAACCTGCTGTAAACCGATCTCCCGTCCGTAGGTACATCGTCGTAATCGTTGGCGGTAAGTCGCGTGTGTGGTACTAATATGTCACACTTTCGCGGTTGTTGTCATCGTTATGCAACGTTGCATCATGTAATGGAATTCGGTGTAAATTTCAATGCAGGGAATCAATTACTTATCGGTCGTTGTTTAGCGCGCATGTCGATTTGAGCGGCACATGAGAGAGTAGCCAGTATGCAGATAATTGACGATTCATAGTTGAGACAACCGTGGGAATTCAACAAACTGGAGATCCGCGTTTTTCCCATCGATCGGGGGGGATACACTTTGGCTTCTTGGAAGTGCTCTAAGATAGATCTTGTGATTCTAATTAAAAAGGATAATTGATCAATAAACAGCGCTTATGCAATATAATCGTTGGTGGTTTCAGAGAAGAGTTCTAATTTTCATAGTAATCGATTGCATCAGACATAAAGTTATATAACAACAATAACAACAATATAATGTTCTTACTACTTTGTATGATTGATTGATATGCTGATAAATTATTGAATATAAACGGCTGACTGAGACTGCTACTGCACTTGTATGTAGGTGTGTCTGTTGGACTGCCACACGCAAACCAAATTTCAAATAAGTAGTTCCACGCCAAGTGACAAATCGATCTGACGCGACCTTCTTCAATTTACCTTAAACTTTGCGTAATTGTTTGTTATGAACAAATATTCACATTTGATTTAACATTAGCCCATTTTGAATACAGTACCCGTTCGATTCTGATATAGTTTCATTTGAGAACGGTTAAATTTTGGCACCGTGCCAAAATCAAACGAATTTTAAAAATAATGTATTTAACGATTTTCCACCAATTGTGAATACAGTTTTTTTTTGTTAAAAGATTGGTTATTGTTAAAGTCGATGTCATAAAGATGACTCTTGAGGTCTTGAATTGACTTCTCGGCACTACACTGTGGACCGAAATGGCAAAATGTGAAACTGGTTTTCCTAGTTCCTAAACATTCTATTTTAACCACATTGTATCTTGGGATCAGTGTTGACAAAATTATCAATCAAATGATATTTTTCCGCTCTCATACGCTCGTGGAATATTGGAATAAAATATTATGCTTGATATTGATTTTACAAGTTCCTTTGATATTGTGAGAATATTCACAACACGTAAAAATGAAGCTGAGAGTTGACTCGACACAAACATGATTCCGTTGCACATCGTTTTCTTAGAAAGAGAGAGTAAAGTTTCCCATCTCTCTTATCTCTTATCGATGGCGGATACGAAGCTACTGCTGCCAGTAGTGACGGTAGTTTCGAGTCGCGTTCGGATATAAAGCAAAAATCATGAAATTGTTTGTTAATTTTTGTCTACGAAAATCGAGCGTGATGTAGGACATTGGTGAGATTTGATTTTTTTTTATATTTTCCCAACACTGGTTGCGATGATTTGTTTGAATATTCCCCACAATCTGGCAGTGACAAAAGTTTGTCATGTCCAGGCATGGAAAATCATTTGTATTCATTTCGTGCATTCATTTACATTCATTTGCCTCTAACTTTTTTCTTCAACAGCATTCCGCAAAATGTATAAAGCTTTTGTAGGTTTTGTTATTAGCTACAACTTTTGTTAACAAGTCAAATCCTTATCTCTTATGCATGTCAAACCAGAGCGAACAGAAGCCACTACTGTTTTTCAGTGAATGTATTTTACATTCATTGAAAAACAGTAACAAGTTCTGCCCACTCTAGTTCGTGATGCATAAGACATACAGATTTAAGTTACAAACCTAAGTTTTAGCTAATAACAACCTTACAAAAGCTCTATACATTATTTTGCGGAATGCTGTTGATAAAAAAAGTTAGAGGCAAATGAATGTAAATGATTGTATGAAATGAATGCAAATGATTTTCCATGCCTGGTCATGTCTTACTATCGATTTTATTTTACCTCTCTCCGAATTCCATGAAACTTCGCATAATTATTCACTAGGGGCAATGGACCAAGTTTGTGTTAGAATTCGGCCATTTTGTATCTCGCCTAAAATTTGCAAAAAGGTGTGTTTGATATTTTTGAATAAATCATAGCACGACAGGGTGTCACTATCTGAAAAAAAAAACCTTTTATTCTCAGGGAATTTTCAAATTCCATTATTATGCAATTTTGTAAGAATAGAATATATAGACCATTTACACTTTTTTACAATTATTTGCTTGGCTCAAATGTCCAAAAGGACTCCACGGAGCCGAGAACCAAACGTGGTGAAGACCCAGGTCATCATATTTCCCCATTCCTAATCTCCCAGACTTGTTCCGTCTGAGAATAATAAGATCAACCTAAACGGCACAGTAGTGGAATGGTCCACAGAGGTAGTCTACCTCGGCCTTACACTCGACAGCAAGCTGCTTTTCAGGGAACATGTTGACAAAACGAAAACAAAATGCAACATCCTGATGAGATCCCTGTATCCGCTCATCAACAGGAGATCCACAGCAAATCATCCTTCTCGTAATCGAGTACGGTATGCCAATCTGGGAGAGTTGCGCCAAATGCCATCATCTTAAACTCCAAAGGATCCAGAGCAAGATCCTTAGGATGATCTTAAATAGTCCTCCACGGACTCGAAATTCTGAAGTCCTCCTGGCTGCAATTCAGACATTAGAGTATTCATCCTGGAAAGGTTTAGAGACAGCTGTCTGAGATCAGATCATGAGATCATACGTGATCCAGCACGTTAGGTTAAGTTATACATGTAGTTAGGTAGGTTATCACATTTTTAAATTCAAACAAAACACACCCCCCTAAGGGGTATTCTGTAAGCTAGTTGCAAAACGCAAATATTAAATTAGAATATCCAATGAAACAAAAATTAAAAGCTAGATCGGCTAATCAATTGAAATGTTAAATCAATGTACAATCATAACCAACAGAAGTAAACTTAATTTTACTAGTCCTACAACTAATTTCTGAGATTTTGAACTAAGACTATATTTTGAAATCTTGGACCTATTTAAATCAAACTTGGAGAAATTTTCAAGAATCTGGAACGAAAATAAATATTCTAAACTACGGACATAGAATAAATTCAAGCGAACCTTGATTTCAGATAAATTAAGGGCCTTGCAAAAGTTAAATATCTTATGAACTTAAATGAATAAATTTGATGAGAATTTCCAAGGGTATCTAGGAATAATTTCACGAAAATTGCGAGGAAAACATCACAGGTAGTATTTTATGAGGAATCCTTTCAAATTAGTTCTGATGATTTCCAGACAGACCAGGTGAAACGTAAGGAGAATTTTAAGGTAGTTCTGATTAGAATTCCAATGGATTCAAAGTTTTAGAGAATTCTGTAGAACATTCGAATACAATTCCAAAGAGAATTCAAAGAGAGTTCTGACCTAAAACTTCTAAATAATTTTGAGGAGTCTTTTCTAAGGTATTTGTAAGGAGAACTGAATGTGAATACTAACGAGAACTCCAAGGAGAAAGGACCATCAAACGGGAATTCTGAAAATAATTCAATGAAAATTATGAGGATAATTCCAAACTATTAGTAGTATTTCAAAGAATTTTTGAGGAAACTTTCAAGAAAATTTCCAACGAAGTTTTAAGGTAAATTTCAAAGGAATACTATGGAGAATTTCAAGGTTATTCGTGTAATCATCTTTAGAGGCAGGCTTGCAATTGCTCATTACAGCTAAAATGCTAGTTTTCGTAATTATGAAACTATGGGATACTATAATGATAATTTTTATTTGTAAGAAACAAGAAGTGGTGAAGTTTGTGTATGACATATAAAATTTGTAAATTTTGCTTTCAGAAGGTCACAACTAGCGATTTTATGATCGCTGATTGCTCGCTCATCGCGTTGCTCATCGTTACAGCTAATCGCTAGTTGTGACCTTCTGAAAGCTAAATTGACAAATTTTATATGTCATACACAAACTTTACCGCCTCTTCTTGCTGCTTACAAATAAAAATTATCATTATAGTATCCCATAGTTTCATAATTACGAAAACTAGCATTTTAGCTATAATGAGCAATTGCAAGCCTGTTTAGAGGACTCAAAGAAAACTTCCTAGGGAATTATGAGGTTCATTTCAAGGAATACACGGAACCACTCCAAGAAGCGAGAATATAGAGGGAATCCCGACGATTTTTCCATGGAAATTTTAGAAGAATATTCGTTGTCAACTCGCTGATCAACTCCATTGACAAACGACGACAAGTTGATGCGATCTACGTGGACTTCAGTAAGGCGTTCGATAGGGTTCCACATGTGCTTGCAGTGGACAAAATGAGGTGTATGGGATTACGTAATTGGGCCACGAAGTGGCTACAGTCTTACTTAACTGACCGCTCAGCCTATGTGAGCATTAACGGTGTTAATTAGCCTAGTTTCGAGATGCCCTCTGGTGTTCCCCAAGGTAGCCATTTGGGGCCTTTAATTTTCATCCTGTTCGTGAACGATCTGTGTAGTCGACTGTGTTCTTCGAAACTTATGTTCGCCGATGACTTAAAGATCTTTCGTACAATTAAGTCAAGACTTGACTGTTGCGCACTCCAGAAGGATATTGATTCCCTTTTGCGCTGGTGTACATTGAACGGTATGCAGGTTAATGTCACAAAATGCTGCGCAATATCTTTTAGCCGTTCACGCGAGCCCTTACGACATGACTATAGGATAGGACTCAGTAGTTTGCTCTTCGTTTCTTCAGTTAAGGATTTGGATGTTATCATCGACTCTAAAGTCAGATTCAATGAGCACATCTCCATGATAACTGCTAAAGCATTCGCCACATTAGGTTTCTTGAAACGAAACACAACGCATTCCAGGACATCTACGCGCTGAAATCACTATACTGTGCTCTCGTCCGCAGTCTTCTAGAGTATGCTGTTGTTGTGTGGGCACCCTTTCACGCTATTCAAGCTAACCGAATCGAAGCCATTCAGCGAAACTTCGTAAGATACGCTTTACGTGTTCTGCCCTGGAACGATTCGGTAAATTTGCCGCCTTACGAAGAACGGTGCAGGCTGATTGACCTGGACACGTTGGCAGCCAGGCGGAAACTACTTCAGCGACTCTTCGTGTTTGGATTGCTTAACGGTGACGTGGATTGCAACTCTCTTGTGAGCCATATCTACATCAATGCTCCTCAAAGAGTTCTGCGTAGTTACACGCTTCTGTGGCAACCTACCCATCGGACCAACTATGGATTCAACGAACCGTGGACTTGTGCTGTCGTGTGTTTAATGAAACGTTTGATCTATATGATTTTAACATTAGTAAGTCTACTTACAGACATAGAATTCGACACCTAGCCTAGAAAATATCTGTTTAACATTATGTTGAAGATTTAATTAAATAAATAAAAATACTGAAGAGAAGTATTTTCAGGGGAATTCTTTGTGCAATTCCTAGCTAATACAGCTCGAATCAAAGAGCGTTATGTAGATAATTTCTAGTGTATTGTTAATTTTTAAGGGAATACCTATGATGAACTCAGAGAAATTTTTTAGTTGATTCGGAGGAAATTAATGAGGCATTTAAAAAAAAAACAACTTTGTACAAACACAGAAAAAATAAAACTCTGAGGCGACCAAGTTTTTAAAGTTAATATATCATGCTTAGAAAAGTTTTCTTGATTCTGGATTTTAAAAAATCTTCAAGATCAGGAGCCTTTTAGGATATTTAGAATTTTTTTTTTGTAAATTTATGTTTTTGTACAGGTTCAATCGAATAAACATTTTTAGGACTTATAAAATGTAATTTTTCAGAAAAATATTCTGGACATTGAGAAATTTCCAAGGTTCTGAAACATAAAGAAGTTTTGATGATTCAAAACTAACACTTATATAACTCAAGTGCCTTGGACTTCATTTATTTTTAAATTCCTGTCACATTGAAGTTTCTAAGGTCTTAAGCAAAGACACATTTTCAGAACTTTTAGTTTTAACTAATAACAATTATCGATTCCTAGAACTCGATTTCTTTTGATTTGAAATATAACCAGTTTATTCAAGATTTTGCACTTCTCTATTTCGAAAAAAAGGCCATGTAAAATGTTGCTGTGACAAATAAGTATCACATGGAAAAACATAATGCAATAGCAGGGTGTCGACTCAACGAAGAAAACAAAATTCCCTGATATGCCCTGATTTTCCAGTAATTCTAAAAAAAATCCAGATGCAGTGCCTACCCGTTTTTGGCAATAAAGCATTTTAAAGAATGCAAAAATGACAGAAATCTGACAAATCATCTTCATGGTGATCAGCAAATCTCGATTAGCAATTTTCCCGTTTTTCTCTCGGAGTTTTGGAAATTATCACCGCTTAAGTATTTTAATTAAGCACTAAACTGAAAGCGATGAAGCCGAAAGTTAAATGGATAATTTCTAAGACAGCACCGAAGTCTTCACAATTTGTGTATGAAAATGTCGCTCAAAACTTTAAGGCTTTTATGTGATTGTTCTCAAGCCTTCCCTTTAGATTAATTTCCGTTCACAAATCTCTTCAGAATTCTTCTAAAATAAATTTGAAATTCTGTCTGGAATCCCTTGAAATTGTTTTAATAATAGTACTGAAATTCTCTGTAGAACACTCAAAAAAATTCTTAAAATTCATCCTTTCTTCGAATTTTAAACTCTTTCTAAGAATTTACTGGAGCTTCAATTTTGCATGAAATTTGCATGAAATTCTCCGTCATCTTAAACCAACAATTGAAAAGGACCAATTAGTTTTTGTGAGCAAAACATGTAATCCCCCTTCCCTGCCAACACCATCTGGCAGGGGAAATTCTCCCGACGAGAATTGTCTTCAAATTTGGCTCAGAATTATCTCGGAGTTCTCCTCAAAATCTTCTGAAAATTGCATTCTCATTAACATTCTTTAGAAATTCCTTTCAAAATGCGCTTGGAATTATACTCAGACTATTCTTATAGATCTTCGCATAATTATTTTGGAATTGTACCCTCAAAATTCGCATTCATTGGTATTTTTCAAGAATCCTGGAATCTAGTAAAAGCTCTCCTAGAGGTTTTCCTAAAGCTACCTAGAAAATATTCTCTGAAATATTTTGGTGTTATCTCTAGAACTAATTCTAAAATCTGCTCAAATTTGCTTTGGAAATTTTTTTTTAAATACTCTTAATAGTTCTTCAAAGTGTGACTGTAGTTATCCTGAAAATCTAGACCAAGGGTCTTGAAATCTTATTGTTTTCGAAGAGAGGACGAGGTATATTTTCCAGATTTGTCAACTAAATTCATGGGATTTTTCCGGTAACTTCAAATTCCAGCTTTTTCCGGTTTCCCCGGGTCACTGGTCACTCTGCATTTCACATATGAAACACTTGTTTTTAATCCCATTATATTTGTTTTGTCTTGAGCACATTTTTAGACCCAGGTCCGTAAGAAAATTATTCCGGATAGTATGCCTAACCAAAAGCTAATTCACGGGCGGATTCCTCCGGTGGAAAGTAGTAAAAACAACGCTTTCATCTCCAAAATTCTGTAAGTTAATTCCACCTAAATTGCAATAGCAGCAACATTACCATACTTAAACTTTACTGTGAAGCTAATTTTACGAGCTAACCAGGTTTACAATGAAGACCTAGAATACTTAATACAGCCACTCTATGCGGTCAAAGCAATGCTTGTCTACGTATCTTTGAATCATTATTCAATCATAAAAGTGCTACTCCAAGCAATCAAAAAAAAAAAAAAAATATCCCATGCAAGACCATTATCTTAAATTCTTATTTAGTTAGTTCTCTGAGCTAATCAAGCTTTTAAGAACATAATAAGAAACAAGAACTAGAAGTATTCAGAAAAAAAATCATTATCTCCTCTTAAAGCTAGGTTTAGACAAGGCAAGTCAATTGACCAACTCAGTTGAATTCAACTGCCTTAAACGTGTAAACTATGCCATTTAACTGACTTGAATTGAAAAAAAGTTGAACTTTTCAAGCCAATTAAATTCAACTGAGTTAATCAATGACTTGCCTTATCTAAGCCCAGCTTAACGCTTAATCATTCTTGCATTTACTCAAAAGCGCTCCAATGCGCTCAAGGGATTGATTTTTGTTGGACACAGCTGGATCGAACAGACGCAGAAACTAGTATTTGAGTAACTTTCGCTCAACTTGCAAAAATGCAACATCAAGCATTGAACAACCACAACTTCGCAACTCTATTTAAAATTTGAAATTGAAAACCATCCTCGAACTACAACGAGTATTTAAGTTGTTTCACACATCATTTTAGCTAGTAGAAAGCAGTCGTAAAATTTTAGATGAAATAAAATAATGATGCCATCTGAAATGATGTGTTTATTAAAAATGGGTTAATTTTTTTATTACATTAATGTAAATTTCCTCCTAATGAACTATAGGATTAGTCTATGTATAGAAGAAGAATTTTGATTAGAATTCCCACGGAACTATGAGCAGAACTCAAAATTAATTGTAGTGATAATTCCAAGTAAGTTGCGAGAAGATCAAAGGAAATTCTGGAGCTAATTGCACGAAAGCTCTGACTTGATATAGAGTAGATGTACTAATGTTAGTATGGTGTGTTCCAATTATGGCCTTTGGGATTCCCATATGCCATAATTACAACATACCATAATAGGGACGTATAGCCATGAATGGTACACCTGCCCTACAAGTTTTTTTTTTAATCTTTATTTTAGAGATTTTTAGCCTTAGGCTAGTTCATCTCTTCCTGCCCTACAAGTTTGTTCTTGGAAGAATTACTAGGAAATTGTGAGCATTACTCAAATAGGATAGTAAAATCGTCTGAAATGGCAGATTGGTTGGTTATCTATATTAACGAGACTTTCAGAAAAAGACTGGTTTGTCTCGGAAAAATGATCGATTTAATGTCGTTTTACTGAAAAGTTGTAAAACAGAAAACTTGCCTTACTCAACAGTAAATAGCGAAATCAGTCAGACTGCGCAAATTGTGTACTGCAATAATTGCTCTAGCAGTTCCTGCTTCAAATTACAGTGTAAAGTGAATCGTATCGTAAGTTCTCACAAATCTCCAGCCAAGGCCACCCAAGACATTAGCCAACGACAACCAAACGTCCGGTACCGGTACATACAAAATCAGATTAGATCTCTTAATCTCAATCTCCTCCACCGCTCGAATTAGCTCTACTTCCAAATGCGTATTTGCGCTATCTTAATGGAGCTATTTGCCTAATATCATTGCCACATTGACAGCGGCTATTGTCCCGTTCGAGCAAGCGAGAGACCTTAGAGATCATAAATTTTCGCACTCTTGGTGAAGGAAGTAACTGTCCCATACCGAGCCTTTTGCAATCAACATGCTATGACGATGACGGCGATGACGACGCAATCAGACACTTGGTTGTTCTCCTGGCCCGCTGCTGCTGCTCAAGTGTGGGAACCATTTTTCGCACTATACAATGTCAACATCAGCAACAGGTCTGTTGAGCTGTTGTGCCTGCCTACAAAGAGCGACCCGTTATGGGTGCTATAGGTTCTTGTAGCGTTCGTTACCATGCCCCAAAACTACCACGTACCTACAACAGTCATCATTTCGTAATGTGGAGTAGAATAATTGCCGGCTCCGACTCTCTGAGTGTACAACAGATGATGCGAAAATGCTAGACAGTAGTACACAGCAGAATAAGGTTGAGACCCTTGCTTTGCGGATAATTATAGCCCTCTGTGCGAGTGTTTGTGTGCAAAAGTGGTATACTAAAGCCTTAAACTCTCCACACCCTGCTTGGTTCTGTTTATTTCAGTCAGTGGTTTCCATTGGTTTCTGAAGTGTGGCAGTCAGTGCTGTAGCCACACTGCTTCGTTGTTAAGATAAGAAGATAATAAGAACTGTTATCAATGTTTCTTATTTGTTTATCCGAGACATCCTCAGATATCCTGGACACTCAAGATTAAACTTCAGACAACGATTTTCAACCACATAAACCCACCAACTACGCCACTGTTCAACGGAGGCCCGGCACAACTAGGTTATCGGGGTGCGAGGAATCACTTTTACTTTCGTCTTACACATGGTTGCTTCTTCTAGCTGGGAGGTCCATCATCCCCATCTCCCCATGTCAGTCGCTGAAACCATCAACCAACACCAAACAACAACACGCCTTTTAAATTGACGAGACTAATGACCCCTTCACTCGGCTGCGGTGCTGCTGTTGGGGCTGGTGCTGGTGGGTGCAAGTTGCAATTGATTATAAGCGCGCGCGACCCCACTGGCCGTGGTCATCTCGCAAAGAAGGCGAACGCACGCATCCCCAGCAGCATCGGGTCATTAGCACGCGAGAAACGGCGAAAATGCGGCTCTCTACCACAGTCGTCGTAGTCGTCGTCGTCGTCGTCGGCCCGTCACCGTGTGTGAGCATGTGAGTGAGCATAATTTTCCAATTACGCCCAATGAATAGGTAGCACCGCTTGCTGATGCGGTGCTACTGGTTCATGGCTTACAAAGTGCGTTGCACAAAGTGAAGTCAAACAGAAAGCAGTCGAAAAGTTGCGTTTGGCATTGTTTTTGTATGCAAATAACTCGTCTACAGGTGCTTAATTGTGTGTGCTCACCAAAAAGTGCCAAATTAATTGTAATCGCGTACAGTACCCATTTCGTAACTGCAGTTTCCTGTGGTTTACTTTTACGGGTGCAGACTTAATGAGGGTGCGAGTAAAGCCGGACAGGTTCGATTCAAGGTTGAAAAAAAAAATGTTGCTTGTTTACCTTACGGGGAAATTATGTAGACATTCAGTGATCATCGTAGCATACCTGTAAAAAAGAAACACAGATAAAAATTAGTTTATTACGCAATAAAGGTTATAATCATATTTATAAATTTTATAATCTACACGTTTTCGAAATGAATGAAATTTAATTTAGTTATTCAATGTTCCTCAGCTCCTTTGTGTTCGGAATAGAGTTTCCTTTTTCCAGATCTCTTGATCCTTGATCCAGTTTTTTTAAGCTCCGTGCTGCTTATTTCAGCTTTTCTTAGTCTATAATTATTAGAGTGGTTCAAAATATCGATTTTGCTCCACCAAGCTTAATGGATTTCAAACCAGGTCCTGATAATTTTCACAAAATATGAGCTCATTTGGATGCGAACTCATACTGCACTAGCCCTTTGAATTTTAAATTGGAATTACTGTGAGAAAAGTGAACTTTATGTTCTCAACGTCTTAACCCTTCGCGGTAATGATCTGTGGAAAAGTTTGCTATCTGTATTAATGTGAAATTTTGTCAGCTACAACTTTTCTCAAGATCGCATTTGGAATGAACGTCATAATACTTTATGGCAGCCGAATAAACGCCCACTTAAAGACAAATTTCAGACTTGCCCCTTCTGGTTTGCCCTGGAAGCATCTTCCAGCTTATCTAGAAAAAGGTTCTAGAGATGAACTAGCCTAAGGCTAAAAATCTCTTAAATAAAGAATTAAAAAAAAAAAAAAATTATTTAGAAATGTTCAAGTGATTTCCCCGGAAGTTTTTTTTTCTGATTTCGATCGAAAGTTTCTCCCTTTTGTCCTACTTTCCCTGAAAATTCAGAAATCCTACTGGCTTTCCCTGTTACTGTCTTCCTACTTAACCGGATATTTGACTGTTTTCGTTAGAAGTTTCATCCTACTTCCACCGGAAGACTGATCTGATTCTGAATTCCTCATCAAAGCTTCATTTGACTTAGTAAGAACTTGTTATCAAGTCTACATATTTATCCGTAAATCTACAGAGTATTAAATCGGAATTTCCAGACTTTAAGGGATTTTTTTAAATGAGCAGAAGAAACTGCTCATAAATTGAACGGTTTATGAAATTTGTTCATTAGGTTCAACAATCGTGGAACACTTCCACGCCAAATGACGAACCGGTCATACTTCTTCGATTTGCATAAAATTTTGCATAATTGTTAGTTATGGACAATCAGTGTTGGCAAAATCACCATTGAAATAATATTTTTCCGCTCTCATATGCTCTCAATATAAAGCGTGATATTGGAACAAAATATCATGTTTGATATTGATTTTACATGCTCATTTGATATTGCGAGACTATTCATAACGTGCACAAATCAAGCTGAGAGTTGACTCGACACAAACATGATTCCGTTGCACATCGTTTTCTTAGAAAGAGAAAGTATAGTTTGCTATCTCTTTTTATTCTTCATCGATGCCAAACACGAAGCTTCTATAGTCGCTATATTCATATTGTGAACAAAACTTCGGAAACCAGGGATGCCAGATACTTTTGCAAAATGTCTGCATTTGTCTGTATCAGTGGTTTGAAATATTGATGGTGGGGTGGAGGTGGTATCTCAGAACTAGGTTGCAAATGATCAGTTCGCATAAACACATATTGTTTTTAATAATTTCCAATTGCAAATTGCTTTCAGTGTCAAGGTTGTATAACGCGAAATTTGAAGTAAAATCAGCCCTAAATCCGCTTCAACTTTAATTCAAAGGTTCTAAGTAAACTTTGTAATTAGGAATTTTCAAAGAGGAATATCTCATTGGGTTGTGCAAGTTCTGTGTACCTCCATAAGGCTATCATGAATTTTCCCAGAACTTTCTGAACTTCCACAAAGCGTAATATACTTCCATGATATTGTATAAATTATTATGAGGTTTCCTGGAGTTTTTTAATGTTTTTGAATCATATTTAACGTTCTTTGAGTTTTGTTTTGGTTCGCTTGACAAATTTAAAGTACTGAATTTCCTTAAATGTCCTGTAATTCTCTTAGATCATAATAGCAATTTCCTAAGTATTTCCAAGATTCCCCTTTTTTAGAAGTTCTCTGAACTTCTTTGAGACACTCTTAACTACTCTTTAGTTGATTTGAAATTCTCTGAAATTACTCTAAGCTTGACTGAGGATCATTTGAACGTCTTCGAAGAGACTTTCCAAGGTTAATAAAAAATCCTACTGTTTTGCCAAACTACCTTGAGGTGTTTCTTGAGCCTTTCTGGTATTACATACAATAATGTTCCTTGAGCTTCTTCATAGTTCACTGAAATTCTTTGAAGTTTAAATTTTAGGAGATTTCACTAAACTCTTCTGTTATTCACTCAAACATATTTTAGGAATTTACTGATACAAGCAGCACACTTCCATCTCGACAAATTGCTACAACCATTTTGCGACAAGTGTGCTGCTAGGGGAGTATATCTGAGATTTTTCAAACTACAATGAAGTTCCTTGAGCTTGAGATTTATTAAAAATCTGCAAGACTGCCCTTTAGTGCATCAAACTTCTATGCTGCTCTCTGAACTTGTCTGAAATTTGCTGAACTTCTCAGATAAATTTTAAGATAATCAGGGATATCGAAGGAGCTACAAAGCATGAAAAACTCCTGAGAGTTTTGACGAATTGCATATAGATTCAGTGAACTTCGAAGATCTTAAAAGTTAATAATAGAGGATCTGCCAATTCCAGAGCTGTTTAGCAGAATCCAAAGATGTTCAGATACTTTTTGGGAACTCCAGAAACGTTCTGAAAACTTAGGGGACCTTCGGAAAACTTCATCAAACACTGCGACATTGTAAAACAAGAGCATTCTTTCAATGATTCCATTCAAAAAACCGATGAGAAAATTATAATTTAAGACAATTTATTCTAAAGCACTTATGTCGATTTGAAAATGTGTCCTTGAAATTATTGGAATGGAGTTTTTAAATAATTACAATTGAAACATATTTGAATTAAAACTAATTAGAACCAATCCGTGCAAAATTCACAACAGTCTCACAATCTGAAATGAATTCGAGCGAAATCCATGTTATCACTAAACTCGTGTCACCCGAGTATTATAAACATCCCAGCTTTTTGGCGAATCGATTATTTATTGAAACTATGTTTGGATGTTGATGGATAATTATCAATGTCTGCATAAATCTGTTACGTTTTACCTATGTATAAATACTGCCTGTACTCTGTATGAAGTCTGTATACATGATAAAATGTCTGTATAAATGCAGACATGTCTATATATCTGGAATCCCTGTCGGAAACCCTTTTCTCGTGACTCAAGGCTCGCCTAAGCAAACTTACGCCATTTTTGGGTTGGGGAAAGTTTCCCCTATCCGATGATGCTAGTAATTTGCGTTCGAGGGGGGGGGGGAGGAAAGAATAATCAACTGTTTGTTAATAAAAGTTGATAGTAATTTTTCAATTGTTGGTCTACAGTATATTGAATTGGTTCCGCTTTTTGATAGATCGGAATTCTATCCACCAGACTATAAATATAGAAACTATAGAAGCTACTGCTGCCAGCAGTGACGGTAGTTTCGGGTCGCGGTCGAATGTAAAGCAAAAATGGTGAAACTCAAACTCACCACGGTTTGGTTAGAATTCTAGCTGGTGAGTTTTGTTAGCTTGATATTCGTAGCTATGATATCACAGTTTGTAATATCATCCACAGTTGCTTGCTTGTGGTGTGATCTTGGGCATTGATTATATTTGATTTTTTTTATATTTTTCCAACAATCATGCATATTTCTCGATGAACATTTACCTTTCCCGGAACTTCTTTATAGGTCCAAAACAATTTGAGGACCAACCTGAAGTTCTTGAAACATCTCTGAAGCTCTCATCCCTTTTCTGATGATGTTCTTGGAATTGACCTGACATAGATAAAACTGACTTAAAGTCTCTAAACTTCCCGCAGTTCTCTGATGTTTCGTGAATTTGTCTAAGTGTCTGCGAATTTTCCTATGTTTTTTTTCTTATGTTCTCTAAACTTCTCTGATGATCACTTGGATATCTCTAATTTTTTAAACATCTTGAAGCTTCTCGCTGTTTAATGGAACTGCCTTTAATTTCTCCGACTTTACCTGAAGTTTCCGCAATTTTCCTAATATTCTTCGAACTGCACTGAAGTTCTCACAACTGTCCCAAAGTTCACGTAAAATCATTAAGTTCAAATGAAGTTTTGGCAACATCTGTAAATTTCCTGCAACTTTTCTGAATTTAATGGAACGGCCCTAAAGCTTTTGATCGTCTCTAAAGTTCCCGAAATTTGAGTAAAATCTATGGAACTGCCCCACAGTGGTCCATATTTAAAAAAAAAGCTGTCGCATAACCTGCAAAACATGTTTCTTTAGCATCAGGTTGATCAGATTTCATGTTTTATTTGATGTTTAACACCCAATCATACTTAGTAAACCTGTTGAAAGTATGAGTTGATGCGAATTTTTGAATGACCTAGTTTAAAGCGTCATAGATTATATGGGCTTAAAACGCTGTACGATAACGATAATCATCCAAATATCAAACCATTCCTTTTAGATTTTCCATTGATCACACTATTTTTGTTGAGTCGATTTGTAGTGAAAACGTGCATTCGAAGATGAGTGAATGGAAATATATAGATATTTGGATTAACATAGCTGTACAAAAAATGCGCCACCTTGGTCCGCGACGAGTTTCATACCAAAATGTTTGTAAACATATATATAAACGATCTGTGAAGGTTATAGTTGGTAATACTAGCTAATAGTCTGATCCGGTGCATTTGAAGTCATGGATGTTATTCACCGCATCCAACAATATCGCATAAGCACATCACTTGTCAAGCATCCACATCAAAGGAGGCTTATCTTGTGATCGCTTTGTTTACACTGGTGAGCCGAACACGTATTTGTCTTCTTCTGTCCATTAAAAGATCTGTTTCGTTTTCGAGTTACACAACGTAAGTCTAAAAATAAATTAAATGAATTAAACTACGCATTCATCATACTTCAATTTTTACAGTGCATCATGAACCATTTTGAAGCGTGCAGGCGTCAACTCTTTGAAGTAATTCGGGAAAAAGTGGACTGCAGCAGAGAGGAACAAAGGCATCATCTGTATGAATATGTCATAAAGCAAATTTAGAAACGTGGTTCATTTGAGGAAAATGACAAACAAATCAAGCACACGCAACGAGAGATCTTTAGATTTGACGCAAAAATCTATCGGAAATGGGAGAAATGTCAACTCTCTTTTTTCATGGAACAAAACGGTGAATGGCTAATCGGGACGGAAACTTTTGAAATTTTGGAAAAAATCCGTGGATTCACAAAATGTAAACATTAATATCTGATTTGGTGAATTTATGTAATCATTTAGTAACTGCTCCCAAAAGGTTCGTCCTGTTGTTGCTTTTGAATTAGCAGCAGATCGTACCAAAAGACAAAGAACGGAGCATTTACTTAAAGAAAATTCTGCTTTAGAATTGCTATATGCTGAATCTATGCAGTTGAGGGATTCGAGCATGCTGCAAAATTGGTGCAGATTATTTATGAAAGTCCTCATAAAGCTACCGAAATACTTGATCGGTATAAGGATGATAAACTGTCACCGGAAAAACTTTGCCCTGCTGAAGGAGTTTCAATGATCATTGATCATGATCATTGAAGCAGATGTCAGTAGAGCGCAGTATTGTTTAATTAAATCAGTAGCGAAACACCATCATGCCGATATTTTTCCATCGTATCATGATATTCTCGAGACAAAATTACTATCAACGAAGAAAGCGCAGAGCTGCTTAGTGACAACGTTGATAGAAGGTCAACGAATAAACGAATTTGAGTTTTTGCATAAATGGGGTTGCGATGGTAGTGGAGGATATTCCCTTTATAAGCAGGCTTTCAACAGTGAAAACTCTAGTGACGGTTCTATGCTACTAACGGCAATTGTTCCATTGCAACTAAGGGAGTTGGATGGATCTGAGATTTTGTGGACAAACCCAGCTCCAGCATCAACACGGTTTTGTAAACCATTAAGGATGCAGTTTGCTAAAGAAACTAAAACTTCGTTGGTTCAGGAAGAAGAACATTTTGAAAATCAAATAGCAACGCTTAATCCAACAATTATCATGATTAATGACGAACATTCGATTAAAATTCACCACAAACTTTCGATGACGATGATTGACGGAAAAGCTAGAAATACGTTGACGCCATCTAAAATGGCAGTCAGTGTTGGGAATATATCAAAAAGTCAAATCTCACTAACGCCCAAGATCACGCGGTTGATTTTGCAAGCTATGATATCGCAGCTCGGAATATCAAGCTAACAAAACTCACCAACTGCAAATCTCACCAAACTGTGGTGAGATTGAGTTTAATGATTTTTGCTTTACTCTCGAATGCAACCGAAACTTCCATAACAGCTTGCAGCAGTCGCTTCGTGTCTGTCATCGGTGAAGATTAAAAAGAGATAGCAAACCATTACAACGATGTGCAATGGAATCATTTTTGTGTCGACCACTCTCAGCTTGATTTTTGCACGTTGAGAATAGTCTCGCAATATCAAAGGAGCTTGTAAAATCAATATCAAGCATGATATTTTGTTCCAATATCACGCGTGATATTTCGAGCGCATGAAAGCGGAAAATATCAATTTATTTCTGATTTTGCCAACACTGATGGCAGTTACATCAGCAATCCAACAACCAGTAAATACATCCGTTTATGCGTGTGGTATCCTGGTACTGCATTCAAAAACTAGTTTTTTTTTTCGAGTGCTTATTACATGTTACTTACAAAATGGACATCAAGAAATGGAGTGCAAAGCAAAATGACTACAGAGAGCGGAAGCATGTAATTCAGAAACGCCGGGAATTGGGAATTCTAGTGGATACGGTTAAAAAAGGATCCGTTTTTCGAGAGTCCATCAGAAGTGGCTGCGATCACAGGCCTAAACAAGGAATTAATTGAAAGGTTCAGTGTTATCTTGAACGCATTGGCATGTGGCTTTGCCATCGATCCAGTTAGCTTTGAAAAGTACACTTTACTGTCCAGCTTTTCGAAGAACTTTATCCATGGTACTACATGCCAGCATCAGTGCATTATGTGTTGATCCATGGTGCTGACATTATTACTTCGATGGACATGCCTATGGGACTTTATTCAGAAGAAGTACTAGAAGCAAGAAGCAAAAATATCAGGTCATTTAGAGAACACCAAACTCGTAATGTTTCCAGGGAAGCCACTTGAGGAAATACGAACCCATGGACAAGCAAGAGTTGGGCGAATAAGTAAGAAGTTTACTTCTATAATGTAGTTTTGCGCACTCAATATTGCCACTAATGATTGATTATTGATTATTTTTAAGATCTGGTGTGTAACGTAATGTGGGTTGAACACGTTTTTCGTCATACATGGTATTTACAAAAATTTAATCCTATCTAATTTCCTGAACCAGTTGTCCGATTTCAAAAATATTCGATAACATTCTATGGGACTATTTTACCTTTCATTTTGCGACTGGTGCATTCAATTTGTTGCAGTGATTGTCAAGAAACAAGAACGGTAGGGTAAACGCTCCTATATTTAGTTGCGGTACGTTAGAAGCGTTAGGTTCCTATAGTTGTGTATTGAGTCTCCATACACAACTATAGGAACCTAACGCTTCTAACGTACCGCAACTATAGGAGCGTTTCCCCTATATATATACTCTTTGTGAGAAGGGAAAAACATATAATGTTCAGCTTTACGACGCATTGAAATGTTAGTGCAATGTAGAGTGCAAATTTGAATGTTTTTCACAAGCAAAATTTGTTAATTAAAGAATTTAAGGCCATATGGGTTAACTTCGTGCGAAATAATAATTGATGCCAACTATTTTCCTATATGGACCACTGTGTGCCCTGAAGCTATCGTAACCTAACATAAAGGACGTTAAACACGGGGTTGTTATTTATGACTGAAAACTCCGTTAAACAAGCAATTCCTTCCAATCCTAGTCATCAGCATCACTAATTTACCCATGAAAGAGCAGAACTTTTGGAAAGTTTAAAGATCGTTAAAGGTAATTTCTGAAAACTTCATGGCAACTCCATAAACTTCAAAAATTTGAACTTTATTGTAGTGCCTGATATTTTTGAAACTTCTCTGAATATTGCAGATATTACCTACAGTTCTGGCAATATCCTTGAAGTTCTCGAAACTTTCCTGAAGTTTTATAAATGGCTATAAAGAGCTCTGAACTTTCCTGACTTCTGATAGTGGGTTACTTTTTAGTGACTTTGCCACTTTTTTGAAGGTGGTCACTCAAAAGTCACTTTTTTCGACATTCCTACTTGAATTGCAATGTAAAATTGGTTCAAAAATATGTATAGTCACTTTAACGCTCTTGGGTCATTCGTAACCTGTCCGGGGGTGAGATTTGAACTCGTGACTTTGGCGTGAGAGGTATAGATGCTAACCACTACGCCGGGGTCGCCTCCGTTCAAAAAATAAATAAAAGTTTTGACAATGCTACAGTTCATTGAACTAACGAACGGAAAAGTACACAGAAAAATACAAGTCGATCCGCACCTTTAAAGAGTTCAGCTTCAACTGTAAAGTACAAAAATCAGGGTGACAACTAAAATGGGAAATCATGAAACCGGAAAATGCCGGAAATTCGATGTCAACGAATAAACCTGTGAACTTCGATGCCAAATTGGAAAAAAAATGTACTTCTCCCTCTCTTTGAAAAATGTCAATAGATTAGGACTGGACTGGTTTTTTCAGGATAAAGACCGTTCAGATAATTATAAATACACTAACGATGAACCGTCATTTCAAACTGCGTGAAATATTTCACAAAATTCTGGCTGCATCCTGATATCCTACTCTAACACGTGTCAGTTTTTTTTTTAAATATTTTGCGAGGAAATGTGAAAATGCGTGGCCTTACTTCTGAACAAAGAAAACGGATTGTGCACAAATGGTGTACCGTGAGTGGACTTTCCTTAAGAAAACTGGCTAAGGAGGAGGGTGTGAGCGTTGCACTTTCGGAGGTTCTCCGAGGCGTGGAAGAAAACCTGGCCCGTGGACCCTGCAATCGACCGGAAGATAAGGGATCGTTTTAAGCACCATCCATCAGCATCAGTGCTAGATGTCGGCAACAAATGTCAGGCGGGCCAAGAAAAAATTGGAATTGGAAATCCATCTGAAGCAGAAGCAACCAAAGCGAAGCTAAAAGCAGGCTGCATTAGCGAAGACGAGAGCTCGGAAGCTTTACGACTCCATGCTGGGGAAAAATCGGGTTGTATAATCATGGATGATGAGACATACGTGAAACTCGATGATCAAACTCTGCCAGGACCGCAGTTCTACACTTCGCCCAAAGGAAAGGATGTTGCTGAATCGGTCAAAACACCGATTTACACCGAAATATTCGGCAAGAAGGTCATAGTTTGGCAGGCCATATGCCAGTGTGGAAACAATTCTCGACCATTTATAATGACAGACACAATGAATGGCAAAGTTTACGTGAAGGAATGTCTGCAAAACAGATTGCTACCCTTCATGAGGCAACATGACAAACCTGTAATCTTTTGGCTATTGCTTCCTGCCACTATTCAAAGGATTCGCTAGAGTGGTACAAGAATCATAAAGTCACATATGTGCCAAAAGAGATGAATCCGCCAAATTGACCTGAGGCTCGCCCTATCGAAACTGGAAAAGTTAGAAAACTCGGCTACTTTCAATAAAATCCTGCAAATTGAATTTGTGTGTGAAATAAAATAAACAATATTTGAAAATAAAATGGCCTTAAACTTTACACTAGTTTTATTTAATTCATTAACAAAGTGTATTTATAATTAACGGAACAGTCTATACTATTAAAGTTATCAGCAAATTGTCATTAAAGTCAGCATTGATTTAAGATTCTTTTGTGCTCCACGTTTCCTTTGATTCCTTTATCGCGAAAATTTCTAGAAGGCATCTAATATTTAAAAAAGAGATCACTCCGGAACTTTCATAACCTCAAAAGGAGCCCTAGTCCCTAGGAATTGTAAGTTTCCCACATCGTGTTTTTTTTTGTAAAATAATTTTCCTAATTTTATGTTGTTATAGTTATCGCAAAATTTTCGAAGACCTCACCAAATATAGTATTTTAACATGTAATTGACAACAGATTTGTGCAAGATCTTGCAAAACGAACTTTTGATTAATGTGTGCAGACAGGAAATCGATGCTTGCCTCTTTTGGATGAATGACAAATAAATTTGCATGATTCTATTTCCGAAAGTTTTATGATAATTTTTAAGTCACATTTTGGTCACTTTTTAGTCCCCGTTTTAAATGATTTTGGGTTCCCTTATCCCCAGTCGTTGTTATCTTCCTTGACTACAATAAATACAAAGTACATGAAACCGCAGCAGACAACTTGACTTCTTTTCCATTGAAAAACAGTTCATCTATCCTATCTCCGCCAAACCACTTGACCAGATCCACTCGGCAACATACTTAACAGCGATTCAAGAAATCACCATGATCATCATGATACTCACAACCGGGTCTCAAGTATCATAACCGTGTAGAGCTTATACCACAGCACTCCTGACGCCATAAGTGGATTTAATGATACTTAATGACGGATGCTTTCAGTCGTATCACGATCAAATTTTCGCGACGAAACAACACCACTAACTGATTGTCCCGATCGCATCAAATCGGCTCTCTTGGGTTTGCATCATCAGCACAATGTGATGCGGTCGCTGATGATCATCATCGCGGTATTTAACTATCTAACAACGTGCATTGTTTGAACACCACCGTCGCTTCTATCCAGTGAACATGTTTGCGCCGCCGGAGCATAAGTGCAAAACAATGCATATGATAGAGTACCGAGCCATGTAGAGCTTGATCAGTTCACACGTTTTTTTTCCTCTTCCTCAAATTGAACAGTATCAACATCTGCTGCTAAATGGCAGGTATCTGTGGGCCTTTGGGGCAGAATCTGTGTTTCCCCATCGATAATTATCCGCCTGGGGGTGGTCAGAAAGGTGCAATCTGCAGATCCCTATCGGTGGCTGACGGAGGAGGTCAGTGAATTGTAATGTGTTGGTCTGTTCTTCACACCCAACCCACTGCAGTTTGACCTAGAGCGACGACAACGACGCGGTAGGAGTAAAACAACCCGATGATGAAGAGGGTGGATTTGCAATTTTAATGACCGGAAAATTAGCAGCTTTTAGCCGCAATGGGATGGGTTATCGTGCAAAAAGATACGGAGGTAGATTTATGAGATGATAACATGAATCGTCATGGGAGGTAGAGTGGTACTGACTATTATGATTCAGTCGGAATTAGGCATGTTTTTGATAGCAGTAGATTTTTATCCAAACAGGCTTCCGCTCAAGTGGTAAACCAATGTGTAAAAAAAAGTGTCAAACAACTTTCAACGACCCTCAAGAATAATCGTACCTTCACTGTGGAGCATCATACACTTCACTCATTTATACAATGTCCCGCTAGTGCAAACCGTTACTTGATCGTGACATTTAACTTGAATACGAATTTACAATCTTGCAAAAACTGACTGAAAACAGCTTCCACAACTTCGAGAACCTACGTACCTTGAAAATCTCGTCGAATCAACCTTCTCTCCGAGTTTTAAGTTTATACATTTAACCTAAAGGTGTTGCTGGGCCACGACCATTATCAACCTGTTTGGCGACCAGCCACATCAATTCGCTGAACTTATTATCAGCTGATGATGATGTTGCCGGCTGCTCTGACAACCATCCACGCGAGATGAAAGGGAAAGCTTTGCAATTTACTGAAACGGTTTTTGCACTCTTGTTTTTCAAAACCTTTACTAGAGCCTATCATCGACTGGTCGGTGGAAAGCGAAACGGGTTGGATTTTGTTTTTATGTATATAAGCAGCGTACTCCCCCCGTTGGGCTAAATTGGACTTTGTCTGATTAGGTGATGATCGTTTGATAATGTAGGAGGAAAAAGGTTGGTGGGACTTCGCGCAGAGCATTTCATCCATCGTCGTCGGTCGACGTCGGTTACACTGTTACCAAATAATTCGAACCGGTAGCAACGCGCGCTGTCTGGCTGGTCGTAATTACCTAATACAAATTGCAGAGGATTATTATTATTGATATTATTTTCCAATTTCACAAGAACTGACGCACACCTCCTTCTTCGACCAATCGCATCGCACCAGCAGCGGCAGCATAATCATTAATTTATTTACAAAGCGCAAATTATTGACCGATACCGATAGTGTTCGTTCACTCTGGTCCTCAGAAGCTGCGATGGGAGCACGGCGGTCGAAGATAAATAATAGCAGCAAAAATTGAAAGTTAAATGCTGGTTCAATTTTTGATTAGAAGGAAATCGGTATTCGTGGTGCAAGAGCAGCCACCACCACGCGAATGATCGGAGGCACGCGCCTCATTTTAGCTATTGACGATCGGTAAAGTTCAGGGCGATGATGGATGTTTGGGGGGTTGTCCGCACTTTCACTGTTCGGTCGCGATGGATAGTTTAAGGAGTTCGGTTTTGGGGGGACGCCCACACTTCTACTGAGGAGCGGATGGAAGTTAATCCTATGAATCAGCAGCAGTGAGGTGGGATTTGATTACAGCGATCGGAAACCGATTGTTTTAGATTGCGTAACTTGAGAAAGGTGTAAGGTTTGAGTAAGTTGTCTTTGTAGAAGTGACCATTTCTTAGTAATAATCATAATGTTTAGATTTAGCCATGTTGATTAATGTTTGCTTTCTCTATTCTTTACAGGTAAGCTCATGAATTTCACGCGGGTTGAGGTTTGATTTGCTGTTGTATGCTCAAGAAGAAATCGGTAGTGGATGGCTTATTGGTCAGATTTTATGAACGAAGCTGTTTAACTTTTGAATTATCGTTTTGTCTAGTAGAATAAACACGTAAACATGGAAAATATCAATACACCGCAGTCGTAATCGCTAAAAATAAGTAATATGACAAACGGTGAAATGGATTTTAACATTATTTTACAGTTTGAATTTCTAAAACTTTGAAATCTTTATAAATTTCTCGATGTGGAAAACATTAAGGAAGTTGGACTGGTAGCGTGGTCAAAAACTCTAGAGCCGTAGGCACATTTTCTACACCTCCACGGTCTTCGACAAAGTTGCTCGGCTTACAAAGCACCAACTTTTTAAGTTTCTGTTAAGTTCTTGTTCCCTCCGCCTAGAATGCACTCGATTTTATATTTTTTATAGAACGTCTTATGGAGAGAGTTTCTTGGGTAAAGTTGTGAATTTCATAATTTTGAGAAATGCTACCCAAGGCATCAAAGACCTATGATTTACAAGACGTAGGCCTACATATAAAACAATACGTTTTTACGTAGGGAAAATGGATGTAATGTCGGCCTAAATGCCCCTTATTTGGGCCCATACATAAATTCAGCAATCGACTAAATTTTCAATAGCGACCAAAAATATCCATTAGTACTGTCCCAATGACGCGTTCATCTAGAGATTCCTAGCGATGGGCCTGATCTTAGATCCATAGGCCAACATTTCCCCTATGTAGGAGAGAAGAGTCTAGGATTGCAATACTTTGGGGTTGTGGTAAGATGGAACAACCAGGTGGAAAAAAAACCTATATTGGTAACCCGTTTCTTGCATGCAGCTCTTGAATCACGAACCTATTTCGTTGGTGAAGATTGTGATCTGCATAGCACTGTTTTCTGTCATGTTTACGTTCTGTGAATTTTTGAACTAAGTTTTTAAGTTTTCCCAATGCTCTATGACTAGAAAGTCATCTAATTTGTTTTTAGTAAGCAAAAACTGGAAACCAGAAGAAGATAAGTTCTAGAAACTAATTATTGGCATATGTAATGAACCCAAGTAGTAATGCAAGATTTATAAAGGTTTTAAAGCATTATATAAGTCCAAATCATGGGCAACAAGGTTGTGATAAAACCAAAATTTATTTTTGGGTAATTGGTTTTCCCAAATGTGGAAATAATCCTCTGGATATTTATTGCAATGCTGCTCTAACTACTCAAGATAAATTAAAATTATTGAAAAATAAATTGAGGGATGCTATTACCAATTAATTGGTAACTGATCATGAATATTGAGTACGAAATATTCATGAAAATTGATATCAACACTTCTATTAATAAATTCGCAAGTGTGAGGTGTCAGATTTACTTTATTCTGTTTAAATGTGTGGTAAAATAAAAGCAGGTTAGAAAAATAACTTTAAAAGGAAAAGGATTGCTGCAAGTGCACTACTCTACTAGTCACAAGTATGGAATCGATCAGAATTGCACCA
Source organism: Ochlerotatus camptorhynchus (assembly GCF_037179485.1). Classification (NCBI taxonomy): domain Eukaryota; kingdom Metazoa; phylum Arthropoda; class Insecta; order Diptera; family Culicidae; genus Ochlerotatus; species Ochlerotatus camptorhynchus. Next base: position 5,968,910 of record NW_027040918.1, on the reverse strand, counting down.
CTCATTTGAATAATGCATCACCTAAAAAAAATTTACAGATACAGCATCATATCTCGAAATCCTGATTATTTGCAAAGATGATGTCTTCAGCAAAGTTGTTGAAAAGAAAACAGTTTGACTGAATTCCGAAGTCGCTGCATTAAGCTAGTGTGCTTGCAAAAATGAGAATTTTTGGATTTGTTTATCTCGTGATCCCGACCTGGGAAGTTCTAGTCTTCACCAAAGTAGTTCAGAAAACCAAAGGCGTTCGGAAGGTGGACATTGATTCTGATTTCTGTCGCTAGCGCCATGCATGTATAATTGATTCCAAACTTTCTGAAATGATTAAAACTTTTCTGAAATAATTCAATATTTTCCGAAGTGATTCGGTATTTGAGGAAGTGCTTTAAATAATTTATTAATTGAATTAGTACTTTCCGGAGCAGTTCCGAACTTTACTGAAGTGATTCAGTACTTTCCGAAGTGATTCCGCACTTTTCTGAAAATATTCAGTAATATCTGAAGTGATTCCAAACTTTTATTTGATGATTCAGTTTTTTCCGAAATGATTCAGTACTTGCGGAAGTGATAACAAACTTTTTAGAAACAATTCAATACAATACTATGAAGTTATTCCAAAATGTTTAAAGTATTACAGTAATTTCCGAGGTGATACCGAATTTTTCTTAAGTGATTCATTTCTATTCGAAGTGAATCAGTTCTTGCGAAAATGATTTCAAACTTTCAGAAAAGTCTGAAATAATTCCAATCTTTTCCGAAGGGGTTCAGTACTTTCCGAAGTGATTTCGAACATTTCCAAAGACATTCTGTACTTTCAGGAGTGATTCTAAACATTGCTGAATCGATTCAACACTTTCAGAAGTGATTCAAAACTCTTCTGAAGTGAATCAGTGATTTACTAAGTGATTGAAGTAATTTCTAAAGTGATTTAGTGCTTTATGAAGTTATTCCAAACTTTTCTTAAGCAATTTAGTACTTGCCTGGAGTTATTCAGTTTTTTTTTTCAAATGACCCTGAACACTTCTGAAGTGTTTCAGAACTTTCCTGAAGTGATTCAGTACTTTCTAAAGTGGTTATGGGTCATGCTAGTGTGTGTTGCAATACTTTTCTATGTGATTTCATACTTATGACTGGTAGCTTTTTTAAGTCATTCCTAACTTTTCAACTCTTGTTCACTCCATATTCAAGTGATTCCAAACTTTTCAGTTTTTCAGGTCTAATTTACTTCATATTCAAGCTATTTCAAACTTCTCAGATCCGGTACATTTAACATTTTTGCATGCACACTAGCGCCTCGTAGTGACATAATTCCGAAACGCTCAGCCATGGCCATCTGATAAATTTTGCTGAAGACTCAAATTTTCTATCAGGTCGGAATCACGAGATAAATTAATTTCGAAAATGCTCAATTTTTCATGCCACGTAGTGATAGAATTCCGAACAAAGCTGTCTACCTTCTGAATGCCTTTGGCCTTTTGAATAACTTTGATCAAGACAGCACCTTTGCAGAAAATCAGGATTTAGAGATATAGGTGATGCTAAACTTTTTGGGAGGTGATTCAATATTCAAATGAGTGTTGCAATAGGCCTTTTTAATAGAAACTAAACGATCGATTCAACCTCTGGTGGTGAATAGGAGAACGTCAAAAAGAGTGTTGTGAGCATAAATTTTTGCCTTGAGACATAGGAAGCGGAACATTTTTTTACTTTTCCTGATAAATTGATTCATCTGAGATGCTGCAAAACTTAATCTACAGTTGAAAAATTTAATTCTGTAATGGGGGAGGTAGCTCATCGATTCTTCCGGTTCGCCTCCTAGCATCGTGCTATAAGGTACCAGGCGATAACCAGGGTAGTTGATCGATAGCTCGATGACGTCATTTCGTTGGCGTCTGCTATGGGAAATTCTCATAGCAGGCGTTGACGATGGGACGTTGTCGAGTTGTTGAATAGCAACTATCGTGGTAACTCACCGATTACCTGTCGATCTGCCAAATTTGGAAAGACGTCTGCATTGAATTGTCTCATATAATAATATTCCGCCCACTATATCACAAGAAATTGCGAGTAGCTGAGTGGAATGGAGATAAGTTAAGCATTGGGTACAGGACCAAGTCTCCCCTGGGTGGTGCCAGAAGATGAGCGCAATAGAATCATCAAGTTGCCATAAGGCACGGAATGAGACTATTGCATGGCTGGGTAGTCAAAGTCTTCCATACGTTAGTCATTTCAGGTGGATTAGAACAGGTTTAGGTTTAGGGTGGGCGTTGGCCAGATTTGGATTTTTCAGATATAATCCTAAATAGGACCTAGATTATTTAATACACTAGTAACCTCAACTTCTGTCACAATGTTTCATTGTGACTAATCAACACTCAATGGGTAAAATATCAAATTTGCGGTAAATTTGAAAAAAAGGTAACTTGGAGTGTAGAGCGCACTGCCCACTGGACGATTCTGAAGCCTGACCATTATATATAGATACATTCATACCATTGGCATTTTGTATTTGAGATAAGACAGAGACAGGATGCGGAGGGCCCGCTTGGGGGAGCGTAACCCATGTTAAGGCTTCCATTTATTAAATAGTTCAGATAGGCTGGAAATGATAGGTTCATGTTGAAAAAATGTACCATATGGTGCCCGTTCACTGATCAAAATTAAATTAGATTCAAATCGTCAGGCCCTGCCCTGTAATAAGGGGATTGACGATGATGTGTCAAGTTTCATTTTGCATTTGCATATAATTGTAAGTTTCGGTTTGCTTTTGTAATTGTAAGATAGATAGTTTGGCTCAATTGAAACATTGAGTTGTATAAACTTGACGAATCATACCTCTAAAATAGTAGTAGTTACAGTGCCGCATTATCTAACAACCACTGCCTGCAACTAATGTTGGAGGGGTCAGCAGGGCTGATTACGGATCAAAACTAACATAACTCTAACACTGAAATGATCCCGAAACTAACGCTCATTCATTGCACTTTGAGTCATAAAGTAGTTTTATTTATTTTCCTACTAATCTATCTACACACTTAGTTTTTTCTACCGAGCTCGGCTGTGTGGGTCTCGGCGGGGAGGGGGTTTTGCTGAGATCTCGGCGGGAGTGACATTTGATTGCCGAGTCTCGGATAATGCCTTTTCTAATAATCTGCCTACGTTTCTTTTATTTGTTATCTACTTCATACCTTTTTTATTTGTCTGCTTCTCTTCTTTTGTTTTGTTTGTTTACATATAACTAATACTAATACCTCCTTGTTTTCTCTCTAATTTGTCTACTATGTCCCACCATCACGATGAGAGATGAGCTACCGTACATGGTACACGCTCATATACACTCCCAAAATAGTATGCCGCAAGTAAGTATATCACAGACGCAACTAAAGATCCAGAAACGAAAACCGATAACGCTGAAGATAATGAGCTGTGGTGATTTATATGACTAAATAGTATTATTTATTTATACTAACCTAAACACAACGTGGGGTGACCCAAATCCAAACGATCACTAACCAAAATAATAGACTTATCTTTTTTCAGCAGCACTACACCAGCCAGCAAAGTTCAACCATCCATCGTTGTTATGCCTTTGTTGTCGTTTGGAACCAGTTTTGCGAGGTAGGCGACGATTGTGCGTATTTCTCGCGTAACTTTTGAAAAGAGCCTATTTATAGCCTGAACAATACGTAAAGAGCAAATTGAAACATTGAACGTCGCGTGAAAGTGGAACTTAATGAAGGCCTAAGTACTTTTTCGTAGTTTTTAGTTTTCGGATTTGAAAGATCGTCGGTTACAGTGTCCTGCTTACTGAGCAGAAAAACGCGGTCCCAGGTCCTTACATATCAAAGAGATTTATGGTAAAATCGCTTGTGTATCGTGTATTTTGCGAAACTCGTTGTTGTCGTTGGTTCCGGGTTTGAATGGATACAAAAATTTGAGCAACGGTATTATGTGATATGAGGGGCTCGGTGGTCTTAGAGCAACCGTTTTTGCTTACTGAGCAGAACATCATGAGTCTAATCTCAGGCCCATCCACATTCAAGATTCGTCAATCGTTTTATTTGATAATACGACTACATGGTAATAACAGCAACTCGGTGATTAAAAAGGTGCTCGTCTGCCTAGTGGCAAACGTTTTTGCTTACTGAGCAGAAGACCGTGGGTTTAGTCCCAAGCTCCTTCGCGTTATATGATCGTTAGGACATCAATTCAGCTTATCGTTTGCCAAAACGAACCCTGCTGCAAACCCAACCCTCTTATCCAACATCCCAGTGATTCCTCGTGGAAGTGCAGAGGTGTTCTCGGCTTCCATCAAAGCGAGTGTCATGTCAACACAATCCTTCCCATTCCTTTCTTGACCTGTGTTCGGGCGCGGCCGGCGCTGGTATTGCCTAATTTAAGATCACCAGTTTTTACACATTGAGGATGATTGCTAGTCCCAAGCATCGTCTATTGGTTCTCTGTGTAATTACAGCTGATCTGGCAATAACAGAGTAGCAACCGTGGGCGGTCAATCAAGCTCAAGCTCAAGCAAGCTCAAGTTGAAAAATTTAATTCTGTAACGCTTTTGAAAAGATCCTGCTGGTGTTCAGGAATATTTTTGTTGAAAAAAATGGAAAATTAGAAAAGTGCCTTAGTGGTTATGATCTTCCGGATTTCTTGTGTGTGAATAGTTAAGGTGCAAATCAGTTCAGATTTGTGGAAAATCGTACAATAAGACAATTACCGATGAAAATTGGCAAGATTTTGAATGAAAAATGCTGTTATTTGCGTTGGGGAAAATACTTATTCTGATGTAAACAAACGGTTTGGTTGACGTTTCTTCTCGAACTCGCGTGGCGCACTCAACATTGGTGGTGCATTAAAAAGGCGTATACTTTTCTAAGCGATTCTTACTAATGACTGGTAGTGTACCTATTGTTATTTCATGTGTGCTAGAATTTGAAAATTGATATCAAATCATAGGGGTGCCGCAAAAAAAAAAATAGATCAGGGGCCCCCAAAGGTGGTGAAGACGACCCTGAGATATACAACTGTGCTGTTTTTGATTCAGCGCAAAAATCTTTACGATTATAAACTAAAACTAGTCCTGGAGATGGTTCCAACTCCTGGATCGAAACGTTGTCGATGATAAAACCAAGATGAGTCTATATAGGTGTTCTAATATGTGAAATTCGTGATTCAGACATGTTTAATTTTTGTATGGAGTCCACAATGAGTTTATTTACAATTCAAAGAAAAATAGGAGAAACTGATCGTTTTTCAATATTTTTAGAAAAATCACAACGTATTTTTTTTTCGGGGATCTCTGGAACATTTTTTTCTGAGGTAATGGATCTTCTTAAAGTTTCTACAATTTTTCCCAAATCTTGACTTACTTGCTGTCTTCTACATATCTTGAAGCTCGTAGCACTTCTTAAAAGTTTCCCTGAAGCTGATGCCTTGAAGTTTTCTAAGTTTCCCTGAAGTTCCCAAAACAGAAACTTATCCTGACTGGGGTTTTGAATTGCAGAACTGTTCGGTAAAAGTTTAAAAATCTGTGTGAAATTCATAAATGAGAAAATGTATTCCGAACTTGTACAGACTTAGTTCTGTTAACACTATTTTAATTTTCACCGATTTTTTTTTCAGCAAAATCCTGTAAAATAATGCAGGGAAAATAACGGCTTCGAAACATGTGCACACGTTCTAGAGCAAAATTTTGCAATATAACCCCCTGCTCTCAGTCTGTTCAATAAATTTCTCCTTCTATTTTCATTCCTCGGAACTTCTTTACAGTTCCTATGATTTTTGTGGATCGCTCCTGAAATTTCTGAATCTTCCTTGAAGTTCTCACTACTCTTCTGTTGATGTTCCTGTAGTTTCCCTGAAATTGCTAAAAGTGCTCTAAAGATCTCTTAACTTCCCGAGGTTTTCTGTAATTGCCTGAATTTCTTGGAACTTCTGTGAAATTGTTGTAATTTTTATTAAGTTCGCCAAAGTTCCACGATGTTCTTCAAACTAATTTTAGTTTTTTTTTTTAATCTTGAAGGTTCTTGCTATTTTTCGAAATTTGAAGGAACTGCCTTTAAGCACTTGAAATTAACCTGAAATTTTCAGAACTTTCCTGAAGTTTCCGGAATTTTCCTGATAATCATAGAAATTTCTTGAGTTCTCAGAACTGCTCAAAGTTTTTTTTCCTTGATTTGTTTTTCCGTCGATCTTGTTTTCCGTGCTGAGCACCAATGCTACCGACGCCAGGGAGGCAGCTCCCACACCAGGACCCTACCTATCGACCCATCAACTCATGAACCGGGGACCAACGGCTTTACTTCCCTTCTGAAGGAAGGCGTGATCAGAGATGTTATGCCTCAGAGCATCCCGGCGGCGCCGACTGCCCGAAGTTGCGTAACTTCCTTTTAAAATCTTTAATCCCTACTGAATAGTTTTGGTAAATTCGGTAAAGTTTTTGCAACTTTCCTGAATGGAACTGCCCTGAAGATCTTTGATCTCCACTGATGTTCTCGGAAATTTCTTGAAATCTTTGAAACTACTCTATAATTTTCGGAACTTCCTTTACATTTTCGGAATTTTTATATCTATCTCAGAACTTCTTGAAGGTTCCCACAATCTTTCTTATGGAACTAAAATAAAGTTAACAAAATTGTTCACAAGTGCTTGGAACTTCATTAATGCTCCCGAACCGAGGGAGGGACTCCCATCTTCTTTGAAGTTTTCTGGACTTTGTTCTTGGAACAACTGACAAGTTTCTGCAGTTTTTCTGAAGCTAATCGAACGGACAAGCATGCCTGGGTCTAATTCATTTGTTTTGCTGTATTGGGCCCGTAGGCGATAATGACGTACGTGGACTGAAGATCTCAAACTCGTGGATACATTTTCTAGATTCTGTGACATGAAAAATATTCAAGATTCTAAAATTAACAAAATTGTTCCAAATTGCAATAAATAACAAAAACTCTTTTTTTTTGAGGATTTAGAAATTGTTAAGGATTTTCACTGGAATCATTTGGACGATTTTGAAATGACAAATTTCTCAAACTCTGGCACATTGCTATTTATGTTAGATCTCAGACTTGATATTAGGTCAGAGTTTTGAAAAACAAATCTTTATCGTGGACTTGAATTTCTGTTTACGGCATCTCGTACGATTTTCAATGTCAGAATTAACTTAATTATTTCGTTGGCACTTATCTCAGGATACCTTTGGAAATTTATTAAAGATTTACTTATTATATCCGCTTTAACTAATTTTAGGACAGTCGTGTCTTGCCCGGAGATTTGAGATTTGACTTGTGAGCTTTAGCGTGAGAGTTACTTTCAGGATGCCCCTCATTATAATTTTATGATTCTCTCCAGTGTTTCCTAGAATGTTTCCTCTTAAAAGATTCGGAATTAGGTGACTTCAGGAATTCTCTCCTGGAAATTCTCTCGAGATTTATCGTTGTATTTTTTTTACAGTTCTCGTAATAATTTACTTTAATTTTTCTCCATAGTTTTTCTTAAAATTTCCTTAAAATATTCCTCAGAAATCTCTTGGCATGCCCTTTAGAAAGTATTCTTTTGAAATTTCCTTGGATTTCACCAAAATCCCTTTTAATTCTTCTCAAAATGGCAATCTCTTGAAATTTTCTTAGAATTATCTTTGAAATTCTTATGAAACTCTCCTTAAATTTGGAAATTTGTTTACAATCTCCTGGAAGTGTTTGATGATAATCTTCAAAATTTGCTCTATGGACCCCTCCGTAAATTCCTCTAAACTGTCTTCCAACTAGCTTGAAATTCTACTTTTTTTTATTTTATTCAGAACTAAGTTGTTTTTGAATTATCATCGCTCTCCTCAGAAACATAATTTTTTTATTGACAGATAGCTTTTAAGAGATTTTTAGCCGTAGGTGATCATTAATGGTAGTGTCAGAATTGTATTCATATCATCATTAAATTTTTCGAAATTCCATCAGAGTTGCTTGAGAATACCCTGGAATTCCTGATGATAATTTTTTTCAGAATGACTTGGAATTCCTCTATAGAGCAATTCTCTCCCAAGTAACAATTTTGGTTTTATGAGGGTTTTGTAGACCATGATTTAGGTTTGTAGCATGCTTTAAAACCACTTTAAAACTTGCAATGTTACTTGGGCTGCCAAATGAGCAAACGACTCAGCTCGACCGTATCCGATTTGGATGAAATTTTCAACATGTTTTCGGTATGGGAGATCATGTTTTTTTTTCACAGGTCATGAGACCTCTTTGGCTCAATTATATATTTTTAAAAGGGCCTATGTGTCTTCACATATGTATGTTTTAAAAAATCATAATTCACAAATCATTGCTTTTAACGAAATTGTGTCTGAAAACAAGTTGTAGAGAATGAATTTAGATATAACTTATATAAAAAATATGCACTAATATACTTTTTTTCAAAAATAAAAAAAAAGATTTGAATGTAAATTGTTTGTTATTTTTGTGCAAATTTTGATAAATCTCAATCGTCAAGTAGCAAGAATTCTCGGAACTAAAATTCCGGGATTTCCGGAGATCATGTAAATCCCGAACCCCGATTCCCGGAACATTCTTAAAAATTGAGACTCAATAGCCTGAAATCGGTAACCACCGCCTCATTTAATGTTTGTTTGCAGCAAATTTATTCATTTCAAAAATTTAAGCAGTCAATTGATGATACATTGTCAACTTCTTCTAATTGCTTTTTTACATTACAAATTGTAGTGCACCGTATAGTGGTGCTCAGCCAGGTATTCGGTATTTAAACCAATTCGGAATTTTTTACCGCGTATATTTTTTCTTAAAAAGAAATTATTTTTGCTACAAGATTGTCACATATGTCATTTTGTTAAGAAGTAACGTTTTTGAGTTATGATTTATTGAAAAAATATCGAATACGCCATTTTGAAATTTAATGCGTGATTCAAAATGGCAGAAGTTTTGCTAAAATTGGAATGATTGACCATAACAAACAATTATGCAAAGATTCATACAAATCGGAGAGGGTTGCATCAGATCAATTTGTAATTTGGCTTGGAATTTCTCTTCCCTGAACATCAACAGAATTCCCTAAAGTTCTAATTTTTTTTCTCAATTTCTCTAGACTTCTTCGGAGTTCTCTTAACTTCCCCCAAATTTTATTAAACTTCACGGAGCTACTGAAATAGACCTGATTTTTTTTTTATCAATATTCCTGATCATCTCGGAAGTTTCCTGATATTAAACGAAGTTCAAAAGCCGTCCATCTTACTTCAATCTCTGACGTTCATTGAGGTTTTTGGAAGAAAGATATCTGACAAACTGCTACGAAGTTTTCTAATCTTAAACGAAGGTCCCTGAAGTTCTTAGATGGTTGTTGAACCTTAACGAAATGTTTGGATCTTCTACGAAATTCCCTGAACTTTTTCAGTAATTCGCTAAACGCCTACAAAGCTCGCTGCACTTCTAAGATGAGAATATCCAACAATTTACATAACGTTTTCTGAACATCTACAACATTTCCATAAGTTCTAGAAAAGCTCCTCAACTTATACAAAGTTCCCTGAATATCTTCAGAGCTCCATATGTTTCATCATTCTCACATAATTCTACTAAGACCTCAGAACATCTATGAACTTTACTAAATAATATTCCTGAACATCTGGCAAGTTCCTTTTTTCGATCGCGACAGAAATCCTACAACAGATGTTTTAAGGCTAACATTAGCTAAAAACCTTCAAAAAAGCTCTTTTTTATTAGATACACTTTTCAACAACAAATGTGCATTCGTGTCTATTGAAATGGCCTCATAATAGTCCAAACATGTTAAAATAGCTAAAATTAACAAATTGCGCAAAAATTATATGAAAACAGACTATTCAAAATTCATAAGTATGTATGTATGCATGTAAGGTAGCCACCATCCCTTCGAAGATCTTGTCTTGTATGCAGCTCCATTTAATAGCAAGATCAATTTGAGCTACCGATCTGAATTCACAATATCGCTGTATGAAGGCCCAAAAACGAAGGGTGGACCCGCAAGCAGAGGCACTTACGCGAAATTCACGGGAATTTTCGCGTAAGTGCCTCTGCTTGCGGATACACCCCTTCGTTTTTGGGCCTTCATACATATATTCAAAATTCATAAGTAATATCAAACAAATTAGTTTTCAACTTTCCGGGTTAATGCCAAGAAGAAAAAGGGCCCTCCTATTGTGATAACCACTTCCGATTTCCATGATTGCCATCAAATCGATGAAATGATTAGAAAAACTCTATCTCCGGGCCAACTTTTAACGGCAAAATGAGTTTTAATTTTTTTTTAATCGCTAAAAGGCTTCAAATCGCTGAAATGGCTTTCAGAAACGTCCTTAAAACCCTCGAAATAATTTGAAAAATGCCGAAATAACTTTTAAAACATCAAAACTCAAAAAATGGCCACACAATCACAATGGCCTATAATTTCAAAATTACTTTATAACACTTTAATTGCCTGTAACCAGTGCCGGCCTAAGCATCTGGTATGCCCGGTGCTGCTTTTATTAAGTAATGAATTAAAATTTATTCTCTTGATTAAAATCAAAAATACTAAAAATTTGAGACAAGTTAAGGGATTCGATACCATCATACTCAGATTTATCAGATTGCAAAGAGCAATCCTCGTTAAATCCCTTCTGAAATTTTACACAAAATGACGTCTGACGTCTAACAATCTAAAATGATGCGTCGCAAATAACAGGGTTTGAATTTTTAGTAAGCGAATTGCCCCTTAGCCTAAATTTGTCAGGACCATGTTCGTTAATTATACTTGAGACGAACCAGCTCAGGGCTGTAAGTCTCCTTAATATAAGAAAAAATCGTTAACACATCGTTCTTTGTTCAAAAGTGTCGCTAATGTCTTCTTATCTTAGCTCTCTCAAATCCGCTACAAAGCTTCCCATGTAGCGGATATCGAAGGTCGTTCGTTTGCCCAGCAAATCAACCCGACAGCCGAGTGCTCCGTCTCATTGTTAACCCAAAGTTTTCCCCGTTGTCTTGTACCTACTTATCTTCGACTGCAAATGCCGGCATTTAACATTGCGGTAGGCCAATTCACCCACCAACCAACCAACCAGATGCCGTTGTGCCACTTGCCGAACTAGTGTAGGAAAACACAATGGAAGCCTAGTTTTATGTTTTGTTTATATTTTTCCCGCCCCTTACCCTTCTCGACCCTGTTTCAAACTTTTACGCCCATGTGGCCCGATGAATTGTATTTTTATTTCTTTCTGAAGCCTGAAGTTGTAGTTATTTAGTATGTAGGTTCGTTTTTCTTTTCTTTTACGACCAACCCATACTTCCAGTTCACACGGTTCTTTTATGCAATCGTTCCACCTTGGAACTTGCCGATTGCCATTGTTTTTCGACTTTCGGACCGCTGTCTCATCGCATCCATTCCATCGCATGCGACAGTTTCGAGGTTGTCGCGCGGCGCATAATGCCCATACGGATGATGATGATGATGACGATGACAAACGTGTGTCATCGATTGGCTTTCAAGTACAATTTTTCCGCCGCGGCGTCACTCGAGAGCGATGAGAATCTGACATATGGGCTATTTCGACTGCGAATCGACATTTCATCCTTAATTGAAGACCTAAATCAAGACGTGAGGAGACCTTTAGAGTCTTACGAAATCGCGCTCTAGATTAAGACCCGTTGTAGCACCGTATGCCGTCTGGCATATTTGTATTTTCGATAGACCTGCTGCTCCTCACGACTTCATTTCTTTCACTTGGAGTGCTCTGCGGTTCGACGATGATGAGTACGGAATAGACCAATCCAGCAGACACAGTAGCGTAGGGCTCCAAACATTCACTTCTGCTGTGGCAAGAAAGACTTTGTTGGAATGCCAAAGGTACATCGGAGCACAGCGGGAATCGAAACGCGGGTGCTGCTCTACTCATCGTGCACTGGAAAAGCCCCCCGAAGGAATTCGAGAATCCTCTTACTTTTGTTTCGCCAATCCAATTTCAATTGACGCAGCCCCCAAGGTGAACCCATCGCTAATTGAAGGCATCATGAGATGCATACGATGTTGCACTTGCTCGGAATGCCCATTCCGGGAGAATAGCAGCCCGTAAAAAGGTGAAGCAACTAGATCAGCTTCTTGCTTTGAAAGGTTGAAAGCTAGTTCGTGAACTGTGGGGGATGTTCGACATTTGAAACAATTCTACTGGCTGCGAGCGAAATTTCAAATCGAATCATTTGAATAAAGTTTATCCTCCAACTCTTTGTGATGTGCTGGGACAAACAAAGGTCAAGCCCAACAACGTCCTTCCCGTAGTTGTTTTACTACAATAAATCAAGGTCGCAAGCCACCTTTCACACCGCTTCTGATTGGATGCTCTTCTATCAACGAACAGAACAATTAATAAAGAAGCGGGTTAACAGCTGTCGTAAATGGCTGCTTTCGATGCATATTATAATCATCAAATGATCGTAAAAAATCCCATTCATTTGGCTTGATCGATCTCTTCCAAGGCACGTTGAGTGTGAATGCATAATTAAGCATGTGAAGATACGAACGGTTCAGCAGCTCAGAAAAAAACGTCATCCTTGCTGATGACAGATACCAATCGGATTCGATTTTTTAATTTATATTTCCGTTAGATGACGATGGGCGTAGAGGTGAGTGTTATAATTTTTGATGCGACTGATGAGCTTTTGTTTTATTTTTTATGAGGTTTAGTTGCTCAATGCAAACTCTTCATCATAGACACCAGAGGAATGCCTTTAGTGTCATCTTCAACTAGGTATGATCTCGAAATGAATCCATCTCTAATCTGCTCTAACGAGCCGATAAAACCATGAATTTCATCCAATTAACCCCAATCAAGTTCGGACGGCAAGCGTTTGGTATTCATGTGCAGGTTACCTAAGAAAGACACCAAAGGAACTAGTACTTACCATCAGGTACCACCCTATGATTTATCATCACTGTAATACGCGATCATCAACACGAACGTGGAAAGTTCCGTGTCTTGACTGCAGATTCAATGCCCAAGAGTTTTGACCCATTAAAAACAATCCGGGCTTTCAAGGTGAGAAGCTGAAACTACAGGCCACAGGTAATTTTAATCAAAGCGCACTTGTATCGTTTTCAAACCATTTGAAAGGCAAAACAAACTCAACGCAATAGGTCCCACTTGGAGCTTGTACACTTTTATGCAAATTGAGTGAAGATTTGCTGGCACGCATACATAATTGTGCAAAATATAAGTACATACACCGCCGATGATGAAGTGGTGTTCGCGACATTGATAAATCGAGATTTGAAGACGCTAATTTGCAACGCAAAGTGACTATATACGGGTCATTTCGTGAGATGAACGGGTGTCAAGCAGCTTGTTTGCATTGCAGTCGGTATCTACGGTGTAAGTATTTGCACTCGAATTCTCCGTCAAGTACCAACCCACCTGTGTATTGATTCTTTCAAGCCTTGAGAGGCATTAATGCAAATATTTAGGATAGCCATTCTTGATGGATTGCAAAGTACAGGTTTGAACATTTTTCGTTGTTTTCTTTTTGAAGGGCTTTGGTGATCAATAGTATATGTCTCGAAGTTTATGAATTAAAAAAAAAACTTTCTATTAGTTGATAAGATGCTGCAACCCACAGTTTGATGGTGTATAAATTTGTGACTTGGAAATTTGCTCAGTGAAAAATAAAAACGACAGTAGCAAATGCTGCGTTTAATAACAACAAGACGAAACAATCTTTCATCGCTTCGTTGAAGAAGCTGTGCGCGCGGTTACTCTCGAGCATCGGTGTTGATCTCATCGCGGTCAAGCACAATGGAACCATTTGTTATCGGTTTGCCTGGTAACCAGCTGCTGGGTGGAAAACCACAACAATCGGAGCATTACCGGTGTACTTTTCACTGTTCTACAAAAACCAGCTAACAGGTACATTGTTACTGTTTACTGCTGGACCACCGAAATTGAACAGGTGAGGTAATCCGGGACTGTAATTGTCTATTAAATTTGCTATTTACGCGCTCACGCTGCTACCGGTCATTACACGAATTAGTTTGCACGCATAACCTCTTCTCATTGCTGCTGGTTAGGAGCAAAGCAGTGTCAAATGCTCCCATATGTACCACCAAACAAGCACACATGCTCGAGATAGTTGGGTGAATTTTACCGAAATTGGTGCATTGTGCACAGACTTATTATGACATGGTGCTCTGTAATAAGCAGTTGTTACCTGAAATTAAATATCTATTATTAATTTTAGGGGGTTGTTTGGAACAGTTTGAAAATTATTTTCTTACTTTTACGTGTTAAGGTTAATGACGGAAGGTATTTACTAGATTCATCAAAGTTATCACATGGTTAAATAATTGCCAAAATAATGCAGGGTGCCAATGAAAATGGTCATCTTGAATGTACAATTCCGACCATGTGCAAAATGTGTATTACCTCGAAAAAAGACCCTGTGCGGAATTGTATTCGAGTTTTTTTGAAAACCAAAAAATCACCCAATTAAATTGTATTAAAGAATACCCCAGATCCGAAGAAAATAGAATGCGTTTGGACGAAATTGAAACTCGTATGACATAATAGGAATCAAGAAGCATTGTGTGATCCAGTGGCGCCGGTGGTAAGCTTGATTGCCTCTCACTCCAAAGGGCCTGGGTTCGATCCCAGTCGAAGCCGTCGGGATTTTCTGAGGTATACAATCTCTGATCACGATCATGATCCTTCGGATGGGGAAGTAAAGCTGTTGGTCCCCAATCCATGAGCTTGATGGGTCGATAGGTTGGGTCCAGGTGTGGGAGCTGCCTTCCTGGCGTCGGTAACATTGATACTTAGTACGGAAAACAAGATCGACGGAAAACAAATCAAAGGAAAAAAAAAAACAATTTGTGACTCTTCATCGCATCTAACGGTAGGTACGTATGGAAAGGTAAATACATTTCAGAAGTCATTTTTAGTTCAAATCCGTTCAACAAAAAATGATAGAGCACGCGTTGTGTTTAATAGGACGGAAATCATATCAAAACCGCCACATGTAACAAATATTTCGAAAAAATCGTACGAATATATTTGTTTCATTTATTAAATGCAGGTCTGTGAATTTGGAGTCTGAGTCGATGAGTTGGAGTTGGAAGGAACTCCGACTTCTAGATGAGAAGGTTCTCAACCAACATCAAAAGCTGAATAAAAGTCTTCAGCTAAAAGTAGCTTATTCAACTTTAAAACAGCTCAAAATGCTGGTTAGATTGAATCCAGATCAAAAATATCGGTGTTCTAAAATATTTATTTAAGGGACCATCCATACTCGACATAGCATTTTTCAAAACCAATTTTAGACCCCTCTCCCATCGTAGCGTATTTTGCAATATTTAATTCACAACTCCTGAAAACCCCCCGCCCCAATGAAATGCTGCATCATTTATGCATGTTCCCTTATGTGGTTAAACCAGTAGCGCCCGTGGTCCATGTGGAATGTATGCCCGCAAATTGACCAAATATTTCAAAGATACTTCATGTGTTTTGTAATTTCATAATAGTCATTAAGTCCAGAATCAACATTAAATTGTTTGAAATGTTGTGAGTTTGAATTTCCATGGAATTTAACTCA
The DNA here is from genome assembly GCF_037179485.1 of Ochlerotatus camptorhynchus. Taxonomy (NCBI): domain Eukaryota; kingdom Metazoa; phylum Arthropoda; class Insecta; order Diptera; family Culicidae; genus Ochlerotatus; species Ochlerotatus camptorhynchus. The sequence continues at coordinate 5,953,305 of NW_027040918.1, read as the reverse complement.
AAATGTCTACTAAATTACCTCGCCTTGACGCTGTTTGGAATATAAAATTCTCTTTAACTAATCATGTTGTATTACTTCATGCGTGAAGTTAACGATTTACATAGTTGGCGATGCTTAACGTCAATACCAGACATAAAGTGGACATTTTATACGATAGATGAGAATGTGAAAGTATAGAGTTGACAGTTCCGTTATAGTACGGCAGTGAAAATTGTATATAGAAAGTAGAAAGTGAGCATAGGACAATTTTGGGGAAGGTACGAATCGGGTCGAGCATCCCCTTTATCAAACTCATCCGTTGATGAGGAATGGTGAGGGGTTTTTTCTTCTGCCACCACTGACAAAAGGGATGATCGGCGATTCGCTCATGTACCCTCGTGCATACAATTTTCACACTGCCGTACTAGGGGAAATGGATGTAATGTCGGTCTATATGTCCCTAATTTGGGCTCATACATAAATTTTTAGCACCATCCCAATGACGCTTTCATCTAGATAAAATTGATAAATAGCAGATTTTTAGCGACGGGCCCAATATTAGATCTATAGGCCTACATTAAAGCCATTTCCCCTATAACGGAACTATCAACTCTATACTTTTATCTCTTCATGTATCGTATTAAATGACCCCTTTGAGTCTGATATTGACGTTAAAAATCTCCATTTATATTAAATTCTCATCAAGATTCCGTTTGAATCGAATAAACTTCAGAACCCTTTCGAATTATTATCGCAATTCTCTTGAAATTTATCAGAGTTCCAATTCTTGTCAGCATTGTTTAGAAACTCTTGTTGGAATTTACTTGAAGCTGTGGAGCCTTGGATATATTTTTTTTTAATTTTCCTCTGAATTCTCTGAGTTTTTCTCAGTGATTCTTTGAAATTAACTTGGACATTTCTTCACATTCCCCTTGGAATTATCTTCAGGATAATCATGTAATTCTACTTATAAGGCTGGGGCAAGTTTAATGTTCAATTTATGTCCGCCCCTTTCAAAATCCGTGGAGGGACGAATATCTCGATACCATGAATTGGCATGGATTAGTCTGACATAAGAGGTAAAATACCAAAACAATGTTCCCACAATCAGTCCAATACCAAATTCTATTCTATTGGTATCCAAATATCAATTTTAGTGATTTGCAAAGTATTTTGCATGCATTTTTTTGGTATTATTCTTCGGTATTTTACCTCTTATGTCATGCTGATCAACACCAAATGTTGGTATCAGATCAGAATTAGGTATTCATTAGTTGTTTTCTCTCGCTCGGGAGATTCGACAAAACCACATTTAGGGTGCCAGTTATGCTGTTATCATACTTCGATTTGGTTTTTATAAGTTATTTTCTCCTGCTCGGGTTATTATATCGACCTGTTTAAGTGATGTCGGACATAAAAAGAAAATAATATTTGCATCAACCTAAACTACTTTGAAACTATCCATAGAATTGACTAGAAATTTTCCTTAAAAAGCCTTTGAATTTCTTTTCAGAATAAATTTATAGTCTTCCTTAAGAATTCTTGAATTTCCTAAGAGTTCTCTTCAGAATGTTCTATGAATTATCCCAATTTTCATCGAAATTCCATTATATTTTTCCTGCAAGTTCATTCTAATTCAAGTCTAATCTCAAATTTAAATGGTTTTGAGGATCCAAAGGGTATTCTTATAATAATTTTATGGTAATTCCGAGGATAATTCCAAGGGTATCACGAAAGAAAATTCTAGAAAATTTTAAGGCAATTTCGAAGCAAAATTTCAAAAGAATTTAGGTGAATTGCTGCTTATAAAGAGAATTCAAACGAATTTTAAATTTAATTATTGACGGAAGCATCAGTGGATGAATATTATGAACAGCTGGTACAATTAGGATATTTTGCGTCTTAAATGGAAGAGGGACAAATGGTACAAAAAGTTTTGTAGATCAAATAATGGCAATCATTGGACTAGGTACACAATCGCGAGTTATAAGCATTCACTATCGATAAAGAAAACTCGTTGTGAATATGCTCAAAGAAAGATTGATCAGCATCAAAACAACAGCAAAGAGGGACAATTTTGAAATCTTTAATAAAACCTAGAAATTGCAAACCGCGGTCTATAACTTTTAACAGTCAGACCAAGTAATTATATCTAAATTTAATGATTATTTTGTTGAAAGTGTTTCATTTATAAATCAATCTTTTAAATTGGTCGATGAACCTGACGAAATAAAGCAGCCCGTAAATACTAATTGTAGATTTGAAGGTTTTCACCTAATTACATTAGATGAACTTAGAGTTATTTGTTTTTCATTAGCAAAATCGGCTGGAGTAGACAATGTTAATGCTAGAGTTATTCAAGATTGCTTTCATATCATTGGCCACAGCTTGCTGGACCTTATTAATGAATCATTGCAAACTGAACATATGCCACAAATTGGAAGGAATCCTTAGTGGTTCCTATTCAAAAAGTTGCTGGAACGATTAAAGCCGAAGAGTTTCGTCCCATCAACATGTTGCACACATTAGAGAAAAATTTAGAAAGGTCAGCTGTTGGAGTATTTAAATTTTATATTAGCGAAGCGGCAAATAACTTGGAGCGTAAAGATACGATTGTTGCTGTTTTTTGGATCTAAACCACGCTTTTGAAACAATTTCTATGCCCTTATTGTTAAGATCAATCAAGCGCTTTGGAATTACGAGTACTGCATATAAATGGTTTGAAAGTTAATTGTCTGACAGAACTCAACGGACTGTTTTTAATGATTATGTTTCCAGTCCCGTGGGGAATAACCTTGGAGTGCCCCAGGGAAGTGTATTAGGGCCCCTGTTATTTATTATGTATATTAATGACTTGCGACGTGTTTTACGATTTTGCGATATTGATCTTTTTTCAGATGATACTGTGTTATTCATTGCAGCTAACGATTTAGATGATGCCGTTTTAAACTTGAATGAAGATTTGTGTTCTCTAAATGGAGCAGTCGAAATTGAATACAAGTCAAACTAAATCTATAGTAATTTCACGGAATCGAGTAAATGAGAACGTCTCTGTTGTAATTGATGATGAGACTATTGATCGCGTTAGGGAGATTAAATATCTTGGCGTGATTATTGATGACAAACTTATGTTCAACTCTCACATTGACAATGACTTCAAGAAAATTGCCAAGCAGTATGGAATTCTATGTCTACTGAAAAACGATTTAACTATTGCCAGTAAAATACAGCTATACAAATCAATCATCTCTCCTCATCTCGAATTTTGCCCTTCTATTTTATTTCTGGCCAATGAAACACCAATATCGAGGTTACAGCGCTTGCAGAATAAAATAATGTGTTTGATATTGAGATGTAATAGATTCACTTCCTCGACCTGTCGGTGAAGCAAAGAATTGTATATTTGACTATGGTGTTCATTTTTAAAGTAGTTAACGGTTTGCTGCCTCGATATTTGTGTGATCGAATTGAAAGAGGAAGTGACTTTCACCACATTTCTTGACTCGTACTTCACAAAATTCATTATATTTTAAAGAATAAATGTTTTTTAACCGATGCCTAGACATATTAAACGTTCAACAACACTTACAGAATTTAAGAGACACTGCATTTCACACGTTAAAACTGTCGTTTGAACAGTTATCCAGTGATTTTTTTTAATGAATTGACAAATTATGTTTCTTGAAGAAGTTATCTCTAACGGATTATTTTGTATGGATAGCTGTCATAATGACTTTTTTTAAATAATTATTGTACCACTGCAAAAACTATTTTTGTTCGCCACGATGGTGATGATGGATTTTTAATATTTGATTTAATAATAGTAGATTTAAAAAAAAAGCAGTCTACAAAGGTTTTAGTCTCGCGCGCGTATTACGGATATAGAGGACTAAATTTTAAATTTGATAGAAGAAATGTAATTTTTAGCTTATTTGGAAGATACCTTGAGTTAGTAGTAAGTTTTCTGGCAAACGTTGGGGGTTCGTGAGCATTCCTGACATTGCTGAAAATTATGATAGCATCAGATTGCGGGGTTACTAGTGTAATAGGATGCTTTGTTGATTGTTCATTAACTCTTGATTGCTTGTAATACTTATGAAGATTTTAGGTGGACAAAAAGGCGAGCTAAGAGGTGGACGCCTGAGCTTTTCCACATTTTTATCGCTGTGAAGCAACAGTAAACTCTAGAGGGAATTTATGTCTGTAACTGAAACCAGTTCGATTTTGCTTGGTAACCTGGTTAAAATGTCATATTTAATTATCTTAAAGATACATCGTTCAGCTCAAACCTTTGTAGGGGTAAGAGGTGGGATCATCATCATCTTTTATTATGAGTTCTCTTCATCCTATTAAGTTACTGATTTACCGAGTATATACTTGAATGTCCTCAACACCAAATGTATAAATCTAAACTAATGTTTATAGGCATATTTTTTTTATTATTTTTTTCTATGTACAGTAGGTTTCTTTGAGTGGGTGAAATCGAAAACCTGCATAAAATTTGAACCTGGAAAAATCTGGAAAGCTCGAAGTATTTCAATTTTTGATTGTGTTGCTACCCTGCAAGATTTTTAATACGAAAAATAAAAAAACAAAAATTAGGACCCCTCACTGGATTATTTTTTAAAAGGTCTCAAATGAAAGGTTAAAAGTTTTATATTAAAATACTGAAGGATTCAGAAATGCTTATTTTTTGTTATAATATTGTTCTACCATAGACACTGTGGCACACAGAGACATTTCCCGATCTCGACAAGTTGTGTTGATTAGTATATGACACTTGACGCTCCGAGCCCTAGATTGAAATTGTGTCTTTCAAGTGAAAAACTTGAATACATGACCTAATGCTATACTGATATCGAAGATAAATTGTTTATGATTCTTTTTGGTATAAATTTGTAAAATATGCATAATTTATTTCGTCAACTGACGTACATATATAGGGGAAATGTCTCTAATGTTGGCCTATGGATCTAATATTGGGCCCATCGCTAAAAATCTGCTATTTATCAATTTTAACTAGATGAACGCGTCATTGGGACGGTACTTATGGATATTTTTGGTTGCTGTTGAAAATTTAGTCGATTGCTGAATTTATGTATGGGCCCAAATTAAGGACCCTTAGGCCGACATTACCTGCATTTCCCCTATTAGGGAGGATCAAAATCTCGATTTTGCTCCACCAGCTCAACCAATTCTAAATCAGGTCCTGACCATTCTTCCACAATTTGAGCTCATTTAGTTGCACTATCTTACTGCATTGGCCTTTTGAATTTTATATGGGAATTTCTATGGAAAAAGGGAACTCTTTGTTCTCATATATTTTTTTATAATGATTTACGAGTAAGCTTGTTATCTCCTCTTATGTGCATCATCGGCTACAACTTTACTGAAGGGGTGAAGGGGTCTACTTGGTCTTATGTGTTGTCCGTTGTCTAGTGTTAACCCAAGTGACAATTTTAGCTTTATCATGCTGTTGAAGACCATGATTAAGATGTGAAGGGTGCTGTACAACCTCGATAAAACTTGTAATGTTACTTGGGAAGTGATCAGTCTGTATAACCTCTGGTTGAAGACACGGTGTTAGTTATCTTAATTAAACAGTAGCTGTGAAGCTATCTTCTATTTTGCTTTATTACGTCCCTTCTAAGACTCTACGCCGGCCCTCAACTTAGTGTTCTAGATGTACTTCCATAGTTTGAGAGCTTTCTAAACCTGTAAAATTGTTGAAATTGTGTGGTCAGTACAATCATACTCGTAAGTCGAGAAATTTATCAACCCGTAAAGTTCCTAGACCGGCCCAGGAATCGAACCCAGCCGCCCCAGTATGGTTTTGCTAAGTGAAGCCCCCCTATAGGCGAGTGCATGGGGAAGCTATAGAGAAAGGATAAGCTAGTGGCAGCAAGTGTCATTCTCGGTGTGGTCTAGACATTTTTCAGGTTGGAATAAATGATAAATTTCAAGTAGAGAAGAAAGAAAATATGGTACAGGCTTAGAAAGCCCTCAACTAGTTGGGGGCAGTCGTTTGGTTCAAGTTAGATTATAATAAAAAATGCTGAATAATACTGAACTTGTTGTATACTCACAAATAGTGTTTGTAATCTATTAATGTTTTACCTGCAAAGAAAATAAAAATATTTATTTATTACTAAAGGGTGTACAATTAGATGCTAGATTATGCTGCACACACCACCAGAGGGCAAGCAGCCTTCAATCATAAGAGCTGGTGGAAAATCGACTTGAGAATGTTCCGCCATACAATTCAATTTTAATTAAACATAACAATAATGGTGCAATTTGTTGGATATATTATTTCTACATAAGGGGTGACCCCGGCGTAGGGTCACGAATGACCCGAAAACGTCAAACAGACTATAATAAAAAAATCTACTTAATGTCACTATTACTAAAAAGAACAAAATTTATAAATTTTCTCGCTGCTAAAAGCAAGGTTTGAAGAGAAATCGGCGATTTCAGCGAAAATCTCCATACAGCGACACCTGTCTAATTTGAAGGTGGAAATTATTACTCAATTACAAATTACAAGTTACACTCTCTCTGACGTTTCGGCCCTGGATGGGGGTCTTCTAGGCAAGTATCTAGACAAGAATGATTCAATTTTCAATTCAAAACCCAATCCAGGGCTGAAACATCGGAGAGAGTAAATTGTAATTCGTTTAATACTAAATAAGACTCCCGAGCCACATTCCGAAAGCACACATTTAACACTTTTTAAGATGTACAAAATGTGAGTCAATTTGAGCAATTTTGTCTAACCACTTATTGTAGCCATCCCGAATCGACATGTCTTGTCAGTGCTTAAATTCTGTCACCAGCTTTTCAGTTATCTCTTCTGATCTGGATCTTTAGACCGCCGTGGCAGTTGGTTATGTCATTATTTATTTCCTTGACATTTGACAGGTTCAACGTGTTCGAAATAAAAAGTAAGAATCACCCATGCTTATTTAATCATTAACCAACTGTTTTCTGGCAACAGTGCTACAGTGCAGAGTTTACCACAGTTCCCCTACATTAAACGTAAAATTCATACTTTTTTTTTGCATATAATCGTGAAAGAATCACATAAATCATCTAAAACTCTGCCATGAGATGACATTGTTTCGCAAATTAATTTAGTAAATTGTTCATAAAACAGTTTTTTTTTTTATTTTTTATTATAGTCACTTTAACACTCTTGGGTCATTCATTACTTGTCCGGGGGTGAGATTTGAACTCGTGACTTTGGCGTGAGAGGTATGGATGTTAACCACTACGCCGAGGTCGCCCCCTTCACAAAACAAATATTTAAGTTTTACCTTGCAGTGATTACAAAAATTAAGCAAAAACATTACTGGATCAATTGAATAAATGGGCAAAAATGAACCATGATTTTCTATAAAAAGCTTTTTAATTTTTCAGAACATAGGTATAGCGGCCGTCACTTACGTTAGAAACAGTGACATTTTTTCACTGTTTCTCCGAAAATGTATGGCCTGCGTCACTTTGTCTGCATGCTTTAAAACCTATTTGTTAACAGAACTCGAATATGATGAAAAGTGAAAATTGACCATGGTGGTGTTTACGTCACTTTGTTATCCAAAGGCAGACCAGCAGTGATTCTACGACTTTCTCGCAGATTCTAGGTATTTACTGTTTAGTTTTTACGCATTCGATCGGGTATTGCACACGGAGGAGAACCTTTTTCATATTCTCTCAGTTTCTCGCATTTTCCGTTTTACTGCTGTACGTTTCGAGTTTACGTGTGGAGTCAGTTCGTTCGTCATTTGTCATTCGTCATATACTTTCGTTCACCAATGAGGATGATTAGATGAAAGTGTATACTCTCGTTAGCTCAGATTAAATTAGAGACAAGCTGTTTAATTGTCCTAAAGTGCATTCCGTACATGCTGTCCATTTTAGTTCCCTTTACGCTTTCTCTAACCCTTTTTCATTGATTTCCATATCTCATTGATTGATACTTAAGTGGGTGTAGGCAAGAAAAACATAAATTTCCTCATTCGGTCGTTACCGATTGGTCAAGGAAGTCGGCCGAGCTGACCTAGTCTTCCTGTGAGCTTGCAATCGATCAGCATAACAAAATTGGTGCCACGAAGCAGAAGTGACCTGCACTGATTGACTGGTGACTTCGGAGCGCGCGGCATGTCACATTATGCAAAAAAATGAAAAAAAGAAAAAGAAAAGGAAAGCCAATAACAGCTGGAATCCAGCATTATATTTTCTCACTATTATTGGTTCGATTCGCGTGCCCACGCTCAACTGCCGAGCGAAGGAATTGTAAGATTTTCTTCATCTCGCGGCTCTCGCGAGAAGCTTTATAAAGAGGAAACCTACTAGGCATCTTCTAAATGTAAACCAGCAAACTCGGAGCCGTAAGCGGATTTGCGGAGGAACATTACACAATAATTCGTGCAGTAACATTTCCAAAGGTAACTCTAGACGAAAACTACAAACGGCACCAACAAGTCAGTCGAGGTTCTGAGGGCAAGCTTAATGTTTTCTTTCTGAACTGGGTGGTGACGCGAATGCGCGCGCGCTCTCGATGGATGACTCCGCCAGCACCGCCATAGCAGCGTTGTTGACGTGAGGTTACATTTCAACATATGCCGAGCCGTGTGCCTCCAATTTGGGTTTCTTGCGGCAGATATCGGCAGAGAGGGTGGTTTTGATTATCGAATTACGACTGTTGGTGAATTTTACATAGGTTTTTAATATGACTCTCCCTGCTCGTCGTGACCGTTGAACGACCGTTGCGTGGATTCTGCGCAGATTGAGGCTATGATTGGAGGTGGATTTGATGGAGGTCACCATAGTGAGGGTCAAACATGTTGTCAGAGTTGGGCATAATGTAGGCATCATTTGTTAGTTAAATGCATCAGCCAGTATTGAAATCAGATAGATGTTGCATGTCCACTGTTCTGCATTGTTCATAACTAGAATCTTGAGATTTAATAGCTCAATATGCTCATTATAATGTTCAGATCTATTTATTCACTGTTGACCGTTGTATAATCGTGATCTTCATCTGAACCGTCATCGATGGGCATAATACTGGAAGCGTGATGGACTTATTACCTGCCTCGATCGGTGAGAATGCACTCACAATCACCAATTTCACACGGGAATTTGATGAACACGACTCTTCCATCGAAAGTTAGCAGCTAATTGAACATCCAAACAGATACCTAACAGCGACTAAATGGCTGCCAGATATAGTTTGTATGTTTCATTATGCCGATATCCAAGTTAAGGTAGCTATTTATAGAAAAGTCATTAAATCTAAAGAATGTTGTTTGTGAAAGTGGTTCGAACATTCGTTGTCAATGTAGTCACAAAAATGAACTGATTTGTTTTCATTCAACCGTATAATAAAAATCACATTAATGTTTACGTACGTTATTTTGTAGCAAGTGCTGATATTTTTAAATTTACTTCATACACACTCCTCGACGTAAATAAAACAATTAAATCGAATTAAAATATTGTTGCCCCGACGCCGTCACAAGTCACAAGTTATCTTCCTACAACGATGCTCGCTGTGTGGCCCCAATCTCTGACTTTCTGAGACACACCTCCGCACGCTCAGCCGAAGAATTGCTATTATACATATTTTCTTCATAGCCTGTTTCTTCTACTCTTATCGTGCTGTTTAAATATAGCCACAGACACAGAATCATCCCATAAAATTGATATTTTCGTCAGAATCGCAACCTTCTTCACCTCAAGATGATAGCAGCAACCTTCAGTACTGATTTCGATTTCGAGCGCCAAACATAATGAATTCACAGGTCATATACGGAGACAAACAAAAAATCACATCCTTTCAACAAGAAAGACAATAACTATAACCACCAACAGCACTAGTTGGTTGCCCAAATCAGTTCGTGAAAATTGTGGGCATTGGCTGTAATTGCTGAAAAATTACCTTCGAAACTCGCAAACAGAAGAGGCGAAAACCGCGCGCACTTGAGAAAGCTGTCAGAACAAGGTTTGCGTTTTGTATCGATCGACCGACGACGTACGACGCTGGTGGTGTGCAACTTCAGTTGCCTGTAATTGCATCCGATGAGCTGAGGCTTACCTCTTTTTTTGGCTGCTGGTTCATTTTTTTGTCTTTGCTGGTGAAGGTCACACGAAAATTTTCATTAAAATTCAATAACTATCTTGTCGTCATAAAGGCATTGATCTGGGTGTTTTTGCAACAACAACAACAACCACAAGATTCAGGCATGTTCGTAAATTGGCGGCACACGACTTGTTGGCGATGCCGTTATGGATGTGTTGAAAAATCCGTACCGTTACTGCATTGGAAATATCGTGCAACGAGATTTAGGCAGATGGACATTGATGCATATTTTTAGTTCTTCAGTGCTCAAACGGTTCCGATGCGCGTTCTGATTATCATCCTTAAATTTTCGCTCGTTTGCAATTCGTATGGAAAGACCAAACTAGTTGTTGTTGTATTTCCAACCTTTTTGCATTTTTCGCTGAGAAAAAGTTCAATAACTAAACTTGATGGATATTTTCTTTGTTATAACAGAGCTAAAGAGCCATTTTCCATGAAGTAATAAATTATATTACAATGATGATGATATGAACTACCGGTGTTCTAATAATCTAATTGTTCTCAACCTACTTTGATATATATGGTCAAAATTGTCATGGTAGATCCTTAGGCAATGTCACCTACAAGAATCCACAACATAAATAGGAATCTCCTTCCATCATCATACAATCGATCATAAGAAAAATGCCCTAATTAGTGAAAAGATAGATGAGCCCACCCTCTTTTCATGAAATTTCAGCTACAAGGACTTAAGATTTTTGCTCTCCCCATGCTTTTTACTTCAATTTTGTACCCTGATGGTCCCTCCCTTCCCATGGATCTACAAGATCTTATAATAATGTATACAATTCTCGATACATTTTTCAAAGGGACGCATCAGCTTTTGTAAACAATAAACCCCTGATAAAATGAGAAAATGATTATTGAAATATTATAACTATTGAAAATTATCTTTTACTGCAGCACTTTTTCATAAAAAGAAAACATTTTTCGATAAGGGTTTAATACAGCCCTCAGAAGTATGGATGACTTATCCCAGTAAGGCAATAAAGTTCATTCGTTCTATAATACCTTACTGGGACAATGCCTATAGTCAGCTGGTGGAAATCACTCAAACAAATAGTGATACAACACCCTGATGTGGCATACATTAAACCGGGGCCCGCCACAATAGATCAAATAACTGGTCGCAGTGGAAAAATGTACCCAACAAAGGAAAAAAAAAATCTTTTACTGTGTAGCTAGTCTGATTTACTGTCATACACGTGATTTTTTTTTTGTCAAATAAGCGGAGCAACGGGAAACCGTCGAAAATAAGCTTTTAAAAGATTCTAAATTAATACCTTTTAAAAAAGCTTCTAATGAAGCTTCTAATGAAGATTCTTAAATCAGCTTTTAAAGGAAATTATAAAAGAAGCCTGTATATAAGATTGTTAATAAGATTATAAAGAAGCTTAAAGTAGCTAAAGAAGATTCCAGAAGAAGTATCTTAAACAAATACTAAAAGAATCTCCGCTACTCTGACTAAAACAATATATACGCAGGACAGTAAATGTAAGTAGCAATACAGTTAAATAGCATTTTTCCAAGATTTATCGTGCATTTCATTGCTTTACATTCTACGTTTCCATAGCTGCCGATAATGTACTGATATCTTAAATCAACAACTAGTGCTCACTAGGGTGCTTCATTCTGAAAAAAGTGATGAATTTCTGATGGGCCACCCTCCAGTTCGATTCATAGCCCCAAAATATGAACCTGTGCAAAAATTGGTAAAGATTGATGAAGGTTTAGAGGTCGCGCCAATGATTTGAAATTTGTATGGGAATTACTATGGAAGAATTTAAAAAATCGCTTATATCGCTATAACTTTGCTTCTACTTGTCCAAATGTCGAAAAAATTTGTGCTCTTAACTTAGTGTTCTAGATGCACTTCCACAGTTATTAATCCTGTACCATTTTTGCATTAGTATAATTGTGTGGAAAGTAAACTTTTATTACGTATTATACAGCCACCCACGATTTGAACAATCACATGCTATGCTAGGCTAGTATAATTGTGTGGCAAATACAATAATACTCGATGTCCAGGGAAGTTAAGAAATTTTTCAAGCCGAAACATTCCTAAACTGGACCGATAATCGAACCCAGCCACCTCCAGCATGGTCTTGCTTGCGGGAATTGCTCAGAGCTCGGAAAACTCCAGTCAAAAAATCCAGGGTATCTTTTCCTTAATATCAGCAATCATGATACTTCGCATTGATGATAGGTGATATTTGATTTTCTGTTCCTGAATTGTGCTATCACTGATCCCAGGATTAGAAAAACCAATATTCAGACGCATTTCAAATTTATACAAATACCAGGACTTGAAAAAATTAACAATTTTTTAAGGACATCGGAAAATTGGCGAGAACTCGGATTTGGAAAAATTAAATAAAAATTCCTAGACTTTGGACTGACGTTTTCATGACTCAGTATATTTTCTAATAATCTGCGACTTTCATAAATTACAAGGCTTCGTACTCAAGAAACTTTTGTAGATTTCGAACATATTTGTTAAAGGTACTAGAAAAAGAAATTAATATTTTCATCAGATCATCTGAAATTGATCGAATTCCGATCTTGGAAGCCAGTCTAAAGAATCTAAGATCCAGAGTAAGGAAAGAAATCAATTTCGCGGGACTTCAAAAAATTTGCGAGATCTTGAATTATGGAGAAAAAACAAGATTTCGGATTTGTAAAAAAATATTATGATATCAGACATTGAGAAATTTGCTCTTGTTTAAAAAAACGAGGAGCTTTTAAAAGAAGGCAAATGCCATCATCAATCTTTCAAATTCCGGTTCTCAAAAGTTTTTCAATGCCCGGAGTGTACATGTATGAATCTCTGTGCCTAGGAATCCATTTTTTTGGTCTTTTGGCAGCTATTGACTATTGGCCGATCGTTGGCAAATATACAAAGCTTGCAAAATGACATTCTTTAAGTATTTAAAATAATTTGAATCGCCATAGCATTTGTGTGTTACAAAGCTGAACGGAATTGAACTAAATCAGTTGAGCTCACGCAACATCACATTCGCATAAGCAAGCAAAGCAGCAAGTGCTGCAAAAAAGTGCAATTGATTGTCGCGAGTGTCAGAAACGACCGATTAGTGACATTCACCAGTTGCTTTCCACTTTTATCAAACTTGATCGATGCTCGTGGACGGGGTTTTTGACTATTGACTATAAATCTCCTCCACTAGATTTTTTTCCAGAGCAAGATACCATAGAGAACACGCAACATTTTTGAGAAACGTGCGATGTGGGTTCTGTTTGAAAATATGGTGTTTGTAAAATTCAATATTCAGTCGATTTTTAAAACATTTCTCAAAGGAATTTAATAATGGTACCTTATTTATTATTCTGAGGAAGGAAACCATCTATTACCATCTCAACCATCTATCCATTTTCTAAATCTTTCATAAATTCAACTTCAGATCATTGAGCATCTCTTCTAATGCTAAAAATAGCTGCCGAAAATATGGAGTCTTAATGCTACATGTTATTTTCCATCTTGGCTCGCAATAAAAATCCCCATCAGCACTCTTCCCAGTTTGATTCCAATTATTGCATCTGGTCAACCTTGGGACATTCACTCGCTACCATTGACCTCAAATCTTCTTGGTCAGCTTCCTCCGTCCAGAGATTTGCATAAAATACCTTCTAAATCTGCACACCTCCTCATCATCGGAAGAATCTCTCTCAGTGGTTCCAATTAGCATACTGGCATATCGATTCGGAGAACGAAAGCCTCGAATTGCTTTTCCAAGGTCTCTTCACTATGGAAATGATTCCTGAAGCCAAAACAACAGTCTGGCTACAAGTGGTCTTTTTTTTGTTATTTTTTTTCCTGCAGAACACTGATAACGACTTTTCGCGCAAAACAACCTTCACGGTCGTTCTTGCCAAGAGTTCTAGTTATAGAATGCAAACACCAGTTCTTCTTTTAAATGCAAAATTTCTGTTTATGTATATGTGTATTTCCTCTTTCTAATTCGATTGAAGCCAACACATACGAGTCCAGTGTGGGAAGGTCATTGACATTCGGAAGAATTTTCAATCGCAGCCCGCAGCCAGTCGGGCTGGTTTCAAAGTTTGTAGCACTCCGACGAGCATAACAAGTCTAGGCGAAAATCGAGCGCCATGTGGTGGCTTACCAGCGTGTTTTCTTTTGAATTGCTAATGAGGTTGTCTTCTTCGTGTCGTACCCTACCCGTGATCGGATTAGTACACCAAGTTGTTTTGCCGGTAGATTTACCTGAAAATTGATGTAGAGAAAGGAATATATGAATATTTGGTGGTCCAGTTCAGGTGAGAATTAACGGTTCATAATATTAGATTTGAATGGGTTAATTTACTTGTAATTTGATTTGGAAGAACAAACGACCAGGCCTTGCTCAGCAATGACTAACAACACTATGCTCTGTTATGCAATGGTTTTAACTAATTCACCCAATTACAAGCACCCATTGAAACGAAACACGACCAAAGTCACACTTCCGACCGTAGTCACGACTGTACGTTGCAATACGCATAACACTGGGCTCTAGCACGCAATAATGCCCACAACCTGGGCCCATTTTAATAAACAAACCAGGAAATAGTGAAAGCAAAATGTAGCAAAACAAACAAAAAAGTGTCTCGTCGCCAAAGTCAACTGCCCGGCCACGATTTTTGTTCACCTACTACACTCATTTGCCAGACAAGCGGGCATGTTTATAGATACGGAAATTTTTGTCGAACGAGTTGCACTCCAATTTCTTACGCAAATTGCCGGCAAATACCCACCGACCGGCCGACCGACCGACAGCTACGGCGCTCATTAGCTAATCAAAGATTGGTGGACCTGCTGCTCCGTGGCTGCTAATGGAGAATTTACGATCGCTTTGGATGTTTGAACGTTAATGGATCACCTGAAGAGTACCCGAACCGGAAGATTTTCGTTGGATGCCTGTTTGATTACAATCGGTCTTTAAGTACGATTCGTTTCACGCTTATCAAGTGGGGAATAGGGTTTTCATTACCGGATACAATAAAAAAAAATGGTAAACCCGATAAAAAGCCGGCAATGGACAACATTACAGAGTGTCTACTATTTGAAAAAAAAACATGGAATGCTGGAAACTTGAGGGAATTTTATTGTATCTGGAAAAGCCGGGCATTATCAAATTCCTTTATCATTTTTACGAATAGAACATATACGGCCATCTGGGTTAAGACGACATTCCTTCAGATTATTTTAACAATCAACTCTTGAAAAAAAATAATGATACAGAGTTCGTTGCTAAAGTATAAATTGTGTTGTAAAACACATTTTTTATTGATAACAAGTGAAACGTTAAAATAAACATCAAACCCATTGCGCATGACGGCTTCCTACATTTGTTAATTTTTGTTTACGGAATTTATTACTTTAGAGCTATCATATAATTTATCATGTAAAAGTAACGTTACTTTAAGAAAAACACATGTCTGTTCAATGTACTTTTAGTGAAACATTTACAATTTTCATTAAATTATAAGGTATTACAGAAGCTTTTACAGTTTGACATATGTCGGGGTAAGACGGCCACCTTGGTTGAAACTGAATGCGTAAATAACAATATTTCGTTTCTGAAATATATCAGGCTTTTTTCGAAAACATTTGTAGATCTGTCATCAGTATGAATTCGTGATATGTAGGCCCCGGAGGATCCACCAGAAAATCCGGAAAATTCCTAAAAGTAGTCAACTAGGTTCAGGACTTCTAAGAAGTTTCTGTAACCGGCATTATAAGTAAGATGATTAAGGCATTCCAAATGGTGATGGTGCACAAGTAAATTACGAAGTCAAGTTATCTACGTGAAGTCCACACGTAGACTGGTGTCACGTAATGAGAGAATTCTTAACTACCTAAACCACAAATTTGAAGACATTGATCACCTGAACAACTTTCCCAAAGCGGGAAACGTTCTAAATAATAAAGATCTCAAGATATATTTTGTACACGAAATTGACTTGCACATTAGCGCCGCATAGTGAGAAAATTCTGTACTACTGTGCTCTATCCGCTTTGACCTATTGTGCAATTTTGCCGAAGACAGCAACCTTTTATATGGCCAGGATCATGATATATTCCAAGTGGTCGTTTTACCGCTAGAGGTGGCCAACCTTACCCCGCATGATTATTTTCTTTCATTATTTAGTCTGTTTTTGATTCGTCATAAAACATCATCAAATGAAGAGGGCATTTTATGAAAATCAATGTAATTAGGGAAAGTACTCTAAAGATCAATAATCAACAAATTTATCACAGACATTTGATACAGCTTTGGTTGAATTTTACTTCAAGCTTAGGGTGGCCGTCTTACCCCGTCGTCCCCTACATCACAGAACCGTCGCATGAATTTTAAAATATTTCATAATGAAATCAACTTTTCTTCCTCGTTAGTTGCTCTTATTCTTTGTTTGAAATAAAATTCTGGAGTGGATTTTTCTTCAGTAACAACATACATTCTTAGGCTTGAATTGTGTATTTAAAGGTTCTGGATCATGCATAATTTTGACAGATTTTAAACTTAAAAGTTTGGAGAAATTTGGAAGATTCTGGAACGAAAAGAAATATCCAATACTAAGGACATAGAATAAATTTCAAGAACCTAGATTTCAAATAAATTAATGGCCTTGCAAAAGTTTCAAAGCTTATGAACTGTAATGAATTAATTTGATGAGAATTTTCATGGATCTCTAGGAATAATCAATCTCAATGAATCAAGGGAATTCATACGAAAATATAAGTGCATCCAGTGCAATTTTTAAGAAAGTTGAATCTGAGGATTCCTTTCAAATTAGTTATGAGGAACTCCAGACTCCAGGTTTAAGGTAAGGAGAATTCCAAGGTAGTTCTGAGTAGAATTTCAAGTGAATGCTAAGTAGGATTCAAAGTAAATTTACAAGAGAATTCTGTGGAGCATTCCAAGGCAATTCCAAAGAGAATTCAAACAGAATTCTAACTAAAACGGCAAAGTTATTTTGAGGAGACTTTTCAAGGGAGGTAAGGAGATCTGAATGTAAATTCTAAGCAGAACTCTAAGGTAAGTAGAATTTCATGATGATTTGAGGAAACTTTTAAGGAAATTTACAAATTTTCATATTTGAGAAAAGTTTCAGGAAATTGTTCGGTTTTATTTTTGGTTTCAAGGGCCTCCGGTGGCCAGGGTCCACTGGCATGGAGAGAAGAGTTGGCGATCAAACGTTGTCAAAATAGATAAGCGGGTTAAGAGTGGATTCTAAGTCGGAGATAACTCTGTAGCTTTGAGACGTTCTGTTGCAGAGCTTCTCGGGTCGGTTTATCCGGGGCACGTTCATCGCTTTACGGACGGATCGCGGTCGCGGGCTGGAGTTGGACTCGGAGTGGCTGGACCGAACACTGCAACGAGTCAAAGTCTACCGGAGGAGTGGTCCGTCTTTTCCGTTGAAGCCGCAGCTATTCTAGACGCAGTCATCACTCCGGCACATCAACCTATCCTCGTGTTAACTGACTCACACAGCGTCATCCAAGCGGTGGAAGCCGAAACCCCGAGCCACCCCTGGATACAAGCCATTACGCCCCATCTTCAACCGTCTTTACGTGGATCCCCGGACACTGCGGTGTTCCCGAAAACGAGGCTGCGGACAGACTGGCGGGATCTGGTGCATCCCGTCCCCGCTACACCAGGAAGGTACCTCTCCTAGACGTCAGGCGTTGGATTGTGAATACTATTATGGAAGCCTGGTAGCAGGAATGGTTCCAGTTGCGGACCACTTTCCTGAGGAATATCAAGGAAACCGTACGCTCCTGGCTGGACAGTAAAAAGTACATAGACCAGCGGATCATCTCAAGACTCCGGACCGGCCATGCGAGGATTTCCTGTAATTTCGGTGGGACACCTTTCCGCAAGGTTTGTTCAATTTGCAGCGTCCCCGCCTCGGTACAACACGTGCTGTGTGTCTGTCCGGAGTTCCAGAAGCTACGCGAACAACATGGACTCCCGGAGAACGTCAGTATTCTGCTTGGTTACGATCCCTCGACGTTGGCTGCGCTGATCGCCTTTCTGAACGACGCCCACTTGTATGGTCAAATATAGCCTCCGTCGGTGGGCCGGACCGGGTCGCCTACGGTGAAGCTCTACCTTGTTCGCGCACCCAGTCCTCACCACAGCCCCGATTTAATCCTCACTTTACATAAAGTTTTTAAAATGTTGTCTGTCTCATTCGTTGGGTAATCAGAGCCAGTTAGACGTAACGTTAATGTCAAATTGAAACCTATTTTTTAGGCAGGGTCTAGCCTGACCATCTGCTGTATACCGTGATGAACTAGCCTACGGCTAAAAATCACGGTAATAAACAAGAAAAAAAAAGTTTCAAGGAAAATTGCAAAGGAATGCTATGGAGAATTTCAAGGTTGTTCTTCTGATCATCTTCTTAGATCTTAACTCAAAGAAGAGATCCTAGGAAATTCTGAGGACCATTTCAAGGAATTCACGTTTAAAAAAAATGTTTCTTCAGAAATCTAGAATTTAATTTAGCAAAATGAGTAAAGACCCTGAATTAATCATACATGAAAAATCCGACTGAAAATCTTCCCATTAGTTATGGAACCGAGTATACAAAAAAATAACCCAACCCGACCAGAAAGGAATAAGTAAATCATAACATTATATCAAGTCCCGGAGACGAACCAGCGTTCGGCTGAAAGTCTCCTTAATAAAGATAACTAACTAACTAGGGGAATTTACGCATTCTCGGCAACCTAAGCAGCGACCTTCTTTCTATAGCCTTTTTCTCTAAGGAACGCACACATATGCAGTATTCGTCTGTTTACAATCTTTTGCTGCCAGCTGCTCTAACAATTTCAGTCGAAAGAATTGTCAAAAACTGTTTTGAAACGCTTTTACAAAGCTCCAATCTTCTCTAGTGAGAGCGAATATTGTCGGCAACCAGTTTTTCTTCGGCAACCGTTCCATTTGAACTGCATGTAAATCTGCTGTTCTATTATCGGCAACTCGAAATCAGCTACAATTTGTAGTGCGTGTGTTTCATTTCAAGAAAACCTTGTTAGATTGCTTTTTCTCAGTGGTAAAAATATAGTCGAAGCTGAAAGAATAAAGAATCGTTTGCATGCGTTCAGCGAAGTGTTTTCGTAAGAAAATCCAGTGAAAATAGTGTTTCAATTTGGGTTGCCGAAAATAGTCTGGCATGCCGAAGCCGTCATTTCGCCTATATCAAGTCCTGTTATTAATAACAAATATTGATACAATTCTGTTTCAGGGTGAATAAATAAGCAACGCAGCTTAAACAAAATTATAACTATTTTTTATAATTTTGTTGGATTTGGAATAGAAGGAAAAATTAAACTTAAATATTAGGTTTTATTGTGTTTCGGCTTCGAAAGTTTTTTTTTTTCAGGGGCAGTCAGGGGCAAACCCATTTATTACTTACGATGTAAGAAGGAAGGGGTTGTGCATAAAATTCTTTGACATGCTCTGTAATAGGTGTAGGAAACACGAGACGACGGGAGAAGTGTGGGATGATTAGGTTTACTATCATTTCAGTGCTTGCTTCAAAAATTTCTATGATTTTTTTTTCATCATGTCTTCTTAAATTTGTACGAAAATCAATTTTTTTTTCTATATTTGATTGTACTGAATTCGTACGCGACGGATTTTCATACTTTTGCTGCACAAAGTTATTTAAATGAAAGCTGAATAACATTGTACCTCGTCATCTTGTCGGTTCATCAAAAACTTATAAAATCTTATAAGAGGGGAGGGGGTGTTGCAAAATTAAAAAATCCCTTACGTAATTAGTGCACGACCCCTTACACATTTTAAACATCACCTCAGAAAAAATAGCATCAAATGGGATTTGATAGAGAACAAGTGGTATTAAGGCGAGAGGAAGGGTCATAGTTTAGTCACCTTAATACGTCTGAATTTAGAAAAATGCAATTTTTTTTTTCGTGAAATTTTAGTAAAATCACCATTAATGTGTATATACTTCAAAAACTCTGACTTTTTGCTTTCCAAAACCATTTGAAAATCAATAATTGGTGCATAACTGATTGAGTTACTCGTGATAGTATGCGATCACTATCCCAAATTTGGTTTTTTAACAATAACTTTATCATGTTGGGAATGTTCGAACACTTTCAAAGATGATCTCATGGACTAGACTAACAACCTACAATAGGTCATTTGAAAAGTTCACTCTATTAATTTTTAGTTGTTACACTGTGTTATTACAGTATATCAGAATTACTGCAATCTTTCTAATTGCTCTAATTTATAAACAAAACATCAATCGTTGGATATAAAAATTACCGAAATTACCGGTTTTTAGAAGGTTAAAAACCGGTATTTCGGTTTTGCAGAATGGTACGGTATTACCGGTAAAACCGGTTAAACAACCCTAGTGGGCATCATAAAAGGTGGCACCTTTGAATTTATCGTTAGACTCTGCCGCACACTTTTTATCGTAGCATTTACCTCAACCTTTTCCTATCCACAACGAACCGGATGGGTGGTGGTGGCAATGAACTCTGCATCCCAAATCGACACCAAGCACTCATAATTTAGTGCGAATTAATCTGTCGCCGTTTTATCTTCTCTAATGCCAAGGTCAGCTTCCTCCTCTCGGCTCTAAATAGCTATTGGCATGCGTTTTTTTCTTCTTCTGTGTGTGCGATCGCTGTGTCGTTTTCTCGCATCTAACTTGCGAGCGACGACCGTGTGAAGATGAACCCGACACTCATTAGTTATTCACCGGTGGTGTGCCTTCGTCTGTGTGTATGCCAATTGGATTCCGTGAGTTAGTGCATCAGGTTCAGATGTTGCTATTAAGATCCATCGTCTAACGATATGCAGATAGATGCTGCAGTTGGTATTCAATTACAGGGCGGTTCATTTACTAATCGTTTGCACCCGCCCGTGATGACGACGACGACGATAGGAGGCGGCGGGGACGGAGATGACGGATCATAAACTTTGAATTTAAAACCAATCTGATGCTGCGTTTAGTGAATTAGTTCCGCATGGTGAGTCACTACTTATCGGCAGGACGGTCGATTAATGAGGGGTGACGGGCAACGATCAGGCGATGATTATTTGTGGTGAGGTATCATTTTCTTAGTTTAATGAATGCTGTTCTGATCAAACTTCCGAAAATCATTATTTTTTCTCAAAAAAAAAAAATCAAAGCACTTTCAACCTTATTTATTTGTCATAGAAGTAGTTGATTGCCGGTCATGGTTGTTACTCCGTTATTGTCAGATCACCACAGAGAATCAACAGGACAGATGCATAGGACTAGCAATCAGTCTCAATGTGTAAAAACTACTGATCTCTAACATAACAATAGTGACACTAACGAATCTATGCCTTGAAGGAGCTTCCACGATCTTCAGTAAGCAAAAACCGGTCAAATCCGGTTAATTGATGTGTTAAAGCAAGAAAGTGACACGACATTAACGACTCTACAATGTGAAAAATCCTGGAATTGAACCCACTCCTCTCAGTAAGCAAAAACGGTCGCTATTGGGGCACCAAGCCCCTCACACCACTGTATGGTCTTGTTATCATTCAAACCCGGCGACGATAACTGTCACGCAAATTGAAGCGTTAATAGAAAAAAACGGCAGCAGAGAACTCTAGTAGCACACGTGTCACAAACCGGTTGAGATAGGACTCATTTTAGTCACAATCAAGTTGCTGCAACTTTGTGTGACAGATGTGTGTTACTTGGGAAGTATGAAAAGAGTAGGTTGTGCGTTTGAACAAACATGACGTTCGTTTTCTCTTTGTATTTTTTTTTTTGGTTTTGGATGTGACGTCCCATTGTTCTTCGTGTTCAAGGAGATGCAAGCTGCAGTGCTGAACCTAATACATGGCCACTTACACAATCAACTACATCTGGCCAGTCGATTGATCCCCTGCTACACAAATCGCGACAGGGCTGCTTGCTACGAGTGAGATTGTTCTTTTGACGTAGGATTACGTCTTTCGGCAACATATTGGGGGTGCAATTTCAAAAAACCTTAATCGACCGCATTAAGAAAAGTGGTCAGGTTTTGACCACATATAACTCTGTCAATAGCGGATGAATTTTAATTCTAAACAAGCCAATCGATTGGAAATTTTTCTACGGATCTGTTTAAATCAACACTTTATTAATTTTCAATAGGTCACTATTGAAAATCACACAAATGTCTAACTTTTTTTATTATTAAACTTTATTTTAAGTTGACTAACTGTTGCAATAGCCTGCAAAAAGCGCTTTCTCTAACACAGATTTCAAAATCGAATTCCATCCGGTCGCACTGAACGGTGCTTATTCAGTCACCATGTGTGGTGGTGTCCAGTCGGTCATCATCATCAGCAGCAGTATCTCTTCGTGAATCGCTGTGGGCCATCTACGCCAAGCGCGTCACCCTTGTTCCAAACAACAAACAGCTCACCAGCCTCATCTGTGTTGAACACCCTAATAGCTCAACATTACTGAACCATCTCGACAAAACGGTCCTTTTTAGAACCAGTATTGGTTTGTTAAAGAGCATTTTCTGGACATTTGTCAAGGTCAAGGTCAGTTCCTATATGTTTAAATCTAACATACCATGTATTGTTAAGGTAATTTGGGGTCCAATTTCATAAACCAAAGTCGGTCGCGGCATGAAAGTGGTCTGATTTTGATCCAGAGATGACGGATTTTAATTCTTAATACGCCAATCGATAGGAAATTTTACAACGAATCTGTTACAATTAAGACTTTATAATTTTTCAAAATATCACTATTGAAAACTGCACGAATGTGCAACCGTTGCTATGATAGTTAAAATTATCACAGATTGCTTGCGAGAAGCGCTAACACAGTGTTCATTAAATCACCGCGAGTGGTGAGTGGTGGTGTTCTCCAGCACACAACAAAAGGCTCCCCGCAAGCAGCTAGCAATCAAGGCTGCCCTCCATCGCTAATCGGATTCAGTTGCTCGTCGTTATATCAAAAAGACGTAGAAATTCCCCAAAAAGATCCTTGTCTGGCAAGCAATTTGCAGTTGTGGGCTGAAAGTGAAACTTTCGTTACTTCTGGGACCATGAACCAGCAAATTTACCAGGAGGAGTGCCTACGGAAGAGACTACTGCCTTTTCTAGAACAGCATGAGGTGGATTGCCTATTATGGCAGGACTTGGAAAGCTGCCACCACTCAAATTCCAGCAAACAGTGGTACAGCGAAAATGGCGTCACAGTGGTTCCCAAAGAGTTGAATACGGCCAATACTCCGGAACTAAGGCCAATTGAGAAATACTGGTCAATTGTGAAGCATATACTGAAGAAAAACAAGATTTTCGTGTCCGATTTTTTTCGGATTCAACCTTTAGTTCTTCAGAACAATCTTAGGATTCACCTAGCTTTCCTTAAAATTTTCTTGAAATGCTTCTCAAAATTACCTGAAATTTCTTGGCAAATTCTAAGTATTATTCTGTCCAGAAATTTTTCAGAATTATCCATAGAATTCCTCCTCGATTTTCCTCAATTTATTTTGCATTAATATGATAATGAGCCAATCATATATGATCATAAGCCAATGCTTCAATGTGTGAGAGTCCTTAAATGTTGTTTAAGTCGTATTGAAGTCAGAAACCTAGCCTTACCTTAAATTCTTGAAAATTTTGGAACGTAATATTTAAAAGAAAAACTTAGTCTGATAATTCAAATGATATTCCGTAGATCTCATATATTTCCTAAAAGAAATTATATGCTCAATCTATCAATTGCTGCATTTGAAATAAAATGTCTTAACTTTTTTTCAGTGACATCAATTGCTGATGACTCATGCACTCATTTCACACTTTTTACAATTTTATGGAACTCCTGTTTAAGTTTCAATCAACAATAATTGTTTTTTTTTTTCATTTCAGGTATGTCTATAGCTCTCACCTTGGACTAATATTCAAGGTAGGCTGTTCTAAGTACTCCATTATAGACCAAAAAGTCTCATAAGTATTTTTATTCATATAAATTATGCGTGACGGGAAAAATTTCAGTACTTTGATTTTTTTTTTTTTTGACTTTCAACTAGGCCTTCAGTACCTCTCACATCCTGTTTAGGTCTCAACTTTGATCGTATAATGGCAAAATTCACTCTATAGCTGTATTGCTTCGATTACCAAAGTAATGACTACAATATCTTCACGTATGATTCGCATTCGTAATGAATCTTAAAAAAAAATGGAAACCTACATCTGAACCAATTGAATTCTGACATAAGATTAATTTTACGGCTAACCTTTTCATCGCCACTGCGCCACTGTGTAGGTTAATTCTGCTATTGGAAATTATAGTCGCGGAGGTAGACCATCGAGCGATGCGTCCCTCGCACGGGTTTGCCAAACGCCGATGCATCTACGCTCACCTTGACTGCCTGGCTATGTGCTGCTGCGATTAATTCAAATCTACATACAAATCTCCAACAACACCCGCAGAGCGTGCAGCAGCAAATGACGATCGAATTCTACCCAATAATAAAAATGCAACCCGGTGGTGGCAAATGCAAATGTCAAAGCCTTAGTCAATTGCACGCGGACTCATCGCGGATGCATTTTCCCCCCTATATTCTCAATTTCATACTGCCGCAGTGCCAACAAGTTGATGAGTTTACCAAAACTAGTTTTTTTCTTCTTCATGTGAACCGAATCGGATTAAAACCAGCACAGACCGATAGAACTTGACGCGAAGAAGAATTACCAGTCAAATAAGAAGTTTGCAGATCTGGCGAGCTTTCAACGGGAAGGCAACCGTGTAGATTGGTATCGGTCACGATTTTACTACTGCATACTGGAGAATGATCCGCGTCCTATTCAGTTAATCGTGAAATGAGCTACAGCAGCATATACATATGTGCAAGGTGACCTTTAATTGAGGTACTACATACATATTTGCTCCACTCTCACCGAGGTCAAACGTCAAATTCCACCGGGAGGCTGTTTGAAAAATTGCTTAACGTGTGTTTACCTTCGTAATCCAAAACCGTCAGTCAGTTAGTCAGTTGTTTCTTGAGTTGATAATCGTTAAACCAGTTTTGACAAATTACTGGCAGTTCCGGCTTGTGTTACACAATTGGATTTGAGTCCAAGTCCTAAAACCGAAAACCCGTCCATCTATCAGTTTTTGAACTGGTTGTCTCAACCGAGCTTCGCCTTCATATACAACTATCAGGTGATGAATAACGGGTATCAATTCAACTGAATGTGCATACACGTGATCAACATTTTGACACACCTCTAATTGCTCTGGTAACAAAAGGTCGGTTGATTCACTGACAGTGGTGAATTATGAAAACAGATTTATGTTCGCAGTGGAACGTTGATGAACGATGAGCCTTATGCTTGTTGAGGGTTAAGAATAATATTCAACAGTTAAAATTATGATAAAAAAAAACAAAGGACACTTTCAACACCAGATTCAAAATAAAGATTAGTCCGTAATTACCGAGTTTGAAGTCATTTTGGTGCGAAGAATTTTGCAGACCAAGCGTGTTGTTTCAGGTACTACCCTACAATCAAATTAGCCATATACGTCAATTGTTGCCTGTATCTGTTTATAGTTTGCATGGTTGCATAGTTTATCGCAGATCTACTGATTTCAATACAAGCTCTTTATCACGCGAGACAAGACACACCACGTATCGTTTTTACAACGTTAAAACAGATTCAAAATTACCTTTCTGTCGACCGGTTTCAGGCGCGTGCTGCCCATCTACGGGACAACGTCCGCCGTAATGATATTCGTCGAACATTGTCCCGTAGATGGGCAACATCGCGCCCGAAACCGGTCGACAGAAAGGTAATTTTGAATCTGTTTTAAAGCTGTATGAACGATAAATATTGTGACTTGCATCGCATTGCGTTTTGTGAGTGTCATGTAGTTCTTAATTTAGCACAAAATACAACATAAAAGTGAAGCTCTTTATCCTTTATTGGTTTTGATTTTGGGATTGGGGTTTGATTTCCCAATGGAAGTGTGAAGCTCACCATGGGTGAAATTGCAAGTTTTGTTTAAAGGCACTGGATGCGGATCTCGTTGAGATGGAAGAAACGTACCGGATTGCGGAAGAGAAGGCGCATTTCAATACGAATAGTGTACGATCTACCACCAGAGGTCCAGGATCGTGAACTAGTGTTGATTCAAGGGAAATATGAAAAAGTAAAACGTGCCATACGAGAGAGATTTCCTGCTGAACTGGGCCTCGAAATCCACAATGGGAACATTTTCTTCAACGGGGTCAAGAACAATTGTTTCTTGTGCAAGATGCAGGTGCACCGAATGAATTTCAGTCTCAAGTGTAAGGTCCGGAAGTAACCAAAAAGGCGAACAGTCCCTGAAATCTCCCTGATGTTTGTTTGTTTTCCTTTGGAAGATTCTTCCGACTTTCCTCGCACAATTTTTCTGTCTACACTAGGAAGTTTAATCCAACTTCCTCCAGAAATGTCTTATATTTCCCCCGGAAATTCCTTCCTACTTTCCGAGAAGTTTTATCGATTACCCCAGGAAGTGTCCTCGAAATGTAATACTGACATCCCCTCGAAAGTTTTTTAGACTTCGACCGAAAGTTTTGTTTTCTTCATCTAATGAGTTTTTTTGCCAACCAACCCTAGTTACCCAAGTAACCAACAAGTCCGCTAATCGCCTTTTTTGCAATATTAGGCTGATATAAATTTCGGAAGCCCTATATTTACCTTATATCACAAAAGGGCAATTATCGGGTAGTTAGCGAGCTTGGTGGTTACTTGGGTAGCTCAGTCGGTAAAGGCGCAGCTAAAAACCAAGACCATGATTGTACTTGCCACAGGCATCGAAAGCTGTCAATTAATAACTGTGGATGTGCATCTAAAACACTAAGTTGAGAGCACGCAATAAGCTACTGTGAGATAAGCAATAAGCTTGACATGCGAGTAGGAAGAAGAAGGTCCATAGAAGATTTGTTTTAAAATATTATAGTCACTTAAACACTTTTGAGTCGTTTGTGGCTTGACCGCTGGGATTTGAACTCGTAGCTTTGACGGGAGATCTATGAATTTTAACAACTACGCTGGGACTGTCGCCCCTGGAAGATTTTTTTGATTACTTCCTGAGTAAATAATCTTTCGACACTCCTCAGAAGTACTTTTGGCTTCCCTCCGGAAGATTTTTACAATCTCTCCTACTAGTTGTTTTTTTTTTCGGTTGCCCCACATGGCTTTGTGGTACTAGCCGATCATTTCTTCCAACATCTTCGAGTTCTTCCTGAAATTCTTGTTTCAACTTCCTCTGGAAGTTTCTCCAGTCTTCGCCCGAATGTTTCTTCTAGAAGTCCTTCTGACTTTCTCAGGAAGTTTCTTGCATCTTCTCACTTGTTTTTCCAAAATCTGAAATTTGTTCCGTAGATTTGTTGGTAGATTTTTGTTATATGCCCTTAGGGACGTTGCGATACTACTGATATCAGTAAAGTATCGATACTTTTATTTCGATATCAAGTAATTAAGTATCGATACTTTACAATCGATACTTCTCCAATATCGATACTTTTATCGTGGTATCGCGGACAATGGCTTCAAAGAAGGCAACATTTTAAAGCTCATCCTGGATGCAAGGACTCGTTGGAATTCAACGTACCACATGGTTGAGCGCTTCCTCGACATGAGGAAGATTATATCTGATCTACTTTTGGATGACACCAATAGTCCACCAATGCCTTCTCCAACGGATATCGAAATATTGAAGCAACTCGTAGTCCTTCTCAGGCCGTTCGAGTTCATGACCCGAGAGCTTAATAGTGAAAAATACGTAACTCTTTCAAAAGTTATTCCGATGGTCAATTGCCTTACAACACAAATATCTTCCCATTCAAGTGACCTCCCAGCGATACTTTCAGTTAAGGACTGCTTTTCAAAGCAGCTTAAGAAGAGGTTTGGGCAAATTGAGCAATCTCTTCCAGTTGCAATGGCCACAATCTTAGATCCCAGGTTCAAGACCCTCCACTTCCAGGATCCATCAGCTTGCACACATGCGATTGACAAAATCCGGGAAGCTTTATCAGATGGTATCCACGATGAAGCAGATGTTGGTGATTTTAACGTGATCGAGGAACAAACTGATAAGTACGACTTCTGGGGACACCACAGGACACTCGCTTACGTCAAACCAAACAAACAAGTACATACTTGTGTTTATTCCACTTCTCGCGCGAATCGAGATGACCATTCTCGTTTCCTTCTCGCGTGACAATTCTCACTCTATTCCGACTGTCGACTCGCACGACGCGAGATGTTCATTTTGCATCGAGAGGAAGGATGAATCGCACGCGAAGTGCTGTTCATTTCAAGAAACGTCAAACTGAAAGAGTTCATCGCGGAAGCTATGATAAGGACGTATGCAGTATTTTCTGATAAAACAGTTATTTGATTTAGGTATAAATATCAGTTTTTTTCAATAAATAAAAGCATAGATATGGATAAAAACAATAGAGCACACGTTTTTCTATCATTTGAGAATTATAGCTTAAGGTTCTAAGTAACTTTCTGTGCCATTGCGATAGCACCACCGGTTATGTAATTTGGTCCTTTTTTGAGAGAGGTTTGTTGTTTTTAATTCGAAGCACATCCAGAATGTTTTCACTTGTTTTTATAATGGCGCCGCCAACATCTGAAATATTCACCGCGCGAACCTCAAGTCCTTCGACGAACAATCTCTTCCCGGCGGGGATTTAAGTCAGCGTGTTTTAAATCGCAGCCCGAGTCTCCCCTCCTGCCGTTGAGTCCACGCAATGTGGACCAATCTCATCGACCAGGAGAAGAAGGGTATAGCCATCGCCAACAACTCGACTTCCGATAGGAAGCCAGTTTTACCCTTCTTACAGATAAGAGTATTCATATCAAGTGCCAGGTGATAGGTATTGTAGTCCTCCTATCGAACGCTATTGAATATCTTAGGAATTCCAAGATCCGGAGATAAAACAAGATCTGACAAAATTTTAATTATTCGTACAAAACATCTCCTAAACAAAACAGTTGCCAAACGAAAGGTATTTAAATCCCACAGCACTTTAGCTGGGATTATCTGGAGTTGGGTCGGACATTCTTGAGTTATGACCGCGAATGATTTGGAAATGCCTGGTTATGATAACAAAACATCATATCTTCTCAACAACTGACCCGTGTTTGACAAAACAACCGCCAATCGAATGGAATTGAAGTCCCACTGTACTCTATTTAAAAATATTTGGAGTTAGTTCAGAAGTTCTGAAGATATGACCTGAATAAAGTCTGGGTTTGTCAGTTCATTGGTACAAAATCACATATCTTCTCAACTACCGAACCAAATTTGACAAAACAACCGCATCCTTTCGTTAGGCAGTATCTTAGCTTGGAATATCTGGAATTGGTACAAAACAAGATATTTTCTCAACAACTAAACTAAAATTGACAAAACAATCGCCAAACGAAAGGTATTGATACTCTACAGTACCTGAACGAGGAATATCTAGATTTTAATGATCTGGGAATGCCAGGTTATTGGTACAAAATGGCATATATCCTCATTAACTGTAACAAATTGGAAAAACAACTGCCAAACGAAAGGTCCTGGGACCTTATATTTTTTTTCTTGAATGTCATAAGAGATTGACTGGTGTCGAAGTTATCATCAGAACCACTGATCCAAATTTGACATACCAACCACCAATCGAAAGGTTTTGGAGTCCAACAAATCTCTAATTAAGAAAATCTGAGATTGGTTCACACTATCTGAAGTTATAAGTTATACACGTTTTTTTTTTAATATTAACGATGAATGATATCTGACATAAGAGTCGTTCAGAATATTCTCACTACGGAGCGCTAGAATACATGTGAAATTCCCGCATGTGATATATACGTGCAATTTTCGCATATACAATAGCTCGAGATCCTGAGCAGATAGAAAGCTACTGTTTTCGGCAAACTTGTTCGTTGGGTCAAGACTTTTTGGCTGGTGCACAGTAGCCCAGAATTTTCTCACCACGTGGCGCTAGTAAACTTGTACAATTATCACGTATGCTATAGCTCGTGATTCTGAACAGGTAGAAAATTACTGTCTTCGAAAAAGTTGTTCATGAAGTCAATGTCTATTGCTTGGTGCACAATAGTTCAGAATTTTCACACTAAGTGGCATTAGTATACACGCAAAATTCTAGCATGTAAAATATCTCGAGATTCTGTTCAGATAGATTTCGCTAGTGGACAGTAGTTCAAAATTTTCTCACTACGTAGCGCTAGAATACACGTGAAATTCTCGCATGTGGTTTGTTTCGAGATCCTGACCAGATAGAAAGTTTATGTCTTCGCAAAGTTGAGAATTTCCTAAGCGGCGCTAGTATACACGTGAAATTTTCACATGTAAAATATCACGAGATCCTGACCTATGTTCGGCAAAGTTGTTCAGGGAGCCAAAGCCTTTTGGCTGGTGGACAGAAATTAATTTTGTATACACGTGCAATTCTCGCATTAGATATATTTCGAGACCTGCTAAACTGTCATCGGTAAAGTTGTCCAGGAGATCAAAACTTTTTCGTTGGTCGACAGTACAGAATTTTCTCACTATGCGGCGCTAGGATATACGTAAAATCTTCGCATAATATCTCGAGATCCTGAACAGCTAGAAATTTACTGT